>NW_027203381.1:43401558-44648225 GCF_024711535.1 Dipodomys merriami
AATCTTTGTTATGCAGACCATTTGTAATGGGCAAAATCTTGGTGAATAGCTCTGTGACATTAAATAAGACCTTAACCTGACAGCCATCATCTTAAAGGTTGTGGAGACTCAAAACCAGGCCTCCATGTGAAAAACCTAATGATACACATTTACATTTTAAAATACAAGAGCCATTCACACTATTCTTGTGTATATTGTTAATTAGCTAATTCACTTTTGGCTGGTTAATTTGCAGATACTCCCAAGGAAAATGAGGCATACTTTTCCACAGGGCAAACCCAAATCCCTCTTTGCAAACTTGGCTGTGCAGGCCAAGTCAGGAGTCAGTGCACCAGTGCCTGTATTGTGGAGGAAGAACAGCTCACCTCCACCATATTTACTAAAAATGTGGCATATATACACAATGGAATTCTATGCCTCCATCAGAAAGAATGACATTGCCCCATTTGTTAGGAAATGGAAAGGCTTGGAAAAAATTATATTAAGTGAAGTAAGCCAGGCCCAAAGAAACATAAGTCCCATGGTTTCCCTTATTTGCAATAACTAGTATATGTCTGAGACAAGCAGAAACGGTCAGATAAGTTGGTGTTAAGTGAAATGAACCCCAAGTTAAGGTCTCAAATGTTTTTTTTCTTTCTTGCGATTGTTTCTAACATATTTATAAGGTGATTTCTTTGTTGCTTTGTATGTCCTCCCCCACGGTATAACCCCTGTTTTCACTGTATTGGATGTTGGTATAATTTGTGGAGGGGAAGGAAAAAATGAATTGTTTAAATAGGGATACAGGTGGACCCATTGCAACCATGAGATGTATAAGATGTTATGTCAAAAATGAACGTTACAACTTTGGTGCGAGGGATGGGGAGGCGCGAGAGAGGGGGAGATGGGAAGGGATGGGAAGGGGAAACAAAGGAGGAGGCAACAATGCTTGATAAGAAATGCACTCATGGGGCTGGGATGTAGCTCAGTGGCAAAGCGCTTGCCTAGCAAGTGCAACGTCCTGGGTTCGATCCCCAGTACCAAAAAAGAAAAGACAAAAAAAATACAGTTAAAAAAAAAAAAAGAAATGCACTCATTACCTTGCCTATGTAATTGTAACCCCTCTGTACAGTATTTTCACACACAAAAAAAAGACCAGCATTGGCAACATAGCAAAACTGAGCCTCAAACCAAACCAAAACCAAAACAAAGTGTAAGGAAGACAAATTCTAAATTGGAAATTTTTTAAAAATTCCTTACACATCACAGATATAATTGAGTAATATTCTATTTATTTCTGGGTACACAATTATAGAGTTCAAAAAGATGATTTGTTGCCAAAAATTCAAATGATATTGTTAATTTCGTTCATTCAAATTACAACATTCACTCTGTACCTTTTATTTCTGATTCTACATTCTAGATGTTTAGGAGACTACAACTGTGTATAAACACGGTCTATGCTTCTGACACTGTGCAGTAGCAGAAGGGATGAGACAAGCGAACTCTGTGCATCAAGTGTGACATGTGACACGTAATAAAAGCTTTAATTGTTCAAAAAAATAAAGTAAAACAAACAGAGATCAAATAAATAAGTCAATAAGTAGCAAACGCGATACATTGATGGTTTGAAATCATACTAGTCTGATGTTCAATGGTCATTATTCCAAATAATCAAAATAAGAAATGAGAGAGAGAGAGAGAGAGAGAGAGAGAGAGAGAGAGAGAGAGAGAGAGAGAGAGAGAGAGAGAGAGAGAGAGAGAACCTCTCTATTTAATATCCATTATTTCTAAAAGCTAAATTAATCCCCTTTTGAGACAAGTTGCTCTTACTCTTTTGCAATCACGGTTGTTGCTTTCCATGCTATGTAAGAAATATTTGCCAAAGGAAGAAAGAAAACTAGGTTCCAAGTGCCTTACATGAAATCTGTACATTTGACAAAATAACGTATACTAATGAAAAATGTAGATTTGTACAAAATCAGTACCTGCCATCCCATGTCTACATTGGTTAACAGTTTTTTTTATAATTTATATATATATTCACATTTCTGTTTTTATTGATGTGACTGCTTTTTGAGGTGGCTTGGGCTCAGTTTACAGCTTATGACTAGAAGTTTATTTGTATTTTCATTGTGGACATCCCTGATTCTAGTAAGTTTATTGAGAAGTGGTTGGATTTACATTGGACTTCTTATAAATCTTTCGTATTTTCATATTCTAGAAGTTCTCAGAATCTGAGTGAAGAAGGTTGAGCAAAATGCAAAACTAATCATCTGTTATAACCCTCTAAAATTCATATTCTTTGATTTATCCTTCAGTAGACAATTTCCCGGAATTACCGCAGTGATATGGCAAACACTTTTGATTTGGGCCTTGGTACAGAAACCCAAGGAAATTTTCCAGTGAATGGACATGGCATCAGGATGAGACAACCGGTTTCCTTCTTCCTTCTCGGCTGTCTTCTAATTTCAAGAACTAAAAAGGAGAAACTCAAATGATGTGTATCTCTATTGTCAAATTATTTTGATGGGCACTGAAATAGCCAAGGCACATATTTCCTACTCAAAGTCCAGAAATTTGTATTAATTTCTAGAATCTTCAGGATAAAATTGCTCTCCGCCCCCACCCTACCTCCATCTCATTCCTCTGTACAAGTTGTTATGTCGAAAACAAACTTTACAACTTTGGTGGGGGGAGGCTTGTGGGGGGGGGCGGGGGGAGGATGGGAAGGGATGGGAAGAGGGAACAAAGGAGGCTACAATGCTTGATAAGAAATGTACTCATTATCTTGCCCATGTAATTGTAACCCCTCTGTACAGTATTTTCACAATAAAAAAAAAATCTAAAAAAAAAAAATCCCCAGGATACAGACCAGCAACTCAAAAACCAAATCTTGATTATAAGGAAATTTATTAGTAAATAGAAATCTGTCAATAGCCAATTCGAGGTATCAGGAACCTAGAAACAGTCCTGAATAACAACAAGCGAGGGTTTTTATACCCCATAATGGGGGTAGGGTGTCATGCAATGGAATCCTTCCAACTTTCCTATGTTTTGCAAGTCAAGCAAAATACTGAAGCAGAATACAGAAGCTAAATATCTGCTTATCAGCAAAAAAAAAAAAAATGTAGGTGCCAGGCCCACCACTCAGATTAGAATCAGCTACCTGTTCTAAGTTCTTTTTAGGGGCTTTTGTGAATTGGTCTAGCAGTTCCTTGCCATGGCTTTCCAGGATCATTATGACCCCTGGCTGGCTTTCTAGTGCTATCATGACTCCTCTTATGCTGCTGAGTGCCTCCTTTTATTTACTTTATTTCATTCCCCCATTGTCTCAAGTACAGAATCAAATCATAGACTCTTCCTCCCCTTTCTCTTTCTGAAGCAGGTGGATATATCCTGACTGTCTTGGGTCTGTCTAAATTACTAGCAGTTTTACAGCCTCTAATTTTCTTCCTATATAGGGACCAAGAGCAAAGGCAAGCAGCAGGAGTGCTAGTGGTCCTGCGATGACTGGAACCAGGGTAACAATTAACCAGATATTTTAAAATAAGACTAGGATGTTTAGATAGAATAGAAGGCTTGACCTGTAACCATCTCTCGCAAGTACAGTCTTTACATTAGTACACTTGTTATTATTGTTTTCCATGCTTTTTTTTTATTTTATCCTGCCTCATTTTTTTAAAAAATGTCTCTGATCCCTTGATCTAAAAGGGGTTGATGGGTGAAGATCTATCGTCTGTAACTTTTTCAAGCTGACTCAGGAGTAATGACCCTGCCTAGCCAGGAACCTATAATTCTAGCCTATTTTATCAAGTGGTAGTAAGAATCAAATGTCATTACAAGCAATATTTTACTCGAAACGAAATTATATACAACATTTAACTTTTAATAACTGCCCAGACCTTTTCTTGGGCCACAACAGTATAGCCTGCTTACCACTCTGATTTGCAAAAGCATTTTTCTGGCTGGCTGAGGAACTTAATCTCTAGTGACCCTAACAATGTACAATTACCTGTGCAGACCTTTAAACAGATCTCAATAGGGACACAATCTCAAGTCCACAAAACTTTTCCTTTCCTGAACAAATGAATTTATGTGCCTGGTGCCAGCCAAAAATTCACTGCCAATTTGGGCTTTGAGCAGATAGATACAAGAGGGTTAGGATTTTAAACTCCTCCCCGCATTTGATAACATTAGCTTTCTATTACCCACTACCACAGATGACTGGCAAGTTCCAGCCCAATTATGAAGTAGACAAATGTGGGCATTAGAAAAACATGCTTACAAGCTATCTTCCCATCACCTCCTAGCTCTGAAGGGCCAAGCACGTAAGTGACTCCAGGATCTGACACCACCTCTGCCATCCAAGCAGTGGCTTTAACTGCCTCTGGATGCTCTATCACTTTTGTCCCAGGAGTATCTCCTTCACATTAGGATAAATGCCCCATTGGCATTTCCCTAGGTCAGTCACTGGACTTGAACTCAGGACCTGAGCACTGTCCCTCAGCTCTCCAGCTCTAGGCTAGCACTCTGCCACTTTGAGGCCCAACACAATTCTGCCTGCTTTTCCAGCATTCCACTGGCTGATTAGAGATGACCATCTCACAGGGACATTTCTCTGTGGAGTCTGGCTTCGAACTGCAGTTCTCAGATCAATGAGTCTAACAAAAGACCACTTTACTCCAATTAAAAGCAAGAAAGATGGTCACTAGAAGTAGTATTTTAAGCATGGTCATACCTGGAACTTATTATGGGCCTAAGTTACATCTGACAAATTGTAAGAATTCCCTGTCCTTTTCTGTAGGCCTGCCTGCAATTGTTACCAAAAACCACAAGGAATAGAATAGCAACTAAACAATCATTTTGGCAGCCCTAATTTTTCAACTTTATATCTTATATCCAGAAACTCATTCCTGATTAAAAAAAAAAACTTTAACTAACTTTTTTTTTTTTTTTGGGGGGGGGGGGGTCCGGTCGTGGGGCCTGAACTCTGGGCATGGGCACTATCCCTCAGCTCTTCAGCTCAAGGCTAGCGCTCTACCACTTGAGCCACAGCACAACTTCCAGCTTTTTTCTTTTTTCTTATGTGGTGCTGAGGAATCGAACCCAGGGCCTCAGGCATGCAAGGCAAGCACTCTACCACTGAGCCAACTTCCCAGACCAAAAACTTTAACTAACTTCTGCTTTAACACTTCACATTTTAGCTCCCATTTTTATTTGTATTTTTTTTTAAAAATCTTGAAACACTGGGTTTTAGGTACTGCCTATTTCCTTTTAACCACTAGTTTTAAAATAGGCATTTTTCAGGCTGGGAAGGTGGCTCAGTGGTAGAGTGCTTGCCTTGCGTTCATGAGGCCCTGGGTTCAATTCCTCAGTACCATATAAGCATAAAAAGCTGGAAGTGGTGCTGTGGCTCCAGTGGTACAGCACTAGCTTTGAGCTAAAGAGCTTAGGGACAGCACCCAGGTCCAGAATTCAGGCCCCATGACCGGCAAAAAAAAAAAGGCATTTTTCACCTGCAGGCTGAGTTTAACTCCTTAAGAACCTTTAAATTCAAATGACAATTTTTTTTCTCTTTTTTATTTTTTTTAATTGTAAAGATGCTGTACAGAGGGGTTGCAGTTACATGAGTAAGGCAATGAGTGCATTACTTGTAGATCATTGTTACCCCTTCCCTTACTTGTTGTTGTCCCCCTATCCCTTCCCTCCCCTACTTCCTCCTCTCCCCCCATTCCTCCCCCTACCCAAAGATGTAAGGTTCATTTCCAATATACTGTCCTGTGGGTATCCTTGTTGCAATGGGTCATCATGTGCCCTTATTTCAGCGTTTTTGTTATTCCCCTCCCCAGATTAGACATATGCTTATATAAGATGCAGGGTACCAAAATCAAGTATAGTGACAACAAGGAGAAAGAACATACAAAGGGGAACATACAGTAGGGGAAAGAATATACAAAGAAAACAACAAAAACAACAAAAAATAAAATCACATGGTATATTTAAAACAATAACAATAAAGACAGACCTCTTATGCTCATATTTTGGGGTTCATTTCACTTAGCATCATCTTTTTTTATTTTAATTTTTATTTTTTGTGAACATACTGTACAGAGGGGTTACAATTACATGGGCAAGATAATGAGTACATTTCTTATCAAGCATTGTAGCCTCCTCCTTTGTTTCCCCTTCTCATCCTCCCCCCACCCCCACCACCTAATCCCTCCCCCCCAACCAAAGTTGTAAAGTTCGTTTTTGACAGGACCACTTGTACTTCTCATAGTTGCATCGGGTCCACCTGTATCCTTAAACGACTTGTTTTTTCCCATCTCCTCCACAAATTATACCAACATCAAATATAGTGAAAGTAGGGGTTATACTGTGGGGGAGGGACATACAAAGCAACAAAGAAATAATCTTATAAGTGCATTAGAAACAAATGCATGAAAGAAAAAAAACATTTAAATACTTATCTAAGGGTTCATTTTCCTAACATCACATTATCTGACCTTTTCTGCTTGACTCAGATATATCTTAGATATTGCAAATAAGGGAAACCATGGAACCTTTGTTTCTTTGGGCTTAGCTTGCTTCACTTAATATAATTTTTCCAAGCCTTTCCATTTGCTAACAAATGGGGAAATGTCATTCTTTCTGATGGAGGCATAGAATTCCATTGTTTATATATACCACATTTTCTTGATCCATTCATCTACTAAGGGGCATCTGGGTTGGTTCCATATCTTAGCTATGGTAAATAATGCTGCAATAAACATAGTTGTGCTGGTAGCTTTAGTGTGGTCTTGTTTGTAAACATTTGGGTAAATGCCCAAAAGAGGGATTGCTAGGGGACCTCTATGTGAAGTCTTTCCAGGAACCTCCATACTGCTTTCCAAAGTGGTTGAACAAGTTTACACTCCCACCAACAATGAAGTAAGGTTCCCTTCTGTCCACATCCCCTCCAGCATCTGTTGTTGTTAGAGTTGTTGATTATAGCCATTCTAGCTGGGGTGAGGTGGTATCTCAATGTTGTTTTGAGGTTGAGCATTTCTTCATGTGTCTGTTGGCCATCCTTCTTTCTTCTTCAGAGAAGTTTCTCTTCAACTCTTTAGCCCACATATTTATTGGGCAGTTGGTTCTTTGAGGATTTGTTTTTGGGGGATTTAATTTTTGAGCTCCAAGTATATTTTAAATATGAGACCCTTGTCTGTTGTATGGCTAGTGAAGATCTTTTCCCAATCTGTTGGCTTTCTATTGATTTTGCTAGCTATGTCCGTTGCTATGCAGAAACTCTGCAACTTCATACAATCCCATTTGTCCAACTTTTCTTTGATTTGTTGTGTTTCTGGGTCTCTATTCAGAAAATTTGGGCCTGAGCCAAGGAGGCCTAGGATTTCTCCTATTCCATCCTGTAATGTTTTCAGAGTGTTTGCTTTGACTCCGAGGTCTTTGATCCATTTGGAATTGATTCTGCTGCAGGGTGATATATAAGGATCTAGTTTTAGTTTTCTGCAAATAGTTAACCAATTTTGCCAGCACCATTTACTGAAGAGGCTGTCTTTCTTCCATTGTATTATTTTAGCTCCCTTATCGAAGATTAGTTGGCTATAGGTCTGTAGGTTCATTTCTGGGTTTTCAATTCTATTCCATTGGTCTTGAGGTCAGTTCTTATGCCAGTACCAAGCTGTTTTGATTACTATGGCTTTATAGTAGAGTTTGAAATTTGGTATTGATATTCCACCAGCAGTGTTCTTTCCGTTGAGGAGCGTTTTTGTTATTCGGGGTCTTTTATTGTTCCATATGAATTTTTGGATTGCCTCTTCTATTTCCTTGAAGAATGAGGTTGGAATTTTGATAGGTATCGCATTGAATTTGTAGATAGCCTTGGGAAGTATTGCCATTTTCAAGATGTTAATCTTTCCAATCCAGGAGCATGGGAGGTTTTGCCATTTTCTAAGTTCTGTTTGGATTTCCTTTTTCAAGATTTTAAAGTTTTCATCATAGAGGTCCTTCACTTCTTTGGTTAAGTTAATTCCTAGGTATTTTATTTTTTGAGGGGCTATTAAAAATGGAGTTACTTTCCTAATTTCAGCCACACTTTTCTCATTGTTGGCATACAGAAAAGCCATTGATTTTGGGGGGTTAATTTTATACCCTGCTACTTTGCCAAAGTTTTTTTTTTATTTAAATTTTATTTTATTTTATTTGAGAACATACTGTACAGAGGGGTTAAAATTACATTAGCAGGATAATGCATACATTTCGTACCAAGCATAGCAGCCTCCTCCTTTGTTTACCCTTCACCTCCCTTCCCAGCCTTTTCCCCCTCACCCAATCATACCCCCCTCCCCCCCCCACACCGACATTGTAAAGCTTGCTATGACATGACATTTTGTAATTCTCCTTGTTGCAAGAGGTCCACCTGAATCCTTAAACGACTTGTTTGTCCCCATCTCCTCCACATGTTATACTGACATCAAATAAAGTGAAAGCAGGGGTTACACTGTGGGGGAGGGACATACAAAGCAACAAAGAAATAATCTTATAAATGCGTTAGAAACACATGCATGAAAGAAACGAAAACATTAAAATACATATTTAAGGGTTCGTTTTCCTAACATCACATTATCAGACCTTTTCCGCTTGATTCATACCTATACTAGATATTGCAAATAAGGGAAACCATGGGACCTATGTTTCTTTGGGCCTGGCTTACTTCACTTAATATAATTTTTTCCAAGTCTTTCCATTTCCTAACAAATGGGGAAATGTCATTCTTTCTGATGGAGGCATAGAATTCCATTGTGTATATATACCACATTTTCTTGATCCATTCATCTACTGAGGGGCATCTGGGTTGGTTCCAGATCTTAGCTATGGTAAATAATGCTGCAATAAACATAGTTGTGCTGGTAGCTTTAGTGTGGTCTTGTTTGTATACATTTGGGTAAATGCCCAAAAGTGCGATTGATGGATCATAGGGGAGATCTATGTGAAGTCTTTTGAGGAACCTCCATACTGCTTTCCAAAGTGGTTGAACAAGTTTACATTCCAACCAACAATGAAGTAAGGTTCCTTTGTGTCCACATCCCCTCCAGCATCTGTTGTTGTTAGAGGTCTTGATTTTTGCTGTTCTAACTGGAGTGAGGTGATATCTCAATGTTGTTTTGATTTGCATTTCTTTTATGGCTAGGGATGTTGAACATTTCTTCATGTGTCTATTGGCCATCCTTCTTTCTTCTTCAGAGAAGCTTCTCTTTAAGTCTTTCGCCCACTTATTTATTGGGCAGTTGTTTCTTTGAAGATTTGTTGTTGGGTGGTTTAATTTTTTGAGTTCCAAGTATATTTTAGATATGAGACCCTTATCTGTTGTATGGCTAGTAAAGATCTTTTCCCAATCGGTGGGCTTTCTATTGATCTTGCTAGCTATGTCATTTGCCATGCAGAAGCTCTGCAACCTTATGCAATCCCATTTGTCCAACCTTTCTTTGATTTGTTGTGTTTCCGGGTCTCTATTCAGAAAATTTCGGCCTGAGCCAAGGAGACCTAGGGTTTCTCCTATTCCATCCTGTAATGTTTTCAGAGTGTCTGCTTTGACTTCAAGGTCTTTGATCCATTTGGAGTTGATTCTGGTGCAGGGTGATATATAAGGATCTAGCTTTAGTTTTCTACATGTAGTTAACCAATTTTGCCAGCACCATTTACTGAAGAGGCTGTCTTTCTTCCATTCTATTGTTTTAGCTTCCTTATCGAAGATTAGATGGCTATAGGTCTGTAGGTTCATTTCTGGGTTTTCAATTCTATTCCATTGGTCCTGAGGTCTGTTCTTATGCTAATACCAAGCTGTTTTGATTACTATGGCTTTATAGTAGAGTTTGAAATTTGGTATTGATATTCCTCCAGCAGTGTTCTTTCCATTGAGAAGTGTTTTTGCTATTCGGGGTCTTTTATTGTTCCATATGAATTTTTGGATTGCCTCTTCTATTTCCTTGAAGAATGAGGGTGGAATTTTGATAGGTATTGCGTTGAATTTGTAGGTAGCCTTGGGAAGTATTGCCATTTTCACGATGTTAATCTTGCCAATCCAGGAGCATGGGAGGTTTTGCCATTTTTTAAGTTCTGTGTTGATTTCCTTTTTCAAGATTTTAAAGTTTTCATCATAGAGGTCCTTCACTTCTTTAGTTAAGTTAATTCCTAGGTATTTTATTTTTTGTGGGGCTATTACAAATGGAGTTACTTTCCTAATTTCAGCCACACTTTTCTCATTGTTGGCATACAGAAAAGCCATTGATTTTTGGGGGTTAATTTTATAACCTGCTACTTTGCCAAAGTTTTTAATCAGCTTGAGTAATTTGGGAGTGGAGTCTATGGGATTCTTTAAATACTAGATCATGTCATCTGCAAAGAGGGAGAGTTTTATTTCTTCTTTCCCTATTTGGATCCCCTTTATGTCTGCATCTTGTCTTATTGCTGTAGCTAGGCATTCTAATACTAGATTGAAGAGAAGTGGAGAGAGTGGGCATCCTTGTCTTGTTCCTGAGTTAAGAGGAAATGGCTTTAGTTTTTCACCATTAAGTATAATGCTGGCTTTAGATTTGTCATATACAGGCTTTATTGTATTGAGGAATGTTCCACGGATTCCTAATTTTTCCAAAACCTTCATCATAAAGGGGTGTTGGATCTTGTCGAATGCTTTTTCTGCATCTATTGAGATAACCATGTGGTTCTTATCCTTGCTCCTGTTGATGTGATGAATAATATTAATTGATTTGCGTATATTGAACCTGTTTTGCATCCCTGAAATGAATCCTGTTTGATCGTGGTGTATGATTTTTTTTGGATGAATTGTTGATGTCGATTGGCCAAAATTTTGTTGAGAAGTTTTGCATCAATGTTCATCAAAGAAATGGGTCTATAGTTCTCTTTCTTTGATGAGTCCCTGCCTGGTTTTGGGATGAGGGTTATGATGGCTTCATAGAATGTGTTCGGTAGTGAGCTTTCTCTTTCAATTTCATTGAGGAGTTGGAGGAGTATTGGTGTGAGCTCTGCTTTGAAGGCCTTGTAGAATTCCGCTGTAAAACCATCTGGTCCTGGACTTTTCTTAGCTGGGAGGTATCTTATTGCTGTTTCTATTTCAATGCTTGATATGGGCCTGTTAAGCTGGTTTAACTCATCTTGGTTTAGTTTTGGCTTGTCAATATTTGCTAGGAAAAGGTCCATCTGTCAAGTTCTCAAACTTATTAGCATAAAGTTTTGAGAAGTATTCCCTTATAATGTTCTGAATCTTGGTTGTTTCCGTGGTGATGTTTCCATTCTCATCTCTGAGTTTATTAATTTGGGTGTGTTGTCTTCTTTTTCTGATAAGATTTGCTAAGGGTCTGTCAATTTTGTTAATTTTTTCAAAGAACCAACTCTTTGTTTTGTTGATTCTTTCTATAGTTTTTTTGGATTCTAATTCATTTATTTCTGATTTAATTTTAATTATTTCTTTCCATCTACTGGATTGGGGTTTATCTCGCTGTTCTTTTTCAAGGAGGTTCAGAAGTCTCAGTAAATTGTTGGTTTCAGATCTCTCCAATTTGTTGATGTAGGAGCTCAGAGCTATAAACTTGCCTCTGAGTACTGCCTTTGCTGTGTCCCAGAGGAGCTGGTAATTTGTGTGCTCATTTTTGTTGAATAGCATGAACATTTTAATTTCCTTTCTAATCTCTTCCATGACCCACTTGTGATTCAGCTGTGTGTTGTTCAGCCTCCATGTGTTACTGGACTTTCTTTGGTGGCTTTTGGTGTTGAGTTCTAATTTTATTCCCTTGTGGTCAGAAAGAATGCAAGTTATAACTTCAATGTTTCTGAATTTGGACAAGTTACTTAGCATCATCTTATATGACCATATATACATGGCTTTTGAGCCTTTCAGCTCATCCGATAAGATTATCCTATATGTACACTAATTATTGCAAATAAGGAAAAACATGGGACATAAGTTTCTTTGGGACTGGGTTACTTCACTTAATATGATTTTTTTCCAAGTCTTTCCATTTCCTAACAAATGGGGTGGTCTCATTCTGGTGGAAGCATAGAATATATATATATATATATATATATATATATATATATATATATATATATATACATATATACCACATTTTCTTGATTCACTCATCTACTAAGGGGCATCTGGGTTGGTTCCATATCTTAGCTATGGTTAATAATGCTGAGACAAACATAGTTGTGCTGGTAACTTTAGTATGGCCTTGCTTGTGATCATATGGGTAAATGCCCAAAAGTGGGATTGCTGGGTCATAGGGGAACTGTATGTAGAGTCTTTTGAGGAACCTCCTTACTGCTTTCCAAAGTGGTTGGACAAGTTTACACTCCCACCAACAATTCAGTAAGGTTCCCTTTTGGCCATATCCCCTCCAGCATCTGTCATTATTAGATTTTTTTTCAGGTAAGGTGTAGGTTTATTCATCATTCTGGCTGGCACCAGGCCACGTTGGCCCTCCACACGGCTGGGAAAGGCCTGGGAAAGACCTAGGAAAGAGGTGGGAAAAAGCTGGGAAAGAACTAGGAAAGAGCTAGAAAAGAGAGCATCTGGGCCTGGGCTAGGCCTTATCTTGGGTATGGGCAAAGAAAGGTGTGGCCACATCAAATTCAGATGTGACCTCATCAGATGCAGATGTGACCTCTTCCAGGTGTGACAGTTGCTTAGATAATGCAGGTACTGGGTGGAGACTTTGCTGTGAGGAGGGTAGAGTCTTCTCTCCTTGAGGAGCGGACCTTACATTCCAGCTTTTTAATATTCATGAAATAGGGCGTGGATTCTCTTTGGCTACTTTCTGCTAACAAGGGGCATTGACAATAGGATTAAAAGGCTGGAATTTGGTCCTCTCCCAGAGAAGACAGGAAACAGCAGCTGTCCCTTGGTGGCGTGAGTCCTTAGATGAAGTCTGGAGGAGGCAAGTCTCTTAACTGAAGTCTGGAGCAAGTCTCATGAGGCATTGAGGGGCTGGAAAAAATACTAGAGAGCAAATAAATGACAAGAGGAAGGACTTGGGGCTGAAAAATATTGATAGAAATGTCCCTAGCTACTTCTGACATCTGGTGACTAGGTAGAAGAGAAGTCAGGTAACAAAGGCAAGAATGTAAATTCTTGTCCACTTAATAGGTAGACAAGTATGGACATTCAATGGGCAGGCTTCTTACTTCTATTGACCCTCTGGCTCTGGTTAATTTTGAAAGGGCAGGCACAAAGTGGCTGATGTGATATCATCTCCTCTTACTCCTGTCCATGTTCCCTTGTTCCCCAGACTAACTGAGTCTAGGTGCTCATTGCTAGGATGGCTTGTCCCAGTTGGTATTCATGGAGGTTTGAACTCAAGGTCTGGGCACTGTCCTCGAGCACTTCTGCTCATGGCTAGCACTGAACCACTTTGAGTTATAGTGCCACTTGTAGTGTTTGCTGGTTAGAGATAGTGTCTTGAGCCATACTTCCAGCCTGGCTCTTTGCAGGTTAGTTGGGAGATGGAGTCTTAGGGATTTTTCAGCTGGGGCTGGCTTTGAACTGCATTTTTTGCCACAAAAATAAAAACCCTTTATTATTTCCAATTAAAGCAACAAGGAGATCAAGTAGAATAAGTAGAGCTTACCTGCTCCTTAACTGACCAACAATTATTCTGCAGTAACAAAACTCATTAGATGTGATGAGAATTTTAGCACAGATATGCCCAGTATTTTAGAACCACATAGTCAGTAGTAGAATATAAAACACACACAAAAAAAGGCAAAACTCAAAACCTAAAATTTTGACATCAATGTTTAGACATCTTTGCTAACAAAGCATATCAGTTGGGCCTCAGTTACCAGGGCCTGTGAAAAGAGCAACTTGTTAGCAAGGTACCTTAGAATAGATGGATGGAGGGGCTGGGAAGATGGTCAGTGGTAGAGTGCTTGCCTTGCCTGCCTGAGGCCCTGGGTTCGATTCCTCAGCACAACATAAGCAAAATGAAATAAGCCGGAAGTAGCGCTGTGGCTCAAGTGGTAGAGTGCCAGCCTTGAGCTGAAGAGCTGAGGGACAGCGCCCAGGCCCAGAGTTCAGGCCCCATGACCAGATCCAAAAAAAAAAAAAAAAAAGAATAGATGGATGGAGTAGTAAGCTTGGTAGAAGGTTAAGGGTCAGATGGGACCAAAAAGCTTGGTGGAAGGTTAAGGGTCAGATGGGGCCAAACCCTTAACCCACCATGTGGCCAAGATGGCGAACTCAAGATGGCGAATTTCTGAAAAATTGCAAAGAAAGCCTGAACAAATAGATCAAGCCTAGTTTGGCTAGCCTTTGAGAGGGAGCCTAGAGGGGGGTCCCCGGGACCCAGCCTGCATCGCACTCTTCAGGGCACAAGTCAAAATGTAGAAAAGAGAAAGGGAGAGATAGGGAAAGTTGGACATGACTGGCAGAAAGAGAGCAAAGAGAACCTGAAAGTAAACAGACTTCTGACCATTTACGTTTGCAGTGACAAAACCTGTCTACATCTGAGAATGGCATAAAAATGAGGTGCTCTGGCTTTCCAGGGAGTGCAGGAGGCATTTCAAAGGGGTTTCACAGCTCGGCGTGACTCGCAGCACCCCATTAAATATGTAGGAGAGTCAGTCTGGTGAGTGAAGGAGACCTGACCGGGCAGAAGTGGCGTCCTGACTTCCCCCAGAGCCCTCTAGAGAGAAATGGCCAAGCCCCCAAAACCAAGCTTCCTCAGCTTCAGAGGTGACTGGCCTTTCAGCTAAAGGCTGTAGGAGTTCTCTGGCGTGGCGCCACGTCTGGACAGAGACTGAGTGACAGAGAGCCGTAGAGAGTAGTTTCACCCACCAGAGTAGAGAAGTGGTGTGGACGTGGATGTGAAGGCTAGCAATAGTATTGATACGCTGTGTCCGCAGCAGACAGATGAGTTCACAAATGGCTGTCAGAACTGTGGGTATTCCTCAGAGCAAAAAGGGAAGAACAAACAAAAAAGAAAAAAAAACAGAGAGGAATCCCACCTTTCCTGACTTTAAGCCCTTCCCGGGTTTTGGCACCATTTATGTTAGGTTTTTAAAAAGAGGTAGCTGAGTAAGAATAGCACCACGCACAAGGTGTAGGTTTATTCATTGTTCTGGCTGGCACCAGGCCACGTTGGCCCTCCACGCAGCTGGGAAAGGCCTGGGAAAGACCTGGGAAACAGGTGGGAAAGAACTAGGAAAGAACTAGGGAACAGCTAGAAAAGAGCTAGAAAAGAGCTAGATTTTTTTTTTTATTAAAGCCATTCTAACCAGGGTGAGGTGGTATCTCAAAGTTGTTTTGGTTTGCATTTCTGTTATGGCTAGAGAAGTTGAGCATTTCTTCATGTGTCAATTGACCATTCTTATTTCCTCTTCAGAGAAGTCTCTCTTTAAATCTTTAGCCCGCTTGTTGATGGAGCAGTTGTTTCTTTGAGGATTTGTTTTTGGAGGGTTTAATTTTTTGAGTTCTAAGTATATTTTAGATATCGAGTTCTTGTCTGTTGTATAGCTAGTGAAGATCTCCCAGTCTGTGGGCTTTCTATTGATCTTACTAGCTATGTCTTTTGCCATGCAGAAGCTCTGCAGCTTCATGCAATCCCATTTGTCCAACTTTTCTTTGACTTGTTGTATTTCTGGATCTTTATTCAGAAAGTTTTGTCCTGTGCCAAGGAGCCCTAGAGTTTCTCCTATTCCTTGCTATAATGTTTTGTGGTGTCTGGTTTTACTTCGAGGTCTTTGATCCATTTGGAGTTGATTGTGATGCAGGGTGATATATAAGAATCTAGCTTTAGTTTTCTACAGGTGTTTAACTAATTTTGCCAGCACCATTTACAGAACAGAATGTCTTTCTTCCATTCTAGTTTTTGTCTCCCTTATCAAAGATCAGGTGGATATAGGTCTGTGGTTTCATTTCTGGATCTTCAGTTCTATTCCACTAGTCTTCAGGTCTATTCTTGTGCCAGAACCAAGCTGTTTTGATTACAATGGCTTTGTAGTAGAGTTTGAAGTCTGGTATTGATATTCCTCCAGCACTGTTCTTTCTGCTAAGGATTATTTTTGCTATTTGGGGTCTTTTAGTGTTCCATATGAATTTTGGGGTTGCCTCTTCTATTTCACTGCAGAATGAGGTTGGGATATTGATGGGTATTTTACTGAATTTGTAGATAGCCTTTGTCAGTATTGCCATTTTCACGATGTTAACCCTCCCTTTCCAGGAGCATGGGTTCTTCTGCCTCCCCTATGTCCATGTTCCAGTCCGTTGATGGTGTCTTTGATTTGTTGTAGTGGTAGGTTTTCCTAATTGCTTGTTTGGTTTCTCAAATCAGCTTATTTGGGTGCACAGAAAAAAGTTCTGCTTTACAGGCTTGGGGACCTTCTTCCCAGACCAAACAGCAGGATCTGCTTTTTCTATTTTTTCTTTGTGCTGCCGGGAGGAGGTGGCTGGAGACTGCAGTTTGTTGCTGCTGGGAATGAGCTTGTGTGTGGCTGGGGTTTTGGCCTGTCTGGAGTCAGTGGTTTTTCCCAAATTGAGGAGTCCCCTTTGGGTCACTAACCTGTATCCTCTGTCGGCTTTTGTAGCCTGTCCAGTTTTTGTTTATTATTTTTAATGAATTTTAGTGAGATTCCTGCAGTTGGCTGAGCTGCCAGTTCAGCTGGGGTAGGGGTGAAAGTTCTTTGCTTCCTGCTGGGGGTTGTGGCTGCCTTTCTGTGCTCACCAGGGAGTGAAGGGTGATCAGCCCTTCTGGGCCACACAGTCTTCCCCTGGGCAGATCCTACTCTCACAAGTCCATTTCCTTGACCTGAAGAAAAATGGTGCTGCCTACTGCTTTTGTGTCCCAAGGTATCTGCTAGCTGTTATGGCAGAGTCTATGCCCATATCCAATAAGGCATCGTTCTCCCGTGGTGGAGGGCAGGGAAGTGCCTTCCCAGAGCTGTTCTGTGGGAAGGAGTCAGGGTACTCACGGTTTCCCTTGGCTCTTTGGCCCATCCCCATCTGTGCTGGTGGTCAGCAGGATGTGGAATTCAACTCCTGATTGTTCAGTCCACACTGGAGGTGGGTAAAGGGATGTGGCCCTCCATCTCTGGCCATTTGCTTCGGCCTTGTCTGGCTGGTCACAGGGCAGCTGCTCATGCTCAAATGTGTCTTCTGATACAAACTGCCTGAATTTTTCCCCGCTAGGCAGAATCTCTGTACTAATATGGCTCACTTGGTGTGATTTTCCTGTTGTGAATTATTTCCTGAACTGCAAAAGCTGATTTCTTAGAGAGAGCTCACATATAGCCCAGCTAGATCTCCACCATCTTCCTCCGGTTTTCAAATGACCATTTTTATTGCAAAAAATTACAAGCACTAGCACCATACCAAAAATCCATAGTTAACACCTTTATGCTTTTAAAAAAATACATTCAATTGCAAAATAGCATCAAACCACATTATAAACTTTTTAAATATTTAACTCTCCTTTAAGCTTTTTAATTTTTTTTTAAATTGTATTTTATTTTATTTGAGAACATACTGTACAGAGGGGCTACAATTACATGGGCAGGATAATGCATACATTTCTTACCAAGCATTGCAGCCTCCTCCTTTGTTTACCCTTCACTTCCCTTCCCCGCCTCCCCCCTCCCCCCACCCAATTTTACCCCCCTCCATCCCCCCAATTATACCCCCCTCCCCCCCACACCAAAATTGTAAAGCTGGTTTTGACATGACATTTTGTACTTCTCATTGTTGCAACAGGTCCACCTGAATCCTTAAACGACTTGTTTGCCCCCATCTCCTCCACATGTTATACTGACATCAAATATAGTGAAAGCGGGGGTTACACTGTGGGGGAGGGACATACAAAGCAACAAAGAAATAATCTTATAAATGCATTAGAAACACATGCATGAAAGAAACGAAAACATTAAAATACATATTTAAGGGTTCATTTTCCTAACATCACATTATCTGGCCAGCTTTTTAATTTTAATACATCCCAAGAGGCAGTTTTAAAAATACCAATTGTATCATTTACATTTTTTTTTCGGTCGTGGGGCTTGAACTCTGGGCCTGGGCGCTGTCCCTCAGCTTTTCAGCTCAAGGCGAGTGCTCTACCACTTGAGCTACAGCGCCACTTCCAGTTTTCTGGTGGTTTATTGGAGATAGGAGTCTCACGGTCTCTCCTGCCCGGGCTGGCTTTGAACCGCGATCCTCAGATCTCAGCCTCCTGAGTAGCTAGGATTACAGGCGTGAGCCACCAGCGCCCGGCTCTATCATTTACATTTTTACTATCAGGTTTTATTGTCCATCTGCAAGGAAAAGAAACAGGACATAGATATCCCTCTATTTGCCCATCTTATAGAATGGGCATATGCCCATCTGACTCTCCAGGGTTTGATGAACTGTCTTTGTGAGAGCTTACCCTTTACCATCATATGTGGACTCCCGCTAGGACCTGTACCACCATGCGTGGATGGGCTGAGCTGTACCTTTTGCCAGATCACTCCTCATACCTGAAGATAAATTCACAGGGTTTATTTCTTGTCCTTACCTCTTGATCTCTGACTGAGATAAAACCCAAAGCAGTTCCAAACAGGCAGAACAGACAATGTCTTAACAGTAATAAACAAACCTTTATAACCAAATTTTTAATACGTTAGCCCCAAATTTTAGCAGTGGATGGAAATAAGTTTCAAGTTTCCAATGTCTTTTTGTTAAGCTAGATTACTTAATTGCAGTATAAACAGTCTTATTTATTAGAATTAAAAAGGTGGTTGTTTAAAACAAACAACTTTTTAACCAAAATTTTTCTTTAAAACAATGCAATAATTCTCTAAAACTTTTGGTAATGTCCAAACTTTATAACATTTTGAAGTTTTAAACCTTACCTCATCCATTTTTTTTTCTTTTTTACAACATGCTCAGTTTTTATCTTAAACATGTTTACTTACATATACTCTTGTGCACAAAAACTCTCCAGGTCCTGAGTCACACATTTCCAAATGGCCCGTGCAATCTGGGGGTCTCAGGTCTCCTCTGCAAGCCACCCTACATTGCATGTGGGCCACTCAAGTTCACAGAGAGCTCTTAATTTGCCTGGAGAGAGATGGACACGGTAGCCAGTGCCTGCCTCAAAGCCATCTCTAAAATTTGAAAGCATACATTCCAATTGGGTCTTCAGGGAACTGAAACTGATGCCTGCATCTAAAAAAAAAGACTGAAATACACAAACAAAACAAAGAGACAGACAAACTCAAACTCAGGACAAACAGTAGGTGGCCACCGTGCATTCACACAACTCTACTGAAGAGTAGGGTAATGTCTCACTCTTTATTCCAGCACAAGAGTCTATGGGTGTGTCTTATTGTGTCCATACAGAGAGTACCATAGCAGAAAACAGAACTGCATGCTCATCAAGAATTTGAACTGGCCAATGGTCTCACATCCATGTCAGAATCCATTCGACCTGTTCCTTGAGGATCCTTCCTGAATCTCATGTCCAGGCCCTCAAAAACAGAGTCTTGATTATAAGGAAATTCATCAGTAAAAGGAAATTTGTCAATAGCCAATTATAACCAGCCAGGGCTACTCCTAGGTATAGGGATCCCAGGAGGCTGAGTACTGTTTCTTTTCCTTGCAGATGGACAATAAAACCTGATGGTAAAAATGTAAATGATAAAATTGGTATTTTTAAAACTGCCTCTTGGGATGTATTAAAATTAAAAAGCTTAAAGGAGAGTTAAATATTTAAAAAGTTTATAATGTGGTTTGATGCTATTTTGCAATTGAATGTATTTTTTTAAGCATAAAGGTGTTAACTATGGAGCATTTGATCTAGAATTGACTGTGATCTTTATGTAAATCCTAAAGCATCTAGAGAAAAGCTCACACAACCCCCCCCACACACACACACAGGAGCACACACATATATATCTCTCCTTTTCAATGTTGTTCTCCTTAAATGTATTTAAAGCACTTCTTATACTGAGAATTTGTCATGTGGAGAATCTTGATGACTAGATCTATAATGTTAAACCTCACTGCTCTCAAAGTCTTTGCTACTACCTTAAAGGTAGTGAAGACTTAAAACCAGGCCAACAAAGGTCTGGAGGAAGATGACAGAGGAGAAGCTGGAGGCTAAGCAAGTTCTCACATAGAAAGCAGTTTTAGTGTTTGAGTGAACAGTCCTAGGCTAGAGAATCACACCAAGTGTGCCATCACAGTACAGAGGGTTTGGCCAGAGAGGGAAAATGAAGGCAGCTTGGTCAAGGAGACAGTAGCCACAGTGCCAGTAACCACAGTGATGGCAGCATTGGCAGCAGTGGCAGTGGCTGACGGGCCACCATATCAACAGAGAGAGTCTGGGACAAAGGTGCCAGATGCAGTGTGCGATCATATTCTATTCACCACAAGCAAGAACTGACAAGGAGCAGAAATCTTCATCCTGATAATCACAGACCAGGGACAACCCAGGAACCAAGAGTCTGGTGTGGGTAGAACCCTGACATCCTCACTCCTCATGGAGCAGTGGAGGGAAGGTAGCCCTTCCCCCACCATCAGAGAAGATCTCCATCTTTGATATTGACAAAGGTCCACCAAGCAGCTAGCGCCAACTCAGGCCTTGGAAGAAAACAATAGGAGCCAGTTACCAGATCACAGGAACCTGACCTGACCTGCTTGACTCAGCTCCATCCAGGGGAAAGTCACCACGCCAAGGCAGAAGAAGCTCTGCCCCTGGAGGAGTGACTTTCTTCACTGGGTAAACAGAGACAGAGGCTGCCCCTCCCTACAGCAGCATAGACAAACAATTGAAACTCAGTAAACATAAACCCTGAGAATGGCTCCAGATTGGGCTCTGTGAGTGTCTCAGAAGCTAGCCCCTCAGGAAAAAGTTACTGCTTGCCAATAGGCCTCCACCCTACCCAGAACCTAGCCTCATCACAACAGTTCCAAGCTAGAGGAAACAGCTATGCCCCTCTTTTGTGATACTCACAGCAGATCTCCCTCCCACTGACTTACCCTGGGAGGAGGATCAAAAACTCCTGGGTAAGGCAGAGCTTCTTTCTGCCTGCTCAAAAACACTGACTTAAAAACCAATCAAGCCACAGGAAAACCAAACACCACAAGCAGACCAGAGACTCCAGCAAAAGACTGGATAAGGACACAGGGGAGATACAAGATCTCCCCCACCAAAAAAAAAATTCAAAGAACTCTTTTTCTATCTATTTTTTTAATTTAAAAAACTTTTCTATATTTTTTCTTTCATAATTTTATTTTAGGGGTTAGTGTCCTGTAACACATGGAGGCTGAACAACACACTGTTGAATCACCAGTGGGTCATGGAACAGATTAGAAAGGAAATTAAAATGTTCATGATATTCAACAAAAATGAACACACAAATTACCAGCTCCTCTGGGATACAGCAAAGGCAGTACTCAGAGGCAAGTTCATAGCTCTGAGTTCCTACATCAACAAATTGGAGCAATTTGAAACCAACAATTTAATGAGACATCTGAACCTCCTTGAAAAAGAGAAGCTAAACCCCAATTCAGTAGATGGAAAAAATATTAAAATAAAATCAGAGTTAAATGAATTAGAATCCAAAAAAAAAAACATAGAATCAACACAACAAAGAGGTGGCACTTTGAAAAAATTAAAAAATTGACAGACCCTTAGCAAATCTTATCAAAAACAGAAGAGAATACACCCAAATAAACAAACACAAAGATGAGAATGGAAACATCACTACAGAAATAACCAAGATTCAGAACATTATAAGGGAATACTTCTCAAACCTTTAGGCTACTACATGTGAGAATCTGGAAAAAAAAATGGACAGTTTCCTAGCAAATGTCGACATGCCGAAACTAAAACAAGATGAGTTAAACCAACTTAACCAGCTCATATCAAGCACTGAAATCGAAACAGCAATAAGAGACGTCCCATCTATGGAAAGTCCAAGACTGGATGGATTTATAGCAGAATTCTACAAGGCCTAAAAAGCAGAATTCAAACCAATACTCCTCCAACCCTTCAACAAAATTGAAAGAAAGTTCTCTATCGAATTCTTTCTATGAAGCCATCATAACCTACATCCTCAAACCAGGCAGGGACTCATCAAAGAAAGAGAACTATAGACCCATTTCTTCCATGAATATCAATGCAAAACTTCTGAACAAAATTTTTGCCAATCGACTTCAACAATTCATCCAAAAAAAATCATACACCACAGTCAAACAGGATTCATTTCAGGGATGCAAAGCTGGTTCAATATATGCAAATCAATTAATATAATTAATCACATCAACAAGAGCAAAGATAAGAACCATACGGTTATCTCAATAGATGCAGAAATAGCATTTGACAAGATCCAACATCCCTTTATGATGACGGCTCAAGAAAAATTAGGAATCCATGAAACATTCCTCAATATAATAAAGGCTTTATATGACAAACCTACAGCCAGCATTATACTTAATGGTGAAAAATTAAAACCATATCCTCCAAAGTCAGGAATGAGATAAGGATGTCCACTCTCTCCACTTCTCTTCAAATTTGTATTTGAATGGCTAGCTACAGCAATAAGACAAGATGCAAACATGAAGGGGATTCAAATAGGGAAAGATGTAGTAAAACTCTCCCTCTTTACAGATGACATGATCTTGTATTTAAAGAATCCCACGGATTCCACTCCCAAATTACTTGAGCTGATTGAAAACTTTGGCAAAGTAGCAGGGTATAAAATTAACCCTCAAAAATCAATGGCTTGGGGAGCGGGGAGGATTGGGTGGTGGGGCAAGGGGAGGATGGGAAAGGATGGGAAGGGAAACAAAGGAGGAGGCTACAATGCTTGATAAGAAATGTACTCATTATCTTGCCCATGTAATTGTAACCCCTCTGTACAGTGTTTTCACAATAAAAAAAAACACAAAAAAAAGAATGGCCAATAGACACATGAAGAAATGCTTAATTTCTCTAGCCATAAAAGAAATGCAACTCAGAACAACATCGAGATTCCACCTCACCCCAGTTAGAATGGCTATAATCAAGAACTCTAATAACAACAGATGCTGGAGGAAATGTGACCAAAAGGGAACCCTGCTGCATTGTTGGTGGGAGTGTAAACTTGTTCAACCACTTTGGAAAGCTGTATGGAAGTTCCTCAAAAGACTCCACATAGAGCTCCCCTATGACCCAACAATCCCACTTGTGGGCATTTACCCCAATGATCACAAACAAGGTCATACCAAATCTATCAGCACAGCTATGCATATCACAGCAATATTTACCATAGCTAAGATATGGAACCAACCCAGAGGCCCTCAGTAGATGAATTGATCAAGAAAATGTGATATATGTGTGTTTGTGTGTATGTGGGTGTGGGTGTGTATATATATATACACACACAATGGAATTCTATGCCTCCATCAGAAAGAATGGCATTGCCCCATTTGTTAGGAAATGGAAAGACTTGGAAAAAATTATACTAAGTGAAGTAAGCCAGGCCCAAAGAACATAGGTCCCATGGTTTCCCTTATTTGCAATAACTAGTATATGTCTGGGGCAAGTAGAAAAGGTCAAAAGCTATATACATATGACCAGATATGATGAAATTAAGCAAAATGAACTCCAACATAGGGACACAAGTGTTTTTTTTCTTTCTTTCTATTGTTTCTAATGTATTTATAAGGTGATTTTTTTGTTGCTTTTTAGGTCCCTCCCCCATGGTATAACCCCTGTTTTCATTGTATTTGATATTGGTATAATTTGGGGAGGGAAAGGAAAAAACAAATTATTTAAACAGGGATACAGGTTGACCCATTGCAACAATTAGATGTGGAAAAACAAACTTTACAATTTAGGCGGGGAGGGGGGAGTAGTGTGACTGTGGAGATGGGAAGAAAGGGATGGTAGGGGAAAAACAAAGGAGGAAACAATGCTTGATAAGAAATGTATTCATTACCTTGCTCATGCAACTGTAACCCCTCCTCTGTACAGTATTCTCACAATAAAAAACTTATTTTAAAAACAGGATTTTTTCTTTGTTGCTGTTTTTAACATACTATGTGTTTTTTTCCTTTTTTTTTAAATAAGTTTTTACTGTGAAAATACTGTACAGAGGGGTTACAATCACATGAGCAAGGTAATGAGTACATTTCTTATCAAGCCTTTGTTGTTGTTGTTGTTGTTTCTTTTGTGTGTTCTTCCCTGTATAGTATAAACCCTGTTTTCACTGTATTTGATTCTGGTGCCCTGCATCTTGTAAATACACTTTATAATTTGTGGAGGGGAAGGGAAGTAACAAAATGTTGAAACAAGGATACAGGTTGAACCGTTGTAACAATGATATGTACAACACACTATGTTGAAAATGAACTTTACTACTTCAAGGGGATGGGGGGAGGGAGGAGTTGGAGAGGTGGGGAGGAAAGGGATAGTAGGGGGAAAACAAAGGAAGAGGTCACAATGCTTGATAGAAAATGTACTCATGGGGCTGGGAAGGTGGCTCAGTGGTAGAGTGCTTGCCTTGCATGCATGAGGCCCTGGGTTCGATTCCTCAGCACCACATAAGCAAAAAGAAAAAAAAACTCATCAAATTCATCAGAAAATGTACTCATTACCTTACTCATTTAACTGTAACCCCTCTGTACACTATCTTTACAATAAAAAAAATTAAGAAGTATTAAGAGAGAAGAAAAGCTTGGACTCTTTATTTATTGTCTATTATTTGAAGAAGCTGAATGAAGCCCCTTTGAGAGAAGTTGCTCTCACACTTTTTCAATCAGGGTTGTTGTTTTCCATGTTATATAAGAAATATTTGCCAAATAAAATACCTAGGAATTAACTTAACCAAAGAAGTGAAGGACCTCTATGATGAAAACTTTAAAATCTTGAAAAAGGAAATCAACACAGAACTTAAAAAATGGCAAAACCTCCCATGCTCCTGGATTGGAAAGATTAACATCGTGAAAATGGCAATACTTCCCAAGGCTATCTACAAATTCAACGCGATACCTATCAAAATTCCACCCTCATTCTTCAAGGAAATAGAGGAGGCAATCCAAAAATTCATATGGAACAATAAAAGACCCCGAATAGCAAAAACGCGCCTCAACGGAAAGAACACTGCTGGAGGAATATCAATACCAAATTTCAAACTCTACTATAAAGCCATAGTAATCAAAACAGCTTGGTATTGGCATAAGAACAGACCTCAAGACCAATGGAATAGAATTGAAAACCCAGAAATGAACCTACAGACCTATAGCCATCTAATCTTTGATAAGGGAGCTAAAACAATAGAATGGAAGAAAGACAGCCTCTTCAGTAAATGGTGCTGGCAAAATTGGTTAACTACATGTAGAAAACTAAAGCTAGATCCTTATATATCACCCTGCACCAGAATCAACTCCAAATGGATCAAAGACCTTGAACTAAAAGCAGACACTCTGAAAACATTACAGGATGGAATAGGAGAAACCTTAGGTCTCCTTGGCTCAGGCCGAAATTTTCTGAATAGAGACCCAGAAGCACAACAAATCAAAGAAAGGTTGGACAAATGGGATTGCATACGGTTGCAGAGCTTCTGCAGGGCAAATGACATAGCTAGCAAGATCAATAGAAAGCCCACCGATTGGGAGAAGATCTTTACTAGCCATACAACGGACAAGGGTCTCATATCTAAAATATACTTGGAACTCAAAAAATTAAATCCCCCAACAACAAATCTTCAAAGAAACAACTGCCCAATAAATAAGTGGGTGAAAGACTTAAAGAGAAGCTTCTCTGAAGAAGAAAGAAGGATGGCCAATAGACACATGAAGAAATGTTCAACATCCCTAGCCATAAAAGAAATGCAAATCAAAACAACATTGAGATATCACCTCACTCCAGTTAGAACAGCAAAAATCAAGACCTCTAACAACAACAGATGCTGGAGGGGATGTGGACAGAAAGGAACCTTACTTCATTGTTGGTGGGAATGTAAACTTGTTCAACCACTTTGGAAAGCAGTATGGAGGTTCCTCAAAAGACTTCACATAGATCTCCCCTATGATCCAGCAATCCCACTTTTGGGCATTTACCCAAATGTTTATAAACAAGACCACACTAAAGCTACCAGCACAACTATGTTTATTGCAGCATTATTTACCATAGCTAAGATCTGGAACCAACCCAGATGCCCCTCAGTAGATGAATGGATCAAGAAAATGTGGTATATATACACAATGGAATTCTATGCCTCCATCAGAAAGAATGACATTTCCCCATTTGTTAGGAAATGGAAAGGCTTGGAAAAAATTATATTAAGTGAAGTAAGCCAGGCCCAAAGAAGCATAGGTCCCATGGTTTCCCTTATTTGCAATATCTAGTATAGGTATGAGTCAAGCAGAAAAGGTCAGATAATGTGATGTTAGGAAAATGAACCCTTAAATATGTATTTTAATGTTTTCGTTTCTTTCATGCATATGTTTCTAACGCATTTATAAGATTATTTCTTTGTTGCTTTGTATGTCCCTCCCCCACAGTGTAACCCCCGCTTTCACTATATTTGATGTCAGTATAACATGTAGAGGAGATGGGGGCAAACAAGTCGTTTAAGGATTCAGGTGGACCTGTTGCAACAATGAGAAGTACAAAATGTCATGTCAAAACCAGCTTTACAATTTTGGTGTGGGGGGGAGGGGGGTATAATTGGGTGGGGGGAGGGGGGAGGCTGGGAAGGGAGGTGAAGGGTAAACAAAGGAGGAGGCTGCAATGCTTGGTAAGAAATGTATGCATTATCCTGCCCATGTAATTGTAGCCCCTCTGTACAGTATGTTCTCAAATAAAATAAAATAATATTTAAAAAAAGGAAAAAAAAAGAAATATTTGCCAAAAGAAGAAAGAAAACTAGGTTTCAAGTGCCTTATGTGAAATCTGTACATTTTACCAAGCATCATATATTAATTAATAATGTCGATGTGTACAAAATCAGTATCTGCCATCTTGTGTCTACACTGGTTAACATTTTTTCCTAATTGTATGTATCTTGACATTTGATTGCTTTTTGATGTAGTTTAGGATCAAGGTACAGCTTATGATTAGAAGTTTATTTGTATTTTCATTGTGGGCATCCCTGATTTTAGTGAGTTTATCAAGAAGTGGTTGGATTTACATTGGACTTCTTACAAATCCTTCATATTCTCTTGCTATGAAGTGAAGAAGGTTGAGCAAAATACAAAACTAATCGTCTCTTTTAATCCTCTAAAATTATTACTCTTTGATTTATCCTTCAGTGGCCAATTTCCTGGAATTACCACAGTGGCTATAGCAAACACTTTTGATTTGGGCTTTGGTACAGAATCCCAGGCAAATTTTCCAGTGAATGGAGGTGAAAATGGCATCAGGATGAGACAACCACTGTTTCCTTCTTCCTTCTTGGTTATCTTCTAATTTCAAGAACTCAACGGAGAAACTCTTATGATATATATCTCCATTGTCAAGTTATTTTGATGGGCACTAAAATAGCCAAGGCACCTATTTCCTACTCAAAGTCCACAAATGTGTATTAATTTCTAGAAGCTTTTGCTATAAGTCCCTGAAATTAATTCTGTGTCTATATTATGAAGACTCCATGAGAGTTGTTCATTCCTAAGAGAGTGAAAGTAATTTTTAATTTTTTTTTTTACCAATTAGGTCTACCTTGTCTGATTCATTATAACAGTGAACATTGCCACAGTCTGTATAATTTGCAAAGCCTGAAATATGCATAGTTTTTGCTTTTGCAGCATTTGTTATTTTTCAGTACTTATATATAGGAGTTTCCATTCAACAATGTGGTTTGTGAATTCAAGCCATCTTGATCAATGTCACCCCTTCTCACACTCTCACCCATCCTTCCCAAGCCACTTGTTCCATCACTCTTCTTAATTTTGGAAAATAGATATGACAAATGCATTAGCTGAACCAGGTTAGAGTCAAGAGAGAACTCAAATTGTATAATTCCTTAGAAAGGTGAAAAATCACAGTTCAGCAAAATAAGAAGCCAGGAATCAGGCACATAAAAGAGATGAGGTGGAGTGAAGGGGACAGGGCTAAATGAGAAAAGAGGAAACGAAGGGGAAGGTTCATAGTTTTTACACTAATCAAAAATTTCCAGTTCCAGACTGTGCCTTCCAGAGCTTCTCATCATGTCTTCTCACAAGACTTTCAGAATCAAGCCATTTCTGGCCAAGAAACAAAAGCAAAATCACCCCATTCCACAGTGGATTCGGATGAAAACTGGTAACAAAATCAGGTACAACTCCAAGAGAAGACACTGGAGGAGAACCAAGCTGGGTCTGTAAGGAATTGCTTCAGATGCCCACATATTTATGCTCTACCATGAACCAGTCAAGCTGAAACTTCAATACTGCCTGGACTGACAGTTAGGCATTTTTTAAATTGATTTTTCTTTGGTTATTGTAATAATGGGCACAGTAATAAAAATGTAATAATTACATTTGAATCAAAAAAATTCCAGTTCCAAAGATATGCCCAAAACTCACAGTGGGATTCCACTGGCTGTGTGATCTTCGGGGATTGCCTGTCCAACACACAGAGAAATCAGACATTGCTTCTTCCTACTCCTATGGACTTCTCACATTCATGGCTGCCTAAGAGTGTTCTTACGATTGGTCCCTATTGTAGAGGGTCTCTGGAAATGTGAATTTTGATCTCAAAAGTTCTCTCTGTATTTACATTGTGGATTATATGATCTGAAGAACTACAAAATGGGAGTTGACATCTCTTTACATGTAGTTTAATGGAGGATCCCTTCCCAAAGACTAAAAACTGGTAAGCGTGTGTGGTTCACAAGGCGTTTTCAGATATTCTCTGTCTTTGTCTGTAATGGGAGCCAGTTCTCATTCTAGCTGAAAAGGATGCCTGTGTGAGATGGTCATCACCAGGATTCTCTGTAAGAAAGGACAAAAAACAGAAAGGTGAAATTCAACCAACTGACAGATTTTCATGGGGGTAAAATCCTGGGAAGGGCAACAAAGTCTCCTTTGTTCTGACTGAAGGTGAAATGGGGCAGCTTCCTTACAACTTGGGTTCCTTTAACTATCAGGTGGGAAAAGTGAAGTCCTGGGAGCAGATGACATCAGAATAAGATAGATGCTCCAAGCCAGCCCAGGCAGGAAAGTCCTTGAGAATCTTTCACCTGTCTAACCACCCAAAGGATAGATGTGGAGATGTGGCTCAAGAGGTAAGAGGTTAGCAGTAAGAAAAACAATATCTCAAGCCCTGAGTCCAAATCTCACGATATGTACTAAATAAAAGGAATATATTAAGTCAATGTTTATCTCTGTCACTTAGAGAAGCAGTGACTTCTCTAGCTGTCTCATCGGACATTTTTTTTTTTTTGTCAGTCGTGGGGCTTGAACTCTGGGCCTGAGAGCTGTCCATCAGCTCTTCAGCTGAAGGCGAGTGCTCTACCTCTTGAACTACAATGCCACTTCCGGGATTTTTTAGTGGTTTATTAGTGATAAGAGTTTCACAGACTTTCCTGCCCGGGCTGGCTTTGAACCGGGATCCTCAGATCTCAGCCTCCTGAGTAGCTAGGATTACAGGCGTGAGCCACTGGCACCTAGCTCATCAGACATTCTTAATTAGATATTCCAATGGATCTGCCACATTCCTCAAATGGCAGTTTAAGGAAATGCACCTAGCTCTAGCCATGGGATGAAAGTTACAGTCGATGCCAGGTAACAGAGTCTGCAGTAAATATCTATGACTTTTCTTAGCAGAAGTGGAGGCACTGGCAGAGTCTATGTGTGCTTTTGAAATGACAGGAAGGACAGCATGCACAAATGAGCTTTGCAAATGGTTTTCTGACTGAAGAACCTCAGAGTGATGTGATAAGAGAACTACAGACTGGATTCTAATCAACTACTCAGAAAAAGCCAGAAGCGGTGCAGTGGCTCAAGTGGTGGAGCACTAGGAAAACACCCCATTTGTTAGGAAATGGAAAGACTTGGAAAAAATTATATTACGTGAAATAAGCCAGGCCCAAAGAAACATAGGTCCCATGGTTTCCCTTATTTGCAATTACTAGTATATGTCTGGGACAAGTAGAAACGGTCAAAAGCTATGTACATATAACCATATAAGATGATGCTAAGCAAAATGAACCCCTAGATAGAGACACAAGAAGTTTTCTCTTCCTTGCTGTTGTTTTTAATGTACTTATAATGTACTGAGTTTTTTTTTATTTCTTTTGTATGTTCTTCCCCCATGGTATAACCCCTGTTTTCACTGTATTTGATGTTGGTGTCTTGCATCTTGTATATACATTTTTCTAATTTGGGGAGGGGAAGGGAAACAACAAAATGCTGAAATAAGGATACAGTTTGACCCATTGTAACAATGAGATGTATAGGGCACTATGTTGAAAACAAACTTTACAACTTGGGGGGGGGGTGGAAGGAGAGTTGGGGAAGTGGGGAGGAAAGGGATGGTAGGGGGAAAACAAAGGAGGGGGTAACAATGCTCCATAGGAAATGTACTCATTACCTTGCTCATGTAACTGTAACTCTTCTGTACAATATCTTTACAATAAATATATATATATATATATATAAGTAAACTTTTAAAAAAAAGAAATAAAGGCTGTAGTTGTTGTCAGTGTCCTGCCTTATTTTGTTAATTTTTTTGTAATTATGTTTTGGTAATTTATTATGTTTAATTTTATTTCTATACATTTTAAGCAAGCATCCTCATTCGTTATCATGTAACATGGCTTAATAATCATAATATTTAACTGTCAATGATTTTCCATCATAGATATGAGATATCAGAGAGAAAGTGAATATCACTCAAGAAACTAACCTCCTCTGGGTAAGTGGTGATTTCACTCTCAATTGTACAAAGAATATTTATATCACATGAAGCACAGTTATGACCTTACTGTTATTGTCTATATTTGGAAATGAACTATGGCTTAAGAATATTTACAATAAGCCTGGCTTATATGCAGATTTAGTGTGTGCAGTTTTGATCAAGCAAGGTCAAAAATAGTCAAAAGAAATTTTAAAACTAAAAAATTTTAATTCCCATGTTTACATTATCAGCTCAGTTGGTGTGGAATTTTTAGTCAGTCCTGTTTGCTTCCATTGTGTCTAAATCATTGTGTGATGTTGAATGTTTTTCTGCCCTTAATTTTGTCAAAATATGCCTCCCAAATATCAAACCATGTCGGAAAAATAAGGTAAAAGTTAATGTGTTCAAGCCAGGTGCCTATGGTTTATGCCTGTGATCCTAGCTTTCAAGAGGCTGATATCTGAGGATCACAATCCAAAGGTAGCAAGAGTAGAAAAGTCCATGAGACTCACATCCCCAATTAACCACTGAAAAGCCAAAGCTGTGGCTCAAGTGGTCGACTGCCAGTCTTGAGTAAAAAGCTAAAGGATAATGCCTGTGTCCTGAGTTCAAATCCAGTACTGGCACAAAAATAAGTAAGTAAAAGTTAATCTGTTTAAAAAGTTTAATTTGTGCAAAGATGACATCCCTTCAGCAGAAGTTGGCAGCATTGTGAGAAAAATGAATCAAGTATCTGCAATACAATACTGGACTCCATGTGTCCTGAGCATTCATTTCATCAACAGCAGTCCCCTTAGAGCCTTGACACCACAGGCTTATTGTCTATAATTGGGAGTGTGTATAATTTGAGAAGGAGTATATTGTGATGGTTAATTTTATGTGTCAAATGTGACTGGCTACTGGGTGCCCAGATATTTGGTTAAATATATGTGTGAGTGTATCTGTGGGTATGTTTCTGGATGATATTCACATTTGAATGAATAAGCCAAGAAAAGCAATTGCTCTCTTTATTGTGTAAGTGAAAATTTGTTCTCTCTAAGATTATCTTCAAATTGGCCTCAGCCTTTTCTTACTTTTTATGTTATTTAAAAGCTTTTATGTATTATGTATTATCCCTCTTATGAAACATAAATTTATTTTATCTTCAGTCTTTTTTGCCATGCAATTTTTTTATTTCTTCACCCCTAATAACTATTCCACATAAGTAACTTAATAATAACAACCGCAGAGAGAAATATTGTCTTCACAACATTTATGACACTAAGATGTCATTTCATTTTCTATTCAATCCAATTTCTGCTTTGAGCTTTCATTAGAGCCTGCTGTTCATCCTATACCACAGGTGCTGGGGTCAAATTCAAGATGACTGTTATAAAATGGAGCTTCCTGCTCTCATTTGTCTCCTAGGAAAGATAATGCCTTGCCCTTCAACCTACACTCCAATCACTCAAGGTTTAGGGTCTAAGAAGTAAAAGGGCCACATTTGTCCTTTTCTGAAAAGGTCAAACAATGTGCTACAAAGGAATGATTTATTTGAGCTTTGATTCGCAATGAAGTAGAGTCAAGAAGTCAGGGCTCTAGTTCCTGAGGGGGTGGAGGGGGCAAAGGGTATGGCAACAGCTGGCAAGGGCTCTAACAAGGGCTCATTCTGTCACAAAATGGAGTCTCTTCATGGAAGGGCATGGAAGCAGTATCAGGAGCAGAAGCAGTATACATGTATTATATCCAGAACATCACTGAATCACATCACTTCCAGGGGCTCTCATTGATGGTGAATGTGTTCTTTCATACAACGAAACAAGTGGAAAATGAAATTAAAATTAGTAAGGAAAAGTATAGAAGTTTATAAACAGGACCATTAATTTACTTAGTGAGTGTATACAGATTAACTAATAGTTTTGAAATATGTTTTGAGGAGAATAAAATCCTTGACTTTCCACCAGCAAACACAAGACTTTAGAAGTAAATACTCTCAGAGATAGAATTTTGTATATTGACAGGTCATATTCTTTCCTAACAGCAAGCTTTTTTCATTTGTTTGCTTACTTTGTTTTGCTTTAATGAGGTTTTTTGTTTTTATTTGATTTAATTTGATTTGATTTGTGGTTTTTGGTTTCTTTGGAGATGAGGTCTCACTAGATTATGTAGGCTCCTTCCACATCGCTAAGCCCAAGAGGAAGCTCCTCCTGGGGACACATAATGGGAGGGCTGCTCACCAGCCCTAAAGGTAAAAGTAAAATAACAAGAGAAATTGTAAAAGGAGAAGAAATGGAAATCACCTGAAGGAACGAAATATCTGAGCCTCGATGCTTTCCAAGGAAAGTCCTGGACATGACTTCTTCACTTAATGGAAAACTTGATAGAGAACTTTCCCTAAAAGGTTAACTAACTCCACAAGCCATGTTTATAGCAGCCATTAGAAGGAAGCCTTCCCTGGCCCCAAAAGCTTAAGGGAAGACTCCTCAAGCTCACGTTAGAAGAAGGAGAGAAAGGAATGGAAGAGAAACAAAAAGGGATAGAGGGGAAGAGAAAATAGGAAAGAGGAGACAAAATGAAGGACCTGAAGGCTACAAACCACTGGAGAGGAGAGACAGACTCTATAGTCACATGGGTTAAGTGGGGGCAGCTAACACCAAAACATCACTTACCAAAGCAGACCAGTGTACCCTGTTAATCATTAATTATACAGGTGGTCCTGCTATGACATTCTATAAAGAGCAGCTGGATTGGACACTTAACATTCCCTTTTGAGTACCAAAGAGCTCAAACTCCTAATGATACCATGGGACTCCCCTTCCTGTGAGTTTTGGAAAAGGCTGAAATTCCTCTTGCTTCAAAGTCTGAAAGTACCTGTAACTTCATTTTCTAATCTCCTTTGAGATTGGTTCTTTGTAAACTCTAGCATTCATAATATACCTCATTCAAGAATAGCAAACGTTACTATAAAGCCATAGTAGTCAAAACAGCTTGGTATTGGCATAAGAACAGACCTCAGGACCAATGGAATAGAATTGAAAACCCAGAAATGAACCTACAGACCCATAGCCATCTAATCTTCGATAAGGAAGCTAAAACAATAGAATGGAAGAAAGACAACCTCTTCAGTAAATGGTGCTGGCAAAATTGGTTAACTACATGTAGAAAACTAAAGCTAGATCCTTATATATCACCTTGCACCAGAATGAACTCCAAATGGATCAAAGACCTTGAACTCAAAGCAGACACTCTGAAAACATTACAGGATGGAATAGGAGAAACCTTAGGTCTCCTTGGCTCAGGCCGAAATTTTCTGAATAGAGACCCGGAAGCACAACAAATCAAAGAAAGGTTGGACAAATGGGATTGCATACGGTTGCAGAGCTTCTGCAGGGCAAATGACATAGCTAGCAAGATCAATAGAAAGCCCACCGATTGGGAGAAGATCTTTACTAGCCATACAACGGACAAGGGTCTCATATCTAAAATATACTTGGAACTCAAAAAATTAAATCCCCCAACAACAAATCTTCAAAGAAACAACTGCCCAATAAATAAGTGGGTGAAAGACTTAAAGAGAAGCTTCTCTGAAGAAGAAAGAAGGATGGCCAATAGACACATGAAGAAATGTTCAACATCCCTAGCCATAAAAGAAATGCAAATCAAAACAACATTGAGATATCACCTCACTCCAGTTAGAACAGCAAAAATCAAGAACTCTAACAACAACAGATGCTGGAGGGGATGTGGACAGAAAGGAACCTTACTTCATTGTTGGTGGGAATGTAAACTTGTTCAACCACTTTGGAAAGCAGTATGGAGGTTCCTCAAAAGACTTCACATAGATCTCCCCTACGATCCAGCAATCGCACTTTTGGGCATTTACCCAAATGTTTACAAACAAGACCACACTAAAGCTACCAGCACAACTATGTTTATTGCAGCATTATTTACCATAGCTAAGATATGGAACCAACCCAGATGCCCCTCAGTAGATGAATGGATCAAGAAAATGTGGTATATATACACAATGGAATTCTATGCCTCCATCAGAAAGAATGACATTTCCCAATTTGTTAGGAAATGGAAAGGCTTGGAAAAAATTATATTAAGTGAAGCAAGCCAATCCCAAAGAAGCATAGGTCCCATGGTTTCCCTTATTTGCAATATCTAGTATAGGTATGAGTCAAGCGGAAAAGGTCAGATAATGTGATGTTAGGAAAATGAACCCTTAAATATGTATTTTAATGTTTTCATTTCTTTCATGCATGTGTTTCTAACGCATTTATAAGATTATTTCTTTGTTGCTTTGTATGTCCCTCCCCCACAGTGTAACCCCCGCTTTCACTATATTTGATGTCAGTATAACATGTGGAGGAGATGGGGACAAACAAGTCGTTTAAGGATTCAGGTGGACCTGTTGCAACAATGAGATGTACAAAATGTCATGTCAAAACCAGCTTTACAATGTCGGTGTGGGGGGGGGGTATAATTGGGTGGGGGGAGGGGGGAGGCTGGGAAGGAAGGTGAAGGTTAAACAAAGGAGGAGGCTGCAATGCTTGGTAAGAAATGTATGCATTATCCTGCCCATGTAATTGTAGCCCCTCTGTACAGTATGTTCTCAAATAAAATAAAATAATATTAAAAAAAAAAAAAGAACTAGAGAAAGAAAAAAAAAAGAATAGCAAACGTTGCTGGTATTCTTTCAGATATCCCTACTTAATAGGACACTGGAAAGCCCATTGTAAGACTTGCAATTCTAAAAAGTTCTCAACTGATGTTGCTACTGCTACACTTCTTCAACTAAACTGACTAAACTGACAGCCTCTGCGATTCACAGGAACCTTCCTCAGGCTTCCAATTAGGCACTAATGATGTAAAGTAGTAGAGTCTACAACAAGTGACAGAAAGTCAGCAGCAAGTCCAGCTTGCTGGAGCTGCAAGGGCAGTGGAGGTATTGTCTATATCTACCTTCCTGGATTATTGCTGTAGAAGCACAAGTACATGAAGAGGAAATTTTTTGCTGAGCCAATTCTGTGCCATAGAACACAAGTCAGCCTATCCAATCTGGATGGTTTTCTTGGCCACCAAATAATTTTTCTGCTAAAATGTATTAAAAAATGTAATAAATGTATTAAAAAACTATCAAAATAAAGGCCACACCTTTGAGTACTTGGCATGTGGTCATGCACTCAACAAATAATAGCAAATTATCATTTGCTAATATTTACACTATTGTTGTTGTTCTTATTTCCTAGAAAGTAAACAGTACTTGATAAAAATTCATCTATTGTTCTTTTTCTTAAATATATACAGAGGGGTTACAGTTACATGAGCAAGGTAATGAGTACATTTCCTATCAAGCATTGTTACCTCCGCTCTTGTTTTTCCCCTACTGTCCCTTCCCTCCCACCTCCACAACTACACTCCCCCTTACCCCCTTCACCCCACTTCCCGCCTAAATTGTAAAGTTTGTTTTTCAACATAGTATCTTGTAAATCTCATTCTTTCAAGGGGTCAACCTGTTTCCCTATGTATGCATTTTGTTTTTTCCCTTCTCCTCCCCAAGCTAGAGAAGTATATACAAGATGTAGGGCAATGATATCAAATACAGTGAAAATGGGACTTATACAGTGGGGAAGGAATTTACAAAGAACCAAAAACATCACGTTGTACATTATAAGTACATTAAAAACAACACCAAGAAAGAAAAAACCATTTGTATCCCAATCTTGGGGTTAATTTCACTTAACATTATCTTATATGGTCTTATGTACATAGCTTTGCACATTTTCTGCTTGTCCCAGACATATACTAGTTACTGCAAATAAGGGAAACCATAGGACCTATTTTTCTTTGAGCCGGGTTTACGTCACTTAATATAATTTTTTCCAAGTCTTTCCATTTCCAAACAAATGAGGTAATGTCATTTTTTCTGACAGAGGCATAGAATTCACATATATATGTACATATATATGTATACATATATATATATATATATATCACATATTCTTGATCCATCCATCTACTGAGGGGCATCTGGGTTGGTTCCATATCTTAGCTAGGGTAAATAATGCTGCAATAAACATAGTTGTGCTGGTAACTTTAGTATGGTCCTGTTTATGATCATTGGGGTAAATGCCCAGAAGTGGGATTGCTGGGTTATAGGGGAGTTCTATGTGAGGTCTTTTGAGGGACCTCCATATTGCTTTCCAAAGTGGTTGAACAAGTTTACACTCCCACCAACAATGCAGCAGTGTTCCCTTCTGGTCACATCCCCTCCAGCATCTGTTGTTATTAGAGTTCTTGATTGTAGCCATTCTAACTGGGGTGAGGTGGACTCTCAATGTTGTTCTGATATGGCATTTCTTTTATGTTTAAAGAGGTTGAGCATCTCTTCATGTGTCTATCAGCCATTCTTATTTCCTCTTCAGAGAAGTTTCTCTTTAAGACTTTAGCCCACCTGTTTATCCAGCATTTGTTTCTTTAAGGATTTGTTGTTAGCTTTAATCTTTTGAGTTCCAAGCATATTTTATATATGAGACCCTTGTTGGGTGTATGGCTAGTGAAGATCTTCTCCCAATCTGTGGGCTTTTTATGGATCTTGCTAGCTATGTCCTTTGCCATGTACAAGTTCTGAAGCTTCATGCAATGCCATTTGTCTAACCTTGGATTTCTTATGTTTCTGGGTCTCTATTAAGAAAATGTGGGCCTGTACTGAGGAGACCTAGGATTTCTCATATTCCTTCTTGTAATGTTTTGTGGGTGTCTGGATTCACTGTGAGGTCTATGATCCATTTGGGGTAGATTCTGGTACAGGGTGATATATAAGGATCTAGCTATAATTTTCTAGCAGTATTACATCAATTTTGCCAGCACCATTTACTGAGGGGGCTTTCTTCCATTCTATTTTTTTAGCCCCTTATCAAAGATTAGGTGGATAAAGGTCTGTAGGTTCATCTCCGGGTTTTCAATTCTATTCCATTGGTCCTTAGGTCTTTTCTTATGCCAGTACCAAGCTGCTTAGATTACTATGGCTTTGTAGTAGAGTTTTAAATTTGGTATTGATATTCCTCCAGCACTAGTCTTTCTGTTAAGGATCATTTTTGCTATTTGGGATCTTTTATTGTTCCATATGAATTTTTGGATTGCTTCTTTTATTTCATTGAAGAATGAGCTTGGATTATACTTAATGGTGAAAAACTAAAGCCATTTCCTCTTAACTCACGATCAAGACAAGGATGTCCACTCTCTCCACTTCTCTTCAATCTAATATTAGAATGCCTAGCTACAGCAATAAGACAAGATGCAGACATAAAGGGGATCCAAATAGGGAAAGAAGAAATAAAACTCTTCCTCTTTGCAGATGACATGATCTTGTATTTAAAGAATCCCATAGACTCCACTCCCAAATTACTCAAGTTGATTCAAAACTTTGGCAAAGTAGCAGGGTATAAAATTAACCCCCCAAAATCAATGGCTTTTCTGTATGCCAACAATGAGAAAAGTGTGGCTGAAATTAGGAAAGTAACTCCATTTGTAATAGCCCCTCAAAAAATAAAATACCTAGGAATTAACTTAACCAAAGAAGTGAAGGACCTCTATGATGAAAACTTTAAAATCTTGAAAAAGGAAATCCAAACAGAACTTAGAAAATGGCAAAACCTCCCATGCTCCTGGATTGGAAAGATTAACATCATGAAAATGGCAATACTTCCCAAGGCTATCTACAAATTCAATGCGATACCTATCAAAATTCCACCCTCATTCTTCAAGGAAATAGAAGAGACAATCCAAAAATTCATATGGAACAATAAAAGACCCCGAATAGAAAAACGCTCCTCAACGGAAAGAACACTGCTGGTGGAATATCAATACCAAATTTCAAACTCTACTATAAAGCCATAGTAATCAAAACAGCTTGGTATTAGCATAAGAACAGACCTCAGGACCAATGGAATAGAATTGAAAACCCAGAAATGAACCTACATAACCTATAGCCAACTAATCCTCGATAAGGGTGCTAAAACAATAGAATGGAAGAAAGACAGCCTCTTCAGTAAATGGTGCTGGCAAAATTGGTTAACTACTTGTAGAAAACTAAATCTAGATCCTTATATATCACCCTGCACCAGAATCAACTCCAAATGGATCAAAGACCTCGGACTCAAAGCAAACACTCTGAAAACATTACAGGATGGAATAGGAGAAATCCTAGGTCTCCTTGGCTCAGCCCAAAATTTTCTTAATAGAGACCAGGAAACACAACAAATCAAAGAAAGGTTGGGCAAATGTGATTGCATGAAGTTGCAGAGCTTCTGCATGGCAAAGGACATAACTAGCAAGATCAATAGAATCTGTGGGTACAGATTGGGAGAAGATCTTAACTACCCATACAATGGACAAGGGTCTCATATCTAAAATATACTTGGAACTCAAAAAATTAAACCACCCAACAACAAATCCTCAAAGAAACAACTGCCCAATAAATAAGTGGGCTAAAGACTTGAAGAGAAACTTCCCTGAAGAAGAAAGAAGGATGGCCAATAGACACATGAAGAAATTCTCAACCTCCCTAGCCATAAAAGAAATGCAAATCAAAACAACATTGAGATACCACCTCACCCCAGTTAGAATGGCAAAAATCAAGACCTCTAACAACAACAGATGCTGGAGGGGATGTGGACAGAAGGGAACCTTACTTCATTGTTGGTGGGAGTGTAAACTTGTTCTACCACTTTGGAAAGCAGTATGGAGGTTCCTGAAAAGACTCCACATAGAGCTCCCCTATGACCCAGCAATCCCACTTTTGGACATTTACCCAAATGTTTACAAACAAGACCACACTAAAGCTACCAGCACAACTATGTTTATTGCAGCATTATTTACCATAGCTAAGATATGGAACCAACCCAGATGCCCCTCAGTAGATGAATGGATCAAGAAAATGTGGTATATATACACAATGGAATTCTATGCCTCCATCAGAAAGAATGACATTTCCCAATTTGTTAGGAAATGGAAAGGCTTGGAAAAAATTATATTAAGTGAAGCAAGCCAATCCCAAAGAAACATAGGTCCCATGGTTTCCCTTATTTGCAATATCTAGTATATGTATGAGTCAAGCAGAAAAGGTCAGATAATGTGATGTTAGGAAAATGAACCCTTAGATATGTATTTAAATGTTTTTTTTCTTTCATGCATTTGTTTCTAACTTATTTATAAGATTATTTCTTTGTTGCTTTGTATGTTCCTCCCCCACAGTATATGTCCCTCTCCCACAGTATAACCCCTCCTTTCACTATATTTGATGTCGGTATAATTTGTGGAGGAGATGGGGAAAAACAAGTCGTTTAAGGATACAGGTGGACCTGTTGCAACAATGACAAGTACAAGTTGTCATGTCGAAAACGAACTTTACAACTTTGGTGAGGGGGGGCGGGGGGGGGCGGGGAGGGGCGGGGCAGGCTTGGAAGGCATGTGAAGGGTAAACAAAGGAGGAGGCTGCAATGCTTGATAAGAAATGTACTCATTATCTTGCCCATGTAATTGTAACCCCTCTGTACAGTATGTTCACAAAAAAATTAAAATTAAAATTAAAAAAAAGAATGAGCTTAGATTATTGATAGGTATTGCATTAAATTTGTAGACAGCCTTGGGAAGTGTTGCCATTTTTACAGTGTTAATCCTTCCGATCCAGGAATATGGGGATTTTTCCACTTTCTAACTTCTGCTTTGATTTCCTTTTTCAGGTTTTTAAAGCTTTCATCATAGAGATACTTTACTTCTTTAGTTAAGGTAATTCCTAGGTATTTTATTGTTTGTGGGGCTATTACAAAGGAAGTTGCTTTCCTGATTTCAGCCACGCTTTTCTCATTGTTGGCATACAGCAAAGCCATTGATTTTTGAGGGTTAATTTTATACCCTGCTACTGTGCCAAAGTTTCCAATAGCTCAAGTAATTTGGGAGTGCAGTCCATAGGATTCATTAAATACAACATCATGACATCTGCAAAGAGGGAGAGTTTTATTTCATCTTTCCATATTTGGATCCCCTTTATTGTTTGTATCTTGTCTTATTGCTATAGCTAGGCATTCTAATACTAAATTAAAGACAAGTGGAGAGAGTGGACATCCTTGTCTCATTCCTGACTTTAGAGGAAATGGCTTTAGTTTTTCACCATTAAGTATAATGCTGGGTGTAGGTTTGTCATATAAAGCCTTTATTGTATTGAGGAATGTTCCATTCCTAATTTTTCCAGAGCCTTCATCATAAAGGGGTGTAGGATCTTGTCAAATGCTTTTTCTGCATCTATTGAGATAATTATGTGGTTCTTATCTTTGTTCTTCTTGATGTGATTAATTATATTAATTGATTTCATATATTGAACCAGCTTTGCATCCCTGAAATGAATCCTGTTTGATCGTGGTGTATGATTTTTTGAATGAATTGTTGAAGTCGATTTGCCAAAATTTTGTTGAGATGTTTTCCATCCATGTTCATCAAAGAAATGAGTCTATAGTTCTCTTTCTTTGATGAATCCCATCCTAGTTTTGGGATGAAGATTATGATGGCTTCATAGAAAGAATTCGGTAGTGAACTTTCTTTCAATTTCTTTGAAGAGTTGGAGGAGCATTGGTGTGAATTCTGCTTTTTAGGCCTTGTAGAATTCTGCTATAAATCCATTCAGTCCTGGACTTTCCTTACATGGGAGGTCTCTTATTGAAGTATGTATTTCGATACTTGATAAGGACTATTTAAGTTGGTTCAACTCATCTTGGTTTAGTTTCGGCACGTCAATATTTGCTAGGAAATCGTCCATTTCCTCCAGATTCTCAAACCTAGTAGCATAAAGGTTTGAGAAGTATTCCTTATAATGTTCTGAATCTTGGTAGTTTCTGTGATGTTTCCATTCTCATCTCTGAGTTTGTTTATTTGGGTGTGTTCTCTTCTATTTCTGATCAGATTTGCTAAGGGTCTGTCAATTTTGTTAATTTTTTCGAAGAACCAACCCTTCGTTTTGTTGATTCTTTCTATGTTTTCTTTTTGGATTCTAATTCATTTAGTTCTGATTTTATTTCTTTCTATGTTTTCTTTTTGGATTCTAATTCATTTAGTTCTGATTTTATTTTAAATATTTCTTTCCATCTACTGAATTGGGATTTAGCTTGCTGCTCTTTTTCAAGGAGGTTCAACTGTCTCATTAAATTGTTGATTTCAGATCTCTCCAATTTGTTGATGTAGGAGCTCAGAGCTATGAACTTGCCTCTGAGTACTGCCTTTGCTGTGTCCCAGAGGAGCTGGTAATCTGTGTGTTCACTTTTGTTGAATATCATGAACATTTTAATTTCCTTTCTAATCTGTTCCATGACCCACTGGTGATTCAACAGTGTGTTGTTCAGCCTCCATGTGTTACAGGACTTTCTTTGGTGGATTTTGGTGTTGTGTTCTTATTTTATTCCCTTGTGGTCTGAGAGAATGCAAGGTATAATTTCAGTGTTTCTGAATTTGGGCAAGTTTGCTTTGTGACCTAAAATGTGGTCCATTTCGGAAAACATTCTATATGCTGCTGAGCAGAACGTGTATTGTGATGCTGCTGGGTGAAATATTCGGTAGATGTCTGTTAAATCTAGTTGATCTATGCAGTTGTTTAGATCTGCGGTTTCTCTATTGAGTTTTTGCAAAGTTGATGTATATAGTGGGGATAGTGGTGTGTTAAAGTCTCCAACAATTAATGTCTTTGGATCTTAATGAGATTTAGGGAAAGTAGTGTTTCTTGGATAAATTTGGGTGCTCCATTGTTTGGTGAAAAGATATTTAGAATTGTAATATCCTCCTGAAGGAGAGATCCCTTAATTAGTATGTAGCAACCTTCTTTATCTCTTCTAATTTTAATTTGAAGTCTATTTTATCTGCTATTAGGATTGCAACTCCTGCCTGTATATGGGGGCCATTTGCTTGGTAGATTTTGTTCCAGCCTTTCACTTTCAAAATATGTTTGTTTTTATGGGCATGGTGTAACTCCTGAAGGCAGCAGATAGAAGGATCTTGCTTTTTAATCCAACTAGACAGTCTATGTCTCTTAATTGGACAGTTAAGTCCGTTAATGTTGAGAGATAGGACTGAGAGGTATTTGGGAGTTCCTGCCATTTTATCCACCTTCTTGGGGGCTGCAGCAACTGGGTTCTTCCTATGGTTCTTGGATTCTCATTTTGGGTGCAGTTTCTTGGCCTTTATTGTGGTCTTGTTGGTTTTTTATGTGTAGGACATCTTTAAGTACATTTGTAGGGCTGGTTTGGTGGAGATATATTGTTTCAATTTTTCTTTGTTATGAAAGGTTTTTATTTGGCCTTCCATTATGAAGGAGAGTTTAGCTGGGTACAGTATTCTTGGTCGATAGTTGTCTTTAGGGCATGGCATACATCATTCCAGGCTCTTCTTGCTTTGATTGTTTCTGCTGAGAAATCTGAGGTGATTCTAATTAGTTTCCCTTCATAGGTGATTGATCTTTTCTCCTTGACAGCTTTAAGGATCCTTTCCTTGGTCTGAATTGATCCTGTGTGAATTATAATGTGATGGCGGGATGTCCTGTTCTGGTCTGGTCTATTTGGAGTTCTAAAAGCTTCTTGTATCTGAATAGGCTTATCTTTTTGCATGTTTGGGAAGTTCTCTGCTAGGATCTTGTTAAATAAAATTAACTTCTGTCTCTAGGTGCTCCTCTACACCCCTTATCCTCAAATTAGGCTTTCTGATGGTGTCTTCTAAATGTTGAATAGATCTATCATTTTTCTTGGATTTGTATTGGATAGTTGTATGTTCTTTCTCTATAATCTAGCCTGTCTTTAACTCTGGAGATTCGACCTTCTGCATGGTCTAACCTACTGTCAAGACTTTCTACTTTGTTTTTTATTTCTTTCCTTCTAATTGGTCAGCTTTGATGGCTTCAAATTCTTTGCTGGAGCTGTGTTTTAGATCTTCTATGAACTTCTTTACTTCCTTAATTTGGTGTTCAGTGTTTATTTTCAAATCCCTTAGTTGATTGTTTATGGTTTCCTTGGACTCCCTTTTCTTCTGACAGGCTCCATTCAGCAATCCCTTTGTGGTCTCCCTGTATTCCTTCAGCTGTTTATGGAATCCATGAATGCCTTTAGTGATCTTTGTTCATTCTCATCCCGCTCATGCAATTCCTGTATTACTCTTTGATTGGCTTCCTTAGAGTCAAGCAATTCCTGTGTTTCTCTTTGACTGTTCTCAGCCTGCTCATGCAATTCCTGTATTACTCTTTGACTGTTCTCACCCTGCACATGCATTTTCTGTATTAAACTTTGATTAGCTTCTTCATGCTCACGAGATACCTGTATTAAATTTTAGTTAGTCTCACCATGCTTGCGAAGTTCCTGTCTTATTCTTAGATTACCCTTGTCTAGCTCCCTATCACACTCACACTGAGTTCTTCACAGGCTTTCAAACTTTTCATTCACCATGTTTACCAGTAGTGTTTGTAGAGCTTTTTGGGAATTCTCCTCTGGATTATTCTTAACTGTTCTGTCACCTGATTATCATGAGTGGGAGTTGAGATGCCTGGACTTGCCATTTTTCTTGTGTTTCTCCAGCTTGTTCTTCCAATTTGGTATGAAAGTAACACCAATTTCGTGCTAGAACACTATTTGAAGGCAAGCATCAACCAGAGACCTGTAGTTGCACAGTCAAAATGGCTCCAAATACAATCTAGTTCAACAGATACAATCTATTCAACATCAGACCACTCTGGATTAATGGGCTAAGAACATCCAATAGGGATTCAGCAGACCAGAAATTAATAGGTTTAGGGACAATTGTGGGGAAAAATAGGATTAGAGGGAGGTGGAGAGGTACAAGCTAAGAGTGAATTTAACCAAGTCCTAATCTCTGAGAGGAAATGGATAGAACAGAATGAAAAGAGAGAGATAAACAAAAAAAATTAAAAAACAAAATTTTGAATTTAAAAAATGAAAGTTAAAAATTAAGTATAAAGGGCTGGGAAGGTAGCTCAGTGGTAGAGAGCTTGCCTTGCATACATGAGGCCCTGGGTTCGATTCCTCAGTACCACATAAGCAGGGGGAAAAAAGCCAGAAGTGGTGCTTTGGCTCAAGTGGTAGAGTGCTAGCCTTGAGCTGAAGAGCTGAGGGACAGCCCCCAGGCCCAGAGTTCAGGCCCCACAACCTTACCTCCACCCAAAAAAAATTAAGTATAAAGAAATAATACTGATAGAAGAAAGGGATAGGATGAGAGTAGGAGAGAGAAAAAAAGGAAAAATTAAAAATAAAACATTTAAAAATGGAATAGTTAAAAATTATATAGGTACAAAGAAATAATACTATTATTGAAGTGAAGCCTAATAGGTTGTGAATTGAGTAATAAATTTCTGAATTAAGTATATACACAATGAAAGATCTAATCATCCATATCTGGTGATGAGCATAAGAGTAATTAAGTCACACAAACATACACACACACACACACACACACACACACACACACACACACATGCACACACACATACTCACCTAAAATAAAAATTATGGAAGAAAAAAATAGAAACAACTTTTTTAAATTAAAAAATAGGCAGAAAAGTTAGTTCTTTGATTTTTTTTTTTGGTGGGGGGGAAGATCTTTTATCTCCCCTGTGTCCATAACCAGTCTCTTGGTGGAGTCTCTGGTTTGCTTGTGGTGTTTGGTTTCCCTGTGGCTTGATTGCTTTCTTAAGTCAGTTTGTTTGAGCAGAGAGAAAAATGCTCTGCCTTACCCAGGACTTGGTGATCCTCCTCCCAGGCTAGTTCAGTAGGTGGGAGATTTGCTTTGAGTATCACAAAAGAGGGAGAGATGGTGGTTTCCTCTAGCTTGGAGTTGCTATGATGAGGCTAGGTTCTAGGTAGGATTGAAGCCTATCAGCAATTAATAGCTCTTCCCTGAGGGCTAGCCCCTGAGACACTCACAGAGACCAGCCTGGAGCCATTCTCAGTATTTATGTTTACCTAGTTTCAATTGTTTGTCTTTTACCTCTCCCACTGCTGGGTGTGCTGTCTAGGCTGTTGTGGGGAGGGGCACCCTCTGGCTTTGTTTACCCAGTGAAGAAAGTCACTCCTCCGGGGGCAGGTATCTCTCTGCCTGGGAAGGATGACTTTCCCCTGGGTGGAGCTGAGCCAGGCAGGTCAGGACAGGTGAATGGCTCCTGTTTTCTTCCAAGGCCTGAGTTGGAGCTAGCTGCTCTGCGGGGCTTTGGCAGTATCAAATATGGAGTTCTTCTCCATTAGTGGGGGAGGGGCTACCTTCCTACCGCTGCTCTGTGAGAAGGAGTGAGGATGTTTTGAGGGTACTCTTGCAAGTCTCTTGGTTTCTTGGCCATCCCTGGTCTGCAGGATGAAGATTTCTGCTCCTTCTCAGTTCTCGCTGGTGGTGAGTAGAGTCCACTTACACACCACATCTGGCACCTTTGTCCCGGGCTCTCTCTGTTGGTATGGTGGTCACAGCAGCTGCTGCTGCTGCAAAAACCAGCAAGTGCTCAGATCTGTGTCCTTGACCAAGCTGCCTGGATTTTTTCCTCTCTGGCCAAACTCTCTGTACTATGATGGTATACTTGGTGTGATTCCCTAGCCTAGGACTGTTCACTGGAACACTAAAACTACTTTCTATGTGAGAGCTTGTTTACCCTCCAGCTTCTCCTCCACCATCTTCCTTCGGACTTCCATCTTATTGTTCTTTAGTTGCAGAAGTCCCTTCAAAGATGTGTGTGTGTGTGAGTGTGTGTGTTGTGTGTGTATGTAGGTATGTATAGGTATGTATGTATAAATATATACATGAATAATTTTGAAGCTCCCTTTTCACCAATATTCATCAACTCTATCATGGCCTTGGAAAGATATTAAGAAGAAAGAATTAAAATAAATAAAAGGAAAAGAAAGGAAAGGAAAGAGAAAGGAAGGAAGGAAGGAAGGAAGGAAGGAAGGAAGGAAGGAAGGAAGGAAGGAAGGAAGGAAGAAAGGAAGAAAGGAAGGAAAAAAGAAGGAAGGAAAGAAGGAAGGAAAGAAGGAAGAAAGGAAGGAAGACAGAAGGAAGGAAGGAAGAAGGAAGGAAGGAAGGAAGGCCAATGAACTTTGGGATCTAACTTAAAGACTATGGCCAGCTACCTGCAAGAGGGAAAAACTGTTGTCTATACCCTAAACAGGCATTTCGAGAACTTAATTTATTAATATATTAAATAAATTAAGGAAAATATGCAAAGTACAGTGTACAGCTGTGGCAGTGGCCTGATATGACTATATCCAATAGTAGAAAGAACACTGGATTTAAGGGCTGAAGGATAGACTTCATTATAGCTCAATTCCAAAGTTAAATATCAATTTGGCAGAGCACATACCTTAATTATTGTAGCTGACTATTCTCAACTCATATTGTAGGAATTCACTGACCTATCATCCTTTAAGACTATGGTCAAAATCAAAATGTATCTAGGTTGTTAATCTCTTAAGAAACAAATTGCTAGTGTATATGCGACTGAATGAGTAATAAGAGCAATCACACCCAGCTAAACTCTCCTTCATAACTGAAGGCCAAATAAAAACCTTCCATAGCAAAGAAAAATTGAAACAATACATCTCCACCAAACCAGCCCTACAAAAGATTCTTAAAGATGTCTTACACATAGAAAACCAACAAGACCGCAACAAAGGCCAAGAAACTGCACCCAAACTGAGAATCCAAGAACCTTAGGAAGAACACAGTTTTCGCAGCCCCCAAGAAGGTGGATAACATGGCAGGAACTCCCAAATACCTCTCAGTCCTATCTCTTAATGTTAACGGAATGAACTCTCCAATTAAGCGACATAGACTGTCTAGTTGGATTAAAAAACAAGACCCTTCTATCTGCTGCCTGCAGGAGTCACATCTTGCCTGTAAAAACAAACACATTTTCAATGTTAAAGGCTGGAACAAAATCTACCAAGCAAATGGCCCTCATAAACAGGTGGGAGTTGCAATCCTAATATCAGATAAAATAGACTTCAAATTAAAATTCATGAGAAGAGATAAAGAAGGTCGCTACATACTAATTAAAGGATCTCTCCTTCAGGAGGATATTACAATTCTAAATATCTATTCGCCAAACAATGGAGCACCCAAATTTATCAAAGAAACACTACTTTCCCTCAAATCCCATATAGATCCAAAGACATTAATTGTTGGGGATTTTAACACACCACTCTCCCCACTAGATAGATCAACTCGGCAAAAACTCAACAGAGAAACCGCAGATCTAAACAGCTGCATAGATCAACTAGACTTAACAGATATTTACCGAACATTTCACCGAGCAGCATCAGAATACACGTTCTTCTCAGCAGCACATGGAACATTTTCTAAAATAGACCACATTTTAGGCCACAAAGCAAACTTGTCTAAATTCAGAAACATTGAAGTTATACCTTGCATTCTCTCTGACCACAAGGGAATAAAATTAGAACTCAACACCAAAAGCCACCAAAGAAAGTCCGGTATCACATGGAGGCTGAACAACACACTGCTGAATCATGAGTGGGTCATGGAAGAGATTAGAAAGGAAATTCAAATGTTCATGCTATTCAACAAAAATGAACACACAAATTACCAGCTCCTCTGGGACACAGCAAAGGCAGTACTCAGAGGCAAGTTTATAGCTCTGAGCTCCTAATCAACAAATTGGAGAGATCTGAAACTAACAATTTAATGTCACATCTAAACATCCTTGAAAAAGAGCAGCAAGATAAACCCCAATCCAGTAGACGGAAAGAAATAATCAAAATTAAATCAGAATTAAATGAATTAGAATCCAAAAAAACTATAGAAAGAATCAACAAAACAAAGAGTTGGTTCTTCGAAAAACTTAACAAAATTGACAGACCCTTAGCAAATCTTATCAGAAAAAGGAGAGAACACACCCAAATTAATAAACTCAGAGATGAGAATGGAAACATCACCACGGAAACAACCAAGATTCAGAACATTATAAGGGAATACTTCTCAAAACTTTATGCTAATAAGTTTGAGAACTTGACAGAAATGGACCTTTTCCTAGCAAATATTGACATGCCAAAACTAAACCAAGATGAGTTAAACCAGCTTAACAGGCCCATATCAAGCATTGAAATAGAAACAGCAATAAGAGACCTCCCAGCTAAGAAAAGTCCAGGACCAGATGGTTTTACAGCAGAATTTTACAAGGCCTTCAAAGCAGAGCTCACACCAATACTCCTCCAACTCTTCAATGAAATTGAAAGAGAAAGCTCACTACCGAACACATTCTATGAAGCCATCATAACCCTCATCCCAAAACCAGGCAGGGACTCATCAAAGAAAGAAAACTATAGACCCATTTCTTTCATGAACATTGATGCAAAACTTCTCAACAAAATTTTGGCCAATCGACTTCAACAATTCATCCAAAAAATCATACACCATGATCAAACAGGATTCATTTCAGGGATGCAAAGCTGGTTCAATATACGCAAATCAATTAATATTATTCATCACATCAACAGGAGCAAGAATAAGAACCACATGGTTATCTCAATAGATGCAGAAAAAGCATTTGACAAGATCCAACACCCCTTTATGATGAAGGTTCTGGAAAAATTAGGAATCCATGGATCATTCCTCAATACAATAAAGGCTGTATATGACAAACCTACAGCCAGCATTATACTCAATGGTGAAAAACTAAAGCCATTTCCTCTTAACTCAGGAACAAGACAAGGATGCCCACTCTCTCCACTTCTCTTCAATCTAGTATTAGAATGCCTAGCTACAGCAATAAGACAAGATGCAGACATAAAGGGGATCCAAATAGGGAAAGAAGAAATAAAACTCTCCCTCTTTGCAGATGACGTGATCTTGTATTTAAAGAATCCCATAGACTCCACTCCCAAATTACTCAAGCTGATTCAAAACTTTGGCAAAGTAGCAGGTTATAAAATTAACCCCCAAAAATCAATGGCTTTTTTATATGCCAACAATGAGAAACGTGTGGCTGAAATTAGGAAAGCAACTCCATTTGTAATAGCCCCACAAAAAAATAAAATACCTAGGAATTAACTTAACCAAAGAAGTGAAGGACCTCTATGATGAAAACTTTAAAATCTTGAAAAAGGAAATCAACACAGAACTTAAAAAATGGCAAAACCTCCCATGCTCCTGGATTGGCAAGATTAACATCGTGAAAATGGCAATACTTCCCAAGGCTATCTACAAATTCAACGCAATACCTATCAAAATTCCAACCTCATTCTTCAAGGAAATAGAAGAGGCAATCCAAAAATTCATATGGAACAATAAAAGACCCCGAATAGCAAAAACGCTCCTCAACGGAAAGAACACTGCTGGTGGAATATCAATACCAAATTTCAAACTCTACTATAAAGCCATAGTAATCAAAACAGCTTGGTATTGGCATAAGAACAGACCTCAGGACCAATGGAATAGAATTGAAAACCCAGAAATGAACCTACAGACCCATAGCCATCTAATCTTCGATAAGGAAGCTAAAACAATAGAATGGAAGAAAGACAGCCTCTTCAGTAAATGGTGCTGGCAAAATTGGTTAACTACATGTAGAAAACTAAAGCTAGATCCTTATATATCACCCTGCACCAGAATCAACTCCAAATGGATCAAAGACCTTGAACTCAAAGCAGACACTCTGAAAACATTACAGGATGGAATAGGAGAAACCCTAGGTCTCCTTGGCTCAGGCCGAAATTTTCTGAATAGAGACCCAGAAGCACAACAAATCAAAGAAAGGTTGGACAAATGGGATTGCATACGGTTGCAGAGCTTCTGCAGGGCAAATGACATAGCTAGCAAGATCAATAGAAAGCCCACCGATTGGGAGAAGATCTTTACTAGCCATACAACGGACAAGGGTCTCATATCTAAAATATACTTGGAACTCAAAAAATTAAACCACTCAACAACAAATCCTCAAAGAAACAACTGCCCAATAAATAAGTGGGCGAAAGACTTAAAGAGAAGCTTCTCTGAAGAAGAAAGAAGGATGGCCAATAGACACATGAAGAAATGTTCAACATCCCTAGCCATAAAAGAAATGCAAATCGAAACAACATTGAGATATCACCTCACTCCAGTTAGAACAGCAAAAATCAAGAACTCTTAACAACAACAGATGCTGGAGGGGATGTGGACAGAAAGGAACCTTACTTCATTGTTGGTGGGAATGTAAACTTGTTCAACCACTTTGGAAAGCAGTATGGAGGTTCCTCAAAAGACTTCACATAGATCTCCCCTATGATCCAGCAATCCCACTTTTGGGCATTTACCCAAATGTTTACAAACAAGACCATACTAAAACTACCAGCACAACTATGTTTATTGCAGCATTATTTACCATAGCTAAGATATGGAACCAACCCAGATGCCCCTCAGTAGATGAATGGATCAAGAAAATGTGGTATATATACACAATGGAATTCTATGCCTCCATCAGAAAGAATGACATTTCCCCATTTGTTAGGAAATGGAAAGGTTTGGAAAAAATTATATTAAGTGAAGTAAGCCAGGCCCAAAGAAGCATAGGTCCCATGGTTTCCCTTATTTGCAATATCTAGTATAGGTATGAGTCAAGCGGAAAAGGTCAGATAATGTGATGTTAGGAAAATGAACCCTTAAATATGTATTTTAATGTTTTCGTTTCTTTCATGCATGTGTTTCTAACGCATTTATAAGATTATTTCTTTGTTGCTTTGTATGTCCCTCCCCCACAGTGTAACCCCCGCTTTCACTATATTTGATGTCAGTATAACATGTGGAGGAGATGGGGACAAACAAGTCGTTTAAGGATTCAGGTGGACCTGTTGCAACAATGAGAAGTACAAAATGTCATGTCAAAACCAGCTTTACAATGTCGGTGTGGGGGGGGAGGGGGGTATATTTGGGTGGGGGGAGAGGGAGGCTGGGAAGGGAGGTGAAGGGTAAACAAAGGAGGAGGCTGCAATGCTTGGTTAGAAATGTATGCATTATCCTGCCCATGTAATTGTAGCCCCTCTGTACAGTATGTTCTCAAATAAAATAAAATTAAATTAAAAAAAAAAAAGAGCAATCACAACAGCCACCAATATGTATGTGTGCTAGAGGGACTGTGATCAATTCATTTTTTCTTATTTTTTAAATTCTTTACATCTTTATTATAAAGATATTGAACAGGGGGGTTATAGTTATATAAATAAGGCAATGAGTACATTTCTTTTTAAACATTGTTAGCCCTCCTTCGTTTTTTTCCTGCTTACACTCACTACTCTCTTCTCCCACCATGTTGTATAGTTCATTTCTAACATAGTGTCAAATGAGTATCATGTTGCATTAGTTCATCCTTTGACTTGTTCCTGTTATTCCCCTTCCCTTCCACGGATCGGATAAACTTATATACAAGAAAAAGGGCACAGAAAACTAAAACAGAGGGGAAAAAACTAGAAATAACTACATATAAGACATAATAAGAACCTCTTTTTTCCAATTCTTACAGTTCATGTTGATAAGCTTATTATATAAGGCCCTATGTCAACTTGAATATTAAAATCATTCTGGTTATTCAGCATGCTGAGGTGAGCATTCACATGAAAAACAGATGTTTTCATGTTTTCTGCTCATCTAGAGAAGAGAGGTCTCTTCATTCTTCATACTTCTTCCCTAAATTTCTTTTTTACTTAGAGAAAAAACTATTTTATTGCCAACAGTTGCAAGAAAAATTGAAAATGATGTTTGTACAGAAAAAAATCTTAATGGATAGTGCATGATGTATCACAGTAATAGCAATTTAAACTGTGGATTAATTTTTTTATTGTGAAAATACCCTACAGAGGGCTTACAATTACATGAGCAAGGTAATGAGTACATTTCTTATCAAGCATTGTTGCCTCCTCCTTTGTTTCCCCTTCCCATTCCTTCCCATCTGCCCCCCCTCTGCCCTGACCACCCCACACCAAAGTTGTAAAGTTCATTTTTCGATGTAACAACTTATACATCTCATTTTTGCAATGGGTTCACCTGTATCCCTATTTAAACAATTTGTTTTTCCCCTTCCCCTCCACAAATTATACCAACATCAAAGAGAGTGAGAACAGGGATTATACTGTGGGGGAGGGATGTGGATTAATTTTATACCCTGCTACTTTGCCAAAGTTTCAGATCAGCACAAGTAACTTGGGAGTGGAGTCTATGGGGTTATCTAAATACAGGACCATGTCATCTGCAAAGAGGAAGAGTTTTATTTCTTTCCCTATTTGGATACCTTTTTTGCCTCTTGCCTTGTTGCTCTAGCTAGGAATTCTAATATTATATTGAAGAGAAGAGAGAATGGACATCCTTGTCTCATTCCTGATTTTAGAGGAAATGGCTTTAACTTTTCACCATTAAGTATAATGCTGGTTGTAGGTTTGTCATATACAGCCTTTATTATACCGAGGAATGTTCCATGGATTCCTAGTTTCTCCAGAGTTTTTATCATAAAGAGGTGTTGGATCTTATCAAATGCTTTATCTGCATCTATTGAGATAATCAGGTGGTTCTTGTTCTTGCTCTTATTGATGTATTGAATTACATTGACTTACATATATTGAACCAGCTTTGTATCCCTAGAATCAATCATGTTTAATCATAGTGTATAAAATTGGCTAGAATCTAATTGATAAGTTTTGCATTGATGTTCATTAAAGAAATGTGTGTGCACTTCTGAGAATTTACCTAAATGACTATGAATAAGGCCACGCTAAAGCCACTAGTACAATGATGTTCATTGCAGCATTATTTACAATAGCCAAGATATGTAACCAACCCAAATGCCCCCTCAGTAGATGAATAGAACAAGAAAATATGGTAGTACATATATACAATGAAATTCTATGCTTCTATCAGAAAGAATAACATTGGTCCATTCATAAGGAAATGGAAAGACTTGGAAAAAAATTATATTAAATAAGTAAGCCAAACTCAAAGGAAAGCAGGTTGAATGATTTCCCTCATTTTTAAAAACTAGGATATGAATATGATATTCTTAACATGGGACCTCAACAACACAGGTGCTTAGTGCAAAGGATCATATATAATGAAGCATATTAACATGAACTACAACTTATGGAAACAAGAGGTTCTCATTTGATCCTGTATATACTTCATTCTTTTTTCTCTATTGTTGTTTTTTTTTCTTTCTTCATTTTTCTTAGTTTTTTTGTACCTCGTGTTTTGCATAATAGACAAAGCAATATGTGAAAAAGAAAGGGAATCAACAGAAACAGCAGAATAATGGATGAGCCTCAGCAACATTGATACTCACTTGACACTATGTTGGATATGAACATTACAACTTGTGGGGGGAAGGAATGGTAAGTGAGAGATAAAGAGGGATTGGGTAACCATGACTGAAAACAAATGTACTTATTGCCTTACCTAACGGATAGTAAATAAAACAAATGTACTTGTTGCCTTACTGTAACTGTAATCCCCTAGCTCATCACCGCAATAAAAAAAAAATTTTTAAGGAAATGGGTCTAGAGTTCTCTTTCTTTGACAAGTCCCTGACTAGTTTTGGGATGAGGTTTATACTGGCCTCATAGAACAAGTTTGGTAGTGAACTTTCTCTTCCAATTTCATTGAAGAGTTTGAGGAGTATTGGAGTGAGTTCTCCTTTGAAGGCCTTATAGAATTTGGCTGTGAATCCATCTGGTCCTGGGCTTTTCTTGGCTGGGAGGTTTCTTTTTTTGGGGGGATGGGAGTCCGGTCATGGGGCCTGAACTCTGGGCCTGGGCGCTGTCCCTCAGCTCTTCAGCTCATGGCTAGCGCGCTACCACTTGAGTCACAGCACCACTTCCGGTTTTTTTCTTTTTGCTTATGTGGTGCTGAGGAATCGAACCCAGGGCCTCAGGCATGCAAGGCAAGTGCTCTAGCACTGAGCCACCTTCCAAGCCCTGGGAGGTTCTTATTGCCATTTCTAATTCATTACTTGATATAGGTCTATTTAGTTTGTTTAAATCTTCTTGGTTTAGTTTGAATATATCAATATTTGCTGGAAATTTTTCCATTTATTTGTTCCAAATTCTCAAGTTTGTTAGCATAAAAGTTTGCAAAGTATTTTGAATCTTGCCTGTTTCTGTTGTGATGTTTCCATTCTTGTCTCTGATTCTGTTTATTTGGGTGTGTCCTCCTCTTTTTTTGGTCAGATTTATTAAGACTGTCAATTTTGTTAATTTTCTCAAAGAACCAACTATTTATTTTGTTCATTTTTTCTATGTTTTTTTGTACTCCATTTAATTCTGATTTAATTTCAATTGTCTGTTTCTGTCTACTGGATTGGGGGTTGGCTTGTTGTTCTTTTTCAAGGAGCTTAAGGTGTATCATTAAATTTGTTGGTTTGAAATTTCTCTGATGTGTTGATGTAGGAACTCAGAGCTATAAATTTTCCTCTGAGTACTGCCTTTTCTGTGTCCCAGAGGAGCTGGTATTTTCTGTGCTCATTTTTGTTAAATACCATAAATGTTTGAATTTCTATTCTGATCTCTTCAATGACCCGTGCTGGTGTCTCCACATATCACAGAATTTTCTATGGTGGCTTTTGGTGTTAAGCTCTAATTTTATTCTGTTGTGGTCTGAGAGAATGCAGGAATAATTTCAATATTTCTGAGTTTGCACAGAATTGCTTTGAGCCCTAAAATGTGATCTATTTTGGAGAATGATTCATGTGCTGCTGAGAATACCGTACATGCTGGTGTTGATGAGTGGAATATTCTGAGGATGGCTGTTAAGTCTAGTTGGTCTATGCAATTGTTTAGTTCTGAGCTTTCTCTGTTGAGTTTTTCCCATGTTGATCTATCCAGAGGTAACAGTGGTGTTTTAAAGCCACCAACCATCAATGTGTTTGGATCTATGTGCAGAGATATCTCATTTAATTTTCATAAATAATACTGTTTTCACAATGTATATGAATAGAAGTTTAGATTTCCTAAATTCCTGTCATTCTTACCTAAGATCCAAGTCTTCCTTTTGATTACTGTGTTAGTACCTTCCTCAAGAAGTAAGTCAATTCAAAGGGATGGGAGGAGATATTCAGGTTCACTGGTAATACTGTCTTAAGTTGAATTGTACGTTGCCCCCTAAAAGGATATGTTGATGTATTAAGTCATAGTTCTTCAAAATGTGATGTTATTTAGATATAAGGTGTTTACAGATTCACGCTGGCTATGGTGAGTTTGTGTTGATCTTCTCCAATTCAATATGACTTGTGTCCTCATCAAAAGGGAAAACTTGGGGCTGGGAGCTTGGCTCAGTGGTAGAGTGCTTGCCTTGCATGCATGAGGCCCTGGGTTCGATTCCTCAGCACCACATAAGCAGAAAAAGCCAGAAGTGGTGCTGTGGCTCAAGTGATAGAGCACTAGCCTTGAGCTGAAGATCTCAGGGACAGTGCCCAGGCCCAGAGTTCAGGCCCCATGACCAACAAAAAAGGGGAAAAATTTGAACACAGCTACATAAGATTAATGATATGTGAACAGAAAAAAAAATGCTGGGTGACAACTGACACAAATATCAGAGTGATATACCTGAAAGACTGCTACCACCACCAGAAGTTAAGGAGGAGAGGGAAAACTACAGCAAGATGTAAGAAAGGCTACCCAGAGTCTCAGAGGAAGCATGACCCTGCCAGCACTTTCATCTTGCACTTCTAGCCTCTAGAACTGTGAGATCATAAACATCCTGCTGTTCGGTATGGGCTAACAGCTCAGTGGTACTCACCCAGAAAGAATGAAGCCCTAGATTCAATTTCCAGCATTGAAAAATAATAATCATAGCTTTTAGTTTTGTGTTGCTTAAGTCACCCAATCTGTAGTACTCTCTTAGAGCAGCCTTAGGGAACTAGCACCACAACATATTGAATTTAAAGGACCTCTTGGGCCTTATGGCCAACAGACAGAAGAGTGAGAATCAGAAGCAAGCAGAACAATTAATGCTAGATGTGATCACAACCACAAGCATATTGTGTCAAATATATTGCAGAAGAGAAAAAGGCTGAAAATCTCCTTATGTTTAGAAGATAAGAGATTTTAAAAGAACAAGTCCTGTGGTCATGCAATGGACTGAGTTGTAAACAAAATGGCCTCCACTTACAGTAATAACAAGTTGGAATTGTGAATGTAAACCACTGTGTTAATAAACTTACAAGATAAAAGGTGATCATGTAAAACTGGGATAATATAAGTGCAATCACATATATTCTTCCCAGAGAACTTTTGAACTTAAGCCTTTAAAATCTACTTATAGTATGTCTCTGTACTGGTTGTCTATTAGCACAAGCTGAACAGGGTAACCAATACCTATTTACTATCTCACAACTTTCTAGGTCTTCTGCTCAGGTTCCCACAGGACTAAAATCAAGGTATCAGCCTGAGCTGTGGTGCCAGCTGAAACTCAAGGTACAAGACTGAGTGGTGGTCCTTTCTAAAACTCAGTGTCCTTTCCCCTACACATTTGGAAGGTTTCACCTTCTATTCAGCTTTAGACAATATTATGGTTTTCTTCCTTCAGGCTATCAAAAAACTTTTAACTACTTGCTGTCTCTGTATCATTCTTTGTATGGTACTGATTTTTTAACATAATTTTATTGTTGTTACCAAGGTGCTGTACAGGGGTTGCCATTTCATAAGTCAGGTGTTGTATAGATGGGTTACCATTTCATGAATAAAATTCTTTTTTATTATATTTTTATTTTTGAAAAGGTGATATACAGAGGGGTTACAGTTATGTAAGTCAGGTCCTGAATACATTTCATTTGAACCTCGGTGTCACCTCTTCCTGCTTTTCTCCCAGCTTTTCCCTCTCGACTACACTCCCCCACAAGTTGCATAATTCATTTTCAACATAGTATCTAGTGAGTATCATTGCTGCATTTGTTCACCCTTTGTCCCACCATGTTTGTGCTCCTCCTTACTCTCCCCAAAGCAGAGAAACTTACATACAAGACAAAAGATAGAGAAATTCAAAACAGTGTCAAAGGAGAAAAACAAACAACAAAAAGCAAAATAGCAAAAACTTCTTGTTTCCATTTCTTGGAGTTCATTACAATAACATCATTTTATATGATTATATGCACATAGCTATTGATCTTTTGCAATCCTCTCCTGAGAATATCCTCCTTTGGTCTCACTGTATGAATTTTTAGAGTCCTGTATAATTTATCATGCTGAAGTGTAAATTCTTTTGTCTTTTATCATCCAATGTGTTTACTTGTAGATTTATAGGCATGTTCTAGTTACCACAAATGAGAGAAACCATGTAACCTGTTTCTTTGGGTCTTGTTTACTTAGCTTAATATAATTTTTCCAGGTCCTCCCCTTTCATTACAATTGAGACAATGTCATTCTTTCTGATGGAAGCATAGAATTCCATTGTGTATATATACCACATTTTCACGATCCATTCATCCACTGAGGGGCATCTGAGTTGATTCCAGATCTTGCCTAGGGTAAACAATGTTCCAATGAACATGGTGGTACCGATTTTCAGTTTAATTAATACATTGTATTTTCCACTTACAGCACAGTACTTATAATACTTTATTTTGTTTCCCTGGTCACATGTTCCATATTCAACTATTGAGAATGCAACAGCTCACGTTTAAAACTGTGGTCAAATTTGCTAAATTTGGATCCTTCAACATTTTATTTTTGGTAATCATCTTAAAAGAGGTGCTTACCATCTTCTTTAAGGACTTGCCTAATTAGGACAATGATTGCTGGAATAACGTACCTTTCAATTACTTTGGAGTCAACTGATTAAACACTTTACACTTGAAAATTCATGCTCTAGTTTAAGAGAATATAATCAAGGAAATGATACCCTGTCATACTACTAAGCCTTGAGTACACTCCAGAGAAAGACTATACAGTGAAGAATATCTCACTAGAGGGCAAGAATCTTAAGTGTCTTGTTAGAGTTCTTTCTACTATGGTCCCTCCTTAATCATTACATTTCAATCCTAAAAACTAAAACAAAAATGTACATAGTCTTATTACAGACATTCCAGTGGGCTGTAGAATCAGAATGCTTAGGTTCTCATCCCAGCTCCACCCCCTCATTATCTGTAGAACCCTGAGTAAGTTACTTAATACATCCCCATCTGTAAGATGGAGACAACAGTGGTTCTGACATCATAAGTCTATTAGAAGGACTAAATCAGCTATATTAAATAAACATATCAAGAGCTCTTAGAAGAGTACCTGCATGTGCTTAAGTGTTATGCATTAATTGCTATGCATTAATTACTTTCTCTCTTTTCAAAAACTATAGCAAAATGAGTTAAATGCATAGATAGGGAAATAAAGACACAAATTATGTGAGATTTTCTTCAACTAAAAAAGATTTTCAATCATTGAGCACAACTTAGAAAACTGTAAATATGACATAGTGAGGAATGTCCTCCATTAAAGAATAGACACTCTTATTTATTGTCAAGGTGATGTACACAGAGGGTTACAGTTACATAAGTAAGGTAATAAGTACATTTCTTGTCAAACTTGTTACCTCTTCCCTCATTTTTCTCCCACTTTTCCTCCCTCCCAAATCCTCCACCAGATGTAAAGATTATTTCCAATATATTGTCTTGTGAATATTGTTATTGCACTGGTTCCCACTTGTCCTTTGTCTACCATTCTGTTGTATATAAGATAAACTTATATACAATACTAGGGTACCAAAATCAAATACAGTGACAACAGGGGACATACAATAGGGGGAAGAACATAGGAAAGAAACAAGAAATCACATAGTACATTAAAAACAACAACAACAAAGAAAACCCTTTTTTGTCCATGTCTTGGAGTTCATTTCACTAAGCATCACTTATATGGTCATATGTGCATAGCTATTGACTTATTCTGCTCATCTGCTAAAATTAGCTTAGATGTATACTAATTATTGCAAATAATGGAAACCATCTTATCCATCAGGTTATTATGTATGGAGTGGAAGATAATTAACAAATTGTAATGGGATGACAGTATGCTAATCTAAATATTTGTCACACTTATTGACTATGCATATTTCAGAATCAGACTTATGGGAAAATACAATGAATAATAATATGCATAAAATGATATTTGTCATACTCTTAATTGTCAATGTATGCTTTGAAATTTACTATAAATTTATCTCTAAAGACTCCTACTAAGTGTGATTCAATATAACTATGCTCATTTTATCTCAGTCAAATGTATTCAGAATGGATCTTGATATTAGAATCACAGACTGTTAGAGATAAAGGGATTTTCTACACCAATGATTAGATTTATGAAAAATTGAAAAAAAATGCTTGTTCATAGGTGACTTGATAGCCCGCATTAAAACACAAGTTTTTTTTAATTTAATTTTATTGTAAAGATGCTGTGCAGCGGGGTTACGGTTACATCAGTAATGAGTACATTTTTTGTCAGTCATTGTTACCCCCTCCTTTGTTTTTCTCCCACTATCCCTTCCCTCCCGTGATTCCCCCATCTCTCCCCCAAAGTTGTAAGGTTTATTTCCAACTTAGTGTCCTGTGAGACTCCTTGTTGCAATGGGTCAAGCTGTGACATTGTTTCAGCATTTTGTTATTCCCCTTCCCCTCCCAAAAGAAAATAAATGTATATACAAGATGCAAGGTTCCAAAATCAAATACAGTGACAACAGGGATATACCATAGGAGGAGGAACATACAAAAGAAACAAAAAAAATCATATAGTGCATTAAAAAACAATAACAACAAAGAAAACTCTTTTGTGTCCATATCTTGGGGTTCATTTTGCTTAGTATCATCTTATATAGTCATATGTACCTAGCTTTTGAGCTTTTCTGCTCATCTCATAAAGTTATTCTAGACATATACTAAATATTGCAAATAAGGGAAACTATGGGACCTATATTTCTTTGGGTCTGGATTATTTCACTTAACATGATTTTTCCAAGTCTTTCCATTTCCTAACAAATGTGGCAATGTCATTCTTTCTGAGGAAGCACACAATTCCACTGTGTGTGTGTGTGTGTGAGTGTGTGTGTGTGTGAGAGAGAGAGAGAGAGAAGAGAGAGAGAGAGAGAGAGAGAGAGAGAGAGAGAGAGAGAGAGAGATTTTCTTCATCCATTCATCTACTGAGGGGCATCTGGGTTAGTTCCATATCTTAGCTATGGTAAATAATTCTGCAATAAACATAGTTGTGTTCATAGCTTCAGTATATGGCCTTATTATTTGTGATCATTAGGGTAAATGCCCAGAAATGGGATTGGTAGGTCACAGGGGAGCTCCATGTGGAGTCTTTTGAGGAACCGCCATACTGCTTTCCAGAGTAGTTGAACAAGTTTACACTCCCACCAACAATGCAGCAGGGTTCCCTTCTGGCCACCTCCCCTCCAGCATCTGTTGTTTTAGAGTTCTTGATTATAGCCATTCTAACTGGGGTGAGGTGGAATCTCAATGTTGTTTTGATTTGCATTTCTTTTATGGCTAGAGAAGTTGAGCATTTCTTCATGTGTCTATTGGTCATTCTTATTTCCTCTTCAGAGAAGTTTCTCTTTAAGTCTTTAGCCCACTTATTAATTGGGCAGTTGTTTCTTTGAGGATTTGTTGTTGGGGGATTAGGTTTTTGAGTTCTAAGTATATTTTAGATATGATGCCCTTGTCTGTTATATGGTTAGTGAAGATCTTCTCTCCATCTGTGTACTTTCTATTGATCTTGCTAGGTATATCCTTTGTTGTGCAGAAGCTCTACAGTTTAATGCAATCTCATTTGTCCAACCTTTCTTTGATATGTTGTTTTTCTGGGTCTTTATTCAGAAAATGTTGGTCTGTGCCAAGGAGCCCTATACTTTCTCCTATTCATTCCTATAATGTTTGGTGGTTGTCTGGTTTTACTTTGAGGTCTTTGATCCATTTGGAGTAGATTGAGGTTCAGGGTGATATATAAAAATCTAACTTTAGTTTTCTACAGGTATCTAACCAATTTTGCCAGCACCATTTACTGAAGAGGCTGTCTTTCTTCCATTCTATTTTTTTAGCTCCCTTATCAAAGATTAGGCGGCTATAGGTCTGTGGGTTCACTTCTGGGTCTTCGGTTCTATACATTAGTCTTCAGGTCTGTTCTTGCGCCAGTACCAAGCCATTTGGATTAGTATGGCCTTGTAGTAAGTTTGAAGTTTGGTATTGATATTCCTCCAGCACTAAAATTCAAGTTTTCTGATTCTAAGTCTCATGGTCATTCTACTACATTTAGCAGCTTTTAACAAAATACATATAAAAATCTTTATATGTATACTAAGATATTATTATTAATTCATGTGGAATTAAACTTTTAGTATTATTCATTGCTCTCTTTTATTCCTGATTGTTTTTTGGTGCTATTGAAGTTTAAACTTAGGCCAGCACTCTATTGCTGAGCCATGCTTCTAACTCTCCTGCTAATTTCTTTGTCTATAAGTCTGATTTCCAAAATTAATATAGTTACTCCAGCTTTCATTCAATTCATTTTTTTCAAAGTACATCTTACCCCATCCTTTAACTTTTATGTACTGGTATATTTATATTTAAAATTAGTCCAGGGGCTGCTGGCTCACACTTGTAATCCTAGCTACTCAGCAGGTCTACATCTGAGGATTATGGTTGAAATCCAGCCCAGGCAGGAATGTCAGTGAGACTCTTATCTCCATTTAACCACCAGAAAACTGGAAGCAGAAGTGTGTCTGAAAGTGGTAGAGCACTAGACCTGACCAAAAAACCTCAGGGACTGTGCCCAGGCCCTGAGTTCAAGTCCCATAATCAACAAAAAATAAATACATAAAATAAATCTTATAGACAACATATAATTGGGTTGTGTTTGTCATTTACTCTGAAAGTATCTAACAGTTGATATATTTAGAACATTGACATATAAATACACCTTAATCTTAAGGTACTTAGATACAAATATTAACATGCCACTATACATTTCTAAAACCAAATTCAAGGACTGGCAGCACCACATGTTAGTAAGGATGTGGAAACACAGGAAATATTGCTACTGGAAATACAACTTATACCCAAGTGTATTTTATCATATAATCCAGAAATAATACTCCCTAATGTTTACCCAATTGATTTAAAAATCTATGTCCATCCAAACACTGCACATGGATAACTGTAACATCATTATTTATAATTCACAAAAATTAGAATCTGGGCACGTCAAAGATGGCGGAAGAAGGGGAAAGAAAAAGGATCCCTTTGGTTCCAGAAAATCTCCTGAAAAAGAGGAAAGCTTATCAAGCCCTCAAAGCCACACAAGCCAAGCAAGCACTTTTAGCAAAAAAGGAGAGGAAAGGAAAAGCATTTAGATTTAAGCGACTGGAATCATTTCTCCATGAATCCTGGCGACAGCAGCGTGACATGGTGCGTGTCAGACGTCTGGATGTGAAACCTCGTGCTTTGGAAGTTCCTGATAAACATACCTTGGCCTTTGTTATACGCAACGAAAGAATTGTCGGGGTGAGTTTACTGGTGAAGAGGACCATTGCAATACTTCGTCTGAAGAAATTGTTTAGTGGTGTCTTTGTCAAAGTCACTCCCGATAACATAAAAATGTTGCGTATAGTGGAACCTTATGTGACCTGGGGATTTCCAAATCTGAAGTCTGTGCGAGAACTCATCCTGAAACGTGGACAGGCAAAGGTTCAGAATAAGATCATCCCTCTGACAGACAATACCATGATTGAGGAGCACCTGGGGAAATTTGATGTCATTTGCCTGGAAGACCTCATTCATGAAATCGCCTTCCCAGGGAAGTATTTCCAGCAGATCTCCAGGTTTTTGTGCCCTTTCCAACTCTCTGTTGCCCGTCATGCTACCAAAAACAGAGTGGGCTTCCTCAAGGAGATGGGCTCACCTGGCTATCGGGGTGAAAGCATCAATCAGCTCATCCACCAGCTGAACTAGACTCGGATGCCAAATTGTGGTGGATTTGAACTGTTACATCTTCAGAGATTGTTTCCTACCTACAGAAGTTGGAAAGTAAGGGGAAAGATGGCAGCCCAGTCCCGAGGAGGAGTTCCATCCTTTTCCACATTGGCGGCTATCTCCAATCAACACATAGCCCAGAGGAAGGAGTCGTCCTGACTTTGTTGTATCTTCTGTATGGGGTTTAATGTTGTGAATGAAGAACCTAAGCATTTGTACAAGATTTGCACCATTAGACCAAGCTCTGGGTATACTTGGGAGTTCTAAGGCCTTGGGTTTTTTTGCTGGTCGTGGGGCCTGAACTCTGGGCCTGGGCACTGTCCCTCAGCTCTTCAGCTCAAGGTTAGCACCCTACCACTTGAGCCACAGCACCACTTCTGGCTTTTTCTGCTTATGTGGTGCATGGGAAGCAAGCACTCTACCACTGAGCCACCTTCCCAGCCCCATAAGGCCTTGTTTTGAAAAGACTTAAAAACAAGTGCTATTTCTTAATGCTCATCATTGATTCTTGATTGTTTTTTGGTTTGTCACTTGTGGGGCTTGAACTGTGGGCCGGGGAGCTGTCCTTGACCTCTTCACTCAAGGCAAGCACTCTACCACTTGAGCTACAACACCACTTTCAGTTTTCTGTGGTTTATTGAAGAGTCTCATGGCTTTTCCTGCCCAGGCTGGCTTTGAACCATGATCCTCAGATCTCAGCCTTCTGAGTAGCTAGGATTACAGGCTGAGCCACCGGTGCCCTGCTGATTCTTGGTTGTTAAGCCCTGTTGATGGCAAGGATTCCTGAGACTCAAGTGTTGAGGTTTGGCAGTCTCGATAAAGGCAGCAGTCATTGAGAGCTCCACCTACAGTCCCTAGATTTATCTTCTACCCAAAGTATTCCAAAGCCCAAAGTGAGCACATCATACTTGGTGTGAAGAGGGCAGTTGGCCATCAGTGGCATCTGTTCCAGCATTTTGGGGTAAGACATGATAAATTAGGCAAAAGCAACCAAATAACATTGCCTCATGACCCTGTACACTGATCTAATTACATTTGCCTCCCATCTAACAGTGCCCACCTCTAATGGATGGACCTCAGCTACAGTACCATCTAAGCACTTGATAAACATGTGCCAAACCCAAATTAAAGTGAAAAATACTTAACTGCTATTTTCCTGGATCATTTTAGATCCACTTTGCTGAAATTTTGGTTCATGGTATCCTCAAAAACATAGATGTGAAACTGGGTTAGAGGTATAACGCCTTTAAAATGTTCGAGTAATGAGGTAATTCATTAGGCTGCTTTGATTTAACTTGCCAGGAACACGTGTTATTGATACTATGCAGCATTGGGTAATCAGATTACTTAGCAATGATGTGTTGGAAAGTCGTAAGTGTATGGTAGGCCTGGGGTTTATATCAGGTCCGTCTTAGTTGCTAGGGTTGGGGCTGTGCTCGGTGGTCTAATATGTGAAGCCCTGGATTCAATTCCCAAGACCCCTACTTTCCATTCTTGCTCTGTAAAGTGGAACTGATTTTCTAGTCTGCTTTACATGGTGTTTAAAACAAGATGTTTTAAATGTATTTTATATAAATAAAATATTAAAAATGAAAAAAAATTAGAATCTGGAAGAATTGGATAGTTTTTCTAGCAAATATTGACATGTGCAAACTAAACCAAGATGATTTAAACCAACTTAACTGACCCACATCAAGCACTGAAATAGAAACAGCAATAGGAGACCTCCTATCCTAGAAAAGCCCAGGACCGTCTGGATTTATAGCTGAATTCTACAAGGCCTTCAAAGCAGAACTCACACCAAAATTCCTGCAACTCTTCAATGAAATTGAAAGAGAAAGTTCACTACCAAACTCATTCTATGAAGCCATACAAACTCTCATCCCAAAACCAGGCAGGGACTCATCAAAGACAGAGAACTACAGACCCATTTCTTTTTTTTAATTATTTTTTTTAATTTTTTATTGTGAAAAAACTGTACAGAGGGGTTACAATTACATGGGCCAAATAATGTGTACATTTCTTATCAAGCATTGTAGCCTCCTCCTTTGTTTCCCCTTCCCATCCCTTCCAAGCCTCCCCCCACACCCAATCCTCCCCCCACCCCCCCCCACCAAAGTTGTAAAGTTCGTTTTCGAACTTTACATGACAACTTGTACTTCTCATTGTTGCAACGGGTCCATCTGTATCCTTATTTAAACGACTTGTTTTTCCCCATCCCCTCCACAAATTATACTGACATCAAATACAGTGAAAGCAGGGGTTATACTGTGGGGGAGGAACACACAAAGCAACAAAGAAATAATCATATAAATGTGTTAGAAACAAATGAATGAAAGAAAAAAAACATTTAAATACATATCTTAGGGTTCATTTTCCTAACATCACATTTTCTGACCTTTTCTGCTTGACTCATACATAATACTAACTATTGCAAATGAGGGAAACCATGGGACCTATGTTTCTTTGGGCTTGGCTTACTTCACTTAATATAATTTTTTCCAAGTCTTTCCATTTCCTAACAAATGAGGCAATGTCATTCTTTCTGATGGAGGCATAGAATTCCATTGTGTATATATACCACATTTTCTTGATCCATTCATCTACTGAGGGGCATCTGGGTTGGTTCCAGATCTTTGCTATGGTACATAATGCTGCAATAAACATAGTTGTGCTGGTAGCTTTAGTGTGGTCTTGTTTGTAAACATTTGGGTAAATGTCCAAAAGTGGGATTGCTGGGTCATAGGGGAGCTGTATGTGGAGTCTTTTGAGGAACCTCCATACTGCTTTCCAAAGTGGTTGAACAAGTTTACATTCCCACCAACAATGCAGTAAGGTTCCCTTCTGTCCACATCCCCTCCAGCATCTGTTGTTATTAGAGTTCTTGATTTTTGCCAGTCTAACTGGGGTGAGGTGGTATCTTAATGTTGTTTTGATTTGCATTTCTTTTATGGCTAGGGAGGTTGAGCATTTCTTCATGTGTTTATTGGCCATCCTTCTTTCCTCTTCAGAGAAGTTTCTCTTTAAGTCTTTTTTTTTTTTTTTTTTTTTTGGGTCCGGTCGTAGGGCCTGAACTCTGGGCCTGGGCGCTGTCCCTCAGCTCTTCAGCTCAAGGATAGCGCTCTACCACTTGAGCCACAGTGCCACTTCCGGCTTTTTTCTTTTTGCTTATGTGGTGCTGAGGAATCGAACCCAGGGCCTCATGCATGCAAGGCAAGCACTCTACCACTGAGCCACCTTCCCAGCCCCTCTCTTTAAGTCTTTAGCCCACTTATTTATTGGGCAGTTGTTTCTTTGAGGATTTGTTGTTGGGGGTTTTAATTTTTTGAGTTCCAGTTATATTTTAGATATGAGACCCTTGTCCATTGTATGGCTAGTGAAGATCTTCTCCCAATCCGTGGGCTTTCTATTGATCTTGCTAGCTATGTCCTTTGCCATGCAGAAGCTCTGCAACTTCATGCAATCTACAGACCCATTTCTTTGATGAACATTGATGCGAAACTTCTCAACAAAATTTTGGCCAAGCAACTTCAATAATTCATCAAAAAAAATCATACACCACAATCAAACAGGATTCATTTCAGGGATGCAAAGCTGGTTCAATATATGCAAATCAATATAATTCATCACATCAACAACAGTAAGGATAAGAAAGACATGACTATCTCAATAGATGCAGAAAAAGCATTTGACAAGATACAACAACCCGTTATGATAAAAAAAAAATAAACCTCTGGAGAAACTAGGAATCCAGGGAACATTCCTCAATATAATAAAGCCTGTGTATGACAAACCTACAGCCAACATTATAATTAATGGCAAAAAGTTAAAGCCATTTCCTCCAAATTCAAGAATGAGACAAGGATGCCTGCTCTATCCATTTCTCTTCAATTTAGTATTAGAATGTCTCACTAGAGTAATAAGAAAAGATGCAAACATAAAGGGGATCCAAATAGGGAAAAATGAAATAAAACTCTACCTTTTTGCAGATGATATGATCTTCTATTTAAAGAACCCCATGGACTCCACTCTCAAGTTACTCAAGCTGATTCAAAATTTTGGCAGAATAGCAGGGTATAAAATTGACCCACAAAAACCATTGGCTTTCCTATATGCCAATAATGAAAAAAGCACAACTGAAATCAAAAAAACAACTCCTTTTGTAATAGCCCCTCAAAAAATAAAATACCTAGGAATTAACTTAACCAAAGAAGTGAAGGACCTCTATGATGAAAACTTTAAAATCTTGAAAAAGGAAATCAACACAGAACTTAAAAAATGGCAAAACCTCCCATGCTCCTGGATTGGAAAGATTAACATCGTGAAAATGGCAATACTTCCCAAGGCTATCTACAAATTCAACGCGATACCTATCAAAATTCCACCCTCATTCTTCAAGGAAATAGAAGAGGCAATCCAAAAATTCATATGGAACAATAAAAGACCCCGAATAGCAAAAACGCTCCTCAACGGAAAGAACACTGCTGGAGGAATATCAATACCAAATTTCAAACTCTACTATAAAGCCATAGTAATCAAAACAGCTTGGTATTGGCATAAGAACAGACCTCAGGACCAATGGAATAGAATTGAAAACCCAGAAATGAACCTACAGACCTATAGCCATCTAATCTTCGATAAGGAAGCTAAAACAATAGAATGGAAGAAAGACAGCCTCTTCAGTAAATGGTGCTGGCAAAATTGGTTAACTACATGTAGAAAACTGAAGCTAGATCCTTATATATCACCCTGCACCAGAATCAACTCCAAATGGATCAAAGACCTTGAACTCAAAGCAGACACTCTGAAAACATTACAGGATGGAATAGGAGAAACCCTAGGTCTCCTTGGCTCAGGTCGAAATTTTCTGAATAGAGACCCGGAAGCACAACAAATCAAAGAAAGGTTGGACAAATGGGATTGCATAAGATTGCAGAGCTTCTGCAGGGCAAAGGACATAGCTGGCAAGATCAATAGAAAGCCCACCGATTGGGAGAAGATCTTTACTAGCCATACAACGGACAAGGGTCTCATACCTAAAATATACTTGGAACTCAAAAATTAAAACACCCAACAACAAATCCTCAAAGAAACAACTGCCCAATAAATAAGTGGGCGAAAGACTTAAAGAGAAGCTTCTCTGAAGAAGAAAGAAGGATGGCCAATAGACACATGAAGAAATGTTCAACATCCCTAGCCATAAAAGAAATGCAAATCAAAACAACATTGAGATATCACTTCACTCCAGTTAGAACAGCAAAAATCAAGAACTCTAACAACAGATGCTGGAGGGGATGTGGACAGAAAGAAACCTTACTTCATTGTTGGTGGGAATGTAAACTTGTTCAACCACTTTGGAAAGCAGTATGGAGGTTCCTCAAAAGACTTCACATAGATCTCCCCTATGATCCAGCAATCCCACTTTTGGGCATTTACCCAAATGTTTACAAACAAGACCACACTAAAGCTACCAGCACAACTATGTTTATTGCAGCATTATTTACCATAGCTAAGATATGGAACCAACCCAGATGCCCCTCAGTAGATGAATGGATCAAGAAAATGTGGTATATATACACAATGGAATTCTATGCCTCCATCAGAAAGAATGACATTTCCCCATTTGTTAGGAAATGGAAAGGTTTGGAAAAAATTATATTAAGTGAAGTAAGCCAGGCCCAAAGAAGCATAGGTCCCATGGTTTCCCTTATTTACAATATCTAGTATAGGTATAAGTCAAGCGGAAAAGGTCAGATAATGTGATGTTAGGAAAATGAACCCTTAAATATGTATTTTAATGTTTTCGTTTCTTTCATGCATGTGTTTCTAACGCATTTATAAGATTATTTCTTTGTTGCTTTGTATGTCCCTCCCCCACAGTGTAACCCCCGCTTTCACTATATTTGATGTCAGTATAACATGTGGAGGAGATGGGGACAAACAAGTCGTTTAAGGATTCAGGTGGACCTGTTGCAACAATGAGAAGTACAAAATGTCATGTCAAAACCAGCTTTACAATGTCGGTGTGGGGGGAGAGGGGGGTATAATTGGGTGGGGGGAGGGGGGTAAAATTGGGTGGGGGGAGGGGGGAGGCGGGGAAGGGTAGTGAAGGGTAAACAAAGGAGGAGGCTGCAATGCTTGGTAAGAAATGTATGCATTATCCTGCCCATGTAATTGTAGCCCCTCTGTACAGTATGTTCTCAAATAAAATAAAATACAATTTAAAAAAAAATACCTAGGAGTTAACTAAAGAAGTGAAGGCCCTCTATGATGAAAACCTTAAAACCCTAAAAAAGGAAATTAAAGCAGAACTAAAGAAGTGGAAAAACCTCCCATGCTCTTGGGCTGGGAGGCTTAACATCATGAAAATGGCAATACTGACAAAAGCTATCTATAAATTCAATGTGATACCTATCAATATTCCAACCTCATTCTTCAATGAAATAGGAGAAGTAATCCAAAAATTCATATAGAACTATAAAAGACTCTGAATAGCAAACACAGTCCTTAGCAGAAAGAACAGCACTGGAGGAATATCAATTCCAAATTTCAAACTCTACTACAAAGTCATAGTAATCAATACAGCTTGGTACTAGCACAAGAACAGACCTGAGGCCAGTGGAATAGAACTGAAGACCCAGAAATGAAACCACAGACCGATAGCCACTTAATCTTCAATAAGGGAGCAAAAAAATAGAATGGAAGAAAGACAGCCTCTTCAGTATATGGTGCTGGAAAAACATATAAGGATCTATCACTAAAGCTAGATCCTTATATATCACCCTGCACCACAATCAACTCCAAATGGATCAAAGAACTCAAAGTAAAACCAGACACAACAAAACATTACAAGAAAGAATAGGAGAAACTATAGGGCACCTTGGCACAGACCAAAATTTTCTGAATAAAGACCCAGAAAAACAATACATCAAAGAAAGGTTGGACAAATGGGATTTCATGAAACAGCAGAGCTTCTGCATGGCAAAGCACATAGCTAGCAAGATCAATAGAAAGCACACAGATTGGGAGAAGATCTTCACTAGCCATATAACAGACAAGGGCCTCATATCTAAAATATATTTAGACTCAAAAAATTAAATCCTCCAAAAACAAAACCTCAAAGAAACAACTGTCTGATAAATAAGTGGGCTAAAGACTTAAAAACAGACTTATCTAAAGATGAAATAAGAATGGCCAATAGACATATAAGAAATGCTCAACTTCTCTAGTCATAAGTAATGCAAATCAAAACAACATTCAGATTCTACCTCATCCCAGTTAGAGTGGCTATAAGCAAGAAATCTAATAATAATAGATTCTAGAGGGGATGTGGCCAGAAGGGAATCCTATTGCATTGTTGGTGGGAGTGTAAACTTGTTCAGCCACTCTGGAAAGCAGTATGGAGGTTCCTCAAAAGACTCCACATAGAGCTCCCCTATGACCCAGCAATCCCACTTCTAGGCATTTACCCAAATGATCACAATCAAGGCCATACTAAAGCTACCAGCACAACTATGTTTATCACAGCATTAGTCACCATAGCTAAGATATGGAACCAACCAAGATGTCCCTCAGTAGATGAATGGATCAAGAAAATGTGATATATGTATGTATATATATATATATATAATGTATGTATATATGCATATGCATTATATATATAATGGTATTCTATGCCTTCATCAAAAGAATGCCCCATTTGTTAGGAAATGAAAAGACTTGGAAAAAATTATATTAAATGACAAAATTATATTAAGTGAAGTAAGCCAGGCCCAAAGAAACACAGGTCCCATGGTTTCATGTATCTGCAATAACTGGCTTATATCTAGAAAAAGCCAAAAAAGTAAAAAGCTATGTTCATATGACCATATAAGATGATGCTAAGGGAAATGAATCCCAAGATAGGAACACAAGAGGTTTTATCTTTCTTGCTGTAGTTATTAATGTACTTATAATATACTATGTGATTTTTTTGTTTCTTTATATTCTTCCCCCATGGTATAGCACCTCTTTTCACTGTATTTGATTCTGGTGCCCTACATCTTGTATATACATTTTTCTAATTTGGGGAGGGGAAAGGAAATAACAAAATGCTGAAATAAGGATACAGGTTGACTCATTGTAGCAATGAGATGTACAAGACATTATGTTGAAAATGAGGAGTTGGGGAGGTGGGGAGGGAAGGGATAGCAAGGGAAAAACAATGGAGAGGGTAACAATGCTCCATAGAAAATGTACTCATTACCTTACTCATGTAACTGTAACCCCTCTGTATAGTATCTTTACAATAATATATATATATATATATATATATATATATATTTTATAAAGACTTAGACGTCTCTGAAGAGGAAATAAGAAATGCTTATGAAGAAATGCTCAACTTCTCTAGCCATAAAAGAAATGCAAATCAAAACAACATTGAGATCCCACCTCACCCCAGTTAGAATGACTATAATCAAGTAATCTAATAACAACAGATGCTGGAGGGGTGTGGCCAAAAGCAAACCCTAATGCATTGTTGGTGGGAATGCAAATTTGTTCAACCATTCTGGAAAGCAGTATGGAGGTTCCTCAAAAGACTCCACATAGAGCTCCCCTGTTACCCAGCAATCCCATTTCTGGGCATTTACCCCAATGATCACAAATAAGGCCATATACTGAATCTGTCAACACAACTGTTTGTCGCAGCATTTTTCACCGTAGCTAAGATATGGAACCAACCCAGATGCCCCTCAGTAGATGAATGGATAAAGAAAATGTGGGATAGATATAGATATATATATGGATATATATACATATATATATGAATTCTATACCTCCATCAGAAAGAATGACATCACCCCATTTATTAGGAAATGGAAAGACTTGGAAAAAATATATTAAGTAAAGTAAGCCAGGCCCCAAGAAACATAGGTCCCATGGTTTCCCTTATTTGCAATTACTAGTATATGTCTAGGACAAGCAGAATAGTTCAAAAGTTATGTACATATGACCAAATAGATGATGTTAAATGAAATGAACCCCAAGATAGGGACACAAGAAGTTTTATCTTTCTTTTTTTTTATTTTATTTTATTTGAGAACATACTGTACAGAGGGGCTACAATTACATGGGCAGGATAATGCATACATTTCTTACCAAGCATTGCAGCCTCCTCCTTTGTTTACCCTTCACCTCCCTTCCCCGCCTCCCCCCTCCCCCCAAGTTTTATCTTTCTTGCTGTTGTTTTTAATGTATTTATAATGTACCATGTGGTTATTTGTTTCTTTGGTATGTTCTTCCCCCACAGTATAACCCCTGTTTTCACTGTATTTGATTCCGGTGCCCTGCATCTTGTATATACATTTTCTAATTTGGGGAGGGGAAGGGAAATAACAAAATGCTGAAATAAGGATACAGGTTGACCCACTGTAGCAATGAGATATACAAGATACTAAGTTGAAAACTAACTTTACAACTTCAGCTGAGGGAGGAGGGAGTTGGGGAGGTGGGGATGGAAGGTATGGTAGGGGAAAAACAAAGGAGGAGGTAACAATGCTCAATAAGAAAGGTACTCATTACCTTGTAACTGTAACCCCTCTGTACAGTATTTTCACAATAAAAAATAAATTAAAAAAAAAAGATCCAAGGTTACAAGAAGTTCAGGAGAAGGAGGTAAGGAATAAATGAATACATATAACACCGAAGATTTTTAGGGTTGTGAAGTATATTCTTCATGATATTATAATGGTGAACATATGTCATACATTAGTCAAAATTTACAGAACTGTAGAACACCAAGAGTGAACCCTCTCCATCAATACTGATTGATTAATTATAGCAAATGTGTCCCATTGATTCAATATGCTGATATGGGAAACTGCAAAAGAACAAAGAAGTGAATGGAAATTGAGGTTTCCATGCAATTTTTCCCTAAGCCTAAAACTACCCTAAAAATAGGCTATTAAAATTCTTTTAAATATCAGTACAAAGACAGCTTCCCAATGTTGAAAGCCTTAGAGCAAGAGCAGAGTCTAGTTTATCAAACAAAATGGTATCTACATGCAATTTTCCATGAGTATTTTTATTAAATAGCCTTAAGCTGATTTCTTAGACTGCAAGTGAATAAGTCAAGTTTACCCTTGTGATTCATCCTGACCTATTTGCTACAAACTGGGAGGGGGGGGGGGGGAAATCTCCCTGTCAGTTTCTTCACTGTGGTATTTCTTTATGTCTCCTCATTCTCCAGAGCCTTCTACATCAGATATTTTAGGCTCTTCCCTACCAGACATTTATTCCTTTATTATGATTATTCGTGTATGAGAGCATCTTATTTCTTTCCCTCAACAAAGTTCCTGTTTCATTGGATCCCAGAGTTCCCTGCATATCTAATTCTCATGGCATTCTTGAATTCCATGCCTCCTTCTCTCCCTTTTTACCATGTTACCCTATCTTCCAGAAAGGACTCCCAGTTTTCTCTCCTAAATTCCTCCTGTATTTCACCATCTCTCTGAAGAGTTAGTTCACCACCAACTTAAGAAAATATATGACTGAGATATGAAGAATATGGAGAAAATGAACTACAGTGACATCAAGAAATCCTTGGCTTAAGATATATTAGTCAGAGTTCTTCAGAGAAACAATAGGATAGAGAGAGGTTTCTGAGAATTATAAGAATAGGCCCCTGTAATTTTGAAGGCTGAAAGCCTCTTAAGGTAAAGAAACAGGAAATTCAGTAATAATTCAGTCCAGAGAAGCTAGGGGCAAGGATTGATATAAAAAAAAAGTCCCCTAGTTAAAAGATCCTAGAACCCAGAGCACCACTGAGCAAAATTGGTAGAAGATAGATATCTCAGCCTCTTCCAAGTGTATTCTATTGGAGCCCTTGGGAATGTATGATGTTCATTCACATAGGTAAGAGATGATGGTGGGGGTAAGTTGTTGTTGTTCTTTCGTCGGTCTTGGGGAGCTTGAACTCTGGGCTTGGGCAATGTCCCTGTGCTCTTCAGCTCAAGGTGAGCGCTCTACCTCTTGAGACACAGCGCCACTTCTGGTTTTCTAGTGGTTTATTGGAAATAAGAGTCTCACGGACTTTCCTGCCTGGGCTGGCTTTGAACCATGATCCTCAGATCTCAGCCTCCTAATTATAGGCGTGAGCCTCTGGCGCCCACTGAGATGATGTTTTTATTCAGTCTGACAACTCAAATGTGAATCTCTTCCCAAAGCCACTCCATACACTTATCTAGAAATAATATCTCGCCAGTTATCTGGGAATGCTTTACTCTAATCAAGCTGACCCCACAAAACAAACCATCACAAATCATACAGTAAGTAAACTGTGTCTCCTGCATCCCAATTTAATCCCCTTTCACTAGGCATCATCATGCTACATAAGGGAAATAGAAAGTATTCAACTACTCTCCCATTACACAGGCAGAGACAGACCTCAGAAAATACTTAATAGTATTTTTACTTTATCATCAATAGTATCCAAGAATCCAGATTAAAAGTTCTTGCCTGGAGCTACACATTTTAAACATGAACTGAACTGATATATGGCTTTAAAAGACAACCAAGCATGTAAACATAGGAGTAAGTGAATTTGGAGATTGTTTATTTTTTTCTTCATTACTATTATTATTCATCCACTGTTATTATAGAAATCAAGAGAACAGAGCAATGTAGAAATTATTCAGTAGTAGTTCTGAATAAAGGAAAAACACTGACACATGAGAAATGTGAGGGACGAGGGTGGCCATGTTGTAAAGCATAGTTATAGATAATTCGAGAACAATGCTTAGGCCAACAAAAGACAGTAAAATTGCTCCAAAACCATCTAATAACCCTTTACTTTCTTTTTATGTTTTTGGAGAGACTTAAAGTTCAGGAACTTGTACTTCCTAAGCAGATGCTCTACAACTTGACCCATGCCGCTGCCCATTTTGGCTTTTTTTTAAATTAGGGCCTTATATTTACGCCTGGCTAGCCTGAGCAGCTATTATCTTCTAAATTTCAGCCTCCTGTGTAGCTGTGATAACAGGAATGTGCCACAATACCTTGCTTTTCATACCTTGGTTCAGATATGGCCTCAAAAACTTTTTGGCTACTCTGATCTTGAATAACTAGGATTATAGGATTACAGGATTGCAGGCATGAGTCACTAGGACCAGCCATGCTAACTTTATCATCAGGACAACCAGTGGGGTCTGAGACACAACGCATGTGGACAGCCTTCCTTTTGATCAATTAACAGATTTTTGGTACAGATGCAGTTCAACTCTTCCAACACATGAATGCCCTCTATAAATACATAGCAGATGCACTGCAAACTGCTTCATTTAGCTGGAAGCCACAAAACAAACACTTTCTTTTGCCAACTAAATTTACAAGGAGACTATGGCTTAAGCCTCATTAATATCATCATATAGCCAACTATGTCCTCCCCAATATCAAACAGCCTCCTCGGGATAATACAAGGCAAAACAGCAGGTTGGGTGAACCATTGGGTTTTAAGTTCTTCCATCTTGAGTTTTGTTTTAATATAAAGGTTGAAATCATTATTCAGTCAATGATTAATGATTATTTTTGTTGCTGGAGACAGAGCTTATTCTTTCACTACTTGATCAAATCTGATTCATTTATATGACTCCTTCATGATACCTTCAGGCTTACAAAGTATGGCCCTGACATCTTGTAAAGGTTTTCCCCTAACTGGCCTTTCTCTGCTTTTCCAGCCAAATCAGAAGAAGGAATGCTTATACTAATACTGCCCTGTCAGACCCCCATGCTGTATACAGCCTCCTACCCAGTGCAGTCAGCAAAGGTCTCATTTAGGACTACCTATGATCTCCTAGCCATCATTCAACACTGAATCAGACATTGCTCCCTCCCTCTGTCCTAAAGAAGACTCTATAGTCCTTCCTGCTTGTTACTGTTACTGGGCACATGTGGGGTGATTATCATGATTCTTACATGCTTAGCTTCCTAGTGAACCACAAACTGTGGCTGCAGGGACAATGTCTTCCTCGTGTATGTTTTCTCAGCATTTGGCCAAAATAAGAGCTTACCTAGATATTTACAAATAAAAGCATCAAATCTTATTGCTTTTTCGTAAGATTTTTCCCAGAGATATCTTTGTAATGTCTAATGTTTCTTGGAACAACAAATTTTTGTCAAGTCAATACAATGGAAGTGACATGGGAAAAATATGCTGATAATAGTGTTTATACAACACTATTGTTTCATTTCTGGTAATAAAAAATTTATTATTAGAGTCTGAGAAAAATATACAAAAGTACAAAAAAAATGAAAGAACAATTATCCTGCAACATTTTAGTGTACTTCTTTCTAGAAAAGGATTATGATTAAAATCATTTTAGAAGTCTGAATTTTTAAATGCATTATATTACAAGGTATTTTTATATCATTAACAAAAATTTCGAGACAATTTTGTGGATTCATAGAAATCAGGTTTTTAAACCTTCTCCCTTCTTACACCTTTTCATATACATTTTTTACTGTTTTAAATAACACTACAGGAACTACTTTCACATATAAATCTTTTTGAGCCTTTAAATGTTGCTTGAGAATGATACCATCTCTTTAGAACGTGAATGAGTGATTATAAACATTTGTAAAGCTCTAAATCTATATTAGTAACTTGATTTCCAGAATTTTGGTCTCAGTTTAACTCCTCATAACAGTTCAGGAATCTGTTTATCCCTTGTCTCTTCACCACACAGAATATTATCTTGCTTGCTTTTAATCTGTTTGGTGTTTTTAATTTGTTGGGTAAAAACTATGAATTTCAATTGTTTTAATTTCATTGATGGCAAGAATCCATAATTTTCATTTCACTGAGCATTTTGTAATTCTTGTTGCATATATTTTCTACTGAATTCCTTCACTCTAATTTCAACTGAATTTTTAATAGTCTACTTTTGTTGTGGAATAGTATTTCACTACACAGATATATAGTAGTTTGTTTAGCAATTCACCTATTGTTTTACATTTGAATTGTTTTCCAGGTTGGTGCTGTTACAGACAAAGCTATTCTCAACAGTCAGAGGATTTTGTTCTGTTTTTGTTCGCTTGTTTGTTTTGCGTTGATGGGGATCAAACCCAGGGCTTTACACTTGCTAGGCAAGTGCTCTATCACTGAGCTAGCCCTCAACTATATTTGGATATGCACATGCTCCTTATAAAAGAAATTAGTCAGGGCTGGGAAGGTGGCTCAGTGGTAGAGTGCTTGCTTTGCATGCATGAGGCCCTGGGTTTGATTCCTCAGCACCACATAAGCAAAAAAAGCCAGAAGTGGTGCTGTGGCTCAAGTGGTAGGGCACTAGCCTTGAGCTGAAGAGCTGAGGGACAATGCCCAGGCCCAGAGTTCAGGCCCTACGACCGAACCCCCCCCCCCAATAAAAAAGATATTAGTCTCAGGCTGGGAAGGTGGCTCAGTGGTAGAGCACTTGCCTTGCATGCATGAGGCCCTGGGTTCGATTCTTCAGCACCACATAAGCAGGAAAAAAAGCCAGAAGTGGCGCTGTGGCCCAAGTGGTAGAGTGCTAGCCTTGAGCTGAAGAGCTTAGGGACAGCGCCCAGGCCCACAGTTCAGGCCCCACAACTGGACCCAAAAAGAAAAGAAAAAAGAAAGAAAGAAAGAAAGAAAGAAAGAAAGAAAGAAAGAAAGAAAGAAAGAAAGAAAGAAAGAAAGAAAGAAAGAAAGAAAGAAAGAAAGAAAGAAAGAAAGAAAGAAAGAAAGAGAAAGAAAGAAAGAAAGAAAGAAAGAATTAGTCTTTACCTTGTAAACATATTTTTTCTCAACACTTACTTTTCCATTTCTTATATATTGATCTCATCAACCAGGAAAAAGCCATCACTTTTCACACAGAAAAAGCTTTTACACATTCACACACACACACACACACACACACACACACACACACACACACACACACACACACACACACACACACACACACACACACACACACACACACACTTGCAAAGTGCCTGATTCCATCTATGGATTCTCACTAGTCATATTACTACTCATCTATTACTACTTCTTCCAGGCCCTAACCTCATTATACCCCACCAGGTATTACAGCTTCCTATACATCAAATTTGATATATGAAAAGGACTACAGTGCTTTCTGTGTCACATTGTATTGGCAAAAGGCATCATGCAATGGTAGAAACCATTTGAACAGTCAGAAAACCTAAATACCATCTTAAGGTTCTCATTAGCTAAATAGACAGAAAATTATTCAGTCTGCTTCCAGATCTTTATCTGTGTAGTATACCCAAGTATCTCCCAGTTTAATTCACTTGTGTCTGATGAAACAAGAATTAACATTCTCTAAGGCCTTTTCCTTTTCTAAAATGTACATAGATGATATTCCAAAGTGATGTTCTGTTACATAACACTTTTATTTCACACAGCACAGCTGTGACTATTCAGTACTCCTTAGTTACAAGTAGTTATACTACCATTTAGTGGGATCATTAAAAATACATCATCACCATGGTAACCGCAACATTATAAGTTACCAAACCTTTCCCTGAAATGCTTGTGTTGAGCAGCTTACATTGTCTTATGGGATGGTGGCGGCACCTTTTCTTTTGCTTTTTCTCTTTCTTGCTTTTGAGCTGACTAGGAGCTCTCCTGTTTCTCCCAATTTACTGTAGCCAAAGAAAATAATCAAGAATCTGCTTTCTAAAAATCGAAGCTTTCTGGTACTTTGAAATATAGGCTACCAGGTAGAAACAAGTTTCCCTCTCTAGTCAAAGCCCTTCAGCTGTATGCTTTTTATTTTATTCTTTACTTTAAGTAGTTGTACAAATGAGCTGCCATTCTACAAAATAGCATATGAATATAGTGGCCACCCCTTTCATCACATCTCCCATTCCTCTCAACCCCACCCTTTTTCTCAATTTTCTTAATTTTGTAGAATATGCTTCCATTTTTATATTTTACCCTTTCCTCTCTTGATTTATTTACCCACTCCCCTTAACCTGACCCTCATTTTTTACTGCCTAATTCCTGGTGTATATTGTGCTGGACTGTGAACCTTTCTAAAGAATTACATCACTTAAGATCTCCCCTGGATCTATCATATTTCTATGAATACACTTGTGTACACTCTATTCTTTACTTCCCACCAGACACCATGTTGTGTGCATGTTCTATCTCTATCTTATTTCTTCCAGGTAATCACTAAAAACTAAAGCTTTATTTGGTACATATTTTAGAAATAAACTCACATGGCAATTTCCATTTCAAGTGAGAAATACTGAGTTTTTTTCAAGACCTGAGAAACTTAAAGCTTGAATAGTCAAAGTACAGAAAATATGGTTTGTATTTAAAATATAGTAACACAGGCTCAAGCTTCACTGTGTACTGTATTTCTTGAGCACCTACTAGATACCTTAACCCCAGAAACTACATCAGACAATGAAACAGAAAAGCATGTAACTTTGTCTAGTTCTAGGAGAGACACAAAAGGTAAATCATAAGGAAAAAGTCTCATAGTGATCTACCATCGCTGTGGTGATTTCAAAGACCTTTTCAAGTCTAGGACCCAATTTTTCTTCACACCATATAAATCTTTTACCTTCTACCAAGTATAGGACCCACCTGACCAAGTGCTGAAATAATGAAAAATCTACATTTTTTTTTAATTTATAGAATGTAACACAGTAAATTAGTGTCTGGAACACAGTACATGAAGTGGAAACTAGTTCAGGACAAGGTCAGAGAAGTATTAGCTAGTTCTGGTATGTTCTTAGAAAAACAGAGGAGGCTGGATATTATTCTCAATCTTATAAGAAGTCAATGGAAGATTTCAAGCCTCAGAATAAAATGATATGATTCACTTTTTGAAAGATTGCTCCTTAGCCTAGAATGGTGATACATGCCTGAAATCACAGCTACTAAGGAAGCAGAGGTTGGAAAGACTGTGGTTCAAAGCCAACCTAGGCAAACAATGATAGATACCCTTCTCAACAAATAGACCAGGTATGATGGTACATGCCTCAACTAGACAGGAGGCATAAACAGGAGAATCACAGTCTGAGGCTGGTCCTGGGTAAAGTCAAGACCCTAGATGAAAATTAGCTAAAGCAAAAAAGAGATAGGAGCTTGTAGCTCAAGTAGTAGAGCACCTGCCTAGCAAGCATGAGGACCTGAACTCAAAATCTAGGATATCCACCAGAAACAAAAATTGCTCCAGGCTAGAATATGGTGAATTAACTATAGGAAGAGACAAGGGGGGAAAGGAGACAAGCTTAAAGAAGTTGCAACAGTCAAATGCAGTGGTGATTGAAATACCAACTAGAGCAATAACATGGCTACTGGACGCATCTTGTCAATTAGAAAAGCCTTGGGGTAAAAGGGAGCACAGAAATGGAGGGACAAAGAGTGAACAAACACAGCAGTGGTACTCACTAGACACTATGTTGAAAAGGAACTATACAACTCCTAGGTAGGAACAGAGGAAAACACAGAGAGAGCAAGGGAAGGAGTAACACTGTCCAAACAGAAATGTACTCATTACCTGACTTATGTAACTGCAAGCTCACTGTACCACACACTTATAATAATAATAAATTTTAATTTACTTTATTGTTATTATAGAGGTGAAATACAGAGGGGTTACATTCACATGCAAAAAAAAGAATGAAAAGCTTTTGGCTAGGATTTTAGAAAGTTTTTTTTCTTTTTTTTTTTTATTGTGAAAATACTGTACAGAGGGGTTACAATTACATGGGCAAGATAATGAGTACATTTCTTATCAAGCATTGTAGCCTCCTCCTTTGTTTCCCCTTCCCATCCCTTCCCATCCTCCCCCCGCACCCCCACCCAATCCTCCCCACCCCCCTGCACCAAAGTTGTAAATTTTGTTTTCGACATAATGACTTGTACATCTGATTGTTGCAATGGGTCCACCTGTATCCCTATTTAAACGATTTGTTTTTCCCCTTCCCCTCCACAAATTATACTGACATCAAATACAGTGAAAGCAGGGGTTATACTGTAGAGGAGGGACATACAAAGCAACAAAGAAATAATCTTATCAATGTGTTAGAAACGATCGCATGAAAGAAAAAAAAAAACATTTGAACACATATCTAAGGGTTCATTTCCCTAACTAGGATGTTAGAAAGTTTTATTTGCAACTGGTGCCACTGGTGCCACTGGTTCACACTTGTAATCTTAACTGCTCAGAAATCTGAGATCCAGACGATTGAAGTTTGAGGCCTGCTCAGGTATTCATTTTGTGGTCCATCATTGTATCTGCTCTCTTCTTAGATATACTTAATTCTTTCAAATGCTCTAGAATCAAAACCATAATTAAATCCAACTTTCTGCCTACTTCACACCTCCAACCAAACATATGCATAGGCTGGAGAAAAGCATACAATGCACAGGCCTTGGTTAAATGTGAAAACACTAACCACTAGGGACCTCTTGTGCTTTCTTGTTAGAATATTGAATTACTTTCTCACTCTTCAACTGACCTTCTCCATTAGCAAACAACTCTACAACTCCCTTCAGCTTTGCATCTTCACTAGGAAAGTGAAAGCAGTCAGAATTTCCAAGTGCTTTCTTCCAAATCTGCCTTTCCATCATCAAGCATATCCAGACTGTCCTGTTACTATAGAGTAGAAACAACTATATTCCTAGCTCCTCCCTTTCTTGACTGGATTCCTCCACTACCTCTTTCCTACTGTAGAACATTGGTCCTACAATTTCCCCCACTACCATGCATCGCCCATTTTCCTTTTTTTTTTTTTACTGGATATAAGTGGAATGGGAAGTTTATCCATGATTTTGTAATTTAGGCTGGGTTCAAAGGGCAGTTCCTCTCATGGTAGTTCAATTGACCTTGCTCATATTCCTATGGTTTGCTAAAGTTGCTAGCTAGAGTGTATCAGTGTTCCACACTGACTGGCTCTCTGTCACAAAGACTCCAAAATATATAGCACAACAGAAGAATATTTAAAGTGGGAATGAGAGAAACTGTAAAACTTCCCAAGACTGTAGAAGCTGGGCAATGCCTGTAATCGTAGCTACTCAAGAGGCTGAGATCTGAGGATTTTTTATCTCCAAATAAACACCAAAAAGCCAGAAGGGTAGCTGTGGCTCAAGTGAAAGAGGTAAAAAGCTAAGACACAGGCACCTAGGTCCTGAGTTCAAGTCCCAGTACCTACTCAAAAACAAACAAACAAAAAAGACATTGTTGAAAAGTCAGGTGTCACTTCCACCACATTCTTCTGATCAGAGAAATATACAAAACTAGATAGGAGGTAAAAGGAGTAGTAAGAGAGTCCTCCTTTTTTCTGGGAGAGATGACCAAGATTTATGATTTGTTTATTTTCCAGTACTGGGATTTGAACTCACTCTCACCCAGCCTGCTTGTTCACAGCTAGCATTCTACAACTTGAACCATGCCTCCAGACTTGGATTTTTGCTGATTATTTTGAAGATAGGGTCTGAAGAACTTTTCTGCCTAGGCTGTCTTCAAACTATGATTTTTTTCTAAACCTTAGCCTCCAGGATATATAGGATTACAAAGGAAAGCACTGTGTTTGTTTTTGCTTTTAAAATAAAATGTGTTATATGTTTAAGATATACAAACATGGTGTCCTAAGATATATACATGGGCAAACGGTTACTGTAATAGAACAAACTGATACATTCATCTTCCCATGCTGCTACTGTGCCCACTTGTCAGGTCACTGAAGAAAGATCAATGCCTTGTTTGCTAAAAGCACAAAGACATCTCCCTAAACCTAAGCCTTCATGTGCTCTTGCTGAGCTGTCTCAGGGAGAATTATGTCCCAAACTGGAGTATATTAGTTGTTGTAGAATGGAGAAAAGGTGAGAGGAAGAAATAAATGGTTAACATGGTGTGGTTTTTTTTTCTTTTGAACAAAATCAAACATTTCACTCGATTAAATCACAAAATATGGGGAAGTGGTAAAATATCAAAAATATTTAGCAAAAAGCTATTTAGATTATATTACCTAAGGAAGTAAGTGATCGAATCTAATGAGAGGTGTGTCTAGGTCTGCACAGAAAATTGAGTGGAAAATGAAAGTAATAGGTATAAATTGACTGTTTAGAATAAAAGGTGCTGAGATAAGGCCTTGAAAATGACAGTAGGCTGCTAAGTTAATGAGAAAAACGATCTGAAAACACTGCAGGAATTCTAATGTGGAGAAACTTGTATGCTCTTAGCAATCAATACAAAATTCCTCTGTAAGAAAAGAAGCACCTTCATTAAAGTGGTATAGTCAGCTCCTTTGCTATAGAAACAGATTGGCTGGGCTTTGTGATTGTGGTTGTTGTTGTTTATTTGTGAAGAAGAGGTAAATTCCTTATCATGTTTTTTTAAAACAGAGAAAGTTTTGCTAAAGTGAGCAGAAGTGAAGAAACCCAGAATCCTGATGGGGGATAGTGTGTACCTGGAGGAAGATTCTAGGTTCAAAGGAAAATGAACACTTCAGTGCAAAGAAATCTGGAGAGAACATTTTCTTCCAGTCCTGGGAATTGAACCCAAGGCCTCCCACATACTAGGCAAGCCTAGTTACACCCCTACGCCAGCAGTAAAGGAGTACTTTAAGATAAAAAGTGAATGTAATTCACTCCCTTCAAAAAAAATGCAGAGTTGGGGCCAGGCATGGTTGCTCAGGCCTACAATCCTAGCTACTTGGAAGGCAGATATTTGGGGATCACCAGGCTCCTTCTCAACTAATGGCTGGGTGCAGTGGCATATGTCTGCCATTCTAAAGGAAAAACACAGGGGAAACACAATGGCTGGGCACAGTAGTGAATGCCTGTCATCCCAGCAAGAAAGGGACACACAAATACTGGGATCACAGTTCAGGCCCATCAGACTACCTCAAAAAATAATTAACAAGCCAGGTGCTGGTGGCTCACACCTGTAATCCTTGCTACTCAGAAGACTGAGATTTGAGGATCACAGTTCAAAGCCAACCCAGGCAGGAAAAGCTTATCTCTAATTAACCACCAGAAAGCCAGAATTGGAGCTGTGGCTCAGATTGGTAGAGTGTTAGCCTGGAGCACAAAAGCTCAGGGACATTGTTCAGGTCTGAGTTCAAGCCCCACAATCAAATAAAAACAAAAATTCAACATATAAAGGTGTAGGGCACCTGCTTAGCAAAGAATTAAACTCTGAATTCAAACCTCAATATTGATTTTTCAAAAATTCAAAAGTTATGCTGGGGTTATGGCTCAATGGTGTGAGAACCTAAGTTTGATCAACACAAAAAGAACACAAAAGCCTACCAAAATTCGTGAAATTCTGCATGTGACCGAATTTTCTTCCTTTTAGACTTGTTGTATGTGAACAAACAAAACACAAAACTAACACTAATTAGTTTAGAAGCAAGAAGTTGTGGAAAAGCAGTATTGTTGAAAGCAGTATTTGTAAACCAGCCCCTGAAAGAGTAAGACAAGATCTAGAATCAGAAATTGAAACACCTGTTCTCTATCTCTCATCTTTGTCTCTGTATACCAACCTTGCCCCCTTGCCTTGCCAGTACAGTACCTAGTAGTCCAAGCCTCTCAGATCCACCACCCCAGAGATCCACTGGTCCAGCCTGGCTCAAGTGTTCACCCTTAAAATAATCACTGTAGCCAAAAAGATACCAGCTTCCATTGAACAACAGTGAAGGTGCCAGTATGAGGCTTTGACAAAACATAGTAAAATGTCTGTTATGGCTGGAATGTTTGAGTTCCTCCAAAATGCATGCCACAACATAATCCACGATGTAGTAGTATTTGAAGGCAAGCCATGAGGAGCTTATGAAATGAAGAAACCTTGGCTCTCATAAGTGAGCTTTTTCCTCTTACCAAAGGGCTGTTAGTTCCTTTTCTCCCCTTTTACCAAGCAAGCATATAGGATAGGAACCACCTATCAGAAACAGGCCCTCATATACAAATTACAATTATGTCAGCATCTCAATCTTGAACCTCCCACACTACAAATGAAAGCAATGAAATTCAAAAATTATATATGTAGGTCTGGGAAGGTGGCTCAGTGGTACAGTGCTTGCTCTGCATGCACGAGGCACTGGGTTCGATTCCTCAGCACCACATAAGCAGAAAAAGCCAGAAGTGATGCTGTGGCTCAAGTGGTAGAGTGCTAGCCTTGAGCTGAAGAGCTGAGGGACAGCGCCCAGGCCCAGAGTTCAGGCCCTACGACAGACAAAAAAAATTATATATGCATATTTTTATTATCTTTAAATAACTGTACAAAAGAATTGCCATTTAAAAAGGTAGTTTGTTAATACAATGTATCTTAATATTGCCCCTTTAAATATTATAATCCCTCCCACTCAACCCATACTTACCCGCTTTTCTTAATTTTGTAGTATGTACATTGAGTATTTTACTGCATTTCTCCCCCTTCTCTACAGTTGTCTACTCACCTTCCTTTGACCCCACTTCATCCCTTACAAGTATCCATTTCCTGGTATCTATTTTGTTGAACTATGATTTAGCCTTTCTAAGGAATTACACCATTTGAGTTCTCCCCTGAATCTACCATATTTCAGCTTAATACACTTGTGTACAGCTGTGTACACTTAAATTTTTGAAATAAAAATAGAACTAAAATAAAAATAGAATATTATCTTGCTATACTACTCCTGGGCTAATACCCAAAGGAATCAAAGTCACCATAAAATAGAGATACTTGCACACCTATGTAATGTAATGCTATTCACAATAGCTAAACTGTGAAATCAACCTAGGTATTCACTATACTGATGAATGAGTAAAGAAAATGTAACATATATACACAACCATAAAGAATGTCATCTGGGCCCTTCAGTAGATGAATGGATCAAGAAAATGTGATATATATATGATATATATAACATATATATCATATATAGAGAGAGAGAGAGAGAGACAATGGAGTTCTATGCTTCCATCAGAAAGAATGACACTGCCCCATTTGTTAGGAAATGAATGGCTTAGAAAAAAATCATATTAAGTGAAGTAAGCCAGGTCCAAAGAAAGTATTTGATTTTGGTACCTTGAATCTTACATATTAATCTAATTTGGGGAGGGGAAAGGGAATTACAAAATGCTGAAACAAGGTCACAGGATGACCCATTGCATCAATGAGTCTCACAAGACACTATGTTGGAAATGAACCTTACAACTTGCGGGGGGGGAGGAATAGTGGGAGAAAAACACAGGAGGGGGTAACAATCCCCTACAAGTAATGCACGCATAACTGGGCATCTGTGGCTCATGCCTATAATTCTAGCTGCTCAGGAGGCTGAGATCTGAGGATCACTGTTCAAAGCTAGCCTGGGCAGGAATGTCTGTGAGACTCTTATCTCCAATAAACCACCAGAAAACTGAAAGTGGCGCTTTGGCTCAAGTAGTACAATGCTAGCCTTGAGCTAAAGAGCTCAGGAACAGTGCCCAGACCCAGAGTTCAAGCCCCAGGACCGACAAAAGAAAAAGAAATGCACACAGTGTCTTATTGATGTAACCTCTCTGTACAGCATCTTTAAAGAAAATAAAATTTAAAAAGGAGAATGTCATCTGAGGGAAAAAAGGATGGAACTAGACTCAAAAACTGTGCAGAACCTAGGTCAAGAACGAAAGAGAAAGCAAGCAAGCAAGAAAGGAGAAAGAAAAAGAAAGACAGAAAGAAAGGAAGACAGACAGAAAGGAAGAAAGACAGAAAGAAAGACAGAAAGGAAGACAGACAGAAAGGAAGGAAGGAAGGAAGGAAGGAAGAAAGGAAGGAAGGAAGGAAGGAAGGAAGGAAGGAAGGAAGGAAGGAAGGAAAAAGAGAGGGAGAAAGAACCAAGAGGGAAGGAGGTGGGGAAAGGGAGGAAGAGACAGAAATTGTGGAAGTAGAAGGGAGAATGTTAGAGGGAGTGAATGCAAGGAAGAAGGGACAGAAAAAAGAATGGTGAGGCAGCAAATAAAATCCAAAACCATGATTGTATACATATGTGAAAATATACATTCACTTACATAATTTGTATGTACTTCATTTAACATGATATCCAGCCATCAATTTTTCTGAAAATAATTTCATTCCTCTGTATGTTTATATTCCACATTTTCCAATTCAGGAGCTGATGCTATTGCTTAGCTATTGTGAGCAGTGTTGCGTTTAACATGGTTGTGCAGGTATCTCTTTTTATAGTTGGATCAGCTTGACAGCTCTTGCAAGCCTTCCCCTGATTGCTCTCTGCACACTCACAAGAAATCCCTGAGCAATTAATCTCATCTAGGTGTCTGCTTCTTGGGCAGCCTGGACTAACATGCCATTTCAGTATCAATTAGGAAATAATTACTGGCTAAAAAAAATTCTATTAAATAATGAATTCTCTTGGAGCACTTTTCCATCTTCTAGTTTGAAGTTCAAAAGGCCACATGGTGTATGTTTTCAGTCATTTGTTGAGTATAGACTAAAATGATTATGAAGACACTGATAAAGATAATGGCCATGAGTGTAAAAGGGCAAGTCACTTAGGAGATCAGGGGGAAAGGGGTGGAGAAAGGAAATGCTGAGGGGTAAACAGCTGTCTAAGTATGTGACATATATGTATTTTTCACCATAGCAAGCTAAACACACCAAATGTTAGCAACTGAAAAAGTATGACGGCACTGGTATTCTATGCGAAATGACTGCTCTGGTCCCACCTCCCAAAATCATAGCCTCCACAACAGCCCAGAAAAAAGTAGTTGTCTAATTCCTCGGTGCTATGAATAATGAAAATTGTAGAGGACTGAAGTAAACAATCCAAAATTTGTTGTTTCCTTTCTTTTTACTTTGGGGCCATTCATGTTAAGCAGTTATAGATCCTATTACATGTCTCTGGAGTGGCTCTGAAGCATATTTATCACTCCTACATCAGGGAGGAAAATGTAAGCCTCAATCTTCCCATTCATCCTGTCTTATATTGATTTACTTAGTGGGGTACTATGGATATTCCTTACACCCATTATTTCTAAGAACAGTTAAGCCAGGAGAGCTTACAGGATGTAGATTTCAAGATATAAAGCACATCTTCAAAAGAAAACATGTTTGGAAGTGATGCTTTGATTGCAAATCCCTCTTAATAGCAGAGGAAAATATAAAAATTCCTAGTTTCTTTTTCTAAACAAAACTTACATTTCTAAAAAAATCAGTACTCTTATTTCAACAAGAAATTATTCCCTACTCTATATACATTAGAGGAGTGGTTTTCATCTCTAGAACACTGTGAAAAGATTCATTTCTTTCTTTCTTTTTCTTTTCTTTTTTTTTTTTTTTTTTTTTTTTTTTTTTTTTTTTTTTGCCAATCATGGTACCTGAACTCTGGACCTGGGCACTGTCCCTCAGCTCTTCAGCTCAAGGCTAGTGCTCTACTGCTTGAGCCACAGCTCCACTTCCAGCTTTTTCTGCTTATGTGGTGCTGAGGAATCGAACCCAGGGCCTCATGCATGCAAGGCAAGCACTCTACCACTGAGCTACCTTCCCAGCCCCTCATTTCTTTCTTGAGTCTTATGTTTTCCACTCCACTCACTCCCTCACATATACAACTTGTTTCTAAAATCATCCTGTTGTGATGTACACGCAAGACCAAAAATCTAGAAATAGAAATGTAATTGGTATGTGGTAATAACAATATAGGCAAATGTTATTTCTATTCTACTCCATTTAATTTATATTCTAAAATTTATTTGAGGTACAGCTGTAAACAGCTCTTCTTGAATATATAATCATCTGTCCTCTTTTTCATTAGGATAATCTTGTAGTACAAACAAAAATGCTTATAATTGAAACCTGGATTTTTATTCAGGAATATGCTTATTATAAGCCTGAATAGTTTTGGATAATACCTTTTGCTACTAATCCTTCTGCACTGTCTTTAGAGTTAACTTTCTGCTGTCTGGTGGGAAATCTGAACCCATCATTCTAAATTTTCTTGTTATGACATCAGTATAGAATCTATATAAGAAACACCAAAGAGGGCTGAGGTCATACCTTAAGTGGTAGAAGTTCTTGCATGGCACACACAAAAGACCTTGGCATTACCCCACAATACCTTAAAAAAATCAGCTAAGTCCATAGAACCCTGAATATGCTAAGTAGGGTTGGGCTGTTAGTATGTGACTAAACAAACACCAATGAGTGTGCCAAAACTCAGAGATGACCTCTCTCCTCTTGCTGGAATCTTTCCTCCAAAGACTGCTAAAAGAATGTATGTTTACTAGAGTAGTACACTCAAAGATCATCAAACTTCCCGAGGTTATCATTTACCCTAGTGCTACAGCACTGAAGCATATTCTGCAAGTACTAAGAAGGAAACAAATATTTATTGGGCAGTTGTTTCTTTGAGGATTTGTTGTTGGGGGATTTAATTTTTTGAGTTCCAAGTATATTTTAGATATGAGACCCTTGTCCGTTGTATGGCTAGTGAAGATCTTCCCCCAATCCATGGGCTTTCTATTGATCTTGCTAGCTATGTCCTTTGCCATGAAGTAAATAAGTGGGCTAAAGACTTGAAGAGAAACTTCTCTGAAGAAGAAAGAAGGATGGCCAATAGACACATGAAGAAATGCTCAACCTCGCTAGCCATAAAAGAAATGCAAATCAAAACAACATTGAGATACCACCTCACCCCAGTTAGAATGGCTAGAATCAAGAACTCTAACAACAACAGATGCTGGAGGGGATGTGGACAGAAGGGAACCTTACTTCATTGTTGGTGGGAATGTAAACTTGTTCAACCACTTTGGAAAGCAGTATGGAGGTTCCTGAAAAGACTTCACATAGAGCTCCCCTATGACCCAGCAATCCCACTTTTGGGCATTTACCCAAATGTTTACAAACAAGACCACACTAAAGCTATCAGCACAACTACGTTTATTGCAGCATTATTTACCATAGCTAAGAGCTGGAACCAACCCAGATGCCCCTCAGTAGATGAATGGATCAAGAAAATGTGGTATATATACACAATGGAATTCTATGCCTCCATCAGAAAGAATGACATTTCCCCATTTGTTAGGAAATGGAAAGACTTGGAAAAAATTATATTAAGTGAAGTAAGCCAAGCCCAAAGAAACATAGGTCCCATGGTTTCCCTTATTTGCAATATCTAGTATATGTCTGAATCAAGCAGAAAAGGTCAGATAATGTGATGTTAGGAAAATGAACCCTTAGATATGTATTTAAATGTTTTTTTTTCTTTCATGCATTTGTTTCTAACGCATTTATAAGATTATTTCTTTGTTGCTTTGTATGTCCCTCCCCCACAGTATAACCCCGGCTTTCACTATATTTGATGTCAGTATAATTTGTAGAGGAGATGGGGAAAAACAAGTTGTTTAAGGATACAGGTGGACCCGTTGCAACTATGAGAAGTACAAGTTGTCTTGTCGAAAACAAACTTTACAACTTTGGTGGGGGGGGGGAAGATTGGGTGGGGGGGTCGGGGGAGGCTGGGAAGGGATGTGAAGGGTAAACAAAGGAGGAGGCTGCAATGCTTGATAAGAAATGTACTCATTATCTTGCCCATGTAATTGTAACCCCTCTGTACAGTATGCTCACAAAAAATTTAAATTTAAATTTAAAAAAAGGAAACAAATAAAGGTAATCTGAATTACCCTGTTATCTCCCTTTTAATGGAACTCTGCTTCCTGTTACTCAGTTTAAAAGATGAATTGGCAGCTGGGTGCTGGTGGCTCACACCTGTAATCCTAGCTACTCAGGAGGCTGAGATCTGAGGATCTCAGTTCAAAGCCAGCCTGGGCACAAAAGTCCATGAGACTCTTATCTTCAATAACCTAGCTACTTAGGAAGCTGAGTTCTGAGGATCATGGTTCAAAGCCAGCCAGGACAGAAAAGTCCGTGAGACTCTTTTCTCTAACAACCAGAAAACCCAAGTGGCACTGTGGCTGCTCAAGTGGTAGAGTGCTAGCCTGGAGCTGAAGAGCTGAGGGACAGCGCCCAGGCCCAGAGTTCAAGCCCCACAACCGACCAAAAAAAAAAGATGAAATGGCAATAAGATGTGAGTCGACATATATAATTTTTTTAATAGTAGAAGCATTACTAAGAGCCAAATTATGACCCTTAGAAAGCAAATTTGTAGATAATGACTTGGAGATATCCTAAAGAACAGAAAAAAAATAAAATTGAATGCTTTTCTTTAAAAAGTCTTTTAATCGCGTTGTATTTATAAACTGTTTTGGTGAATGACAACTCCTTTGTACAACTACTTAGAGATAACTTTTTTATTTTTATTTTTGTGGCAGTCATAGGGCTTGAATTCTGGGCCTAGACACTATCCCTCAGCTCTTCAGCTCTAGGCAAGCACTCTACAACTTGAGTCACAGTACCACTTCTGGTTTTCTGGTTGTTAATTAGAGAAAAGAGTCTCATGGACTTTTCTGTGCTGGCTGGCTTTGAACCATGATCCTCAGAACTCAGCTTCCTAAGTAGCTAGGATTACAGGCCTGAGCCACAGCACCCAGCTTAGAGGGAACATTTTTAAAGTCTTTCAAGGACATAGATGAAAATAGGAATCCATGTGAGACACGTGGGCTGTTTAGACATGTGGGCTGAGAACTCTGGTTCTGTCTGTTTGGTCCAATCATCTTTTTTAAAATTATTACTATAAAGGTGATATCACAGGGGATTACAGTTGCATAAGTCAGGTAAAGGGTACATTTCTTTTTGGACAGTGTCAGCCCTTCCCTCGGTCTCTCCTAGTTTTCCCCTCCCATCCCCACCCACAAGTTAAATAGTTCATTTTCAACATAGTGAGTATCTCTGCTGCATCTTTTCACTCTTTCTACTCCATTTCTGTGCTCCCCTTACCCTCCCAAAGACAGATAAACACACTAGACAAAAAGAAAAGAAAAGAAAAACAGCAACAACAACCAAAAAAAACCTCAGCCAGGTGCACGTGGCTCACTCTTGTAATTCTAGCTACTCAAGAGGCTGAGATCTGAGAATCGGGATTCAAAGCCAGCCCAGCATAGAATTCCATTGTATAACTATACCACATTTTCTTGATACATTCATCTACCGAGGGGTATCTGGGTTGGCTCCATATCTTAGCTATGGTAAATAATGCTACAATAAACATAGTTGTGCTGATAGCTTTAGTATGGTCTTGTTTGTCATCATTTGGGTAAATGCCCAAAAGTGGGATTGCTGGGTCATAGGGGAGCTCTATGTGGAGTCTTTTGAGGAATCTCCATATTACTTTCCAAAGATTTCTTGATTATAGCCATTCTAACTGGGGTTAGGTACAATCTCTGTTTTCACTGTATTTGATTCCGGTGCCCTGCATATGCATATACATTTTTCTAATTTGGGGAGGGGAAGAGAAATAACAAAATGCTAAAATAAGGATAGAGCCCCAGGACTGGGGAAAGAAAGAAAGAACTAAAGAGAACGAAAACCAAGGAAGCAAGGAAGCAAGAAAGAGAAAGAAAGAAAGAAAGAAAGAAAGAAAGAAAGAAAGAAAGAAAGAAAGAAAGAAAGAAAGAAAGAAAGAAAGAAAGAAAGAAAGAAAGAAAGAAAGAAAGAGAGAGAGAAAGAAAGAGAGAGAGAAAGAAAGAAAGAGAGAGAGAGAAAGAAACAAAGAAAGAAAAAGAAAGAAAGAAACAAAGAAAGAAACAAAGAAACAAAGAAAAGAAAGAAAGAAAGAAAGAAAGAAAGAAAGAAAGAAAGAAAGAAAGAAAGAAAGAAAGAAAGAAAGAAAGAGAAATAAGGGAGGGAGGGAGGGAGGGAATGAGGGAGAGGAGGAAGAGGAGGGGGAAGGGGAAAGGAGGGGAAGGGGAAAAAGAAAAGAAAATTTGCTCACACACCACCTCAGTATAACCCCTGTTTTCACTGTATTTGATGTCATTGCCCTGCATCTTGTATGTACATTTTTCTAATTTGGGGAGGGGAAGGGAAAAAATGAAATGCTAAAATAAGGATACAGGTTGACCCATTGTAACAATGAGATGTACAAGACACTAAGTTGAAAACAAACTTTACAACTTGGGGGCGGGGAGGGGTGAGGTGGGGAGGTGGAGAGGAAGGGATGGTAGGGAAAAACAAAGGAGGAGGTAATGATGCTCAATAGGAAATGCACTCATTACCTTACTCATGTAACTGTAACCCCTCTGTACAGTATTTTTACAAGTTAAAAACATTTTTTTTAAAAGCCAGCCTGGTAACAGAATCCAGAAACACATAAAAAATAATACACTATGACCAGGTAGGCTTCATCCCAGAGACACAGGGATGGTTTAACATACGTAAGTCAATAAATGTAATCCAACATATCAACAGAGCCAAGGTCAAGAATCACATGATTATCACCACAGATGCAGAAAAGGCCTTTGATAAAATTCAACATTCATTCATGCTAAAAGCTCTGGAGAAAATAGGAATAGAAGGAACATTTCTAAAAACAATAAAAGCCATTTATGACAGACCAATAGCCAATATTATACTTAATGGGGAAAAGCTACAACCAATTCTCCTAAAATCAGGAACAAGGCAAGGATGCCCACTGTCTCCACTCCTCTTCAATATAGTCCTAGAACCCTTAGCCAGGGCAATAAGGCAAGAAAAAGACATTAAAGGGATCTGCATAGGGAAAAAAGAAGTTAAACTATCCCTTTTTGCAGACGACATGATACTATACCTCCACGATCCCAAAAACTCCATCCCCAAACTCTTAGAAATCATAAATCACTTCGGCAAAATAGCAGGATACAAAATAAACCCACAAAAATCAGTTGCCTTCCTATACACTGATAATGTACAGGAAGAGAGGGAAATAAAGGGAGCAACCCCATTCACAATAACCTCCCGAAAAATAAAATATTTAGGAATTAACCTAACCAAAGATGTAAAAGAACTATTTAATGAGAACTATAAAAAGTTAACGAAAGAAATTGCAGAAGACACTAGGAAATGGAAAGACCTCCCATGCTCCTGGATAGGCCGACTTAATATAGTAAAGATGGTAATTACTTCCAAAACTAATATACAAATTCAACGCAATTCCTATTAAAATCCCAATGACGTACATCACTGAAATTCAGAAAACAGTCCAAAAATGCATATGGAACAACAAAAGACCTAGAATAGCCAAAACAATTCTAGGGGATAAAGACAATATGGGAGGGCTATCCATGCCGAACTTCAAACTCTACTACAGAGCTATAATAACAAAGACAGCATGGTACTGGCACAAAAACAGACCCGAAGACCAATGGAACAGAATGGAAGATCCAGAAATAAATCCACAAGCCTACAGCCAGTTGATATTCGACAAAGGAGCCAAAGACATACAATGGAAGAAACACAGCCTCTTCAACCGCTGGTCCTGGGAAAACTGGGCAGCCACATGCAGAAAACTAAAAGTGGACCCCAGCCTATCACCATGCACCAACATCAACTCAAAATGGATTAAAGACCTTAACATTAAACCTGAATCTCTGAAACTACTGCAGGACAGAGTAGGAGAGACACTTGAACTAATAGGCACAGGAAGGAACTTCCTGAACAGAGTCCCAGGGTCACAAGTTGGAGAGAGACTCGACAAATGGGACTACCTTAAAATAAAAAGCTTCTGCACAGATAAAGCTATTGCAACCAAGCTAGAAAGACAACCAACTCATTGGGAAAAAATATTTACCAGCAATATATCAGACAGGGAACTCAAGAAACTAATCCCTCCCAAATCTAACAAACCAATTACTAAATGGGCAAGGGAACTAAAGAGGTACTTCTCAAATGAAGAAATAAAAATGGCAAAGAAACACATGAGGAAATGTTCATCATCCCTGGTGGTGAAGGAAATGCAAATAAAGACAACCCTGAGATACCACCTTACCCCAGTCAGAATGTCCCACATCCACAAATCAGCCAACGACAAATGCTGGAGGGGATGTGGAGAAAGAGGAACCCTATTACACTGCTGGTGGGAATGTACACTTATACAACCACTTTGGAAAGCAGTCTGGAGGGTCCTTAGAAAGCTAAAGATTGACCTCCCTTAAGACCCAGTCATACCACTTCTAGGCATCTACCCTGAACAACAGGAACCAATATACAAGGACACGTGCACCTCCATGTTTATTGCAGCACTGTTCGCAATAGCTAGGATATGGAAACAACCTAGATGCCCCACCACAAGTGAATGGATCCAAAAATTGTGGTATCTATACACAATGGAATATTATGCAGCCATTAGAAATGACAAAATAATGACATTTGCAGGGACATGGATGGAGCTAGAAGGAATCATGTTGAGCGAGGTAAGCCAAGAATGAAGAGACAAACGGTACATGGTCTCCCTGATAAGTGGATGCTAAATCCAAAATGTTAGGTGATACGACAAAACTAACAGGACTTAAGAAACAAAGAACTCCCACTCATCTGGTCGAACCACTACTAAATATCCCCATGCTGCTGATCACATATATGGTATACAACATGTGAGCACCGTTATATATTACAGACTGTTATAGACAATTTGCTCCAGGAAAGTTAGAATGAACTTGTGACTTTAAATGAGCATCATTATTCCACAATACTGTGAATTTCTGGAAATTATGTAATCACTTAATCACAATCAAAAAAAAAAAAAAGAACCTCGGGGAAGGGAGGGAGGGAGGGGATGGTAGGGGGAAAACAATGGAGGGGGTAACAATGTTCAAGAGGGAGTGTACTCATTACCTCACTCATGTTACTGTAACCCTCTGTATAGTATCTTTACAATTAAAAAAAAAGCCAGCCTGGGCAGGAAATTCTGTGTGACACTTATCTCCAATTAACCACCAGAAAACCAGAGTGGTGCTGTGGCTCAATTGGTAGAGTGTTTGCCTTGGGCTGATGAGCTCAGGGACAGCACCCAGGCGCAGAGTTCATCCTATGACCAATAAACAAAAAAAACAAACAAAAAAAAACTCTTGTTTCCATTTTCTGGAATTCAGTTCATATGACCAGTTGCACATAGGCACTGTGCCTTTGTGCTCCTCTCCTAAGTGGTCCCATTATCTTTGAGACAGCTCTTTCCTACCCATATTTGATTGGTTATATGGTAAATTAATTTCCCATTTTAATAAAATTAGCTTTCTGAAACTCAGAACAAAAGAGAGTTGACTAATGTTTTCTACATTTTATGCAGATATAATCTTAACCACAATGGTTTGTATTTAAGACAATGGTTATTGTCTAATTATAAAATTGGTTTATTGGATTGGGTATTTGGAATGAATGACTTTGTATTTCCTTTTATCATGTATACTTTTGTCAAGTATATAGTCTTTGTACATTTTCCCCTCCTAATAAATATAGCATCACAAATCACTATTGCAACAAAAAGAAAACATAAATCAGCAAGTTCAAACACTATACCTCTGTTTTATATGTGGATAAATGAAGGAACTTTGCTCTCCACTTTGCTCTCATTCTTCTACAGCACAAAGGGGATCAGAGACCAAAGATGACAACCCATTGTTTAATCTATCCAGATGGAGGTCTTCAGACAACCAATGGATATGTCAAACATCAGTTTGTCTGTGGAGTTGGAGAAAGCTGATCTTTACCCAAAAAGAGTAATAGAAACAAAGAAGAGAACAAAGGAAAAAAATAGGAGAATAAGAGTCACACACACACATACTGGGAAACTGAAGTCACATTGTGCTATAAAACCTGAGAACAGGGAAACTGAATATTCAATGTTACTTGCCATTTGATAGTAAAAATGCAACTAATACAAACATATAATTTATGACCCACCTTTGAGAGTAAAAGAGGGTGCTACAGCCATCTAATCAGTACCTATCAATGGACAAATAAAGAAAATGTGGTATAGATATACAGTGGAGTATTATTCTGCCATAAAGAAGAATGAAGTTATTTCATTTGCAAGAAATTGATGGGACTAGAGATCATCTTGTTCTACAAAATATGCCAGACTCAGACAAATATTGCATGATTGCTCTCCTATGCATCATCTAGTTTTAAAAACAAAATGAAATTGTGTGAAGTAGCCCACGCCTGTAATCTTAGCTACTCAAGAGGCAGAGACCTTCAGGATCATGAATTGAGGCCCTCCCAAGCTAAAGAGTTCACAAGACTCCATCTCAGCAAATACAAATTTGGGCACAGTAGTGCATCTATCATCCCAACTATACCAGAAGAGTAAATAGGAGGATCACAATCCAAAACCTACCTACTCAGACAAAAAGTGAGGCCCTATTCAAAACATTACAAAAGCAAAATGGGCTGACTCGTGCCTCACCTGCCTAGCAAGCATGAGGCACTGAATCCAAACCCCAGTAATCACACAAACAAAAAGACATGAATATAAAAAGGGGACCACTTGGAGGAAGAATTAACAAGAAGTGGGAGGAGGGGAAAGGAGAGAATCTGATTGACATATATGAAATTATCATAATAAAATCCATATATTTTTGTCAGTCATTGGGCCTGAACTCTGGGCCTGGGCACTGTCCCTCAGCTCTTCAGCTCAAGGTTAGCACACTACCATTTGAGGTACAGCGCCACTTCCAGCTTTTTCTGCTTATGTGGTGCTGAGGAATCAAACCCAGGGCCATGCATGCAAGGCAGTACTCTACCACTGAGCCACCTTCCCAGCCCACTCCATATACATTTTTTTTTTAAGTTTAAAATGAGGGAAGTAGGGAAAGTAGGAATAAAAAAAAAGTAGTAGAAGAAGTAAATTTGACCAAAGTACATTATATACATGTATGGAAACCCCACAATAAAACTCATTCTGTGGACTTAATATACCAATACAATAATTAATTCACTTAAAAGAAAAGCTTCTTATAAAATTATTCTGAACTTCAAGACAAAGGCACCTACAGCTACATAGATTGAAAGTGACACCTCAGGCTTCTCTGACACTATGGCATTTGCACATATGCTTGAGAAAATAACAACCCATGGGGAAACTCAGGAGCAATGAAGATCCCTCCTGATAAATATCATCCTCCTTTGTCATTCAGGCAAACAATACAGAGATATATTCTATATGACTCTTCAGAGTCCACAATGAGGGAAAAAACAATGATAAAGCCATAAATTGACTTTCCCTCTTTGTCTTACCTACACACAACTTGTGGCCTCACATGCTGCTCTCAGAATTAGACAGAGGCCTAACCACAACAAAGCTCCTCGCATAGACCTTTGTCTTCAAACTCCTGCCTCTGCCCTTCTGAGTTGGGAGAGTCAGTGACCATAAAAGGAAAGTGAAGGCCAAATTCTAGCCATAATTCAGAAGAACAGAGAATTTTGCATTCATTTCATTCTTCACCTTCTCGGTGCACCTTCTCTCCACTGATCAATTCTCCTTTGCCCCAGCACTGTGGGGTCATATTTTTTTAAACTTATCTTAATACAAGAATTCCATTTATTGCAGTTCTGATTTCCCTGACATTCATTTGGCCTTGATGCTATAATAATCTCACTGGAAGAGAAAACACAATCATGACCATGACTCAGGATCTGAATAGGATAGGAGAGCAAAAATCATAATTTCACCAATAATAAAATAAACCAATTTAAAAGAAGTAAAGTGCTCTCAAGACATCACTTTAAAAGAATAAAGGCCAACTGCATTCTTGGCTAGCTAGGAATCACATTCTGATAATGATGAAAAATTTATACATCTTATTTTATATGTGTTATATTGTTGCACTTTTCTGTCTCAAAATAATGTCCTTTCTCTTTGTGCAATTCTTTCAGCAGTTACTCAGTAACCTAGGAAACAATATTAAAACAATTAAAAAACTATCAAACTGATTTACAAGTCTGAATCCTACCACTTGCTACATGTTCATCTTTAGATAAATTTCACTGAAAGTCTAAGAATCCAACAAAATCCAGTCTGCTACTCTGTCTGGTTAGAACTCTATTTATAGAACATAAAATATAACTTCATTTTCACCCTAAAGCCTGCAATACTATATTTTGATGTTATGTTATAAAAGTATGTATGTATGTATGTATGTATATATATATATATATATATATATATATATATATATATATCCAGAGAAGATTAATTAATATTCTTTACTAACTATAGGCAAATTTTATACTCAACTATTTAATGCCAAGATTGCTTACTTCTGTGGTTTTCCCCATTCTTCTTCATTCATATTTTAGAGGATTCATTAATGATAGAATAAACATTTTAATCTCTATTTCCTACAAAATGGTGATAGTTGTCTCAATGTTGTATATTGCAAATAATACTCTAATAACAAATTTTACTTCTTCTTATACATTCTTTTACTATTTTTAGTTTCTCAAGTATCATCAGAAATTCTTCGTGTTATTCTCAGTTTTCCATTGAGATCCATGACACAGACAACTAGGTAATTTTAAAAGCTGAACATGAGGCTTTTCTAGACAATTTTCAAATAAAAAGCCATTTCTGCTAACCCTAAAATCTCAAACCTACATGCAATAGGTCAAATTGTCTATTGTTTTTTACTTCTCTAAGCCTTATCTTCCTCATCTGTCAGGAGAGCAAAGCCTACTCTATTCTTAGCAAATCAAAAATGTCTAATGTTGATAAACAGAAGTTTCCTACTTGAGAGAGTTACCTAATTGACACTCAAACAAAATCATACTTTTTGATCAACTAATAATTCCCTAAACTAAATGCAAATACAGGTCTTTAAGAAATTTGCTATTTCTGAAACGAGTTAATTTTTCCAGATAGCCACACATTTTTCAGCACTTCTTTGTAATATAAAGTCTTCTTTTAACTTTGATGCATAGCAGAGATGATCAGAAACAGACACTGTTCGTAGGGTACTGTTATAAAGTCTTCTTCCTGATGATTCTCCCAACCCTTTTAGTTGTAACCAAGAAAAAAAGATTCTCAACATCAATACATGCATTCAAAACTATGTGATTACTTATTATTCTCAAGAGTGAGCAGTATGCCCTCATCCTATGCTGGGCACAGTATAGGATTCAGTGATTAAAAAAAAAATCATAGCCAGGCACTGGTGGCTCATGCCTGTAATCCTAGCTACTCAGGAGGCTGAGATCTGAGGATCACGGTTCAAAGCCAGCACGGGCAGGCAACTCCATGAGACTCTTTATCTCCAATAAACCACTAGAAAACCAGAAGTGGTGCTGTGGCTCAAGGGGTAGAGCGCTAGTCTCGTGCTGAAGAGCACAGAGACAGCGCCCAAGCCCAGAGTTCAAGCCTCACAACTGACAAAAAAAGAAAAAAAGTGATCGTTTTTTTTTTCTTTCATGTGATTGTTTCTAACATATTTATAAGATGAGTTCTTTGTTGCTTTGTATGGCCCTCCCCCACAGTATAACCCGTTTTCACTGTATTTGATGTTGGTATAATTTGTGGAGGGGAAGGGCAAAAACAAATCGTTTAAATAGGGATACAGGTGGACCCATTGCAACAATGAGATGTACAAGTCGTTATGTCGAAAAACGAACTTTACAACTTTGTGGGGATGTATGGGAAGGGATGGGAAGGGGAAACAAAGAGGAGGCAACAATGCTTGATAAGAAATGTACTCGTTATCTTGCCCTTGTAATTGTAACCCCTCTGTACAGTATTTTCACAATAAAAAAAAAAAGAAAATCACAACATGTCTTAGCTTGGGGAAAAACAAAGGAGGAGGTAACAATGCTTGATAGGAAATGTACTCATTACTCTACTCATGTAACTATAACCTCTGTACAGTATTTTTACAATAAAAATATATGTTAAAAACATGTCTTAGCTTATTTTCTCTTGCTATAACAAATAATTGAAGCTATCTGGACATCAACGGTACATTTCTATACTCACAGAACTCAGAAGGCAAAGGCAAGAGGATTTTGAGTCTGAGTCCAGCCAGGGCTACCTAATGAGTCATAGAGCAGCCTAAGTTACATACATTCGAACTTTTCTCAAAAGAAAAAAAAAGTTGGGCTGAAAATATGGCTTAGTGGTAGAGTGTATGAAGCCCTGGGTTCCATTCCTCTGTACCACATAACATAAAAGCAAGAAATGGTGCTGTGGCTCAAGTGGCAGAGTGCTAGCCTTGAGCAAAAAGAAGCTCAGGGACAGTGCCCAGACCCTGAGTTCAAGCCCCAGAACTGGGGAAAGAAAGAAAGAATGAAAGAGAAAGAATGAAAAAAAACAACAAAAGAAAGGAAGGAAGGAAGGAAGGAAGGGAGGGAGGGAGGGAGGGAGGGAGGAAGGGAAGGAGGGAAGAAGGGAAGGAGGGAAGGAGGGAGGGGAAGGAAGGAAGGGGGAAGAGAAGAGAAGAGAAAGAAAAGAAAAGAAAAGAATCTGCTCGTACATCGCCTCGGTATAACCCCTGTTTTCACTGCATTTGATGTCTTTGCCTTGTATCTTGTATATATATTTTTCTAATTTGGGGAGGAGAAGGGAAATAACAAAATGCAGAAATAAAGATACAGGTTGACCTGTAACAATGAGATGTACAAGACACTATGTTGAAAATGAACTTTACAACTTGAGGGTGGGGGGAGGAGTTGAGGAGGTAAGGAGGGAAGGTAGGGGAAAAACAAAGGAGGAGGTAACAATGCTAGATAGGAAATGGACTCATTACCTTACAAATATAACTGTAACCCCTCTGTGCAGTATTTTAACTATTAAAAAACATAAAAAATAGGGAAATACAAAAAAAGAAAAGAAAAGGAAGTTGAGACTGGGTATCTTTCTAGAGGTTTACTTTGGCTCACAATTTTAGAGGTCCCAGTTTGTGGCCAGTTTTCCCTATTACTTTGGTCCTGTGGAAGGCAGCACATGATGGCAGGAATGTGAGACAGAGCAAAACCACTCACTCCATGGCAAAGACGCAAAAGAGAACAACGGGGAGCAACAAGGTGCCACAATTTCCTTCAAGTGTGTATTCCAATGACCTCTCTCCTTCCGGACCCTACTCCTTAAAAGTGACTAATGATTCTCCCACTCAGGACTTCTGAATACAGTTCACTCAAACATGTAACCCATTCTCACTGTAAAGGAAATCTGCTTCATTCAATATATAAGTACACTGGCTTATTGCTGTGTATATTCAATTTAAAGATTGCATACACAACCCAGCAGTTTAGATGTTGGCATACACACAACTTAAAGTCATATATGATGAAAGGAGCAGTGAATAGAGTTGATATAAATAGGCAATGCTACAGTTTTAATTAAACTAAATGAACTTTAACACTTTAAAACTACAATTACAAAGCAAAAGAACAACAACTAAAAATAACATCACAGTCAATAAAACAGGGATAATGTAGGGATAACTTAATCTTATTAGAATTGCAGCTAACAACATGTGCACAATTTCAAGAGGAGCATTGCAAACTCAGAGAGCCACAGAGCAACCTGGCTCCAATCACCAATATAATGAATAGTAATCCTCTAGTTACCTACTAATTTTCACTTCTGAAAACCAAACTTTAGTCAACTTTAACAACTCATTCAAAGGATTATTGGTGATTAGTCCTAACTTAGATTTTAACGTTAAAAGTCAACTAAATGTGTCATTTGCCTCTACTTTCCTCAGTTGCAAGGGGACAATATTTCTTCCTACCTGACAGCATCTTTTGAGGATCAAATGATAAGACAGGTTGTAACAATATTTTATAAACTGCAATAAGGTTTATATGTTTTTTAAATGTAAGTTATTATTATTTAAATCCAGACACAGCTTTGGCTGCAACAGTCCCGCAACCTTGGGTTGCTACAAACAGCAACTGCTGAATGTGAAAGATCTTAAAGGATCCTTGCAAGAGTGAGGTATTGTTTTAAAACGTCAATATTTAGTTAAATAGTTGAAATAACTATTTATAAAACACTTTAAAAATTAAAGTATTAGGGTTATAATGGTAGATACAAAAATACACCAAACAGAATACAAATATAGTATTAAATATATCATATACATGTTTGTAAATAGTTGTATATTGTGTACATAATATATATTTGTAAATTGCATACATTTACAAAATAAGCAAATTTCCTAACAAGTGTAGTTTGCTGGTACATTAAATCTCTAGTTTCTTTTGATCAGTCGTGGGGCCTGAGCTCTGGGCTTGGGCACTGTCCATCAGTGGTAGACTAGAGCTCTACCATTTGAGCCACAGCGCCACTTCTGGCATTTTCTGCTTCTGTGGTGCTGAGGAATCGAACCCAGGGGTTCATGCATGCAAGTCAAGCACTCTACCACTGAGCCACCTTCCCAGCCCTAAATCTCTAGTTTCTGATAAAGAACTGTAGAGGAAGTGATATGAACCAAACTTTCACATTTGCCTCTTGGGAAATATGCCCTGTAGATATTTAATAACACATTTTGCTTTTCTGCAATCATTATATTAGTATACATAAACTTACCTTCAGGATCTGTTTTAATTACACATGTGCCATGCATAAAACATGTGGAATCATTTCAATATGTTCATTACCCTTTGCTTCATTCTTCAATTCACAAGACAAGTTTAATTGTAGTATATTCATCAACTTTTCTTTAGTCTTAAGATTTCCACAGATACCACTGTTCAGTTGAAATTGTTTGAACTAGTCCTCTGGCAGCTTGCCTCTCCTTGAGTTCCACTTGAGAACATAGTATTAATCAGTGTACTAGAAAACATGAACACCCGGCTCCATCAAATCTATGCCCCGTCACATGGAGCTCTGATCATGGAAATAGATTCGTGTATTTTAGCGATCATGCTAGCAACTACCATTTCTCTCTCAAATGAAACCTGAAACATTCATGCAGGTTAAGACTGCACTAACATTTTTAAACTTAACTTTTAATCAAGCTCTACAGGAAATGACAGCACCTCACTGAGTATTCTCCCAACTTTGCTAGGGTAAGATGAAACTTGATTAGCATTATGTGGAGGCTATTTGCACCTCTGAAGTTTACTTTTCTACAGAAGTTGAATCATTAGATAATTGCAGTGGAAACATTTTTTAAAAAATCTTTCACCATATCAAAAGCAATTTGTAAAATCCCAAGGCACCTGAGGCTGGAAGAATTGAAATATAATTAGTTGGTAGATACACTCTTATTTATTTCCAGGAGTGGATTCTCAGATGAAGAATCAAATAAAATGCCAAAGTGAGGCAAAATAAAAAAGCAAACTGTAGCTCATCTTATCTCCAATTAACCACTCAAAAACTGGAAGTGAAGCTGTGGCTTAAAATGGCAGAGCACTAGCCCTGGGCAAAACAGTCAGGGATGGCGCCTAGGCCGTGAGTTCAAGCCCCACAACTACAAAAAATATATTTTTGTTTGTTTGTTTGTTTCATACACTAAACTTCTAATGACACAAATTGTGCTCGTTTTGTTCTCATGGTCTTCTTTTGCATCAATTTTACATTGAAATTGTCTTCTCACTTCTAGTATCATTTATAGAAAGTTCTCACCAAAATGTCTGAGGAATACAATTTAGAGTAACTTAATTCACAGACACTGGCATTTATAGCCACAGTATTATTTTAAGAATTAATAGTCCCCCTTTTCTTTTTCAGCCATGCCTCTCCACAATGTGTGGTGGGGGCAGCAGTTCGGTAAATAAACTTCTTTTCCTGCCTGAATAGCACATAGTGTTCTCTTCATCAGCTACCTAATGAAACTTACCTATTTAATATACCTTACATATGGATGGGGTTTTTGAGTTGGAAATGTTAGAATTTCCTAACTACCCCTTTTCCACAAACTGCCTTGAGACACCATGTGACACTTTCCACCAATACTATGGCTGGCCTTCACACATCCCACGTCCACACCACTTCTCTACTCTGCCCCTCTCTGCCTCATGAGACTTCCTTCAGACTTCATCCAAGAGACTTTCCTCCTCCAGACTTCATCTAAGGACTCATGCCTACCAGGTGACAGATGGTGCCTGCTGCCTTCTCCCAGAGAGGTCCACATCTCAGCCTTTTACCCCTACTGCCAATGCCCCTTGACAGCAGGAAGTAGCCAGAGAGAATCTTCATTCTTTTTCACAATTATCAAAAGGCTGTAATGTAAGGTCTGCAGAGGGACACCTCTCTACCTGTTGGCTAAGTTTCCACCCAGTATTTGCTACCTAGGTAACTGGCACACATGGAAGCAGTCACCCTCCCCTCGTAGATTACATCCTGGGCCACCTCTGGTCACATGCCTCCCATCTGACCTTAGGAGGGTCCCAGACCCTGAGGTTACAACCGGATCCAGTGTGGCCACACCTTTCCCCCACCTGGCCACACCTCTTCCTGTCCCTGGCCTAGATAAGTCCTGGCCCAGGGGTAGTTCATCCCCTTTTCTTTTTCAGCCATTCCTCTCCATCATGCGTGGCAGGAGCAGCAGTTCAGTAAATAAACTTCTTTTCCTGCCTGAAAAAAAGAAAGAATTAATAGCAGCTATTGCTTAATTATAATATTGCACAAATTAATCCCAACCTAGAAAACAGCATGAAAGCCAGCAACTTGATTTCTAACATTATCCTAACTGCAGGGAAAATTACACTGGAGAAAAAAGGTCAAAAAGTGTCATGTGCTGGTAATCTGAATTTTTCAAAGAACAGAGAGAAATATTAAGTTAGATCAGTGTGTCTTAATCTCGCTCAAAGTAGAAATCTGAGAAATGTTTTTTAAATACTAATTGTCTCTCACCCCTACAGATTCTGGCCTGCTTTTCTGGAAAGTTCTTAGTTATCTACAGTTTTACAAGTTCCTCAGATGGTTCTACTGTATAGCCAAAGTTGAGAACCATTTGATTAAATGATGTAAGATAACAAATAAGCATTTTAATATGTTTTTCTTCTATCTATATCCAGTGCTCATTCAGGCAAAGATTGAACCACTCTTAAGTATAGCCCTCTTTATGTAGACTTAAACACATGCTAACCTGTATACTGCAAAGCCTAAAGATTGGCAATGGAAATCATCTGTCAAAATTATACCATGAGAGCTGGAGATGTGGCTGACATAGTACAGCACCAGCCTAGCAGGCATGCAATCCTAAGTAAAATTTCAGTACCACCAAAAACTTATACTGGTGTCTAAAGCCCAAAATTATAAAGACAGAAGTCAGGCGCTAATGGCTCATGTCTGTAATCCTAGCTACTCAAGAGGCTGAGATCTGAGGATCATGGTTCAAAGCCAGCCAGGGCAGGAAACTCTGTGAGACTCTTATCTCCAATAAACCACTAGAAAACCGGAAGTGGTGCTGTGGCTTAAGCGGTAGAGCGCTTGCCTTGAGCTGAAGAATGCACAGACAGTGCCCAGAGTTCAAGCCCCATGACCAACAAAAAAAAAAATTATAAAGACAAATATTTACTTTGTTAAACCTTAAACTCTATTGCATCTCAATGGCCTCAATTAATAAAAGCTAAATCAATTTAAGTGAAAAACTGGAGAGAAGTGACAGGTGAACCTCAGTGGTGAAGTACTAGTCTAGCTTCAAAGACACACACACACACACACACACACACAAACCCCAGCATTCTGATATCTTTCCCATTCCTTCAAGAGAAAAGTCCCAGACAACAAATAACTGCCCCAGATTAGATCACAAGCCAATCCTTAGAAATCTTAAAATAGCCGGGCGCTGGTGGCTCACTCCTGTAATCCTAGCTACTCAGGAGGCTGAGATCTGAGGATCGCGGTTCAAAGCCAGCCCGGGCAGGAAAGACCGTGAGACTCCTATCTCCAATAAACCACCAGAAAACCGGAAGTGGCGCTGTAGCTCAAGTGGTAGAGCGCTCGCCTTGAGCTGAAGAGCTGAGGGACAGCGCTCAGGCCCAGAGTTCAAGCCCCATGACCGACAAAAAAAAAAAAAAGAAATCTTAAAATATGGGGCTGGGAAGGTGGCTCAGTGGTAGAGCACTTGCCTTGCATGCATGAGGCCTTGGGTTTGATTCCTCAGCACCACATAAGCAAAAAGAAAAAACCAGAAGTGGTGCTGTGGCTCAAGTGGTAGAGCACTAGCCTTGAGCTGAAGAGCTGAGGGACAGTGCCCAGGCCCAGAGTTCAGGCCCCATGACCAGATCCCCCCCCAAAAAAATCTTAAAATATTACCTATTTATAACTATAGCACTCAACAATCAAATTGAGTTTCAAAATACTAATAGGAATGAATATGTGGGGAAAGTAGAAATGAGAAGACCACTTTGGAGACCATATTTTGAGCAAATTTAACCTAATAGGAGATATAAAGATTGAATTATGGAAATAGTAAAAGGTCATATCAAGGACAAACTTTTGCCTGAAGGCATGAATTTCATTTGTTGTCTGAGGGCTGAAAGGGTCACAGAAGGATTTCAGCAAGGAATGAGATGATCATAATCAAAGATTACTTTGACATGTGGAGATAGATTAAAGAAAATAAGCTTTAAAAATAGAAACCAATTAAAAAGAGATACCAGTTATACACATGAAAGAAATGTAAACTTGTACTAAGGCAATGGAAAGACAGAAATGGCTTCAAGGGAATTCAAGAGACGGTATTCTACAATAACTGGATGGGGTTTGGGTTGCCCCAGTAGGGACATGATTCAGAATGACTCACTGATTTCTGGCTTGAGATGATTGAAGCAGAGATGCTGTCAATTAAGCTAATTCAGGAATGAAAGCCATTTTGGAACAAAATAAATTATAAATTTAGTTTGATATATTAAATTCAAGTTATCTAGGATTTTAAAAATATCAATTCACAATGTAAACTCGGAGATCAACTTAATTATAAAGTTTGATGGGATTGCAAGAAACTGTAGAGCTTCTGCATGGCAAAGGACATAGCTAGCAAGATCAATAGAAAGCTCACGGATTGGGAGAAGATCTTCACCAGACATACAACAGATAAGAGTTTCATATATAAATTATACTTGGAACTCAAAAAATTCCTCCAACAACAAATCCTCAAAGAAACAACTCCCCGATAAATAAGTGGCTAAAGACTTAAAGAGAAACTTCTGTGAAGAGAAGAGGAGAAGAAATAAGAATGGCCAATGTGTACACATGAAGAAATGCTCAACCTCTCCAGCCATAAAAGAAATGCAAATCAAATGAGCATTGAGCTTCCACCTCACACTAGTTAGAATGGCTATAATCAAGAAATCCAATAACAACAGATGCTGGAGGGGATGTGGCCAGAAGGGAACCCTAGGGCATTGTTGATAGGAGTGTAAACTTGTTCAACCACTTTGGATGGCAGTATGGAGTTTCCTCAAAAGACTTCACATAGAGCTCCCCTATGACCCAGCAATCCCACTCTTGGGCATTTACCCAAATGATCACAAACAAGATCATACTAAAGCTACCAGCTCGACTATGTTTATTGCAGCATTATTTACTGTAGCTAAGATATGGAACCAACCCAGATGCCCCTCAGTAGATGAATGGATCAAGAAAATGTGGTATATATACACAATGGAATTCTATGCCTCCATCAGAAAGAATGGCATTGCCTCATTTGTTAGGAAATGGAAAGACTTGGGAAAAATTATATTAAGTGAAGTAAGCCAGGCCCAAAGAAACATAGGTCCCATGGTTTCCCTTATTTGTAAATAGTATATGTATGAGTCAAGCAGAAAAGGTCAGATAATGTGATGTCAGGAAAATGAACCCTTATATGTGTATTTTAATGTTTTTTTCTTTCATGCATGTGTTTCTAACGCATTTATAAGATTATCTCTTTGTTGCTTTGTATGTCCCTCCCCCACAATATAACCCCTGCTTTCACTATATTTGATGTCAGTATAACTTGTGGAGGAGATGGGGAAAAACCAGTTGTTTAAGGATACAGGTGGACCTGTTGCAACAATGAGAAGTACAAGTTGTCATGTCCAAAAGGAGCTTTACAACGTCAGTGTGGAGCGGGGGGGGGGGGGGGGGGGGGGGGAAGGGGGGGAAGGAGAAGGATTGGGATTGGGGGGGAGGGGGGAGGCTGGGAAGGGATGTGAAGGGTAAACAAAGGAGGAGGCTGCAATGCTTGGTAAGAAATGTACGCATTATCCTGCCCATGTAATTGTAACTCCTCTGTACAGTATGTTCACAAATTAAATTAAATTAAATTAAATTTAAAAAAAAAAGAAATCCAATAACAATAGATGCTGGAGGGGATGTGGCCAGAAGGGAACCCTACGGCATTGTTGATAGGAGTATAAACTTGTTCAACCACTTTGGATGGCAGTATGGAGTTTCCTCAAAAGACTTCACATAGAGCTCCCCTATGACCCAGCAATCCCACTCTTGGGCATTTACCCAAATGATCACAAACAAGATCATACTAAAGCTACCAGCTCGACTATGTTTATTGCAGCATTATTTACCGTAGCTAAGATATGAAACCAACCCAGATGCCCCTCAGTAGATGAATGGATCAAGAAAATGTGGTATATATACACAATGGAATTCTATGCCTCCATCAGAAAGAATGACATTGCCTCATTTGTTAGGAAATGGAAAGACTTGGGAAAAATTATATTAAGTGAAAAAAGCCAGGCCCAAAGAAACATAGGTCCCATGGTTTCCCTTATTTGCAATAACTAGTATATGTCCGAGACAAGCAGGAAAGTTTAAAAGCTATGTACATACAACCAGATAAGATGAAGTTAAGCGAAATTAACCCCAAGATAGGGACACAAGTGGTTTTTTTTCTTTCTTGGTATTGTTTCTAACATATTTATAAGGTACCATGTGATTTTTTTGTTGCATTGTATGTTCTTTCCCCATAATATAACCCCTGTTTTCACTGCATTTGATGTCTGTATAATTTGGGGAGGAGGAAAGGAAAAACAAAATGTTTAAATAGGGATACAGGTTGACCCATTGTAACAATGAGATATACAAGACACTATGTTGAAAACAAATTTTACAACTTTGGCTGGGGGGCGGGGGGATGTTGTTGTGTAGAGGTGGGAGGGGATGGTAGGGGTAAAACAAAGGAGAAGGCAACAATGCTTGATAAGAAATGTACTCATTACCTTGCTCATGTAACAGAAATCCCTCTCTACAGTATTTTAATAATAAAAACCTTATTTAAAAAAAAAAAAAAAAACTTCCAGAAAACCAGAAGTGGCACTGTGGCTCAAGTGGTAGAGCATTCACTAAAGAGCTCAAGGGTAGCGCCCAGGCCCAGAATTCAAGTCCCATGACTGACCCCCCCAAAAAAAAAATTCATTGTATATTCCATAAAACTAAGAAAAGTATGAGAAAGGGTAAATTGAAGGGGAGTGAGAATATTGAAGGAGTGACCCTGATCAAAATGCTTTTTGTATTCCTGAACTGCTTTGTTATAATGGCACCTCCTTTGTACAACTTCTTAAAGATAATTTATTAAATTAATAAATAAGGGGCTGGGAAGGTGGCTCAGTGGTAGAGCGCTTGCCTTGCATGCCTGAGGCCCTGGGTTCGATTCCTCAGCACCACATAAGCAAAAAGAAAAAAGCCGGAAGTGGCGCTGTGGCTCAAGTGGTAGAGCACTAGCCTTGAGCTGAAGAGCTGAGGGACAGCGCCCAGGCCCAGAGTTCAGGCCCACAACTGGACCCCCCCCCAAAAAAAAGTAATAAATAAGTTTTAAAAGAAAAAAAATTGAATGGTGACTTTAAAAATTCGAGCAGTTAGCTTTGCGCAGTGGCAGTATCGTAGCCAATGAGGTTTATCCGAGGTGCGATTATTGCTCATTGAAAAATTCGAGCAGTTCACACCTGCAATCCCAAAACTTGGGAAACAAAGGCAGGAGGATTAGCAATTCATGACCAACCTGAGCTACATAGAGACACCTTACTTCAAAAATGAAGGGGGGCTGGGAAGGTGGCTCAGTAGTAGAGTGCTTGCCTTGCATGCCTGAGGCCCTGGGTTCAATTCCTCAGCACCACATAAGCAAAAAGAAAAAAGCCGGAAGTGGCGCTGTGGCTCAAGCGGTAGAGCGCTAGCCTTGAGCTGAAGAGCTGAGGGACAGCGCCCAGGCCCAGAGTTCAGGCCCACGACCGGACCCAAAACAAAAACAAAAAAAACAAAAATGAAGGGAAGGGATGGGAACAACAGAATGGTAAGGCAAAGGACAAAGGAAACAATGCAACAGCCATATACACAAGACAGTATGTTGGAAATGATCTGTACAACTTGGAGGGCAGGGGTGGGGAGGAGGGAAACTAAGAGAACAATGAGGGAAGAGGTAACAAATTTGACAAGAAATGTACTCTTTACCTTACTTATGTAACTGGAACCCCTCTGTACATCACCTTGCCAATAAAAAGGTAAAAAGATAATGTTCAATCAGAAAAAAAAAAATGAAGGGGGAGAGATAATCTTTTTCTCAATGGCAGAGAGCCTGCCTACCATGAACAAAAACCTAGTTTGATCTCCAGCACCACACAAAGAAAGAAAATAATCAGTAAAATCCTAATTAAATTATATTTTACATAACAACAGTTCTTACTAATATCTGTCTTTTAGAAATGTTTGTGAATGTCTTTAAGAAGTAGAACAAGCCAGGTACCAGTGGCTTATGCCTGTAATCCTAGCTACTCAAGACGCTGAGATCTGAGGATTATGGTTCAAAACCAGCCTGGGCAGGAAAGTCTGTGACACTCTTATGTCTAATAACGTACCAGAAAACCAGAAGTAACACTGTGGCTCACTAGCCTCGAGCTCAAGAGCTCAGGGACAGAGTCCGGGCCCAGAGTTCAAGCCCTACAACCGACAAAAAAAAAAAAAAAAAAGGTAGAACACAGGTTGAGGTTTTTTCTTAACTTTCTTGAAAACAATTATTTGTATATAAATTTACAACTTGGAATATTATAGAATAGCTGTGGGGTTATAGTAAAATAATTAACTTTTTCCAATTAACAAATATAGAAGGAAATCATTGTACTGAAGAAAGCCTTTTCCACTCTTAAAGAAAGTCTACTTTCTTGGGAGTGGCCTTTAACTGTCTTCCAATCATTCTAATCTACTGTTGTAGCTCTCTCTCAGGAAAGCTGTGAACATTGTTGAAATGTTCTAACTTACTATTTCTGCAGCTCTGAATTCTCTGTTAACCCCCTCCCTCTAGAGGGAGAACAAAAAAGAACTCAATTTGAGACCTGTCACTGATAAAATAGTTAACCTCTCTGTACTTCCTTAGTAAAAGACAAATACTTTCCCCCATAGAGTTGTGAGGAAAAATAAGGCACCCTATACAGCCATCTCTTGTAAACTGAAAAGTTGTGTAAACATATTAAAATACTGAGTTTAGGGACTAAAGTTCCAGCTGTCTCCACAAAAGACCTCACTTCCCTACATTAACCTTCAGCTTTAATGCAGCTTTCTCCATTATAACATTAAAATGTATTTACTGAGTCCCTATTATGTGTGATGTACTGTGCTAAAAGCTAAAGATCCAATAGAGGATAATCAGGAAAGAAGATAAAAATTGTATGAGCTCAACTGTTCTATTGTATGTAACAGAATAGAACAACCTTGAGACATGTTGTATACAAGCATAGCCAAATGCTTAACATTCTTTAAACTTAAGCTTTTTTTCCTCATTTTTCTTTCTTTATATTGTTTTACTGTCCAAGAGGGCAAACATGCCTTTCCTCTTATTAAAAGATTTTCAAGCTGGGTGCCAGTGGCTCACACCTGTAATCCTAGCTACTCAGGAGACTGAGATTTGAGGATCACTGTTCAAAGCCAGCCCTGGCAGGAAAGTCCGTGAGACTCTTATCTCCAATAAACCACCAGAAAACCAGAAATGGTGCTGTGGTTCAAGTGGTAGAGCATTAGCCTTGAGCTGAAGAGCTGAGGGACAGTGCCCAGACTCAGGGTTCAAGCCCCACGACCGACAAAAAAATTTTTTTTCAAAGCACCAAACACTACAGATTAGAACATTGTTTCCTCAGAGACAATAAACCACTCAAGTCATAAATATATTTAAAGTCATAGTGTAGTGTAATAATAAACATAATAATAAACATACTTCTTAGTCTTAATAAATGGGAAAATTTACAAAAATCTTAAGACCTCGATTCCTCCCTTAACTGCCTAACTCTGTAGTAACCCATAAAAGCAAATTTCAGGTCCTAAGGTCTTCAGACCACCTATGTGGCAGTGTTAGATGGATAATGTGGGAAAGCAAAGACCACTTTGCCTAGGCTAGAGTTAGTCTCCATTTATATTTGGGACCCCCATACACACACCCATAGTGCCTGGTAGGTTTTTCAATAGTGTCCTCTTACGTGAAAGAAGAGTTAGTCTCAGACCTTTCTTACCAGCTATATTAAATAAACTAGAAGAGAGACCGGTAGAAGCTAGGAGAGGGAGAGGGAAAGTTCCAACAGATGACTATTCCCCCCAATAATCATGTTGTAAAAAAATCACTTTTAACTTCTTTTTTTTTTGGGGGGGGGGGGTCCAATCGTGGGGCCTGAACTCTGAGCCTGGGCGCTGTCCCTCAGCTCTTCAGCTCAAGGCTAGTGCTCTACTACTTGAGCCACAGCACCACTTCCGGCTTTTTTCTTTTTGCTTATGTGGTGCTGAGGAATCGAACCCAGGGCCTCATGCATGCAAGGCAAGCGCTCTACCACTGAGCCACCTTCCCAGCCCCTACTTTTAACTTCTTGATACTTCTCACAGAAGCATTTTTGTTTAAGCCAAGCTCTACCTATATTATGTTCATATGTACTTGAGGACTCCATTGTAGGTTGGGGATATTTTCTCCAGAAAAGGAAGGATAGACATGATGAGTTCTTATAGTCTAGAGAAAGCTACTATAATACCCATTGGCTACTTTAATCATGTTTTCTCTTTTTTTCTTCTTTTTGTGCTAGTACTGGGGTTTGAACTCCATGCTTTGTGCTCTTGTTTTCTTTCTCTCAAGGCTGATACTTACCACTTGATCCACACTTCCACTTCTGGCTTTTTTTTTTTTTTTTGCTGGTAAATTGGAAATAAAAAGTCTCTGAGATATGTCTTCTTGAGCTGGCTTTGAATTGAGATCCTGAGATCTCAACCTCATGAGTAGCTAGGATTACAGGCATGAGCCACCAGTGCCCAGCTAATCATATTTAAAAAAAAAAAAAAAAACTAGTTCTGAAGTGTCACAATAAGAAAAACACTCAGGAAGTTAATGACTACTTTTTTAATTGCATGCAAAAACTATTTGGACCTGATTATACTTCATGTATCTATTAAGCTATTTTTTTTTATTATTTTTGTTGTTGTTGTTGGTTGTGGGGCTTGAAAATTGGGCCTGGGCACTGTCCCTCAGCTCTTCGGCTCAAAGCTAATGCTCAACCACTTGAGACACAGCACCATTTCTGGCTTTTTCTGTTTATGTGGTGCTGAGGAATTGAACCCAGAGCCTCATGCATGTGAGGCAAGCACTCGACTACTGAGCCACCTTCCCAGCCCCTCCCCCCTTTTTTGTCACCTTTTTTGTCAGTTGTGGGGTTGAACTCTGGGCCTGGGCACTGTTCCTCAGCTCTTCAGCTCAAGGCTAGCACTCTACCACTTGAGCTACAGTGCTACTTCTGGTTTTTCTGGTGGTTAATTGTAGATGTGTGTCACAGACTTTCCTGCCCAGGCTGGCTTTGAACAGCAATCCTCAGATCTCAGCCTCTTATGTTGCCTCTTCTGTAGTTCTCCCTTATTTTTCCCCATCCTACACTCAAAAAGTGTAGTTCAATTTTTACTTAATTTACACTGAATATAATGAAAGTTCTTATCCTTTTTTTGCTTCTTTCAAGGGACTCAGAGGATATACTTTCCCTCCTGAATAGTGTACCTCCCAAAAATAACTTTAATAACTTGAATTGATTCTAAAGATTACAGTTGGAGAATAATTGATATCAATAAGTTAATAGAAAGAAAAGTTCACTTTTAAACCTACCAAATTGCAGTAAAGAAAAATAAAACCTACAAATAGCAACTATGGAGATTACTAAGAATTTTCCTGTGTCTTTGCCTATTAGAAATTTGTCCTTGACTCCAGTTGGGGTTTCCTTACAATTAAAATGAGATCTGTAGGTCAGCCTTCTATCTCCAAAATCCCATTCCTTTTGCTTATGCTATAAGAGGGCCTACTGAGTTCCATCTATTTGCAACTTGGAAGCTTATTCATTTTAATTTCAGGTTCATGACAGGATTTCCAACATATTTAAGGCTTACCTCTTAATAAGTAGATCTTCTCAGGCACATCATGAACAAATATAAAAAGGAGAAAATGGAAACAATGAAATTAAGAGTTGAGCAGAGACAAAATTATCCCTAAACACTCAAGCCATTGCTATAGTACTGTAATCATAAATTCAGTAACAGAAAAAAGAATGACTGATAATTTTCTTCTTTCTCCTACTGAGATTACTATTTAAGTCCTGCCACAGCCATTCACCTTCTTTGTTTGGCCTACCAATGACCACCTCCATCATTCCCATCCCACTCCACACCCCTATGGAGTCTCACAAGTGTTCCTGTAAGAAACAAATCCAAGATACTAACACCTAAGCCTATTCATGTCTTAGCCATTTCAGTTTGACTATCTTTAAGTCAAATTTGAGATGGGGGACTTTATAAGTACATAATCACTTGAGGATAAGATCAATTAGGATCCATCTATCCAAATTAAATTATATATTCTAAGAAGACTATCTTCTCCATTGTATCAAATCAGCCCTTGCCATCTGTTCTTAGACTACCTAGCTATTGGCTCTGACTGAACAAGTCAAGCAACTTCTTTTGATCTCAGCTTTTCTTATCTGACAATTAAAGGGAGATTGGTCTGTCACTGGAAAAAAAAAATACTTGAGACAAAGGAAGATACTCTGAGGAGAGGAACACAAAGGCATAATGCCTATGTGCATCAAATGAACTCCAGGAAATGAATACAAGTTTTTCTTTGTTGTTTTTGCTTTCTTTTTGTCTTGTTTGTTCATTTATCTGTATTTGGGAGGGTAAGGGAGCACAGAAATGGAGGGACAAAGGGTGAAAATATGCAGCAATGGTACTTACTAGACACTATGTTGAAAATGAACTTGATAGTGGAGATGAGAAGGGAAAACTGGGAGTGAGGGAAGGGGTGACATTATCCAAAAAGAAATGTACTCTTTACTTGACTCATGTAACTGTAACCCCTTTGTATATTAACTTGATAATAACAATAAAAAGGGAAATAAAAATGAAAATAAATTACCGACAAAAAATTACCTGAGAAAAATCAACTTAAAGAAGAAAATATTCATTATAGTTCATTGTTTCAGAAGTTTCAATCCGGTCACTTAACTACACTGCTTTGGAGCTAAAAATAAGGCCAAAATATCATGGAAGAAAAGTACATGGTAGGAAAAGTTGCTCACTTTCATGGTATCTAGGACATAGAAGGGGCCAGCAATAAGATATAGGGACCGATTAACAACTTTACCCTATTTTTTTGGAAAATAGAAAGGGAGAACATTTTCTAAATTGGTTCCAAAAGTCTCTGGTTTGGGCAGAACAAAAGAAGAAAGGAGGGAGGAAACAAATCTGAATATATAAAAAGAGAGAGAGAGGGGGGGGGGGAGAAAGATTACCCAGGTGAACTCAATCTGATTACCAAACCTTTAAAAGCTGAGAATTTTTTCCACAGGGTAACATAATAGGGTATTGAAGAGATTCAATGGATGAGAGGAGCTGGTGTGCTACTATGGCTTTGAAGATGATCATGTGCAAGGACTTGAGAGCAGCCTCTTGAAGCTACAAATCCAAGCCAACAGCCAAAAACAGAATAGAATTCTATCTGAAGGAGCTTGAAAACAAATTCTTGCCTTGTTTCTTACCTGTATTCCTAGCTACTCAGGAGGCTGAGATAAGAAGACTGAGTTTCAAAGTCAACCAGCTCAGGATAGTCTGAAAGACTCTGATCTCCAAATAACCACACAAAAAAGCTAGATGGAGCTGTGGCTCAAGTGGTAAGAGTACTAGTCTTGAGCACAAAGCCCAAGGACAGCACCTAGAACCTGAGTTCAAGCCCCAAGACCTGCATCAAATAAACCAAAAAATAAAATAATAAAGGGAATTCTTCCCTAGAACCTACAAATAAGAGCCTATTTGAAGTGCTAGGCAGCGCCTTTATTTTTACCTTTAAGATGCTAAACAGTAAACCTAGACTGTACTGTTCAAAATTTCTGACCTTAAAAAATAAAAGGTAATAATTGGTTCTAATTTAGGCCATTATGATTGTGGTAATTTGTTATATCAGCAATGGAAAACTACTATATTAATGGGTAATGGTGGTAGACCCATATAATCACGTATTAGTCAGCAACAAAAAGGAACATATTGTTGTCCAGCACTGATTCTTCATGACTGTAACCTTACTCCAGAAGCTGAGATCTAAGGGTCATGGTTGAAAGCTAGCTCAAGCAGGAAAGTATGTAAGACTGATCTCCAATAAAGTATTCAGAAAAAGCCAGAAGTGGCACTATGTCTCAAGTGGTAGAGCACTAGCTTTGAGCAAAATGAATCTCAGGGACAGAGCCCAGGCCCTGAGTTCAAGCCCCAGGATTAGCACAAAAAAAGTTTACAAAAACAAATTATGCCAAGTTAAAAGAAAGACTGGATATTATACTATTTCATCCCCATAAAATTCTAGAAAATGCATACAATCTGTAATACAGAAAACAGATCACAATTGCATGGAATGGAATAGAAGGGGCAATTAAGGAAAAATGGATTATAAAGAGCCATGAGAAATTGAGTAGTGATAGTTATGTTTATTATCTTATTTGAGATGGTGGGTTCATGGATGTATCCCCAAGTTAAAAGTCATTAAACAAAGCATTAAATATGTATGATTTATTTAATAGTAGAGAATGGCCAGGTACTAGTAGCTCATACTTGTAATCTTAGCTACTTAGGAGGCTGAGTTCAGAGCATCTCAATTCAAAACCAGCCCAGACAGAAAAGACCTCAAGATTCTGCCCCCAAAATAACCATCAAGAAGCTAGACTGGAGTCATGATTCAAGTAGTAGAGCACCAGCCATGAACAAGTAAGCTGTGTAAGCACATGAGACCCTGCGCTGGAGCCCCAGTACAAGCTTAAAAACAAATACAAAAGCTTTTGAAATCTTCAATAAGTTTTACTTCTAGTTCTATTAAATTAACAAAAATTTGTATATTGAGCACAGAATCAGTGGAAACAGGTGAAAAAATACAGCAGAGGGGCCCATCGACTGCACTGGACATTGATGAAAGTGAACTTATCAACTCAAGGGCAGTAATGGGAGGGAGGGAATGAGAGAGAGGGGAATAGCTGATACTAAGCAAAAGGAAAGAAATGTACATGTCACTCGATTTGTAAAAAAAATAGTTTTATTGTTAAAGGTCATAGAGTTATAAGCAATGTAGATTAAGATAATGATGACTACCATTGTGAAGATTAAAACGTGTTTGTTTCTTAAAGAAAAGTAAAACAACAACAACAACAAAAATTTGTGTATTAACTGCTCAGTCTCTAGGTAAACAATTTTTTTTAAGGTTTACCCATCTAAAGGACCTAATTCCTTTAAATTCTTCTAAACCAGGATGTTTAATCAGCACGTTAGCTGCCTATTGTCTGTTAACTACATTCTAGTCACTAACTGGAGTTTAGAAATAAACTAAATTTAACATTTCTCATGTTGCTTCATATTTTCTAAAAGATCTGCTTCTCTGAACTTTTGCAATACTTTCTACCTGTTCCACTGCTCAGTCTCTGACTGCATATTCTGATTTATTATGCTCTACTAACTTCTTACGGAGTCTGTCAATTCAATTAATTGAAAGATACTTGAAAGCCAAGAGTCAATTCATTTGTTCATTAAATATTGGCAGTTCCAATATGTTGATGCGAGAAACAATTTAATTTTCCCTCTGCTTTTCCAAGTCCTTGGGCAAGCCCCTGTAACAAAAAAAAGAAAAGAAAAACAGATTAACAAAAAGAAAACTAACTGAAGTTTACTATAACATGTATATCTCAACATACATAAGAAATATCCAAGGAATGAGTAATTTTCAAAAAGGTAGATTAAGCACTCTGGCCTGTAGAAACACCTTCAGCAAATAATCTATTTTTAAAATAACAAGACAAAGGAAAAGGACTTTGAGTCCCACATACCAGCAAATTGTAGGAAGATATACATATGGATAACTAATGGCAAATAAAGCTCCTAAAGTCTGTTATGTAGATTCCTCTAGAACTGCTAAACCAGGAAAGGACTAGAGTCCACCTCAGTCTGGGAAAAGCTCCTGTCCTTTCTGTTAGAGAAGGGAGGAGGGACACCACTGTAAATTCATGCCCTGCTTTTAGACAAAAAGGGAAAATGTCTGGAGCTTTTGTTGCTTCTGCCTCAGTTGTCATCACTCAAAATAATCTTCATTCCAAAGATATATTTTGTAGTGGAAGATTCTTCTGCCTATTACGGTTTGAGAAACAAATATAAAATGGTCCCACCTTCCATAATCTACTGAAGGAAGAGATATGTAGACACCATCTGTGAGCTGAGCAATGGCTGGAAGTCTCAAGGGCAGCCATCTGCAGCCTGAACATTGAACCATCCTTCCTTCATCTTATAACCATGTCTACCAATGAATATACTAACTGTCCCATTGCATATCTTAACAGACTCAAGAACAAAGGCACAGAAAGTTCAGAAATGAAGTAGCATCAAGTAGAAATTAATGGAGAGCTGGGGAAAGCTGAGAAAGATGACCAGATGTTAGAAGGAGAAGTATCATTTCACGATGATGCTCCTCTATTGCAGAAAAACCACAACAATCAGCACACTGTGAATTGTTCACTGTTCATGACATTGCCAAAGGCATAAATAGCAACAATTTGGAACACCAGCTCCAAGCTACTCAAGCAGCTAGGAAATTGTTTTCTAGGGTAAACATTCCCCCATAGACAACATAACCATGGCTGGTTTGATTCTAATTTTTGTTTCTGTGTTGGTTACCTTTCTTATTGCTGGGACTAAATGTCTGACATAAATAACTTTAAAAGAGATTTATTTTAGCACATAGTTTCAGAGGTTACAGCCCATGATGACAGAGAGAGCTTGGCAGATCAGAGCAGCACACATCATAGCCAAAAAGCAGAGAAGAGTAGCTCTGGCTTTCTCCTATTCTCTTTTATCCCAGCTGTGCCTTCACCCTATGGGAATGGTGCCACCCACATTCAGGGAAGATATCCCTTCTTTGTGAATCCTCTCTGGAAAGAAACTCACAGGTATAATAAGAAGTATACTTTATTGATCTCTTAGGCACATTTCAATCCACCTACATTAACTGTCAAAGTTACTCATCATGGCTTCGTTCTTGGACAGAATTTATCGTAGTCCTAATTGGTTCAAATGTGGCTGGGCACTCACTAGCATCATTTCTAGGACATCAGATGATGTCAGGTGGATACAGTGCATTCCCAGCATTCATTTCTCTGCTGGCAACTGATCATGTTCATGTCAGTGAAGAAGCTGTATAGGATTGGGGGAATATTGCAAGTGATGCTTATCAAGTATGGTATGGTACCACTAACCTTCTGTGAGATCTTCTTGCAGTTTCTGATATGTGAAATAATGTAATTGTTTTAAGTAGCCTTACCTGGATACCTTCATTGTTTTATTTTTTACAAAAAAAAATTTTTTTTTGGTGAACAAATTCTTCCTATTTTGTCTCTGACATCACAATGATCTAGAAGTACTACCTAATAACCATGCAAACATTTCAGTGAATGTGCTGATATGGTTGTGAAAACAGGAATTACACTCATCTTGAAAAGATTCTAGGAACTACTGCATTGCCAATTGTCTCTTATGCACTAAGAGCCATAGGGAATATTATCACTGCAATATATGAGCAGACTGTGATAGATGCAGGTGCAGTTGTCATCTTTTCAAACCTGCCAACTAATCTCCAGACAAAATATTCAGTAAAAGCAAACACGCAAACAAACAAAAACTACAAAGACCATGTCAAACATCACAACTGGCCATCAGAATCAGAGACAATAAGTTGAGAATCACAAATTATCCCATTTCTTTGGCATTTTCATTCAATATTTTTTCCAAGTCTTTCCATTTCCTTATGCATGGGGTGATGTCATTCTTTCCGGTAGATGCATAGAATTCCATTGTGTATATATACCACATTTTTCTTGACCCATTTATCTACTAAGGGACATCTAGGCTGATTCTATATCTTAGCTATGGTAAATAATGCTGCAGTGAACATAATTGTGCTGATAGCTTTAGTGTGGCCTTGTTTGTGGTCATCTGAGTAAATACCCAGGAGTGGAATTACTGGGTCATAAAGGAGTTCTATGTTTAGTCTTTTGAGGAACCTCCATAGTGTTAGCATTCTAAGGCAGACTTTAAACCCAAAGGGAGGTTATATGGCTTGTGTACAATTAATTATACACCAGAACAGATTGTATACCTCCTTTACAATGGCATAATGAAACCACTGGTGAATTACTGAACAGCTAAAAAATACAAAAGATCATTATTATTATTATTGTTCTTTGGTGTTTATTGTGTGTGTGTGTGTGTGTGTGTGTGTGTGTGTGTGTGTGTGTGTGTTTGTGTGTGTGTGTGTGTGTTGCTGGGGTTTCAATTCAGGGCCTTGTACTTAGCAGGCAAGTTCTCTACTACTGAGCTATGCCTCCAGTCCTAATTCTGGTTATTCTGGATGCCATTTCAAAAAGCTTTCAGGCTGCTGAGAACCTGGATAAAGCCAAGAGACTTAGAATAATACTTAAAGACTGTGTCGGTTGAGCCAAATGAAGCTCTATAAACCCATAAAAATGGGTTTGTGTATGAGACTTCATTAAGCTTGACTGAGAAGTATTTCTCAGTAAAGCAAGATCAAAATGTTGTGCTACAACTATGTTTATCACAGCATTATTCACCATAGCTAAAATATGGAACCAACCCAGATGCCCCTCAGTAGATGAATGGACCAAGAAAATGTGGTATATAGACACAATGGAATTCTATGCCTCCATCAGAAAGAATGACATTGCCCCATTTGTTAGGAAATGGAAAGGCTTGGAAAAAATTATATTAAGTGAAGTAAGCCAGACCCAAAGAAACATAGGTCCCATGGTTTCCCTCATTTGCAATATCTAGTATATGTCTGAGTCAAGCAGAAAAGATCAGATAAGGTGATGTTAGGGAAATGAACCCTAAGATATGTATTCAAATGTTTTTTTCTTTCATGTGATTGTTTCTAACACATTTATAAGATTATTTCTTTGTTGCTTTGTATGTCCCTCCCCCACAGTATAAGCCCTGCTTTCACTGTATTTGATGTCAGTATAATTTGTGGAGGGGAAGGGGAAAAACAAATCCTTTAAATAGGGATACAGGTGGACCCATTGCAACAATCAGATGTACAAGTCGTTATGTCAAAAACAAATTTTACAACTTTGATGCGGGGGGGGGGGGGGTGGGGAGGATTGGGTGGTGGTGCGGGGGGAGGATGGGAAGGGATGGGAAGGGGAAACAAAGGAGGAGGCTACAATGCTTGATAAGAAATGTACTCATTATCTTGCCCCTCGAATTGTAACCCCTCTGTACAGTATTTTCACGATAAAAAAAAAGAAACATAGGTTCCATAGTTTCCCTTATTTGCAATAACTAGTATATGTCTAGGATAATCAGAAAAGGTCAAGAGCTATGTACATATGACCATATAAGATGATGCTAAGCAAAATGAACCCCAAGATAGGGACAAAAGGTTTTCTCTTTGTTGCTGTTGTTTTTAATGTACTTATAATGTATTGTGTGATTTTTTTTTTGTTTCTTTTGTACATTCTTCCCCCATGGTATAGCCCATTTTCACTGTATTTGATTCTGGTGCCCTGCATCTTGTATATACATTTTTTTAATTTAGGTAAGAGAAGGGAAATAACAAAATGCTGAAATAAGGATACAGGTTGACCCATTGTAACAAAGAGATGTACAAGACACTATGATGAAAATGAACTTTACAACTTGCGGGGGGGAATGGTGAGGACTTGGGGAGGTGAGGAGGGAAGGGATGGTGGGAGAAAAACAAAGGAGGGGGTAACAATGCTCAATAGGAAATGTACTCATTACCTTACTCATGTAACTGTAACCCCTCTGTACAGTATCTTTACAGTAAAAAATATATATTTAAAAAAGATGTCAAAGTTCAGAGCTCATATTCCACATGGTTTACATAAAGTGTATTGTGGTTATAGTTTGCAGAGTAGCCTTCTGTTCAGTGAAGAGCCTAATAATTAAACAAGTGTTACAAACAAAGTCCAGAGGTGGCACAAAAAGAGGCTAAGCTGACACCAGAACTTCTTCCACTTGAACAGAGGACACACTTAATGAACATTCATTCTCTCTCTCACTCTCTGGACCAATATTCATGATACAAAGAAAAATGTCCAAAAACCTGGTAAGGATAAAATGTTTCTACAAACTATAAAAACTAGTACTACAAAAGCTGAAAAGAATTTAAGGTTACAAAGGTTCATTTGAAAATTAGTACATATTTCCTTTAAAATACCTTTAAAAAACAAAATTACCTTTTTGGATATTTATTTTTATTTCAATTTTATTGTTAAGGTTATGTACAGAGGGGTTACTGTTACACACATAAGGTATTGAATACATTCCTTGTCAAACATTGTTACCCCTCCCTCATTTTTCTCCCACTTTCCATCTCTCCCTAATGTCCCCCAATTTGTAAAGTTCATTTCCAACATGTTGTCTTGTTAGTATCGGTTACACACTCAAATAATAAGCAAACTTCAAAAATAACAATTTTTTTCTTTTAAACAAAATCAGGAAATAAACTGACAAGCTTGTCAAGAGTCGTTTTCAGTTTAATGTTTTCCTTAGTAGATAAATATGTATAAACAACTAATAAGAATTATAACAAGTGCTTAAAAGTTGCTTTTACTGGACTCATAAAATAACTGGGCTCATAAATTAACTTATCCACTTTGTACCTATGTCCTTTTTCCTTGATCCATTCTCTCCTAAAGTCACATTGCAACCATCTTGGAATCTGGGAAAGGCTGGATCACCTACCAGATGTCAACAACTAACTCATTGCAACAAGGTCCCATATGACCAATCATGAGACACCTGAATCATCAAACAAGCCACCTCTAAACATATCTGTGACTTGGAACTATTTAAATTATGCATAGCTTCTCACTCCATGCCCCCAATTCTCCTAATTTGACCTATAGCAAATGTCTATATCCCTAAAGACAGCTGAAGATGTACTGAAGTGCTTTTTTTTGTTTTGGGGGGTTTTTTTGGTCGGTCATGGGGCCCGGGAGCTGTCTCTCAGCACTTCAGCTCAAGGCTAGCACTCTACCACTTGAGCCACAGGGCCACTTCCAGTTTTTTCTGCTTATGTGGTGCTGAGGAATTGTACCCAGGACCTCAGACCTCATGAATGCAAGGCAAGTACCACTGAGCCACCTTCCCAGCCCTCAAGTGTTTTCTTAGTATGACTACATTTAATAAATCTCCTTACTCTATCCTTTACCATGTCTATTTATTTGATATATAGAAACGAGTAGCTAGATCTGACATGTAGAACTGCTAGAGTTTGAGCACGGGATCAAACTATGATTTTATAAGTGATTTCTCAAAAGCTAAAGAAGACAGATACAATAAATTCTACATTCTATGGTTATATTTATACAAAATTGTTTAAAAAGTAAAACTAATGATGGAAAGCAAATTACTATTTTTCAGGGGCCAAGAATAGATGGAGGGGGAGCTGGGAAGGTGGCTCAGTGGTAGAGCTTTTGCCTTGAATGCATGAGGCCCTGGGTTCAATTCCTCAGCACCACATAAGCAAAAAGAAATAAGCTGGAAGTGGCACTGTGGCTCAAGTGGTAGAGCTCTAGCCTTGAGCTGAAGAGCTGAAGGATAGTTCCCATGCCCAGAGTTCAGGACCCACCACCGGACCCCCCAAAAAAAATAGATGGAGGGGTCTGACTTCAAGGAAGTTTGGGGAACAAAAAGAATGTTCTATATTATGATTATGGTAGCAATCAATGTATGTTTTTAAAACTCACTTAACCCTACAACAGAAATTGGAAAATTTTATTACATAAAAACTACGCTTCACAAGAGAAGGGGTGACACTGTCCAAAAAGAAATGCACTCTTTACCTGACTTAGGTAATTTTAACCCTTCTGTACATGATCTTTTTTTTTGGAGGTCTTTTTTTTTTTTTTTTTTTTTTTTGCTTATGTGGTGCTGAGGAATCGAACCCAGGGCCTCGTGCATGCAAGGCAAGCGCTCTACCACTGAGCCACCTTCCCAGCCCTGTACATGATCTATATACTGACAATTTTTTAAAAATTTAAAAAATTATACTTCAACTTGAAAAAAGGTAACATAATAAATGAGTTTTTTATTTTTATTTTTTTGAACTCTAGGCGTTCTCAGCTCTTCAGCTCAAGGTGAGTGCTCTACCACTTGAGTCACAGCAGCACTTCTGGTTTTCTAAGCGGTTTATTGGAGATGAGAGGCTCAAGGAGTTTCCTGCCTGGGCTGGCTTTGAACCGCAATCCTCAGATCTCAGACTCCTGAGCAGCTAGGATTACAGGAGTGAGCCACTGATGAGAATGTTTTTCCAATTTATTTCATTCAAAATATTTTACTTAATAGGACCTGGGTTATATATAGCTCCATGGTAGAGTACATGCCTACCAAGAGTGAAACCCTTTTTAGCACCACCAAAAGAAAAAAGAAAAAAATTATACAGTATAAAAATACTTTGGGGGCTGGGAAGGTGGCTCAGTGGTAGAGTGCTTGCCTTGCATGCCTGAAGCCCTGGGTTCGATTCCTCAGCACCACATAAGCAAAAAGAAAAAAGCCGGAAGTGGCGCTGTGGCTCAAGTGGTAGAGCACTAGCCTTGAGCTGAAGAGCTAAGGGACAGCGCCCGGGCCCAGAGTTCAGGCCCCACAACTGGACCCAAAAAAAACAAAAAAACAACAAAAAAAAACTTTGTTGTAGAAAATCTGTAAATAATATAAAAAGCATTTTTCAGCCAGGCGCTGGTAGCTCACACCTATAATCCTAGCTACTCAGAAGGCTGAGCTCTGAGGATTGTGGTTCAAAGCCAGCCCAGGCAGGAAAGTCTGTGAGACTCTTGCCTTTAATAAACCACTGAAAACCAGAAGTGGCACTGTGGCTCAAGGGGTAGAGCTCCTGCCTTGAGCTGAAGATCTGAGGGACAGCGCCCAGGCCCAGAGTTCAAGCCCCATGACCAACAAGACAAAAAAAAAAAAAAAAAAAAAAAAAAAGGCATTTCTTCACATTTTTAACATTTATACAGAAAATACATCATCAGGGGCTGGGAAGGTGGCTCAGTGGTAGAGTGCTTGCCTTGCATGCATGAGGCCCTGGGTTTGATTCCTCAATACCACAAAAGCAGAAAAAGCCGGAAGTGGCGCTATGGCTCAAGTGGTAGAGCACTCACCTTGAGCTGAAGAGCTGAGGGACAGCACCCAGGCCCAGAGTTCAGGCCCCATGTCCGACCAAAAAAAAAAGAAAATACATCATCATACAAAAAACGAGCAAAATTAAGTACTTGAAAAGTGATCTTGAATGCAATTAAAGCCCTCGGAAACTGTTGCATAAACTCATTACTCTGATGGAATATTTGGCAGGTCACTGGATACTTTTCCAAGAATATAAAATTATGCCAGAGGCTGCAGATTCAGGTCATACAAGAGGCCACATAGATAACATAAGTAAAGAATGTACATAATGATCCCTGAAAGCATAGTCATAGTAGATAACAAAGCAAGTACATAGAGCAAGTCAGTCATACTGTAATAAACTGGAAAGCACACAGTGAGCCACCATCACAAGATCCTACAGGGTGATACTTGGAAAAAACAGAAGCCAGAACTTCTAATATTTAAAAGAGGTAGAAATCTGGGTTGGGTTTTTTCTTGTAGTTTTTGTTTGTTTTTCTTATTTTTGGTGGTTCTAGGATATGAACCAGGCCTCAAGTTTGCTAGGCTGATACAATACCACTGTCACAACACCACTGAGCCACACTGTCAGCCTTGGTTTCTTCAACTTATATTTAAGATAGAGTCTACCTTCATGCATATCTGGATACATGCTTAGATGAAGATCTGCCAATTTTAGGATTTCTGGAATTGCTGAAGTCACAGATATGTACCATCACATCCAGCTTTCCTCCATGGAGATAGAGACGAAGTCTCATAGACTTTCCTCTCTGGACTGGACTAGAACCATTATCTCCTTAATCTCAGACTCCCACATAGCTTGGGATGGATGACAGGCATGTGCCACTGTATTTAGCTGAGTTAAGAAGGTTTCTCAAAAAAATAAATAAAAGTTTCTCTTGGGCTGGGAAGGTAGCTCAGTGGTAGAGTGCTTGCCTTGCATGCATCAAGCCCTGGGTTCAATTCCTCAGCACCACATAAGCAGAAAAGGCCAGAAGTGGCACTGTAGCTGAAGTGGTAGAGCGCTAGCTTTGAGCTGAAGAGCTAAGGGACAGCGCCCAGACCCAGAGTTCAGGCCACACGATCAACAAAAAAAAAAAGGTTTTGCTGGCTTCAAATCATGATCCTCCTGATCTGTCTCCCAAGAAGCTAGGATAACAAGTATAGGCCATCAGCACCCAGGTGAGGGCTCCTTTTATTTTATTTTTTTAATTCCTTTGTGTGAAGGTGAGGGTAGATCCTGGGGCTTAAACACTCAGGGCCTGGGCACTGTCCCTGATTTTTTCTACTCAAGGCTAGTGTTCTATCACTTGAGTCACAGTTCCACCTCTGCTTTTTTTTGGTAGTTAACTGGAGATAAGAGTCTCACAGACTTTACTGCCTGAGCTGGCTTCAAACCACAATCCTCAGATCTAAGCCTCCTGAATAGCGAAGATTACAGTCAGGAGCCACCAATTCCCAGACACTTTTACTTCTTTTATCATATTGGCAAACACATTAGGCAGGAACACAGTATATGCTTTCCAAACTTACTCAACAGCCTGTTTTAACTGCTTTGTTCTAACAGCTTACTTCTTTAATCGTAAAGACTCTTAAATAATATAGGATATTAGTGAGGTATAATTCATCTAAAATTGACATGAAGGATATTAATTTCTGATCACTTTACTAAAAAAATCCTATTTACATTTCTAAGCAGATACTGGTATTAAAGGAAAGCTGAGATAAAGAGAACAAGGGTAAGGAAACAATGTTCATAACATTACCATAAGTGTCCAGATTCCAGAGTAATAAAATAATCCACATGCTGAAATTTGAGAACTTCATTGCCCCAGCTAGTCCAACCTGGCTGTAAATTTCGAGCAAATAATTCCAAACATTCTCCATCTGGCTTGATGTAATCTTTCAGAACCTCTGTCCAAACAAAAGAAGACAGACATGGTGAGAGATAACAAAATTACAATTGAGAAAAATCTATTTCCTTTTAACAGGAAAGAGTAAGAGAGATGGAAGTGGTGCTGTGGCTCAAGTGGTAGAGAACTTGCTTGCCTTGAGCTGAATAACTCAGGGACAGCACCCAGGCCCAGAGTTCAAGCCCCATGACCAACAATAACAAAAAAAAAGTGTTTGGGCTAGGAATGTGGCTTTATGGTAGAGTGCTTGCCTAGCATGCATGAAGCCCTGGGTTTGATTCCTCAGTACCACTTACACAGAAAATGCCACAACTGGTGTTGTGGTTCAGGTGGTAGCGGGCTAACCCTGAGTACCAAAGCTCAGGTGACAGCTCCTAGGCTCTAAGTTCAAGCACCAAGAGTGGCCAAAAACAAAAAGCAAAAAAACAATAGAAAATGGATATTTCATTTTTTTAAAAAGACAGCAAATTAATATGAAGGATTTCATTATAGGCTTACTATTTATAGTCTGAATGCCAATGAAATAAGTACCTGTGAGCCTGAGAACAACATTATCAACATGTTCACCAGTCCTGATTTATTGGTTTTCATTTGTAGATGAGAAATGAAGATTTTTAACACCTACATAAGTGACTTTTCAGTTTTCCAATAACACATATCTCCTGAGAACTTACTTTACTTTTTAATAAATGCAATCCTTGCATGAAAGAAAATAACTCTATAGAAACAATACACTTTATAGGTTTGTTCATTTAAAAAATTCTCTCTATAGTCTTCTCCAGTAACACTGAACTTTTAATTAATCTCACACAATTATTAGCCCATTCTATTCTGTCTTCTGTAGAATCTGCAAACCTTTTCTTACTACATAATTCAAGAACAGCTTTTGGGGCTGATAGTCCAACCTCTGAAACTGAATGAGGCCAGAGGACAAAAACAAAGATACTTTCGGGGGAGCTCTGCTGAGCTCCTACCCTTCATTCCAGATATAAAAAACTGGACTTGACTTTTCCCAATCCAGTTATCAAAAAGCCACAGGGTAGCTCTGTACGTGGGGGAGGCAGGGAGAGGGTGTTTACTAGAGCTTTAACTCAGGTCCTGGGTGCTGTCCCTTAGCTTTTCTGCTCAAGGCTGGTATTCTACCATATGAATCACAACTCTACTTCCGACTTTTAGGAGGATCATTGGAGATGAGTCTCCTGGACTTTCCAGCCTAGGTTGAAACAGCCCACTTTTAAAATGAAAGTAAAACCTGTCCCTTTTTAACACAAATTTTAATGAAATAATAGTAACTGAAGATTTGAGTATAGATAAAAATACTCAAAACTCGACAGAGAAACCTCAGAACTAAATAACTGCACAGACCAACTAAGTTTAGAATATTTCACCAGCAGCATCAGAATTCACATTCTTCTCAGCAGCACATGGAACATTCTCTAAAACAGACCACATTTTAGGTCACAAAGAAAATCTGTGCAAATTCACAAATATTGAAATTATTCCCTATATTCTCTCAGACCACAAAAGAATAAAATTAGAGCTCAACACCAAAATCCACCATAGAAAATTGTGTAACTCATCGAGACTGGACAACACATTGTTGAATCACTTGTGGGTCATTGAAGAAACCAGAAAGAAAATTTAAACATTCATGATATTTAACAAAAATGAACATACAAAATACCAGCTCCTCTGAGACACAGCAAAGACAGTACTCAAAGGAAAATTTATAACTCGGAGTTCCTATATCAACAAATTGGAGAAATCTCAAACCAACAAATTTAATGGTGTACCTTAAGCTACTTGAAAATGAGCAACAAACCAAACCCCAACCCAGTAGATGGAAACAAATCTTAAAATTAAATCAGAATTACATAAATTAGAGTTCAAAAAAAAAAACCATAGCAAGAATCAACAAAGGGTTGTTTCTTTGAAAAAATTAATAAAATTGACAGACCCTTAGCAAATCTAACCCAGAGAGAGAGAGAGAGATAGAAAGAGAGAGAGAGAACACCCAAATAAATTAAAAAATCAGAGATGAGAATAGGAACATCATGACAGAAACAAGCAAGATTCAGAACATTATAAGGGAATATTTGGTGAACCTTTATGCTAGCAAATTTGAGAATCTGGAAGAAATGGAAGAATTTCTAGCAAATATTGGTATACCCAAATTAAACCAAGAAGATTTAAACCAAGTAAATAGACCCATATCAAGTATTGAAATAGAAATGGCAATAAAAGAACTCCCATCCAAGAAAAGCCAAGGATCAGATGGATTCAAAGCCAAATTCTACAAGGCCTTCAAAGGACAAGTTACTCCTCAAACTCATAAATTGAAAGCAAATAATCACTACCAAACTTGTTCTATAAGACCAGCATAACTCTCATCCCCAAACCAGATGGAGAGCCATCAAAGAAAGAACTATAGACCCATTTTTTTTGATGAACATCTTTTCAATAAGCTGGGCACCAGTGGCTCACACCTGTAATCCTAGCTACTCAAGAAGCTAAGATCTCAAGATTATGGTTCAAAGCCAGCTAGGGCAGGAAAGTCCATGAGACTCTTATTTCCAATAAACCACTGGAAAACCGAAAGCAGCACTATGGCTCAAGTGGTAGAGCACTAGCCTTAAGTTGAAGAGCTGAGAGACAGCACTCAGGCCCAGAGTTCAAGAGTCAAGCCTGGGGGGTAGGAAGGTGGCTAAGTTGTAGAATGCTTGCCTCTCATGCATGAGGCCCTGGGTTCAATTCCTCAGCAGCACATAAGCAGAAAAGAGCCAAAGGTGGTGCTGAGTCTCAAGTGGTAGAGCGGTAGCTAGCTGAAGAGCTGAGGAGCAGCGCCCAAGCCCAGAGTTCAGGCCCTACCACCAACAAAAAACAAAACAAAACAAACCAGAGTTCAAGCCCTACGACCAACAAAAATAATCAAAAAATTCATACACTATGACCAAATGGGATTTATTCCAGGGATGCAAAGTTGGTTCAATATACACGTCATTTAATGTAATTCAACACATCAATAGGAACAAGGACAAGAACCATATGATCATCTCAATGAAAGCTTTGGAGAAACTAGGAATCCATGGAATATTCCTCAATATAATAAAGGCTGTATATGACAAACCTACAGCTAGCATTATACTGAACAGTGAAAAGTTAAAGCCATTTCCTCTAAAATCAGGAATAAGACAAGGATGTCCACTCTCTCCACTCCTCTTCAATATAGCATTGGAATTCCTAGCCAGAGCAATAAGGCAAGAGGCAAACAAAAAGAGGATCCAAATAGGGAAAGAAGTAAAACTCTTTCTCTTTGCAGATAACATGATCCTGTATTTAAATAACCCCATAAGGCTGGGAAGGTGGCTTAGTGATAGAGTGCTTGCCCAGCATGCATGAAACCCTGAGTTCAATTCCTCAGTACCACATATACAGAAGAAGCCAGAAGCGGTGCTGGGGCTTAAGTAGTAGAGTACTAGCCTTGACCAAAAAGAAGCTCAAGGACAATGGCTGTGCCCTGTGTTCAAGCCCCAGGACTAGCAAAAAAAGAAAAAAGAAAAAAAAATAGTTAAATAATCTTCACTGCTCCAAAGTGACTTAATGATGAACTAAAATCTAAATAAAATTCCTATGAAATAAATAACCCCATAGACTCCACTCCCAAGTTACTTGAGCTGATCTGAAACTTTGGCAAAGTAGTAGGGTATAAAATTAACCCACAAAAATCAGTAGGTTTGCGGCTGGGAAGGTGGCTCAGTGGTAGAGCGCTTGCCTTGCATGCATGAGGCCCTGGGTTCAATTCCTCAGCACCACATAAGCAAAAAAGAAAAAAGCCGGAAGTGGTGCTGTGGCTCAAGTGGTAGAGTGCTAGCCTTGAGCTGAAGAGCTGAGGGACAGCGCCCAGGCCCAGAGTTCAGGACCCATGACCAGACCCCCAAAAAAAAAAAAATCAGTAGGTTTTCTGTAGGTCAATAATGACAAGAGTGGAGGGGGGAGGCTGGGAAGGGAGGTGAAGGGTAAACAAAGGAGGAGGCTGCAATGCTTGGTAAGAAATGTATGCATTATCCTGCCCATGTAATTGTAGCCCCTCTGTACAGTATGTTCTCAAATAAAATAAAATAAAATTAAAAAAAAATAATGACAAGAGTGAGACTGAAATCAGAAAAGCAACTCCTGTAATAGACTCAAAAAAAAAAAATGAAGGAAATAACTAAAGAAGTGAAAGACCTCTATAATGAAAACTTTAAAAACCTGGAAAATAAACAGATTTAAGGAAGTGTGAAAACCTCTCATACTCCTGGATTAGGAGGGTTAATACTACCCATCTACAAATTCAAAGCAATACCCATCAAAATCCCAATAACACCCTTTAATGAAATAGAAAAAGCAACCCAAAAATTCATATGGAATAATAGAAGACCCACAAATAGCAAAAACAACCTTAGCAGGAAAAACAGGGCTGGAAGAATAGCAATACCAAAATTCAAACTCTATTATAAAACCATAGTTGTAAAAAGAGCTTAGTACTGTCACAGGAACAGGCCTGAGGACCAATGGAATAGAACTAAAGACCTAGAAATGATCCCACAGACTTAGAACCATTTAATCTTTGATAAGGGAGCCAGCATAACCTCTTACATTAAATGACTTGTGTAGATTGAACCAGCTTTGCATCCCTGCATCCCTGGGATGAATCTGGTTTGATCATAGTGTATGAGTTTCTTTATTATTTGTTGAAGTCCTTTGGCCCTAATTTTTTTTTTGGCGAGGGAGGGCGGTGGGGGTTAAACTCTGGGTCTTAGCTCTTCAGCTCAAGGCAAGAGCTCTACCAGTTGAGCCACAGAGCCACTTCCAGTTTTCTGGTGGTTAATTGAAGATGACAGTGTCACAGACTTTCCTGCCCAGACTGGCTTTGAACCTCGATACTCAGATCTCAGCCTCCTGAGTAGCTAGGATTACAAGCATGAGTCACCAGCACCAAACAGCCAAAATTTTATTGAGAAGTTTTGCATAAATGTTCCTCAAAGAAATGGGTCTACGGTTCTCATTGTTTTATGGGTCCCTATCTGGTTTGGGGATGAGGGTTAGGCCTCCTCAACAAAATGGTGCTGACAGAATTGGCTAAACACACATAGAAAGCTGAAGTTAGATCCTTATGTATCACCCTGTACCAAAATCAACTCCAAATGGATCAAAGACCTCAAGATAAGAGCAGATAAACTGCAAGTATTAAAGGGAGGATTAGGGAATAAATTAGAGCTCCTTGACACAGGTCAAAACTTCCTAAGTAAAGATCCAGAAACACAACAAGTCAAAGAAAGACTGGATATATGGGATTACGTCAAACTGAAAAGTTTCTGCATGGCAAAGGACATAGCTAGCAAGATCAACAGAAAGCCCACAGAATGGGAGAAGATCTTTACTAGCTATATATCTGAAAAGGGCCTCATATCTAAAATACACTCAGAGCTCAAAAAATTAAACCCCCCAAAAAGAAATCCTCAAAGAAACAACAACCCAATTAATAAGTGGGCTAATGACTTAAAGAGACTTCTCCAAAAAAGAAATAAATGGCCAACAGACACATGAAGAAATATTCATCATCTCTGTCATAAAAGAAATGCAAATTACATTGAGATTCCACTTCACCCCCGTTAGAATGGCCATTATCAAGAAAACAAGTAATAACAGATGCTGGAGGGGACGTGGACAGAAGGGAACCTTACTTCATTGTTGGTGGGAGTGTAAACTTGTTCAACCACTCTGGAAAGCAGTATGGAGGTTCCTCAAAAGACTAAACATAATGTTCCCTTATGACCCAGCAATCCTACTCCTGGGCATTTATCCAAATGACCACAAACAAAGCCACCCTAAAGCTACCAGCACAACTACGTTTATTGCAGCATTATGTACCATAGCTAAGATATGGAACCAACCCAGATGCCTTTCAGAAGATGAACGGATCAAGAAGATGTGGTATAAATACACAATGGAATTTTATACTTCCATCAGAAAGAATGACATTATCCCATTCATAAGGAAATGGAAAAGACTTGGAAAAAATCATATTAAGTGAAGGAAGTCAGACCCAAAGAAACATAGGCTCCATGGTTTCTCTAATATGTAATAATTAGTATATGTCTAGGATAGTCCTAGCAGAGAATCACAATAGTTCAATAGCTATGTACATATGACCATATAAAATTATGTTAATCAAAATGAACTCCAAGGGGCTGGGAAGGTGGCTCAGTGGTAGAGTGCTTGCCTTGCATGCATGAGGCCCTGGGTTCGATTCCTCAGCACCACATAAGCAGAAAAAGCTGGAAGTGGAGCTGTGGCTCAAGTGGTAGGGCACTAGCCTTGAGCTGAAGAGCTGAGGGACAGTGCCCAGGCCCAGAGTTCAGGCACCATGACTGACCAAAAAAAAAAAAAAAAAAAAATGAACTCCAAGCTGGGCACCAGTGGCTCACACCTGTAATCCTAGCTAGCTACTCAGGAGGCTGAGATCTGAGGATGTCAGTTCAAAGCCAGCCCGGGCAGGAAAGTTTGTGACACTCTTATCTCCAATAAACCACTAGTAATCCAGAAGTGATGCTGTGGCTCGAGAGGTAGAATGCTAACCTTGATCTGAAGAGCTGAGGGACAGCACCCAGGCTTTGAGTTCAAGCCCCATGACCAACAAAAAAGAAAAAGAAAGAAAGAACTCCAAGATATTGAAACAGGGTTTTATTGTGTTTTTTATAATCTATGTGTGAAGTTATTTCTTTTTTCTTACATTTTGATTTTCCCCCCCTTTGGTTTATCCACTGTTGTCAATGTTTTTTATTTTGGTACCCTGTGTCTTGTGTATACATTTATTTGATTTAGGGAAGAGAAGGGAAATAACAAAATGATGAGACAAAGGACAAAGGATGAACCAATGCAACAGAGATACTCACAAGACAGTATGTTGGAAATGAACTTTAAAACTGGGGAGGTAGGAAAATGGGAAGGAGGGAAAGCAGGAGAAAAAAAGGGAGGGAGTAAGACTGACAGTAAATATACTCATTACCTTACTTGTGTAATTGTAACCTCTATGTACAATATCTTTACAATAAAATTAAAAATCAATCAATCAATCAATCCCTAATGATTTCAGGGTAAAATATAGAGCAGAAATCTGGAAGTTGATATGTGATGGCTCCCATTAGTGCCACTCTTCATGTCTAAAATACAATAATATGAACTCAAAAATAAAGCTATTACAAATATTTCCTGTCTATTACTAATTAGTCAAAGCTTATGGATGAACATGTATTGAATCATTCAGATTTTTTGCCGAAAATACTCATTTTTAACTGTTCTCAATCCTAAACAATGTACTTGTGCTGCTCTCTACTGACAGTTTGGCAGAACTGCATTTTCACAGATAAACCAATGACACACTATGGCAAAACGTATCCGTTTTAAATCTTTTTTCTGAAAAATAATCCTTAAATATAAGTACACTCATTCTAGAGAGACTGGAAAATAATTCAACTATTATTTGAAAATACAAGATGTTGGATGTCAGTTTTAGAATTGTTTAAGTAAAATTTAATCTCTAATCTAAAACACTAAATTAAGCTTTGGTCTTCACCAAATGATAAGTGAAATTCAAATAACAGGAACACAGATTAAATCTCCCCATTGAATATAACTAATGTCAAATATAATTGTTCCTCAAAGAATAGTACAGACTATTTTCACTTAAGTCACAAACAATGTATTAAAGAGCTTATATTATCTAGTTTGAAGGTGAACTCACTGAGAATTCCTCTAAGCCAAAGAATGGTTCAATACACAGACATTTGAATGTTTCTCAAGTTAAGAATACTATTTCAAAACTCCTTCATGGTTCTGGAGGGGATATGGCCAAAAAGGAACGCTAGTGCACTATTGATTGGTGGGAGTGTAAACTTGTTCAGCACTATGGAGGTTCCTCAAAGACTACACATAGAGCTCCTCTATGACCCAGCAATCCCACTTCTGGGCATTTACCCAAATGATCACAAACAAGGCCACACTAAAGCTACTAGCACAACTATGTTTACTGCAGCATTATTCATCATAGCAAAGATATGGAACCAAACCAGATGCCCCTCAGTAGATGAATGGATCAAGAAAATGTGGTGTGTGTGTGTGTGTGTGTGTGTGTGTGTGTGTGTGTGTGTGTGTGTGTGTGTGTGTGTTTGTGTGTGTGTGTGTGTGTGTGTGTGTGAATTCTATGTTTCCATCTGTGTGTGTGTGTGTGTGTGTGTGTGTGTGTGTGTGTGTGTGTGTGTGTGTGTGTGTGTGTGAATTCTATGTTTCCATCAGAAAGAATGGTACTGCCCCATTTGTAAGGAATGGAATATAAGTCAGCCAGATCCAAAGAAACATAGGTCCCATAGTTTCCCTTATTTGCAATAATTAGTATACATCTAGGATAATCTTAGCAGATTAGCAGAATAGCTCAATAGCTTCGTACATATGACCATATAAATGATACTAAGTAAAATGAACTCCAAGACATGGACACAAGAGATTTTTCTTTGTTGTTTTTATTGTACTATGTGATTTCTTGTTTCTTCTGTATGTTTTGCCCTCTATGTTATATCCCTGTTGTTACTATGCTTGGTTTTGGTACCCTGGTATTGTATATAAGTTTATCTGAATTAGGGAAGGAAAGGAGAAGAACTGAATGGTGAGACCAAAGGACAAGGGGGGAACCAATGCAACAGCGAGAAAAATGAGGAAAGGGGAACAAGTTTGACAAGAAATGAACTATTACCTTAATGTAACTGTAACCCCTATGTACATCACCTTGACAATAAAAAAAAAGAAAAAGAAAAGAAAAAAACTCCTTCCTGGTAATAATTTAACAGAAATCCTGTTACAAACTTAATTTTCCTGTGAATTTGTATTCACTTTCTTATCTTTCCTAGCTCATAAATGACCCCATATTCTGAAAGAAAAAAAGTAATAACAATAAAATATGTTTTCTGAGTGGCAAGTTAGAGAAGTTTTTATGGCAAAAAGGGTATATGCATCATCACAATAACAAAATACATTGTTAAAGAAATTCCCTAAAAAATAAACTTTGAATATCAAATTCAGAATCTCCCTCAAAGACTTAGATACTTAAGATTTTAAATTCTCACTCACATCCTAAGTTTTTAACTCTTGGCAGTTAACTATATTTCTACTAAGTGCTACATTTTTAAATACATTACATCCAATCTTTGTACTCTGAAATATTAAATACCATTTTTCCCTCAATAAGTTAAGATTGTGAGGTAGAAAAGGATCCCAGTAAATTGCCCAAGTATCAGAGCTAGTATTCACGTATGTGTTAGCCAATTTCCAAAGTCAACTCCTTCCATTAGTTCCTGCTGCTTAGTTTCACTGGATGCTGAACTTAATGCTAAAGGAATTAAGCAACTATCTAATGTTTCAGTAAAGCAGTACAACCTCTTATGAAACATAAAACTGTAAGTATCTACCAAACATCAAAGGAAATCAAACCCTTACTCTTCTCATCACTGTCCTAAACTCCAGCAACTTGCACTAAAACCTGGTGGTAAATTAAAGCCCTTAGCTGAATTCTGAAGCCCAATCAGTCTTTTCTGTATAGGCCAGTGAGGAGTGAGCAACCAACAGTAAGATAACATGATAAATGGCTTAACAGTATAACTAATTTATACTCTCACTATTTCATAAGTTCTAAGAGTTCTGCCATAAAATTTTAGAATATTAAAACAACACATAAAAGATTTACTTGCAAAATCTATACACATTTTAAATATTCAATTCAATAACTTTTCCAGTTATATCAAAACTCATGACAATTCTGTTGTAGAGGAACATACCAGCAAGAGGTGGTTTATGTGAGTGAAGAATACAAGGCACACTGACAATTAGTTTGTGATCTGGAATGGGTAGCACTTTTACATCTGGGTTCCTAGTTAAAACAAAAAAATATGGTAAACCATACTTTAATGCACAATTTTCTAATCATATATTGGGCTGATATTTTTCCCTTTCAAATAGTATCCAATTTTAAAACAAATTTAAAGAATCAATGAAGAAAATAGAACAACTTAAGAATTAAGGATTTCATTTCCCACAATACAAATAATTAAATACTAAATAAAACAAAGGTAACAGAAAATTTTATATTCCATATAATTCACACTTTTCTACTTTGGACCATTTCAAGATTTTCAAAAATGTAAAATTTAAAGAAAATCAATGATCACTGTTAGTTATTCTTAAAAGCCTAAAACCTAATCCACTTCTAAATTTTGAAAAATATCACTTTTCTTACCTTAATGGTAAAGCAGCAGCTTTTTTTTTAACTCTCCCCAGTATAAGGCCTTCATAAGGTTTTTTGTGTGGTGAATCTAACGGGAACACAAACTCTCCCGAATTGGTGATCTGACAGGAAAGAGCCAACAAAAAGAATTATTCTTTTTCTTATGGAGTATATAGAGTTTCCACCCAAAAGAGAGAAATTATTAAACCTCCAGGCTACTGTTGTCCAATAAAAATATAATGTGAGCTCACAAATGTGAGCCACATATATCATCATAAATTTTCTAGTAGTATCATTAGAAAAAATAAAAAGAATACAATGTAAGTAATTTTAAATACTTATTTTAAGCTACTATATCTAATATATAATTTTAATATGTAATCAAGTCACAAAAATGTACTGAGATTGTTTCTTTCCTGTCAGATCTTTAAGGCCCAATGCTTACTTTACATTTAAGAGCACATTATTTGAGCCAGGAGCCAATGGCGCATGCCTAATAATACTAGCTACTCGGAGGCTGCAGTCTGAGGATCACAGTTCAAAGCCAGCACAGGCAGAAAAGTCCCCATGAGACTCTTATCTCTAACCACTCAAAAACTGGAAGTGGAGCTGTGGCTCAAAGTGGTAGAGCAAAAGAACTCAGAGACAGTGCATAGGCCCTGAGTTCAAGCCTCACAAACCACACATTATTTGAAATAGTCACATTTCAAGTCTAAAGAGCCACCTGTGACCATGGCTACTGTAATAGGCTGAAATCTATTAACATTTTGCACATAAACAATCTCTACCTTAAAAATTACACAAATAATATTAATTACTAACAATGAAATTAAACTAAGTAATTAAAAATAAAGTCAGGCCAGGCACCAGTGGCTCATGCCTGTAATCCTAGCTACTAAGGAGGCTGAGATCTGAGGATCACAGTTCAAAGCCAGCCAGCCAGCCAGGGATAAGTCGGTGAGACTATTTTTTTTTTTTTGTCGGTCATGGGGCTTGAACTCTGGGCCTGCACACTGTCCCTTAGCTATTTAGATCAAGGCTAGCGCTCTACACTTGAGCCACGGCACCAGTTCCGGTTTTCTGGTGGTTTACTGCCAGTAAGAGACTCATGGACTTTCTTGCCCTGGCTGGCTTTGAGCAGTGATCCTCAGATATCAGCCTCCTTAGTAGCTAGGATTACAGGCGTGAGCCACCGGCACCCCGTGAGGCTCTTATCTCCAATAACCCCCGTGTCCCCTCCTCCAGAAAACCGGAAGTACCACTGTGGCTCCAGTAGTAAAGCAACAGCCTTGAGCTGAAGAGCTGAGGAACATCGCCCAGGCCGAGAGTTCAAGCCCCGGGACCAACAAAAAATAAATAAGGTCAGAAATAAAACTGATGTAGTAGTTAATAAGATACACACTATTTTATCCAAGACCAGTTCTTGTTACTAAAAATTCAGAAATTCAAATTAACCAAATAATCGTTTAAGCTAATCCAGCTCAGAAACTATAACTTAATAATACAAATTGATTGATTTATAATGGATCCATAGTTTTTCAGTCAAAATATTTTTATCTAGTGTCTATGGAGACCTTTGCCTTTTATTGGACTTTTAATCAGCCAATTCAATAATCAGAAAATCCTATTACATTTCCTATAGGGCCAGAAACTGCACCTCTCACACACAGAACCATATAAACAACTGGCGAATTCTCTGGATGTCTTTAAATTCATTACAAGTTAATCTCAATTATAACAATATGTAGAATTACTTAACAAATATTTCATATAATATACTAGATATTGGTTTTAAACAGATCTTATCCCATCTCTTAGAACTGAGTACTACTATAAATTAATATTCTCGGTTTTATTTTTTTTTCATTCTTGGGTTTTTTTTATGTATTTACATTTTACTAGGCTTGATTTCAGGAGCTAACATTTTTGCTTTGGCCCAGTCTCTGACTACAGAAGAATTATCAAGCTGGGAATGAGCTCAGTGACAGAATATGATCAAACTAACCAAACTATGGTATGCGTAGGGGTAGATTTCCATGATATAACCCCTCTGAACTATAAGCAGACAGTTTAACAAACTAAATGCCAAGAAACTGAAATGTGTCTTGATTAGCAAGAAGATGCTAAGAGGAAGAGAAATAGGTGAATACAGCAAGAGATGGTGGATAAATGTGGCCATAATATAGTATGCACATATGAAAAGGGACCTAGAAAACTTTAGAAGTAAGGATAGCATAAATGGAAGACAAGGTAAAATTGATCAAGATGAACTGTACTCATAAACAGATATGTTAAGTTGAAACCCCTTTGTACAACTATTTAGAGATAACAAAACAGAGGAAAATAAAAATAAATTGCTGACTAGAAAAAAAGGGGTTTAACCAAAAAGCAAAAGTTTTCATTGGATTATATTGAAGGAGAAGAGAGACATGTTAAGCATTAAAAAATAGATGCTGGGGGCTGGGAAGGTGGCTCAGTGGTAGAGCACTTGCCTTGCATGCATGAGGCCCTGGGTTTGATTCCTCAGCACCACATAAGCAAAAAGAAAAAAGCCGGAAGTGGCGCTGTGGCTCAAGTGGTAGAGCGTTAGCCTTGAGCTGAAGAGCTGAGGGACAGCGCCCAAGCCCAGAGTTCAGGCCCCACGACCGGAACGCCCCCCCCCAAAAAAAAAAATAGATGCTGCCAGCAAGAACAGATCTGAGGACCAATGGAACAGAACCCAAGACCCAGAAATGAACCTCAGATCCATTTAATCTTCAATAGCCATTTAATCTTCAACAAGGAAACTAAAAACATAGAATGGAAGAAAGACAGCCTCGTCAATAAATGGTGCTGGCAAAATTGGTAGAAAACTAAAGCTAGATCTTCTACATCACTCTGTACCAGAACCTTCTCCAAATGGATCAAAGACCTCAAAGTCAAAGCAGACACTCTGAAAACATTATAGGAAGGAATAGGATAAAATCTAGAGCTCCTTGGCACAGGCCGAAATTTTCTTAATAAAGACCCAGAAATACAACAAATCAAAGAAAGGTTGGACAAATGGGATTGCATGAAACTGCAGAGCTTCTGCATGGCAAAGGACATAGCTAGCAAGATCAATAGAAAGCCCACAGATTGGGAGATGATCTTCACTAGTCATACAACGGACAAGGGTCTCATATCTAAAATATACCTGGAACTCAAAAAATTAAATCCCCCAACAACAAATCCTCAAAGAAACAACCACCCAATTAATAAATGGGCTAAAGATTTGAAGAGAGACTTCTCTAAAGAGGAAAGAAGGATGGCCAATAGACACATGCAGAAATGCTCAACCTCCTGAGCCATAAAAGAAATGCAAATCAAAACAACATTGAGATACCACCTCACCCCAGTTAGAATGGCTAGAATCAAGAACTCTAATAACAACAGATGCTGGAGGGGATGTGGACAGAAGGGAACCTTACTGCATTGTTGGTAGGAGTGTAAACTTGTTCAACGACTTTGGAAAGCATTATGGAGGTTCCTAAGAAGACTCTACATAGAGCTCCACGATGACCCAGAAATCCCACTTTTGTGCTTTTACCCAAATGATCACAAACAAGGCCATACTAAAGCTACCAGCACAACTATGTTTATTGCAGCATTACATAGCTAAGATATGGAACCAACCCATATGCCCCTCAGTAGATGAATAGATCAAGAAAATGTGATATATATGTACATAATGGAATTCTATGCCTCCATCAGAAAGAATGGCATCACCCCATTTGTTAGGAAATGGAAAGACTTGGAAAAAATTATATTAAGTGAAGTAAGCCAAGCCCAAAGAAACATAGGTCCCATGGTTTCCCTTATTTGCAATAACTAGTATATGTCTGAGACAAGCAGAAATGGTCAAAGGTATGTACATATGACCAGATAAGATGATGTTAAGCGAAATGAACCCCAAGATAGGGACACAAATGTTTTTTTCTTTCTTGCTATTGTTTCTAACGTATTTATATTGTACCATGTGATTTTTTTGTTTCTTTGTATGTTCTTCCCCCATAGTATAACCCTTTTTCACAGTATTTGATTCTGGTGCCCTGCATCTTGTATATATATTTTTTCCTAATTGGGGGAGGGGAAGGGAAATAACAAAATGTTTGGGTTTTTTTGTTGTTGTTGTTGTTTTTCCAGGGCTGAGAACCAAACCCAGGGTCTTGCACGAGCCGGCAGGCGCCCTTCCGCTGAGCTAAACCCCCAGCCCCAACAAAATGTTTAAATAAGGACCCATTGTAACAATGAGATGTATAAGACACTATGTTGAAAACCAACTTTATAACTTTGCCTGGGGGTCGGGGGAAAGGAGTTGGGAAGGAAGGGATGGTAGGGGGAAAACAAAGGAGGGGGTAACAATGCTCAATAGGAAATGGACTCATTGCCTTACTCATGTAACTGTAATCCCTCCGTATAGTATCTTTACAATAAAAAATATGTATTAAAAATATTTTTTTAAATAGATGCTGCCAGGCACCTGTGCCTCGTGCCTATAATCCTAGCTACTCAGGAGGCTAAGATCTATGGCTCATGATTTGTAGCCATGCCAAGCAAGAAAGTCTTTACTCCAATTTAGCACAAAAAGAGGCTGGAAGTAGATGCTCAAGTGATAGAGCACTAGTTGGCCTTAAGCAACAAAGCTCAAAGACAGCTCCCAGGCCCTGAGTTTAAGACCCAGGACTTAAACAACAACAAAAAGGATGATGTCTTTACATGAATAGTATGCCATACTTTATTAACTAATAAGGTAACTTCTAAACTCACTTTTACCCAATGCCATTCAGCAAGCATCTCCACAGACCAAGAAGGATAAAGCTCTTCCTTAACAAAACGCAGGTGCTTCTGTCTATTGGTCACCCAAGTAACAATAAGGCAGTTTGGGGCAGCCAGTTCAGGAATGGGTATCTGTTTTATTTGCAGTGATGACAAATAACTGTACCTAAAATTAAAAAGAAAAAAATATGAGCAAAATTTGATTCAAGAAAGAAAAATAAGCAGAGAGGAAACCTGGACTATATTGATCCCCCAAATGCAAAGGTCCTGGAATACCATTTGTATAGGTAAATATGAAGCCACAGTGACACCTGGTGGACACATGATCCACACCAAAAATAACTTCATTTTTCTTTTTCATTAAAATGTTCATTTTTCTTTAAAATTGTCAGGCTATAATCACTTCAATTTTTTGGTACCTTTCCTTTTTTTTTGTTACTCTTTTCAAAATTAAGCAAATACTGTTTAAATACTGTCTGTGTACTACAGAGGAATGCCATCACAATAAGTCTTGAAACCAATTATCTCGATAACTCAACTGAAATCTGACACTGGGTAAGGGTTGTGAGACAGGTAATACTAATGCAAGTTTAGTTCAGTGAAGCTTTTTATTCCCCTACAATCCTAAAACTTTTCAAAAATACTGACCCTTTGGGTAATTTAACATTTTACCCAATTTCACTTTCTTCCTACCACATTTCCAGTACCCAAAAGAAGTCATCCTGCTTCTTTCTTCCTTTCAAATCAATTCTACCAGGCTCTTTCTGAAATCCTCATGCTTCCATTAAAACAACAACAACAACAAGAAGAAAAAACAAAACAAGTATTGTCTTGTGTTTCCTGGTGGTTAATAATCCCATGGCAAGTTTATGGAGAACAATGCAGGCTCTATAATACCCAATTAACCAACACACAATAGTCCTCCTCCCCGCATTGCTGCTTCCAGATTCTAGCTTACTACTTACTCTGCATAAAATCCTTCCCTCTTTGCCCGGCGCTGGTGGCTCACGCCTGTAATCCTAGCTACTCAGGAGGCTGAGATCTGAGGATCACAGTTCAAAACCAGCCCGGACAGGAGAGACCGTGAGACTCCTATCTCCAATAAACCACCAGAAAACCGGAAGTGCTGCTGTAGCTCAAGTGGTAGAGCGCTCGCCTTGAGCTGAAGAGCTGAGGGACAGCACCCAGGCCCAGAGTTCAAGCCCCACGGCCGACCAAAAAAAAAAAAAAAAAAATCCTTCCCTCTTTGAGAAGTATGCTATCCCACAATGCTAACTTCAAACATTTACTACACCTATTTCATCCTCACTTTCCAAATTCAATGAGGAATAAGTTTAAAGATCTCTCTACCTCAACAATGCAATCCTTCCATTATCCTTTTTCAAAGCACAACTCACCATGCACATACCTCAACTATTATTCACCTGAACAAATAATTACATTTATCCCACTCCAAGAATCTACTCCAATGTTGTACCTAAGTTAGGCTTTGATATCACTCACATTTATTCAGTCTCTGAAACAATAAACTTGAGTCTCTGGCTGTAATTTCCTATGTCTCATCTATTCTTACTATATCAAAGCATATAGTGAGTACCCCATCACTCTATGTTACTGAGTCTATCAGTTTCTTCCTGACCAAAATTACTCCTCTTCCTCGGAGACTATCAACCATCCTACTGCCTTCTCACTAGCACCCTAACTCCTATTTAGCACTCTAACTCCCCTTTACCCTTCAGCTTCACATTCTTCCTGCAAAACCCAATCTATAATCAAAACCTAATTTAATTTATTTTCAGTGAAAGGCCACAAACCCGAGTTCTTGTGCATACAAAAAACAGACTCTACACTCTACTATTGAGTTCACCTGTAGCCTATCCTACAAGAAAACTGGTTTCCTCTAGAAAAAGTTGGGTGAAGAAAAATGGAAAACAAATAATAGATCAATACAAGCTTATTAAATCTATTCTTAGATTCTCAAAACTGCTCATTAATTCTTTTACTTACTCTTGTCAAATAGTACAAAATCCTCATCTTATAGGTTTCTTGCCTTGGCAAATTAAGTTAACTCATACATCAGTATAAATAAATAAATAATAAATGTCATCTCTTCATATAACTACTTAATAAAAAATTAACCTATTGTTTATTTTTGCTCATATGTGGAACTAGTTCAAAAGGCATACACATTCATGGGCATGTATATATTTGTATATACATCCACATACATGATTATATTTGGGTAAGCACAGACTATGAATGAAAGGGAGTCAAGAGGCAAAAAGCAAAGGACAAGGGAAAAAAGGATAGAGGTTGAATAATTCTATGAAACAATAGGTGAATAGAAGAGTGAGGAAAGAGAAATAGAAATAGGAGATGGAAGGAGGGTATCAACAGAAGGCTGTTGAGCTAGTTAAGGAAGACGAAAGAGTATAAATACGGTCAAAATAGATTTTTTGCAATTATAAAAACAATAATGAAATCTGTTGGCAATGTTTTGGAAGGGGAAAAAGGAAGGGAGAGGGATAGAAGAGGTGGGATTGAAAGCTCTCCACAAATTCAATGCAATAGCTAAAAAATTCCAACCTCATTCTTCAAGGAAATAGAAGAGGCAATCCAAAAATTCATATGGAACAATAAAAGACCCTGATTAGCAAAAACGATCCTTAACAGAAAGAACAGTGCTGGAGGAATATCAATACCAAATTTCAAACTCTACTACAAAGCCATAGTAATCAAAACAGCTTGGTACTGGCACAAGAACAGACCTCAGGACCAATGGAATAGAATTGAAAACTCAGAAATGAATCCACAGACCTACAGCCAGCTAATCTTCCATAAGGGAGCTAAAAAAAAAAAAAAAATAGAATGGAAGAAAGACAGCCTCTTCCTTACATATCCTTATATAAGAATACATATATATCACCCTGCACCAGAATCAACTCCAAATGGATCAAAGACCTCAGAGTCAAAGCAGACACCCTGAAAATATGACAGGATGGAATAGAAAAAATCTAGGTCTCCTTGGTACAGGCCGAAATTTTCTTAATAAAGACCCAGAAACATAACAAATCAAAGAAAGGTTGGACAAATGGGATTGCATGAAACTGCAGAGCTTCTGCATGGCAAAGGACATAGTTAGCAAGATCAATAGAAAGCCCACAGATTGGGAGAAGATCTTCACTAGTCATACAACGGACAAGGGTCTCATATCTAAAATATACCTGGAACTCAAAAAATTAAATCCCCCAACAACAAATCCTCAAAGAAACAACCACCCAATTAATAAATGGGCTAAAGATTTGAAGAGAGACTTCTCTGAAGAGGAAAGAAGGATGGCCAATAGACACATGCAGAAATGCTCAACCTCCTGAGCCATAAAAGAAATGTAAATCAAAACAACATTGAGATACCACCTCACCCCAGTTAGAATGGCTAGAATCAAGAACTCTAATAACAACAGATGCTGGAAGGGATGTGGACAGAAGGGAACCCTACTGCATTGTTGGTAGGAGTGTAAACTTGTTCAACGACTTTGGAAAGCATTATGGAGGTTCCTAAGAAGACTCCACATAGAGCTCCACTATGACCCAGAAATCCCACTTTTGTGCATTTACCCAAATGATCACAAACAAGGCCATACTAAAGCTACCAGCACAACTATGTTTATTGCAGCATTACATAGCTAAGATATGGAACCAACCCAGATGCCCATCAGTAAATGAATGGATCAAGAAAATGTGATATATATACATAATGGAATTCTATACCTCCATCAGAAAGAATGGCATTGCCCCTTTGTTAGGAAATGGAAAGACTTGGAAAAAATTATATTAAGTGAAGTAAGCCAGGCCCAAAGAAATATAGGTCCCAAGGTTTCCCTTATTTGCAGTAACTAGTATATGTCTGAGACAAGCAGAAATGGTCAGATAAGATGATATTAAGCGAAATGAACCCCAAGTTAAGGACTCAAATGGTTTTTCTTTCTTGCTATTGTGTCCAACAAATTTATAAGGTATTTCTTTGTTGCTTTGTATTTCCCTCCCCCACCATATAACCCTTGTTTTAACTGTATTTGATGTTGATATAATTTGTGGAGGGGAAGGGAAAAAACAAATTGTTTAAATAGGGATACAGATGGACCCATCGCACCAATGAGATGCACAAGATCTTATGTCGAAAACTAACTATACATCTTTGGCGTGGGGTGGGGGGAGATGGGAGGGGATGGTAAAGGGAAACAAAGGAGGAGGCAACAATGCTTGATAAGAAATGCACTCATTACCTTGCCCATGTAATTGTAACCCCTCTGTATAGTATTTTCACAATAAAAAATTTTTAAAAAGAGTTGGGATTGAGTGGAATACATTATAAACATATGAAGAAATGTAATAATGAAATTCTCCTCTGTATAACTTATATAAGCTAATAAAAAAAGAAAAAAGAAAAAAGAAAGACATAGACAATGTATCTTCAAATTTAAAAAGACCCTAATTCTATTTTTATATCAAATATTTAATATCAAAAACAAAATAAAAGCAAAAGGGCAAGAAGCATAGCTCAAGTAATTGAGTGCCTGCTTAGCAGGTATGAGGATCAAGATTCAATCCTAAATCCAACAAAAAAATTAAAAGCTTTAATGTTTCCATAAACATTATAAAGAATATGAAAAGACAATCTAAAAATGGGAAAAATATTTACAAATCATGTCTGTTATAGTATCAAAATACATAAAGAATTCATAAATGAACAACTTTAAAAAGTCCATTTTAAAATGTGTAAAAAATTCAAACTATTTTCCACAAAGAATATACAAATGACCAAAAAGACACAAAAAGCATGCTCAACATCATTTGTTAGAAAAATAAGAATCTAAATCATGATAAGAAGAATGTAATGGTAAAAATATGATCAAATTAGTACTCATTAGTGACAGGAATGTAAAATGGTTCAAGCTACTCCTAGGTATGCTTCCGAAGGAACTGAAATCATTACCCAGAGTCTGCCAAACTATAATCTTGGAAGGCACAGTCTCCAAGATTAACATCATTCCTTACGCCAACTGTAAGTTCAGTTTCCCAAACTACCCTCAGACTCCATAATTTGTTAGAAAAAGTCATGACACATAATGAAAGATAATACATGTACCATTTTAGCTTATTAGAAGAAAGGACAGATTAAAATGAGTAAAAGAAAGAGACTTAAAAGATATTAAGTAGATTTGACAAAGAAAATGCATGATCTAGAATTTTATTTTGCTACAAAAGACATTTCTAGTACAACTGGTGCAACCTGATTAAGGCCTAGTGTATACATAAGAGCATTTGATTAGTGTCAATTACCTATTCTAAGGATTGCATTATGATTATGTCAGATAATGTTTTTAGAAAATATAACATTTAAGAGTGCCTAAAGGGTCACAGAAATAGAGGGACAAAGAGTGAATAAATGCAAAAGGGGTACTTACTAGACACTAGATTGAAAATGAACTCTATAACTTGGGATGGGAGGGAAAAACTGGAAGAGAAGGAAGGAATGAAATGTACTTTTTACCTGACCTACGTAACTGTAATTCCTTTGTACCTCACCTTTACAATAACAATAAAAAAATTAAAAAGTAGCTTCTTCTAAATTCATTCTCAGGTGATTCAAAAAAATTTCATTCACATAAATATTGACACTTGAACACAAATACACATACATCAGCTATGTTAATTTGTGTATGATTCTTGCAACTTTAAGAAAAAATATTCTGGGCTGGGAAGGTGGCTCAGTGGTAGAGCACTTGCCTTGCATGCTCAAGGCCCTGGGTTCGATTCCTCAGCACCATATAAGCAAAAAAGAAAAAAGCCGGAAGTGGCGCTGTGGCTCAAGTGGTAGAGCGCTAGCCTTGAGCTGAAGAGCTGAGGGACAGCGCCCAGGCCCAGAGTTCAGGCCCCACGACCAGACCCAAAAAAAAAAAAAAAAAAAAGAAAAAAGAAAAAATATTCTATTGACACAGTTCATAAACAAAAAGAAGCCTAAAGATAACTGCTAAAAGGGAGTCTTTACAAATGAATTTCAAGTCAAAATAAAAATTATTTTCTCAAGCCAAGCATCAGTAGCTCATGTTTGTAACCCTCACTACTCAAGAAGTTGAGATCTGAGGGTCCTGGTTTTAAGCCAACTGGATTTTTGTCTCTCAGACAAAACTGAGAGACTCCTATCTCCAGTTAACATGCAAAAAGCTGGAAGTGAAAGAGTGGTTCAAATGGGATAGCACCAGCCTTGAGCAAAAAAGGTAAGCAAGAAAACATGAGGTTCTGAGGGTTCAAGGCCTACTTTCAAGCACAAAAAATTTCAAGCACAACAAATTTTCTAGGGAAAGATTACTTTCCCTAGAAAATTAAATAGAGAGAGGAAATGTAACTGAAACCATTCATCAGAAGTAGTGGGGAAGTCAGATGCTGATGGTTCATGCTTATAATCCTAGTTCCTCAGGAGTCTGAAATATGAAGGATTAAGGTTCAAAGCCAGCTCAAGCAGAAAAGTCCAAGAGACTCTATTGCCTATCCAGCAAAATAATGGACTGGATCCATGGCTCAAGTGGTAGAGCACCAGTTGTGAACAATTAAACTGAGCAAATAACATGAGGCACTGAGTTCAGGCACCAGTACCAGCACCAAAAGGGAGAGAGAGACAGAAACAGAGACATAGACAGAGAATGACAGAAACAAACACATAGAAGGTAATATTTCAAAAGCACTATTAAAAAGAAACAAAACAAAGCAGTGGTACTAGACTGTGTTGAAAATCAACTATAAAACTTGTGGGTAGGAAGGGAAGGAACAACTGAGAGAGAGCAAGGGAAGGAATGATATTGCACAAAAAGAAATGTACTCTCTTTACCTAACATATGTAAATGTAACCCCTCTGTAACAATAAACTGAAAAAAACAAAAAAGAAACAAAATGAGCCAGTTACTGATGGCTCACACCTGTAATTCTGGCTATTTGGAAGGCTAAGATCTGAGGACTGTGGTTTGAGGCTAGCTCAGGCAATAAAGACAATGCGATTCTTATCTCCAACTAACCTCCAAGAAAGTAGCCTAAAGTAGAACTGTGGCTCAAGTGACAGAGCGCCAATCTGGAGCAAAAAAGCTGAGTTCAAGTCCCAGTACTGGCACAAAAAATTGCACAAATGTAACAGATTATTAAGTAAAATTAGAAATACTCTAGCACATTTCTAAATTTTAGAATCTGATGTCAAAAGCAGGAAAAACAATGCCCTTTACTGTACAGAAGTAACCTTAGCAATTAATAAATATAAATACATTACTTTTGAGTATATAGGAAAAGTTCAAGAGAATTACTTAGCAAAAAAATTAAAATTTTAAAACCATTGAAAGCATTTTAGTCATTTTAGATTACCTATATCCAAGTTTATGGTGTATTATATTAAACCAGAGTATACAAAAGACCATCGGTTTTGTTGTTCTTGTTGTTGTTTGCCAGCCTTGGGGCTTGAACTCAGGGCCTGGGCACTGTCCCTGAGCTTCTTTTGCTCAAGGCTAGCACTCTACCACTTGAGCTACAGCTCTACTTCTGGCTTTTTCTGTTTATGTGGTACTAAGAAATGAAACCCAGGGCTTCATGCATACTAGGCAAGCACTCTATCACTAAGCCACTTTCCCAGCCCAAGATTATAGGTTTTAGAAAGCATTTTTAATAGAGAATTCATCTTTACTTACCTGTTACTTCTTTTAACTGACTTATTCTGCCATGGTGGATCAATCACAATTACATCAAATGTTTTCCTACCTAAAATCAAAGACATAATTTCTAAAATATCTTCTGTATGTGATCACTTTAAAAACTAAACACAAGGTCTGGGGGTGTGACTCAAGTGGTAAGAACATCTCCCAAGTAAATAGAAAGCCTTGAGTTAAAACCTCAAAACTGGTAAAAAGGAAAGAGGGAGACAGACAGACAGACACAGAAAGACAGAGACAGAGAGATAAATAGGTAGACAGACAGACAGCCAAAACAGATAGATACTAAAGGAGGATTGGGAATGTAGCTCAATAGTAGCACATTTTTAATAAGTACAAGAGGGCACATAGGTTTAAACTCTAGTATCTGAAAACAATAAATATTGGCCTTAATTCAAAATTCAGCTGTCTCTTATGAGAACATCAAAATATTATTCTTACTAATAACAAACATAATTTGAAACTACAGAAATATCCTTAATTAATGATAAGCAAAATAATTACTTACAATTCAGAAGTGGCTGCATACAAGAAATATCAGACAAAAGAAAACTGCTTTTTGGTGGCAGCAGGTATTTCTGTCCCATTAAAGTAATCATTTTTGAGAAGCTAGATTTGTTTTCAACAATGCGTGAAAACAAATCCTGCTCTGTAACAGAAGTATCATCTTCCATTAATTGTAATGTCTGAAGTTCCATATTATTCAGAGAAGGCAAGTGCTTTGCCATTCCACATAATTCAGACAAACTGCAGGACTCTAGAGGTAAAATAATGGGTTCACCACTACAGTTGTCTCCATTTTCAGCAAGTGGATAAAGGAAACCACTTCTGAGACCTTCTTGGATTAACTGTAAAGATCCATCCAAAATCAGTTCTCGGATCTGTAAGAGAATTTGTTAAAAGTATGTTAAAAAGAGTCACTAAAATGTCTCCTAAATAATGAAATTACTACTGAGCTTTTAATGTCTAAATTAAAATCAACATTCCTAATTCTTACAGTTATTTTCTTTTTTTGCGGGGGGGGGGTCCGGTTGTGGGGCCTGAATTATGGGCCTGGGCACTGTCCCTCAGCTCTTCAGCTCAAGGCTAGCACTCTACCATTTGAGCCACAGCGCCACTTCCGGCTTTTTTCTTTTTTTGCTTATGTGGTGCTGAGGAATCGAACCCAGGGCCTCATGCATGCAAGGCAAGCGCTCTACCACTGAGCCACCTTCCCAGCCCCTCTTATAATAATTTTCTACTACAATGAGATATACAGTATACTTCTGAATTATTACTTCCTAATCGTAGAACAAAACAGATTTTACAGATGGAAATGTGGCCTAGTGGGAGAGTGCTTGCCTAGAATGCATGAAGTCCTGGGTTCAATTCCTCAGTACCACATAAACAGAAAAGGCCAGAAGTGGTAGAGTGTTAGCCTTGAGCAAAAGAAGTTTAGGGACAGTGCCCAGGTCCTGAGTTCAAGCCCCAAGACTGGTAAAATATGAAAAGTATGTCATTAAAAACATCTAAGAGGAGGCACTGGGATATGACAAAATACACACAATTAGATACCCACATACAGTGGGACCAAGAGGATAGTCTTAGGAGAGAATCACAAAGGTGCAAATACCCAAATGCCTCCTCATATATCTCTCTGTGTGTGTGTGTGTGTGTGTGTGTGTGTGTGTGTGTGTGTGTGTGTGTGTGTGTGTGTGTGTGTGTGTGTGTGTGTGTGTGTGTGTGTGTGTGTGTGTGTGTGTGTGTGTGTGTGTGTGTGTGTGTGTGTAAAATACTAAAACAAATTCCAAAGATGGGAGGTGGGGATGGACTTCTCTTCTTAATACCCAAATGCCTCCTCATATATCTCTGTGTGTGTGTGTGTGTGTGTGTGTGTGTGTGTAAAATACTAAAACAAATTCCAAAGATGGGAGGTGGGGATGGACTTCTCTTCTTAAGTTGTTTTTTTCTTTTTTTGTTAACTCTGTATTCTTTACCTTATATACAGCGTATTCACATCCACATTTGTGGGCAGGCAAGGGAATGGCACAGAATCAGACAGAAAAGGTTGAAAAAGTGCAGGAATTAAGCACACTGGATATACCAGACATTGATGGAATGTCTGGTATGAAACTGGTTGGTGGAGATGGGAGAGAGGGAAGAGAAGAAGAAACAGATGACACTATGCAAAAGGAAAATGCAAAAGGAAATGACCCCACTGTATATCACCTCTAAAACAACAATAAAGTAAGTTGGGGAAAAAAAAAATCTAAGAGCACTGATGACTCACATTTGTAATTCTAGTTACAGAGAGGCTGAGATCTGAGGACCATGGTTCAAAGCCGGCCTGGGCAGGAAGTTTGTGAGAATCTTTTTTTTAAGTATTAGAAAATATGTGTTTTTTTATTTAAATCATTTTATTGTAAAGGTGATGTACAGAGAGGTTAAAGTTCCATAAGTCAGTTAATGAGTACATTTCATTTCGAACAGTTACCCCTCCCTAATTTTCTCCCAATTTTTCCTCTCCCAACCCACTGACCTCCAGGTTATAAAAGTTTCTTTCCAACATAGTAGCTAGTGAGTATCACTGCTGAGTCAGTTCACCCTTTGTTCCACCATTTCTTTGAATTCCTTCCTCTCCCTAAATCAGATTAATTTATATACAAGACAATGGGTACAGAGATCAAAAACAGTAACAAGCCCAGCGTTCATGGCTCACACCTGTAATCCTAGCTACTCAGGAGGCTGAGATCTGAGGATCATGATTCAAGGCCAGCTTGGGAAAGGAAAGTCTATGAAACTCATCTCCAATTAATCACCAGAAAACCAAAAGTGGTGCTGTGGCTCAAGGGGTAGAGCACTGGCATTAAGGGACAGTGCTCAGGCCCAGAGTTCAAGACCAACAACCGACCCCCCCACCCCCCCAAAAAAAATGCCAAAAGAACTCCTTATCTCTAATTAACCACCAGAAAATTAGAAGTGGCCTTGTGGCTTAAAGTGGTAGAGCACTAGCCTTGAGTGAAAAAGCTCAGGTAAAGTGCCCAGGCCCTGAGTTCAAGCCCTGTGACCGACAAAATATACCCAAGAGGAACTTGCTAATTGGGATATTAAGATGCTAGGTAAGATTAACATACCAAGATGGCGACAGGGCAGTAGGGAAACGCCACAGCTCTCTCCAACCAAAAAGAGAGTTCCAACGCTTAATCTCCCCAAGAGACTGACAACAACAAAAAGACGAACACTCAGAGAAAAACCAGAGGCGGAGAATAACAAAAAAAAGAAAGAGAGGAAAAGAAGAATTTCAGAACAGAGAAAAGCGAAGACCCCTCCCCCAACCTTTACTGGCCGCGCAGCAGTGCACCAAGCCGCTGGCCAGCCAGCCCGGCGGGGGCTGCCGGAGCCCCAGAGACACAGGGGGCCGCTTGCAGATCACCAGGTACCGGTTTGCAGAACAGCAGATCGCCAGGAAAAGAGAAACCTACCAGCCGGGAGTCTCCACAAGGATCCCACCCCCACCCCTCACTCTCCACCGGAGCAGAGAGGCTCCATCCCGCCAAAGCAGCTCAGCACCAGCAGCGCAACAAAGGGACCTGTCGGCAGACCACCCACCCGATCGCGATCGCAACGACCCGGCGGAGCCGCTCGGGCCCCAGAGACACCGCGAAGAAGCTGCCTGAGCGTGGACACTTTTGACCCGACGGCTTCGACAGAGGCAGAAACAGAAAAGAATCACACAGAGCCACCACCACCCAACCCAGCCCGCAACCACCCCAACTGAACTCGGATTGCAACAACAACTGATGACCTACACCACACAGAAACAACCAGCTCCAGGGTGAGTACCGCACAGGGGAAGTGTATCCCTCAAAGGAGACCAGAGCTGGAGGGAATCCCCAGACCCTGACCTAGACTCCCTACCCCAACACCCGGACCACAGGACCCACTAAAACTGGGAACTGTTTGAGAGCTCCACCAGCCCGTGGAGCACACTCAGCTGGCCAGGCTAGAGCAAGAGCGCCCCTGGAAGGGAGCTTAAATGCCCAAGCCAGGAACAGCGCCCCTGGGTCAAGACTACCAACAGTAGAAGAAATTTGAACTGTGTCCCCCAGGCTGTATAACCTAGGTGGTATACACATCAGCACAGGCCTAACGAGTGCGCTCCAGGCTGCATAACCTAGGTGGTATACACATCAGCCCAGGCCTAACAAGCGCGCTCCAGGCTGGGGCCGGAACCAGGCCCGGGGATCCGGCGCCTGAACAACACGACCAACTCCTCCCAACTGAAGTAAAAAGCTGAGCATACGCCTCAACAGAGGGGAGAAAACCAGGAAACAACACTCCCCTGGGAAGCACGCCTGTGACAACAAAAGACCTGGAGGCCCAGGACAAGAGAAGCCCAAACCCCACCAAAACTCCACCCATATACCCTAGACTGGGAATTGGGCAACACAGGCTGCCAGCACCTGATAGTAAGCAGGAGCTCAGACTGTTAAGGCGGCTCAGCAATGGAGTGATAGTCTTGGATGTATGAGGCCCTGGATCTGATTCCTCAGCATCACAAGAGCAAAAAGGGTCAGCAGTGGTGCTGTGGCTCAAATGGTAGGGTGCCAGCCTTGAGCTGAAAAGCTGAGGGACAGCACCCAAACCTAGAGTTCAAGCCCACAACCAGCCCAAAACAAACAAACAAAAACACATCGGGAGCCCATAGCAGACTCCAGTATTTGGGAGAGTGCATCCAGAGCATCTGTTCTTCACAAGAGCACCCGTAGGAGCAAACACAAGCAGTCTAGGCTGCTCAACCCTTCCAAAGGCGGGAACTGCCAGCAATCTACAGCAGAGAGCTGAGAATCCTAAGTCAGAATAGCAGCTGGAAATAGGCTCCCAACAGAACCCAGATCAGGCACAGATTCTCTCTACCAATACAGAATCAGCAACCAAGCAAAGACAGATACACCAAAACAAAATTGAAGAGCAGTCTCCTGAACCTCCATGCGAAAATCACAGAGAAAAATCACAAGGTTTACCACCACCCAGGACAGCAAGCTCACCTCAAAAGCCAGCAGCCACGCAGGGGAGAGCCCCAGTGGGAGCAAAGCAGGAATGGAAGACAAAAGCTACATCCAAGGGTTGCTGGAGGCAATGACTCAAGAAATAAAGCGAGAAATTGATCAGAAATTGAAAGAGCACAAGGATGAACTATCCAAAGAAATACAGGGTATCAAACAAGAGATGCATGCAAAAATAGAAGCTGCACAAACCTCAGTAAGAAGTGAGATAAACGCCAAATTAGAGGTAATGCATACCTCATTGAGAGGTGAGATCAGTACTCTGAGAACCAACATTGAATCCATAAAGGGATCCATTTCCTCCATGCAAACCACAATAGAAGCCACTGTCAACAGAGTGAATGAAATGGAAGGTAGAGTGTCAGTTACAGAAGACAGAATACATCAACTGGACCAAAAAGTGACAGATATGGAAAAATCACTCAAATTAAACCAAAGGGAAATTCAAGAGCAAGCAGATAATTGGAGTGGACGAAGGTGAGGAATTCCAGAGCAAGGGAATGCAACACCTATTTAACAAGATAATCAATGAAAATTTTCCCCACCTCAAAAACGACCATCTTAACTACATCACAAAAGCTTATCGAACACCCAACAAGCAAGACCCCAGGAGAAACACTTCTAGACACATTATAGTAAAAATGATAGATCTGAATAATAAGGAAACAATCCTGCATGCAGCAAAAATGAAGAAGGAGCTATACTACAACGGGAAAAAAATAAGAATCACTGCAGATCTCTCCACACAAACAATGAATGCAAGAAAAGCCTGGGAAAGCACCATACGAGCCCTGAGAGCCAATAACTGCCAACCCAGACTGATAAACCCGGCAAAGCTAGCATTCACATTCGATGGAGAACTGAAAACTTTTAATAGCAAAGAAAAACTAAATGAATACATAGACATTACAAGGAATTCTAAGAGGGGGGACACAACCTGAAGAAAGCAACCAGGAACTGGGGCCTGCCCCAAACAGGCATTACTCAAAGTCTAACTGAGCAAGCACAGGAGGAAAGGAAAGAAGAAAAACTTAGGAAAACGGAATGGCAGGGACAACAATGCATCTCTCTATACTTTCTCTTAATATAAATGGGCTGAATTCACCAATTAAAAGAAAACGAACTGAGGACTGGATCAGAAAACAAGACCCATCCATCTGTTGCCTTCAGGAGACCCACCTCTCAGCCAAACATACAAACTCAGAGTGAAGGGGTGGAAAAGGATCTACCAATCAAACGCCCCCAGTAAGAAAGCAGGTGTAGCTATCCTGATATCTGACAAAATAAAGTTTTCATTAAAATCAGTACAGAAAGACAAGGACGGACACTACATATTAATAAAGGGAACAATCCAAGAGGAGGATATAACCATCATCAACTTATATGCCCCAAATATTGGTGCACCCAGATATGTCAAACAAATGCTCTCAAACTTACAGAATAAAATAGATGCCAATACAATAATACTAGGAGACTTTAACACACCACTCTCACCAAAGGACAGGTCTACCAACCAGAGGATTGGCAAAGAAGCTACCGAATTAAGAGAGGCCATACTTCAAGCGGAATTAACTGACATCTACCGAGTATTTCACCCTAAAACAACACAGGACACATTCTTCTCAGCACCTCATGGAACTTTCTCCAAAATAGACCATATCATAGTTCATGCAAGGAACTTAAGCAAATACAAAGGGATCGACATAATCCCCTGTATCCTATCTGACCACAGTGGAATCAAGCTAGCTCTCAATAACAAAGCATACCGCAGAAATTTCTCTAATACATGGAAATTGAACAGCACACTCCTTAACAATGCCTGGATAACAGAAGAGATCAAAGAAGAAATAAAGCATTTCCTACAACTCAATAAAAATGAAAACACCTCACAAAGAAACTTGTGGGACACAGCAAAAGCAGTCCTGAGGGGCAAATTTATTGCCCTCAGTGCCCACATCAAGAGAATGGAGACAGACCAAGTAAATAATCTCATGTTGCAATTAAAACAGCTAGAAAAACAAGAAAAAATGGGACCTAAAGCTACTAGACGAGCCAGATAACCAAATTAAAAGCAGAGATTAACCAATTAGAAAATCAGAAAACCATAACCAAAATAAACCAAACAAAAAGCTGGTTCTTTGAAAAAATAAACAAAATTGATGGCCCATTGGCTAGATTAATTAAAAAAAGAAGAGAGGAAACCCATATTAATAGGATTAGGGATGCCACGGGAAACATCACAACACGTACCCAAGATATCCAAACAATTCTAACAGACTACTTTCAAAAGCTATACTCTCTAAAGGAAGAAAATCGGGCAGAAATGGATGCATTTTTAGAGAAATACAAGTTGCCCAAACTGAGCAAAGAAGAAGTTAACCAATTAAATAAGCCAATATCCTATAACGAGATACAGGAAGCTATCAAAAGTCTTACAACAAAAAAAAGCCCAGGACCAGATGGATTCACAGCAGAATTCTATAAGACCTTTAAACAAGAACTAATACCCATACTCCTCAAGCTCTTCAGAGAAACAGAGAAGGAGGGAGCTATCCCAAACTCATTCTACAAAGCCAATATCACACTCATCCCCAAACCAGGCAAAGACCCAACCAAAAAGGAGAATTACAGGCCAATCTCCTTGATGAACACAGATGCAAAGATCCTTAACAAGATTCTAGCTAACAGAATCCAGAAACACATAAAAAAAATAATTCACTATAAACAGGTAGGCTTCATCCCAGAGACACAGGGATGGTTTAACATACGTAAGTCAATAAATGTAATTCCAACATATCAACAGAGCCAAGGTCAAGAATCACATGATTATCGCCACAGATGCAGAAAAGGCCTTTGATAAAATTCAACATTCATTCATGCTAAAAGCTCTGGAGAAAATAGGAATAGAAGGAACATTTCTAAAAACAATAAAAGCCATTTATGACAGACCAATAGCCAATATTATACTTAATGGGGAAAAGCTACAACCAATTCTCCTAAAATCAGGAACAAGGCAAGGATGCCCACTGTCTCCACTCCTCTTCAATATAGTCCTAGAACCCTTAGCCAGGGCAATAAGGCAAGAAAAAGACATTAAAGGGATCCGCATAGGGAAAGAAGTTAAACTATCCCTTTTTGCAGACGACATGATACTATACCTCCACGATCCCAAAAACTCCATCCCCAAACTCTTAGAAATCATAAATCACTTCGGCAAAATAGCAGGATACAAAATAAACCCACAAAAATCAGTTGCCTTCCTATACACTGACAATGTACAGGAAGAGAGGGAAATAAAAGGAGCAACCCCATTCACAATAACCTCCCGAAAAATAAAATATTTAGGAATTAACCTAACCAAAGATGTAAAAGAACTATTTAATGAGAACTATAAAAAGTTAAAGAAAGAAATTGCAGAAGACACTAGGAAATGGAAAGACCTCCCATGCTCCTGGATAGGCCGACTTAATATAGTAAAGATGGTAATACTTCCAAAACTAATATACAAATTCAACGCAATTCCTATTAAAATCCCAATGACGTACATCACTGAAATACAGAAAACAGTCCAAAAATGCATATGGAACAACAAAAGACCTAGAATAGCCAAAACAATTCTAGGGGATAAAGACAATATGGGAGGGCTATCCATGCCGAACTTCAAACTCTACTACAGAGCTATAATAACAAAGACAGCATGGTACTGGCACAAAAACAGACCCGAAGACCAATGGAACAGAAGATCCAGAAATAAATCCACAGGCCTACAGCCAGCTGATATTCGACAAAGGAGCCAAAGACATACAATGGAAGAAACACAGCCTCTTCAACCGCTGGTGCTGGGAAAACTGGGCAGCCACATGCAGAAAACTAAAAGTGGACCCCAGCCTATCACCATGCACCAACATCAACTCAAAATGGATTAAAGACCTTAACATTAAACCTGAATCTCTGAAAATACTGCAGGACAGAGTAGGAGAGACACTTGAACTAATAGGCACAGGAAGGAACTTCCTGAACAGAGTCCCAGGGTCACAACAAGTTGGAGAGACTCGACAAATGGGACTACCTTAAAATAAAAAGCTTCTGCACAGATAAAGCTATCGCAACCAAGCTAGAAAGACAACCAACTCATTGGGAAAAAATATTTACCAGCAATATATCAGACAAGGGGTTAACATCCTGTATATACAGGAAACTCAAGAAACTAATCCCTCCCAAACCTAACTAACCAATTACTAAATGGGCAAGGGAACTAAAGAGGGACTTCTCAAATGAAGAAATAAAAATGGCAAAGAAACACATGAGGAAATGTTCATCATCCCTGGTGGTGAAGGAAATGCAAATAAAGACAACCCTGAGATACCACCTTACCCCAGTCAGAATGTCCCACATCCACAAATCAGCCAACGACAAATGCTGGAGGGGATGTGGAGAACGAGGAACGCTATTACACTGCTGGTGGGAATGTGTACTTATACAACCACTTTGGAAAGCAGTCTGGAGGGTCCTTAGAAAGCTAAAGATTGACCTCCCTTACGACCCAGTCATACCACTTCTAGGCATCTACCCTGAACAACAGGAACCAATATACAAGGACACGTGCACCTCCATGTTTATTGCAGCACTGTTCACAATAGCTAGGATATGGAAACAACCCAGATGCCCCACCACAGATGAATGGATCCAAAAATTGTGGTATCTATACACAATGGAATATTATGCAGCCATTAGAAATGACAAAATAATGGCATTTGCAGGGACATGGATGGAGCTAGAAGGAATCATGTTGAGCGAGGTAAGCCAAGAACGAAGAGACAAACAGTACATGGTCTCCCTGATAAGTGGATGCTAAATCCAAAATGTTAGGTGATATGACAAAACTAACAGGACTTAAGAAACAAAGAACTCCCACTCATCTGGTTGAACCACTACCAAATATCCCCATGCTGCTGATCACATATATGGTATATAACATGTGAGCACCGTTATATATTACAGACTGTGATAGACAATTTGCTCCAGGAAAGTTAGAATGAACTTGTGACTTTAAATGAGCATCATTATTCCACAATACTGTGAATTTCCGGAAATTAAGTAATCACTTAATCACAATCAAAAAAAAAAAAAAAAAAGAACCTCGGGGAAGGGAGGGAGGGAGGGGATGGTAGGGGGAAAACAATGGAGGGGGTAACAATGTTCAAGAGGAAGTGTACTCATTACCTCACTCATATAACTGTATAGTATCTTTACAATAAAAAAAATTTAAAAAAAAAGATGCTAGGTAATAACACAAGGCTCAATATATCTGAAAGAATTGAAATCACTAGAATATATTCTTAAATGCCACTAGACAAATTGGAAATCAAGAACAAGAAGATACCAAGATAAACCCCAAATAGAAATAAAATGTAACTTATCACATGCCTGGCATGTAGGAGGTCCTGTCAGGCCACTGGAGATCGCCTAAAACCTTACACTGGGTTCAAACTTCAGCACCACAAAAAATAATTTTTTAAAAAGAAAGATAACTGGCTTATACTAGTCATTATTATAAAAGCAAGTTCTAACTGATCAAAATGAGCCTTGAAGCTAGGAGGCAGTGGGCTCACACCTGTAATCCTAACTACTCAGGAGGCTGAGATCTGAGGATCACAGTTCAAAGCAAGCCTGAGCAGAAAATCCTGCAAGATTCTATCTTCAATAAACCAGCAAAAAAGTTAGACTGGAGGCTTGGCTCAAATGGTAGAGCACCAGCTGAGTAAAAAAACTGAGCAAGACCATGAGGCCTGCAGTTCAAGCCATGTGGTACCAGCACACACACATACACACACACACACACACACACACACACACACACACCCTTTGATTTTTAAGAACATCCTTATATTGTCCATTTGTTTTATACCAATTCACATTAAACTTGCAAAGTGATTAATGAACATTTTATAGTTACCTTTGTATGATACTCCATAGCATCCAATTCACCTTGATTGAAAGCAACACATCTTTTACGCTTCTAAAGAGTAGATAAGTTACAGAGAAAAAGTTATATTGCCATCTGGTAGACATTAACACTTCTAAACATATATTTTCTTTTTTTTAATAGTATCTTTTTATCTTCAAACATTTTCTATATTTTGTATCTATCTTTAGGAGGCAATAATTTCTGCTGTTAAAATCAATGCAAAGGGTACATTGTAAGGAGGTACTTTCCCAAGGCAAAAGAAAAAAAGTTAACATTCACTACATATCTTCATCTAACCTTTATATATTAATATGAAAACTCAATATGAGACTAAAAAATTTAAAAATAATGCCCACACCAAACTACAACTGCTTATTTGTCTGAATTAAGAACAGTAAGGGTACATTGCCCACATTTTATTGAAATCTTACAACACAATATAGTCTTTTCTGTGCTTCACACATAAACAATCAATACATATTAAAGAAATATATGCAGTAAAAATTCACAAGAGCATTAAAAATTCCACTTTAGGTAGCTACAATAATGTAATAAAAATTATCGGCTACTTTAATTTTCAACATGCTTTCTATTTCCTTCTTTTCTGCTCATTTATAAGGTACATGGGGACAAAGACTGCCTCATCACTCTGTAGAGAAGCACATAGAACTAGATGCTGGTGGCTCACACCTGTAATCCTAGATACCTAGGAGTCTTGAATTATTGGGATAGCAGTTTGAGCCAGCTTAGAAAGTAAAAGGTTTTCAAGATTTCCCTATCCAACCAAGAGTTAGACATAGCGATGCATATCTGTTATTCTAGCTACCACGAAGTTTAACATAGGTGGATGTGCCCAGGTACCCATTTGGGCAAGACCCTATCTCATTTATAAGCTAAAATCAAGGTTGGAGTTGTAGTTCAATGGTAAAAGCACTGATCTCGCTAGTGTGAAGACCGGAATTCAAACCCCAGTATCACACACACACACACACACACACACACACACACACACACACACACACACACACACACACACACACACACACACACACACACACACACACACACACACACACACACACACACACACACACACAGTCAATGGAAGAGTAATCAATGTCATTCCTATCACTAACAACAAGAAGCCACACACACACACACACACACACACACACACACACACACACACAGAGTCAATGGATGAGTAATCAATGTCATTCCTATCACTAACAACAAGAAGCCAGGCACGGTGGTTTACACTTGTAATCCTATCTACTCAGGAGGCTGAGATCTGAGAATCGTGGTTCAAAGCCAGCCCAGACACAGAAGTCCATGAGACTCTTATCTCCATTAAACCACTCAGAAAACCTAGAAGTGGCCCTGTGGCTCAAGTGGTAGAGGGCTAGCCTTGAGCTGAAGAGCTGAGGGACAGCATTAAAGCCCAGAGTTCAAGCCCCATGACAAACAAAATAAATAAATAAAACTCATGTGAAATGGACTTTGTGTAATCAACTGTGAGCTCCTGAACTATATATATATATATATATATATATATATATATACACACACACACACACACACACACACACACACACACACACACACATATATATATTTATGTATGTATTGAGGTATAGTTCAAGCCTATATGTAATTCTCAACTTTTAAAAGATGGGGCTGAGAATATGGCTTTGTGGCAGTGTTTGCCTAGCATGCATGAATCCCTGGGTTCAATTCCTCAGTACCACATAATCAAAATATAAATAAATTTAAAGAATATACTTACATATATACCCAAATATTTTAGTATTTTTAAATATATGTATACAAACATTTGTGTTTCAGACATGTACATTTCCAACAGTATATTTCCACTTTCATTAGTAGAAACTTTTCTAAATCTACCATCTTTTTGTCAAACTTTAATTATGAACTTATCCCCAACAGATCTCTATAAACCTTCCAAACTCCACTTACTGCTTTTAGCATTTTGCACAGAAAGAAACATGTTCTTTAATTTTAAAAATCTTACTCATTAAATGGCTAAGCAGAAAGAGCTTGGGGTTTGGTTTTATTTATAGAACACTCACTTCTGAGTCAAACTTGCTTACTCCTGAAATACTCAATTTGGTGTTCTAGAATGGTAGAATCTTTAGTTAAAAATCACCTTGGATATGCTAATGCTTTCTGCTTCATTAGATCTTGTTTATAGTTAATAAACTACAAAGTATTTGATTTGCTCAATGAAAATTTTGTTTTCTTTAGAAAATTATATGTGTAAAACTGTCTACCTTCCCAATAACAGAAACGGAGATTTTTCTTTTAACACCATTCATTAGATGTTCTTTTTCATTACTTTGTTGGTGTTCTTTGTGAACAGGTGCAGTTATATAAGGTTTAGTGACATTAAACAGTTCAGGCCGAAAGACATATTTTTTTGTGAATCCTTCACAATTTCCCCCATCCTCATTCTCTGGCTTAGTGGTAGAGTCCAAAGCAATACATGGAGCAGAGGCACCAAAACATGGCAAAGAATCCATTTGAAGAGAATCAAAATGGACAGAAAAAGCAGGCTTATTTTTGCAATGAGGTTCATGATGTTGCTGACATTGATAATTTATCTTGTTAATGAAAGAAAGATGATCCAGTAGCCACCCAGATGACAGCTGGTGTACTACAGACATTTTCTTCCTTCAAAAAAAGTCTAGGAATCAAAAATTAGAAGTAAAACAGAACTTTGAAGATCAAGTTCTTAAATAATCTGTATTCCAATAAACAGATTCACAGAGTTGATGTGCACAGAAGAGAATTTCATGCTTGTTAATGTATATGACAGCTCTAAGGAAAGCTGCAATGTTTTAATATAAACTTCTTTTCATTTCAGAGTTGATCATTCAAAATTTTCGGCCAACTCAGCCAAAGAAGGTTTTAACTTGTTATTATCTGGAATCCCAATATAATCCTCCTACTATCTTCTCATGTCTTCCACACTTCTTGCTTTAGTTCTTGGATCCAGTCACTAGGTCCGCATTCTTCAGGTATGTAAGTCAATAAATCCTTAAAAGTGTCCTGACAAATCAGAAAGTAATACATTAACTATGTGAACTCCTTCTATTTAAGGAGATAAACCAATGTAGAGGGGTTCTATAATTTCAGGAGAAGTTGTTAATGAGTCAAGGCTTGATTTTGTCACAGTAAATACACCCCATTTCCCAGCATCATTGTTCTATAAGCAGAGTAAAAGGGTTAAAGGACTGATCTAGCCAGAACAAATCCAATTTAACAGCTCTTCAAAAATACTAAACCCACAGAATCCCCATGGCCCATGCCTGTAATACTAACTACTCAGGAAGCTGAGATCTGAGGATCATGTTTCAAAGCTGGCCTGGGCAGGAACCATCAGTGAGACTCTTATCTCCAATAAACTACCAGAAAACCAGAAGTGGTGCTTTGGCTCAAGTGGTAGAGTGCTAGCCTTGAGCTGAAGAGCTCAGGGACAGCACCCAGCCTCAGAGTTCAAGCCCCACGACAGACCATTAAAAAAAAATAAAAAGCCCAGGCAGCAAAGCTGTTGAGACTCCTAATTATCTCCAATTAACTACCAAAAAAAGGTCAAAAGTGAAGCTATGGTTTAAGTCGTAGAGCACTATCCTTGAGAAAATGAACTAAGGGACAGTACCTAGGACTGAATTCAAGTTCTAGGACTACACCTTTCCTTCCTCCCCTTCCCCCCCCCCCCAAGAAAACAAGCTTTAAGCAAAACTCCAAGGTTAAGGGTCCAGATCCATAATAGGTCTGAGCCACAGTTTCAAGTAACTAACTGGTCAGAACTTCGTTATTGTTTTCAGAAGGTGGTTTACAGTTCTGGATAAAGCTTTCTAAACCCCAGACAGTGAGTACAAATAAGAAGTAGTTCACAGAACAGTTAATATCATTTAGATTCAAATCCCTGTGTATTCCCAATATGACAACTGACAAGTTACTTGATCTCATTCAGCATCACTGTCATCATTTTTATTACATCTCAGTGTACAGGACACTAATAACTCAGTATAAAGAGATTATTTACATGAAGGAGATAAACCACATGGAATGTGGTGCACAATGCTTGGCCCACAGCAATTGCTCAGCCAAATGGCCATTGCTGCAATTGGCGATGCTGGTGACCCTGGGCACCCCTTTCTTGGCTACCTCATGAGGTGAGGAAGCCAAGAAATGACTAATGAGTTGTAAAAATTTTGTTGGGGGGGGGGGGGGGAACCTAAAATCCACACAAGAAAAAGCAATCTGCCTCCAAATTACAATTCTGCTTAATGACACAATTACTTAAGTCTTCTCAGCTTTCGCTCAGAGACGTTCTGCTACTTTCCAGGAACTGGGCAATGCCTGACTCTCGGTTCAAATTCAGAGAAATGTTAGGAAATAAAACAACAGTAGTGACTCCTTCTTTGCCTCACAGCAACTCAGGGCCACTTCCCGTAGGCTCCTCAGCACCTCGGGCCCTCGCGGGCAACCCACGATTAGAGGACCATGAGAACCACGAGAGCAGAGGGAACACTGAGCCAGGCCTCGAAGCGAAAGCCTCGGAACGGACAGCCGCCACAGTCTACAGCCACCTCACCTCGTCTCCGGCCGGTAAAATGCACGCCGCCTTCTCAGATTTCCTCACGGAAATAGCACCCAACAGTAACCATTAAAGAGAGGGTGGGGAAGGAGAGCCGATGGGCGCCGCCATATTGCTGTACGGAAAAGGCGTTTCCTTGGAAACTTAAAGCGTCCAGGCCATTCCCCGGCGGTGTGGGAGCTCTCGGGTCTTCAGGGCCCACTTTCAAAGACAGGCCAACTTGGCCAAGGGCAGGGACCGATGCCAGTATGCCCGCAAGACCGCGGGACGGGGTGCTGTGCAGAGGCCGACTTCCGGCGACGAAGAGCCGGCGCAGATGAATGACGCGTGCTCACGTCGTGCGCGATGACGTCAGCGTCGGCGGAGATTTTAAAATTCAAACCGCCGCCGGAGTGGCGGAGGTAGGACCCTACGTTTTGGCGGCTTCTCTGGTATCTGAGCAGTGTCAGCACGGTTTGGAGAAATTTGACCCCTGGACCTTGTCAGAAGGCCGAAAGAAAGGTAATGAAGGCCAAGCTGCGGTGGAGGGAGAAGGTGATGGTGTGGTGTTGGTTGTCCTGCGAGCGCCCGGGCGGAGGCGGCCTGGTGCTTTTTCCGAGTCCCCAACATTACTCTTGGCAGCGATTGCTCAAGGGACGAGAGAAGGGTCTAGACGAGAGGCTGGAGCGCGCTGAGAGAGAAGAGGATGGGAAGGGAAAGACTAGAATTCGCCTGTTGTTGTGATGTGTCGGCTTCCTCTGCCACCGCAGCTTCGTACTTAGCGGTCTAGTAGCGACTCTGTCATGTCTGAAAGCCTAAATCTTGAGAGTACATTTTAAGTGTTAGTTGAGAGCAGACAGCGCTGTAAAGTAGACGAGACGAAGGAGAAGAGATGAAGAGAGAGTGGAAGAAGGACTAGCCAGAATTCTGGAGGGGTTGATACTTCCCGGGGGGGGGCGGGGGGCGGGTAGAGCACTTGCCTAGCCAGCCCAGAGCCCTGGATTGTATATACCTATATGCGCGAAAAACAAACACAAAGGAAGTGGAAGTGAATGTAGTCACTGTGAAAGAGTATGGGGTGTCCAAAGTAAAAATCAGCACAGATGTCCACTCCCTCACGTTAGGGAGGGCCGATCTTGAGAACGTTGCGTGGAGAGTGCCTAATACCAGAGATGGAGCGAGGATCAAGGTGTGTCAATCCTGATAAATTACAAGACAGCCTTTAGAGTAGCCCTGAAAGGACTGAGGTGCTAATCATGTGTTTTTTAAAATGGAACCCTGACCCCAAGAAGGGAGGCATTGGTTTCAGTAAATGAAACAGATGTTTAATACCCAGGCTCAACTACAGTGTTAATTCTTCCTCGTTACAAAACTTGTTTGGATGTTGCAAAGTTGATAAAAGACTCGTTTTCTTTTTAAAAGAATTAAATTGTCCACACATATATATAATATAAAAAGCCATAGTATAGTAAGCACTGCGCATACCCCTTCCAAGAGTTTTTATGTTGTTTGACAGTGTGTTTTACATGTGCTTAAAGATAAGGATAAAAATACTTGACAGGTTTATTCTGCCGTTTATATTTGTGTTATGTTAGGACAATTTTAAATTATTGTATATAAAACACTCGAGTACATCTGGATCTAAATATGCACAGTTACAAAGTTTTAAATGTTACATTATGCTGAATTAAGAATAAAATCAATTTTCTTTAAAAGGATAATAAAGAAAATGGAAGCATGCTACAAATCATTTATGGACTGGATGGTTTATCCAAGTATAAACCTTGAGATTAGAACCATAGAGACAGTAATTGGGTATAAAGGAGAGATTGGTATTAGGAAACGAAACAGAATATCTCTCTTCCTTGAGATGAATAATGAAATGAGCATTTTAAGGGGAATAAAGAGAACTTGAGGCAGTTCTTCTCAACCTATCTCTGACTTCCCATTGAAATAAACACACACACAATAATAGGGATATGGTCAGGATATTCAGGGATTTTTGTGATCATGAGTACCCTTGAAAAGATAGGAATCATATTCATCTTTGTATCTTCTACACTAGTAGATGCCCTTATATATGATGTACCATTAGTAAATGTTTTTAAGTATTGAATACTTGAAGTTACATAGGTGTTTCTTTGCAAATCAAGACTTGTATGTACGTGAGCAAGTAAAGGTAGTACATGAGATTATCTTGAAAAAGCAGAACACTGCTTTTCCCTTGAGTATAAAGTTTTTTATTTACCGTTTACCTGTGGAATTTTTGCTAACACTAAATTCATGAATGTAGGTCATAAGCATGAAGCGCAGTTCAGTTTCTACTGGTGGTGCTGGCCGTCTCTCTATGCAGGAGTTGAGATCTTTGGACATGAATAAACAATGCCTTTATACCCCTCAAACGTAAGTGTCTCTCATACCTATTGTCTTGGGCAAAGAAATCATAAAAAGTAGTTGATATAAAGATGTAGTATGGCTAGGTGCTGGTGGCTTATACCTATAATCCTAGCTACTCAGGAGGCTGAGATCTGAGGATCCTGGTTTGAAGCTAGCCAGGTAAGAAAACTTTGTGAGACCTTAACTCCCATAAACTATTCAGAAAAGATGGGAAGTGGTGCCTGTGAGTCAAGTGGTAGAGAAATAGTCTTGAAAAGAGACTCAGGGACAGCACCCAGGCCCTAAGCTGAAGCCCCATGACCTGGCCGGGGGGGGGGGGGGGGGGGGGGGGGGATGTAGTATGATGGATTTCTCTTTCCAGTGTTACCTAATTTGGAGTAAAAGTGGTACGTCAGTTAAGTGTTACGAATTTATCTCATTTGTTCCTTAAATTCTCAAAGTTAAGTCCTTTGCAAGGCACCTTCTAAAAGGAATGCCCCTTCAATACTGTTCTTCTTTTTTATCTTATGGTTTTTGGTTCATACACAGTCTATTCTATAACTTTGAACTTACTAAAATGTTTCCTACTACCAAAGTTCTTACTCAAATCAAAGCAGTATTATTTTCTCTGTTGATTAGCTACAGTGTCATAGAAGGCAACAGAACACTGCTTCAAATTATTCCCTCAAAATTCACAGGAAAAGGTGTCTGCATGAGCTTGGTATCAAAAAATGTAGACTTCTCCCCCCCTCCCCCCCAATGACATTCTTCTAGTTAACAGAAGATTTTTGTAAGCCCTTGTGGAATGGGGGCACTAATGCCTAGGTACAAGTTACTTGATAAAGTCCTTGCATTTACATAGGGTGAGTTTCTGTTATTTGTAGATGTTTGAAATATATTTTTCTGAATACATTTTGAGGCATGAGGAACTTTTATTCTGCCAACGGCCATTTGGATATTTGTAGTACCATTATCAGCCCAATGTAGGTAGACCACCTCAGGCTACATACAAAAAACACAAGAAGCATATGTATTCTGTTTTGTCATGTACCAAATCATTTCTTGGGCTATATGCAGCTCACTAGCCAGAAGTTCTTCAGCCCTAAGGAATTTTTGTACTGTTACAGATTTATGTCTTCAGTTGTATTAAAGGAGAAATATTGCCATTGTCAATGGGTTTTTCAGTAATTTACAACATGTACATTACATAGAGCTTTATTCTGACAGTGAGTTTTGTAATGCACACCTATAATACCAGCACTCAAGAGAGAAGAAGGCAAATGGAGGGTTTGAGGGCAGACTTACATCATACACACCACTATTCTCCTGTTATATCTGTTGGTATTAACCATATTAGAAATTAAAACTTAAAATATTAACAGATACTAATTTTAGTAAGAGTAACATTAGACATAATAGCATGGTTTTTTTTTAAGTTTTGGGGGGTTTTTTTGCTTTTGTTTGTTTGTTTGTTTGTTGTTGGTCATGGGGCTTGAACTCTGGACCTGGGTGCTGTCCCTGAGCTCTTCAGCTCAAGGCAAGCTCTCTACCACTTGAGCCACAGCACCACTTCCATTTTTCTAGTAGTTAAGAGACAAGAGTCTCACAGACTTTTCCTGCCCAGGCTGGCAGGAACTGCAATCCTCAGATCTCAATCTCCTGAAGAGCTAGGATTACAGGCATGAGCCACTGGCGCCTGGCAATAGCATGTTTTTAGCGAGGTCCATATCTCACTTTCTTTTTTTCATTTCTAAATTTATCTTTTGTAGAACTGCATATCTTACTATGTGTTGAAGGACTAGGTGCATAGGCCAAGAAGTAGAGCACTTGTCTAGCAAGCATAGGCCCTGATTTCAAATCCCACTCCCATAAAATAGACAGACAGATAGACAAGTATTCAGAAGGTACATCCTTATTTGCACTGGGTACCACCATTGAAGGAAGAGGAGAGTCCTGATGAAAATTTCCCCAAATATTCTTGGTTTGGTTTGTGTATAATATAATAAATACAAAGTCAAAAATTTTAATTTAAAAAAGCAAGCTTTAAAAGAAAAATTCAAAATAGCTATGAATGTATGACTGAAAGGATTTTCTTTTTTTTTTTTTTTTTTTTTTTGGTCATGGGGCCTGAACTCTGGGCGTGGACACTGCCCCTCACCTCTTCAGCTCAAGGCTAGTGTTCTACCACTTGAGCCACAGAGCCACTTCCTACTTTTTTGTGTGTGTGTGGTACTGAGGAATCGAACCCAGGGCCTCATGCATGCAAGGAAAGCGCTCTACCCCTGAGCCACCTTCCCAGCCCCCCAAAAGGATTTTTTTTTTTTTTGTCAGTCATGGGGCTTGAACTCTGGGCATGGGTGCTGTCCCTGAGCTCTTCAGCTCAAGGCTAGTACTCTACCACTTAAGCCACAGCGCCGGCTTTCTGGTGGTTTTTATTGGCAATCTAGTCTCATGGACTTTCCTGCCCAGGCTGGCTTTGAACCGCGATCCTCAGATCTCAGCCTTCTTTTTTTTTTTTTTGGGGGGGGGGGGTCCAGTCGTGGGGCCTGAACTCTGGGCCTGGGCGCTGTCCCTCAGCTCTTCAGCTCAAGGCTAGCGCTCTACCACTTGAGTCACAGCGCCACTTCCGGCTTTTTTCTTTTTGCTTATGTGGTGCTGAGGAATTGAACCCAGGGCAAGCGCTTTACCACTGATCCACCTTCCCAGCCCAGATCTCAGCCTTCTGAGTAGTTAGTATTACAGGCATGAGCCACCGGCACCCGGCTTCTGAAAGGATTTTTATATCTTTTCTTTTTCCTTAAAGTTGTTATCCATAGCATACTTGAAGATAGAATAAAATAGGTAAGTATTCTGCTTCTTAACTTTAGCATTGTAACTTATAGTAGCCCGTTGTAGTCATAACAGTTAGAGATTGCTGCTGATATCTTTTGTGATTTTGAATAGTTTTAATGGGAAGAAATTTTGGTTCTAACATATTTCCAATGTGTTTTGAGCTTATGCTTTTTATTTTAAACAATTGTTTTTCTATTTTTCTTCAAGCAAAGAGAAACCAGCCTTTGGAAAGTTGAGTATAAGTAAACCTACATCTGAAAGAAAATTATCTATATTTGGTAAAAGGTAATACTATTTTTTATTTGTTCTAATAGATTTCTTTTCATTGGTAGTGGTAGTGTCTCATTGTGAGTTGAAACCAGGGCCTTCTACAGTCCAAGTAACCATTCACTGATGCTTTCAGATAAGGAAAAAATTAAATGACATGATTCTTTTCAAGACAGAGGTTGTACTCTAGTTTTCACCAGTTTAAGATGGTAAAATTTGGAGTCATCCTGGTGGCACTTGCCTATAATCCCAAAAGTTTAGAGGCAGAGAATGGAGAATAGTTTATTCAAGGCAGTCCTGGCTATAATAAAATCTTATCTCACTGGGTACCAATGGCTCACGCCTGTAATCCTAGCTACTCAGGAGCCTGAGATCTGAGGATTGCAGTTCAAAGCCAACCAGGGCAGAAAAGTCTATGAGACTCTTATCTCCAATTAACCACCAGAAAACCACAGTGGCTCAAGTGGTAGAGCACTCATCTTGAGCTAAAGAGCTGAGGGGATAGGTGCCCAGGCCCAGAGTTCAGTCCCACAACTGACGAAAAAAAAAAAAGAGAGAGAGATTTGACTTGTATTATTGTTGATGTTGTTTGTTTTTGGTATTTTTTGTTGTCTTTGAGAGGGGCAAAGCAATTCACAGGAAGGAGGAAAGGTGAACAAATGCAGTCATGGTATTAAGTATAATATACACTTATGTTAAAAATGAACTATACATGGCTAGGAAGGTGGCTCAGTGGTAGAGTATTTGCCTTGCATTCATGAGGCCCTGGGTTCAATTCCTCAGCACCACATAAGCAGAAAAAGCTGGAAGTGGCACTGTGGCTCAAGTGGTAGAGCACTAGCCTTGAGCTGAAGAGCTGAGGGATAGCACCCAGGCCCAGAGTTCAGGCCCCATGACCGACAAAAAAAAAAAAAAAAATGAACTATGCAATTTGTAGGCAGGGATTGGAGGGAGGAACTGGGGAAAGTGAAAGAAGGGGTGACATTGTCCAAGAAGAATTGTACTCATTTACTGACTTAAAGAATTGTAACCCCTCTGTACAACCCCTTAATAATAACAATGTGGGGCTGGAAATGTGGCTTAGTGGTAGAGTGCTTGCCTACCATGCATGAAGCCCTGGGTTTGATTCCTCAGAACCACATAAAGAGAAAAGGCCAGAAGTGGAGCTGTGGCTCAAGTGGTAGAGTGACAGCCTTGAGCAAAAGATGCTCAGGGACAGTGCCCAGGCCCTGAGTTCAAGCCCCAAGACTGGCAAAAAATAAATAAATAATAACAATGTAATTATATTTTTGTAATAGGTTTGACTTCTCAGTGATCCTTAGCTAACACTTTGAGCCCATTCACTAAACTAGATTAGCAGCTATCTGTACTGGAGGTAGAAGTTTGACAGATTAACAGGAAAAATTCCTATTATTTGAAAAGCCTTGGGAGGATTACTTTACCTCTGTGTTTCAATTTCATCAAGTGTAAAAGTGGAGACAACAAATAAGAGTATCTCCATAAGCAGTTCTGAGACATTATTAAAGGAGATGACAGTAATATTTACAAAGTTGAACAGGTATTGAGCATTCCTATGGGTCAAATATTGTTTTAAATGCTTTGTCTACATTAACTCTTTCAATAATCCTCAGGCATTTTTCCAAAAAGAATAGTGTCAAATTAGGTAGTGCTGAGTAAGGGAACAATCATAGGCAGATAAGCCTGAAAGAGACTGTGTTTATTGAATACTTAAACGATAGAGTGGACTGTGAATGTACATTGTTAAAGAATAATGTGTATCAATAATATAAAACATCAGAAGATTTTTTTGTTGTATGTTTTGTTTCATTTGTACAATCCTGGGAGCATTGCACATACTAAGCAAGTGCTCTGCCATGAGATACATCTCCATAGAAGTATATCAAAATTATCTTTGACTGCTATAATATCATACTTTACTCTTCCTCTGCTTTAATTAATAGAATTTTGTTTAGTTAATAAGAACTAAAAATTAACCTTTAGTATTAATCGCCTTAAAATAAGTCAGACTTGACCACAGAAGGATATTGTTTTGACTGCCTTTTTAAAAATATGTTTCTAGAACGAGTGGACATGGATCCCGGAATAGTCAGCTTGGTATATTTTCCAGTTCTGAAAAAATAAAGGATCCAAGACCACTTAATGACAAAGCATTCATTCAGCAGTGTATTCGACAACTCTGTGAGGTATTTTCTAAGTTAAATAGTCAAGTTGTGGCCTTATTGCAATAATTTTTTTTCTATTTCAAAATTGTTTGCTTGTTCATAAAAATTATTGTAGTTTCTTACAGAAAATGGTTATGCATATAATGTGTCCGTGAAGTCTCTTCAAGCTCCATCTATTAAGGACTTCCTTAAGATCTTCAGTTTTCTTTATGGCTTCTTATGCCCTTCATATGAACTTCCTGACACAAAATTTGAAGAAGAGGTTCCAAGAATTTTTAAAGATCTTGGGTATGTATGTTTCTCATCAGTCTAAAAAATTTATTGGACCCAAAAAAAAAAATTTATTGGAACACTGAGAGGAACCAAACTCAATAAATTTGTAAAGAGTTTGAATAAATTGAAGGGTAAATAAAACAACTTCATAGTTCTATTGATTCAGATTTTGCTTTTGGAGGGTTGTTTGTTTAGCTATAACAAAAATTCCTATGACTAGAAAATTTATAAAGAATAAGGGTTTATGTAGCCCATGGTTCTGGAACCTGGGTAACCCAGAAGAATGGGGCTAGTGGCTCAGCATTTAGTGGGGGCTTTCTGGCTAGGTCATGTCATGATAAAGAGTACCACACGACAAAAGAGAACAAGTGTGTCAGAGTTAACTTTTAAAACAAAGCCCACTTTCTCAGTAACCCACTAATCCAGAAATGGACTAATCCATTCATAAAAGGATCAGTCACCTCCCAGTGGTGCCATGTATATATAACCAATACAGAGCTTTGGGCATTAGGATTCTAACACCTGAGTTCTAAGGGACAAACACTCTAACTATAGTAGTAGGTTATTACAGAATTACAGGTGATACACATAAGGTGTTGAACATGCTGAAATAATACAGTACAGAAAGTACAACCTAGTTACAGATTTTAGGAGTGAAAACAGCAAGATTAGAGTAAAATGGAGTGAGGTAAAATTGAAAAAAGACCATAAAAAATAAGCACAGGCCATGTGTAGTTGGTGCACTCCTATAATCCCAATACTTGGAAAGCTGAGGCAGGAAAATCACCAGTCTAAGGCCAGCTTGAGTTACTTAACAAGTTCCAATGTGACCTATACTACACAAGACTGTCAAAAAAAAAAAAAAGGTAAGCACAGGGTGGATAGAGGATGAGAATATCAGAAGTTCATACACATGGTTTATTGAGAGTACATTAAGGAAACAAAAGATATTTTGGGAGTTCAGCATTCTGGTTGTAAATCAAATTCTGCAGGTTAAGGTATAATGCAAAGCAATCCATAGAGAAGAAATCACAAAAATACATAAAATCATTAGCGAGTAAGAATCTCAGCAGATTCTGTCCAACTGGGGCAAAGCAAAGGTTTTCCAGTGTAACTTCTCAATTTAATTTAGTGCTTTATTATGGCAACAGAAGTTAACTTTTCTTTCCCTCGTTTGTGTAGATATCCTTTTGCACTATCTAAAAGCTCCATGTATACAGTGGGAGCCCCTCACACCTGGCCTCATATTGTGGCAGCTCTGGTGTGGCTAATAGACTGCATCAAGGTATGTAATTTAATATTTTTAGAACATACTTAAGAATGCTTCTTTGTCAAAAAGATATTCTTGTTTCTCTAACATTACGTCTGCCACTTTTCTCAAAGTCAACTTCAAAGTTTTATCTTTTCAAAGTACTTTTGATTTTAAATTCTTCAAAATGTTAATGCAAAACAAGAGAGGTACATAGATAGTTCTCATGATGTTTTACAATTTAAATAAAAACAAGTCAGTAGAAAATAGATTTTTTAACTGTCCCTCAGGAAATTTATTTGCCCCTCTTTAAGTTAAAAATTCATATTTATTGCAAAAAGTTTTATAAATGCGGTAAAGCCATAATATCTCAGCTTAGAGTACTTCCTTTTAGTATAGTTCTTCTGCTTATTTTTATGGAGTTGGGGAATGAACCCAAGGCATCACACAGGCTAACAAGCACTCTGCCACTGACTTATACCTTCAGTCTGGATATAGTTTTAAAAGTGTTTTATTCATTTGCAAAATATGTATAGTCATGTGCCTCTTAATAACATTTCAATCAAAGGTGGATAGCATATACAAGAATGGTCACACTAAATTTTTATAGACTTGAAAAATTCCTAGTGCTTAGTGACACTGTGGCCATTACAAACCATTACTCAACCTATCTCTGATTGATGCTAATCTAAAGAAACCTAGCTGGGCATCAGTGGCTTATGCCTGTAATCCTAGCTACTCCAGAGGCTGAGATCTGAGGACTGCAGTTCTAAGCTAGTCTGGGCAAGAAAGTCCATTAGACTCTTATATCCAGTGGACTACTAAAAGAAAAAGTCTGGAAATAGAGCTTCTGACTAAGGTGGTTGAGGTCTAACCTTGAGCAAAACACTAAGGGACAGTAACCAGGCCCTGAGTTCAAGCCCCAAGACCAGCACACACACACACAAAAAAAAGAAGAAAATGAAACTTACAACACTGCCACTGCCAGTAATATGTAAGTATAGCACATATAGTTACATATAGATCGTGATACTTCATAATAATAAGTGACTATGGTACTAGTGTATATTCATATGCATTTTATTATTAGAGTGTACTCCTACTTAAAAAATAATGTTTAGGAGTAAGGTGTGTCTCAAGTGGTAGAACACTTTATTAACAAGTGTGAGACCTAGAGCTCAATTCACAGTATCTCAAAAAAAAAGTAAAGAAAATGTAAATATAAATGTAAAAGTATTCATTATAAAACAAAGGGCTTCATTATGCCAGAGGCAGCTTTGTACACCTTGCATTTACATGTCTTGATTGGATTAAGAGACCACATTAAATGATGGCAATCTCGCCATCTTGATTTATGTAATTATGCTATGATGTTTACACAGTGAAATCCCCTTATTTCTCAGAACATGTTCTCCATCATTAAGTGGTTTGTGGCTATATATTTATTAGACTGTTGATACATATTGACAAATTTCCCTTTGGGAAACTTGTACCAAGTACAAACTTGTCACAATGTGGGAACATACCCATTTTCCTACTCTAGGCTTTTTGTGTTTGTGTTACTGGGGTTTGAACTCAGGGCTCTAGCAAGTACTATACCACTAGAGCTGTGTCCTAACACTTTAGTCTTTATTTTGTTTTTGTAGGAAAGTCTTGCTAATTTTGCTCTGACTAGCCTCTAATTAAGTATTCTCCTGCATCCATCTCTGCATAGCTGGGATTACAGATATATTCCACTACTCCCTGCCATCCTAGGCATTATTGCTTGAAAATCTTCTTCAGTTAGCGAAGTAAAAGCAGCTTGTTTTACTATATATATTGTTGAAACAACTTTACTTAGGTATGGTTTGTTACTCATATTTCTTTTTTTTTTTTTGGGGGGGGGGGTCCGGTCGTGGGCCTGAACTCTGGGCCTGGGCTCTGTCCCTCAGCTCTTCAGCTCAAGGCTAGCGCTCTACCACTTGAGCTACAGTGCCACGTCCGGCTTTTTTCCTTTTTGCTTATGTGGTGCTGGGGAATCAAACCCAGGGCCTCATGCATGCAAGGCAAGTGCTCTACCACTGAGCCACTTTCCCAGCCCTTATTCATATTTCTTTAAACCTGCCTATACATACTTTTTTTGTTGTTCAATTTCATATTTTCTTTTACTGATAATTTGAGTGTTTTGTTTTGAGATGAAGACTTGTTATGTTGACTAGGCTGATCTCAAAATTCATGGACTTGAATCATCCTTCTACCTCTGCCCTCTCTTCCCAATAACTAGGACTCCCCCAAATAATTATGACTAGAGGTTCTCATGCTCAACACTGTGCCCAGCTTTTTCTCAGTGTTGCCCAGTGTTATGCTTTCCCACAGGTTGAACCTATAGACTGACATTCTAAGTAAATATACTACCATTGAGATATACCCTCTAGTCCCAGTGATGTAATTAGTCAACAAAATGACAAAAAGAAAATGGTCAATTTTTTTTTTTTTTGCTTCTGTGGTGCTGAGGAATTGAACCCAGGGCCTCAGGCATGCAAGCCAAGCACTCTACCACTGAGCCACCTTCCCAGCCCCAATAGTCAATTTTTTTTTGTTTGTTCGTTTGTTTTTTTTTGGTCCGGTCGTGGGTCCTGAACTCTGGGCCTGGGCGCTGTCCCTCAGCTCTTCAGCTCAAGGCTAGCGCTCTACCACTTGAGCCACAGTGCCACTTCTGGCTTTTTTCTTTTTGCTTATGTGGTGCTGAGGAATTGAACCCAGGGCCTCAGGCATGCAAGGCAAGCACTCTACCACTGAGCCACCTTCCCAGCCCCTCAATTTTTTTTAAGTTGAACATTTTTATATTATAGAAACTGTTTATATCTTTTGCCTTTTCAGTTTTTTTGTTTGTTCATTTGTTTTTATTTTGGTGGGTCGTGGGGCTTGAATTCTTGGCTTGGGCGCTGTCCCTATGGTCTTCAGCTCAAGTCAAGCGCTCTACCGCTGGAGCCACAGTAGCACTTCCGGTTTTCTACTGATTTATTGGAGATAAGAGTCTCATGGACTTTCCTGCCTGGGCTGGCTTTGAACCACGATCCTCAGAACTCAGCTTCCTGAGTAGCTAGGATTACAGGCGTGAGCTTTTTTTTTTTTAACTTTTATTGAATTTAGTAGTCCAGTATGGTAGAGAAGGCACAACTCCAATAAATGTCTCACATAAAAGTAACTATCATTAGCCTGCTTTGTATTTTGAAAGGAACATTCTTTAAAGAACCTCTTGGCTCTACAAAAGTACTTAACAATTAACATGAAGCTAGTTGTTTTAACAATACAAATAACAGACCTTGTGTTTAACAGCTCCTTAAACACACACATTAAATTATAGTTATTTCAGGCAGGCACCAGTGGCTCACATCTGTAATCCTAGCTACTCAGGAAACTTGAGATCTAAAGATCATGGTTCAAAGCCAGCCAAGGCAGGAATGTCCATGAGACTCTTACCTCTAATTAACCACCAGGAAAACTGGAAGTGGCACTGTGGCTCAAAGTGATTGAGCTGTAGCCTTGAGCAAAATTGCTCAGGAACAGTACCAAGGCCCAGAGTTCAAGCCCCATAACCAACAAAAATGTTATTTCTATAGCATAAGTTTTATTAAATCATATTACCACACTCAAGGAGATATCTTTTTTTCTTACGAAGAAAATGGCACAAAGGTACTGTTTTGCTTGGGGGAAGTTGGGGATTTGTTTTGTCTTGTATTGTTTTTGTAATGCTGAGGCTCAAACCCAGAGCCTTAAATGTATTAGCCAAGTACTCTATTACCGTGTTACACCTGTAGCCCTGTTGTGCCATTTTGTAGGGTAAAAATGGTTAAGTTAAATAAATTAGCTACTCTATTTAATGCAAATATTTTTCCCACTTTTTCCTTCTAATTTAATGTGCTGGGTTTTTGTTGGTTATGTGTTTTGTGCTAGTACTGGGGCTTGAACTTAGAGGCTTTAGTGCTTGCTTGATCACAGCTTATTTTCTATCACTTGAGCCACATTTCTAGTTACATCTTTTTGCTGGTTAATTAGAAATAACAGTCTCTCAGATTTGTCTGCCTCAACTACCTTCAAACATCAATCTCAATCTACCAGCTAGCTTGGATTCTAGACATGAACCATCAGCATCCAGCAAATATGCTGTATATTGACTGTTTCATAGTTGATCATTTTTATCTTCCAGAAGTGGAGAACTTTTTTTCTGTCAAAGGCCATTAGGATATTTTTAACATCATTTTTAAGTCATACAAAATCATCAGTGCAGATAGATGGCCACAGGCAGCCAATAAGAAGTATATGTGTATGTCTTATCATATATCTTATTCAGCCTTCAGGCCATAGATTCCTCTATTTTGATAGTCTAAGGCAGTTTCTTCCTTTTGTACCTTCTGAGTTTCCTGTCCTACCTTGTGCTAGAATTCTGAAAAGTATGAAGGCCCCTCAGCCATTCCCTTGGCTATCTAAGTCCCTTAACTAAATGTAAGTGGGTAGATGCATTTTGACCCAGGAGCCCCATTACATTCAACAATACCAGTTGTCAAGATAGGAGTAGAAATCCAATACTATAATCCATTAATGAAATTTTATTGGACTTTACATTTATGCCTTCAAGTCTGTCTCTCCCTCATGATATATGTGATAAGGGAACTACATCTGTGCTCTTTCAGATACTGCCATACCCCTCCTGTCACTGGAACACCTACCCTTAATTTGCCTAATCAGTTTAGGGTTTTCTTAGATGATTGTGAGACAGTAGTTCTACAATGGTCTAGGAATTATGCAATAGCTATATGGCAGTGGTCATATGCCTCTCATCCCATTACTTAGGTTGAAATCCCTTTCTTCCTATCTTGCTTTGCTTTATGAGGTAGAACTGAAAACTATGACAATGTAAATAATCTGTTAGTTTCTTGTTCTAATTATCTTTTCCACTTAATTAAAGACTTTAAATGCATTTGGGAAAGCCTCCCTTTTCTCTCTAATATTTTTTAATGCTTCCAATTTTTTCCCTAGTATTTTTATGGGATTTTGTGATGTTTTAGTTTTTTGGTTGATTATTTAACTGGTATGGTTATAGGGAGTGCCTTTGTTATTTTGAGATGGTGTATTACCATGCTGCCAGGCTAGTTTCAGACTCTTGAACTCCAGTGATACTCTATTTCAGCCTCCTGAATAGCTAGGCCTACAGTTAAACACCAACATAGCCAAATGGTTTTGAGTGTTAGTTCATTTGTAATTCATTTTAGCTTAAGAAAGAGAAAGTGAGGGGAAAACTGGGAGAGAGTAAGGGAAGTGGTGACATCCAGAATGAAATATACTCTTACTTGTATAACTATAACACCTCTGTACATCACATTTATAATAACAACTAAAAAATTAGAAACCCTCTTTCCACCTCCCTACTGGACATTTACACCTTGAACCTGAAATAAACAGCACAGACTTGGAAGAAGAAAAAAAAGAGAGAGAGAAGGTATTATCACTCATATAACTCACTACCTTTTATTAAGTAACTTGTTGTTTTCCCAGTTTTGAATGGTCCTCAATATAGTCTTAGGTCTATGTCTCAAGATTTTTGCCCTATCATAGAATCATAATCTGTCACTTTCTAATATATTTTACACAGTAGAACATTCTTAACTGCTTTTCATAATTTTCTAGACAGACATATTCTCATACTTTAAACTATTTTTTTAATTCCATACATATCTTGTGATTTTCCTTTCATTGTCATCACATTGAACTCACAGGTATATTGGTGAAAAATTATCTTGTCATTTTAAAAAGTATTAAATGTTTTGCATATTTATATCTTTTCTTAAGCAAAATGTTATAGTTTTCTCCACTTCAACTTTTTTTTTTTTTTTTTTTGCTTTTTATAATACTAGGCCTCACATTTGTTGAGCAGGTGACCTATCACTTGAGCCCCACTCCGAGCCCTTTTTCAGCTCAAGGCAAGCACTCTGTCTACCTCTTGAGGCACAGTGCCACTTCCAGTTTTCTAGTGGTTTATTGGAGATAAGAGTCTCATAGACTTTCCTGCCCAGGTTGGCTTTGAACCACAATCCTCAGTGCCCAGCTTTTGTCGATTATTTTCAAGATAAGGTTTCACTTTATACCTGGGCTAGCCTGGTCTGTGGAGCCTTCTAGTTGAATTTCCATTGTTGAATAAGATGACAGATACACACCACTGTACCCTCACTGACTGAGATGGAGTCTCCTGAACTTTCTTATGCCTGGGCTGATCTCTAAGGAGCTAGGATTACAGGATTGAGACATATTATACCCTGTTAAAAACATTTTTAAGTTAATTTCATGTGTTCCATTGTTATTAAGATGAATAGACTTTTTATTCATTGTACTTCTAAAATTATTAATATTCTTTTATAGTTACTACTTTTATTGGACTTCCTTAATATTGTTGTTCTCTGTTGATTTTTTTCTTGTGGTTCTGAGTTTTATTTCCAGGTGTTTATGCTTATTCAACAGATAGTCTTACCACTGAGCCATGCCAACAACAGCCCTTTTTTTTACTGGTTATTTTTGAGATAGGGCTATGCTCCCTGCCCAGTCATATGCTTGTACCAAGACACATCCATCATAGCTGGAATGACAGACTGATAAATCACACCCAGATTCTTTCCTTTGAGATGGAGGCTCATAGATTTTTCTACCAGACTAGTCTGGACTTAAGATCTTTCCAATCTTAGCCTTCCACAAAGCCAAAATGAGGCCCGTGCCACCACACCCAACTATTGGCTAAGAAGGGGTCTCAAAATTGTTTTTGCCAGGCTGGTCTCAGAACACAATCTCAGCCTGCCAAGTAGCTAGGATTACAGATGTGAGATACTGGCAACCAGCTAGTTGATTTCTATTGTTATCATTGTCTTCAAAGTTAGTATCTTCTAGTTTATCATTTAATCATAATATTTCAGTTAAGGGATAATGTTTTGTATGTTGAAGTTTACCTGCTTTTTATCCAGAATGGTTACTGAAAGTTACATTCTTTCACAGGATTGATTGAGAATATTTTTCTGTAAATGATATAATACATTGGCTTCTTAATAGCATCTGTTCTTTGTTGTTTATTCTTGTTAGATTCCCACATTGATTGTGGATATTTTATAACAAAGCTTGATTTTCCCCCCTTATTCTTACTAGGCTTCCTTGACCAGAACTTGGCACATAATTGGTTTGAATAGCAATAGTTTAGGCTGAGTTCCTCCATCTCCTCCCCTCTACTAATAACCATGAGTAGGAAGGCGGGTTGGGTGTACTCCAAGAGATTTGCTTAGTAATCGAAGTGAACATGTCTTAACTTATCTCAGATCTCCTGAATCTTTTTGTTCCCTTCTGAAGTTTGACTGTATTGAGAGGTAGGTGATAATTATGTTGGAAAATGCCACAATTAAGAGGATGGCTCCAATCTATATTTTTTTTATGTCGGTCTTAAACAACTTCAAGTTAAAACTGTTTCAGCTAAATTTTCTCCTCAGTGCAGAACTTGTCAATTTTTTCACTGTAGGATTTCTGGGGATCTGCTCTCCCTCTCTAAGGCTTTTTTGAACTTTGCAGAATAATGGGGTTTTCATAAGAACCTTTGATAAGGCAACAAGAAACTCTTTACCCTGATGTCAATGTAAAAAGTTCTTTTCTTCATCTTGAGCTCTATCCAAGGCTTTATTAAATCTGATTATGAGACTTTGTACCTCTTCTCCCTACACCCACCCTATCCATACTAGGCCTATAGAAAGCCACATGAGTGCCTTTAGAATATAATAGGACAAGCATAGACTAAAGAGAGCATGTTTCTAAAATCCTGTTTCAAGATAAGAAAATTAACAGGTTTCATCTGAAATGACGTTTTTATCACTTTCAGATTTAAACAACTGCAGCATTTCTCAAGTTGTATATTCTGAAAATTCAATCTAAATTTTATATTTTGGGGAGTATTACTTAGTGTTAAAATGCTTTCCTGATATGCATAAGGCCCTGTAATCCCCAGCACTAAAAACAAATTGATTGATTGATTGATAGTTTTATGTTTGTACATACTGAAGGAGTCAGTTGATAACATTTGAGCATCAGAATTTAGCTCATGTAAGAGATATATTGGATCATCTTGAATGTGACAGTTCTCTTCTGCATACTCAGTGTTGAATTAAAATACTTACGTGCTCCTCCTAGATTAGTAACAGCATAAATGTCAGCGTATTTCTCTGGATCAACTAAATATGGATCCATCCTTTCTAAATCATAAAATTCTAAATCAAAATTTCAAGATTCTTCTTTTTCCCCACTTTTTAAGACAATCTCTGATCATATAGACCAAGCTTGCCATGAACTCTGGATCCTCTCCTGTCTTATCCTCCCAAGTGTTGGGATTACAGATGGGTACCACCATGCCCAGCTCTAAAGATGATATTTAAAACTCTGTATAATATCTTTCGTAAAACTTTTAGTCCTTCAAGTGAATGCTTCTAAAAATTATACTAAATATGAATTTGACAGAACATGAAAACTCAAATCAGCTTTGTGATTTGTGTACTGATTAGATATATACTGCTATGAAAGAAAGCTCACCTGTATTTGATGATGGACAGCCTTGGGGAGAAGAAACTGAAGATGGAATTGTACATAATAAGGTATACATTATCATAAGCTATGATGAATTGCTTTGCTATTACAAATTAAATGTGTCTTTGTTGAAGTTAGTATGTACTTTTATACAGGTTTATTTTTGCTTCCTAAAAAACTTCCTTTTTTTTTTTTTTTTTGCCAGTCCTGGGACTTGAACTTAGGCCCTGGGCACTGCTTCTTTTGCTCAAGGCTAGCTCTCTACTAATTGAGCTACAGCACCACTTCCAGTTTTTTTTGCTTATGTGGTACTGAGGAATCAAACCCAGAGCTTCATGCATACTAGGCAAACACTCTACCACTAAGCCACATTCCCAGCCCTAAAATTTATTTTTGAAAATACTTGTCAATGATCCACTGCTGAAGTTATATAATTTTCTAAAATTCAGTAGGTACAGAAGCCTACTGAATGTTGTTGTTTTTTTAGGTTTTGGCTTTTTTATTTAAGTATATTGTCACTTAGCTCACATATACCACTTCCAAAAGTAGTTGACATAAAAATAATAGAACAGCCGGGCGCTGGTGGCTCACGCCTGTAATCCTAGCTACTCAGGAGGCTGAGATCTGAGGATCGCGGTTCAAAGCCAGCCCGGGCAGGAGAGACCATGAGACTCCTATCTCCAATAAACCACCAGAAAACCGGAAGTGGCGCTGTAGCTCAAGTGGTAGAGCGCTCGCCTTGAGCTGAAGAGCTGAGGGACAGCGCCCAGGCCCAGAGTTCAAGCCCCACGGCCGACCAAAAAAAAAAAATAAATAAATAAATAATCATAATAATAGAACAGAGCATACTGCTATATGTCTGTTATCTTAGCACTCAGGAAATAAGGCTGGAGGCTCAAAAGTTTAAGGATAACCAGGGCTAGACAAGCTGTTATGGACTTTATTCCTTCTACTTGTGCTTCCCTGGTTACTAGGGAAATCTCTACCATGCTCAGCTATTCAGTCAAGTGATGTTGAATCTGGAGAACAATCTTCAAATCACAAAATATCAGGAATATAGGTGTGAGCCACAGCACCAAAGTCAGAGATCTTAGCCTTCACTCTTTAGAGCCCTTATCACAAAACAGGAAATCATTCTAGCCTCTTCTTTTATTGCTACCTGAGAAAAAGTTCAAAAGCTTATCAACTGGCTGGTAAGATATCTGCCTTTTTTAAAAAACAGAAATGCCCTTTACTACTTTAGCTGAGATCCCAGCAAAGTAGGCTTCTAGAAAATCTCTAATTCTATCATTGAGAGTATTAGCCTGGGAATTTATCTCTGTGGTAGAGCTTCTGCTTAATATGTACAAGGCCCTAGGTTCCATCGCCAGCACCAAAATAAATAGACTCTGTAGAGAACTCTCCCACACTTGAATAATGTGTACTATAGAACACCTTTAGTTATACCTCAGTTGTCACACAAATGTAATTACAGACCCATCTTTGTTTATTTGTTTGTTTTTTTGTCGATTATAGGGCCTGAACTCTGGGCCTGGGCGCTCTCCCTCAGCTCTTCAGCTCAAAGCTAGCGCTTTACCACTTGAGCCACAGCACCACTTCTGGCTTTTTCTGCTTATGCGGTTCTAAGGAATCAAACCCAGGGCCTCATGCATGCAGGAAAGCTACTCTACCACTGAGCTACCTTCCCAGCCCCCAGACCATTTATTAATGATTAAATTCATCTTTAACCTTTAGGAGGACATTCATCCTAGCAGTTATAATGTTTTTCTTCCCATCTAAGTTCTTATTTCACTCATCTAAGTTCTTATTTCAAATAACATGTAGAAGAGCACTTTGAAAACCATATACAGTGCTGTTTTTGACTGTAGAGAGCTACACATCTTCCCCAGATTCGAATACGCAGCGTTTTGGCTTGCAAACGTAATTTTTTTCATCTATAAGCCCAGAGCTGTCCAGCAATTCACAAGTTCACCAGTAATACATCTTTCTGGTCTCATACTGCTGGGCCCCCGTGGCTCACTCCTGTAATCCTAGCTACTCTGGAGGCTGAAATCTGAGGATCATGGGCAGGAAAGTCCATGAGACTCTTATCTCCAATTAACCACCAGTTAATTGGCACACTATGCTTCAAGTGGTAGAGTGCTCACCTTGAGCTGAAGAGCTCCAGGACAATGCCCAGACCCAGAATTCAAGCCCCATTACAAAAAAAAGAAATACTCATACTGCCTACTTAGGGAACTCCCTTCTTCATCAACAAAGTAATAAAATGTTACTTAGTAAGTGTAGAATTGGAGCAAAGGAAATTGGTTTGTCTTTGGAGATATTTACTTTATGTAGGCTATGGAAAATTCTGATCAGCCATCCCTATCTCCTAATAAAATCTGCATTCTCAGGGACCAAAATACCTCATGATTGCAAAATGCAGTATTATTTTCTTTTGAATAAAATATTCTAATGTTCAAGGAGGAGGCTGCAATGCTTGGTAAGAAATGTACGCATTATCCTGCCCACGTAATTGTAACTCCTCTGTACAGTATGTTCACAAATAAAATAAAATTAAATTTAAAAAAAAATATTCTAACGCCGGGCGCTGGTGGCTCACGCCTGTAATCCTAGCTACTCAGGAGGCTGAGATCTGAGGATCGCGGTTCAAAGCCAGCCCGGGCAGGAGAGACCGTGAGACTCCTATCTCCAATAAACCACCAGAAAACGGGAAGTGGCGCTGTAGCTCAAGTGGTAGAGCGCTCACCTTGAGCTGAAGAGCTGAGGGACAGCACCCAGGCCCAGAGTTCAAGCCCCACGACCAACAAAAAAAAAAAAAAAAAAAAAAAAAAAATATTCTAATGTTCTACTGTGTAAACTTCTATGTATCTAACTTTTTAGCCTGAACTTAAAATGTAGTTACAACCTTTAGTTAATTATATTTTGGTTTTCATGATTATGCCTTGTCACACTTTAAGTGGATTTAGATGATCAATCTGTTTGGTTGGTTGTTTGTTTTGCCTGTCCTGGGGCTTGAACTCTGGGCCTGGGCCTGTCCCTGAGCCTCTTTGTGCTCCAGGCTAGCACTCTACCAATTAAGCCACAGTGCCACTTCTGGCTTTTTTGAGTAGTTGGTTGGAGTCTCACAGAGTTTCCTGCCTGGACTGGCTTCGAGATCCTCAAATCTCAGACATTATAACGAGTAGCTAGAATTTCAGACGTGAGCCATTGTTGTCCAGCCATATGTATTTTTTATAAACAATTTCTTAAATTATTTCTCTAAAGTTTGTGCATATTATGTTGAACCACATTGATAAACTTTGTCTGAGCTCAAATTCTGGAAGTGTAGCTTATTTACTGTTATCACTTGTATCTAAATTTAAATTATTTTATCCCCATTATTCATATTTTAGAAATAGCAGACTGAGTTAGGTCTGTCTGGCATAATTAATAGTATAGATTTATGTCTCTGATTCATAAGAATTTATGTATTATTCACTATTCCTGCCTTGATTTTCATTTAATTTTCATTTTTAAAAAATGAAACAAACTAAATATAGAATCATGTCTCTTTTAAATCTGTTTAACCTAACCAGTTGTTTTTGGACTACACCATAAAATGCTATGAGAGTTTTATGACTGGTGCTGATAGCTTTGAAGACAAGAATGCAGAGTTACAGTCAAAGATGAGTAAGTATTCTTGGTCCCAATGTGCTTGTCTTTAGTCATTTAAAGTGGTAGTTTATGTGGCCTTTCTGATGTTTGTAATAGCTACTCTGAATATTGAATGTATTGCGCATACTAAAAGATTTTCATCTTGGTTGTTTTTCTGGTAGAAACAATAGACAGAATGCTGGTATTGGAGACAGATCTAAGTCATCACCTTTTGCTTTTTGGGTTTTTTTGTTTTTGTTTTTTGGGGTCCAGTCGTGGGGCAGAACTCTGGGCCTGGGCACTATCCCTCAACTCTTCAGCTCAAGGCTAGCGCTCTACCACTTGAGCTACAGCGCCAGTTCCAGCTTTTTTCTTTTTGCTTATGTGGTGCCGAGGAATCGAACCCAGGGCCTCATGCATGCAAGGCAAGCACTCTACCACTGAGCCAGCTTTCCAGCCCTAAGTCATCACCTTTATATGACCTTAACAACAACCTCTCTGATAAAGCTTTACTGGATGAGATGGCAGTGGAATAAAATACCAAGTGTACTACTGGGAGCATTGAAGATAATTAGCAAATGTTATTTCTCTTGGGAGACAATGTCCCTGTTGTGTCCTTGCTTTATTGTTTGAGAAATTAAAACACCAAAAGACCTAGGTCTTTTTTCAAAAATTTCAGGCCATTATATTTCCAAATAAATTATTTTAAATAAGATATTATTTAGTGGCATTCAATTTTTGCCAGCTAACTCTAAAATGACCCAGGGTATTATTTTGTAGTTTGTTATACTAATAAAATTATTATACATAAATGTTAGACAGGTGGGTAGAATATTGTAAGATGTGTGAGTCACTCCTCCAAAGTCAGTGGTATCAGTCATGGTACAAAAAGATAGTATCCCCTATGCTCTCCTGAGTATGAAAAACATTACTCTTATGTTACTCTTACTTTTGTTAGTGGGGGTGGTGGTTATGGGGCTTGAACTCTGGGCCTGAGCTCTTGAGCTCAACGCTAGTGCTCTACCATTTTGAGCCACAGCGCCACTTCTTATGTTACTCTTAATTTTTCTGAAGAATAACTAAAATAGTTTCACCTTGTACACATGAGAAAGGGGGCAAGATAAGTAATGCTTTGTTTTAAAATAACAATTCAGAAAATATTTAGTGATCTATTTAATATTTCTGTTAAATGCCAAAATATGAATACACTCGTTCATTCGACCAAATTTTTATTGTATACCTATGTACTAGCCACTATTTATGCACCAAATAAGGAATGAGAAGTAAAAAATCTTTGACTCTGCCTGGCTCCAGTGGTAATCTTACCTACTCAGGAGGCTGGGATCTAAGGATCACAGTTAGAAGCCACCCTGGGTAGGAAAGTTCATGAGACTCTTTAACTCCAGTTAACTACAAAAAGCTGAAAGTGGAGCTGTGGCTCAAGTGATAGAACACTAATCTTGAGCAAAATCTGGGACAATGCCTAGGCCAAGTTCAAGCCCCAGGACCAGCTCACACACGTCCAATGATAAAAGGTACTTTGAAGAAAAGTCAGCCAGTGAGAGGCAACTAGTAACTACAATGGAGCCAAGGGGAGAATTTTGCTGTTTTATATAGAATAGTATTTATTAATAGTATTTTGAGCAGAGATCAGAAGGAATTGAGGGAACAAGCAATGGTGAAAATGTAGAGAAAAATGTTGTAGGCTGATGCTTATGAAGCTTTTGAATTTTGTCTCCAGAGAATTTATATAATGTGGACGCTTCCAAGTTGGAATCATTAGCAGCAAAAAACAAAGCACTGAATGAACAGATTGCAAGATTGGAACAAGAACGAGAGAAGGAGCCGGTGAGTAAAAATACTTACATACTAACTTAGCAGCTCTTTGACGCAGGTCTCCATAGAGAGTACTGCCTGTCTTTTTAAAAGTTTTTAAATGCTCTAAAAAAGTAAGCTTCCTAAAAGTTTGTTGTTGTTATTTTTTTAAAGTAAGATAGACTTCCTAGTGAAAACATGTTTGGTATCTGTAGAGCTGTGTTTTCCCTTGTGGCCCCTCGGTTTTGGACTAATGGTGCTCAGAATATGATGAAAGCTTTCTACCTATTTACATAAGACCAAAAGTATCTTCTGAACAAGGTCCCCAAGGTATGTCCCTCTAGGGAACACTATTGTCTCAACCAGAGAAACCCTGAGTTTTGGAGTTACTGAAAAAGGAATGGTAATAAAATAGCTTATATAAAGATACTATAGACTAAATATTTTCTACAATCTAAGCAAGAATACAAATTTTTTTATTTAGATATGTTTTTTACTATGGCCCTTGTTTTTTGTTTTGTTTTCTTTGCAAGCTGATTTTGAAAATCTGGGTAATAATAATAAAATGATAATAAAAATATTAAAATAATAATAATAAATTAAAAATAATAATAAAATGAAAAGAAACTGATAATTTTGCATTTTCTAAGATAACTTTGAATGATTATTGCTTTCTTTTAAAATAAAATGTGGAAGGATCATTGATGAGAATAAATTGATAAGCTTTTCTCTTAAAGAATCGTCTAGAGTCATTGAGGAAACTGAAAACTTCCTTACAAGCAGATGTTCAAAAATATCAGGCATATATGTCCAACTTGGAATCTCACTCAGCCATTCTGGACCAGAAATTAAGTGGTCTTGATGAAGAAATTGCTAGAGTCGGTAAGTACCTAATGCTATAAAGCCATCACTCCGACTAACATGAACGTTTGTATGTTTGTTTCATGTACAAATAACTGTGTTATCCATATCTTTTTTTACCTTCTGTAATAAATTTCTATAGCAGGCTACCAAGTAAGTTTCATTGCCTTCTTTATTAATTTCCTGAGGCTGCTATAACAATTCATTACAAAGTTAGTGGCTCAAAAAATAGAAATTTGTTCTCTTAGTTATAGCTTCTGTAAGTCCAAAATCCAAGATTCAGGGCTGGGAAGGTGGCTCAGTGGTAGAGTGCTTGCCTTGCATGCCTGAGGCCCTGGGTTCGATTCCTCAGCACCACATAAGCAAAAAGAAAAAAGCCGGAAGTGGAGCTGTGGCTCAAGTGGTAGAGCGCTAGCCTTGAGCTGAAGAGCTGAGGGACAGCGCCCAGGTCCAGAATTCAGGCCCCATGACCGGACCCAAAAACAAACAAACAAACAACCAAGATCCAAGACTCCCCAGGGACTCAGGAGAAATATTTGCTTCTTTTAGCTTCTGGTGCTTGATAGCATTTCACCTTGCTCCAATCTATGCCTCCATCTTCACATTGACTATGTATGTGTCTGTCTCTTTTTCCCTCTTCCTATCCTTCCCTCCTCACTTGCTGTTAGCCTAGACGGCCCCAAACTCAGTCCTGCTGCTTCTGCCTCCCAGGTATTGGGATTAAGAGTGAGTACTACTATACAGGACTAGCTTCCCCTTTCTATGGATTTAAATTTTCCCTCTGCATTACAAGGACACTTATGGTGATGTTTATGGCTCACTTAAACAGTCTAGGATTATCTTCTCACAGCATTCTGAAAAGACACATCTGAAAAGACACATTTTTTTTAATGTAGTATTTGTAAGTTTTAGACTTTCAGATTTCATTTATTTGGGTAAACATTATTCAGCCTACTATACCTTCTAACATGTTTTCACGTACATGGCTCACAGAGATCTACCCTAAGAACACTATAAGTATATTCTATATTTTTTTTGTTTTTTTGTTTTTGCTCGTTTGGGGGCTTGAAATCAGGGACTGGGCGCTGTTGTCCCTGACCTGCTTTTGCTCAAGGCTAGAGCTCTATCACATGAGCCACTGTGCCATTTCCAGCTTTTTCCAAGTAGTTTATTAGAGATAAGAGTCTCACAGGGACTTTTCTTCCTGAGATGGCTTCAAACTGCAATTATCAGATCTCAGACTCCTGAGTAGCTAGGACTACAGGCATGAGCCAACGATACCCTTTTTTTTTTTTTTTTGGTCATAGGGCTTGAACTCTGGGCCTGGGCACTGTCCCTCAGCTCTTCAGCTCAAGGCTAGCACTCTACCACTTGAGCCACAGAGCCACTTCCTCATAAATGTTTTATATAAATATACAGACTATTTGTAATTAAAAACCCAGATTCTTAATTTCTTCCTATCTCAGTGTGCTATCAATATCTTAACCATCTAAGCAGCTGTGTACATAAACTGAAAATAAGATGAAAAAGTACAAGTACTACAGTTTTTCATGTATGTAAGTACTGGAGCTTAACCTCAGAGTTTCTTGCTCTTGATTAGCTTTAATACTCAAAGACAATGCTCTACCACTCAAGCTACCACCTCCACTTCTGGCTTTTTGCTGATTAGTTCAAGAGTTTCTTGGTCTACTGCCCCTGCTGGCTTCGAATTAAGATTCTTGGATCTCAGCCTGCTAAGTAGATAAGATTACCGATAGGAGACTCCAGTACGCAGCCTAAATACTACATTTCTTACAACCAAATCACAACTAAAGAAACTGCCCACTGGATACTGGTAGCTCATGCCTCTAATCCTAGCTACTCAGAAGGTAGAGATTTGAGGATCACAGTTCAAAGCCAGCAGGGGCAGGAAACTCCATGAGACTCTTATCTCCAAAAAACCATCAGGAAAACTGGAAGTAGCACTGTGACTAAAGTAGTAGGCACTAGCCTTGAGCTGAAGAGCTGAGGGACAGCACCCAGGCCTGGAGTTCAAGCCCCATAACCAACAGGAAAAAAAAAAGAAAAAAGAAAAGAAACTGTGCCTACATCCTATGTCTTACTAAACACCTCTCAGTCTTCGTTCTTCATCCCTGGAATTTGTTGTGGCACATATGATTGCTGTATAACTTCAAGAAGCAAAGGGACATGTCTGAAATGACACGATACTGGGCTATAGTTGAAAACTTCAATTTTCCTGGAGTCTGTTTGTGTTTTATTCTTTTAGGTTTTTAAAGGTTATGTCTATCTTGTAGGATATGTGTAGATGATCTTTAAAATGTTTGTTTGAACTCTTAAGTTTTTTTTTAGTATTCCTCATCTGTCCTTATCCTGGAGTATTTGCCAAATTAGGTTTGTTATGTTTTATGTTGTTTTCTTCTGGCTTGTTTTTTGTTTTTTTGTTTTTTTGTTTTTTGTTTTTTGTTTGGGTCCAGTCGTGGGGCCTGAACTCTGGGCCTGTGCGCTGTCCCTCAGCTCTTCAGCTCAAGGCTAGTGCTCTACCACTTGAACCACAGTGCCACTTCCGGCTTTTTTCTTTTTGCTTATGTAGTGCTGGGGAATTCTGGTTTGTTTTCTGTTTGTAGTACTAGGATTTTACCTCAGGGCTTTCAATTGCTAGGCAGACACTCTACTACTTGAGCTATGACACCAACCCTTTTTGCTATAGTTGTTTTTGAGATAAGGTCTTTCAGCATAGGCCAACCTGGACCTCATCCTCCCATTGTCAGCTTCCTGCATAGCTGGAATGACAGTCATGTGCTACCATGCCCAACTATTGATTAAAATAATGTCTGGTGAACTTTTTGCCTAGGCTGGCCTTGACTCCCAATCCTCTTGATCTCTGCCTCCCAGGTAGCTGGGAGTATAAGAGTGCTGAGCTATCATGCCTGACTCACATGTATGTTTGTGATTTGCTGTAAAGGAACTCTTTAAATATTGTACATTTAGCCTGGTCCCTAGTCATGTCCTTTGCTTGTTCTGTATCATGACAGGGAACTATATGCTCATTTCTAACTTTGTTTCTAATGTAATTAAATCAATATATTTTTAAATTTTATTGTACAGAGGGGTTACAGTTACATAAGTAACGTAGTGAGTACATTTCTTGTCAAACTTGTTACCCCCTCCCTCATTTTTCTCCCACTTTCCTTCCCCCAACTTGCCCCCCCAATTGTACAGATCATTTCCAACATAGTGTCTTGTGAGTATTGCTGTTGCGTTGGTTCACCCTTTGTCCTTTGTCTCACCATTTTGTTGTTCTCCTTCCCTTCACTAATTAGATAAATGTATATACAATACCCAGCATACCAAAATCAAATATAGTGACAACAGGGGATAAATCATGGGGGGGAGAATGCAAAAGAAACAAAAATCACATTAAAAACAACAAAAATCAGTATTTTTGACATTGGTACTTTATCTTCTTTTTACAAATATCATGCTTCTTATTTATTCTTATGAATAATTTGCTGCAAACTGAGTAGAGTAATATTTATAACTGTTAACCAAGTATGTTTTGATACTATGAGTATTTTAAATTTCTTGGTTATTTAAAGTAATTTTAGCTAAGAATTAATAAGATAGAATGTAACTATAGGTATATGCTGTGAGTTTTTGTGCAGATATCTAATTTTTTTTTTTTGCTTAAATCTACTGATTCTTTTGTCTTTTCTTTTTCTTTTTCCCATACTTTGGGATTGGAATTGAATTTGGGACCTTATAACTTTATTTTTTATTTTAAGCTCACCTGTGAAGCTTTCCCATTACTGTTCTGCAAATAGGTATGTCAAAGCCAACATAATGATTCTCTTAGCACTCAGGATGATTTTCTTTACTCAACTGGGCATCCTCATTCATTTATCCCAACTACTATAAAAGTACTATCATATTCTATATGAGTCATGAATTGGAAAAACACATTTGATAAATAGACACAGCAAGATACTAGCCAGTACAGTTAATCACTAAAAATTGGTTTATTGGGGCTGGGAAGGTGGCTCAGTGGTAGAGCGCTTGCCTTGCATGCCTGAGGCCCTGGGTTTGATTCCTCAGCACCACATAAGCAAAAAGAAAAAAGCCGGAAGTGGTGCTGTGGCTCAAGTAGTAGAGCTAGCCTTGAGCTGAAGAGCTAAGGGACAGCACCCAGGTCCAGAGTTCAGGCCCCACGACCGGACCCCCCCTCCAAAAAAAAAAAACACTGGTTTATTTTAATATTTTTATCTTATGGAAAACTATAATTCTGAATTACTCAGAAAATTGTATAGGAATATTTAAAAGAAAACACTTAAATGAATAAAGTGAATATCTGTCCCTTTTGTTGTTGTTGTTAGTTGTGGGGCTTGAACTCAGGGCATAGGCATTATCCCTGAGCTTTTTGCTCAAGGCTAGCATTCTGCCACTTTGAGACACAGTACCAGTTTCAGTGTTCTGGTTAGTTGGAGATAAGAGTCTCATGAAGGGACTGGGAAGTTGGCTCAGTGGTAGAGTGCTTGCCTTGCATGCATGAGGCCCTGGGTTCGAATCCTCAGCACCACATAAGCAAAAAGAAAAGAGCCGGAAGTGGCGCTGTGGCTCAAGTGGTAGAGCGCTAGCCTTGAGCTGAAGCGCTGAGGGACAGTGCCCAAGCCCAGAGTTCAGGCCCCATGACCGGACCCAAAAAAAAAAGTCTCATGAAGCCAGGCACCAGTGATTCACGCCTATAATTCTTGCTACTAAGGAAGCTGAGACCTGAGGATCGCGGTTCAAAGCTAGCCCAGGAAGAAAAGTCTGAAAGACTCTTATCTCCATTTAACCACCAGAACACTGAAATTGGGTGCTGTGGCTAAAGTGGTAGAGCGCTAGCTTTTTGCTGAAGAGCAGGCCCAGAGTTCAAGCTCCATGACTGATGATCCCACCCAAAAAAAAGAGTCTCACTGGGCTGGGAATGTGGCTTAGTGGTAGAGTGCTTGCCTTACATGCATGAAGCCCTGGGTTCATTCCTCAGTATCACATAAACAGAAAAGGCTTGAAGTAGTGCTGTGGCTCAAGTGGTAGGGTGCTAGCCTTGAGCAAAATAGAAGCTCAATGACAGTGCCTAGGCCCTGAGTTGAAGCCCAGGACTGGCAAGAGAGAGAGAGAGAGAGAGAGAGAGTCTAACTGACTTTCCTGGGTTGACTGAACTGTGATCCTCAAGTCTCAACCTCCTGAGTAGTTAGGATTACAGGCATGAGTCACCAGCACCCAGCTTGTCCTTTAATATCAGGATTCTTAATTTCAATCAGTACAAATGGGAATCATTTTTTTTCATATAGTGTTTTCTGAAAACCATAGTAGGCTAATACATAAGTATTATCTTCAAGAATATTAGCAAAATAGCATCAAGAAGGATTATTCCCTACCCCAAAAATGGGTGTAATTTGAGTATTTAGATATTAACTTTATTAAATAATGACATTAGTTTCTTTGTAGAAACAGAAGAAAATAAAATCTGCTTTTTCCATTACAGAACTAGAATGTGAAGCAATAAAGCAGGAGAATGCTCGACTACAGAATATTGTTGATAACCAGAAGTACTCAGTTGCCGACATCGAGAGAATAAATCATGAAAAAAATGAACTGCAGCAGACCATTAATAAATTGACCAAAGAGCTAGAGGCTGAACAACAGCAATTATGGAATGAGGAGCTAAAATATGCCAGGGGCAAAGAGACAGTAAGTCGTACCATTTCGCGAAGGGCAGTACATCAAAGCTGAACTTTGTAAAGGTGTATTCCAACCAAGAATTCAGTATATACAATAAATTCTAAAGTTTATATAGCCTGTTAGCATTGTCATATAGCATGACTAAAACACACTGATCCCTTTATGCCAATTCAGTAACACCCCAGTTTCTCTCAAGCAAAAGGTAGATTGCAATTTATAACAATAAACTAAAAAATAAGCAAAAACAAAAAGGTCATCAAAATAATTTTCATAAACCCCATCTCCTTTTCTGAAAGAGGAAATGGTCCTCTCCTCTTATATCTCTTCACCACTCAGACATGTTTGTCACACCCACAATGTGCCACTTTGCATATATATGGGAAATATGGATAACAAGACAGACTTTCCTGTCAGGAAACTTCCAACCTTGTTTGTATACTCTACCATACAGATAATCATAGATATTTACATACAGCATCTAGTATACCTAACCCAGATTTAGTGAACATGGCATGTGGAAATGAATACATTCTTAGAAAAAGCCTCCTTAAGGAGATGCAACCTGGAACTAAATTGGAAAAGACAGGAAGAGTTAGCATGGCAAGGGAAGAAGGACTAGCAAAACAGAAACAAAAAAAAACAAGGAATATATGGGGAAGCTCAGAGTATACAGCCTAATGTGTAATCTTTCATGAAGCTTAATAATAAGGGCTTGAGCATATACAGCAGGAAATGAGACTCCAAAGACTAGCACAGATGAGACAGAAGTTTATTGTGAAAATTTCTAAAATTTATGAACAGATGTGATCACATTTCAGAAAGATGGTATTTGGCAACGTGAAAAAATGTTGGAAGGGAATGATACAGTTGCATAGAATGTTAAGTGTTAATAATCTAGTGAGAAACTATAAGATGGATTTAGGTATGTATTGCTAATGATGATTTTAAAAACTATTCTGACTACTTTATGGTACAGTAAATGAGATAGAAGGAAAGTTGGCCAGGAGGAGTAACACTCACCTAAGAATGAAAGAAAAGGAAGAAATCAGAAACAGAAATGAATATATTGTATTCATAGGGCATCCAAGAGAAAACATACTAGACTACTGTAGATTTGCACCTAGACTTAAGCTTAAAAACAAAATAGCCAGATGCTGTGGCTCAGACCTGTACGCCCAGTTACTCAGGAAGTTGAGATCTGAGGATCGCTATTAGGAGCCAGCCCAGTCAGGAAATTCCATGAGACTCTTATCTCCAATAAAATACTCAGAAAATGCCAGAAGTGACACTATGGCTCAAGTGTAAGCACTACCCTGAGTACAAAACTTATGAACACGGGGCTGGGAAGGTGGCTCAGTGGTAGAGCGCATGCCTTGCATGCCAGAGGCCCTGGGTTCGATTCCTCAGCACCACATAAGCAAAAACAAAAAGCCAGAAGTGGTGCTCTGGCTCAAGTGGTAGAGCACTAGCCTTGAGCTGAAGAGCTGAGGGACAGCGCCCAGGCCTAGAGTTCAGGCCCCATGACCGGACCCAAAAAAAAAAACAAAAAACTTATGAACAGCATCCCGGCCCTGAGTTCAAGTCCTAGGACCAGCAAATAAAATAATGAAAACATATGGCTGGCAATGTGGCTCAACTATTAGAATGGTCTGCTTAGCAAATACAAGGCCCTGACTCCAAACCCCAGTTCCATGAAAGAAAAAAAAACACGAAGAACCAAATTATTAAATGTAATTTTATTTATAGATAGTACTTTAACTTGTTAGCCAACAATGTTGATAAAACACATATTTTGACCATATGTATTTCCAGACAATTGAAGTTTATTCTCACTTTTCTTGTATTTTATAGATATTCTCTACTAGTACCTTAATATATATATATATACTCCTCACTCATATTTTTAAATGTAGCTTATTAAATGGGAACAAAGAGGGTTAGGAATATAGTTCAATGAATTTGCTGTGTATTCACAAAGCTCCCTACCACCACAGGTTTAATCCCTAGCACCACAGCTTTTTAAAAAACAAAAAAGGCTGGGCACTGATGGCTCATGTCTATAATCCTAGCTACTCAGGAGGCTGAGATCTGAGGATCACTGTTCAAAGCTAGCCCAGGCAGGAAAGTCCATGAGACTCTTATCTCCAATAAACCATTAGAAAAAAAAACAGAAGTAGCACTGTGGCTCAAGCGGAAGAGCACTTGCCTTGAGCTGAAGAGCTGAAGGATAGCACCCAAGCCTAGCGTTCAAGCCCTATAACCGACAAAAAAAAAAAAGGAAAAAGTACCTATCTGGCACATAGTTAATACTTTTCTAGAGCACACAGTGCCACATGACTGAAATATCTGCACTCAAAAGGCATCCTAGACTACATAATAATATCTCAAAAAAATGAATGAAGCCAGGCGCCAGTGGCTCACGCCTATAATCCTAGCTACTCAGGAGGCTGAGATCTGAGGATCACAGTTCAAAGCCAGCCTGGGCAGGAAAGTCCTTGAAACTCTTATCTCCAATAAACCAACAGAAAACCGGAAGTGGCGCTGTAGCTCAAGTGGTAGAGCGCTCGCCTTGAGCTGAAGAGCTGAGGGATAGCACCCAGGCCCAGAGTTCAAGCCCCATGACCAACCAAAAAAAAAAAAATGAATGGATGAAGGAAAGAAAAAGAGAACAGTAGGAAGTGGCACTGTAGAGTGCTTGCCTTGAGCTGAAGAGCTCAAGGACTATGCCCAAGCCCAGAGTTCAATCTTGAGACTCTGATCTCCAATTAACCAACAAAAAGCCAGATGTAGTGGTGTGGTAGAGTACTTTCCTTGAGCACAAAAAGCTAAGAATGCATGGCCCTTGAGTTCAAGTTCATGTACCAAAAAAAAGTGTGATTTTAAAAGTCATTTTTTTAATACTTCTTTTAAAAAAACATATATTAGAAAATTCAGGATTGAGGCTAGGAAGGTGGCTTAGTAGTAGAGTGCATGCCTTGCATGCATGAGGCCCTGGGTTCAATTCCTCAGCAACACAAGCAGAAAAAGCCGGAAGTGGGGCTGTGGCTCCAGTGGTAGAGCACTAGCCTTGAGCTGAAGAGCTGAGGGACAGTGCCCAAGCCCAGAGTTTAGTTCTCACAACCGACCAAAAAAAAAAGGAAAAGAAAATTTCAGGATTAAGTTTTAGGGTAAATTTTTCATCTTTGTATTTTTAATTGTAACATTTGTTTACTGGTAAATGTAGTTGTTAAGACCTAAACTTAATTGAGAAAAATTTAGCCTCTAACTTTTGCTCAAAAGTAATGATTTTCTGTTATTACCTCCAGCACTTTTTCTTAGCCCGGTAGTTATTGCATATATTTATCATTGTTAAAATAATAAAAATTCTTCAGACAGCAACAGTGTTAGCCTAAGAAGGTAATACTAGTTTTCTGTTCTGACATCATTATAAACTATATTATAGCCATAATACAAAAATAATTTTTTAATCATTCAGGGCTTAACTATTTTATATTATTAAAAGCCTATAGTATACATACATATCTGACTCTCTTTTTTTAAGTTTAGCAAGCATTTATCTTTTAGCTTATAGTAGTTATATCAGGGGAGAGGAATTTCATTGTTATATCTCCACATATGTTTACCTGTATTCCAATCAATCTCATCCTTTGATCATCGTACTCCCTACTCCCCTATCCAAAAAAATTACATGCCCAACAGATTTGCTTGTTCTGTTTTCATAGTTGCAGATAATCTATCGTGACAGTATTCACTCCTTTGTTTTCCATGCCAGTCCAACCTCTTCTGCTAGTCCTCATAAACATAGTTGATAATATGAAACATGTTCAGTATAAGCAGTAAACATTACCTCCTTTCCTTGCCGTGTTTGGCTATAATTTGTCTTTTACTTTAGCTATCTACATTCCTCTTCTTTTCTGGGTAAGCTTTGTCTCCATGTATCAAGGAAGGAAAAAACTATACATTTATAGGAGTACATAGCTCAGTGATAGAGCGATACTGAGAGTATCCAAGGTAAGAAATAGACAATGGTGGTAAGCCCAAAATCTTTGATTCTAGAATTTGATAACCCTGAGTTTTAGTTCTGGATTTGCTACTACCCACCTTGCATCTTAGCATGCCATCCAATCTCATATCCACCATTCCCTCCTTTAGGAAATGAAGTATGGTTTAACTAAATTGATGAGTCTGAAATTAATTATTTCAGGATACCTTGTCTGCCAAACACTATGTGAGAAAGAGATAGATTAGATAGATAGATAGATAGATAGATAGATAGATAGATAGATAGATAGATAGATAGATAGATAGATAGATAAAATTAGTCATCCTAAAGTATTAATTATTCTGTAAGAATTTAAAAAATCTGGCCAGCGGCTGGGAAGGTGGCTCAGTGGGTGGGAGAGTATTTGCCTCGCATGCATAAGGCCCTGCGTTTGATTCCTCAGTACCACATAAAAATAGAAAAAGCCTGTAGTAGTGTCATGGCTCAAGTAGTAAAAACACTAGCCTTGAGCTGAAGAGCTCAAGAACAGCGCCCAGCCCAGAGTTCAAGACCCACAACCGAAAAAAAAAATATATGGCCAGCACAGAGACAGTGGCTTGGAGATGGGTCAGAGCAGGGTGATAGACAGTATGAAGACAGCTTAGAGTTCTATGTTGCCTGCGAGTTGGCTAAGAAAAGGGTGAAAGAATGGCAACTGGACATAAGTGTTCATTTGAGTCATTTTTTTATTGAACATGTCATCTGTCGTCTTTGTTTCTGGATTAATTTACATTCATATGTGAACTTGGTAGTAACCATCTAGACATTGAACTACATCTCAGTTCATAGGGGACTAATGTGATAAGTTTGACTGTGTTAACTGGAAAGGAAAATCTAGAGACACATCTGTCAGGGCCGGGTGCCGGTGGCTCATGCCTGTAATCCTAGCTACTCAGGAGGCTGAGATCTGAGGATATCGGTTCAAAGCCAGCCTGGGCAGGAAAGTCCATGAGACTTATCTCCACTAGAAAACCGGAAGTGGCGCTGTGGCTCAGGCGGTAGAGCACTCACCTTGAGCTGAAGAGTGCACAGCACCCAGGCCCAGAGTTCAAGCCCTACAACCGCCAAAAAAAACAAAAACAAAGAAAAGAGACACATCTGTCATATGTCTGCCCTCCCTGCATTAGGCACATAAAGTGCATGAGCTATTTTCATTAAATTAAAAAGAAAAAAGAGCTAGGAGCATAACACAATGGTAAAGGACTTGCCTAGCACATACCAGGCCCAGTGTTCAAACCACAGTACTGGAAAGAAAGAAAAGAAGGGAGGGAGGGAGAGAGGGAAATGGAAGTAGTAGAGAAGAAAAGAAAAACCTGCTTCTATTAAAACACGTTAAATATAGGACAGTCAGTGTTGCACATGATTTCTTGAAGTCTTTGAATTTTTTTCAATTTAATTTTTTTTATTTAATAATTGTGGTAAGATAGTTAACATTTACAATTAGACTACACAGAAGATTAAATAGGCATAAAATTTTATATAAAATTGCAGAAATGCTAACTGAAAATTACATTGAATGGGTTATTTTTAATAAATGTATTATTTTTAACATATCTTTTTGTATTCTCTCCTTACCAGATTGAAACACAGTTAGCAGAGTATCACAAATTGGCCAGAAAATTAAAACTTATCCCTAAAGGTGCTGAGAATTCCAGAGGTTATGACTTTGAAATTAAATTTAATCCTGAAGCTGGTGCCAACTGCCTTGTTAAATACAGAGCTCAAGTTTACGTAAGTAAATTAAACTATTAGTATCTGTAAACATCCAAACTTCACTATTTCCATTACTCCAGACTAAACAAAGAAATGAAGCACGGAACCTCTTTTCTTTTCCTTCTTTTTGGCAGTAGATATGATAGCCCACCCTAGCTTGAGCATGAAGTCTGGGGCCCTACCTTGAAAATAACCAGTAGAAAAAGGGCCTGAAGGCTCAAATAGTACAGGGCCAGATTTGCAAGCACAAGGCCTTGAGTTCAGTCCTAGGAAACATTTTTTTAATAAACTATTACCAATAACATATCAAGTTTTTAAATGTCATAGCTTTGCTTTTATTCCTAAAACTGACTTGTATCACTATGTGAGAATACCTCCTCAGTAGACAAATTGTAATTAAACATCATGTATCACCTACATTTCTATGTACTTTATAGGCACCTCTAAAGGAACTCCTGAATGAAAATGAAGAAGAGATTAATAAAGCTCTAAATAAAAAAATAGGTTTGGAGGATACATTAGAACAAGTAAGTAATAAAACAGTGATTAAAAGCAAAGGTAAAGGGGGCTGGGAAGGTGGCTCAGTGGTAGAGTGCTTGCCTCACATGCATGAGGACCTGGGTTAGATTCCTCAGAACCACATAAGCAGGGAAAAAAAGCCAGAAGTGGTGCTGTGGCTCCAGTGGTAGAGCACTAGCCTTGAGCTGAAGAGCCAAGGGACAGTGCCCAGGCCTAGAGTTGAGGCCCCATGACGGACCAAAAAAACAAAAAAAGCAAAGGTAAAATTAAATCTAAAGTTAAACATGTTTGCAAAGTCTAATTGTTAAGGAATTAATGTTTTAGTAAAATGTGATAAAGAAAATGCTGAATATAAACAACAGAAATAATTTGAAGTACTTTATCAAAGAATTTAAACATTTAGGCTTTACATGTTACTATGATGAAATGCTATAATACTAACATTTCCTTTTTTGTGTATAATAATTGTCTCTTGAACTTGACATAATTGAATATATTTTTCATATTAAAATAACTGATGCTAAAGTGTGGATCAAGTGATAAAGCATTTGCCTAGCAAGCACAGCAGCCCACTCAAATCCCAATACCACCAAAAACATTATTAAATAAAAGTAAATAAGTGTGAGATAACTGACTCCCTTACAAGTAGTTATTTATATTTGTGGTTAGAAGTAACTAGCTGATATACTAAGTTTTTTACATCAAGTTTTTTATTCTGAACAATTCAATTTCAAGAAAACTCAAATGGCTACTAAAGTCCATTTTTTCATTTATATTAATGGTTGGGGGAGTTATTATTTGTATCTTTTTTCTTTTTCATCTTTTTGATTATTGTGATAGTTTCATATATGCAATACGGTACTTTTATTCATCCCTGGTATTCCTTATGAACCCTCTTAGTCTTTTAAGCAATTTTTAATGGGCTTTATTATTTTTATTTTCATACATGCATATAAAGTACTTCTTTCACCCCTTTCCATTCACCCTGGAAGTCCACTCTAAAAGTAATTTTCAGAAGATTCTTGTTTCAGAGTTCCTTGAGATATCATAAAACCTGTATCCCTGAAGGATGCTGGTATTAAATCCAATAACCTTTAAAGTAAATATTAGCCAGGCACCAATGGGTCATGCCTGTAATTTTAGCTACTCAGGAATTTGAGATCTGAGGGTTGCAGTTCAAAGCCAGCCTAGGCAGAGAAGTCTGTGATACTTTTATCTCTCTCCAATTAACCACCAAAAAGCTGAAAGTAGAGCTGTGACTCCAATGGTGTAGAGCGCTAGCCCTGAGAAAAAAAAAAAAAATCAGAGCCAGGCACTGGTGGCTTACACACCTGTAATCCTAGCTACTCAGGAAGCTGAGATCTGAGGATGATGGTTCAAAGCCAGCCCGAGCAGGAAAGTCTGTGAGACTGTTATCTCCAATAAACCACTAGAAAACCGGAAGTGGCGCTGTGGCTCAAGCAGTAGAGTGCTCGCCTTGAGCTGAAGAGCCTAGGAACATCGCCCAAGCCCAAAGTTCAAGCCCCATGATCGACCGAAGAAAAAAAAATTTCAGAGCTAGCACTTAGGCCCAGAGTTCAAGCCCATGACTGACACAAAAGTAAAATTTATTATTGTAACTAAGAAAAGTTAAGATACTATCTCTCAAATGTACTCAAACTGTGGTTTATATAACATCAAACAATTAAAGGAGTACTCTAGTTAATTTATCACTTCCAAAATGCTCTGGCTAAAATTTTAGTATAGAAAATGAAATTCTGTCTTTTCTAGGAATAGAAACTTCCTTAATTTTTCTCAACAGGAAACAAAATCTACAATATTCCACAAACAATACTTTGTATGAGAAAGAACTTTTCCATTCCTCAAAAAATGCAAGCCAGGATGAATAGTGAGTGCTTGTAATTCTACCACTCAGGAGGGACAGCAGGATGATTGCTAGTTTAAGGCCAGCTTAGGCTATAGCAAGGCTCTGTCTCAGAAAAAGTAACATAATAAAAGTTTAATAAAATTTTTAAATTAAAGTCATACTTAAAATCTTTTCTTTTTTTTTCAGTCGTGAGGTTTTAACTCTGCCTGGGTGCTATCCCTGAGCTCTTCAGCTCAAGGCAAGTGCTCAACCACTTGAGCCGCAGCTCCATTTCTGGTTTTCTGGTGGTTTATTGGAGATAAGAGTCTCATGGTCTTTCCTACCTGGGCTGGCTTTGGACTGCAATCCTCGATCTCTGCCTTCTGAGTAGCTAGGATTAGAGGCATGAGCCGCCACGCCCGACCATTTAAAATCTTTTTTAACATTTTTTTTTTTTTTTTTTAGTTGTAGGGCTTGAACTCAGGGCCTGAGTGCTGTCCCTGAGCCTCTCAAGGCTAGCACTGTACCACTTGAGCCATATCAACACTTCCTCTTTTTAACTTTTAAAATAAAAAATTTAAGCTAGGCACCAGATACTCATACCTGTAATCCTAGCTACTCAGGAAGCTGGGATCTGAGGATCACAGTTCAAAGCCAGCCCAGGCAGGAAAGTCCATGAGACTTGTATCTCCAATAAACTACTCAGAAAAAGCCAGACATGACGCTGTGGCTCAAGTGGTAGAGTACTAGCCTTGAACACAGAGGCTCAGGAGCAAAATCCCAGGACTAGTATGAATAAATAAATAAATAAATAAATAAAATTTTACTATGCCATTGCATTTTGTATAGCATTGGTAGTAGAGGGATGAGCAGAGGTTCCTTCCAAAAAAAAAATGACAAAATAGATTATAACTTGGAACAGCAGAAATCTCAAAAGTGATATAAAATAAAAAGTCAAATTATATAACCAGAAAGAAAAGTTGCAAAAAAAAAAAAAGTCTGCAAAAGAGATTCCAGTAACTTGATTTACATACAAGTAAGTCAGTGTTTTGAAATATTGAAGGTCAGATAATTTTCATGAGGTGTTATCAGTCAATATTTATGAATATATAATATAAAGTTAAAGTTAAATATTTGCTACTGATACTTATTTAGCAAATATTTGAATGCCTTTAATAGATGTTGGGGATACTAATAGTGTTCTACAATTTTGTACTTAATAAAATGGGGTGGAATGAGAACAATTTTTCTTCTATCAGAACTTTTTGTTGTTGATGTTTTGTTTTGTTTTGTTTTTTGTTGGTCATGGGGCCTGAACTCTGGGCCTGGGTGCTGTCCCTCAGCTCTTCAGCTGTAGGCTAAGCACAGGATTATTTGTCAGGAAAATAGTAGTTGAGCTGAGAGGAGATTTTTATTTTCTAATTAGTGAGGACCCACTGCATTTTTTTTGTGGGAAATAGCATCTTATTATTTGTAATATGAGCATTTGATACCAAAGAAACACAAGTTTTACAAACTCAGATTTTCTGTAAATTCATGAACTTTCCAGTTTCCAATTCAGACAATGTTGTTTGTTTGTTGTTTTTGTTTTTTGGTAGGATTTTTTGTTGTTGTTGTTGTTTTGGTGGTAGGCTGAACTCTGTCTGGGCCCTGTCCCTCATCTCTTCAGCTCAAGGTGAGCCCTCTACCACTTAGCCACAGTGCCACTTCCGGTTTTCTGGTGGTTAATTGGAGATAATAGTCTCATCGACTTTCCTGCCGGGGCTGGCTTTAAACCATGATCCTCAGATTTCAGCCTCCTAAGTAGCTAGGATTACAAGCGTGAGCCACCAATGCCCAGCCCAACTTAAGACAGTTTTATGTCCCATTAGTTATAATGTATTTCACTACAGCTATGCCTCTGGGATCATCTGAGTCATCTTAACATGTGACTTTACCATGTACCTTGAAGTTAAACACATAAAACTCCAAGGGACTAACTTTTATTTGAATACTTAGATGATGAATGGTGGTGCTCCTCTCCATCAGGACATTTTCCTGAAATGTTTCTGTATTCAACAATTAAGTTAGAAACTTCCAAAAATAATGAGGGCAGAACTAAAGCCCAAAGAAGCTGAAGCCTAAGCCCCCCAGAGGCCTAAGCCTGAGAGACATGAGGCAAAGCAGCTTTCTTTCAAACCAAATAGACATCAAATATTTCCATTCAGTTGCATTTTCAGGGCTACACACGTAGGACATCATTAATATGTCTACCATCCTGTCTGGTTACACTAATTATGCCAAAGAACTTAATGCCCATCTAGATCCCAAAGAAGAGGAACATGTAGACTGCTATGGTGATGGTCAAGAGCAGACTGTAAAAGCAGAGGCTGGTAGTGTTGGTGCAACCCTGAGGGAAGTCATCTTTCACAGACATAGAGCAGAATAGTCCTGCTAAAGAGATTAGTAGAAGGCAAATAATCAAGGTGAGCAAAGACACAAACATTCTCCTCACCTAAGCCTCCAACACCCTGTTTCAAAAGGTATATAGTATTCGGAACATGTAATTATACATGTATATATATATATATATAAATATATATAAATATATATGGTGGTGTTTTAAATTCTGGTCTAGTGCTATTCCATTTCTTTTTTTCTTGTGGCTGCCTGGAGTATCAAATTAGGAATTCCATCAGTAGTTGGATGGGCTGTTCCCAAGTCTTCATTAATCAATTCATTTGTTAATGTTTCCTATCAGATCAGTTTTTTGAGGGGGGGGGGAACACCAGGAACTCCAGCAGACCTGGGTCAAAGATATGGGGCAGCCCTTAGACCTCTGGCCTTTATCTGCTGTAGGCCACAATCCACTGGCATGTAGGCACCTTGGGACTGAGGCCAGTGTGTGGCATGCGCTGCTCAGCATGGTCCACACCCTCTGCCAGCCTGAGAGGGATCTGCAGGTCACCCATCCCTCTCCTCATTCCTACTGAATTTTTTTTCTTTTTTTTTTTTTTGTTAGAAGCTAGGATTACAGGTATGAGCCACTGGCACCAAGCTCCCATTGAATATTTTTAAGAATGTATTTTGGGAAGAATAGATTAGAAACCCATGACTAACAGCAAGCAATTAAGACATGAAATAATAGCCTATGCAGAAAATAATAATGACCTGAATGAAGGTTGTTACAGTGAGAATTGGAAAATAGAAACAACAGAATTCAGCAATTTATTTGTATGCAGGGAGAAATGAAGCATATCAAGGTGTCAAATCTGACAGAAAAGTGTGTGGCAATGTTCTTCTGGATAAAGAACACAAGAGATAGATACAAAAAAGAGAATTTCATTAAATTCATGAGGCTTATAAGATGTGTCTATAATCCCACCAGTGGGGAAAATGAGGCAGGAGGATCTTGAGTTCAAATCCAGTCTGGGCTACAGAGTAACTGTACCTCAAAAAGTTAGGGTAGTTGGGGCTGGGAAGGTGGCTCAGTGGTAGAGCGCTTGCCTTGCATGCCTGAAGCCCTGGGTTCGATTCCTTAGCACCACATAAGCAAAAAGAAAAAAAGCCGGAAGTGGCACTGTGGCTCAAGTGGTAGAGTGCTAGCCTTGAGCTGAAGAGCTAAGGGACAGCGTCCAGGCTCAGAGTTCAGGCCCCATGACCGGACCCAAAAAAAAGGTAGCCGGCAGGAATTTCACAATGGAATATTCTGAAAGCAGGTCTTTGAACTGTCAAGAGGATCTCAGGGCAGTAATCTGAGCTACTCAAGGGTCTGAGATCTGATGATCATGGTTTGATGCCAGCTTAGGCCAGGAGTATTTGTGAGACTTACATCTCCATTGAATTACCAAAAAACTAGAAATGAAGCTGTGGCTTAAGTGGTAGAGTACTAGCCTTGATCAAAAAAGCTCAGGGAAGCAACTGGCACCAAAAAGAGATTTCCCAGGTGTGATGAAGGCAGCGTTCCAAATTGAGCAAGTGAAATTGAGCAAGTGAAACTACAGAAAGGATTAGAGTCCTCTGGGGGAACCTCCGCCAGAGAAAGAAACCTATAAGAATACAAGCAGAGAAGGAGGCCTACCAGATAATTAATTAAAAGGAATCTCTCAAGCTTTAAAGAAGAGCTGTATGTCAGTGGCTCACGCCTGTAATCCTATCAAATCAGGAGGCTGAGATCTGAGGATCTCGATTCAAAACCATCCTGGACAGGAAAGTGGGCAGAACTATTATCTCAAATTAATGGCCAGAAGACCAGAAGTGGCACTGTGGCTCAAGTGGTACAGTGCTCACTTTCAGCTGAAGATCTCAGGGACAGTGCCAGGTCCAGACTAAAAGACCCACGACCGACCCAAAAAAAAAAAAAAAGAAAAAGAAAAAGAAATCAGGAGATTAGACAGGGAGTGATTAACATTCACAAAAGTTCCACAAATGTAATATTAAATCTGAAAGGTACCCATTAGCTTTGGCAATTAAGATGTAACAGGAGGGCCTGGATGTAGCTAAGAGATAGGGTCTATGTTTGGCATTCCCTAGGTCTTAAGTTCAGGGAGTGAGAGAGTAGTACTTTTGTTGCTGGTGACATTTGCAAGCCACAAACCTTTCCCATTTGAAATTTTGTTGGTAGAAAAGGAGACGTGATGATGTATAAACTACTCTTTTATGACTATGCCAAATTAGACAATCAATATTTGTATCTGAAAAAAGGATTTAGAACACTAGAAGAAAAAAAGGAAGATGGGGGAGGGATGATTTGGTTTTTGTCCGGAAAGAGGCTTTTTTTTAAAGTTTTGGGGGGTTTTGTTTGTTTGTTTGTTTGTTTGTTTTTCTTGTGTGTCAGTCATGGGGCATGAACTCTGGGATTGGGCATTGTCCCTGAGCTCTTGAGCTCAAGGCTAGCGCTCTACCATTGAGCCACAACGCCACTTTTGGTTTTTCTGGTGGTTCATTGGAGATAAGAGTCTCACGGACTTTCCCGCCTGGGCTGACTTTGAGCCTCTATCCTCAGATCTCAGCTTCCTGAGTAATTAGGATTACAGGTGTGTGAGCCAACAGCACCCAGTGAGGCTTGGTTTTTTAAATGATGTGTAAAGCCTATAAGAAAGAGAGGGGAAGTGGCGCTGTAGCTCAAGTGGTAGAGCGCTCGCCTTGAGCTGAAGAGCTAAGGGACAACGCCCAGGCCCAGAGTTCAAGCCCCACAACCGACAAAAAAAAAAAAAAAGAAAAGAAAAGAAAGAGAGGGTATGCTGGGCATGGTGAGGGTGGTACATGCCTGTATTCCCAGCACTTGGGAGGCTGAGACAGGATAAATGCTAGCTTCATAACAAAATCCTGTCTCAAATAAAATAAACAAGGAAAGAAGGTAAAGTTAAATAATTTAGAATAAGAGACTGACAGATTTGAATGTAATCCTTGAAGAGATAGGAAAGCATGGAATCTATTGAAGAGCAAGGGGGCTTCTACTCATTAGGAAGAAAATGAATATTCTCTATCCTTCAACTGACTGAAGAAAGAAGGAAAGATCTTATAAATGTGTTGCTTGCTTAGAAGCCAGAAGTGATGGAATTCTATCTGGGTGGCTTTCTCAGTGATAAAAGAGACAGCAGTCATCAAAGTAATTATAGTATCTGTTATAAACAGATTCAGGCCCCTTGAGTGATTAAATGAGAAACATTCAGGTAAGTATGAAAAACAATAACAAAATTATTAATTTGGGAGTGAAAAATTGTTGGCAATTTATACTTTCTTTGAAAATTTTCTCCAATTTACTACAGTGCAAATGTGGGTTTTTTTGTTTTTGTTTTGTGGAGGTTTTTTGGTTTTGTTTTTTGTTATTTTGTGGGGGGTTTTGGTTTTTTTGGTTTTTTTGTTTTTTGTTTTTTGTCGGTCGTGGGGGCTGAACTCTGGACCTGGGCACTGTCCTTCAGCTCTTCAGCTCGAGGCTAGCTCCCTACCACTTGAGCCACAGCTCCACTTCCAGCTTTTTTCTGCTTATGTGGTACTGAGGAATCGAACCCAGGGCCTCATGCATGCGAGGCAAGCACTCTGCCACTGAGCCAACTTTCCAGCCCCCAAATGTGTTTTTTTTTGTTTTTGTTTTTGTTTTTGTTTTTGTATTTTTGGTCATGGGGCTTGAACTCTGGGCCTGTGCGCTGTCCTTCAGCTCTTCAGCTCAAGGCAAGCACTCTACCACTTGAGCTACAGCGCCACTTCCGGTTTTCTGGTGGTTTATTGGAGATAGGAGTCTCACGGTCTCTCCTGCCCAGGCTGGCTTTGAACCGCGATCCTCAGATCTCAGCCTCCTGAGTAGCTAGGATTACAGGCGTGAGCCACCAACGCCCTGCCCGAATGTGTATTTTTATAATAAAAATGTTTTAAGTAATTGCACCTTTAGTAAAGCAGGCATGAAAGCTGCTCTGAGATGGGTAAACATGGTGCTAATAAATCTTGAGGTAAATTATGGTTACTTAAATATCTGTTTTTTATTGCAAGTGATTATGGTGAAACACACTGTATTAGTATATTTACCTTTAAAAAAATGTCATCAGAGTTAGAATACCTAGCTTTGAGTGCTACTGATACAAGCCTAAGTAAACATTATTTCCAGTCCATCCTCTTACTTATAAAGGAGGAAATGAGTGTCCTGTAGAAGAGATTTATCATGATTCAATAAGAAGCATATGCAAGTATCTTAATATTAAAAGTGTAATTATTGGGGCTGAGAATGTGGCTTAGTGGTAGAGTGCTTGTCTAGCATGCATGAAGTCCTGGGTTCAATTCCTCAGTATCACATAAACAGAAAAAGCTGGAAGTGGTACTGTGGCTCAAGTGGTAGAGTGCTAGCCTTGAACAAAAGCAGGTCAGGTACAGTGCCCAGGTCCTGAGTTCAAGCCCCAGTACTGGCAATAAATAAATAAATGTGTAATTATTTCAGCCTATCTTTTACATATGATATATACATTATAGCATAGTTAAATAACTTGTTAAAATTTATTTAATGGCTCAACCAAAGTTTTATTTCCCAAGTTGAATACAATGAAAACAGAAAGCAAGAGAAGTGTGAGGACTCTAAAAGAAGAAGTTCAAAAGCTGGATGATCTCTATCAACAAAAAGTTAAGGTGAGAACTTTCATAGTTTGTTCAGGTTAGTCAAAGTTCTATCATCATTGATTGATTAAGCACGTATTTACCTTATCTTAAAAAAAAAAGAAAAAAGAAAAAGGAAGAAAAGCCAGCTATAGAGGCTAACACTTGTAATCCTAGCTACTTAGAAGACTAACATGGGGGAGATAGTGTTTCGAGAAGCAGTTCAAGCAAAAAATGTTTGAAACCCATCCAGCCAATAAAAAACCGACATGTGAAATGTGTAATCCTTTTCTCTTTTTTTCTCTTTCCTTTTGTAGTACTGGCTAAGCAGGTCCTCTTACAACTTGATTCATATCCCTTCAACCCCATGGTTTGAGTTTATTCTCTGCAACACTAATAGGAAAATCTAAGCTACTAACTTCACCTTCAGAAACCTAGAAATTGACTTTAGAATATATACTTTTCCTGTATGCAATTGATACTATTATGAAATAATGACCTAGCTAATTTATGTTCATGGAAAATTTTTAATCAAAGTATCAAAATTTGGACTAGAGACATGGCTCAAATAGTGAAGCACTTCCCTTGCAAGCCCAAACCCTGAGTTCAGTCCCCAGTACTGCCAAACAATAGTGGGGAAAGAGAATCAAAAAATTTTGTAAGTCACACTGGAAGATGTTGCTGAACGAATGCTCTACAGGCCTCTTGTAAAAGGTCACGTTTGTGTTGCTAGTATAAAATTCCCACTGGAACACTTTCAAATCTCCTATGTGTTAAACAGTAAACATCCTGAAGATACAAATATCGCAGCCTGATGTTTCCTAAGAGCTTTACTTAATTTTTAATCTAGCTTGAATATGTGGATATAAATGCCAAAGAAATAGAGATCTATAACCATGATTTTATCCTGGTAGGAAGCAGAGGAAGAGGATGAAAAATGTGCTAATGAACTTGAATCCTTGGAGAAACACAAGCACCTGCTGGAGAGTGCTGTTAATGAGGGACTCAGTGAAGCTATAAACGAGTTAGATGCTGTTCAGAGGGAGTAAGTTCACCTACCAAGATTTATATGTCTGTTTCCATTTTATTTAAAACTTCTGTAAGTAAGGACTGTTTTTTTCCCCTAATTTCTCTTATAAACCTATTTTGGAAAGAGAGTGGTGACTAGAACTTAATAAGCAAACAACTTAAAACTTGAGATATATGCTGCTACTGTTAAATTTACTGCCCACCTAGAAATCATTTATTTTAGGCCTAATGAATGAATGGTTTATAACCCCTGAGAACAAAACAAAATTTTAAATTAATTCAAATACCTGAAATGGCTGGGCACAGGGGCATACATCTATTGTCCCAGCAACACAAGTAAGCACAGGTAGGGGGACCATAGCCAGGCCAACCCTGGAATCATTCCCCAGTTATAATGTGGAGTAGGAGTGGGGCAATAGGTAGGGAGGTAGGTGTTAATCCAAGCAAGTTTATGTAGAAGCTTGAGGTTTTAGTGCTTAATATTTTGTTTTATTGCTTACGAAGAATCTTTAAAAATGCTCTTATTTCTCTTTAAATGATTGGTTGCTGGACTCTCTGTAGCAAACAGCATTTAGACCAGTTACAGCTTGGTTTTACTGACTATAGAAATAGGAAGTAAGCTAACTGATTTGTTAATATACGTTACAGACTTCTTAAACAAGAGTTTTTCTTCTGCAGGTACCAACTAGTTGTACAGACCACAACTGAAGAAAGACGCAAAGTAGGAAATAATTTACAACGTCTTTTAGAGATGGTTGCTACACATGTAGGGTCTGTAGAAGTAAGTGTGAAGGTTTTCTTGAAAACTTGATGGATTTCCGCTTTGTTTCTATATAAATTCAATGCTAAGTATTTATTAACTATTATAGTAAAACTTTATCAGAAGCTGGACACCATTGGCTCACACCTGTAATCATAGCTACTCAGGAGGCTGAGATCTGAGGATCACAGTGCAAAGCCAGCCCAGGCAAAAGATTCCATGAGATTCTTATCTCCAATTAACTACCAGAAAGCTACAAGTGGAGCTGTGGCTCAAGTGGTAGAGTGCTAGCCTTGAACAAGAAGGCTTAGGGACAGTACCCAGGTCCTGAGCTCAAGCCCTAGGACCATCACACACACACACATACACACACACACACACACACATTTTATCAGAATTCTGACTGGTCTGATGAGCAGATAGAGGGTAAATTTGTTTGCATAAATATTATAACAAGTGATTTTCCTTTCTATAATTTCATATAGACACAGGATAAAGTCTGAAGTCTATTTACCCTATCCCCAGGGACTCTTCATGTAGCTTGAAAGTTCATCAGTAGGCTAGGAGTATAGTTTAATGGTAGAGTGTTTGCTGTTATGTGCACATCCTTGAGTTTAATCCCAGCACCATAAAAAAAAATCAACACACACAGAAACTCTGAACTTTCAGTGGCACATGCCTGTAATCCTAGCAACTCAGGAGTTTGAGATCTTGATAATCATAGTTCAAAGCTAACCTAGACAGGAAAGTCCATGAGACTCTTATCTTCAATTACCCACCAAAAGGCCAGAAGTAACATAGGTAAATAAATAAACACTAAAGGTCATTATAGACTATTATATAACAGTATACAGATAAAACTTCAGCTGTCTTCATTAATATGAGTGAATCTTAAAATACCAAGTGAGGAAAATGTCAGAATATTGCATTCATTACCACTTAGTAAATATAAAAGTGAAAACCAGGTCCCAGTAAAGCAATAAAATTCGTGCATTGCATGATGAGGACATATTTTGGGAAATGTGTTGTTAGATAATTTCATTGTTTTGTAAACATTAAAAATGTTAGTTGAAGGGGATGTGGACAGAAAGGAACCTTACTTCATTGTTGGTGGGAATGTAAACTTGTTCAACCACTTTGGAAAGCAGTATGGAGGTTCCTCAAAAGACTTCACATAGAACTCCCCTATGACCCAGCAATCCCACTTTTGGGCATTTACCCAAATGTTTACAAACAAGACCACACTAAAGCTACTAGCACAACTATGTTTATTGCAGCATTATTTACCATAGCTAAGATATGGAACCAACCCAGATGCCCCTCAGTAGATGAATGGATCAAGAAAATGTGGTATATATACACAATGGAATTCTATGCCTCCATCAGAAAGAATGACATTGCCCCATTTGTTAGGAAATGGAAAAACTTGGAAAAAATTATATTAAGTGAAGTAAGCCAGGCCCAAAGAAACATAGGTCCCATGGTTTCCCTTATTTGTAATATCTAGTATATGTATGAGTCAAGCGGAAAAGGTCAGATAATGTGATGTCAGGAAAATGAACCCTTAAATGTGTATTTTAATGTTTTTTTCTTTCATGCATGTGTTTTTAACGCATTTATAAGATTATCTCTTTGTTGCTTTGTATGTCCCTCCCCCACAGTATAACCCCTGCTTTCACTATATTTGATGTCAGTATAACTTGTGGAGGAGATGGGGAAAAACCAGTTGTTTTTTTTTTAACTGGTTTTTTTTTGTTGTTTTTTTGTTTTGTTTTGTTTTGTTTTTGTTGTTTTTTTTTTTTTTTTTGGGTCCAGTCGTGGGGCCTGAACTCTGGGCTTGGGCGCTGTCCCTCAGCTCTTCAGCTCAAGGCTAGTGAACTACCACTTGAGCCACAGCGCCACTTCCGGCTTTTTTTCTTTTTGCTTATGTGGTGCTGGGGAATCGAACCCAGGGCTTCAGGCATGCAAGGCAAGCGATCTACCACTGAGCCACCTTCCCAGCCCCGAAAAACCAGTTGTTTAAGGATACAGGTGGACCTGTTGCAACAATGAGAAGTACAAGTTGTCATGTCCAAAACAAGCTTTACAACGTCGGTGCGGGGTGGGGGGAGGGGGGAAGGAGAAGGATTGGGATTGGGGGGGAGGGGGGAGGCTGGGAAGGGATGTGAAGGGTAAACACAGGAGGAGGCTGCAATGCTTGGTAAGAAATGTACGCATTATCCTGCCCATGTAATTGTAACTCCCCTGTACAGTATGTTCACAAATTAAATTAAATTAAAAAAAAAATGTTAGTTGAGGTCTGGGAAGGTGGCTCAGTGGTAGAGCACTTGCCTTGCATGAAGAGGCCCTGGGTTCGATTCCTTAGCACCACATAAGGAAAAAACTGGAAGTGGCGCTGTGGCTCAAGTGGTAGAACGCTAGCCTTGAGCTGAAGAGCTGAGGGACAGCGCCCAGGCCCAGAGTTCAGGCCCCATGACCGGACCCAAAAAAATGTTAGTTGAACAAAATAAGATGTCATTATTAAATAGTATCATAATGTAGAACCATCTTTGTATGTGTAGTCCATCATTAACCAAAACATTATTGTATGGCACGCAACTATATGTTAGAGGTGTGTGCATGTGTGTGCGTTTAGGAATATAAAATAACACCACGTAGGCAAATAGGTACCTCTGGGAACATCATTAAGAAAAGACAAAAGTGCCCAGGTGCTGGTGGCTCACATCTATAATCCTAGCTACTTAGGAGGCTGAGATCTGAGGATTACAGGCAGGAAAGTCAATGAATCTCTTATCTCCAATTCACCAGAAAGCCGGAAGTAGCGCAGTGGCTGGAGTGGTAGAGCGCTTACCTCGAGCTGAAGAGCTCAGGGACAGCACCCACGCCCAGAGTTCAAGACCCACGACCAACAAAATTAAAAAAAAAAAAAAAAAGACAGAAAAGCCTATATAATGGATACAAGAATATTTTTGTATTTTTAACTTATTACTCTTCTTTGTAAATTTCACACTTTAAACAAAATTCATGTTTTTAAACTAATAATTGTTCATTGTTTCCACTAGAAACACCTGGAGGAGCAGATTGCTAAAGCTGATCGGGAATATGAAGAATGCATATCTGAAGATCTCCTGGAAAATATTAGAGAAATTACAGAAAAGTATAAAAAGAATGCCACTCTTCTTAAGGCTTCTGATGAATGAAGATAGAATGTTGAATTTCCTGTCCTTTGAGAATCTAGTTTATCAGATAAAAATAGGGATAACCTGAAATAACATGTTGACATGTGGAGGTTGGTTTTGGGGGGGGGGTCTTTTTGGTTTCTTTGTTTGTTTTGGTCATGGGGCTTGAATTCAGGGTCTGGGTTTCTGTCCCTGAGTTTCTTTTACTCAAGCTCTATCACTTGAGCCACAGCAAAACTTCCAGCTTTTTCTGAGTAGTTCATTGTATATTAGAGTTTCATGGACTGTCCTACCCAGGCTGGCTTTGAACTGCAATCGTCAGATCTCCACCCCCTTGTACAGCTAGGATTACAAGAGTGAGCCACTAGTGCCCAGCTTTGGGTTATTAGATGTGTAAAAAACAGGTTTTTATATTTATAGTTAATAAAATTAAATCCGTGGAGTGACTTTTCTCCCATTTTTTTTCACCTGATTTCCCATTTCCTTGCTTGAGACTTGAGTTAGTGAGAATGTCAATAGTGTGTTCTGCATTAGCAAACTAATATGTGGCCACAACATGCATTTTCACTTGTACTTGCCATGACTGCTCTCAAATGAGAACGGCAGAGTTGATCAATAGCAACAGAAACTATGTGGCCTACAAAGCCAGAAATGCTTGTTTCTTAATGCTTTATACAAAAATAGCTGATCACTGGTAACTGTACAAATGTTGATACTGTTTACTTGTAAAACTTCGAACAGATGCAATTTACAAACCACCCAGTCCTCTCCTGATGTAAAGCCTGGTCGCTTTCCAAGAAGTTGAATTTCTTTCTACCTTTGTACCGTCTTTTTTTTTTGGGGGGGGGGTCTGGTCATGGGGCCTGAACTCTGGGCCTGGGCGCTGTCCCTCAGCTCTTCAGCTCAAGGCTAGTGCTCTACCACTTGAGCCACAGCGCCACTTCCGGCTTTTTTCTTTTTGCTTATGTGGTACTGAGGAATCGAACCCAAGGCTTCAGGCATGCAAGGCGAGCACTCTACCACTGAGCCACCTTCCCAGCCCCAAGATCTCTTTTTTTTTTTTTTGGTTGGTCGTGGGGCTTGAACTCTGGGCTTGGGCGCTGTCTTTGCGCTCTTCAGCTCAAGGCAAGCACTCTACCGCTTGAGCCATACCACCACTTCCCCTTTGTACCATCTTTACTCGGCAACAGATGATTGCGGAGTGTCAAAATCATGGGAAACTAAAATAATCTAGCTCAAACCTCTCATTTCAGAGATGAAAATTCACTCCTAGGGACATTCTGATTTATCTCAGGTCACATCTAATAATGGTAAACAACAGTAAAACTTGCCATACACAATCCTGAACTTAACCACAAGAGCCATGAAAAATATTTGGGATAATGAAGTCAAGCAAAATGTGAGATTTTTAAACATATCAGTTGTTAGGAAACTGCTTCTTCAATTGAATTGGTGTCTGTCTCCATTGTAACTTTCTGATTTCCAGAATCATTGTCCTGTAAATCAGAATGAACATGATAAAAGTAAGCAGCACCTTACAGCACAGATTTATGAAGTAAGGGCACTCTCTGTGAGAGTGGAGTGAGTAAAGTAAGGTAACTAACAGATAAGACTAATTGTTACCAGTGTATTCCACAGTTTCAGCTTCAGACATCCAGTAGAGAATTCCTTGTTTTTTTTGTCAGTGGTGGGGCTTGAACTCAGGGCTCGGTGCTGCCCCTGAACTCTTTCTCTGAAGGCTAACATTCTACCATTGTAAGCCACAACATCATTTCCAGTTTTCTGGTGGTTAATTGGGAGGTAGGAGTCAATAGGTGAATGAATAAATCCAAGTGTATTCATATAATGGAATTGTACTTGCTAAAGGAATGAACAATGGATACACAGAATGTTTATAAACACCCAAAGATGAAAGAATCCATGCAAAAAAAAAAAAAATACAAGCCAGGTAGGAGTCGCACAGACTTTGCTACCAGGACTGGCTTTGAAGCACTATCCTCAGATCTCAGCCTCCTAGCCAGCTAGGATTGCAGGCATGAGCCACTGATACCCAGCTCAGTATATCATTCTTAAATAGAAATTGTCTTATCTGCAAGTCCAAAGTGGTACCAGCTACATGTAGCTATCATGCACTTAAATGCCATGGCAAGAGAAACTCAAGAGTTTCTACTCTTGAGTTTTGCTACTCAAAACCTAGTGTGGAAATGACAGTACTATCATCATTGGTCTTATAGAAATGATGCTCATAGCCAGGTATAGCAGCAACAGCTGTCATCCCAGCATTCAGGAAGCTGAGACAAGAGGTTCAGAAGTTTTGAGGCTATTTGGGCTGCATAGCTGAAGAAGAAATACTGGCTATTCAACCTCTCTCCAAGTCTACTGATGATCATTGGTGTGTGGTATGATTTAGAAGTAATTTGTGTGCCCTAAAGCTTCATATATTGAAATTTAGTCTCTTGTTAGGCATTAAAGGGGTGGAAGTATAATACAGTTACAGTATTCAGAGATCCAGCCTCTGGGAAGTGATTAGGTTCAGATAAAGCCATTAGGAGGATCCCTGATGATTGAATCCTGGTGGCTTTTTAAGAAAAGAGACCAGATGACAACGCCATACGATGTGTTCTGAGCTGTCCTGGGACTTTGTCCAAAAGAAGGACATCATTACATGAAGTTCTTAGACTTTGCACCTCCAGAAGCCAAAATAAATCATTTCATAAAGCAGTCTGCTTGAGATAGTTCATGATAATGATAATAATGAAAAGTGGCTTGATAAAGATTTTTTAATACTTTTTGGGCAATTAAAAAACACTAGCTGGCATGAGGAAATGTTCACCATCCCTGGTGGTGAAGGAAATGCAAATAAAGACAACCCTGAGATACCACCTTACCCCAGTCAGAATGTCCCACATCCACAAATCAGCCAACGACAAATGCTGGAGGGGATGTGGAGAACGAGGAACGCTATTACACTGCTGGTGGGAATGTACACTCATACAACCACTTTGGAAAGCAGTCTGGAGGGTCCTTAGAAAGCTAAAGATTGACCTCCCTTACGACCCAGTCATACCACTTCTAGGCATCTACCCTGAACAACAGGAACCAATATACAAGGACACGTGCACCTCCATGTTTATTGCAGCACTGTTCGCAATAGCTAGGATATGGAAACAACCCAGATGCCCCACCACAGATGAATGGATCCAAAAATTGTATCTATACACAATGGAATATTATGCAGCCATTAGAAATGACAAAATAATGGCATTTGCAGGGAAATGGATGGAGCTAGAAGGAATCATGTTGAGCGAGGTAAGCCAAGAGCAAAGAGACAAACGGTACATGGTCTCCCTGATAAGTGGATGCTAAATCCAAAATGTTAGGTGATATGACAAAACTAACAGGACTTAAGAAACAAAGAACTCCCACTCATCTGGTCGAACCACTACTAAATATCCCCATGCTGCTGATCACATGTATGGTGTATAACATGTGTACACCGTTATATGTTATAGACTATGATAGACAATTTGCTCCAGGAAAGTTAGAATGAACTTGTGACTTTAAATGAGCATCATTATTCCACAATACTGTGAAATTCGGGAAATTATGTAATCACTTAATCACAATCAAAAAACAAAAAGAACCCCGGGGAAGGTAGGGAGGGAAGAGATGGTAGGGGGAAAACAATGGAGGGGGTAGCAATGTTCAATAGGAAGTGTACTCATTACCTTACTCATGTAACTGTAACCCTCTGTATAGTATCTTTACAATAAAAAAAAAAAAAAATTCTGGAAAAAAAAAAAAACATTAGCTGGGTGCTGATGGCTCATGCTTATAATTCTAGCTACTCAGGAAGCTGAGATCTGAGGACTGAGGTTTGAAGCCAGCCTGGGCAGGAAAGTCCATAGACTGTCTTATCTCCAATTAATCACAGAAAATGTTGGAAGTGATGCCGTAGCTCAAGTGGTAGAGTGCTAGCCTGGAGCAAAAGAGCTAAGGGTCAGTGCCAAGGCCCAGAGTTCAAGGCCCAGGAACACCAAAAATTAAACACTAGAAACATCCATATTCTATTCATATGGACATAAGCTCTCATTTATTTACTTCTTTTGTGTGTGCTGGTACTGGGGGTCTTGTGCCTTAGCATTTGTTTTTGCATAAGGCTGGCACTCCAGCACTTGAGCCACAGTTCCATCTCCTGCTTTTTAGTGGTTAATTGGTGATAAGAGTCTGACAGACTTCCCTGCATTGTCTGGCTTCAAGCCTGGATCCTCAAATCTCAATATTCTGAGTGGTGAGGATTACAGACATGAGCCACCAGCACTTGCCCCAAGAGCTCTCTTAAAGGGTATATACTTTTCTGCATGAATTACATGAGTTTAGAACCCTAGAAATCTGCTACTGAAGCTTCCTGGTATATGTAAATATATATATTTACATTTACATATATTATATTTTTATGGGGGTTTTGGTGGTGGTGGTGGTCGTCGTCATCGTCGTGGTGTGTATGTGTTTGTATGTGCCAGTCAGTGCTTGAATTCAGGGCCTGGGTGTAGTCCCTGAGCTTTTTGCACAAGGCTAGCATTCTAAGTCAGGTGCCAATGGCTCACACCTGTAATCTTAGCTCCTCAGGAGGCTGAGATCTGAGATCATGGTTCAAAGCCAGTCCGGGCAGGAAACTCTATGAGACTCTTATTTCAGATAAACCACCAGAAAACCGGAAGTGGCACTGTGGCTCAAGTGGTAGAGCACTCACCTTGAGCTGAAGAGCTCAGGGACAGCACCCAGGCCCAGAAGTCAAGCCCCAAAACAGACCAAAAAAAAAAAATCTCAACTTATTTTTTCCTGAGAGAAGGTATCACTGTGTTGCCAGAGTTGGCTTTGAACTACACAACCTGCAATTAAAGGTATGTACCACCAGGGCAGTCTAAAACCTCAATTCTTCCTTCTCTAAGTATTTATTAGATTTTTTTTCTTTGAATGATATCACAAGAGGGGGGGGAGAGAGAGAGAGAAATCTTGCTGACAAACGGCTTAAAAATTTTTTTTCTACAAAAAGGCTTGCAAGGACACAGACGACAGTACAGCCATGTGAAATTTTGGCCCATGAAATTGTCAAGGCCTGGTATGCTGGTATACTAAGGAATACAAATATATTAACTGAAATAGGGCAGATTCAAGGGAGAATTCAAATAGTGTAATTCCTTTAAAAAGGCAAAAATCAAAGTTCAGTAAAATAAAACACCAGGAAGCAGGTACTTGAAAGTGGAGAGATGGTAAGGGGAAAGGGATAGACAAAGGAAGAGAAGTGGAAAGTGTGGTCAAGATTCTAAACATTCACATAGTGAGACCAAAGGAGATCACAAGGGCTCAATAGCTATGTGCAGATGATCATATAAAATGATGCTTATGAAATGAACTCCAAGCAATGAAAACAAGAGGTTTTCTATTTTACTTTTTGCGGGGTTTTTTTTCCTATTTGTTGCTGTTTTTGATTTCTGTCTCTTTTGTATGTTATCTGATTTGGGGAGGGGAAGAAGCACAGAAATGATGGAACGAAGGGTGAACTAATTCAGCAGTGATAATCATTAAGACACTATGTTGAAAATGAACCATATAACTTGGAGGAGAAGGGGGATCAGGAGGGAAAAAACTGGGAGAAAAAGGGAAGAGTTGACACTGGTCAAAAAGAAATGTACTCAATACCTGACTTATGTAACTATAGCCCCTCTGTATGTCACTTTTGCAATAAAAATAAAATACAGGCTGGGAAGGTGGCTCGGTGGTAGAGCACTTGCCTTGCATGCCTGAGGCCCTGGGTTCGATTCCTCAGCACCACATAAGCAAAAAGCCGGAAGTGGCGCTGTGGCTCAGGTGGTAGAGCGCTAGCCTTGAGCTGAAGAGCTGAGGGACAGCACCCAGGTCCAGAGTTCAGGCCCCACGACCAGACCCTAAATAAATAAATTAAATAAAATAAAATATATAACCTACAAAATTAAGAAGAGTGAGGGAACTGGTGGGTAGAGAAGGAATGAGTGAGAATGTCAAAAAGGAGTAACATTGATCAATATACATTGTATTCCTTTAGTAAAACTCCTGCTGGGCACCGGTGACTCACACCTGTAATCCTAGCTACTCCGGAGGCTGAGATCTAAGGATCAAGGTTCAAAGCCAACCCTGGAAGGAAACTCCATGAGTCTCTTATCTCCAGTAAATTACCAGAAAACCAGAAGTGGTGCTGTAGCTTAAGTGGTAGAGATCTTGCCTTGAGCTGTAGAGCTGAAGGACAGTGCCCAGGCCCTGAGTTCAAGCCCCACGAACAACCAAAAACAAAAAACTCCTTTGTACAACTACTGAAAGATAATTTTTCAAATGTTACTTTGAGGGAAAAAGTATGATGTGATAGGGGTCAGTGATTAATTGTACTATGGTAAAGGTGGCAGATGATGAATGGAGGGCAAGCTGCACCAATGATGTGTAAGAAGGTTATAATAATGAAATTTTTTGCCTTTTGTTATTTTTTTGGTCAGTTGTGGGGCCTGAACTCTGGGCACTGTCCCTCAGCTCTTCAACTCAAGGCTAACGCTCTACCACTTGAGCCACAGCGCCACTTCTGGCTTTTTTCTTTTTGCTTATGTGGTGCTGAGGAATCGAACCCAGGGCCTCATGCATGCAAGGCAAGCACTCTACCACTGAGCCACCTTCCCAGCCCAATAATAGAATTCTTTATCCATTACAGACCTTCCAACCTCTAAGTGGGTGGAAATATATCATCCCTAAAGCCGGAGATTCTACCCAGCAGACACGAACAGGGTTAGAGCCTTATGAGAAACGCCTTTGAAGAAGAGATGACAGCTCCTTGGTGGTGAAAATGATAAAAGCTCTTCCTGGTGACCATTTCAGCCTGAGAGGAGGAAAATGTCCCTGTTAAGCAGGCCAGTCTGTTCCCTAGCAAAAAGGAGCCACCTGTGGGGAACTTGGGCAGTACTCAGTCTAAAAGAGGAAACTAACTAGGTCAGTGTCCTGACAGAAGAATGGAATGATGGTGAAAATCATTTCTTCCTATCCTTCAGCCTCAAGAGCAGAAAGAGTGTTTGGCAATGAGCCAGTAGCTCACATCTGTATCCCTGTGTTCTCAGGAGGCTGAGATCTGATGATCACGGTTTAAAGCCAGCCCAGGAAGGAAAGTCTGTTAGACTCTTATCTCCAATTCACACACACACACACACACACACACACACACACACCCCACAAAAAAAAGAAGCCAAAAGCAGAGCTGCAGCTTAAGTGGTAGAGTGCTAGCCTCAAGCAAAAACCTGTGCCCAGGTCCTGATTTCAAGCCCCAAGACCAGCACACACACACACACACACACACACACACACACACACACACACACACACACACACACACACACACACACACACACACACACACACACACACAGAATGACTAGTATAGCAATTCAGAGACCATATCTCAAAAAAAAAAATTAGTCACCAAGAAAAAACCATTGACCACACTATACCTGTAGAAGCAACTTAGGCTCATTGTCCGTACTGCAGTGAAGAAGAACAGATTGTGAGTGACTCAGTAAGATGGAGAAGACAGGGCCCTGTTACAGGGTGTGGACTTATGTGTGTTGTTCTAAAAATGGACTGCTAGTCATTTTTTTAATTTTGTTTTGGAACATCAGTAAAGCCTTTATTATGTTTAGTTAGAAACATTGTTCTGTTGGTCTTTCCCATGTGCTACTGGAAATAACATTTCTCACAGTCTGTTAGCAGAGGTTCAACCCTGATTAAAGGTGCAGGTCAAGGAAAGCAATTTGGTTGACTAGATGATCATAAAAAAAGCCACAGCAGAGCCAAGCACAGTGATACCTATCTATAATTTTTAACGCTCTGGAGGCTGAAGCTGGAAAATCACAGATTCAAGGCTAGCCTAAGCTATAGGGCAAGACAGTCTTCATCTGAGAAAAAAAGGGAAATAAGAACAAGGAAGGAAAGGGAAGGGAAAGGAAGGGAAGCTGTGCTCCAGAGAACCACTTCATGGGAAATTCAGCTCCAAAGAACCACTTTATGGGAAATTCAGCTAAGAGGAAAAGAAACTGTGACTTGTGTAGTGACAGGAGGCTAGTCAGAGTAAACAGGTGAGGCTAGCTTTCTTCAAACACCCATCAGTTTCAGTACTTTCCTGGAAGCCCCACCCTCTCCACCCCTGTGAGAAGATTCAACGAGAAGCCTAGCATAAGGAGAAAACAACACAATTGACTAACACCATGTACTTCCTCTTCTGTTTGTGGTTGGCTTTAAGTCAGAACACCCTGAAGAATCTGTTTTGAACTGGAAATATATTTTCTCTTAGACTTTCTAAATTGTAAATACTATTTAGTATAAAATTTTGTTCAGGGGGAAAATTGGTTGATATATTTAGTCCTGCCCGTCTAAGTCAATAACATTCTCTAAAATGCAAAGTGTTGTGATCCTGTGGCTCTAAGAATATAAAGTATTGAGTAGGACTCTGCAATGTGTATATATGTGCATGCCTCTCTGTGTGTGTGTATGTGTGTACTTGTAACCCCACTTTAACTTCTTCATTCTTTTTTGAGAAGCTTTTTTTTTTTAATGTTCAGATCATAGGAAGGAGGAGGGACACACCCAACAGCTGTAGAAGCAGGAAATCTCTATTATAAAACTGATGCAGAAAACAAAACTGAAACTCTTGCATATATTTTGTCCCACTAATTTTCTTGGAGAAGTCTACTTTTCATTTTATGATGGGGAATAAAGCAGATTTATTTAGTCAAAAACCACTTGACAGTAGAAGGGAACCAAAGCATCAAAACACCTCAGAAGACTCGGTTCAACTCTAGACTCAGTTTTAGACCTGAATGTTTCCCTGAATCCAGAAAAATGGGTTTTAACTTTGGAATATACACCAAGGTTTCAAGACTACCATATTTCCCATTATAAAATCAGACAAATCTGCAGCTCTAACATGCAAGAAGTTTTGCCTAGCACAGGCTGTGGTGAATTCGCTATTGATTCTGTTTTTAAATCTTAACTTGTTTGATACAGTCTTGGCTTCCAACACAGATGAGTTCCTAAAGGAAAGTTATATTTAAACAGTAGGTGATGGTCAAAGTCATACACCCTTAAAACCAGGCTATCTTGGGTAAGTTACTTTTATTCCCATTGAGCTGCTTTGTTAAGTGAGGCTGGTAACTACTTATTTCAGAAAGTGTGACAAAACCGCTGAAGACCGACTGTTAACAATCTAATCTCTTAGAATGTGGAGAGAAATTGATAATGCAATGGGTTATACCAAGCTATAGTGAAATGCAAAGACCTGTAACTTTAAAACTTGGTTTCAAATGATTGGATTCACTCGTTTTTTTCCCCCCAGCCCCAACAGCCACTTTTTATTCCACAAATAAATCTCACCCACCACAGTGATACAAACTTTCCATGCACCCAAAACATATGAAATGCATCACAACTTTGCATGTCATCCTTGCACAGGGGGCCATGCTAATCTTCTCTGTATTGTTCCAATTTTAGTATATGTGCTGCCGAAGCAAACACTGGATTCACTCTTTTTAAGGCTTTTCAGCTGTCTGCATTAAATGAAGTTCCTAGCAAATAGTTAAAAGTGGGCAAATGTCTACTAATGTGATGCCAAGCTGTTCAGAAGACTGTTGAGTTTTTATTTTTAATCTGTAGTAAATTCATATGGTTCCAAAATAAATTTATCAATGCAATGACAAAAAAAAAAAGATGGTTCATTGAAAACAATATCTGTGCAGCAAAGCCAGAGTGACTTAGGCAGTTCTATTTCTATAGATTTATTTCCTTTGGGAAAGTATTATTAATTGAGATCACCCTTTAAACATACTAGGAGCTAAGTCCCAGAAGGCAGCAGAGCAGCAATTAGAATAATCATAGTTACTTCAAATCAGAAGAGGTAGCTGAGCATGATGTTATGCTCTAGTAATTCCAGCTACTTGGAAGGTGAAGGCAGGAGGTCACAAGCTCAAAGCCAGCTGAACAAAGGTAGCAAGATCTTATCTCAAAAACAGAGACAAAACTCAGCAGAATGTGGGTGTGAGTGGGTAGAGTGATTGTTTCACCTATACCAAGACCTTAGGTTCAATCCAATCCCCAGTACTGAGAAAAAAAAAGAATGAATAAATAAAAAGCTAGATGGCTCTGTGAAGTAACTGGCCTAGGCTTAAGTAAGGCCAATTTAATTAATTACTGTTTGGGGCATTAAAACTAAAAGGACTTTGAAGAATGTGAAAAACAGTACGTGTTTTTGTTTCATAATTCATGTGGCTCTGGGTGGCTAAGTGACCTCTGTGCTGTATGAGGACATCATAGTACTGCCTTGAAACAGGCCAGCTTCCCTGTGGCAGGAAGATGAGACGTAGCAGCTGTTCAAGGAAGAGGTTTCTTCTCTTTAGGGAAAGAGAAACCTAGAGAAGAAATTGAAACTTAGAGGAAAAAAGGAACATCTGCTTCTTTCTGGGCTGTGCCGTGGCACTATATTTGAAATGAGATAGGCATATTTAGGGATAATACAGGGAAGATGGTTTTTGCCCAATTGAAGATAAGGAATATAAGCTACAAATGAGTTAAGTGTTCCCATGTATTTTTTTTTTTAGTCTTCATTGTTGTTCAAGACAACCTCTTGCTATGTAGCTCCCCAAGTGGAAGACTGGGGTTTCAAACTCTTAATTGTTCTTAGAGCTTATGCCTAAATTTACTTTTTGACACCAGTGGTATTATGAGTTTGATGAATGTTTTAGGAATTAGCAATTTCCTGTAGAATTTGATTCTACACCTCCCAGTATTTGTCATGAGTTGAGTTGAAATGTAAGATATCAAAGTTGCTATAATTAGAGCGCTAGCCTTGAGCTGAAGAGCTGAGGCCCAGAGTTCAGGCCCCACGACCGAACCCCCTTCCCCAAAAAAAGAATTCAAAGTTGCTATAAATTTATTTTTTTTTAGTATTGGAACTTGAATTAGGGCCTTGTGTGAACTTGGCTTGCTTGCTGGTTGGTGCTCTACCACTTCAGCCATGCCTCCATCCCAGCTTTTTGTCAGCGGAGATAAGGTCTTGCAAACTTTTCTGCCTGAGCTGGCTTTTAACTACAATCTTCATATCTCAGCCTCCTGAGTAGCTAGGATTATAGGCTTGATATAGCTAGGATTACTAGCATCTAACTTGCTGTGCAATCTTTAAAGCTATTGAGCTAGACAATACTTTCTACAACAATTTCAGAGGATCTCCCTTAAGTTTTCAGTTTTATCTTCTCTCAGCATGTATGACTTACAATTTGGGATAATTTAACTTACAAATATATTTTTATTGTAAAAATACTGTGCAGAGGTGTTAAAGTTACATGAGTAAGGTAATGAGTACATTTCCTATATAGCATTGTTACCCCACCTTTGTTTTTCCCCTACTCACCCTTCCTTCCCTACCTCCCCAACTCCTCCCTCCTCTCCCCCAAGTTGTAAAGTTCATTTTCAACACAGTGTCTTGTACATCTCATTGTTACCAGGCAATCTGTATCCTTGTTTCAGCATTGTTATTTGCCTTCCCCTCCCCAAATTAGAAAAATATATAAAAGATTCAGGGCACCAGAATCAAATACAGTGACAACAAGGGTTATACCATAAGGGGGAGAACATACAAAAGAAACAAAAAAAATCACATAGTACATTAACAACAACAGCAACAAAGAAATAAAACCTCTTGTGTCCCTATCTTGGGGTTCATTTCACTTAACATCACCTTATATGGTCATATGTACATAGCTTTTGACCTTTACTGCTTGTCTGGTAAGATTATCCTGGTCATATACTAGTTATTGCAAATAAGGGAAACCATGGATTCTATTTTTGGGGGGTCTGGCTTACTTCACTTAATATAATTTTTCCAAGTCATTCCATTTCCTAACAAATGGAGCAGTGTTACTCTTTCTGATGGAGGCATAGAACTCCATTGTGTATGTGTGTGTATGTGCACCACATTTTCTTGATCCATTCATCTACTGAGGTACCTCTGAATTGGTTCCATATCTTAGCTATGGTAAACAATGCTGTGATAAACATAGTTGTTCTGGTAGCTTTAGTATGGCCTTATTTGTGATCATTGGGGTAAATGCCCAAAAGTGGGATTGCTGGGTTATTTTGTTTTTATTTTTTTGGGGGTCCGGTCGTGGGGCCTGAACTTGGCCTGGGTGCTGTCCCTCAGCTCTTCAGCTCAAGGCTAGCGCTCTACCACTTGAGCCACAGCACCACTTCCGGCTTTTTTCTTTTTGCTTATGTGGTGCTGAGGAATCAAACCCAGGTCCTGATGCATGCAAGGCAAGTGCTCTACCACTGAGCCGCCTTCCCAGCCCCAAGGGATTGCTGGGTTATAGGGGAGCTCTATGTGTAGTCTTTTGAGGAAACTCCATACTGCTTTCCAGAGTGGTTGACTTATATTTTTTTTAACTTTCTATGTTGTGAAAGCAATACACAATCCAAGAAAATGACAGTTTACACTATGAATGTGGTTCTTTTCCTGGGTTTTTAATATGCTGTACCATACTCTTGCAGGGATGAGCAGATACAGCAAGCCAAAATTCTCAGTATGCCCCATAATCATAATGGGAAACACTGAGGGTTTCCATGTGCTGCTGCTCAGTGATCTTATTTCCTATTTTAGTGACATCAAGGCTGTGTGTGTGTGTGTGTGTGTGTGTGTGTGTGTGTGTGTGTGTGTGCGCGCGCACGCGCACACGCAGCTTGAGTAAGACTAGAGCCTCTTGCTCTTGCTTGGCTTTTTTTGCTCAATGATTGTACTCCATCACTTGAGCTACAGCTTCACTTCTGGCTTTTTGGTGGTTAATTGGAGAAAAGAGTCTGCCTAAGCTGGCTTCACACCTCTGTCCTCAAGCTTCCTGGATAGCTACGATTACCAGTGAGAACCACTGGTGCTGGCCATTCAAGGCATTTTTAAAATTTTTATTATTGCCAGTCTTTGGGTTTGAAGTCAGGGTCTGGGCATTGTCCCTGAGCTTCTTTTGCTTAAGGTTAGCACTCCACTACTTGAGCCACAGTGCTACATCTGCTTTTTCTGTGTATATGGTACAGAGGAATTGAGCCCAGGGCTTCATGAATGCAAGACAAGCACCCTACAATTAAGCCACCTTCCCAGCCCTCAAGGAATTTTTTTTTTGATGTAGCAATAACGTAAGAAAAAGAGAATCCATGTTGGGCACCAGTGGCTCACACCTGTAATCCTAGCTACTCAGGAAGCTGAGATCTGAGGATATCGGTTCAAAGCCAGCCTGGGCAAGAAAGTCTGTGAGACTCTTTTTTTTTTTTTTTTTTGGGTCCGGTCGTGGGGCCTGAACTCTGGGCCTAGGCACTGTCCTTCAGCTCTTCAGCTCAAGGATAGCACTCTACCACTTGAGTCACAGCGCCACTTCCGGGTTTTTTCTTTTTGCTTATGTGGTGCTGAGGAATCAAACCCAGGGCCTCAGGCATGCAAGGCAAGCACTCTACCACTGAGCCAACTTCCCAGCCCGGGGCCTGAACTCTGGACCTGGGCACTGTCCCTCAGCTCTTCAGCTCAAGGCTAGCGCTCTACCACCTGAGCCACAGCGCCACTTCCGGCTTTTTGCTTATGTGGTGCTGAGGAATCGAACCCAGGGCCTAATGCATGCAAGTCAAGCACTCTACCACTTAGCCACCTTCCCAGCCCTCTGTGAGACTCTTATCTCCAATAAACCACTAGAAAACTGGAAGTGGCGCTGTGGCTCAAGTGGTGGAGCACTGGCCTTGAACTGAAGAGCCCAAGGACAGTGACCAAGCTGAGAGTTCAAGGCCCATGACCAACAAAAAAAAAAAAAGAGAGAGAATCCATTTTACATAGTTTTGTGTGTGTGTGTGCGCGCGCGTGTGTGTGAGTTAGTCATGGGGCTTGAACTCTAGGCCTGGGTGCGGTCCCTGGGTGAGATCTTCAGCTCAAGGCAAGTGCTCTATCCCTTGAGCCACAGTGCCATGTCCAGCTTTTTCTGCTTATGTGGTGCTCAGAAATCGAACCCAGGGCCTCATACATGCAAGGCAAGCACTCTACCACCAAGCCACCTTCCCAGCCCACATGTTTTTTTTTTTGTTTGTTTTTTTTTTTTTTTTTTTTTTTTGGGTCCGGTCGTGGGGCCTGAACTCTGGGCCTGGGCGCTGTCCCTCAGCTCTTCAGCTCAAGGCTAGTGCTCTACCACTTGAGCCACAGCGCCACTTCCGGCTTTTTCTTATGTGGTGCTGAGGAATCGAACCCAGGGCCTCGAGCATGCAAGGCAAGTGCTCTACCACTGAGCCAACTTCCCAGCCCATATGTTTGTTTTTTTAACCAATGTTTTATTTGGAGCACATATCAAAGGTTAGAAATAACAAACTTCACTGCTGGCTGGTCTCATGAGACTGATGGCACACTTGAGCAAACAGACTCTCAGTCACAGTCTGTACTTGCTGCTCCCCTCCTGTGCATACTATACTCTCCCAGCTGCACCTCCTTATGCTCCGATCCATCTTTCCCTATTTCCTTACCATTCTTATACCTGCTTTATTTCATTACAGATCCATCATAAAAACCAAACTGACAAATCATCTCTACCTCTTTTGAATGTACAAACATGCAGGTCTGTAAACCCAACCATAGGTAAACCTTGTTTCCCCAAGTGTAAACCCAGCACTTCAGAGGCAGAAGCAAGAAGATCACAATTTCATGTCCAGCAAAATTCTGTCTTGAAAATCAAAAACAAAAACAGGCCAATACATGAATGGATTAATAAAAATAAATGCAGGGACTAGATTTTTGACTGGGCAGCCTGTGGATTTACTAAAAGACTAGCAAGACTAATTTAGAATTTACATAAACTAGCCAGGTGTGATAATACACAAGTATAATCCCAGCTACTCAGGACATGGAGATATGAGGTTCTTGGTCTAAAGCAGGCCCTGAAAAAGCTTGAGAACCTATAGTGAATGATAAACTTAAAAAAAAAAAACTAGTTAAAAGGCTGAGATGTAAGGACTGAGGTTCAAAGCCCAGCCTCGACTTACAAATCTGAGACTCTTATCTCTAGCAAACCCCTGAAGCGGTAGAGTGGTAGAGTGCCACCCATGAGCATAAAAGCTAACTGGCACACAGGCTCTGAGTTCAAACCCCATTATTGGCACAGACACTTAAGGAAAAAAAGGATGTGTGTGTGTGTGTGTGTGTATGTGTGTGTGTGTGTGTGTGTGTGTCTTAGGTGGTAATAGAGCAAGTGTCTAGCAAAAGTAAAAATCAAATCCCCAGTACCACCAACCATTTAACCAACCAAGCAACCAACATAAAATCATCTGCATAGCTGAAATGAGGATTTCATTGCCACTTTACCAGGAAAAAGAATAGTTTTGTTACTTCTGCAAACTACAGGCTAGCTCTATTACCCTCATTAACTTCTTTTTTTGTTTTTGTTTTTGTTTTTGTTGGTCGTGGGGCTTGAACTCTAGGCCTAGGCGCTGTCCCTGAGCTCTTCAGCTCAAGGCTAGTGTTCCCCAATTTGAGCCACAGTGCCACTTCCAGCCTTTTCTGTTTATGTGGTGCTGAGGAATTGAACTCAGGGCCTCATGATGCGAGGCAAGCATTCTACTGCTGACCTACCTTCCCAGCCCAACCCTCACTTATTAACTTCTAATTTGCGAAGCGCAACAATGCACTTATGTCAAAGCTGCACAGCAGATCACCAAGAGAAATGTCTCTCGTTTTCAGTTACACTGTCAGCGGAAGGTATATATTTATATGGTGGAGAGCTCTCCCCAAATAGAGGAAGTGATTTAGTTGCTGGGTAACTAAAAATATGCAAGTATGTACAACCCTTCCTCATGAGGCACAAATTTTGCAGATTGCCTTAATTTAACTATCTTTCCCTCATACCCCACACCCTATCCATTAACACACCTGTCAGTTTCATCTTAAAAATATATCAAGATCATGACCATTTCCCCTCAGGTCTACCACCACCAGGGTAGATCAAGTACTCCTTACCTCTTGATAGAGTTATTGAATCTGCCTCCTGATTAGTCTTCAGGGTTCACATTTGGCCCCATACTACCTTCAACATAACAATCAGAGTTGTTTAAAAACACATCAGAATGTCTCATACCTGTACTCCAAGTCCTCCAATCCTTCCTATTTCATTCAGGGAGAATGCCTAAGTGATCACAATGACCTAGGAGGCCATGTATGACCTTCTATTTCCATTCTTCCTCTGATTTCTGATTTCAATATCTTCTATTGTCTGTTGTGCTGTTGAATATGCCCAGAATTTTATATATTGGCTGTGCACCAGTTGGTCACTTGTAATCCTAGGCTGAACATAGAAGGTTGAGGTTCAAAGCCAGCCTGGGCAGAAAGGTCTGAGAGACTCCATTTCTAACCAGAAAAAGGCTGGGTTTAAAGTATAGCCCAAGTGTAGAATGTTAGCCATAAACAGAGCAGGATATCACATGATATTTTTTTTTTTCAGTTGTGGGGCTTGAACTAAGGGCCTGGGCATTGTCCCTGAGCTCTTTTTTTTTTTTTTTTGGTCCGGTTGTGGGGCCTGAACTCTGGGCCTGAGCACTGTCCCTCAGCTCTTCAGCTCAAGGCTAGTGCCCTACCACTTGAGCCACAGCACCACTTCCAGCTTTTTCCTTTTTGCTTATGTGGTGCTGAGGAATTGAACCCAGGGCCTCAGGCATGCAAGGCAAGCGCTCTACCACTGAGGCAACTTCCCAGCCCCTCCCTGAGCTCTTTTGCTCAAAGCTAGTATTTACCACTAGCTCTATCACTTTGAGCCATAGACCCAGTACCAGGTTTTTTGTTTTTTGTCTTTGTTTGTTTGTTTGTTTTTGAGTAGTTAATTGGAGATGAGTCTCACAGGGACTTTTCTGCCCGGGCTGGCTTTGAATCGCAATCCTCAGCTCTTCAGCCTCCGGAGTAGCTAGGATTATAGGCTTGAGCCACTGGCACCCAGCACATGGTACTTTCTTTGCCAGGAGTTTTTTTTTTTTTTTTTTTTGGGTCCGGTCGTGGGGCCTGAACTCTGGGCCTGGGCACTAGCCCTCAGCTCTTCAGCTCAAGGCTAGCTCTCTACCACCTAAGCCACAGCGCCACTTCCAGCTTTTTTTCTTTTTGCTTATGTGGTGCTGAGGAATCCAACCCAGGGCCTCAGGCATGCAAAGCAAGCGCTCTACCACTGAGCCACCTTCCAGCCCTTTGCCAGGAATCTTAAAGTATTATATGACTTGCTCTTTACTTCCTTTGGTTTAAATATTGTCATATCAGTGATCTTTTCTGACCCTACATAATAATGTGTCCTTCAGATGCCAGCATTCTCCATTCTCTATGTTCCCTGCAATATAGTAATCACTATCTAATACTGTGTCAATTGTTACAATCTTTCTGTTTCTCCCTATAAGATGGGAGCACCAGGAAGACAGGGATTTTGATTTGTATCTTCAATTACTATGCGGTATTTGCTGAATGAATGACAGTAGATTTTCAGTAACTGTCATCTTATCATTTAAATAAACATATGTACAGTTTCCTTTATTTATACCATTACTAGAGTTTTGTTTTTATCTTATTTATACTACTTACGTGTACACAGTTTTCTAAATGCTTCTGATTCCTGATAGCCATGCTTCTCAACTTGTGGTATGGGGAGTGAGAAAGTTACAGGATAAAAGAGTTAATCATTTTAATGAAGACAGTTCATTTTTCTTTCATGGCTTGGTATAAATTCTATTTCAATGTTTCCAATTTTGTTTCTTGCTGGGAACTGGTGGCTCATGCCTGTAATCCTAGCTACTCAGGAGGCTGAGATCTGAGAATTTCAGTTCAAAGCCAGCCCGAGCAGGAAAGTCCGTGAGACTCTTATCTCCAATAAACCACTAGAAAAACTGGAGGTGGCACTATGGCTCAAGCGGTAGAGTGCTCGACTTGAGCTGAAGAGTGCGGGGACAACACCCAAGCCTAGAGTTCAAGCCTCACGACTGACAAACAAACCAATTTTGTTTCTCTCTGTGTTTTGTCAAACATGTATATGACAGAATTGTTTTCCCATTTAATCTAAACAGATAAAAACAAAGGAAGAAGTTCTCTCCCTTTTGTTTTTGAAACACGGTCTTGCTATGTAACGCAGGCTGGTCTCAAACTTACTATCTTCTGCCTCAACTCCCTGAGTGTTATGACTCAGTGTGATACCCCATGAACAGCCAAGGGGGAAAATTTTTGTAAAGTAGTGAAGGACTTAAAAACTTAGTCCTTTTGAGCTGGTCTCAATGTAGTTGTTGAATGAGAATGCACAAGGTAATTTGGAACACTATGAAAAAATAACAGAGGTTGTAGGAGCTGATATGAGATTAATATAGAAGCAAACAGTAGCTTTCCAACCACAACTAAGTCTCTGCAATCCATCTTTTAGAGAAAAGGTGTTTTTACTAATCAATTGAAGCCCAGACAATTATTCATTAAAAAAAAAAGTAGGACCCCTTTTTAGTATCACACATAAAAAATCAATTACACAGTACAGAGCTGGTAGCTCACACCTATAATCCTAGCTACTCAGGAGGCTGATTACTAAGGATAGTGCAGCCCTGGCAGACAAATTTAAGAAACTAATCTCTAATTAACCAGTAAAAAGACAGAACTAGAGGCATGGTTCAAGTGGTAAAGCACAAGTCAAGAGCAGAAAAAGCCCAGAAAGAGCTCAAAGCTTTTGACTTCTAGCCCCAGTACCAGCGAAATAAATATGAAATATTTATTCAGACATGAAATAAATTTATTTCATTTATTTCAAACATGAAATAAATTGATTTCACAGTTTGGGGGTGTGACTCAGTGATATAGTGATTAATATGTTTGAGGCCCTGAGTCTGATCCCTAGCACTGAGTGGGAAAAAAAAAATCAAATTCACACAAATTAAGGGGTTATATTTTACAAATGGAATATGTGTGTATAATGAGGATCAAACTCAATGTATCAAGTAAACATGTGCTCTTAACTCCACACTTCCTCCACCTTACTGTTGCATTATCCCTATTTCCCAGGTATGCTATTCCTGCTCCCCAACATGTCTTCATGCTTTTATTCCTTTGCTTGTTCTACCCGCAAATGATACCGAGTCAATTATCCCGCTTTCACCTTGACGAATGGTGGTAATGATCAAACCTGTTTCTAACATCATCTGGTTTTATGAGTCTATCCCCACAATAATGATGAAAGTTTTTGGCAAATCTGATCAAAACAACCCTCCTCCATTCCAAGATTTTGGGCTTCCTGAATAAACAGGTCACTCTCAAATATAAAATATTTACTATTTTTAAGAATTGGAGAGTGTAAGAAATGTACGCATTATCCTGCCCATGTAATTGTAACCCCTCTGTACAGTATGTTCACAAATAAAATTAAATAAAAAAAAAAGAATTGGAGAGTAAATGCAGCACCAGGGGCTTGGCATCGGCATGAAGAGATGCATTCCTCCACGGGGATAACAAAGGAATTTACTCAAAGTGTGCCATGGCTTTAGCCGTCTTAACTCCGGCGTAGGGGTTACTCGGTTCACAGTTTACAACACCGTCACCGTGGTGGACCGACGCGTGTTGTGGACAGGTTCCGACGCCGGAGACGCCCCAGGACCGCGGAGGGGGCCGCGACCACGCCGCGGTGACGCCAGCTCTTCTTCCCGGACCCGCTTTGTCTCCCGGCCCTAGAGCCCCCCTACAGATCCATTAGAAACGTGGCGGAAAGAGCGGAGGCCGGTGCCTTGACACCAGCTGCCCCCACTTCTGTGGGGAGGATGGGTCACCCCGTGGGGCGTGAAGGTTTGACGCTTCCCTCCTCCGCGTCCACGCTACCCGGCCGCGAGGACGCAGTGGCGAGGAGCCGGCGCGGCCAAGCTCGAGACCCGATGGGTCACGATGAGGCCAGGGTGTACCAGGGCCATTCTGGGACGGAAAGAGGTTGCTGGAACCGGCCACCTCGCCTCGGGTTCAGAGGATGACCCTCCCCCCGCCTCCCCCAAGGCGCCCTATCCAGGAGAAGAACGGAGTGGGCGGGGCTTCTGGCCCGGGTGTGTGCGTGACGCCCCAGACCACAAGCCCCGCCCCGCGTCCCGCGCCTTCCCGCGCCCCGCCCCCTCCCACGGCCCCTCTTCTTCCTGCGCCGTGGTGTGAGCGGCGGCGGCGACGGCGGCAGCAGTGGCGGCTCGGTTCCGGAGTCTCGTTGAGAGGCTCGCGTGGGTGGCGACTCACGCTGCGGCCGAGTGAGCAGCGCGCCAAGCGCCGCGCCCCCCTTTCTCTCCACGGAAACAGCGGCTCGCGGGAACCAGCGGCCCGCGGAAGTGACGTGTTGCTCTGCCTGTAGCGCGTTTGAATCGGTTCCCGGGTGATCCTCGCGCCTCACGGCTGCGCGGCTACAACCGCCGTCGCCGAGGAGGAGCGGCAGCGCCTCAGGCCTAGGCCTCGAGCCGCCCCGAGGCCTAAGGCTGAAGGCCTCGCGCCGAGTCCACGCGTCGGCCCTCAGCGCGGCGGGGTCGGCGGCGGGCGTCGTCGGCTTCGCAGTCTTTTTTTCCTTTTCCCCAATATGGCAGCGAAGGGCGCCAACGGGCCTTCGGTGGAGGCTGGGGAGGACCGCGGCGGAGACGGCTGCAGAACCGTGTATTTGTTTGACCGGCGGGAGAAGAAGTCGGAGCTCGGGGACCGCGAGCTGCAGGTCGAGGAGCGCGCGGACTTCGCGGGCTTCCGAGCCTCAGTGTGTCAGGTACGCGCCGGGGTGAGGGCGGGAGGCGCGGGTTGGGGGTGTGTGTGTGACGAGAAACTCCTGCGGGTCACCGAAGCCATAAACCTGTCAACCGGCCTGGGGCGTGCGGCCTTGAACGCTCTCCGCGCCGCCCGCCAGGCCTGGGCGCCCGTGGCTGGAGGAGGCCGCGGGGCCGGCCAGGCTGGAGCCGGGAGGGCAGAGCCCCGCCCCTCCCTGGGCCGCGGGCTGTCTGGCTGCCGGGGGCCGTGGGGGCGGGGGCGTTGGAGACCTCGGAGTTTGGAAGTCGAGGTCTGGCACGTCCTGATCGCTGCCGAGCATTCCGTGTTCCTGTAGGTAAAAGCAATTGTGCTTAAAGTGGGGGCGGGTGGGTGGGTGGGTGGGGGAGAGTTTATACTGGATGGCTCTGTGGTGTCGGGTCCGAAGTGAAATACCCAGTAATTTTCACCCTAGGCACCTTGAGTAGATGTTGAGTCCTTTTCCCGGGTTGTCTGTCGAGAAGAGTTGGGGGAGTACCCTGGCAGGGTACTTAATGCTCCCAATCAATCATGTGTTCCCGTTAGAGTGGATCTTTTTCTCTTTTAATTTCTAGGACGTTTCACTTAGGCAAAGTGCTTTGCCACTCCCAACCCAACTTGTTCAAGTTAGATTCGCAGGTGGAGCTCTTCTGGTTTTCTGAACCCGTAGCACTTGGGAATTCTTTTTTTTTTTTTGGGGGGGGGGTCCGGTCGTGGGGCCTGAACTCTGGGCCTGGGCGCTGTCCTTCAGCTCTGGGCGTTAGCCAAGGCTAACGCTCTACCACTTGAGCCACAGTGCCACTTCCGGCTTTTTTCTTTTTGCTTATGTGGTGCTGAGGAATCGAACCCAGAGCCTCAGGCATGCAAGGCAAGCGCTCTACCATTGAGCCACCTTCCCAGCTCTACACTTGAGAAATCTTGAACTAACTTCGGTTGCTGTCCAAATAATTACATCCACTTTTGCTTTAGTTTGCTTAACAACAACAAAAAGATTAATGTAAGAAAACCTGCTTTTAAAGTATTTTGTAGCTAGGAGGTTTTTAAAAGAAAGAATGTAGTCATGTTCGAATGAACCACACGAGGCCCTTTTTCAGCTACATTGCATTTAGCTTCTAAGGAAAAAGAACTTTCTAGGAGTGTTTTTCCTTAGGTTTAGAAATGGCCTAAGCACATAACTTTGTATAGTTGCCGAAATAATTAAAATTAAGATCCATACAATAAAAATGACTTGAACAAGGACTTTTTCTTCTTTTTTGGGGGGTCAGTAGTGGGGCCTGAACTCTGGGCCTGGGCGCTGTCCCCCCAGCTCTTCAGCTCAAGGCTAGCACTCTACCACTTGAGCCACAATGCCAGTTCTGGCTTTTTCTCCTTATGTGGTGCTGAGGAATGGAACCAAGGGCCTCATGTATGCAAGGCAAGCACTCTACCACTGAGCCACCTTCCCCACCCAAGGACTTTGTTTTCTTCATATCTGTTTTTATGCCTAACATATTTTGAATGACCAGATTAAAATGAATAAATGAGGAAAAAACCCTGAACCTGTAAAGTTATAATGAGCCTGGATATATGATAGTAGATTCCAAAGTAGGCTTTCTTCTTCTTTTTTTTTTTTTCAAAGCTACTAGATCTTACCATGTGGCTTACGCTGGCCACAAATTTAGATTCTTCTGCCTGAGCCTCCCAAATGCTGGGATTACAGGTACAAAAATCACTATAATGTTTAATATTCAGCTTCTTTTTTCACTTAATATTGCCTAAGACGTTTTTTTTAATTAATTAATTTTTTTTGGGTCCGGTTGTGGGGCCTGAACTCTGGGCCTTGGGTGCTGTCCCTCAGCTCTTCAGCTCAAGGCTAGCGCTCTACCACTTGAGCCACAGCGCCACTTCCAGCTTTTTTCTTTTTTGCTTATGTGGTGCTGAGGAATCGAACCCAGGGCCTCAGGCATGCAAGGCAAGCACTCTACCACTGAGCCACCTTCCCAGCCCTTAAATTAATTTTTTAATATCTTTAAATAGTTGTGTAAAAAAGTTGCTATTTAACAAAGCAGTTTATGAATACAGTATATCTTTTTTTTTTTTTTTTTTGTCGGTCGTGGGGCTTGAGCTCTGGGCCTGGGCGCTGTCCCTCAGCTCTTCAGCTCAAGGCGAGCGCTCTACCACTTGAGCTACAGCGCCACTTCCGGTTTTCTGGTGGTTTTATTGGAGATAGGAGTCTCATGGTCTTTCCTTCCCCGGGCTGGCTTTGAACCGCGATCCTCAGATCTCAGCCTCCTGAGTAGCTAGGATTACAGGCGTGAGCCACCAGCGCCCGGCTGAATACAATATATCTTAATCAATATTACCCCTTTCAACATTTTCACCCATTCTGCTGAAGCTGTCTTTTGGGTGTGTGTTATAAATGTGTCAATGCTGGTGAACAAACCAGGTATGTTAGGTACATGCTCTACCTCTGAACTACATCACCAAGTGTGTCTAATGCAGGCTTTTGTAGTAAATACTTAGAACTGAGCAGGTTAGTTACCACTTTTTTTTTTTTTTTTTTGGTCATGGGGCTTGAACTCAGGGACTGGGCACTGTCCTTGAGCTCTTTGGCTCAAGGCCAGCATTCTACCACTTTGAGCCACAGTGTCAATTCCAGTTCTCTGGTGGTCAACTGGAGATAAATCTCACAGACTTTCCTGCCCTGGCTTGCTTCAGACCATGATCTTCAGATCTTAGCTTCTTGAGTAGCATGATTACAAGCATGAGCGATACTGTAATATTAAGTAGTGCTATGGTAAAAAAAATTTTGAAATGCAATTTTATTGTTATTTTAGGGTGTTATTAGGGTTACCATTTCATAAGTAAGGCAATGCACCCCTTCTTTCGCTTTCCCCCATTTTCCTCCTCCCATTTCTTCTTAAAAGTTAACATAGCTTATTTTCCACATAGTGTATACTGGATAGTACAATTGCATTTGTTTACCCTTCCTTCCTCCCTTTATAACCCCTATAGAAAACATTTTTGAATACTTACATCATTTATTTTTAGTGCTTGTCCTGGGGCTTGAACTCAGGGTCTGGGTATTGCCTCTGAGCTTTTAAGCTGTTCCCCTCAAGCTAGCACACTACTACTTGAGCCTTTGAGCCAAGCTCCAATTCTGGCTTTTAGGTGATTAATTAGAGATAAGAGTCTCTTGGACTTTACTGCTCAGGCTGGCTTCCAACCATGATTCTCAGATCTCAGCCTTCTGAGCATTAAGGATTATACTTGTGAACCATCAGCTGAACCATCAGCGCCCAGCAGGAACTTCTGTGTTATCAGGTACAACCTGGGGCTTAAACTTGGCCATATCCTTGCTGTGCTAGCATGCTACACATCCAGTCTTGTGTTTTGCTGTGTGTATGTGCTTTTTTTTTCCTTTTGTCTTTTTTTTGTATCTGTATGTGTTCCCAGAGCTTGAACTTGGGGCCGTGAGCACTAGCTTTTTCACTTTTTTCCCTGCTGATGCTCTACCACTTAAGCCATACTTCCAGTCCTTCATTTTGCTGGTTAACTGAAGGTAAAGGCTTTTAGGACTTTTCTGCCAGGGCTAGTTTTGAACCCCAATCCTCAGATCTCAGATTCCTGAGTAACTAGGATTATAAGTGGCAAGCTTTAATAGTTACTTTGTTCCTTTTTTTTTTTTTTTTGTCCTAGTACTGGCTCTTGAACTGGGGCCTCTCTGTTCTTAGACTTCTTTTTACTCAAGTTGGCTCTCTGCCAGTTGAGCCATACCTCCACTTATGGTGCTGGTTATTTTGGAGATGGAGTCTTGTGAACTTTTCTGCCCAGGCTGTCTTTGAACCTCAATCCTCCAAATCTCAGCCATTGACACCTGTCAGTTTAGGAACTTTTTTTTTTAAGCAAGGCAAGCACTCTACCACTGACCCACCTTCCCATCCCTGTATCCATGTCTTTTAAGAAGTGTCTATTGAGATTTTTTTACAAATCCCTCCCCCTTGCCTACTTTCCCACTCTTCCCTGCCTATGTCTTCCTCCCTTCATCCCCCATTATGTAGCCCCAGATGCCTGGAACTCAAATTTCTTATGAGTGCTGATAATATTACAGGTAGGCCCCACCATGCTGGATTTTTGACACAGATTAAAAATTGAAAGATAGGGGTTGGGAGTGTGGCGTAGTGGTAGAGTGCTTGCATGAAGCCCTGGGTTTGATTCCTTAGTACCACATAAACAGAAGAAGCCAGAAGTGGTGCTGTGGCTCAAGTGGTAGAGTGCTAGTGTTGAGCAAGAAAGAAGCTCAAGGACAGGGCCCAAACCCTGAGTTTTGCCAAGACTGGCAAAAAAAACAAAAACAAAAAAAAAAATTGAAAGCCAATTCTGTGATACAAGAAAATTAGGCAGTCCCTAATTTTGGATATTTTTTCCCCTACTGCTGAACCATGCTGCTTCCAGCCCTTTCCTTTTCTTTTACAATTATTTCCCTGTGTTTTCTTCTACAATTTTGGATTAATAGGATGCTGACTTTCAGGCTGGGGGTATATGTAGCTTAGTGATTAAGCACATGCTGCTTAAGGCTGGGTTGGATCCCTAGCATATCCTCCCCTCAAGAAAACAAAACATCTGCTTTAATTCTTGTGCAATTTATATTCCTGATTGTTAAAATAGAAATCTTTATTTACTAACATGTGATTAATAGTTGATCAATATTACCACTGAATATTCTTTCTCTGTTATTTGTAATGTTACCTTTTATTTGTCAAGGTCTCACACATAAGTGTATACACATGTTTCGGACTCTTATTCTTTTCCCCTAGTTTATTATAGGAATTTTATTTATTTATTTAGTTAGTTGATCGTAGGGCTTGAATTCTGGGCTTCATCACTGTCCCTCAACTCTTCAGCTCAAGGCTGGCACTCTACTACTTGAGCCATAGTACCACTTGCGGCTTTTTCTGTTTATGTGATGCTGATGAATCATCATCATGCATGTGAGGCAAGCACTCTACTACTGAGCTACATTCCCAGCCCCATATTATAGGATTTTTTTGGGGGGGGAGGGGTCAGTTGGGTTTGAACTCTGGGCCTAGGCGCTGTCCCTCAACTCTTTAACTCCAGGCAAGTACTCTACCACTTAAGCCACAGTGCTACTTCTGGCTTTTTCTGTTTATGTGGTGCTGAGGAATTGAAACCAGGGCTTCACAAGGCAAGCACTCTACCACTAAACCACCACATATTACAGGAATTTTAAACCAGAAATTTTCTTATAAAAAGTTTTGAACAGGGCTGGGAATATAGCTTAGTGGTAGAGTGCTTGCCTAGCATGTATGAAGCCCTGGGTTCAATTGTTCAGTACCACATAAACAGAAAAAGCCAAAAGTGATGCTGTGGCTCAAGTGGTGGATTCCTAGCCCTGAGCACAGAGAGGCTTAGGGATGGAGCCCAGGCCCTGAGTTCAAACCCCAGGACCTGCCAAAAAAAAATTTTTTTTTGAACATACACTGAAATAAATGTGTAATCAACCCCCATATACTCTTTGCTTGATGTTTAGCAGTTACCAATAATTTGTCATATTTCTATCATTTTAGCTGACTTTAGATGCAAGATACTCATCTAGCTGGGATTACTGGCATAAATTATAACCCCTGACCCAAAAATTGAGCGTTTTTTTCTCTTTTCTTTTTTCGTGTGTGTGTGTGTGTGTGTGTGTGTGTGTGTGTGTGTGTGTGTGTGAGAGAGAGAGAGAGAGAGAGAGAGAGAGAGAGAGAAAACATTGGGGTTTGAATACTTTTCAATATATGTGTATATTTCATTACATATTCAGATTTCTCCTTTAAAAATGTCTTTATAGTTTATATGTTAAAAATAGAATTCAGTAGGACCCTCAGAACTTGTTTTCTTCAATGTTACCTAATTTAAATTTTTAAAAATATATGTTAAGATAAATATATAATAAAATATATAGTAAAAATACTATACAGAGGTTACAGGACATGAGTAAGGTAATGAGTACATTTCCTATCCAGTATTGTTACTTCCTCCTTTGTTTTTCCTCTACTGTGCCTTCCCTCCCCTCCCCCCAAGTTGTAAAGATCTACATAGTGTCTTGAACCTCTCATTGTTACAATGAGGCAACTTGTATCCTTATTTCAGCATTGGTTATTTCCCTTCCCTCTCCTAATTAGAGAAATGTATATACAAGATACAGGGTACCAGAATCAAATACAGTGAAAATAGGGGTTATATCATGAGGGAAGAACATAAAAAGGAAACAAAAAAAATCACATAGTATAAATACATTAAAAAATAACAGCAAGAAAGATAAAACCATTGGTGTCCCTATCTTGGGGTTCATTTTGTTTAGCATCATCTTATATGGTCATATGTACATAGCTTTGACCTTTTCTGCTTGTCCTAGATATATACTAGTTATTGCAAATAAGGAACCTATGTTTCTTTGGACCTGGCTTACTTCACTTAATATAATTTTTTCCAAGTCTTTTCCATTTCCTAACAAATGGGGCAGTGTCATTCTTTCTGATGGAGGCATAAAATTTTACACACACACACACACACACACACACCATTTTTTTTTTCGGTTGTGGGCCTGAACTCTGGACCTGGGCACTGACACACACACACGCACACACCCCATTTTTTTTTTTCGGTTGTGGGCCTGAACTCTGGACCTGGGCACTGTGCCTCAGCTCTTCAGCTCAAGGCTAGTGCTCTACCACTTGAGCCACAGTGCCACTTGCGGCTTTTTCTGCTTCTGTGATGCTGAAGAATTGAACCCAGGGCTTCATGCATTCAAGGCAAGCACTCTACCACTGAGCCATCTTCCCAACCCATACCACGTTTTCTTGATCCATTCATCTACTGAGGGGCATCTGGGTTGGTTCCATATCTTAGCTATGGTAAATAATGCTGTGATAAACATAGTTGTGCTGCAGCTTTAATACAGCCTTGTTTGTGATCATTTGGTAAATGCCCAAAAGTGGGATTGCTGGGTCATAGGGGAGCTCTATGTGGAGTCTTTTGAGGAACCTCCATAGTGCTTTCCAAAGTGGTTGAACAAGTTTATACGCCCACCAGCAATGCAGTAGTGTTCCCTTTTGGCCACATCTCCTCCAGCATCTGTTGTTATTAGATTTCTTGATTATAGCCATTCTAACTGGGGTGAGGTGGTATTTCAATGCTGTTTTGATTTGCATTTCTTTTATGGCTAGAGAAGTTGAGTATTTCTTCATGTGTCTATTTATTGGCCATTCTTATTTAGTCTTCAGAGAACTCTCTCTTTAGTCTACTCATTAATCGGGCAGTTTCTTTGAAGATTTGTATGTAGGGGATTCCTAATTTAAATTTAAAGTATTGGAGAAACTTCCTCTTTTTTTTTTTGTCGCTTGTGGGGCCTGAACTCTGGGCCTGGGCGCTGTGCCTCAGCTCTTCAGCTCATTGCTAGCACCCTACCACTTGAGCCACAGCGCCACTTCTGGCTTTTTCTGCTTATGTGGTGCTGAAGAATCAAACCCAGGGCCTTATACATTCAAGGCAAACACTCTACCACTGAGCCACCTTCCTAGCCCCGAGAAACTTCCTTTTTCAATCTCTAATTCTCCTATAGTTCTCAAATCAGGCTTTTTTTTCTTTTTAATATTTCACATTCTGGATTAGTCTGTGCTAAGCTATTCAGTAGCTTAAAAGCTTGATTAGATTTAGGTTCAATCTCTTTGGTTTGAAAGTCAAAGAATATTTTGTAGGCTATACTTCATACCACATTATAAAGCATATATATGAATGTTCACTTACTCAATGACAGCAGTGCTGCCATTGAATTCTACATATTTAAGCTGAACTGTCTGCATAATATTGGTTCATCTGATGGTTATTCTGATGGCCTGCCCTTTTATATTTATTTGCTTGGACTTTTCCTCCCCTCACTTTGTGATACTGAAGAATCACAAGTATGGCCTTATTAAACAAGTGCTCAACCAACTACCTACATCCTCAGCTGAGATTTAAAAAAAATTTTTTTTTTGGCCTGGTGCGGGTGCCTTATTTTATAATCCTAGCTACTCCAGGAAGCTGAGATCTGAGGATCTCAGATGGATTGGTAGTAGAGTGTTTGTCTAGCATGCATGAAGCCCTGGGCTTGATTCTTCAGTACCACATAAAGAGAAAAAAACCAGAAGTGGCTTTGTGGCTGGAGTGATAGAGGGCTAACTTTGAGCAAAAGAAGCTCAGGGACAGGACAATGTGCAGGCCCTGAATTCTGGAGCCAGGACTGGGGGGGACAAAGCATATTATAAATTACAGGGAAATATTTGAAGCCAGCCTAGTCAGAAAAATGCGTAAGATTCTTATCTTCAGTGAACTACCAGAGAATCCAGAAGTGGAGCTGCGACTCAACTGGTAGGGCTCTAGCCTTGAGCATTAATTAGCAGGGTTTGAACTAGTGCTATAGATAGTTTGGCAGGTTTTCTTATTATTGAGCTGTGCCTTAAGTCCTGATTTTGCTGGTTATTTTTAAGAGAGAGTCTTGTTCCATACCTGGGTGCAAGGCTGGGCACTGTTCAGTTAACGTTCACTGTAGTTATAACAGGCTCATGCTATAATGCCCAGCTTTTCATTGAGGAGATGGGGGTGGTCTCAAGAACTCTTTTGCCTGGGCTGGCCGTGAACCTTAATCCTTTCAATTCCATCTTCCCAAATGTCTAGGATTATAGGCATGAACTAACAGAGTCCTGCTGATTTTTACCTTTTTAATTACTGAAGCCTGTTTGTCTCGTTGCAGTAATATTTCCCTGTAATTGATAATACACTTTTTGTTTTTCTAGTCCTGGGGCTTGAACTCAGGGCCTGGCCATTGTCCTGTACCTGAGCTTCTTTTGCTCAAGGTTAGCCCTTTACCACTCCAGCCACAAAGCCACTTCTGGCTTTTTCTGTTTATGTGGTACTGAGGAATTAGACAAGCACTCTACCACTAAGCCACATTCTTAGTCTGCTTTAATATTTTAAAGTTACTGTTTTGAAAGGTATAGTAGGTACAAAGCTTCTTTTAATAGTTTGGATGGCATAGATGTTGCATAATATCTTTGATGGTGTAGCTGTTTTTTATCTTGCTGCTATAAAATACCTATGTCAACATTTTAAATATCTAATTTTTAAAAAGATAAATGTTAGCTTTTCTTCAAACAAATGGGTTACTTGAATGGCTTCAAATATGCTTTTATCTAGGTCTTGCTGATGTTAAGACTCTTTTCAGGGGCTGGGAAGGTGGCTCAGTGGTAGAGTGCTTGCCTTGCATGCCTGAGGCCCTGGGTTGGATTCCTCAGCACCACATAAGCAAAAAGAAAAAGCCAGAAGTGGCGCTGTGGCTCAAGTGGTAGAGTGCTAGCCTTGAGCTGAAGAGCTGAGAGTGCCCAGGCCTAGAGTTCAGGCCTCACGACTGGAGTCCCCCCCCCCCCCAAAAAAAAAAAAAAAAAAAAAGACTCTTTTCAAATGTCCTTCCTAATTATTAGTGTTCCTAGGTGACAGTTCCAGGAAAGCAGTCCTGTTAACTCAGTTATTTATGTGGTTTATGTTTATCAGTTTTGCAGAAGGAGAATTTAAAAGTATTGGCTTGTAAGTAAGTAAGTATTGTAATTGTTGAAAAATCATGGTTTTTTTTTTTTTTTTGTTTTGTTTTTGTCGGTCGTGGGGCTTGAACTCTGGGCCTAGGCGCTGTCCCTCAGCTCTTCAGCTCAAGGGGAGCGCTCTACCACTTGAGCTACAGCGCCACTTCCTGAAAAATCATAATATTAAACTGTCAGTATTTTCACATTCTTGCCTACTTGAATTTTTGCATATTTGCATTTTTCCTTTTTGGAGACATGCATTTTATTTCTCTTGTTTTGGCTAGACAATTGGCATTTCACCCGAAGAAAAGTTTGTTATTACAACTACAAGTAGGAAAGAAATTACTCATGATAATTTTGGTAAGTAAATTATATTATTGTTTATACTTTTATATTTAATATGATATAACAGTAACTGTTTTACTAACCTAGATATCTATTTCAAACTGTTGATGATTTTGGTTAATTGGTTTGATAAGAGGAAACTGGCTATGTATGTCAGTGAGATTATAATACATATCGTTACATTATACTATTTAGGTATTATTTTTTGAACACTACTAATAGAAAAATAGTTATTGTTTAGGGGTACAGAAGGTGAGACTCTTGTTGGAGGGATCTGTTTTAAAAATCTGTTTTTCTTAGCCAACTTGAATTTTTCCATTATCTTTTTATACCCCATAAAAAGGTTTGTGAGACCTGCTACCTTTTTTTCCCCATTTATATACATAGATCCTGTTACATAGCCTAGGCTTAAACCCAACTCACAGTTCTCTTGTCTCAGTGTTAGGATTACAGGAATGTACCACCATATCCAGGTTGATTGTTTCTCTTAAATGTAACTAGTTTTCTCCAGGTTCATACCACTTCAAGGCAGATTTCCATCGCCTTCCTCTTGACAGTTTAACCTATTAGGAATTGTTTCATATAAGTGGAAAGGTTTTTTTTTTTTTGGTTCCGGTCGTGGGGCCTGAACTCTGGGCCTGGGTGCTGTCCCTCAGCTCTTCAGCTCAAGGATAGTGCTCTACCACTTGAGCCACAGCACCACTCCCGGCTTTTTTCTTTTTGCTTATGTGGTACTGAGGAATCGAACCCAGGGCCTCAGGCATGCAAGGCAAGCGCTCTACCACTGAGCCACCTTCCCAGCAAAAGTGGAAATGTTTATGCATGTTCCATTGATACCCTTAATAAAATATAACTGGAATTTATAGATAACATGGTTTGGCAGTTTGCATGTATCATTGTTAAAAGATATTCAAGATACAGTTTGCATATTCAAAATTATTTCATTGAGTTTCTTATGTCATTTTAGTATTTAAAATTTAACTCTGATTACAGATGACACTGTTAAAGATGGAGTCACTTTATACCTGTTGCAGTCAGTCACTCAGTTATTACCAGCAGCTACAAAAGAACGAATTGACTTTCTACCTCACTATGACACACTTGTTAAAAGTGGCATGTATGAATATTATGCAAGTGAAGGACAAAATCCCTTGCGTAAGTATTCCATTGATACAAATTTTGACAAACTATTATTCTCTTTAATCAACTAAAACATGTTCCATTCTTTCATAGTTTACATGTTTCTCATTCTATGCTAGTAGAGCAATATAAACATTCATTTTGAGATTTCATTCTCAGATTTTTGTTTTTTCTTTGTGTGTGTGTGTCTGTCTCTGTGTCTGTGTGTCCATGTGTCCGTCTGTGTCCGTCTGTGTCCTGGGGCTTGAAATTAGGACCTACATACTGTCTTTAAGCTTTTGTGTTCAAGGCTGGTGCTCTACCACTTGAGCCATATCTCCATTTCTAACATTTGTTGGTTAATTGGTGGTTAATAGCAGTCTCATGGACTGTTCTGCCTGGGCTGGCTTTGAACCTCTGTTCTCAGATCTCAGCCTCCTGAGTAGCTAGGATTACAGGCACGAGCCCCTGGCACTCAGTTTACCTCTTTATCATAGTATATTTTACTTAACCTATCCTCTTTTTTTTCTTTTGGGTCCGGTAGTGGGGCCTGAACTCTGGGCTTGGGTGCTGTCCCTCAACTCTTCAGCTCAAGGCTAGCGCTCTACCACTTGAGCCACAGCACCACTTCTGGCTTTTTTCTTTTTTTGCTTATGTGGTGCTGAGGAATCGAACCCAGGGCCTCAGGCATGCAAGGCAAGCGCTCAACCACTGAGCCATCTTCCCAGCCCGACCTATCCTCTTCAGAGTAAAAATACTCTCCTTTAAAGCTAACTCCTTTCAACAAATGAGAGATTTTATACATATACATGCTTCTTCTTTTGTATACTTTCCTTTGCTCATTTTTCCTGATCTCCTTATAAACCTCTCTTAATTAAGAAAATATATTTTACCTTGCAATTATTTGTTTGTTTGTTTTGTGGGATCAAATACAGGACCTTGTATGTTCACAGCAAGCTTTCTACTACTGAGTTCACTTTGGAAATTTAGCTGAATTGCACAAATTTGTATTCTTGTCTCCTTGTCTTCATCATTTTCTTCTTTTACTAATTTACAGTTTCTATTCTACTTCTAGAATACCTTTATTTTTTGTTAATCATGAACTTAGGGCCTCACATACTTGCTTGGTTTTTTCCGCTTATGAGTCGGTACTGTACCATGTGAACTACGCCTCCACTTCTAGCATTTGGCTGGTTAATCAGATATAGGAGTCTCTCAAATTTGTCTGCCCTGGCTAACTTCACATTAACTTTTCAGATCAGTTGCTTGAGTAGCTATGTTTATAGGCATTAGTAATTGGTGTCCAGTCCTTTCTGAATCTTGCTGAAGAAGTGCTTAGTACTCCTTACATGCTTATTATAAACTACTTATTTTACTGTACTGGAATTTGAAATAGGCCTTGTGCTAATTAAGACACTGTACAACTTGAACCACACTCCCACCATTTTTTGCTCTAGTTATTTTACTTTTTTTTTTTTTTTGATGCTGGTACTGTGGCTTGAGCTCAAGGCCTTTCTCTCTTGCTTGGCTTTTTTCCTTAAAGCTGGTGTTCTACCATTTGCACCACACTTTTACTTGCAGCTTTTTTTTTTTTTTTTCCATTATGTAGTTCTATAGAGATTACAATTCCGGATGTCATGTTAGGAGTACAATGCATCTTGATCAATTTCACCCCTTTGATTGTTCTCCCCATTTTTTCTTCTTTCATTCTCTACCCTCAAGTTAGGTAATTCAGTTTTTGTATAATGTACAATGAATATATTGGCTGCATCTACTTGGAACTTTTTGCTGGTTATTTGGAGCCTGGCTGGCTTCAAACCAGGGTCATCTGACTTCATCCTCTGAGTATCTAGGATTACAGGCATGAGCCACCAGTATCCTATTGGTCTGTTTTTGTTTTTGTTTCTATTTGTTGTTGTTTTGTGTCAGTTCTGGGGCTTGAACTAGGCCTGGTGCCGTCCTTGAACTTTTTTGTTAAAGGCTAGCACTCTACCACTTGAGCCATAGCTCTACTTCTGGTAGAGTTAAGAGTTAATTGCAGATAAGAGTCTCGCAGACTTTCCTGTTCAGGCTGGTTTTGAATCATGATCCTCAGATCTTACCCTCTTGAGTGGGATTATAGGCATGAGACACTAGTCTAGCTGCTGGGGTTGTAATTATTTTATTTATTTTTATAGATCAGAGGCCTTGAACTCAGGGCTTGGGTGCTGTCCCTTAGTTCTTTTGCTCAAAGCTAGTGCTCTATCACTTTGAACCACAGGGCCATTTCTGGTTTTTCAGTGCTTACTTGGAAATAAGAGTCTCACATTTTTCTACTTGGGCTGGCTTTGAACCGTGTTCCTCAGATCTCAGCCTCCTGAGTGGCTAGGATTACAGGCATGAGCCACTGGTGCCCAGCTGTGCCCTTCTTATTTTTATGCTTTTGATTGGGTAATGCTGTGTAGCCCAGCCTGGCTCTGACATCATCTTAGAGGAGCTCAGCTTCTCAAGTTCTGGGATAACAAGCATGAACTAGCATTCTTTTCCTTTTCCTTTTTTCTTCTCTGTTTTCTTCTTTTCCTTTCTTCCCCTCCTTTCCTCCTCTTTCATTCTTTCTCTCCCTTCGTTCTTCATTTCTCTTTTCTTTTCCTTCCTTTATTCTCCTTTTTTTGAGGGATATGATCTTGCCTTGTAGCCCAAGCTGGCTTAAAACTCCCCATGTAGCCCTGGGATTTGTGGTCTTCTCACCTTGGTCTCCCAAGTGCTAGAGTTAGTGTCAAGCTAATATAATTACCAAGCAACATGTAGCTCTGGTTGGCATTGAACTCTGAATCTTTTTGCCTCCTCCACTTTGCTCATTGAGTATGCTACCAAGTCTAGCCCCTTTTTTTCTTTTAGCATTTTAAAATTGGCTTACATTAGTATACAAAGTGGGATTTCATTGTTAGATTTCCATACAAGTTTACAATATATTTGCCTTTTTAACTAAGGAGAAAAATGTGAAAAAAGTTTTAAATAGTGGCCTATAAGAAAGAATATGTTACTGATAAATTGGATGTCAAATTAGTGGTTTTGATAAAGAATCTGTAGTTCTGTGAAGAAGTGTCCTGCCATTTGACAATAACATTTTTATTTAGTTTTGGTCTTTTGTTTTCAGACAAGGTCTTGCTATATCGCTGACAGGCCTAAAACTGGTATTCCTCCTGCTCAGTGTCCCTAGTGCTGGGGTTACAGATGTGTGCCACATCCTGTCTTCAAACTAGCTCTTATGAGAGACTTTATAGTTGCTTTATATTTTTCTCTTTGAGTGTGATTACTTTTGATTTGTATATGATGCGGTTACTTTATATATTATTTCAGGTTATGATTATAGTCTTCTGTTTCTTGTGTCTGTATGTTTTTCTTAGATTATAAACTTAAAATAGGAATAATGGTTGGCTGACTTATGCTGTATAATACCATACAAGTATTGATTGATGACTGCTTTTTTATGCTGATAGTGATTGGAGTTTCTTCTACTTTGAACCATTATGATATATTGAGGAGGGAAAAGTTAAACAATAATGTTTTCTCAATCTCTTTCAGCATTTGCTCTTGCAGAATTAATTGATAATTCATTGTCGGCGACTTCTCATAATGTTGGTATTAGAAGAATACAGATTAAGTTGGTAAGAAAATGCATGAAGAAATAAAAGTTTTTGGCTGGGAATGTGGCTTAGTAGTAGAGTACTTGCCTAGCATGCATGAAACCCTGTGTTCTATTCCTTAGTATCACATAAATAGAAAAACGCCAGAAGTGGCACTGTGGCTCAAGTGGTAGAGTGTAGTGTTGAGCACAGAGAGGCTCAGGGACAGAGCCCAGGCCCTGAGTTCAAACCCCAAGACTGGCAAAAAAAAGAAATTTAAAGTTTTTATAAGAACAGAAAAAAAAGAAAACAGATATAGCAAGGGTAGTAATACTAATTTGATGTCTTTATCCATTGTTAAGATTTTTTCCATTAGTCTTATTTTCTATGCATATGATATGTATGTTTACACTTAAAAAATAAACCCCCCTCTTTCCTAGAAATACATTGTAAACATTTGATATATGACTAGTCTACAATACAGTATTCCATTGCTGCAGAGTGATTTGTTTGCTGTAGTGTAAGTTACATAATCTGTTTCCCCTATACTTTTGCCATTAGGAAAAATGCAAAGATGATGAATATTAATATGTCTCTGTACATGTCCTTTAATTATTTCCTTAAGTCGAATTCTGTGAAGTGAATTTTCTGGGTTAAGGAGACATGAATAATTCTAAGGCAAGCCAGGTGCCAGTGACTCATGTTTGTAATCCTCAGAAAGCTAAGATCTGAGGATTGTGGCTCAGAGCTAGCCCAGGCAGGAAACTCTGTGAGACTCTTATCTCTAGTTAACTACTAGAAAAACCAGAAATGGCGCTGTGTCTCAAGTGGTAGAGCACTGGCCTTGTGCTGAAGAGTGCAAAGAGAGTGCTCAGACCCAGAGTTCAAGCCCCATGACCGACAAAGAAAAAAAAAATTCTAAGGCTTTTGGTAGATTTGGCTGAAGTGCCTTTCAGAAAGTTGTATTACTTTATACTTCTACCAGCAATGTAGAATCATATATACTGAATCATATTTATTGAATCATATATATATGTATCACAAATATTGAGTTGATTATTTTTGTCTTTTTGAACTTACTTTGTTTCATAGCTTTTTGATGAAACACAAGGAAAACCTGCAGTGGCGGTGATAGATAATGGAAGAGGAATGACCTCTAAACAGCTTAACAACTGGGCGGTGTACAGGTTGTCAAAATTTACAAGGCAAGGTGACTTTGAAAGGTTAGAAAATTTTACATTTTTTAATGGGTGGCTGTATTTAAAGAACTCTTAATGTGCCTTTATATACATGCAATACATTATAAAGTATTTAGATTTTAACATATTTAGGTTTTATTATAGAGTTTTTGTGATTAATATTAGAAGTAGAATTATATACTATTGTGCCTTATAAGATAAAATGCTTTATTGAACAGTTCTTTTTGCATTTCCTGAAGTAGAAGGGGTTACATGGATACGTTAAATACCTTAGAACCTTATCCCCTTTTCTTCCTAAGTGGGTAAGAACTATGTAGGCCAACAGACTAAATTTAAAATAAGCTTTAGAAATCACTTCATGTCGCTAGCAAAATGTCTGAAAGTGCATGAAGTTTGGACTTTGTTTTTTTTGTTTTTGTTTTTTATTTTTTTGTGGGGGGTTCTGGTCGTGGGGCCTGCACTCTGGGCCTGGGTACTGTCTGTCAGCTCTTCAGCTCAAGGCTAGCTCTCTACTACTTCAGCCACAGCGTCACTTCTGGCTTTTTTTTTTAATGCTTATGTGGTGCTGAGGAATTGAACCCAGGGCCTCAAGCATGGAAGGCAACGCTCTACCACTGAGCCACCTTCCCAGCCCCGAACTTATGTATTTCTATATTTTATTTTATTTATTTATTTTTTTTGGTCCGGTCATGGGGACTGAACTCTGGGCCTGGGCACTGTCCCTCAGCTTTTTCAGCTCAAGGCTAGCGCTCTACCACCTGAGCCACAGCACCACTTCCGGCTTTTTACTTTTTGCTTATGTGGTGCTGAGGAGTCGAACCCAGGGCCTCATGCATGCAAGGCAAGCGCTCTACCACTGAGCCACCTTCCCAGCCCCATGTATTTCTATATTTTAGTGTCCTGTTTTTCAAAACATTTATGGTAATTTGGGAATAGAACCCAGTTTTGTTTCATAATAGGCTTGTAAAAAGTGTCCTGAATAAGAAGAAATATGCTGAAAGCTACTAGAAAGAAAAATATTTAGCCTGGTGCTGGTGGCTCAGGCCTGTAATCCTAGCTGCTCAGGAGGCTGAGATCTGAGGATGGTGGTTTGAAGCCAGACAGAGCAGGAAAATCTGTGAGACTCTTCTCCAGGGAATTAACCACCTGAAAACAAAACTGGAAGTGGAGCTGTGGCTCACAGTGGTAGATCCCTAGCTTGAGGACAGCACCCAGGCCCGGGGTTCAAGCTTCATGACCAAAAAACAAAAACAAACAAAAAAGATAAATATTTAAATTCTTGTAATAGTGTACAACTCTATTAGGAAAAGATTTGACCCACAAGTCTTTTTTTTTGCCGGTTGTGGGGCTTCAACTCTGGGCCTGGGCACTGTCCCCCAGCTCTTCAGCTCAAGGCTAGCACTCTTCCACTTGAGCTACAGCGCCACTTCTGGCTTTTTTTGCTTATTTGGTGCTGAGGAATCGAATCTAGGGCCTCATGTATGCAAGGCAAGCACTCTACCACTGAGCCACCTTCCCAGCCCCCTAACAAGTCTTTGTTTTTTCCTGTGCCAGACCTGAGTGTCATTCCTGAGTTTTTGTGCTCAAGGCACAAAAAAGGATTAGAGGCAAGAGCTACTGGCACCTGTTTGTTTTTTGTTTTTTGTGTTTTTTTTCCCCACCAAGTCCTGGGACTTGAACTCAGAGTCTGGGTGCTGTCCCTGAGATTTTTTTTTGCTTGATCCTAGTGTACTACTACTTGAGCCTCAGCTCCACTTCTAGCTTTTAGATGGTTATTTGGAGGTAAGAGTCTCATGGCCTTTTTTGTCCAGATTGCCTTTGAACCATGATCCTCAGATCTCAGCCTCCTGAGTAGCTAGGATAACAGGAGTAAGGCACCAATATCCCATAAGTCTCTGATAATTTAAGTTGTAGATTTGAGATAGCTTTCTCCTCTCCCCTCCCATCTCCTTCCCGTCTTCTCTCCTCTCCTCTTCTTTTCTTTTTTTGTCTTTCTAATGGTCTCCTATAGCCCAGACTGCCCTGGAATTTGTATTTCTCTTATCTCACTCTCCCAAGTGCTAAGATTATAGGTGTGCACCACTATATCTTGATTTAGTTTGTGTATTTTTTCCTTATGGTCAAACAACATATTCTAAATTATTTCAGGGCTTTTAAATGTATTTAGTTTTGTTTTATGATCTAGGATGTTACCTATCTTGGTGAATTTTCTCTGTGTCTCTGAAAAGAAGTTGTAGAGTTGCTATTTGGATTTTTAATTTCTTGATCCTCATGCTGACTTTTGGTGTGTGGTATTTTCTGAAAGACATACATTTGAAGTAGATACATTTTCATTGTAAAGGTTATGTACAGAAAGTTACAGTTATGTAAGTCAGGTAACGCGTACATAACTTTTGGACAGTGTCATCTCTTCCCTCCTTTTCTCCCAGTTTTTCCCTCCTGATTCTCCCCTTCCAAATTGTTCTTTTTCAATATAGTGTCTAGTGAGAATCACTGCTGTATTTGTTCACCCTTTATATAACTAATAGATGCAAATTAAAATCTTTAAAAAGCTATATAAGGATGTTGTGTTTTAATAATACATTTTATTTTTAGTTAATGAACACAATATTAGTAATAGTTTTTCCCAGCCATATACCCTTCAGTTTTACTAGCCATTTCTTTTGCAACAAAATGTCTGTCTGTGATGTTCTTGGAACTTGAACTCAGGTTCTGGGCACTATCCCAGAGCTTTTTCACTCAAGGCTAACATTCTCCAACTTAGAGCCATGGTTCTACTTACAGTTTTCTGAGGGTTAATTGGAGATAAGGGTCTCATGAACTTTCCTGCCTGGGCTATCTTTGAATTTAGATCTTCAGATCTCAGCCTCCTGAGTGGCTAGGGTTATAAGCATGAGCTGGTGCCCAGTCCCAAATATATTTTTATATCAGTATCCTTTATCCTTATATCAATATCTTTCCTAAAGGATTTTTTAAAATCCTATTTGGGAACTTGAGAATTTGGAGCTTAGTTTTCTCATTTCTTAATGTTTTCAGGGGAAACATAATGCCTGATCTGTGGGTATAAGAACTATTGGAGTAGATGTCTTGACTTTGCTCTAATTACTTTTCATGTTTGAATTAAGCTGGCTTGGTGGTCAGTTTTTTTAGGCACTTAAATAGATTATTTACAATCACTGCATTAATGCAATGTTTTATTTTAGTGATCATTCAGGATATGTTCGGCCAGTACCAGTGCCACGCAGTTTAAATAGTGATATTTCCTATTTTGGTGTTGGTGGCAAACAGGCTGTTTTCTTTGTTGGACAATCAGCCAGAGTAAGTGAAAATATTTCTTATAAGTGAAATTTGATCAACATATTTTGAGATTAAGCAGTTTAACTATTAGCAGTTTTTAAAGTACTGTTTTTAATATTTGGCAGATGATAAGCAAACCTGCAGATTCCCAAGATGTTCATGAACTTGTGCTCTCTAAAGAAGATTTTGAGAAAAAGGAAAAAAATAAGGAGGCAATATACAGTGGATATATTAGAAACAGAAAGGTATAATACATTTTAAAACTCACAACTGTAAATTTATTCCTTTGACTAGATAATAAGGACATTTTCTAATTTATTACTAAAATGTTAGTATTTAGTTTTTTTTTTTTAAATGAGAGATTTTTTTTATTATCCTAGGCTGGACTTGAAGTTTTAGCTTTAGCTTCTCAGTGCTGGATTATATAGGCATTGTGCTGCCATGCGTGACTTTCAGTTTTTTGTTTTTTTTTTTAACCAGTCCTGAGGCTTGACCTTAGGGCCTGGGCCCTGTCCCTGAATCTCTTCGAGCGCATGACTAGCACTCTACCACTTGAACCACAGCACTACAACTTGCTTTTTCTGAGTAGTTTATTGGAGATAAGAGTCTCATGGATTTTTCTGCCCAGGCTAACTTCTTCAAACCCTGATCCTTACATCTCAGTCTACTGAGTAGCTAGGATTACAGCAGTGAGCCACCAGCACCTGGCTCAATAATGTTTAAAAACTTGGAAATATGAAATATTAGGAATGAGTTATTTGATGTTCATTCTTTTTCTTTTGTTTGAATAGTAAAAATGATCATTTACCTGCATCCTTAGGCTAAAATTATTAATGTAATAAGTTTTCCTATAAAGCCTAATAAGGTTACATAGTTTTTCCTAGTTTGAATTTGAGTTTTAAAGTCTTGTTATGAAATATATAAACTTTAGAAAAGCACTGATAGGATAGGGTAGTAGAGTTTTAGGAAATTAGAACTTCAGAGAAATATATGGGATTTGTCCTACAAATTTCTTTTTAAATTGTCACTTCAATATGGCAAATTGTTAAGAAATTTGAATCTTGGAGGTAAGTACATGACATTTATTCTTGTTTCTTTTCTTTTCTTTTTTTTTTTGGATCCAGTCGTGGGGCCTGAACTCTGAGCCTGAGCCTGAGTGCTGTCTCTCAGCTCTTCAGCTCAAGGCTAGCGCTCTACCACTTCAGCCATAGCGCCACTTCCGGCTTTTTTCTTTTTGCTTATGTGGTGCTGAGGAATCAAACCCAGGACCTCATGCATGGAAGGCAAGCGCTCTACCACTGAGCCACCTTCCCAGCCCTTCTTGTACATTTTCTGCTTGAAGCATTTTATATTTTTTCATCTTAAAATCTTTTGAGTAATCTTGAACATTTTAAAATTGCTTTGTAAGGTTCTAAAATAAAATTTTAGAAATTTTGTTCAGTGTCAGAAAAGTACTGGTAACATTTTTGTGAATTTTCTTGTCTATTTTTTAAGAAAATAAATACAGTTTTTACTCCACATTCCTTGAACATTTTGAGTTAGGTTTTTCAGTTAAGGTGTTTTTAATCTTTTTTTTTTAAGGCAGTTTAGATTTTTATATCTTACATTGGCCTTTGGAAAACAAAATTTTATTAGTTTCCTTGGCTATTTTTAGTATTAGATTTAATGTTATGATTTACAGCATTATACCAGCACTTTTAAAGCTGTCCTTACAAGTAGGAACACATGCATACAAGAATTAATAGAGTTTAATAACTTTATGTCACTGTCTTGTTCTAAGCCTAGCATTTTAGAAGGCTTATTTACTTGGAGAATCTAAGTTTGTTGAATATAAATAGGATCTAGCAGTAATAGTTATACAGATGTTACACAATGTGTGTCACTTTTCATCTTTAAAAGCTTTGGCTGGGTAGACTAGATTTAAAGCATTCACAAATCAAATATTTGTTTAACTTAAATTAGGGAAACAGTGTCAGTGAACTAAATTGACCTTTCTATTGTACAAGTGTATCTCATATATACAAGAGTGGCCTAACTCAATGCACATTGTATAACTCAATCTATACTTGCTGGTCATTTTGCATGTTATTAAACTTACCTACTCCTCCCTGTAAATTGTTGCATATTTTTAAAATAAAGCTTAGACATTTAGCCCAGTTTTAGTAGAATGTAAATTACAATCACTTAACACTTTATATAAAGATATTTAAATGAACTTAGTTTCCTAAGTAGTTGAAAGGTCTGATAAAATTAGCAAAAAAGCTAGTTATGTCTTAATGTAATTTGCCAGATTTTGCAAATGTTACAGAATAAAATACTTTAATACACAAAATTGGGCTGTAACATCATGCATTGTATCTTGATCCTTAATTCTTTTTGGTGATTTCAAATTATTGCCAACTTAATCATAAATCTTTAAAATTTCAATTTGTATTATATTTAAGACCTACCAATACATTCTACTTTATTAATTTTCTAGAGTTTGTTTTAATTCTTTTTTCCCACTTTACAACAGTTAAGACAAATCTTATTCTGTAAAACCCTTTCTTTGTCCAAAACTATTTTTTCTTCACTTTACTGTCCTTTTCAAAAACATTCTCATAGATTCCTATATCTTTCCTACTTGAAAGAGAGCTTCTTCCACTCTAGGGCTTGAATTTAGGGTCTTTTAAACTTTACTCATTGGATCTGAGCTTCCTGAGTAGCTAGGCTTGTAGGCATGCTATACTTGTGTTTAATTTGATTTTTACAAAATTTTTGAATTCAGACAAAACTTCTAAGAAAATTAAATAATCTTTTTTTTGTTTTGTTTTGATCGTGGGGCCTGAACTCAAGGCACTGTACCACTTGAGCAACAGCACCACTTCCAGCTTTTTCTGCTTATGTGGTGCTCAGGAATCGAACCCAGGGCCTCATGCATGCAAGGCAAGCACTCTACCACCAAGCCACCTTCCCAGCCCCAATTAAATAATCTTACTAGCCTTATTTTAATGAAGACCAAAGAAGAAAATCTCAGATTATCTTCCTACACGACAATTTACAAAGCTCTATTTGTTCCTAAAGTAATTAGAATATCTCTGCTCAGGAATGGAATTGGAGCATTTTGGTTAAGAAAAATAAAATGTTCATATTTATGAGGGGAGATCTTGTAAGATCTGTCAACACTGTTTACTATGCAGCTCCATTTAGAGAGATTCAAGGAAGCTAGGCTCCATTATCTATTAAAATGAATTCTCCTTAGCCATGTCAAGAAATACTCAGTGTTTCTCATAATATAGGATATTGGGAGTTGATTGGTTGTGGCTCGAATAGTGGGTACCCTTTGGCATCTTTAAATTCGCAGGGACTGCCATTTCAGAAGTGGATCTTTCCCATGGGGCCCCTTCTTCCCTTGAAGAATAGTCCTTTCTCCAAGTATTTTGTGTTTTCCCTCATGGCACAGGGAACATATCTTTGAATATTGTGGCCCCTTCCTTAAGGCATTTGGCTTTCCATGCCTTGAATTTCCACATTTACAACATTTCCTCTTTAGGTTACTGGAATCAATTTGCTGCTTAGAGTTGTCCTAGGTTCTTCTTCCAGGAGACTTTACTTTAGAGGGAAGTTTCTCACAGCCAATATTTGACCTTACTTTTCAGCAAATAGACTTGTAATTAACCTCTCTTAATCTGTCTATTAAATACTTTGTTTTAAATTTTTTTTTTTTTTTTTTTTTGCCGGTCATGGGGCCTGAACTCTGGGCCTGGGCACTGTCCCTCAGCTCTTCAGCTCAAGGCTAGTGCTCTACCACTGGAGCCACAGCACCACTTCCGGCTTTTTCTGTTTATGTGGTGCTGAGGAATCGAACCCAGGGCCTCATGCTTGCAAGGCATGCACTCTACCGCTGAGCTACCTTCCCAGCCCCTGTTTTAAATTTTTAAAAATTAAAAAAAATATTGTTTTAGAGGTGATATACAGCAGGGTTACCTTTACATACATCAGGTAATAAGTACATTTCTTTCCTTTTGCTTAGTATCATCTGTTCCCTCATTCTCTCTCATTCCCTCCCTCCCATCTCTGACCATAAGTTGCTTGGTTCATTTTCATTAATGTCCAGTGCAGCCGGTGGACACTGCTGTTGCACTTTTTCATCAATTTTCCACTGATTCTGTGCCTTTCCCCTACCTTCCCTCAGATGTGCACATGTATACACCATATGTGAGGTAAAGAATACAAAGTCATCTAAAAGTGAAAAGACAGATTAAGAAAAGGTCCTTTGTTTCCTTGTCTTTGTCCATTAAATCTTGATTGCTGAAATCCTCAAAGGCCAAATTTACTAACTTTTAAAATGGGGTATGGTTCCTGTCTTCTGTTTTTGTAGGATCTTTATCTTTTCCCTTAATCTATCATTAACTGCTTTGTGCATTATATTATTTTTTTCAATTAAGCAATAATTCTTTTAATCATGTAATTAAAAAATTTTACATTAATACTTTTAATTTGATAATTTCATTTTGGTATATCCACTGAGAATGGTGGCATTTTTCCACTGGTTTAGTTTCATTCCTGACAATGGACATCATCAGTATAATCCTTGATTATACTTTTTTTCAGGATTGCAACTGACTGAGACTAGAAAGACCAATGTAGTAAACATAACCTTAATAGAATTAAAAACAAAGCTCCCATTTACAGATCAGGTTTCTGTTGTCCAATTTTAATATTGAGTCCACATTGTCCTTTAATCCCTTTCCTTTAAAGTCCTAATTTTTTTTTGTCGGTCATGGGGCTTGAACTTGGCCTGGGCCCGCTGTCCCTGAGTTTTTCAGTATTTTGAAGCACTCAAGGCGAGTGCTCTACCACTTGAGTCACAGTGCCACTTCCGGTTTTCTGGTTTTGGGTGGAGATAAGAGTCTCAAAGACTTTCCTGCTCAAGCTGGCTTTAATCCGGGATCCTCATATCTCAGCCTTCTGAGTAGCTAGGATTACAGGCGTGAGCCACTGGCGCCTGGCCTTAAAGTCCTCTAATTCTAAAAAAATACATTGTATTAGAAAATTGCCAGGAATACTAGTAATGGTTCCCATCTTTTTTTTCTGTACTTGGAGAGAAAGATGGAAGACAATGAAAAAAATATAGGGATACACAGCTGCTCTGATTCTCTGGGGAATGGAGTATTCCAACCTCTGACTAAGTTCATTTAATAGAAAAACCTTAGCCTAGGGCTGGGAAGGTGGCTCAGTGGTGGAGTGCTTGCCTTGCATGCACGAGGCCCTGGGTTTGATTCTTCAGCAACACATAAACAGAAAAAGTCAGAAGTGGTGCTGTGGTTCAAGTGGTAGAGCGCTAGCCTTGAGCTGAAGGGCTCACGGACAGCGCCCAGGCCCAGAGTTCAAGCCCCATGACTGACAAAAAAAAAAAAAAAAACCAAAAAACCTTAGCCTAGTACTCTTAAGGACTGACATCTCCTTTCACCTTAATGAGTAAAGTTTAATAAACACAATGATGTTGTGTGGGGAGATATCTCACTCTTAGCATTGCATTTCTCTACATTTGGGATTTGAACTTCTCTTATAGCTAGATTCTAGTTGTTTAAGCACTTTTGAAACAAGCACTCAAGGAAACAGGATATCAATCCTTAGTAAATGGCCTCCTCATGTAAACCAAAAGATTACTTAGTAATTATTTTGAGTAACCTAGTTTCTGAAATCACTGTCTTCATGTCCAGCCAGAAGGGAAGGAACAAACAACTATGATGAAGAGAATTTTATGTCCACTGACACTGGTGGGTGGTGACTAGCTATCCTAAGAAACATACAAAAGATGGCCCCTTAAATTGATTACAGAAGAGGGTGTAATCTCACAATCACAAAAACCTACATGCCTTATGAAACCCAAAGAGAGATAACCCTCCTGTCTTTTAACTAATGGCATAACATTGAATACTGAGGTCCCAACTTTCAAGTTCATGGGGCATTTGTACAAGATGGAAAAATTTGGATAGCAAAGATTACTGTTTTCTCTCTAGTCTCTTAGCCCAGATGCATATGTGAAGACTGGTGTCCAGGAACATGTTTTAACATCTGGTTCCTGGGGTATGGGATGGTTCATGTGAGCCAAATGCTGGCTTGAGAGAGCAGAGACATGGGTCTGCAACTCCTGACTGCAACTCCTTGGACCTGTGAGAGAATGGAGCTAGTTTTGGGGCTAGTGATATGATACATCAGAGTTTACCTGTAGTGGGTTTTTTTTATCCCCCAAGGACAGGAAAGCCCATCTCCAAAGCATCTGGTGCCATGGAACTGCTGAAATAGATTTCTCTTTGCTTTTTCTCCTCCTCCATCTTTTTTTTTTTTTTTTGGGTCCAGTCGTGGGGCCTGAACTCTGGGCCTGGGTGCTGTCTCTCAGCCCTTTAGCACAAGACTAGCGCTTTACCACTTGAGCCACAGCGCCACTTCCGGCTTTTTTTTTCTTTATGTGGTGCTGAAGAATCGAACCCAGGGCCTCAGGCATGCAAGGCAAGCGCCCTACCACTGAGCCACCTTCCTAGCCCTCTCCTCCTCCATCTTTTGTTTCTGTTATCTTCTCTGTCTAGGAAAGAGACAGAAAGCTTCTACCATAGCTAACAGATTCAGACAGTAACAAGTTTATTGTCTTATTTTCATACTTGCAAATAATCTATTTCAAAAGCATGTCAGTATGTATACCATTTGTCTAGGTGAAAGTTTTCTTGGCCCTTTCAGTGTTGTCACAGACTCACCTAGTGTGTTATATTTGGACCATTTTTTCCCAACAGTTTTTTTGAAGATTGTTTTGAAGACTATCCAAATGAATCACATTAAAATTTATGTAGGGCTGCTATTATAATTAAGATGACTTAAGAAAATTTAAAAATTACTGTAATTTAAGATGTATTTGTATTCACTTTTGTAGCCATCTGATTCTGTTCACATTACAAACGATGATGAAAGATTTCTACATAATCTTATTGTAGAGGAGAAGGAAAAAGATAGTTTTACTGCTGTGGTCATCACAGGGGTACAACCAGAACACATACAGTACTTGAAAAATTATTTCCATCTTTGGACACGACAATTAGCGTAAGTATACTGGACTCAAATAATGTTGCCGTTCATTTTTTTTAAGACAAAATATTTCAGATACATTGAAGCCTCTTTGCTATTCTTTTCATCCAATTTCTTTCAATCCAATATCTAGTATTCTGATATTGGTGTTAATATAGTTCTTTTTCACTCATTTTAAAAATAAAAATAACTGAAGTGTACTGTATTAGTTAAGAGGTCCAGGATTTTTGACACCTATTGTAAAATTAAAAAGGAACTCAATTTATCAACTTCAGCTTTCACATCCATGTCACTGGTTTGCACTGCTTTTCTGTGGCATGTCGTAATCTTCAGTGCTATCTATTTTTTTCTTATGTCTTCCCCAGTATAATACCTTTTAGGTTTGAACTCAGGGTTTTGCACTTTCTAGGCAGGAGCTCCCAACTTGAGCCACCACCCTAGCCTTTATATTTTAGTTCATCACTGTATCCTGATAGTCTGTAACAATAGTTTCTATATGTGAATATATTTATCAAACTAATATATCCAGCCCATCAAAATAGAAGCAGTGAATGTGTTTATGACATACTAATAATACTGAGAATAAATTATTGTGTTTTGTTTAAGAAACTTTTCTAAGTTATATATATATATACCATTAGACCAAATCAGAGGAGTATTTATTTAATGCATATGCTGTCTTTTTATGATGACACATATCATTTATTAGATTGTTTTCTCAATTTACCTTAGTCTGAAATACTGAGTCTTATAATGGGCACATCTGCACAAAAAATAAAAATAACAAAAAATGTATATATTTTAACTTCTCCTGGCTCTTGAACTCAGGGCCTGGGCACTGTCCCTGAGGTACTTCTGGCTTTTTGGTAGTTAATTGGAGATAAAAGTCTAAAGGACTTTACTGCACTGGGTGGTCTCAAAGTGTGACCCTCAGAGCTCAGCTTCTTGAGTAGGATTACATGTGTGAGCCACTGGCGCCTGCCTAAAATTCATATTTAAAAATCTTTTCACACTTCCCTCAAAAGTAATTGTACTCAAAATATTTTGTACTAGAGATACATGTATATTAATGGAGCTTAAATTTTTGTGTCTTGTATAAGAATATAAAATTTTGAATCCTTTTTTCTTGAATGTTTTTTATTGAGAAATTTTATGTCATTTGATTTATTTATTCTATTTCATTCATTCTTTCGTGTATTCATGTATTCAGCAGAGGTGGGAAAACCATTTTTCTGGCAAGATACATTTGGTTATTTATAATGTTATTGGAAGGCCATACAAAATTACCAACACAAGCAGAAAGCCACTGTCAGCCAGCATAGGAGTCAGCATAGGATAAGTATATAGGTCCCATCATGTGCCATTTGGTTTTACAGGGCTTAAGTGGCCCTTGTTGATGTTCCCCACCCCTAAAAAGGTACTCATGGTCTCCTGTATGTGGCCCCTGCATGGTAGGCAAGCACTCTGCCACATAAATTATACTTTCAATTCTATTTGCTTTTAGTTTCTTTTTTTTTTTTTTTTTGCTGGACGTGGGGCCTGAACTGTGGGCCTGGGCTCTGTCCCTCAGCTCTTCAGCTCAAGGCTAGCGCTCTACCACTTGAGCCACAGCTCCACTTCCAGCTTTTTCTGCTTATGTGGTGCTGAGGAATTGAACCCAGGGCCTCATGCATGCAAGGCAAGCACTCTGCCACTGAGCCACCTTCCCAGCCCTGTTTTTAGTTTATTTTTCTGATAGGATATCCTTCTTCCTTTTCTTTGGCTGGCCTCAACCCGTAATCTTTTTTTTACTTATGGCTCCTGGAGGGCTAGGATCACAGGTGTGTGCTGCCAGCCCTGGATAAAGTCTGGCTAGCCTTTGCCTGGACTGGCCTCAAAGAGTTATCCTCATATCTTTGCCTCCAGAATAGCTAAGATTATGCATGTGTGCTACCACTTTGGCTTAACTGTTTTATAGGTTTTTTTTTTTTTTCCTACTGAAGAAAAATAGTGTGGATAGAATAACTTTTAAAACTTTAATCAAATCAGACAATGGTTAAAATGTGTCAAACTTGTTTTCAAATTTCTGAGGATATGAAAATACTCCAATGCTTTTTTTCAGTGGTGTTTTCAGGAAAAGTTAGAATACTAAATCTTAATATTCTTTCCTTTTTTACTGTTTTTCATTTTCGCCTCTTCTATATATATATATATATATATATATATTTTTTTTTTTTTTTTGAGATCTTACTATGTAGCTCAGGCTAGCATTAGGATATCCAGCAACTCTAATTATCTTACAGTCTTTTTTAGTTGAAACTTATGTGAAGGAATTTTGCAAATATATAGTTGAACAATAACTAAAGAATTGTTTTGAATAATTCACCAAAATATATTATTTAACCTATATTTACAAAATAAAATTTCTGAAGATGATAGTTTTCAGTAGGTTTATGTTGAATTTATTAGTTTTGTTTGTTGTAATTGTTTTATTGACTGAAGACATGAAAAGTTCTAGAATGATGTTTTTCTACTAAGAATATTATTTGAAGATGTATAAGTCAGTCTACTGATATTTATGTATTTTCTAGAATGGTCCTAACAAATAGAATTATGAACTCTTGCTTTCTGGGTTTTCTTTATTTGATAAACTATTCTTGAAAGTGGAATATATATAAGCTTTGAAGTTAGGAGTACCTGAATTGAAGTCCGTCTTTCCCTAACTCTAATTCTGTTACTTTAACTAAGTTATATGCACTCCTTACCCCCACTTTTATAAAGTGAGATGCAGTCATACCTGAATTTCAGAATTAAATGTGTTTAAATATGCATGGAGTAGATGTACCTGGAGATGTAACTCAGAGGTGGAGAGCATCTCTGTAGCAAATGTGAAACCCTGGGAAGCCCTGGGTTTGATCTGATATACTAAAACAAAATAAAGCTTGGCACATAATACCCTCAAATTGTAGCAGTTAAATTTTTTTTGTAGATTATCTAAGCTGTAATTTTATGTAATTTTAAAGTATTTAACTTGTCTTCTTTATTTTAGGCATATTTATCATTACTATATTCATGGCCCAAAAGGAAATGAAAAACGTACATCAAAAGAAGTTGGACCTTTCAACAATATTGATATTGATGTAAGATAAAAATTCATCTTAAAGTATTACAGATTATTAGCTATCTGTTCCAGTTCCAAGTGATTCTGGATAATAACTATCAGTCAAAAATCTCTCTCCTTGTCTTTTATTAAGTAATTTGATTATTTGGATACTCAAATAAAGAGATGATTTCTAGATTCTTTTTTCCTGGTCCTGGGGCTTGAACTCAGGGCCTGAGTGCTGTCCTTGAGTTTCTTTGTACACTCTTACCACTTGAGCCATAGTCCCACTTCTGGCTTTTTTTCAGTAGTTTATTGGAGATAAGACTTTCCTGCCCAGGCTGGCTTTGAGCTGCAATCCTCAGATCTCAACTTCTTGAGTAGCTAGGATTACAGGTGTGAGCCTCCAGCACCTACTCCTAGTTTTTTGTTTTTTGTTTTTTAATTTATATTTGTTACAGTACTTGGATTTTTTTTTTATGACCATCATGCCTTGAAAGCAAGGAGAAAAGCAGTGTTTTTACACACATACACAGTTTTTCTTTGCCTTATAGAAGTCTTACAGTGATGACAAGATTTACAAGTATAGAATGTTTTAGTTTTGAGTTCTCAGTATCCTTCCTCATAGTTTTATGTTCTACTTTATAGAAACTGAATTAAATTTGCTAATGACTTACCCTTCTTTCAGTTCTGATTTGATATTTCTTTGCTTTTATTTTTTAGTTGTATATTACTTATTAGGTCAACTTAAAGTTATTTGATCATGCACAAATATATATATATATATATATATATATATGCACACATATATTTCATTAAGCTAGATGATTACTTATATGGAGGTAATTTTTGCCTACTTTTTTGTTAAGTAATAGCTGAAATACAAGTCACCATAGAGCTTAATTATATTTTATTTTTATTTTAGATTTCCATGTTTGAAAAAGGGAAAGCACCTAAGATTGTCAACTTAAGAGAAATACAGGATGACATGCAGACATTGTATATAAACACAGCATCTGATAGTTTTGAGTTCAAGGCTCATGTTGAAGGAGATGGTATAGTGGAAGGGATTATCCGATACCATCCTTTTTTATATGATAGAGAAACTTATCCTGATGATCCATGCTTTCCATCAAGTAAGTTTATCTGGTCTGTTTCAAATGTGATGTGATTTTATGATAGTGATTTTCTAAAATAATGAGTACTACTTCAGTTAAGGTTATGCAGATTTCTGTGTAAATTCAGTTTGAGATGTGAAAAGCACTGGCTATAAAAAAATGCTCTTCTCTCTTAAACCTATAGTCAAATAATTTTTTTATGTATGCCAGGTAATCCTTTTCATATTCTAAGATCATCTTACCTTTGTAGATACTTAAAAATAGCTGGGTGCTAGTGGCTCATACCTGTAATCCTGGCTACTCAGGAGGCTGAGATCTGAGGATTCAGGTTTGAAGCCAGCCCAGACAAACCCTGAGACTCTTATTCCAGTTAACCACCAAGAAGCCAGGAGACTGGAGGTATGGTTCAAGTGGTAGAATGGCAGTTTTTGTTGTTGTTGTTTGTGCCAGTCCTGGGGCTTGAACACAAAGCCTAGACATTGTCCCTGAGCTTCTTTTGCTCAAGGCTAGCTCTCTACCACTTGAGCCACAGCACCACTTCCAGCTTTTTTTCTTTATGTGGTACTGAGGAATCGGAACTCAGGGCTTCATGCAAGATAGGGCTTCATGCAAGATAGGCAAGCACTCTACCATGAAGCCACATTCCAAGCCTTTTTAAAAAAATTAATTTACTGCATTGTTACCATAGAGTTGATATACAGAGGGGTTACATTTACATGTATTAGGTAATTAGTACATTTCCTTTAGTAGAGTGTCATCTGTTCCCTCCTTTTCTTTCATTCTCAGTTGTATACTTCACTTTCATCAATGTCCAGTGTGCTTCACTGCTGCACTTTTTCACCCTTTTCCCCTAGATTCTGTGTCCTCCCCTTCCCTCCTACAGATCTGCCTGTGAATATACTATAAAGAATACAGATAAAGAATATAGAGTCATCAGCAAAAGAAAAAACAAATTAAGGAAAAAGTCCTTTGTTTCCTATCTTTAGAGTTTGTTTCAGTATGTACATTATTTATATACATATGAAGAGGCACTTGGGTATTGCACCTTTGTGATTCACTCCTAAGACTATCCTCTTCTAGTCTCACTGTATGTGAGAATCTAGAATCCTGTGTAATTTGTTATATCCCAGTGCATTTTAGATCTAATTTCCACATGTCAGAGAATATGTGCTGTTTGTCTCTCTGATCTTGGCTTACCTTAACATGATTTGTTCTACTTCCATCCATTTTCCTGCATCTGACATTATTTTATTCTTTCTAATGGCTGTGTAAAAATTCCATTTATATAGGTACCACATCTTTTGGATCCACATCATCTATTGTGGGGCATCTGGGTTGTTTCCATATTTTGTCTGTTGTGAATAGTGTGGCAATGAACGTGGATATATAAGTGTCCTTACCATATCCTGGTTCATGATATGGAATGCAAGTTTTGAGCGAAAAAACTTGCCCAGAATTCGGCTCCGAGTTCAAGGCCCAATACCAAAGGAAAAAAAATACTTTATGCAACCATCTCTATCCATTTTTCTCTTTATATTTTGATTTTTCTCTTACTATAGAAAGGCTTTTTTTATAGTAACTTAAGAATTTAAAATGTTTGTATAGGTTTTCGGCCTTTAAAATCATAATCCTTACTTTTGTTTCCATTTCCTCAGTTTGATAAATATTATTTTATATGATCAGAGGCACATAGGCATTGTACCTTTGTGTTCCTCACCTAAGAAAAAAATCTTATCATGTTATATGCAATATGTTCTATTCCTTTGTTTCCTTTCTGTATATAGAATAGGATAAAGATTTAACTTAATATGTTCCTCGTGGGTTAATTTACTAAACCCTAGGGAGATTATTGAATTTGCACTAAAATAATGGATTAATAGATAGTCTCACATGCAAGTTCTTTGGTATTTCTAATATTTCCTCAGCACATCCTTAGTGTGGGGTTCTTCAGCTGCATTTTATTATTTGAATTCCATCTTCACTATTATCTATTATGTAATTTTGAGCAAACTACTCCCTACTTCTGTCAAATGTATGTAGTTGTTTATACCTCACAGAAGTGTTTAGAGGGTTAAATATGATGTTGAATCTAGGCATAGTGCAACACACGTTAGTGTTCTCAGTACATTGGAGGCCATGTTGGGCTACATACCATGACCTTATTTCTAAAGAAAAAAAGAAACTGAATAGTGTTCAGTACAGTTTAGTAAGTGTTCAGTATATGTTATTATATATACTGACTGTCTCCTGTCTTGTATCTGACTTCTGTTTAAATTTCCTATTTCTGCTTTTAGACAGTTCTTTAGATAAGGTTTTCAAAACCAGAGTTAGTAAATTGTGTGTTAACCAAAAGAATGGGTTCTCCTGTAAGAGCAAAGCAATTTGGATGGATTGAAAGAAACTTTCTTCAGAGGCTTCTTGGAAGAAGAAGGTTTTATTTTTGGTGAGGGTATAATACCAGTATACCTTAGGTGCTAATATATCAAGGTCTTAATATTTGATCTTTGTTTTTATATATCAGATTGTGTTGTTAATTACATTTTTAAAAAAAAGAAGCAGTACTTTGAATTTGGTCCTCATGTTTGCTAGACAGGTGGTCTACCATTTGAACTATGTTCTTAGCTGTTTTTGCATTAGTTATTTTTCCAGTTGGGTCTCGTGGTTTTGCCTGGGACTGCCCTGAACCTATCCCCTATTTACTCTTCCCTTACGCTTAGATTACAGTGTACATCACCACATTGAACTTACTAGTTGAGAGGGAGGGGGTCTTGTTAACTTTTTGCCTGGACTAGCATTGAATGCGATGTTCATAATCTCTACTTGCCTAATTTTCATGAAAAATTTTTACATATGTTAATCCTTTGTATATACTAGATTACCTTCCATGTATGTGTTTATAAATGTATATGTGTTTATGTTTCATGCTTTTGCAGAAATGGCTACTTTTTTCTTTAAACTTGAATTTTTGTTGTACTACTAGTTCTGACCTGATTGTGAAATTTACAGTATTCATATAAATGTTTATAGGTAGGGAAGAAGGGATGTTGCTATAGAAGTTTGTTTGTTTGTTTTGGTCAGTAGTGAAGTTTGAATTCAGGGCCTGGGCTCTGTCCTTGAGCCTCTTTGTGCTCTAGGCTAGCACTCTAGCACTTGTGCCACAGCTTCTGGTTTTTAAGTGGTTGGTTAATTGGAGATAAAGAGTCTCACGGGGACTTTTCTACCTGGGTGGGCTTTGAACCATGGCCATCAGGTCTCAGCCATGTGAGTAGCTAGATTAACAGTTGTGAGCCACCAGCACCCAGCTTTAGAATGTAGTTTTTAATATGTATGACTTTTTAACTGAATGAGATTGGAGATTCAGCATAGCTTGGTTAGTATGTAAGTAGTTATTGACTTTAAACAAGAAATGTTAGTAGCAGTGTGGGACCAGATTTCTCATAACAGTTAAGCTAACATGAATATTATTATCTTTTTTTTTTGGTCAGTCATGGGGCTTGAACCCTGGGCCTAAACGCTGTCCCTCAGCTCTTCAGCTCAAGGCTAGTGCTCTACTGCTTGAGCCACTGAGCCACTTTCATTTTTTTCTGAGTGGTTTATTAGAGATGAGAGTCTCACGGACTTTCCTGCCCTGGCTGGCTTTGAACCTCGAGCCTCAGATCTCAACTTCCTGAGTAGCTAGGATTACAGGCGTGAGCCACCAGTGCCCAGCTCATTACTATCTTTTAAGTAATTGCAAAAAAGGACTTTAGCTCCTATAGGGTGCAATTTGAAGGGTCCAAATGAATTTGTGCTATTTCTCTGAAGCAGTTATTTCATTCTTTGTAGAAATTGACTCAGGTGAAAATTGATCCTATTTTATAGAAATTAATTTTTTTATTCACTTATCCTTCTGAACTAGAACTAAAAGATGAAGATGATGATGATGACTGTTTCATACTTGATAAAGCAGCAAGAGGGAAAAGACCAATTTTTGAATGCTTTTGGAATGGACGATTAATACCATATACATCAGTTGAAGAGTAAGCTGAAAGTTGAAGAGTAATGCTGAAATTGCATTGTTTTGTAACTTGATCTTTTTTATTGATTGCTATTTTATTTTGTTCAAGCTTTGACTGGTGTACTCCTCCTAAGAAGAGAGGGCTTGCACCAATTGAATGCTACAATAGAATATCTGGTGCATTATTCACTAATGACAAATTTCAAGTTAGTACAAATAAACTTACATTTATGGATCTGGAACTGAAATTGAAAGATAAGAACACCCTTTTTACAAGGATTTTAAATGGACAGGTATGAATTTCTAGAATTAAATTTTGATAATTACAAATGTTTTTTTCTTTTAAGTTAGCAACTCAGTTTATAAGTATGATGCATGTTGATAACTATCTATCGCCCTTTCATCATTCTCTCCCAAAATGTTTTATTTTTAAGTTAACCAAAGACACTAGTAGGTTAGGTTTTCACTGATATTTTATTTTATGTACTTTAATTAAAAGATTGTGGTTAAAGAATTGATTATTTAAATATGTTTAACTTGATTTAAAATACTGTGCAGCATTTAAATGTATCAAATATTACATGATATTTTATATGTATGTCTATTTTACATATATACACACATATCTATTTAAACCTGTTTCCATTTCTTGGAGTTCTTTTCAATAAGTATTAGGCACAAAAGCATTCCACCTTTGTGTTTCTTCATTGAGAGTATCAACTTTATATTTTTGTGCATTAAAATGTTTTTGTGTGTATTTTTTATTGTAAAGAGACTGTACAAAGGGGTTACCATTACATGAGTAAGGTAATGAGTACATTTCCTATTTAGCATTGTTACCTCCTCCTTTGTTTGTCACCTACCATCCCTTCCCTCCCCACTTCCCCTGACTCCTCCCTACCCCTGCATTAACATTTTTTAAAGGTTTTTTTTTCATGAGTTTTCAGCTGTCAGTTGTACTCTAGAATTTAAAGCTGATTAATATTTGAATAAATTTACTTGAATTTCTTAGATCTTCTTATGATATGGATATAGTAAGTAGAAGCCTCAGAAGCATCTTCACATAAAAAGAGCATAGATGAATAGTTAGATCTATTTCATGAACTTTTGCACAGTGATCACCTACTTTATCTAGTCTTCTGGGTAAAAATAGAGCTGTGAAATGCTTTTTTCCCATTATGTCATTAGTATATTTTCCTACCAATATACCTGAGCAACTTACTAAGCATACTCTTAATGTAGTTTAATGTTGAGTTCCCAAGAGATAGATTTCTTTTCTTGGTTGATAGTGATTCCTGGTATTTAAAACCTTGGTTCCAGGTATGATATTGAACATTCCCTCTGAACCTTTTCCCTTCCTTCCTTAATTCATGCTTCCATGAATAATGAATATTATTCATGCTTCCATGAATATTCCATGAATATACAGGAGAAGGAATCAGGAAAATGTTTTATTATAAAGGTAACATACAGAGGGGTTACAGTTAGCATAAGCCAGGTAAAGAGTACATTTTTTGGGGGCCTTATAACCCCTTTCCTTATTCTCTGTTTTTCTCTCCCATTCTTACCTGCAAGTTGTATAGTTCATTTTCAACACAGTGTTTAGTGAGTACCACTGATGCATTTGTACCATTTTCCTTATATTTCTATGCCTCCTGTTATACTCCCAAATGCATATAAATGAACAAACAAGACAAAAAAGAAAATGAAAGCAGCAAGTAAGAAAAAACCCTGTTTCCATTTCCTGGAGTTCATTTTAATAAATATTATTTGTATGATCAGATGAAGAATAATATTTTAACTAAGCTTTATTCAGATAACAAAAGACAAACTCAATGTGCTGTTAACATATGAGGAAAATAAGAAAATATAAAACCACTGATACAGATACTTTATTTATTTTGTCGGTCGTAGGGCTTAAACTCTGGGCCTGAGCTCTGTCCCTGAGTTCTTCAGCTGAAGGTGAGCGCTCTACCACTTGAGCCACAGTGCCACTTCCAGTTTTCTCGTGTTTAATTGGAGATAAGAGTCTCATGGACTTTCCTGCCTGGTCTGGCTTTGAACTGCAATCCTCAGATCTCATTCTTCTGAATAGCTAAGATTACAGGCATGAGCCACTGGTGCCTGGCAATATTTTATTTTTGTGTATCTAAGGTGTAATACATGGAAGGAAAAAGGAAATTAGTGAGAAATGTCTAAGGCTGTATTTATTTTATATATAAATATATCTTGCATTTCATAGAACATTAAACAAATTGTTTTTGGGCTGGGAATGTGGCTTAGTGGTAGAATGCTTGCCTAACAAGCATGAAGTATCACATAAACAAAAAAAGCTGAAAGTGGTGCTGTCGCTCAAGTGGTAGTGTTAGTCTTGAGCAAAAAGAAACTCAGGGATAGTGCTCAGGCCTTGAGTTCAAGCCCCAGGACTTGCAAAAAATAAAATTAAATTAATAAATAAAATTTTTTTTTTTACAGGAACAGAGAATGAAAATTGACAGAGAATTTGCCTTGTGGCTGAAGGACTGTCATGAAAAGTATGATAAACAGATAAAATTTACACTTTTTAAAGGAATAATTACCCGTCCAGATCTTCCCTCTAAAAAGCAAGGCCCCTGGGCAACATATTCAGCAATAGAATGGGATGGAAAAATATACAAAGCAGGACAGCTGGTAAGTTGAACTTTTAGATTCAATTTAGTAGCATTTGAAACTAAGTTTAATGTATTAGAATTTCAAACAACAAAAATTATATATGTAGCCGGGTGCTGGTGGCTCACGCCTATAATCCTAGCTACTCAGGAGGCTGAGATCTGAGGATCACGGTTCAAAGCCAGCCTGGGCAGGAAACTGTAAGACTCTTTATCTCCAATAAATCACTAGAAAACCAGAAGTGGCTCTGTGGCTCAAGAGGTAGAGTGCTAGCCTTTAGCTGAAGAGCTGAGGGATAGCGCCCAAGCTCAGAGTTCAAGCCCCACTGTAATTATAGCTACTCAGGAGGCTGAGATCTGAGGATCATGGTTCAAAGCCAGCTTGGGCAGGGAAGTCCATGAGACTCCTATCTCCAGTAAACCTCTCAGAAAACTGGAAGTGGAGCTATGGCTCAAGTGGTTGAGTGCTCCCCTTGAGTTGAAGAGCTGAGGGACAGCACCCAGGCCAAGAGCTCAAGCCCCACGACCAAAAAAAAAAAAAAAATTAAAAAATGTATGTATAAACTCTTAAGGAGCTAGTAAAGAATAAAAAGGACAAACTGATTTTAATTAGTGAATTTTTTAAAAAAAAGTCTTTATTATTATTATTATTATTTTTTTTTTTTTTTTTTTGTCGGCCGTGGGGCTTGAACTCTGGGCCTGGGCGCTGTCCCTCAGCTCTTCAGCTCAAGGCGAGCGCTCTACCACTTGAGCTACAGCGCCACTTCCGGTTTTCTGGTGGTTTATTGGAGATAGGAGTCTCACGGTCTTTCCTGCCCGGGCTGGCTTTGAACCGCGATCCTCAGATCTCAGCCTCCTGAGTAGCTAGGATTACAGGCGTGAGCCACCAGCGCCCGGCAAAAGTCTTTATTATTAAGCCAGGTGCTGGTGGCTCTGGGCAGAAAAGTCCCCATGAGATTCTTTTTTTTTTTTTTTTTTTTGCCGGTCATGGGGCCTGAACTCTGGGCCTGGGCGCTGTCCCTCAGCTCTTCAGCTCAAGGCTAGCACTCTACCACTTGAGCCACAGCACCACTTCCGGCTTTTTCTGCTTATGTGGTGCTGAGGAATCAAACCCAGGGCCTCATGCATGCGAGGCAAACACTTTACCACTGAGCCACCTTCCCAGCCCATGAGGTGGGGTTTTTTTTTTGTGTGTGTGTGTGTGTGTGTATGTGTGTGTGTGTGGTTTTGGGGGGGAGGGGGTCCAGTCGTGGGGCCTGAACTCTGGGCCTGGGTGCTGTCCCTCAGCTCTTCAGCTCAGGGCTAACACTCTGCCACTTGAGTCACAGCGCCACTTCTGGCTTTTTTCTTTTTGCTTATGTGGTGCTGAGGAGTCGAACCCAGGGCCTCATGCATGCAAGGCAAGTGCTCTACCACTGAGCCACCTTCCCAGCCCCATGAGATTCTTATCTCCAATTAATCATTCAGAACTGGAAGTGGCACTGTGGCTCCAGTGGTAGAGTGTGAGCCTTGGGCACAATGAGGCACAGGGACAGTTTTAGGCTGTGAGTTCAAGTCCTATAACTGAGAAAAGTCTTGATTATTGTTACAAGTTCCACTTTTTTATTGCTAGTTCTTAAGGTATTATGATTTCCTAAAAATAGGATAATGGAAGCATGGACCATGGATGAGAAGAGAATAAATTCAGTGAAGAGAGGTTGAAAAATCTTTGTGCAGTTGAAAAAAGAGAATTTTTTACTTTGAATGGTGTTGGGGCTTGGAAGGAGAGGAACAAATCATGAAATTCTTTAGGCAAAAGTTGATTTGGGTGAACATTAAAACATAGAAGCTGGGCAACTGTGGGTCATGCCTGTAATCCTAGTACCTCAGGAGGCTGAGATCTGAGAATTGCAGTTTGAAGCACACCTGGAAAGGAAATCCAAGAAATTGCTGGAAGTGGAACTGTAACTCAGTTCCACTAGAGTACTAGCCTTGAGCAAAAACAAAAAGAGCTCAGGACCAACCCACAATAAGATGGGGGTGGGTGGGCATAGGGGTTGGGGCGGGGGAGAGTTTGCAGAGGGAGGGAGAAAAAGGGATATAGGTAATTAGAGGAAGTGCAGGCAAATGAAGTCATATGTAAAAATGTAAAAATGGTGCTATGTAATTGAGAATGTTAGGAAAAATGGTGGAGGATAAAGGAAGGGATGACATTAAGATGCATTGTAATCATACTGACTTGTTGAATTGAAACCCCTTTGTACAATTACTTAGAATTTTAAAAAGTAGAGACATGAATCTACATAGATAGATAATTACAAAAGTAGAAGAGCATTTGTTTTCCATTAATGTGAGGGGTCATATCATATATTGAAAGTCATGGAGTTGGATGAGACTATCTAGAAATGTTTAATATAGAGCTAAGTGCTGAGGCTTATCTAACATTTAAGGGATAGAATGTAAAGGAACTGGCAAAGGAGACAAAGAATAAACTCCTGAGAAAAATGGAAACTAGAAGAGTTTAATGTCCCTGAATCCAAGTGAAAAAATTACTTTGTCAAATGCTTTGTGGACTTGAGTAAAAGCATTGAGGTGAAGTTCTTATGAACATTAGATATACATAAACAAGTTCAGCAAAATGGCAAGCAGTAAGAATTGTCCTGAATGGGAACTTCTTTGTACAACTACTTAAAGATAATTAAAAAAAAAGAATTGTCCTGAAACCTATAGTGTATTTGAGTCAAAATAATTTACAAATGAGGATGATAAGGTAGATGGGTTATAAACTCTTACAGTCCTTTTTGTATTTTCTGAAGTGAACTAGTAGAAATAATATCCTTAGCATTAAGGCAAATACCATAATCAAGTTTTGTGCTAATTTATTTGATAAAAATGTTATTCAACTTTATAAATTCATGTTTATGACATTTGTGTAAATAAAGCTTCTATATTTAAAAAAAATTGGTAGTAAGTGGACAGCCTTACAAATATAATTTTATTAGAATACTACATTAGTATTTCTAATGATAGTTACTAGGGGTTTTTGCCTTACCTAAGAGAACTTTATGATGTATAATTAGTACTAAATCTCTTTTAGTAAATATTACGACTGATTTTTTTCTTAAACATCTATATATCAGGTCAAGACAACCAAGACACTTCCTCTTTTTTATGGAAGCATAGTAAGATTTTTTCTTTATGGTGATCATGATGGAGAAGTATATGCTACAGGAGGAGAAGTTCAAATTGCAATGGTAAGACAGAAAGTTAATAAAAAAGTTTAAAAAATAATAAAAAGTCTTAAAAGTCTGAAAAATAAAAAAAAGTCTTACAGTGCCTTAAAAATAAAGATATGAGGTGGTGGCTCACGCCTGTAATCCTAGCTACTCAGGAGGCTGAGATCTAAGGATCACGGTTCAAAGCCAGCTCCGGCAGGAAAGACTATGAGACTCCTATCTCCAATAAACCACCAGAAAACCGGAAGTGGCGCTGTAGCTCAAGTGGTAGAGCACTCACCTTGAGCTGAAGAGCTGACGGACAGCGCCCAGGCCCAGAGTTCAAGCCCCACGACTGACCAAAAATAAATAAAAATAAATAAATAAAGATATCTCTTTTCTTATGATGCTTTTAACTAAAGACATTGAATTTGTCTTGGTACCACTTTTGTACAGGTGTCAGAATAAAGGTCCCAGTTTTTTTTTTGTTTTTTTTTTTTTTGTCTTTTTGGTACTGGGGATTGAACCCAGGACGTTGCACTTGCTAGGCAAGCGCTTTGCCACTGAGCTACATCCCAACCCCACAGTATTTTTATATTTGAATTTTTTTCCATTAAATGAAGTAGTTGTGGTCAGCATGAAATTTTAATTTTTTAATAAGCTGTGGAATTTAATATCTGTATGTCCAGTCTTTGCAAACACAATAATTTTATAAAGTATGCAAATTCTACCTCAAGCATGAGTAATTCAAGACTATGGTGTATGTTCTGTATATAATATTTTGTTTGAATTACAGAGATTAAATTGCCTTAGCAGGAAAAAAATGGATGAGTTTTGTAGCTAAATTTAGTTTTCTTTGAAATGGTGTAAACTCATTTATTTATTCAGGAACCTCAGGCACTGTATGATGAAGTAAGAACTGTGCCAATTGCAAAACTGGATAGGACAGTTGCTGAGAAAACTGTTAGAAAATATGTGGAAGATGAAATGGCAAGGTAAGATAAATTTCAAAAGCATGACTAAAATAAAATTAGGGGAATTGTAGTGCTTTTAAGTATTGCTGCATACATCTCTGATAGTTTTAAGATTTTGGACATAGAGAGGTGAATGTCTTTGACATTAAGGCCTCTTTAAGGTCAATTAAGGTCTTATAAAAACAAACCTTCACTTGTAGCAAAGAAAGGAAACATTCTGTATCTGAAATATCAGTTTTCTAAGGTATTGGAAGGAAAAATAGTTTGGCTTACAACTAAATAAAACATGTCGGGGGAGGGAGGAGTTGGGGAGGTGGGGAAGGAGGGGATGGTAGGGGTAAAACAAAGGAGGGGTAACAATGCTGGATAGGAAATCTACTCATTACCTTACTCATTTAACTGTAACCCCTCTGTACAGTATCTTTATAATAAAAAAAATACCTATTAAAAAAATTTGGCGGTACCTTCTTTTAGTGTGTGTATTTAACTCAGGGCCTAGGTACTATCTCTTAGCTTTTTCACGTAAGGCTGGTACTCTACCACTTGAGACACAGCTACATTTTGGCTTTTTGGTGATGAATTGGAGATAAGTGCCTCACAGGCTTTCTTGCCTTGGCTGGTTTTGCATTAATCCTCAAATTTCAGCCTCCTAAGTAGCTGGGGTTAACAGGCATGCGTGACTGATATCCAGCTTGATGATACCTTCTGAGAAGTAAAATTAGTAAAAAGAAGTAACTGAGCACCATGATGTGCACCTGTAATTGTAGCATTATTTAGGAGGCTGAGGTACACAGTGATGAATTTAGGTCAGCCTGGGTTACATAGTTAGGACACTGCCAAGAAACCAAAACAATGGACTGGTGGACCAGATGTTAGAAACTTGCCTTGAGCAAAAAAAGCTCAACATCACCACCCAGGCTTTGAATTCAAGCCCCAGAACTCAAAAGTAGGGGGGGCTGGGAAGGTGACACAGAACTCAAAAGTAGGGGGCCTGGGAAGGTGACTCAGCGGTAGAGTGCTTGCCTTGCATTCATGAGGCCCTGGGTTTGATTCCTAGCACATATAAACAGAAAAAGCTGGAAGTGGTGCTGTGGCTCAAGTTGTAGAGCGCTCGCCTTGAGCTGAAGAGCTCAGGGACAGCACCCAGGCCTAGAGTTCAAGCCCCACAACTGACCCCCCCCCCCCAAAAAAAAAAGGCAGAATTTTATTCTACAGTCTTCTGGTTCTTTGGTTAATGTTGCTGTTATTTTGTTTCTTATTGATTTTTTTTTTAATTTTTAGAGTTTATTTTGTGTCCTAAAGGTAACATGTATTTACTGTAAACAGTCAGAAAAATCCAAGAAATTGATGGTTTCTAAGTTGAAATACCAGGAAACTTTTGTCTTTTTTTTTTAAAGTAGTCATATCAAGATTAGAAAGGAAAATAGTTGTTTATATAGAAAATTGATTTGGCCTTTCAAAATATGCCAACAGTAATTTATAATTGTAGTAACTCATTTTCTAATTAAAGCTGTAATAAATTTCGTGAAACATTAATATGCTGGTTTCATAATAGGCTCCCTGATAGATTATCAGTAACTTGGCCGGAAGGAGATGAATTATTGCCTAATGAAATTAGGCCTGCTGGAACCCCCATTGGTATGTTGATTTCTAGTAACAAAATTGTTTTTATTCTGCCTTAAAAAATATAAGAAATTTGGCCGGGCGCTGGTGGCTCACACCTGTAATCCTAGCTACTCAGGAGGCTGAGATCTGAGGATCGCGGTTCAAAGCCAGCCCGGGCAGGAAAGACTGTGAGACTCCTATCTCCAATAAACCACCAGAAAACCGGAAGTGGCGCTGTAGCTCAAGTGGTAGAGCACTCGCCTTGAGCTGAAGAGCTGAGGGACAGCGCCTAGGCCCAGAGTTCAAGCCCCACGACCGACCAAAAAAAAAAAAAAAAAAAAAAAATATATATATATATATATATATATAAGAAATTAGAATATAATGTAAAGACCCAGCAGATTCTTTCTGTATAAATTAAGATACTCTCTTAATTTTGAACTCATAGGTGCATTAAGAATTGAAATACTAAATAAAAAGGGGGAAGCAATGCAGAAGCTTCCAGGAACAAGTCATGGAGGATCAAAGAAACTCCTGGTTGAACTTAAGGTTATATTGCACTGTAAGTATATACTTGTTTGAATGTTTTGTGTCCATTTAGATACCAAATTTGTGGGTGATTAGCTTTTGTTTTTGTTTTTTGGGTCAGGTCGTGGGGCCTGAACTCTGTGCCTGGGCGCTGTCCCTCAGCTCTTCAGCTCAAGGCTAGCACTCTACCACTTGAGCCACAGCGCCACTTCCGGCTTTATTTTTTCTGCTTATGTGGTGCTGAGGAATCGAACCCAGGGCCTCATGCATGCAAGGCAAGTGCTCTACCACTGAGCCATCTTCCCAGCCCGGGAGATTAGCTTTTATTATTATCATATATTAATTGTACAAAGAGATTTCTCTGTGGTATGTGTCCAGCAATGCATGTAATTTACTTAGGTCGTTTTCATTCTCTCTTCTATGTTCTTATTCCTTCCTTTTACAATTTTAATTGTTTTGTTATTCTATTGCTGTATGTGTATGTTATGTGCTTTGCTAATATTCATTCCCCACATCATCCTTTCCCTTTTTATCCTCTTCCCCTTCCCCTTTATAGATTTGATTACAGATGCTCCACTTCACCCAGCAAACTTTTTCTTCCTGCGTGGATCTCAGGCATTCATTTTTCCAATATCTGCTTCCTCAGTATCTAGACAGTGCTCTCACCTCCTTTTAGTTGAGTATTGTCTGGTCTGTCTGTTTTTTTGTTTTGTTTTTTGAGGGAAGCTCAGCCACTTGTTCTGTAGAGTGTTTCATGTATTTCTGTTCATTTCTTTGGCATGGTAAAGAGGAAAACAAACTTTTTGCTGGTTTGCACATAGAACACCTCTGACATCAATGATGTCTTGTTTTTTTTTTTTCTCCCAATGTTGCCTAGTTTTCCATTTCTTAGCAGCTACCAGCTGATAGCTTAACTGATAGTTTAACTCATTTCTGATACTAAGTGCTCATTAGGTACAGACATAATTGGTTAAAAGTACATTACTGTAAGACTGCCCAGTTCAGATACTTATTTCAGGATCATTTCCTCAGATAAGAACATTTCTAGAATGGCTTACAAAACTCAGAGAAACATTTATTTATATTAGTTATATTATAATGGGTGCAACACCAGTCCAGCTTTCCATACCTCTTCTTCCTCCTGGAATGTTATGGTGGTGCCATTATGGTATATATGGTAGATTAATTCATTGCCCATTGATGGATAGATCTGATTATCTTTTCTCCATTTAATGCCAGGCAGGGTTTAGCAGAATTTCAACTCACATTGTACCTTTTCCTGCAACCACTGTCTATCCTTAGATACTTTACTCATTAATAAAAACTTATGTGGTAAGTTTTTTTGTTTTTCTTTTTTCGGCATGAAAAACAAAAGATATTCCTATCACAGGACTCAGAATTTTAAGGATTTTAGGAATTTTCTACCAAGGACTGGAGGAAGATCAAGTATAGTTTAACCCTCTTTATCTTGGTTCCACATTAGCCAATTCAACCAATTTGTGTTGAAAATACTTGAGGGGAAAAAAAATTGTGTCTGTACACAATGAATACATACTGATTTTTTCACCATTTTCCTTAAATAATATAGTATAGCATTTATATAATATGTATAGTGTATAGGACATTGTATGTAATCTAGAGATGACTTAAAGTATGTGATTATATATAGTTAATATGCAAATACTATGTCATTTTATATAAGGGACCTGACAATCCATAGAGTGTGCTTGGGTCCTAATGCCAATGCCATTATGGCAGGCTGGTATAAAATATATTTTTGACAATCAGTCCATTTATATTGCTTCATTTTTTTTTCCACTTTGGATGTACTTTTATGTTATCTTCTGTATCATTTTGATATGACCCTAAATTTCTTTGATTTTGGCTTTCTTGATTTCTAGCTTAAGGTAGCATAGAATCTTTTTGTTCATATATGTCACTCTAGACCCAATTCATGCTGTACCCCTAATTTTTTTTCAGTGGGGAATGCTAGTTTAGAGTCTTCAGTTTGCCCAGTTTACCACTGGGTAAAATTCGTCCTTTACTTGTCAACTGACAGCTCAGAATGATTATTTCTGAAAAAGAAAAGAAAAATAGTATATTTTGGGTTTTTACTTAATTACTTTTATTTTATACTTTTATATCCATTCAGTTGTATTGAAAGTCTTTATTCTTTTTATTTTTGGTTCTAGGTATTAAACCCAGATCTTTGCCATGAAAAGCACACACTTTATCATTGAGCCATGCTCAACAGCCTATTTGTATGTACATATGTATTAGTTGTACTGAGGATTAAACTCAGGGCCTCATGCTTCCGGACAGGCTCTACTTTTTGAGCCATAGCCAAATCTTTTTGCTTTGTTTGTTTTCCAAATGGACTCTTAGGCTTTTGCCTGGGACTGACCTTAAACCCCAATCTTTATTCCTCCCTCTTTTTAGTATTGGAAATTTCAGATAGTGTCATAATACCAGACTTTATTTTGAAATAAGTTCTCACTAACTTTTGACCATACTGGCCATAAACTATCTCTGCTTCCACAATAGCTTGGATTATATGTGTGTACTACCAGGTCTAACCTGTGTGTGTATGTATGAGGAGGAATGTGTGTGTGTGTATGTATTATTGGCAGTATTGGGAATTGAACTGAGAAACTCATGGTTGCTATAGACACATGTTGTTCTACTTTGAACTGTGTTCTCAGTCCTTACAGTTTTTATTGTTTTGTTTTTTGTATGGTCAGTTCTAGGGCTTAAACTCAGAGCCTGAGTGCTGTTCCTCCACATTTTTTTTTCTCCTCAAGGGTAAAGGTCTACCACATAAGCCACAGTGTTCCATCCTGCTTTTTAGTGATTAATTGGAAATGAGAGTCCCACAGACTTTCTTATCCAGGCTAGCTTTCAATCATGATTCTCACATGTCAGCCTTCTTAGTAGTTAGGATTACAGATATGAGCTACCAGCTCCTGGCTTCATTTTTGATTCTACTTTGTTTTTGTGCCAGTCCTGAGGCTTGAACACTCAGGACTTAGGCACTGTCCCTCAAGGCTTGTGTACGACCATTACAGCAACAGCTCTACTTTGGCATTTTGGTTCTTTAAAAAAAAAATATATATATATATATATATATATATATTATTTATTTTTATTTTTTTTTATTTTTTGGGTCCGGTCGTGGGGCCTGAACTCTAGGCCTGGGTGCTGTCCCTCAGCTCTTCAAAGAGCTCAAGGCTAGCACTCTACCATTTGAGCCACAGTGCCACTTCTGGCTTTTTTTTTTTCTGCCTATGTGGTGCTGAGGAATCGAACCCAGGTCCTCAAGCATGCAAGGTGAGCGCTCTACCACTGAGCCACCTTCCCAGCCCGGCATTTTGGTTCTTAATTGGAGAGAAGAATCTCATGGGCTTTCCTGCCCTGTGGCTTCAAATAGTGATCCTCAGATCTCATATTCCTGAGTAGCTGGGATTATAACCATGAACTATTAGCACCCAGCCCATTTTTTATTCTTTTGTGCTTTTTTTTGGTTTTAATTTTTAAAATAGTTATTATCAAGGTGATGTACAGAGGGGTTATGGTTACATAAGTCAGGTAAAGAGAACATTTCTGTTTTGACACCCATAGGTTTGTATATTCATTTCCATTTTTGATTCTTAATAATTGTTTATATACTTTATCCTAGAACGTATTCTGATACTTTCAATGCTGTAATACTGGTGGTATTAATATTGTAGTAATTGTTGGATTAAATTTTATTTTGTTCTTAGATACTTTTTTTATGTGCATAGTGAAAAATTTACTTAAACAATTACCTTTTTTTCATGTGTAGTTATGTCATCTACCTGATATCCAAGACATTTGTATTGTTCTAAAGTAGCAATAAATAAGAAGGAATATTTTGGAGAAGTCATATCATCCCTCTACTTTATTCTTTTCTTCTGCCTTTTTTGCTAGTACTTGGAGCTTGAGCTTAGAGCTTTATGCTCTACTAGGCTTTTCTGCTCAAGGCTCACTTTCTACAACTTTAGCCACAGCCTTGCTCAGAATGATTTGTTCTAGTTCTATCCATTTCCCTGGGAATGCCATTATTTTGTCCTTTCTAATGGCTGCATGATATTTCATTGTATATAGATAACACAGTTTTTGGATCCATTCATCTGGTGTAGGACATCTGGGTTGTTTCCATATCTTGGTTATTGTGAACAGTGCTGCAATGAATATGGAGGTGCATATGTCCTTGTATCTTGGTTCCTGTTGCTTAGAGTAGATGCCTAGTAGTAGTATGGCTGTGTCATAGGGGAGGTCTATATTTAGCTTTCTGGGGTACCTCCAGACTGCTTTCCAAAGTGGTTATATTAGTGCACATTCCTACCAGCCATGCAATAGGGTTCTTTCTCCACATCTCTGCCAACATTTGTCATTGGCTGAATTTAGGATGTGGGCCATTCTGACTAGGGTAACGTGGTATCTCAGGGTTGTTTTTAATTTGCATTTCCTTCACAGCCAGATTTGGTGAACATTTCCTCATGTGTTTCTTTGCCATTTTTATCTCTTCTTCTGAGAAGTCTCTCTTTAGTTCCCTTGACCATTTAATGATTGGTTTGTTAGATTTGGGAGGGATTAGTTTCTTGACTTCCCTGTACATATGGATATTAGGCCTTTGTCTGATATGTTGCTGTTAATATTTTTTCCCAGTTAGTTGGCTTTCTTTCTAGTTTGGTTGCAATATCTTTATCTGTGCAGAAACTTTTTATTTTAAGGTAGCCCCATTTGTTGAGTCTCTCCAATTTGTTGTGGCCTTGGGACTTTCTTTAGGAAGTTCTTGCCTATGCCTGTAAGTTCAGATCTTTCTCCTACTCTGTTTTGCAGTAGTTTCAGAGTTTCAGGTTTGATGTTAAGGTCTTTAATCCATTTTGAGTTAATGTTTTTAGTTCATGGTGATAGGTTGGGGCCCAATTTCAGTTTTCTGCATGTGTCTACCCAGTTTTCTCAGAACCAATAGTTGAAGAGGCTATTTTTCTTCCACTGTATGTCTTTGACTCCTTTGTCAAATATCAGGTGGCTATATGTATAGTGATTTTATTTCTGGATCTTCTAATCTGTTCCATTGGTCTTTGGGTCTGTTCTTGTGCCAATACCAAGCTGTCTTTGTTATTATGGCTCTACAGTAGAGCTTGAAATTGTGATCCCTCCTCCCCCCCGCATTGTTTCTTTTGCCTAGAAATACTTTGGCTATTCTAGGTCTTTTGTTGTTCCCTATGATTTTGGATTGTTTTCTCTGTCATTGTTTTTTCTGCCATTAGGATTTTGATTGGAATTGCATTGAATCTGTGTATCATTTTTGGCAGTATGGACATTTTCACAATATTGATTGTGCTTATCCAAGAACATGGAAGGTCCTTCCATTTTCTGGTGTCCTCTTTGATTTCTTTTTTTAGATTTTTGTAGTTTTCACTAATTAGGTCATTTACTCTTTGGTTAGGGTATTTTTTTTTTTTTTTTGTCGGTTGTGGGGCTTGAACTCTGGGCCTGGGCGCTGTCCCTTAGCTCTTCAGCTCAAGGCGAGCACTCTACCACTTGAGCCACAGCACCACTTCTGGTTTTCTGTGGTTTATTGGAGATAAGAGTTTCACAGACTTTCCTACAGGGGCTCACTTTGAACCGCCATCCTCAGTTCTTAGCCTCCTGAGTAGATATTTGATTAGGTTAATTCCTAGATATTTTATTTTTTGGGGGGTTATTGCAAGTAATTTCCCTTTCTTGACCTTGGATCTGTTTATATGATGGATTGTACTAATTGATTTATGTATGTTAAACCATCCCTGCATCTCTGGGATGAAGCCTACTTGATCATAATGTATGATTTTTTTTTTTTTTTAAACATGTTTCTTGATTCTGTTGGCTAAATTTTTTTTTGGGGTCGTCATTCGTGGGGATTGAACTCTGGGCTTAGGCGCTGTTCCTCAGCTCTTTAGCTCAAGGTGAGCGCGTTACCGCTTGAGCTACAGTGCCACTTCAGGTTTTCTAGTGGTTTATTGGAGATCAGAGTCTCGTGGACTTTCCTTCCTGGGCTGGTTTTGAACCATGATCCTCAAGATCTCAGCCTCCTGAGTAGGTAGGATCATGAGCCACTGCCACCTGGCAGGCCAAAACTTTATTGAGGAGCTTTGCCTCTGTGTTTATCAAAGAGATTGGTCTGTAGTTCCCTTTTTTTGTTGGGTCTTTCCCTAGTTTGGGGATGAGTGTGATATTGGCTTCACAGAATGAGTTTGGGATTTCTCCTTTTGCCAGGACTGGCACAGAAAAAAATCACTTTTTCGTAATGAACTATATGTTAATTTTGAGGAAATTTTTAAAATGGGTTTTACTATGAAAATTGTTTTACCAATTAAGCTATTACAAGTTAATGTGAAATGTCTTATGAAGATTTGAAATAAAGGAATTTTAATGAGCTGAATGAGTAAACTTCAGTTATTGTTTTTTACTTGCATAGGGTATACTTTAAGATCTTTTGAAACTTTAAAACAGTTTTTAAAAATACACTACAAATAAAGATAATGACATTAAATACTAATGTGACATCTTGCATTCATATTTTGTATTCAGTGTCTCAAAGCAGTATTTCTATTTTCTTTAGCTTCAAGTGGGAATAAAGAAATCATTTCACATATCAGTCAACATGGAGGAAAATGGCCTTATTGGTTTAAAAAAATGGGTGAGTTATTATTCTGAATGTTAAATCCATTGGAGCCTGCAGATGTATTTTGGTGGTAACAGCTTCCCTACCATAAATGAGATCTTGTGTGTTTTTAAAAAAAAAAAATTTATTATTACAATACCATACAGAGGAGTTACAATTACATGGGCAAGATAATGAGTGCATTTCTTATCAAGCATTTTGCTTCCTCCTTTGTTTCCTCTTCCTATCCCTTCCCATATTCCCCCTCCCCCCTGCCAAAGTTGTAAAGTTTGTTTTTCGACATAAGAGATCTTGGGTTTGATCTGTCATCATCAATAACCATAGTGCTGACATGCTAGTACCAGGCTGTAGTCCCAGTTCAGGAAGCTGATTAAAAGGACAATCAGTGGAATGCACAAGTTCATACCAGTGGGATCTTATCTCACCAAAACAATTTACATGTAAGGTAGAATTGTGCTGACATAAGATTTAATTTGTCATTGATCTAGAAAATATCCAAAAATTGGGGAATTACACATTGAAATTACAAGTTGTATTGAATGAAAGCAATGCAGACACCTATGCAGGAAGACCACTCCCATCTAAAGCCATTAAATTTTCTGTTAAAGGTAAGTAAAATGCTAACATGTGATTACAACTAAAAGTTACATTTTTTTTTTAAATTTTTTTATTGTAAAGATACTATACAGAGGGTTACAGTTACATGAGTGAGGTAATGAGTACACTTCCTCTTGAACATTGTTACCCCCTCCATTGTTTTCCTTCTACCATCCCCTCCCTCCCTTCCCCAAGGTTCTTTTTTTTTTTTTTTTTTTTTTTTTTGATTGTGATTAAGTGATTACTTAATTTCCGGAAATTCACAGTATTGTGGAATAATGATGTTCCTTTAAAGTCACAAGTTCATTCTAACTTTCCTGGAGCAAATTGTCTATCACAGTCTGTAATATATAACGGTGCTCATATGTTATATGTGATCAGCAGCATGGGGATATTTAGTAGTGGTTCAAGCAGATGAATGGGAGTTAAGTCCTGTTAGTTTTGTCATATCACCTAACATTTTGGATTCATCATCCACTTATCAGGGAGACCATGTACTGTTTGTCTCTTCGTTCTTGGCTTACCTCGCTCAACATGATTCCTTCTAGCTCCATCCATTTCCCTGCAAATGCCATTATTTTGTCATTTCTAATGGCTGCATAATATTCCATTGTGTATAGATACCACAATTTTTGGATCCATTCATCTGTGGTGGGGCATCTAGGTTGTTTCCATATCCTAGCTATTGCGAACAGTGCTGCAATAAACATGGAGGTGCACGTGTCCTTGTATATTGGTTCCTGTTGTTCAGGGTAGATGCCTAGAAGTGGTATGACTGGGTCTTAAGGGAGGTCAATCTTTAGCTTTCTAAGGACCCTCCAGACTGCTTTCCAAAGTGGTTGTATGAGTGTACATTCCCACCAGCAGTGTAATAGCGTTCCTCGTTCTCCACATCCCCTCCAGCATTTGTCGTTGGCTGATTTGTGGATATGGGACATTCTGACTGGGGTAAGGTGGTATCTCAGGGTTGTCTTTATTTGCATTTCCTTCACCACCAGGGATGATGAACATTTCCTCATGTGTTTCTTTGCCATTTTTATTTCTTCATTTGAGAAGTCCCTCTTTAGTTCCCTTGCCCATTTAGTAATTGGTTTGTTAGGTTTGGGAGGGATTAGTTTCTTGAGTTCCCTGTATATACAGGATGTTAACCCCTTGTCTGATATATTGCTGGTAAATATTTTTTCCCAATGAGTTGGTTGTCTTTCTAGCTTGGTTGCGATAGCTTTAGCTGTGCAGAAGCTTTTTATTTTAAGGTAGTCCCATTTGTCGAGTCTCTCTCCAATTTGTTGTGACCCTGGGACTCTGTTCAGGAAGTTCCTTCCTGTGCCTATTAGTTCAAGTGTCTCTCCTACTCTGTCCTGCAGTAGTTTCAGAGATTCAGGTTTAATGTTAAGGTCTTTAATCCATTTTGAGTTGATGTTGGTGCATGGTGAAAGGCTGGGGTACACTTTTAGTTTTCTGCATGTGGCTGCCCAGTTTTCCCAGCACCAGTGGTTGAAGAGGCTCTGTTTCTTCCATTGTATGTCTTTGGATCCTTTGTCGCATATCAGCTGGCTGTAGGCCTGTGGATTTATTTCTGGATCTTCTGTTCTGTTCCATTGGTCTTCGGGTCTGTTTTTGTGCCAGTACCATGCTGTCTTTGTTATTATAGCTCTGTAGTAGAGTTTGAAGTTCGGCATGGATAGCCCTCCCATATTGTCTTTATCCCCTAGAATTGTTTTGGCTATTCTAGGTCTTTTGTTGTTCCATATGAATTTTTGGACTGTTTTCTGTATTTCAGTGATGTACGTCATTGGGATTTTAATAGGAATTGCGTTGAATTTGTATATTAGTTTTGGAAGTATTACCATCTTTACTATATTAAGTCGGCCTATCCAGGAGCATGGGAGGTCTTTCCATTTCCTAGTGTCTTCTGCAATTTCTTTCTTTAACTTTTTATAGTTCTCATTAAATAGTTCTTTTACATCTTTGGTTAGGTTAATTCCTAAATATTTTATTTTTCGGGAGGTTATTGTGAATGGGGTTGCTCCTTTTATTTCCCTCTCTTCCTGTACATTGTCAGTGTATAGGAAGGCAACTGATTTTTGTGGGTTTATTTTGTATCCTGCTATTTTGCCGAAGTGATTTATGATTTCTAAGAGTTTGGGGATGGAGTTTTTGGGATCGTGGAGGTATAGTATCATGTCGTCTGCAAAAAGGGATAGTTTAACTTCTTTCCCTATGCGGATCCCTTTAATGTCTTTTTCTTGCCTTATTGCCCTGGCTAAGGGTTCTAGGACTATATTGAAGAGGAGTGGAGACAGTGGGCATCCTTGCCTTGTTCCTGATTTTAGGAGAATTGGTTGTAGCTTTTCCCCATTAAGTATAATATTGGCTATTGGTCTGTCATAAATGGCTTTTATTGTTTTTAGAAATGTTCCTTCTATTCCTATTTTCTCCAGAGCTTTTAGCATGAATGAATGTTGAATTTTGTCACAGGCCTTTTCTGCATCTGTGGCGATAATCATGTGATTCTTGACCTTGGCTCTGTTGATATGTTGGATTACATTTATTGACTTACGTATGTTAAACCATCCCTGTGTCTCTGGGATGAAGCCTACCTGGTCATAGTGAATTATTTTTTTTATGTGTTTCTGGATTCTGTTAGCTAGAATCTTGTTAAGGATCTTTGCATCTGTGTTCATCAAGGAGATTGGCCTGTAATTCTCCTTTTTGGTTGGGTCTTTGCCTGGTTTGGGGATGAGTGTGATATTGGCTTTGTAGAATGAGTTTGGGATAGCTCCCTCCTTCTCTGTTTCTCTGAAGAGCTTGAGGAGTATGGGTATTAGTTCTTGTTTAAAGGTCTTATAGAATTCTGCTGTGAATCCATCTGGTCCTGGGCTTTTTTTTGTTGGAAGACTTTTGATAGCTTCCTGTATCTCATTATAGGATATTGGCTTATTTAATTGGTTAACTTCTTCTTTGCTCAGTTTGGGCAACTTGTATTTCTCTAAAAATGCATCCATTTCTGCCCGATTTTCTTCCTTTAGAGAGTATAGCTTTTGAAAGTAGTCTGTTAGAATTGTTTGGATATCTTGGGTACGTGTTGTGATGTTTCCCGTGGCATCCCTAATCCTATTAATATGGGTTTCCTCTCTTCTTTTTTTAATTAATCTAGCCAATGGGCCATCAATTTTGTTTATTTTTTCAAAGAACCAGCTTTTTGTTTGGTTTATTTTGGTTATGGTTTTCTGATTTTCTAATTGGTTAATCTCTGCTTTTAATTTGGTTATCTGCCTTCTTCTAGTAGCTTTAGGTCCCATTTTTTCTTGTTTTTCTAGCTGTTTTAATTGCAACATGAGATTATTTACTTGGTCTGTCTCCATTCTCTTGATGTGGGCACTGAGGGCAATAAATTTGCCCCTCAGGACTGCTTTTGCTGTGTCCCACAAGTTTCTTTGTGAGGTGTTTTCATTTTCATTGAGTTGTAGGAAATGCTTTATTTCTTCTCTGATCTCTTCTGTTATCCAGGCATTGTTAAGGAGTGTGCTGTTCAATTTCCATGTATTAGAGAAATTTCTACGGTATGCTTTGTTATTGAGAGCTAGCTTGATTCCACTGTGGTCAGATAGGATACAGGGGATTATGTCGATCCCTTTGTATTTGCTTAAGTTCCTTGCATGAACTATGATATGGTCTATTTTGGAGAAAGTTCCGTGAGGTGCTGAGAAGAATGTGTCCTGTGTTGTTTTAGGGTGAAATACTCGGTAGATGTCAGTTAATTCCACTTGAAGTATGGCCTCTCTTAATTCGGTAGCTTCTTTGCCAATCCTCTGGTTGGTAGACCTGTCCTTTGGTGAGAGTGGTGTGTTAAAGTCTCCTAGTATTATCGTATTGGGATCTATTTTATTCTGTAAGTTTGAGAGCATTTGTTTGACATATCTGGGTGCACCAATAATTTGGGGCATATAAGTTGATGATGGTTATATCCTCCTCTTGGATTGTTCCCTTTATTAATATGTAGTGTCCGTCCTTGTCTTTCTGTACTGATTTTAATGAAAAGTTTTATTTTGTCAGATATCAGGATAGCTACACCTGCTTTCTTACTGGGGGCGTTTGATTGGTAGATCCTTTTCCACCCCTTCACTCTGAGTTTGTTTGTATGTTTGGCTGAGAGGTGGGTCTCCTGAAGGCAACAGATGGATGGGTCTTGTTTTCTGATCCAGTCCTCAGTTCGTTTTCTTTTAATTGGTGAATTCAGCCCATTTATATTAAGAGAAAGTATAGAGAGATGCATGTTGTCCCTGCCATTCCGTTTTCCTAAGTTTTTCTTCTTTCCTTTCCTCCTGTGCTTGCTCAGTTAGACTTTGAGTAATGCCTGTTTGGGGCAGGCCCCAGTTCCTGGTTGCTTTCTTCAGGTTGTGTCCCCCCTCTTAGAATTCCTTGTAATGTCTATGTATTCATTTAGTTTTTCTTTGCTATTAAAAGTTTTCAGTTCTCCATCGAATGTGAATGCTAGCTTTGCCGGGTTTATCAGTCTGGGTTGGCAGTTATTGGCTCTCAGGGCTCGTATGGTGCTTTCCCAGGCTTTTCTTGCATTCATTGTTTGTGTGGAGAGATCTGCAGTGATTCTTATTTTTTTCCCGTTGTAGTATAGCTCCTTCTTCATTTTTGCTGCATGCAGGATTGTTTCCTTATTATTCAGATCTATCATTTTTACTATAATGTGTCTAGAAGTGTTTCTCCTGGGGTCTTGCTTGTTGGGTGTTCGATAAGCTTTTGTGATGTAGTTAAGATGGTCGTTTTTGAGGTGGGGAAAATTTTCATTGATTATCTTGTTAAATAGGTGTTGCATTCCCTTGCTCTGGAATTCCTCACCTTCGTCCACTCCAATTATCTGCTTGCTCTTGAATTTCCCTTTGGTTTAATTTGAGTGATTTTTCCATATCTGTCACTTTTTGGTCCAGTTGGTGTATTCTGTCTTCTGTATCTGACACTCTACCTTCCATTTCATTCACTCTGTTGACAGTGGCTTCTATTGTGGTTTGCATGGAGGAAATGGATCCCTTTATGGATTCAATGTTGGTTCTCAGAGTACTGATCTCACCTCTCAATGAGGTATGCATTACCTCTAATTTGGCGTTTATCTCACTTCTTACTGAGGTTTGTGCAGCTTCTATTTTTGCATGCATCTCTTGTTTGATACCCTGTATCTCTTTGGATAGTTCATCCTTGTGCTCTTTCAATTTCTGATCAATTTCTCGCTTTATTTCTTGAGTCATTGCCTCCAGCAACCCTTGGAAGTAGCCTTTGTCTTCCATTCCTGCTTTGCTCCCACTGGGGCTCTCCCCTGTGTGGCTGCTGGCTTTTGAGGTGAGCTTGCTGTCCTGGGTGGTAGTAAAGCTTGTGATTTTTCTCTGTGATTTTCGCATGGAGGTTCAGGAGACTGCTCTTCAATTTTGTTTTGGTGTGTCTGTCTTTGCTTGGTTGCTGATTCTGTATTGGTAGAGAGAGTCTGTGCCTGATCTGGGTTCTGTTGGGAGCCTATTTCCAGCTGCTATTCTGACTTAGGATTCTCAGCTCTCTGCTGTAGATTGCTGGCAGTTCCCGCCTTTGGAAGGGTTGAGCAGCCTAGACTGCTTGTGTTTGCTCCTACGGGTGCTCTTGTGAAGAACAGATGCTCTGGATGCACTCTCCCAAATGCTGGAGTCTGCTATGGGCTCCTGATGTGTTTTTGTTTATTTGTTTTGGGCTGGTTGTGGGCTTGAACTCTAGGTTTGGGCGCTGTCCCTCAGCTTTTCAACTCAAGGCTGGCACCCTACCGTTTGAGCCACAGCACCACTTCCAACCCTTTTTGCTTTTGTGATGCTGAGGAATCAGATCCAGGGCCTCATACATCCAAGACTATCACTCCATTGCTGAGCCGCCTTAACAGTCTGACCTCCTGCTTACTATCAGGTGCTGGCAGCCTGTGTTGCCCAATTCCCAGTCTAGGGTATATGGGTGGAGTTTTGGTGGGGTTTGGGCTTCTCTTGTCCTGGGCCTCCAGGTCTTTTGTTGTCACAGGCGTGCTTCCCAGGGGAGTGTTGTTTCCTGGTTTTCTCCCCTCTGTTGAGGCGTATGCTCAGCTTTTTACTTCAGTTGGGAGGAGTTGGTCATGTTGTTCAGGCGCCGGATCCCCGGGCCTGGTTCCGGCCCCAGCCTGGAGCGCGCTCGTTAGGCCTGTGCTGATGTGTATACCACCTAGGTTATGCAGCCTGGAGCGCACTCGTTAGGCCTGTGCTGATGTGTATACCACCTAGGTTATACAGCCTGGGGGACACAGTTCAAATTTCTTCTACTGTTGGTAGTCTTGACCTAGGGGCGCTGTTCCTGGCTTGGGCATTTAAGCTCCCTTTCAGGGGTGCTCTTGCTCTAGCCTGGCCAGCTGAGTGTGCTCCACGGGCTGTTGGAGCTCTCAAACAGTTCCCAGTTTTAGTGGGTCCTGTGGTCCGGGTGTTGGGGTAGGGAGTCTACTTCCCCTGTGGGGTACTCACCCTGGAGCTGGTTGTTTCTGTGTAGTGTAGGTCGTCAGTTGTTGTTGCAATCCGGGCTGGGTTGGGTGGTGGTGGCTCTGTGTGATTCTTTTCTGTCTCTGCCTCTGTCGAAGCTGTTGGGTCAAGAGTGTCCACGCTCAGGCAGCTTCTTCGCGGTACCTCTGGGGCCCCGCCAGGTCCTTGCGATAGTGATCGGGCACGTGGGTGGTCTGCAGACAGGTCCCTTTGTTGGGAGCAGCGCCGCTCGGCGCCGAGCGGGTTTGGCGGGATGGAACCTCTCTGCTCGGGTGGAGAGTGCTGGATCGTTGAGATCGCGATCAGGTGGGCTGGGTGGTCTGCAGACAGGACCTTTTGTCATGCTGTTGACGGCTTTGGCGGGATGGAGCCTCTCTGCTCGGGTGGAGAGTGAGGGGTGGGGGTGGGATCCTCGTGGAGACTCACCGCTGGTAGGTTTCTCTGTTCCTGGCGATCTGCTGTTCTGCAAACCAGTACCTGATGTTCTGAAAGCGGCCCCCTGTGTCTCTGCTGTGTCTCTGGGGCTCCCGCAGCCCCCGCCGGGCCGGGCTGGCCGGAAGCTTGGCAGTGGCACTGCCGGGAGGCCAGTAAAGGTTGGGGGAGGGGTCTTCACTTCTCTCTGTTCTGAAATTCTTCCTTTCCTCTCTTTCTTTTTTTGTTATTCTCTGCCTCTGGTTTTTCTCTAAGTGTTCGTCTTTTTGTTGTTGTCGGAGAGAGCTGTGGCGTTTCCCTACTGCCCCGTCGCCATCTTGGTCCCCCCTCCTAAAAGTTACATTTTAAATCAAGGGACAGAAGATATTTTCCATTTTAATTATTAAATGATTTTTATCTCTATTTTAGAATCACATTCCGTCTTATTTTTAAAGATATTTTTCCCTCTCTTCCTCCTCCTCCTCCTTTTTCTCCTCTCCCCCCCTCTCCCCTGCCTCCCTGTAGCTCAGTGGTAGAGCATGAGCTTAGCTTGTACAAGGCCCTAGGTTCAATCCCCTCACTAAAACAAAACAATAAACCCAAAAATTGAATAGCTGCTTTGTAAAAGGTACATAATTGTAATGCTTTATACAACACATAATCACTTTTTTCCTTTTCAAACTTAGCAAATCCTTTCATAGTTATTAAGTACTGTTTTTGCCTGGAAGTTCTTTGTCTTAATAAAAAAAAGTTCTGTTCTAATCCATTTGCTGGTGCTCATGCCTTTAATCATAGCTACTCAGAAGGTGAGATCTGAGGAACGCAGTTCAGAGCCACCCTGGCAGGAAAGTCCATGAGACTTATCCCAATTAACTACCAGAAGACAGGAAGTGTTGCTGTGGCTCAGGTGGTAGAGTGCTTGCCTTGAGCTGAAGAGCTCAGGGACAGCACCCAGGCCCACAGTTCAAGCCCCACGACCAACCATAAAAAAAAGTTCCTGTTCTAATAATTCAGAATTTTAAAAAATGGCATTTCTACATTTGGAATTTTACTTTTGTGTATGGTATGAAATAAAGTTCTAACTTTCCCACATGGATTATAAATGTTTAATCTATAAGTAAATTTAATATGCCATGTTTCCAATACATAAATGAGTGTTTCTGGTTACTTGTGAGTTTTCTGACAAATGAAATTCCTTTTTTGTTTTTGTTAAGAGGGCAAACCAGAGAAATTTTCTTTTGGTCTTCTGGATCTTCCTTTTCGTGTTGGAGTTCCATTCAATATCCCTTTGGAGTTTCAGGATGAATTTGGTCACCCTAGCCAACTAGTAACTAATATTCAGCCAGTTCTTGAAGCAAGGTAATTTGAAGAGCTGGTTTGTATTTGTCTTTTTATATGCTCTTCCTTTGGTTATGTTTATGCATGTGAGCTGAACTGCGTTATTATCATTTAAGTGTTTACCTGAATTTTATGGTATTTAGGGATTCATTTGGCCCTATGTTATTCTCTGCAACTATAATATCCTGTATAAATCATTTCAGTGAAGATTATCTTTTGACTGTATTAACATTTGAAGTCATTTAGGTATCTAGGTCTTAACACCATTCCTTTTGCAACTATGTATTACTTTCTTTTTTTGGGGGGGGGGGGTTCGGTCGTGGGGCCTGAACTCTGGGCCTGGGCACTGTCCCTCAGCTCTTCAGCTCAAGGCTAGCACTCTAACACTTGAGCCACAGTGCCACTTCTGGCTTTTTTCTTATGTGGTGCTGAGGAATCGAACCCAGGGCCTCGAGCATGCAAGGCAAGTGATCTACCACTGAGCCACCTTCCCAGCCCCCCTTTTGCAACTATGATATTATGTCCTGGCAGTTCTGTTAGCTGCTACTGTTTTCTGAGAATTTTTAATGTTGAAACTTAGTGATATTGTAGTTCATTTTGGTGTTTTAAAAAGTCATAAACAATAAAGTTTATATTTACCATTGAGATTTGAATCTTCCCTTAAAATTTACTTTTACTCTAGCTGTGCACCAGTGTCTCACACCTATAATCCTAGCTACTTAGGAGTCTGGGACCTGAGGATCACCGTTCAAAGCCAGCCTGGGCAGGAAAGTCTGTGAGACTCTTAATTCCAATTAAACACCAGAATACCAGAAATGGAGCTGTGGCTCAAGTGATCGAGTGCTTGCCTTGAGATGACTAGATGAGGGACAGTGCCTAGGCCCAGAGTTCAAGCCCCACTACCACCCCCCCCCAAAAAAAAATTTACTCTATAGAATGATATAATTGGCTTCCATTAAGAAAAAGCTTTGAGAAACTTAATAGCATGTCCACTGATGTCATTGAAGATGTTCAGTATTTATTATTGTTCTGTTCTGTGGTACTTAGGAAGTTGTTCACAAATCATAAAAGAATGACATATTTCTTCAGAAGTTGTTTTATAAATGTTAAGTTCCTTTTTGCATTGATTGCTCAATTTGTTGGTTTGGTTTGGTTTGGTGCATTTACAATGCTGCAGATTGAACTACAGCCTTTAGTGCATGCTGTGTGTATCTTTGATTTTCTCTGCAGTCTTTTCTTTGTGGTGGAGTCATTTACTCTTTGAGCAATTTGAACATGTATTCTAGGCACCTGACAGTTAAAGTGAACACAGATACTGTCTCTAGAAGTCATAGCCAGCCTAGTGAATATGTAGTTATAAAACTGTTACAAAACTATTTACTGACAGGCACCACTGGCTTATAGCTGTATTCATAGCTACTTAGGGTGGAGGTGGAGATCAGGAACGTCATGGTTTAAGGTCAGCATAGGCAAAAAGTTCTTATGTTCCTATCTTAACCAATTGCTTGGTGCAGTGGTATGTATGTGCCTATCATCCTAGATACATGAGAGATCAGGAGAGGTTTGGGTCAGTCCAGCTTGGGCAAAAAAATGTTCACCAGAACCTATCTCAGCAAAGAAAGCTGGGTATGCTTATCTGCCATTCCAGCTAGTATAGGAAGTAGGATAAAAATGGTAGCCTATCTTAAAAATTAATAGGGAAAAGATTGGATATGTTGTAGAAAGCCTGTCTAGCAAGTACAAGACCTTAAGGTCAAACCCCAGTACCACCAAATGTATTCAGAATGAAAAATCTTCAGTTTCATCTTCAAGTTTCAGAGTCATCTCCCACTCTTAGCACCTTCCTTACTGTAAAAGGCATTCTTGTTTGTTTTTTAATTAGAAAGATGAGTTAAAGATACTAATGACACATTTCCAACATATTTGTAAGTAATGGAGTGGAAGTTTAAGAATAAATTTGTTTTTTTCTAGTGGTTTATCTTTACATTATGAAGAAATAACCAAAGGACCAAATTGTGTAATTCGAGGTGTTACAGCTAAGGGCTCTATAAACTCTTGTCAAGGCAAGGTAAGAAATGCACATAAATATTATGACAGTTCTTTCTTTTTTTTTTTTTTTATGTAGTTGTACAAAGAAGTTACAATTTCACATGTCAGGTTTATGAGTACAATGAATAATTGTTTCTTGGATGGTAAAAATGAAATAGGAAATGCTGTGTTTAATGACCTGTTTTGACAAACAAAAAGATAGTAACACTGAGTTCCTTTGAATTAATCAGCCAGCATCATGTCACCTGACTTAGTAATTGTTTCATTTGTAGGATATACTGGAACATTGAATATGTAAGAATTAAATTTTCTTCAACTATATCATAATTCAAAACTTTTTTCAATAGTTTTCAAATTGTATACTTATTCTTCTGCTTTTACTCTCATTTATGTTTCTTGGAACAAAAGTGACAAATGGAAATCTTTGGAACTTTATCTCATATTTTTAAGCATATTGATTTGGCATTTAAATAAAGGGAAGTTTGATGAGAGATATGGTCAAAAAAAAGTATGCATAAATTTGAGTGAGTTTTTTTTTTTTTTTTTTGCCAGTCCTGGGATTTGAACTTGGGGCCTGGGCACTGTCCCTGTTTCTTTTTGCTCAAGGTTAGCACTCTACCTCTTGAGCTGCAGACCTACTTCTGACTTTTTCTGTTTATGTGGTACTAAGGAATCAAACCCAGGGCTTCATGCATGCTAGGCAAGCACTCTACAACTAAGCCACTTTCCCAGCTCCTTGTGTAAGGTTTTAATAAGCTGCTTTCTCCTTTAATTTCTCAAATCTAGAAAATAGCTAATTGGGAACACTGGTTAATACTTCATTTTCCTTCCACAATATCATTGCCATTAATTTAAAATAGTTTTCCTATTAATACAATGTTTAAAATAAAGCATGTTGTTGTGGACTGAATGAAACAAATAATGGAAGGGATGGTAAGAAAGGAGGGAATTTTATACTTAACCTCGTGTGATAGATAATAGCCAAAGCTTGGCACACCAAAAAATACTTTATAAAATTACCTCATGCTATATGTATGAGGTGAACATAAATTAATTTTCATGTTTAGTTTTGAGTCCCATATGTCCCATTCCTAAGATGTCTCATTATATAACTATAAATATTCTAAGATCCAAAAATACTTCACAAAAACATTTTAGATTTAGGGTAATTAACCTATAAATGCTACTTTGTAGTCAATCAAGTTAAAGATCAAACACACATTTCTTAATTGAGAGTTTTCTGGAAATAAAGTGAAATTTCTGGCAAATTTTAAATCAGTGTGATAAACTTAGTAGACTTGTAGGTTTTTTCACTTTTACTTTTAAAAACTTTAGGTTAATCAAGGGGCTCTGAGATAGATAATATAGAGCTATGTAGAAAGTGTATTAACCATGTATATTTATCAAAACCATCAAATTAATGGAGACATACTATTTACAGAATAGTGGACTTTATATTCAGTATATTTAAGTTATTGTTACTTTCCAGTTCAGTCTTTCTCCAGTGAAGTAGCATAGGTTAGTATGTCTTGAGTCCCTTAAGGTAATTTTAGCATATAGAAAATTGGTAAGTAGATTGCTGTAGTGATGTTAAAATGAAAACAAATGGAATTGAAAGATAAACTGCTTAAGTATGTATTTAGGACTTTGGTTTAATTTTTACTATTTTTTTCAACAGAATTTTAACTTGAAGGTGGTTCTGCCGGGTTTAAAAGAAGACTCTCAGATTTTGAAAATTAGACTACTACCTGGTAATATTATTTAATATATATTCTGAATACTTATATTCCAGGGGTGTACTTATTAGGCTAATCTCAGGCTAGGCCTATCATTTACCTGTTGTTGATATATAACTTTTGTATTTTAAGAAGAAAATTTTTTGATTTCATTTATTTCAAGTTAATAAGGACTAAATTGAGAAAAGGGATTTGCATTAAAGTTACATGCAGTACAAAGTGCTAATTGAGAAATAATCTGTTGTAGCTGATGCTGGTACTTCACATTTGTTATCCAAACCTGCTAGGAGGGTCATAGTTGAGGCCAGCCCTTGAGACTCTCATCCCAACAGAAAAAAGCTGGACATCGTGGTGTGAACTTGTCATTCTAGCAAGAGTGGGAAGGGAAAATGAGTGTTTTATACTAGACTAAAGTGAAATGGTTGTGGCTGTCAGTCCTCAGTTCACTTTTCAGTACCATTCCTCACAAACAGAGAAAGGAAATCTATTATAAGATTCAAAGTGTATTTAGAAATTAGACCTTTGGATTTGAATCTAGGTAGTTTCACAGTTGCTATCTCTTCAGAAATCAAATGAAAAAAATACCTTCTCACATAGGGTTACTTTGAGTAGTAAATAGATTAATACACCTTGCATGATTTTATAGCAATGGAATAGAGGACACAATGCCAGTATGCATGAGTTTTCATTAATAGTATAATGTTAAAAAAAAAAGAGAGAGAGAATGACCTGTATCTGTGAAACATTTAAAATATTGCTTTACTTGTAAGTTTGGGCTGTAATATAACAAAAGTTGAAGAAATTTTGTCCATACATGATCTCCCTCCTCACACCCCCAGTACTCTGGGATTGAACTTCATAGTATCACACTTTCACTTAGCTTTTTATGTTCATGGTACTATACCATTTGAGCATACCTCCACTGGCTTTTTTGATGGATAGAGATAAGACTTTTTTGCTTGTTAATTCTCTACCTAGACTGGTTTCTAATCTCAATCCTCAGATTTCAGACTCCTGACTATCTCTGATTTTAGGCATCAGCCATTGGCCCTTGTCTTTGTAAGTGATCTTTTGTGCTGGAAATACATTATCTTGTTTACCTTCATAAATTCAAGTTGAGATTTCCCTCAAGAGAATTGATAAAGAAGTGAAAATTTGCATATAGACAAAAGTTTAAGAAAATATAATGTATTAATAACATATGCTTTATTTTACAGGTTAAACTTGAATAGATTTGGGTAGTAAATTTTTTTGTTGTTATGGGGAGACCACTAGGAGAGACCACACAGACATCGAGTACAGCCAATTGAAAGTCTTTATTACCAGCTGGAACTACACTGGGCAGTTGGGTGCCCAAAAGTTCAGGGCCAAGACTGGCTTCACAACCTCTTTTAAAGCAGAAAACCCACCTCGTTTTCTCAGGGGTGGAAAATCCTTTCTTCTTTCCTGCAGGTGCAAACCAAGCGGGAAGTTACAGAAGCGTTAGCAATTTTTGAGCAAGGGCAGCATGACCCATTTCTATGATTGTTCCTATGACCATTACCTAGGAATATAAACAAAACAGTGGACAATGGAAACATATATCTTAAAATGTCAAACTATAAGGAGCTAGTCTCATGGGTGGAGGTACAGTCCTTTCTTAAATGGAGTTACAAAAGTAAAATGGAGTTACAGAAGCTTAAGAGTAAACTCGTAAGACTGTGCGCTATTACATTTTATCTTTTTAAAACTTTCGTGTTTTTTAAAATCTTATTAGTTATACAAGGAGATTACCATTCAACATCAGTTTATAGTATAATTTATCAGTGTCACTCTTTGATCACTCCTGTAATCATACTCGTAATCCCTTCAAGCCCAATCCTTCCCTTCAGTTTTTCTTGTTTCATAGGATATGCATTGAATATTAGGATTGCATTTCCATCTTTGTCCTTATTCTTAATAACTTGGTATTTCCAGTATTTTTTTAAATTTAAGAGCAAAAATTATAAATTATGACATATCAAGATGAAAATAATGAAAAACAACTATAAAGAAAAACCTCTTGTGTCCATGTCTTGGAGTTCATTTCATCATTTAGCATCATTTTTTTTGTTGTTTGTTTTTTTTGGGGGTCCAGTGGTGGGGCTTGAACTGTGGGCATGGGCGCTGTCCCTCAGCTCTTCAGCTCAAGGCTAGCGCTCTATCACTTGAGCCACAGCGCCACTTCTGGCTTTTTTCTTTTTGCTTATGTGGTGCTGAGAAATCGAACCCAGGGCCTCATGCATGCAAGGCAAAAGCGCTGTACCACTGAGCCACCTTCCCAGCCCTTAATAAGATTTTTTTTTTTATACCACATTTTTTTGATCTTTTCACCTACTGAGGAACATCTGGGTTGGTTACATATTTTAGCTGTGATGAATAATGCTGCAGTAAACATAGTTGTGCTGGTAGCTTTAGTGTGGCCTTGTTTGTGATCATTTGGGTAAATGTCCAGAAGTGGGATTGCTGGGTTATAGGGGAGCTCTATGTGTAGTCTTTTGGGGAACCTCTATACTGCTTTCCAGAGTGGTTTTCTTTGTGGTTGTTTTTTTTTTTTTTTTAATTGTGAAAATACAGAGGGGTTACAATTACATGGGCAAGATAGTGAGTACATTTCTTATCGAGCATTGTAACCTCCTCCTTTGTTTACCCTTCCCATCCCTTCCCATCCTCCCTCCCCCCCATCCAATCCTCCTCTCCCCCCAAGTTGTAAAGTTCGTTTTTGACATGACAACTTGTACTTCTCATTGTTGCAACAGGTCTACCTGTGTGGTTGTTGTTTTTAATGGATGATGTGATTTTTTAATTTATTTTGTATGTTCTTCCCCCAATGGTATATCCCATTATCACTGTATTTGATTTTAGTATCCTGGTATTGTATATACATTTATTTGAATTAGGGAAGGGGAACAACAGAATGCTGAGACATAGGACAAGGGGGAACCAATGCAACAGTGATATAAACAAGACAATATGTTGGAAATGATCTGTAAAGCTTGAAGAAAGGAGGGTTGGGGAAGAAGGAAAGAAAGAGAAAAGGGAGGAGAGGGGTAGCAAGTTTGACAAAAAATGTATTTATTACCTTATGTAACTGTAACCCCTCTGTACATCACCTTGACAATAAGAAAAAATAAAATTGAATAAAAAATAATGAAAATCAAGGATTTTCAAATTACAATCCAGATTTAAACCAAAATTCCTACTCACTAACCTTGTATCCTGTACACAATACTCAATTTCTTAAGGTTATTTTCCTTAATCTCTGTGCTTGTCATTTATGGGTGTTCCTTTCCAATAAAATGGACTTTTTTTGGGAGGGGGGTCTGGTTGTGGGGCCTGAACTCTGGGCCTGGGTGCTGTCCCTCAGCTCTTCAGGTCAAGGCTAGCGCTCTACCACTTGAGTCACAGCGCCACTTCCGGCTTTTTTTCTTTTTGCTTATGTGGTGCTGAGGAATCAAACCCAGGGCCTCAGGCATGCAAGGCAAGTGTTCTACCACTGAGCCACCTTCCCAGCCCATAAAAAGGACTTTTTGTAGATTGTTTAGATTATTGGAAGTTTACATAAGAACTGTGTGCTTAATTAAAACTTAACACAATATTTAGTATATAGTAAGTAATAAATATTAGCTAATATTGTTACAAAGCAAAGTGTTTTTACTACATATGCTTTGTCATGTTTATTCATTCAGTTTGGGTTTTTTTTTTGGTGCTGATAGTTGGGCTTGAACTCAGGGCCTGGTGCTTTCACTTAGCTGTTTTTTTCAAGGTTGGCTCTCAGCCATTTGAGCAATACCTTCAGATCTTGTTATCTGTATTTAACATAAATTAGGTTTAAAAATATTAATGATAAAGGAGCATAAACCTTGTTTTATTAATCTTGTACCAAACTCGTGTTATATGTTTAGACAACATAGTAGGCAATCTAATAAGTAAATTATTATGGTACTTCATGACCTGAGCTTTTAAATGCTAGAAGCAGACATGTTACTCCTTCTGTTGGAGAAATCAGGGATTTTGTAAAATTAAAAGTTGGTAAATACAAAGTCAATTCATAAAACTTACTTTTCTCTTCAATATTTTTCCCCTCAAGATATTAAGATTTTTACTTTTATAATTGATTTCTAGCCTGAGTTACCACTGGGCCATCGTCATTAGAAATGTTTGAGCATGATTGGGAGCCAGTGGCTCATGCCTGTAATCCTAGTTTCTCAGCTAGGTGAGATCTGAGAATTTTGGGGTTCAAAGCCAGCCTGGGCAGGAAAGTCCATGAGACTCTTTTTTTTTTTTTTTTTTTTTTTGGGGTCCGGTCATGGGGCCTGAACTCTGGGCCTGGGCGCTGTCCCTCAGCTCTTCAGCTCAAGGCTAGCGCTCTACCACTTGAGCCACAGCACCACTTCCGGCTTTTTTCTTTTTGCTTATGTGGTGCTGAGGAATTGAACCCAGGGCCTCAGGCATGCAAGGCAAGCGCTCTACCACTGAGCCACCTTCCCAGCCCCTCCATGAGACTCTTATCTCCAGTTATCACAAGAAAACTAGAAGTGGTGCTGTGGCTCAAGTGGTAGAGTGCTTGCCTTGAGCTGAAGAGCTCAGGGACGGTGCTCAGGCCCAGAGTTCAAGCCCCACAACCAACCAAAAAAAAAAAAAAAAAAGTTTGAGCATGTACATTACATGAGCTTTTTTTTCTTTCTTTCTTAGCATTATTTTTAAATATTAAATCTTTGATTGCTTTGATATTTTAGTACTTTAGTTTTTGAAACACATTAAATATCTACTTCACTATGATATATTTTTTATCTTTAAAAAGATTTACAGATTTTATTCCAGGTATTAAAGTAAAGAAATACAAAATAATGTCCACAGGCTAATGTTTATATACAAATAATGTAACAATAGAAATTTCCTGTTGAATGTCACATACTAGAGATTGTTTTGATTGTTACTGATTTTATCTAATAATTTACTTATTTCATACTGAAACAATTGGAATAACAGGTTGTCTGCTTACTTGAAACTGGGTTAATTGGAATCACTGGTTAAGAGGAATGTTAATTCCTCTATATTTACAGTATTATTATATAATTTCTTCATAGGTCCCCCTCATCGATTAAAAGTTAAACCTGATTCTGAATTTTTGGTTATAGAAAATGGGACAGCTTTCCCATTTCAGGTGGAAGTTTTAGATGAATCAGAAAACATAACAACACAACCAAAACTGATTGTTCATTGCAAGGTAAGATTGTTATGATAAAGAATAATTCGATTTTATTTTGATTTCCATGACAGTAAATAGCAATGACTACATCTTTTAGTTACTTTATGGTAACCCTTATACCCTTACACAGTATCGAGTCTTCATGATTAGTTGAAAAATTTTTGGGATCTTTTATTGCCAGTAGTAACCTTAAGCCAGTAAACATGCCAGCTTTGCCTTGTTTCATGAAGAAATTTATGGATGATAGTCTTTTCCTTGTTACTGTGTCTTTACTAATTTTAGATGAAGTACTTTGTTTATTAATAGAACAGTAATGGTATCTTTCAGGATTAGCAATGGATATATATATGAAAATGGGTAAAGACCACAAAAAGGAAAGGAAACCCAGTAAAGTAAAAAGAAATGAAACAAGGTTAATGAATATGCTTTTCCTTCAAAGAAAAGATAAGCTGTATTTATCATTGTACAATTATTCTTTATGTTTAGAAATACTAAAATTTTGAATTTTTCTCACAATTTTTCAGTTTATAGCTAGAAATAGTAGTTGTAATGAATTATTTGAAAATTTGAATAAAGTAACATTTGTTTGGGTCTTCTTCTAGTTTTCAGGTGGTCCAAACCTTCCAGTTTATGTTGTGGACTGTAGTAGTTCTGGAACTAGTATTTTAACAGGACCTGTAATTCAAGTTCAGAATATTAAAAAAGACCAGACACTTAAAGCAAGGATAGAAATACCTGTAAGTTATTTTTCTCATTGATAATGTATTGCATTTTAATACAAAGGTCAAAATTGTTTTACCTTAAACAAGTGAAATGTGGTTCTTTTAGCACAAGGGGAGAAAAGATGATATGAAGTAGAATTGTGACATTTTGTATCAAATATTAGTATATTATTTATTAGGCCTCTTACAGTATCTATGGTTATTATTCTTTTACATTTTCTCCAAACTTTTTTAATATTAAAAACACCATTTTACCTTTTTTTTTTTTTGCTGTACCAAGGCTTGAACTCAAGGCCTTGCAATTACCCAGCTTTCTTGTTTGGCTGGAGCTTTACCATTTGAGCCATACCTCCAGCCCTATTTTGTTCTTTTTGAAAGTAAGTAAAAGACCCAAATTGTTTTCTTACTAGTTGTTTGTTCTGTTTTCTTAGAATATTTAGTAAATACTTACCTTAACTCTCCCCTGAAATATATATGAACCTTTTACTTGTGTGTATAATCCTTTGTAAATACATTCTAAAAAAATTAGTGGGTTTTGTTTTTTGTTTTCATGTTTCCATTTCTAGACTTTTTGTTTTTTTCTTTATAACAGTTTTATTTTGTGTATAAGCTAGCTTCGAATTTGGGATACTTGTGCCTGAGCATTCTAAGTACTGTTGTGTATATCGCCTCATGGGCCTGAAAGGAGGACTCAATTTCTGTTTCTTTGGTGGTACTTGGGTTTGAACTTAAGGCCTCCTGCTTGCTAGGCAGAGAATTCTTCTTAAACCATGCCTCCAGACTTTGTTTTGCTTATTTTTCAGGTAAGGTCATGGCTTTTTCCCAGGCTGGCTTGGATCACAATTCTAAGTAGCTATGGTCACAATAATGAGCTACTGTTCCTGGCCCATATTTAATAATCACAGTTTATTATTATTATTTTTTTAAAACTGTGCTGGGGATCAGACCAAGGTATTTGAACATGTTAGGCAAATATTCTACCTTTGAGATAACTTCCTAGCTCTTGATAATCTTAAAATGTTTAGAATGCATTTCCTTTGCGGAGTAGGGAAGACATTTTTTTTTTTTTGTCGGTCGTGGGGCTTGAACTCTGGGCCTGGGCACTGTCCCTCAGCTCTTCAGCTCAAGGCGAGTGCTCTACCACTTGAGCTACAGCGCCACTTCCGCTTTTCTGGTGGTTTATTGGAGATAGGAGTCTCACGGTCTTTCCTGCCCGGGCTGGCTTTGAACTGTGATCCTCAGATCTCAGCCTCCTGAGTAGCTAGGATTACAGGCGTGAGCCACCAGCGCCCGGCTAAGACATTTTTTTTTATTGTTGTGCAAGTACTGGAGCTTGAACTCAGAGCCTCATGCTCTCATTTGGCTTTTTCATTCAGGGCTGGAGCTCTACTACTTGAGCTCTAGTTCTACTTTTGGCTGGTTAAGTGGAGATAGTTTTCATGAACATTTCTGTTCAGGCTAGCTTTGAACTGCAGTTCTCAGATCTCAGCCTCCTGAGTAGCTACAATTTTGGACATGAGACATTAATTAGTGCTAGGCAGTAGTTTTAAATTGATTTGAAACCAGTGGGGAAGGAATCTTTTTGGTCTAAATAAACTTCTTTATGGATTTAAGAATATAATCAATACCATTATACCTGATGATATAAAATGTGGGATTATTACTAGTACAATGATGTTAATAAGAAAATCTGCAAATAATGGCAGTATCAAATGATCTGTCATTTAATAATGGAACTAAATTCTTCAGCAGTAATAATAGTTTCACTATAAAATTTTAATGCCAATGCCATTCAGTCTGTGTCACTCAGTGAATATTTTTCTCTTTTCCTAGAGTTGTAAAGATGTGTTACCAGTAGAAAAAACTATTAAATTGCTTCCCAGTAGCCACGTTGCACAACTACAGATATTCAGTGTAGAGGGACAAAAGGCAATCCAAATCAAACATCAGGATGAGGTTAATTGGATAGCAGGTGATACTATGCATAATCTTATTTTTCAAATGTATGATGAAGGAGAAAGAGAAATAAATATAACAGCGGCTTTAGCAGAAAAAATTAAGGTAAGTATCTCAGATTGTTTCTTTGTGTAAAGAAATTGATTATTTTTGTTTGGAAGACTAAGTTTTTGTGCTTAATGATAGCAATGTACCATGTGAGCCATAGTTCCATTTCCAGCTTTTCGGTGGTTAATTGGAGATGGGTCTCACAGACTTTTCTGTCTGGAATTTAAACGAAAGTTCTCAGATTTTAGTTTTCTGAGTAGTTAGGATTACAGATGTGTGCCAGCAGTGTCCAGCCTCTTAAGAAGACAAATTTATAGACAAATGCTATTATTTAAAATTCTGGGAAGTGGAGATATGGTTTGAGTTGTAGAGCACCAGTCTTGAGCAAAAGAGCTAAGTGAGAGTGTTAGACCCTGAGTTCAAACCCTAGCAATAATAAAATGAAATGATGAAATTTCGTGTGAGTAATTCAGGTTAACTAAGAGCATTGAAAAAAATAGCCTACACTGAAATGTAGATGACATGTGACAGTTTTTTACTTTAAAAAAGTGGTTTTGATTCATAAGGAAAATTTCCAACTTTGGCATTTTATTTAGTTTTGTATTTCTTAATTGGATATACCATTGAAATCACTAAAATGATCAGTTTGCCAAATAACATATTTGTTGCTCTTCTGAAGACACCAAAATATTAAAAGCAAATAGAAATAGGGTTGATAATAGTACCTTTATTTGGTCATTTAAAATTGGTATACCACTCTGTAATAGTAAGTTTTGTTGGTTTTCATGGGCTGACATGTAAAGGTAACATTTAGGCCTTACAAGGAATGAATTTACATAGTTAACAACTCACTGAACAGAAAATAAAATAAAAACTGTTAGGTTCTTACCCTATAAAATAACTTCGTAGCATTGCTTTTATGGTTGATTGAAATCATGGGCAGCTTATGTTTGCTTCTTTCAGAGTCCTCTTGGTTCTCTGTAATGACACAACATACTTCCTAAAAATGATTATACTTAGCTAAACCAGTCAGTAAAAAAAAAATCACAAGACAAATGGGTGGAAGAATTAGAGAAACTGCATTGAAACTTGATTAGAAAAAATAAGGAACTAGTAAAATAGTAGCAAAAGCAGGAATAACTTGTAAAATATATCAATGAATACAGCAATAATATGGCATTTTAACCTTCTCAAGGCAGTTACAGGAAGGATTGCTGCTTGTGAGTTACTGTGAAATGGATAAGGAAGGTTACCTGAAATTGAATGGAAAGTTATAACATATATGTGGATGAGTGTGGCTTATAATACGTAGCCAACTGAGGTGACTGATAGTTGTCACAGTATCATTTTGTGTGTTCCCTGTGGTTTAGTTTGGAATAGTTTTGTTTTCACTTAGAGGGTTTTCTTTCTGGATGAAATTATGCTTAATAGTAAAAGTGAAATTTATTTATGCTTCAGTTGTTCCCTAATATAACCATTATAACAGATTTGTACTTTCAAATCCAGCATTGACCTGAGGTATTACATTGGTAGATAACTTTAACTTTTTTCCTTGTCTCCTATTGAGATAAAACTCTTTAAATCCTAAGAGTGAGAACATAATTTTATTTAAACTCCAGATTTCATTGAGGCAGTTAGAGGTCATCAACATTTATGGCCCCTTATATAAGGGGCCATATAAGAATCCCCTTATATAAGGGATTCTAACTAAATTTTCAGAGCCTTGTCATCTTGAGACATAATGTTATACTCTTGAGTATACTCCTGAGTTTCCAATCATAAAATCTTGTGATGTAAAAAGATCATTTAGCAGGGTTTTTTTTGTTGTTGTTGTTGTTGGTTGTGGGGCTTGGGCACTGTCCCTGCTCTTCAGCTCAAGGCGAGCACTCTACCACTTGAGCCACAGGGCCACTTCCAGTTTTCTAGTGGTTTATTGGAGATAAAAATCATGGATTTTAATGCCCGGGCTGGCTTTGAACTGTGATCCTCAGATCTCAGCCTCCTGAGTAGCTAGTAGCCACCAGCACCCTGCTATTTTAGCAGGGGTTTAACTGACCTCTTTAGCTGTTTCATTCTTCATTTCATAACAAGAAAATGGAGGATTAAAAGAAAAATAGTTCTGATCCTGCTTGGAAGGGAGGCAAGTTATTTTTCTCTCAACAGGTTCAAAGGCAAGTATGGTATAAAAGTATTATCAAGAACCTTTGAAACAGTTTTCTTTTTTTTTCTTACTGTAATGCCTTCACTCACAAAAGTAATCTTACCACATACTATATAGTGTTAGTGCATGTTGGAGGGGTATCATTGATTTTAAATTATGTACTCGATTGCCAATTGAAAATACTAAATGCCTCTTTAGAGACTTAAGCCAAGATTTAAAGGAGTCAGCCTGAACTGAGCTAGACCTTCTCTAAGAACTGGAAGAGAAAGACTTTTTTTTTGTCGGTCGTGGGGCCTGAACTCTGAGACTAGGCACTGTCCCTCAGCTCTTGAGCTCAAGGCTAGCACTATACCACTTGAGCCACAGTGCCACTTCCGGCCTTTTCTGCTTATGTGGTGCTGAGGAATCGAACCCAGGGCCTCATGCATGTAAGGCAAGCACTCTACCACTGAACCACTTTCCCAGCCCAGACTTTGGTTTTTATATGTAACTCTGCTTGTTTTTTTTCTCCATCATTAAGGCAACTAACCTACAAAACAACATTAGGATGTTAGTGATTTAAAAATCAATTGGGCATGATGGATCATAGCAGCTATTCAGGAGTGGTAATCAGGAGAATCACAGTTCAAGACTAGCCTTGGCAAAAGTTGTGCCCAAGACTGTCTCAACAAATAAAGTGGGAGTGGTGGTGCATATCTATAATCTTGACTACTTGGGAGACTTAGGAGGGAGGATTATAGACTTGAGTTGGTTCCAGGCAAAATACATGAAACCTAATGTGAAAAACAGCTAAAGCAGAAAGGGCTATGGGTGTGGTTCAAGTGGTAGAGCTCTTGTCTATCAAGAATATGTCTGAGTTAAAAAAAAAAATACTGCCAAATGATGAATTATTGAGGGAATGAATGAATGAATGAATATCACAACTATTGAGAGATAACACCAGAAAGTTGGACTAAAATTCTTAAATAGAAGAGACTGAAAGTTTGAAACTAAGGGCTGGTATTGTGGTTCAAGTAGTAGAATGTCTCCCTAGGAAATATGAGGACTTTAGTTTAAAGCCCATTATTGCCAAACACAATAAACACAGAGAGAGATGAAGAGGAATTAAGTAACAAAATACTTAATTCAAGTGGCTTGAAATCTATACCTAAAACCACCTTAGAAGGGATTAAGACCAAAAGATGACCAAAATTTCATCAGTGGACATAACTTCTTTTCTCACCTTGCCTATAAAAGGTAAGGTCCACATAGATGACTTGCAAAGTCTCTACACATGTTTCTCAGAATTGATCACATAATCACTTTTTTGAAACAGCATCTTGCTAGGTAGCTCAAGCCTCAGATTCATTAACATGTTACTATAGCTCATTGTACCTAGGTTTATTGCTCTGAAAAGTATAGCAGTATTAATAGCAAAGACAATAAACAGTTTTTTGTAATTGTTATATTTGAATCACTATCATTTATGATAATAAAGGGATTTATTTTCTTTGGTGATAAGGAGAGTGGATTATAATTTAGTTTTAAGGATCTTCAGTAAGATAAATTGCAATAAAAGTTCATTAGGCTTAGCTTTGTGTTGATTCTTAATATGTAACTTTTTTCCTAGGTTAATTGGACTCCTGAGATTAACAAAGAAAACTTACTACAGGGTCTACTTCCTGATGTACAAGTACCAACGTCTATAAAAGATAAACGCTACTGCCAGGTCTCATTCCAAGATGATCATGTATCTTTGGAAAGTGCATTTACAGTAAGGTTTGTGAACTTGGCAAATTTTGAAATTTTTAAAATTCACCATACAGAATCAGAAATACTGCAGTGTGCACATATCTCCTTTCCTTTTCTGATAGTACTGGGAGAAACATTTCTATGATAGAAAACACTGCAGTTTCTATGAAACATGGCCATTAATCTTTGGAATAAGCCTTCAACATAGATAGTGATTAATTATAGCATTAGTATAACCCTACACTGAATTATCCTTCTATTAAAAGAACTAATATTTTTTATTAAAGAGAAGTCTTCTCATTAAAAGTAACATCAGAGCAACTGCATAATGACAAATAATAAAGATAAAATGTGATTGGTAATGTGTTCAGAGGGAAGAATTCTGAGGCTAAGAAGGTGGCTCAGTGGTAGAGTGCTTGCCTTGCACGCATAAGGCCCTGAGTTCGATTCCTCAGCACCACATAAGCAGAAAAAGCCAAAGTGGTGCTGTGGCTCAAGTGGTAGAACGCTAGCCTTGAGCTGAAGAGCTGAGAGATAGTGCCCAGGCCCAGAGTCCAGGCCCCAGGACTGGCAAAAAAAAAAAAAAAGAAGGAAGAATTCTGTGATTTGCTAGAGAGGGCTTTTAAAGCTAAGTCCAATTAGAATGCATAGAACTCCTAGAAATGTATGTAAATTTGTAAATCTTTGTCTTCTTTGTTAGCCTATCTTTCTTAACTCTTTTCTGATAACTTTCTGCATTCTATTTACTACATGCTTTTCCATCCTATTCCCAACACATACTATAAGCTTGAGATAGTAATTTTGCATTGTGTCACTCTGAGCATAACCAACTTTCTTAGTAATTTTTACTCATCTACTTTTTTGGTACTGTTTTATCATAATTTCCTTTTAAACTAGTATAAATATAGTGACTTTACATGCCTTTTGGGTTGATAACTATATTCCATAAATTGAAGAGTATTTAGAGAGGGATGCCATTGTATTTAAGTTTTAGCATGTTATATATAGGCATCTCTATAGCATATGGGAGCAACTTTACTTTCTACAATTAATCGTGTAATTTAACTAAAGCTGTTTACCTTAATCATATTCAGACCTCTTCCTGATGAACCAAAACATCTAAAATGTGAGTTAAAGGGAGGAAAAACAGTGCAGATGGGCCAAGAGCTTCAAGGAGAAATAGGTTAGTATGGTCTACTTTGCTTTTTGGTATTTGCTTACATTACCCTTTTTTTGTATACAGAATCTGAAAGGTAAGCTTTTGGCAATACCTTCAAAGTCAGTTTGTCAAAAATAAGTTTTAAAAATTCTGACTTTTGGAAGTGGCACTCTGGCCCAAAGTGCTAGAGCTCTAGCCTTGAACAAAAAGATCAGAGAAAGCACCTGGGCCTGCAGTTCAAGCCCCATGACTGACCAGCCCCCCCAGTGGCTAACACCTATAATTATAGCTATTTAAGAGGCTGAGATTTTAGAATCTTGGTTTGAAGGCATCCCTGGCAGTCAAATCTGATAGAGTCTTCTCTCCAGTCAGCCAGCAAAAAGAACTGGTATTGGAAATATAGCTCAAGTGGTAGATCCCAGCCTTGAACAGAAAAGCCTAATAAGATTGTGAGGCCCATACTAGGCACCAATGGCTTACACCTTCACACCTGTAAATAATCCTAGCTACTCAGAAGGCTGAAATCTGAGGATTACAGTTCAAAACCAGTCCAGGCCGTAAATTCCATGAGACCCATCTCTGATTAACCACCAGAAAGCTGGAAGTAAAGCTGTGGCTCAAGTGGTAAAGCACTAGAAGCCTTGAGTACTTGTGCAGGTGTGCTTGCACACACACACACACACACACACTCTCCCTGTTTAAAGTGTAAATGCATTTCTTTATTTTATGTTTATTATTATTGTGAAAATACCATACAGAGGGGTTACAATTACATGGGCAAGATACTGAGTACATTTCTTATCAAGCATTGTTGCCTCCTCCTTTGTTTCCCTATACCTTCCCTTCCCCTCTCCACCCCATCCCCACACCCCCCTATCACTCCTCTACCACCCCTACCCCGCCAAAGTTGTAAAGTTCGTTTTTCGACATAACCTTCTTGTACATCTCATTGTTGTAATGGTTCCACCTGTAATCCTATTTAAACACCTTGTTTTTTCCCTTCCCCTCCACAAATTATATCAACATCAAATACAGTAAAAGCAGGGCTTTACCCTGGGGGAGGTACATACAACGCAACAAAGAAATCATCTTACAAATATGTTGGAAACAATCACAAGAAAGAAAAAAACATTAAACCCTTATCTTGGGGTTCATTTTGCCTAATATCAGCCTGTATGACAGTTTCTGTTTGTCTCAGATATATACTAGTTATTGCAAATAAGTGTAAATGCATTTCTGTACACTAAAAATAATTTTTGTATATTTAATCTCTTTGGGGGTAATATTGGATGTAAACTCAAGTGCCTCTTCTTGCTAGTCAAGCTCTCTATTGGTAAGGCAGAAATCCAGCCCTTTTTTTGCACTGGCTGTTGTGAGATAGGGTTTTGGTTTTTAATTTGTACCATTGCCTGGATCTTGATCCTTCTAGTTATGACTTCCAACCTTTGCTGAGTGACAGGTGCATGTCATTATATCCAGCTTCTTCTATTAAGACTTCATCTTATGGAATCTTTAGGAGTCTTTTGCCCAGGCCAGCCTGGAAATGTGATCCTCTCAATTTCAGACTTTTGTGTAGTTGGAATGACAGGTGAATCTCAGGTCTGTATTTTTCTTTTACCTACAAAATTACATAATGTTAAAATATTTTCATTATAAAACATGATTAAGGTGTTGAATATTAATTCACTGGTAAGGCCCTGGGTTCCTTTTCCCTTATCTTCCCCAGAAAAATGATAATCTGGTTACTAAATGTTCTCATAAAGATTTGTGATTTTTTTTTTAGATGGTATAATTTTTTTTTATTGTAAAGATACTATACAGAGGGTTACAGTTACATGAGTGAGGTAATGAGTACACTTCCTCTTGAACATTGTTACCCCCTCCATTGTTTTCCCCCTATCATTCCCCTCCCTCCCTCCCTTCCCCGACTACAAAAGAAATGTGTATAGCATTTTTGGTACCAAAAATTATTTATGTAAAAGATTCAAGTTTTTAAGTATGTTTTTAATGTTTGTTGTAGATATCTTTAAAAAAACATTAAATTTTTTTTTCCTTTATAGTTATGATCATCACAGATCAGTATGGAAATCAGGTACCAGCATTTTCACCAAGTTCCTTATCTGCCTTATCGATTGCTGGGGTTGGACTTGATAGCTCAAATTTGAAAACTACTTTGCAGGTATAACTACATTTGGTTTATTGTTCTGTGTTGAGATGTTTGGGGGAAGATTAAAGTGTATTCACTGGTTTAACTGGTTTTTAAAGCTAATTTTCTTTAATTTTTTTTTTTTTTTTTTTGGTAATGGGGATTGAATTTAAATCTTGCTTAGTCTCATTAACCTTTGTCTTTTAATCTGAGAACTCATAAAAGACATTAAAATTTTACAGTGGAAATTTTCAGGCCAGGGGTATAGCTCAGTGGCAAAGGACTTGCATGGTATATCTGAAGTTCTGGGTTCAGTTCCCAGCATTGCCATAAAAAACACTTTTATACATAAATAGAATAACAGAAATAAACAGAATAACATGTTTAATTTTTGTGTTTCGCTTGTAGCTCATTTGGGCGGTTGAGGGTCTAGGTGAGGAGTGGTTCCAGGCATTGGAACACACTTAAGTTTCTACCATTTCAAAGATACCTTCAGTACAGCTTTTTGCTGGTTATTATTTTGGAGATGCTGTCTCTCAGACATTTGAAACCAAGTTGGCTTCAAATTCCAGTCCTCTTAGATCTTACACCCATTAGTGGCTAGGATTAAAAGCATGAGCCACTCACTGATGTTTAGCTATTAACATAAACATTTTGAAGAAAATTGTAAATGCTGTATTTTCCATAAATACTTTGGGATATGTGTATTTGGATACTTTTCAAGTAGCTATCAAGTCAAATTTCTTGGTGCTCATGTCCTAAATAGGATTTTGAAGAGAAAACTAATAAAAGTTTACAGCTGCAGTTGAAGTTAGCTTGAAAAATAAAAGTTGTGGTTGAGGAATGGGGGTGTATTTGTTCTTTTGAATGAGTCAGGATCTCAGATCCTCTTGCTTTGACCTCACTTCTGGCTACTCGGAATCAAAGCTAATTCCCAGACAGAAAAGTCTGAGCGTGGACATCTACTACATCTACTAATGTCCTGTCATTTGTAAACAATCCTACTTTTTGTTATTCTATTCACAGACTCCTCCTACCCTTTCTAACCTTTGTCTTTCTAGATCTTCATTGTTTCTACTCTATTCCCATCAGCATATAATTTGACCCATGTACTCCTATTACCTTTGTGCTTTCTATAAGCAAGATTTTCCATTTTATAGTAGATCTTCTTGGAATGGTAGTGTATACTTTTTTCACATTTCTTTCTGACATTCTCTAGAAAAACACACTGATTATGTTATTATATTCTATTCCATCTGTCCAAATCTAGTGGTCAGTTTTCAGTTTGTACTTTACGCTGTCATAAAACCTATCAGCATTTTATATACTATCACATTTAAAAATCTGTCTTAGTATGGCCTATAATACCCTGTAATATTCTACTTCGATATAATCTCACAAATTTATTTCTCCATAGCTCTTCAACTAAGTAAGCTTCTTTCATCCTATCATTTTTCAACTTCATTTTTCAATACTGCCTTGATTTACTTTCATAATTTTCATTTAAGTTTTTGTACTAGTTCATACAAATATTTGTACAAATATAATCTTTACAATTTTCAAATGCAATTTTAATTTTAAGATTTCAACGTGACTTTGAAAAGGAATCAATTCTGATCATTTTTCCTATAAAATATGAATCCTAGGATGCACTATGGTTTTGAACTTTTAGTATGTTTTAGTAATATCTATTTGTTTTTTTCCAAATAGCATGGGGATATATGTATATGTATCTATGTATGCATGCGTGCAGGAATGATGGATCACACCTGAGGTAGTTGGATGTGTTAATATGTAACCACTGTGTTACATCCCCAGAAGTTTGCTTTTTAAACCAGGGTATTATTGTGTAGCTTAGGCTGGTCCTGAATACTATATAACCTAGGCTGGTCTTGAACTTGTTATTTTCCTCTGCCGCCAAAGTGCTGATATTACAGGAAAGTACTACCATGCCTAGCAATATTGTTTAAATTGGGATTGTTTCACTTTGTTTTGTGTTTTTTGGTGCTGGGGATCAAACCCCAGGACCTTATACACACTAGCTAGGCACTCCACTACTGAACTATATTCCCAGCCCTTTCATTGTATTTTGCCAGGGTGGGGGGGGAGGGGGATGGTGTGGAAGGATTGTTAATTTATAATGCCTTTTTTCCCATACAGTGCTTTACAAACAGTTGTTTCAGAACATAAAGCATGAAATTTTATGCCTGATTTTTAAATTTTTTTTTTTTTTTTTGTCGGTTGTGGGGCTTGAACTCTGGGCCTGGGCGCTGTCCCTGAGCTTTTCAGCTCAAGGCGAGCGCTCTACCACTTGAACTACAGCGCCACTTCCGGTTTTCTGGTGGTTTATTGGAGATAGGAGTCTCACGGTCTTTCCTGCCCGGGCTGGCTTTGAACCGTGATCCTCAGATCTCAGCCTCCTGAGTAGCTAGGATTACAGGCATGAGCCACCAGCGCCCGGCTGATTTTTAAATTTTTATGTAGCTTTGTACTTAGTAGGAATTTAAGATGATTGAATGGTCAAGAGCCCCAAATTAGTGTTTGTGCTAGTATGGAATCAGTTTTGGTCATTTAATAACATTGTAAATATTACTGATTAGGTGTATTGATTCTCATTAATATGACATATTAGGCATGATTTTAAGTGAGATTCAACAGTCAGTCTGTTGAATCAAAAGCCTCTTATCTTTAGGGACGCAACCTTGCTTGGGCAGGGGATGGAGCATACAGTAGATAAAAAAAAAGTGAAAAGAGGAAAAATAAAATAGGAAAGGTGTGCCATTATTTAGGGTGGTTAGGCAAGACTCGTTTTATTAAGATATTATATGTGTAAATAACTTAAAGCCATGTAGATACCTGGTGAAGAACATTGCCAACAAGGAAAGAACACAATTGTAATGGTTAACAGGTAGGCATATGCTTGGCTTTTTGGATGAAAGATTTGCAAGTCCCTAATACAAATGCTCTGACATCCAAAATATTTTTTTGCTTTTGGTGGTATTGGAGATTAAACTCAGGGCTTAAAAAACTGGTTGGGCAAGTGCTGTGACAGTTGAACCCTTGCCCTAGTCCTTTTGATTTTGGTATGTATGTATGTATGTATGTGTATATATATATTTTTATTTATTGTCGGTTGTGGGGCCTGAACTCTGGGACTGGGCTGCTGTCCCTGAGCTCTTCACCTCAAGGCTAGCGCTTTACTACTTGAGCCACAGCGCCTTTTTTACTTACGTGGTGATGTGGAATTGAACCCAGGGCCTCATGCATGCAAGGCAAGCACTCTACCACTGAGCCACCTTCCCAGCCCCTGATTTTAGTTTATTTTTTTAGAGAGTCTCACACTTGGGAGACTATCTGGGCTGGTCTCTGAAAAGTATACTCCTACCCTCACTTCCAGAGTAGCTGGGATTATTGGCTTCAATCACAACAGCTCTTGAAATCCAAAACAGTTTGTGCACTGACATAATACTCCAAAGGAGTATTTCAGATTTTCAAATTAGTAATGCTTAACTGGGTAAGGTCTACACACCAGTACTCTAAAATCTAGAAAACTCCCAAATCTGAAATACTTCTGTTCTGAAGCATTTTGAATAAAGGATACTTCCACCTATATTAGGAAGAGATAAAGTAAAATGATGTAGCCACAGCCTTCTGGTTTCCTCCAAAAGAAGGAGGGAAAAAAATCAGTTTTTCCTCTTCTGCAAATAAGATTTATTATCTCTCACTATTGGCATGAGTGTAATCTGTTTATTATTCTGTCACCTAGAAACATCAGTGTGGCCAGGGCTCAATGACAAAACTATTTTACCTTAATGACTAAACAAAATATCAGTTGGTCTTTCTTGGTATTTTTTTTTTTTTACTAGGAAAACACACAAAGTATAAGTGTAAGAGGCATAAAGTTTATTCCAGGCCCTCCTGGAAATAAGGATCTTTGTTTTGCATGGCGTGAGTTTTCTGACTTTATTCGAGTGCAGCTAATTTCTGGACCTCCTGCTAAACTTACCCTGATAGACTGGCCAGAACTAAAAGAGGTAAGTGTTTTCGTGTTTTGACTAAAAGAATTCAATACTGTGTGGTTTAATCACGTAATCAGTGGATTAGAAAGGATATATTTTGTTGAAGAAATAGTTGTATCTACCAGTAACAAAAGAATTAGCTCATAAATGTCTCTAAATAATAAGTCTTAATGCTTCATTATTTAATTGACCACTTTTAATTTGCTATGAAATGAATGTTATAATTCAAAAGTTTGAAAGAACATTCAAGAAAATTTCAAGCATACATAAAAATAAAAAGAATAGTAAAATGAACCTCAGTGTTCAGTTACTAAGTTTTATGAGTTACTGTTGTTTGCCAATTTTATATGGTTATTCTCACCCTAACTTAAAAGCTTTTTTCTTGTTTTTGTTATTTGGATTTTGGTTCTGGGATTTGAACTCAAGAGTTTGTAGTAAAGGGCTTTACTACTAGAGCTCTACATCTGGCCCCTTATGCTTCCATTGTTTTTTGAATCGAGTTTCTCCTTTTGTCCCTGGCCAACCTAGACTACTATTCTTATATTTATACTTTTATGTAGCTAGGGTAACTGGCAAGTGCCATCATACCTGTTAGATGGAGATGCAAGTTTTTTCCCAGACAGACCTCAAATGGCAGTCAACCCAATCTCAGCCTCTTGAATGGTTAGGATTGCTATGAACCATCTCAACTACCTTAAAATTTTCATTGGCTTTTTTGTTACTGTTGGTAGTGATTTTATTGTTTGTTTATGGTGCCAGTACTGAGCTTGGACTCAGGTTCTTGCACATTCAGCTTGGCTTTTTTGCTCAAGGCTGGTGCTTTACCACTTGAGCCACAACTCTACTTTGAGCTTACGCTGATTAATCAGCCTTAAGAGTGTATAGACTTTCTGGCAAAGTTGGTTTTGAATTTCCAGCCTGGCTTTTATTAGTCTTTAAAAGCATATTCCAGGAGTCAAGTCTTTATACCCATACATGTTCATGTCTTCCTATGAAAGTTATTTATATGCTAATTTTATGTCAGCCAAATCTTAATGTTTGTTAACTAATCTTTTTAGATTTCCAATTTTTAAAAATATTTATTTTTGAGAAAAGCGTGTTTGTCATGTATAAAATGTTTTCAAATAATTACACATTGTGGACTGGCTGTCATAACTAACCATACCATTACTTCACATACTTTTTTGGTATGAGAACATTTAAAAATCTCCGATGGGACTGGGAAGGTGGCTCAGTGGTAGAGTGCTTGCCTTGCATGTATGAGGCCCTGGGTTCGATTCCTCAGCACCATATAAGCAGAAAATGGAAGTGGTGCTGTGGCTCAAGTGGTAGATTGCTAGCCTTAAGCTGAAGAGCTGAAAGGCAGCGCCCAGGGCCCAGAGCTCAGGCCCCATGACCGGCAAAAAAAAATAAATAAATAAAAATCTCAGCACTGAGACAGAAAGATTTCAGGTTTGAGGCAAGCCTAGGTAGGTGTTTTTCCTCAGACCCTATCTGAAATAATCAAATCTCTTTTAGTAATTTTCAATAATATAGTACACTTTTTTCTATAGTTAATCACATTTTATAAAAGATCTCTTGAACTCTGTCTTCTGTTGATGGTTAGTGGTTTTGTGTACTTTGCATAAAATTTTCTCTACCTTGATAGGATTTTATTTTAAAATAATTCAGATTCTGGTGTTCAATTATGGCAAGGTAGGAGTTTAAGTATAGGTAGGTCAAGTTGCAGTGTTTACTGTATAAAGAAAAATGAACTTAAATGGCCAGATAGTAGATGGAAATACCTTAGTGTAAAGGGCCACCAGTCAGCTAAAAAAAGTTTTTGTGCTTGAACCTAGTTTTATATTGCCTTTTATTGTCAGTTTAGAAAGCACATAAACTGGTTACAATAATGTGTTTAAAAAAAATTAAAAAACCAAATTTTTTCCTATAATAGTGTATTAGCAGAAGTTTTACTATACAGAATACATTGATTTTTATCTGGGAGTGTTTATATTACATAAATTAACATAGTCAATATATTTACTTTAATATTACTAAACTAGGTTATCTCTGTTCTCATAAACCATTTCTTTCATCAGTGAAAATAACTGAGTATTTTCAGAAACAGTTGTATGCTTTTTTTCCTCCATCTTTTTGTATGAACTTTGAAGGGAAAAATATAATGAAAATGCTAGCTTGTTAACTTGGAACTTTAAGATTTGCAGAGATTATACAAATCCAAAAGCTTTAAAATAAGACCCCAAACTTGTTTTCCATTTGTTATTAATATGTATATATTAATACATACATACAAGGGTGGGAATTAAGTATTTCATATCTGGTATTCCCAGAATTTCTGAATACTTGACAGACCTTCATATGCAAACAGGGAACTAATATAGCACCTATGATGATCATCATTTTAAAAATCTCAATGTGTATACACATATAGTACTTTTAATTTTATAAGTGAGAAAAACTAAAATTTGTAAAATAATATGGCTAGATTGAAATATCAGAGAACACATTCTTACCATTAAATTTTGGGTTTTATTATTTTTCATTATTTCTTGGAAGACTTTATTACTACTAGTTTAGGTTAAAGTTACTTTCTAAAAGACAGAAGTAGATAGCATGATAGTACTTCTGGGCATGGTTACATATGCCTGTAATCAGCACTTGGGAAGTAAAGACAGGAGTATCATAAATTTATTTAAAAAGCATACATACTAGTTGATAATAAAGTAGTATATGGTTAAAACTTGGAGCTCAGTATCTCTTAATTCAAGCTTTTTATAATTTTTAGTAGATATAATTTAGTGAATTTAGTAAATTTAATGAATTGTAGCTTTGTTAAAGTTAATGATAGACAAGCTAAACAAGTATATATTAACTTAATGTCAAGATTCTTGTCTCAATATCATTACTCATAGTGCAGCAGTACTTATTTTTCATTTTGGCAACCAATGTGTAGGATTGAGGTAATAAATTAGCTTTCTTTTACTGCTCTATAGTTCTCCTATCTTTTTGTATATATGCATGGTTGTTGTTGTTGTTGTTGCCAGTACTAGGGCTTGAATTCTGGGACTCAAGTTCCCAGTTAGCTTTTTGCTTATTGCTGGCACTCTACCACTTGAGCTATACTTCCCAGTTCTAGCTCTTCCTGCTTAGTTGGAAGGGTCTCTTGAACTGCCCAGGCTGATTTGGAACTGTTTTTCTCAGATCTTAGCCTTCTGAGTAGTTAACATTATAGGCTTGAGCCACCAGTGCCTTACTTCTATCTTTTTTTTTTTTCCCCAAAACTTTTCTCTTTTTTTCTTTCTTTCTTTCTTTCTTTCTTTCTTTTTTTTTTTTTTTTTTTTGCTGGTCCTGGGGTTTGAATTCAGGGCCTGAGCACTGTTCCTGAGCTTCTTTTACTCAAGGCTTGCACTCTACCACCTGAGACACAGTGCCACTTCTGTCTTTTTCTGTGTAGGTGGTACTGAAGAATTGAACCCAGGGCTGCATGCATTCTAGGCAAGCACTCTACCACCAAGCCACATTCCCAGCCCTATCTGCCTTTTTTTTTTAATCTTTAAAATAGAACATAGGATGGGATCTTTGTCAAGTTGCTTGGTAGCCAAATACTTACGTATTTCAAACATTAATGTGCCAGCAGGCAGATTCCTAGAAGATCTGCGTATATTTTCTAGAGAGAAAGCAAAACTCATTGAAAACTTAAGACAATATGAATTATTAATTGTTACCTTAATCTAAGGTTGTGAAAACTATATTACTGCTTAATGTACAATGGCAGAGAGGTGAACTTCAGATTAGTAAATCTGAGAACCAAAGATAACCAATGTCTAATTTGTTTTTGTTTTTGTTTTTGTTTTTGTCGGTTGTGGGGCTTGAACTCTGGGCCTGGGCACTGTCCCTCAGCTCAAGGCGAGTGCTTGAGCCACAGCAGCACTTCCAACCAATGTCTAATTTGTAGGAAAATACGTTAGAAGCTAGTAGTGTCAAGTACTGTTTCCTTTTTTAAAAAATCACATTATTTTAGAAATGATTTGTGATTATTTAATTGGCTTTCAGATTTTTTAATGATGAAATGATTTTTGATTATAACAGATAAAATTAAGTGATTTGTTTTGTAACTATACAAGTAGTTATATTGTTTGGCACATGTTTTGATGTTGCTTAAGATTTTAATCTATTACAGGCCATTCCAGTGATTAATGGAAGAGAGTTAGAGCGTCCTCTTGCTGTTCAACTTTGTGATCAGTGGGACAATCCAGCACTAGTACCAAATGTAAAAATAAGTCTCATAAAAGCCAGCAGTTTAAAGGTGAGTTTTATAAACTTCTTGAGAGGTTTTTACTTACAGTTCTCTAGGACTGGGGTTGTATGTAATTCATTGGTAGAGTGCTTTTTCATAATGGGCTTGAATTCAATGTCTAGCACCAAAAAATAAATTCTTATAATATCCTTAGGTGTTTCTTTTCTTTTTTTTTTTTTTTTTTTTTTAATTTATTTTTTTTTTTTTTTGTCGGTCGTGGGGCTTGAACTCTGGGCCTGGGCGCTGTCCCTCAGCTCTTCAGCTCAAGGCGAGCGCTCTACCACTTGAGCTACAGCGCCACTTCCGGTTTTCTGGTGGTTTTTATTGGAGATAGGAGTCTCACGGTCTCTCCTGCCCGGGCTGGCTTTGAACCGCGATCCTCAGATCTCAGCCTCCTGAGTAGCTAGGATTACAGGCGTGAGCCACCAGCGCCCGGCTGTTTCTTTTCTTTTTAAAAATACAGTGTTGCCAGGCGCTGGTGGCTCACGCCTGTAATCCTAGCTACTCAGGAGGCTGAGATCTGAGGATCACGGTTCAAAGCCAGCCCGGGCAGGAGAGACCGTGAGACTCCTATCTCCAATAAAACCACCAGAAAACCGGAAGTGGCGCTGTAGCTCAAGTGGTAGAGCGCTCGCCTTGAGCTGAAGAGCTGAGGGACAGCGCCCAGGCCCAGAGTTCAAGCCCCACAACCGACAAAAAAAAAAAAAAATAAATAAAAATAAATAAATAAAAAAAAAATACAGTGTTAAGCCAAATGCCAGTGGCTCATGCCTGTAATCCTAGCTACTTAGTAGACTGAGATCTGAGGACTGCAGTTTGAAGCCAGTCTGGGCAGGAAATTCTGTGAGATTCTTTATCTCCAATTAGCCACCAGAAAAGCTGGAAGTAGAACTGTGACTCAAGTACGAGCACTAGTCTTGCCTACAAAAAGCTCAAGAACAATGCCCAGGCCCAGAGTTCAAGCCCCAGGACCAGCACAAAATATAAGTGTATATTCATATATAAAACATAAATATGTACATACTGTTTTAAACCGGGTTGTCAGTACATCTTAGTTACTCAAGAGGCTGAGAATTGAGGATCATGGTTTGAATCCAGCCAGGCATGAAAGTTCATGAGATTCTCATTTCCATTTAACCACTAGAAAGCTGGAAGTAAAGCTGTAGCTCAAGTGATAGAATGCCAGCTTTGACCACAGAAAGCTCAAGGAAAGTGGCCAGGTCCTGAGTTCAAGCTCCAAGACCAATATATACATGTGCGCGTGCGCGCTCACGTGCACACCCACATGTGCGCGCGCGCATACACACACACAGTTTTTAGTTGGGCACAGTGGCTAATATCTGTAATCTTAGCCACTTGGGAGGCAGAAATCAGAGGATCATGGTTCAAGGCCTGCCAGGACAAAAAGAAGTTTCTTAGACTCCATTTTAATTAATGGCTGGCTATAATAGTGCTGGCCTACTATCCCAGACACTGGGGAAGCACAGTGGCTGAATGCATTGGCATATATCTGTCATCTCCAGCTACACTAGAAGCACAGGTAGTAGACTTGAAGCCCAGGCCAGACCCAGGCATAAAATGAGATTCTGCCTTGAAAACAACCAGTGCAAAAAAGGACTGGAGGCATGATAAAAGTGGTATAGCCCCAGCCCTCTTTTGCACTGGTTATTGCTATTGCTCTGAATTCAATCCTTAGTACCATCCTCCAAAAATATGTATATAAAATGTGTATGTATATAAAACAAGATGATTACATATATGTAATGTACAGTTCTTTTTTGTCGGTCATAGGGCTTGAACTCTGGGCTGGAGCGCTGTCCCTCAGCTCTTCAGCTCAAGGCTAGCACACTACCACTTGAGCCATAGTGCCACTTCCATAACATACAGTTTTACATAACCTTTAATACTGCTTATAAGTTTGCTTGAAATTATATTTATTTTGAGGAAATAAAATTTATAGCTTGCAGTCAGTGTAACAAGGGGTCAGACGATTAATTCTAACAACATAAATGGAGACTTAGTGTTGGTTAAGGAATAGCCATTCCTTGGAAAATGTGCTGAGGCTAAGAAAAGAAGAAGCATGCAAATACTTCTAGAGCTTGGGCAGATCTACTAAACCTATACTGGATTGTGTTCTACAATGAAGCTTCTCTCCCATCATTCTTTTCATTGGGTAAGCATGAACACCCTTTTGCCAAATTTGAATACACACATAGTGAGTGATTAGCTCGCCAGAATATAAGAGGTTTAGATACAAGCAGTTTTAGCAGGTTACATATGAGGTTAGATAGGAGTATTGGAGCAGCCAGTTGCTTTATAATCTATTGGAGACTAGGTTCTTGGACAAAGTTGGAGCCCCTCTTGCTAGGGGAAAGATCTTTGCCGAGTTTTATTTTTTTTTAAATTTTTATATAGTTGTTTTACTTGTTTTTTGTTTGTTGTGGAGCTTGAATTCAGGGCCTGGGCACTGTCTCTGAGCTTTTGTGCTCAAGGCTAGTGTTCTACCACTTTATATAGTACCTTTATTGTTTGCTACCAACTTGTTGCCAAGGAACTTGGAGAAAGTGTAATGTTATATTCACATAATCAGGAGTATTGCACACATATTTTATAAATGTGATGAGAAAAATAGTTGATAGTGTGTGAAGGTGGCGGACCTTATGAAATTATTTCCATTAGAATTCCACAGATTTCTCAAGATCTCACAAGTTGAACTTAAATCCCAGGTACTGAGGGGAGGGGAGGATCAATGTTTTAGGCCAAGCTGAACACGAAAAGTTATTAAAGCATGATACTGTCTAAACCAGTAGCTGGATGTGGCAACTAATGGCTGTCACAGCATATTTTAAAATACATTTAAAACAAAAGTAAAGGTGCATGGCTCAACCCTTGAGGTTAGCCCCATTTAAAAAAGAAGTCACTGACATTAAAGCACAAAATTATCCTCTGAGAGTAATGGACCTATTTTTCTAGTAAAGTAAAAAGATTCTTGTCAAAAGAAGATTATGATATTGCTGCTATATAGTATTGAATGCAAGCATTTTCTGACAAGGATTTGGGATTTAGATAGGAGAAATACTTGAGAAAAATGGGTTGAGAGACTGGATCCAGGAGTAAATGAGACAAGTTTAAATATAGTACTTTATCCTATAGTTTTATGTACTCTTCATTTTTTTCTCCCCAATTATTGCCTCTTTTTGGTTAGTATGTATTATTATTATTTGTTTTTTTTTTGTCGGTTATGGGGCTTGAACTCTGGGCTTGGGCTCTGTCTTTACGCTCTTCAGCTCAAGGTGAGCGTGCTACCACTTGAGCCACAGTGCCACTTCTGGTTTTCTAGTGGTTTCTTGGAGATAAGAGTCTCACGGACGTTCCTGCCCGGGCTGGCTTTGAACCGCCATCCTCAAATCTCAGCCTCCTGAATAGCTAGGATTACAGGCATGAGCCAGCAGCGCCCGGAAGTATGTATTATTTAAACTTACTCTTTCTGTTGTCCAGGCCAGCCTTCTGATTGAGCCTCTTGCCTCATACTACTCAGTGCTAGAACTGCAAGTGTGGCTACTATACCTATTTTCTTTGGTCTTCTTAAGCAGAAATGAGTATTAAGAGTTTAGGAGAGTCTGATTTTCTGCCGTTATAATTTCCGATTCACTTTCTTTCTGCATATGTGCTTCCAAGAAAGTTAAGTCATGATTATTTTCAGCCTCAGAATAAGGGTGTCATTCTAGTTTTTAGAGAAACATTTATTAGACTGGTATTCTCTGTCCAGTTATTTGGATTTGTGACCACTGATCACTAATCACTTGAAGGTGGAAGCTTAATCATCACTATGAAGTAATATCATAGTAAAGATATAAGAAGCACACCGAGTAAATATTCAAGATAAATACAAAGAACAGAGATAGTGTTAAGATCCCTACACTTGGGCTGGGAAGGTGACTCAGTGGTAGAGCACTTGTCTTGCATGCTCGAGGCCCTGGGTTCAATTCCTCAGCACTACATAAGAAAAAAAGCCTGAAGTGGCGCTGTGGCTCAAGTGGTAGAGTGCTAGCCTTGCGTTGAAGAGCTGAGGGACAGCGCCCAGGCCCAGAGTTCAGGCCCCACGACCGGACACCCCCCCCCCCCCAAAAAAAAAAAAAAAGATCCCTACACTTGAATATATGTGCATGTATTTCTCCAGTGCTCTCTTCCATTCCTGCCCCAGCTTTGGTATATACCATTAGTATCCAAATTTCATTTAATTAATCAGTGATATCTACACAGTGAACTTAGAATTTTATAGCTTGATGGTTTTAATATGAAATTTTACTTTGGTGGGCTCTAATAAGTATTCTTTTAGATTATGTGATTATTATGTGATTATTTCAACTCATTTTAGATTATGTGATTATTATGTGATTATTTCAACTAATATGATTTTTTTTTACATTTTAGCAGTATTTGCAAACAAAGAAATATAATTTACAAAATAGGAATATATTAACATTGTAATAAAAGAAGATATGCTTGGGCTGGGAAGGTAGCTCAGTGGTAGAGCGCTTGCCTTGCATGCTCAAGGCCCTGGGTTCGATTCCTCAGCACCACATAAGCAAAAAGAAAAAAGCCGGAAGTGGCGCTGTGGCTCAAGTGGTAGAGCACTAGCCTTGAGCTGAAGAGCTGAGGGACAGTGCCCAGGCCCAGAGTTCAGGCCCCACGACCGGACCCAAAAAAAAAAAAAAAAAAAAAAAAGAAGATATGCTTGCCAGGCACTGGTGGCTCACGCCTATAATCCTACTCAGGAAGCTGAGATCTGAGGATCATGGTTCAAAACCAGTCTGGGCAAGAAAGTCCGTGAGACTCTTACCTTCAGTTAACCACCAGAAAACTGGAAGTGGCGCTGTGGCTCACGTTGTAGAACGCTAGCCTTGAGTTGAAGAGCTGAGGGACAGTGCCCAGGCCCAGAGATCAAGACCCACGACTGACCAAAAAAAATAAAAAAGATATCCTTACTGGTCTGTAGAATTTTGTAATTAACCTTGAAAAAATTTTGTTTTGGTTTTAGCTAACACCTTCAAACCAGCAACATAAAACAGATGAAAAAGGCAGGGCTAATTTTGGAGTGTTCCTTGTTTTCGCTTCTAGGTAAGGAGAAATTTAATAGATATTGATATTGCACAAATTGACTTAGGCTCCCTAAGATAGTTAATTAAACTTTGTCTATTAAACAAGTTGTCTAAGTTGTCTCTGAATTTTTTGAGTTTGTTATAACTAATGTAGTTTTAATCTCTCTTCCCCATTCATTTTTTTCTATTTAGGGGAGAACATACTATCCAGGTTAAAGCCACCTATAACAAGAGTACCATAGAAGGACCTGTAATTAAGTTAATGGTTCTTCCAGACCCTGAAAAACCCATTCGTCTCAACGTTAAATATGACAAAGACGCTTCCTTTTTAGCAGGGGATGTTTTCACTGGTGAGAATTTCACAGAATTTAAAAAATCAGTAATGATAATTTATGGGATGATTATTTACATGTGTTATTCAATATCAAGCATGCTTATCTCTGACTTTTAAATGCAAAGAAAATAAATGATTTAACACCTCTTTGTACAGTCCTTTAATGTTAAGAATGAACCTAAAGTACATATACAAAATGGTAGCTTTAGCTCATGAAATCTTCCTTAATTTATTGAATTAAATGCAACATGAACCAAATGGTGAAAGTTGAAGCATTATGCTACACTAATATTTTGTGATAAATCTATCAGAACCAATATCTTACAACTTAATTTGAATGGAAAGAATCATATCAGGATTTATGATTAAAGATTTCAGAACACTAAATACTTAGTGAATATCTATTCTGTTGGGCCATTAATTATAGTCAGAGTATTCAGTTTATCAATGTGTAGTCTAATATACACAAGCAACTTAGTGGCTCTTGACATATCAATAAGAAATCAGTATTTGCTTTACACAAGTAATTTCCTGAAAGACTTTTGTCTTATTGAAGGGGATAAATGCGTATATATAGATGAGTAGTGAAAAAAGACTTCAAATTTTTTAACAATTAAATTACATGTCAATAGCCTTTTATGTTTTATAATTTCTTTGTTAAATCTGTTTGAGAGAACATAATACTTTTATAATTGAAAAATTGGGTCCCAGTTGACAAATCTCATATACCGATGGTAAATAAGATGAGAGCATTGTCTAATTATAGTTTTCTGTATGCTATTGCAAATTCATAAGGAAGAAGTAACTGTTCTGTTCTAATACATATAGCATGTGATGTCTTGGCCAATTGGCTAGAATTTACGTTATGTCAGACTATTAACAGTAGCAAAGATATGTTTGTTAAATTTCTGGAAGACAGCTTAATGTCCAGATTTAAACCCAGATTGGAAGGCTTTCCAGATGGATTGTTGGGAATATTGATTAAGAAATAGTCTTATTTTCTTATTCTTCAAAATATTCCTACTAAAAATTAAGTAAGAAGGTTGCTTTATATTTATCTTGACAGATTTTATGGTTAGTGTTATTTCTGAAGATGAAAGTACCATAAAAAATATTAATGCTGCACGTATTTCCATGAAAATGTGGAAACTGACTGGCAATGTGAATCGACCACCTGCAAATGTGAGTAAAAAGAAGCATTTTTAGAAGTTAAAAATGTAACTTAAATTGCTGGGGACAGGGCTCTTAACTGTAATTTTAACTACTTGGGAGGCTGAGAATGGGAGGCCAGTGCAGACAAAATTTCAAAAGAACTCTTGTCAGCTTAGCATCATGAGATTCTGATAATGAGAAGATCTCATTTCTAGCCCAACCTAGGCAGAAAAGTCTGCAAGACTCCAACTTCTCTGAAGAATCATCTGGTATGGTGGTGTATGTCCTTCATGCCAGGTACCACCAAAAGCCAAAAATAGTTAGATTTTGATCCAAGATCATATGCCTGGAATCAAGACTCAAAACAACCACTGCAACAAAAGACTGGAGAATTGGCTCAGTAGTAGAGCATTTGCTTAGCAAAAGGCCTTAAATTCATCTCCCATTACTTAAAGAAAAATTAAGCCTAATTTAGTGTGAAAATAAACAATGTATATATTTGAGAACTAGAAATGGATCTTAATTTCTTGGGATATAAAGAGAAAAATGTATCAGCATATTTCAATTAAGTGTTAATACTTACCTGTTATTTTCTTGAAATGGGATTCTACACTGTCACTTTGGCTGTCCTCTCCTCAGCCTCCTAAGAAGCCAAGGATTATAGGAAACTACCTCTGCATCCAGAACATTGATGATATTGAAAAATAGTAGCTGGGCTGGGAAGGCGGCTCAGTGGTAGAATGCTTTCCTTGCATGCATGAGGCCTGGGTTTGATTCCTCAGCACTACATAAGCAGAAAAAACATAACACCTCAACTGTCACCATTTCGTTCATGTTGCATTTACAGAATTTCACAATTCAAGTGATAAAGTGCTAGCCTTGAGCTGAAGAGCTGAGGGACAGCACCCAGGTCCAGAGTCAAATACATAGATATATAATGTGTGTAAATATATATAATGTAAATAATGTAGAAAATTAGAGCACAAAGATGTTGATAAAACTACAGGATAGAGATAGAGGGATGTGAGGAGACAAGTTTAAATACATGGAACAGAACCATATATTGGAAATATCACATGTGGTACTTTTCTGATAGCCAGAAAAAAAAAGATTAAAAGAAATTAGTCAAGCTGGGTGCTTATGGCTCACACCTGTAACCTTAGCTACTCAGGAGGCTGAGATATGAAGATAACAATTCTAAGCCAACCGGGGCAGTAAATTCCATGAGACTCTCATATCCAGTTAGCCTCCAAAATGCTGGAAATAAAGCTATGGCTCAAGTGATAGCGCAAAAATAGCTCAAGGACAATGCCCAGGCCCTGAATTCAAGCCCCAGGATTGGCATGAGAGAGAAAGCAAGAGAGAGAGAGAGAGAGAGAGAGAGAGAGAGAGAGAGAGAGAGAGAGAGAGAGAGAGAGAGAGGGAGAGGAGGGAGGGAGGGAGGGAAGGAGGAAGGAAGGAAGAAGAAAGAGAAAGAAAAAAGAAATTAGAGAAAACTTTTGTTTTTTAACTTGTAATCCTAGCTACTAGTAAGGTAAAACCTGAGAATCCTGGTTTGAAGCCAGCTTGTGCAGAAAATGCCTTGAAATTTATTTGCAAAAAGCCAGAAGTAGAGTTGTGGTTTGAGTGGTATAGTACCAGCCTTGATTGGAAAAATCTGGCCAAGGCCTTATTCATAGCTGGCCTGGAACTCATAATCATCCTGTCTCAGTCTCCTGAATGTTGAGATTATCAGTTTGCACCACTGCTCCCAGTGAAGTAAAATTAAATATTTTTAATCTAATATAGTAGGAATTACCATTTTGCCATGTTATAAATTTAGCATGTCTTATGAATATATTTCATTTCAGATAACCACATTTCAAATACTTAATAGCCACATAAGCTGTTGGCTTCTTATACTATGTAGGACAAATTTGAAATGTGTCTCATATTGTAAACAAATCTTAAAAATTTGTCAGCGCAAATTCCAATTTAATAATCTACTTCAGCATTTATGGTTTATTTATATCTGCTTTAGAAGTTAGTTTCATAGTCTTAAGGTTAATAGCTGGGAGCAACCTTAATTTAGACTAACAGTCTTGTAAAGCTATTACCTTAAAATACAATTGCCACCATAGACATCATATATGTGATGTCTTTCAATTGTGATTTTTTCTTGTTGTGAAATGCATGTGTTTTAAAATACTTGCATGTGTTTTTATATATTTAGAAATGGAAATACAGTCTGATTCACAATCATTTCACATATTAGTAAGTTTTCATCTTAAATGTCTTCTGTTAATGAGCATTGCTTCCTTCTTTTCACCTTTCTAGGCAGAAACATTTAGTTGTAATAAAATAAAAGATAATGACAAGGAAGAAGGCTGCTTCTATTTCAGGTATTTTTCAAATTATTTTCTATTTTCAAGCATATTTTGTTACAGAGCAATTCAGCCTTAGAAATATTGCCTGCTGCTATGGCTTAAGTGGTAGGGTGCTAGCCTTGAGCTGAAGAGCTGAGGGACAGCATCCAGGCCCAGAGTTCAAGCCCCACGACCAACAAAAAAGAAAAAAGTAAAAGAAATATTGCCTAAGGGAATATTCTAAGGGATAGTAATTCTTCATCAAAAAATGTTATTAGTATCTCATTTTTGCTGGGAAATTGTTTGGGGGGAAAGACATTAATTGCATATTTTTAATAGAGTTTTATAATATGATTTGGAGAGATAGTTGTGATAGTTGTATTATCCTTAGAAACTCAAAGTCATAAGAAGAATGACTGTATTGTAATATAGCCCTTTATACTTTATTACATGAAATTCTATAATTCTAGGATTTTATGTAGGAATAAAGAACATTAGATTATTTCTCTTTTTATGTGAGATGAGGTATTGCTTCCTCACTATGGACCTCTATTTTCAACTTTTAAAAGAGGTTTTAAAATAATTATTTAGAAAGTTTTTGGGGTTTTTTGGTTTGTTTTGTTTTTCCCTATGATGTCTTTAATTATTATTATTTTTTCTCTGTCGGTTGTAAGGCTTGAATTCAGGCCTGGCCACTGTCCCTAAGCTCTTTTGCTTAAGGCTAGCACTTTACTTTGAACCACAGCTCTACTTCAGATTTTTTTTTGTGTGGTTAATTGGAGATAAGAGTTTCAGGGGGACAGGTTGGCTTCAAACCATGATTCTCAGATCTCAGTCTCCTGTTAGAATTACAGGCATGAGCCACTGGTGACTGGCTGATTTGTTTAAATTTTTAAGAGAACCAAAACACTGTATTTGTTTAGTGCTCCTCCACCTACATTTTAGTGTATATTGTCCAATGTTTTTTCATTGTTGTGTAGTAATCCAAAGTGTATACTTAATACATTATATGAAACCATTAAACCAGTAAACCATTCTATTGATAACCACTTACATCGTTCTCAGTTTGGAACTGTTAGAAATACTGTTTTGGAAAGATAGCTGGTGGCTCATGCCTTTAATCCTACTTAGGAGGCTGAGATCTGAGGATCGCACTTCAAAGCCAGCCTGGGCAGGAAAGTCCATGTAACTCTAATCTCCAATAAACCACCACCAGAAGTGGTGCTGTGGCTCAAGTGGTAGAGCACAAGCCTTGAGCTAAAGAGCTCAGGGACAGCGCCCAGGCCCAGACTTCAAGCCCCATGACCAACCAAAAAAAATAAATTAAAAAAATATATATACACACAGTATGAATTATATATAATGATGTATATAGCATATATTTCTATAATATAAAATATATACAAAGATTATTTTGTAAATATATGATAGCTTTACACATACTGTTGGGTCAAATGTTTAATGAAACTAAACATAAATATGTGTTTAGCTTTTGTTGCTGCTGCCAAAAATTCAGATATGTTTTTGCCCAGATGATGTACATACCAGTGGTGTATATGAGTTGCCATTGTTCTGTAATTCATAAATACTTGACTTTGTCTATCTCAACTTTAGTATTCTGATGAATGAATAGCAGCATCACACTGTTTTAGTTTGAATTTTCTTTTTTCATCATATCATATATGTATGATGAAAAGAAAAAAGTACATATATATAAGCATAATTCAGTTGTTCAAGGAAGGATTTTCATTTTAACATTTCCACACATGTAAACATTACTCTGTCACTACCCTATCTCTTGCCCCCTTTTTAAAACAATTTCAGCAGGTTTCATTGTTTTATTGTCATACATGCCAAAGAAACTACTGCCCTCATTCTCATTCACCCTTTCATTAATCCTCCTTTGTCCCACTGGTACCCTTCTCCCATCCAAGCTTGTTTTACTTTCCTATTTTTTAGTGTGTGTATAAATTATGCCAAAGGATTTCATTGTGGTATTTTGAACATACATATATTTTCTTAGAATAAATGCTTTCCTCTCCCCCTACTCTTATTGAGCAATAGGTTTCACTGAGGCCTCTTCATCCATAGTTGCACTGTATTTCAAAATTATTCATATCTTTGTTTTTTCCCTTCATTCCCTCCTCCTATATAGTAGTCCCATAATTAGGATCATGTTCTATGTTTCTGTTTGTGTATGTACAGTACATATTATATACCAGGGTGTATATATACATATAAACATGTATTTACTTATATATACACATAATCATTTAAGTATATGTGTATTTTAGATGTAGCTTCCATTTATGAGTGAAAACTTACAAATACTTTGTGTTTTTAGCTTGGTTTATCTCATTTAATACCATGTTCTAGAGTTCCATCCATTTTCTTGCAAATGCTACGATTTTCTTTTTCTTGATGACTGTGTGATATTCAATGATAAATATGTACCATCTTTTTTCCATTTATCTGTTATTTATAGATAAGGTGTTTGGCTGTTGTGAACAGTGCTATAATAAACATGGATATGCTACTGTCTTTTTGTTGTTTTATTGTACAAAAGAGTTGCCATTAAGAAAGCATGAATACAGGGGCTGGGAAGTTGGCTCAGTGGTAGAGCAATTGTCTTGCATACAGGAGGCCCTGGGTTTGATTCCTCAGCACCACATAAGCAAAAAAGAAAAATGGAAGTGGTGCTGTGGTTCAAGTGGTAGAGTGCTAGCCTTGAGCTGAAGAGCTGAGCAACAGTGCCCAGGCCCAGGCCCCACGACTGGACACAGCCCCCCCCCAAAAAAAAAAAAAAAAAAAAGAAAGCATGAATACAGTATATTTTGATCAAGTGTCTTTCTTGTATTTTGATTTATACTTTTTTGGATAATGCCAAATAGTGGTATAATGAGATCATAATGTTGACCTATTTTTAGTTTTGAGGAACTTTCCTACTGATTTTGTGTTTACACAAGTTTACATTTCCACCAAAGGTGTATGAGAGTTCTTTTTTCCTCTTATCTTTCTAAGCAGTTATTTCCTTGATTCTCAGTCTAACTAGGAAAAGAAACAATCTTAGTATTATTTGGATTTGCATTTTCTTTTTTCCTTTTTTCTGGTCCTGGGGCTTGAATTCAAAGCATAAGTGCTGTCCTAGGCCTTTGTGCTCAAGGCTAGTACTCACTCTACCACAGCCTTTTCTGGCTTTTTCTGGGTAGTTTATTGGAGCTAAGAGTCTCATGGACTTTCCTACCTGGACTGGCTTCGAACCATGATCCTGATATCTCAGCCTCCTGAGTAGCAATGATTACAGGCATGAGCCATCAGTGCCCAGCTAGATTTGCATTTTCTTTATGGTTAAGGATGTTGAAAATGTATCTTTGCCATATGTGCTTTTTTTTTTTTTTTTTAAGAGAACTGTCAATTTACTTGCCTATTTATTTGGCTGTGATTATTCATTCTCTCACATTTAAGTGTTTTGAGCTCCTTATATAGCCTGGGTTACCCTTATCTATTGAATAGCAGGCAAAGATTTTCTCCTGTTCTGTGGTTTGTCTCTTGGTTCTGGTAATTGTTTCTTCTGCTATGCAGGGACTTTAATTTGTAGAGTCCCATTTATCAGTGTATGCTCTTTATTTCAGGCAATTAGACTCCTAATTTGGAAAGTATTACTTTGTCTGTAATTTCCATAGTTTTCTCTGTTTTTCCAGCATTAGATTTAGAGTTACTGTCATTTTTAATCCATTTGAGTTGATTATGTCCAGGGGGAATAGGGGGGATAGAGAGGGAAGAAGGGGGTACTAGGCTGGGGCTTGAATTTTGAGCATGGGCACTGTCTCTGAGGTTTGGTGCTCAAGACTAGCAGTTTACCACTTGAGCCACAGCTCTGCTTCTGGATTTTTACTTGTTAATTGGAGATACAAGTCTCATGAACTTTTCTGTCCAGACAAGCTTTGAACCATACCATGATCCTTAAATCTCAGCTTCCTAAGTATTTTGGAATTATAGGTGTAAGCCATCAACACCTGGCTTGGAGTTGATTTTTGTACAGGGTAGATTTAGGGATAAAGTTTAGTCTCCTACAAGTAGAAAAACCAGTCTTTGTAACACCATTTGTTGAAGAGACTATCTTCTCCTAGGTAGGTTTGAGACTTACCTTCTCATGGATATGTTTTTGGCTCCCTAGTTGAAAATTAGATAGCTGTAAGGGTGGCTTGTACTTTTTCAACTTTATTTCCTGTTCTTTCCCTTTTTAAAAGAATTTTTTTTTTAACCATGTACAGAGTCTTGGTATGAAAGTATGTTTAGGTAATAAGCCTGTGTGTAAGAAGGTGAATGTAGTATTGGTAATGATTTTTCATTATTCATTTACTTGTGGAAGGAAATTTGAATTCATTGGTGCCTTAGAAGTTATAGTATATCTTACCACTTTTTTTTTTCATTTAGGGATAAAGTAATTCCTAACAAAGTGGGAACATACTGTATCCAGTTTGCTTTTATGATGGATAAAGCAAATATGCTCAGCAGTGAACAGGTTTGCTTGCTTTTTCTGTATACTGTAATTAGCATTGCATGTAATTTTGTACTCTTAAGTATTTGCTTTAAGAGTGAATTAATTAGTAGATATAAAGTAGAAATACAGTGCCCCATTCATAGAACCACATACCAAGACCCCCAGTAGATACCTGAAACTGCAGATAGTAGAAACGCTAGGTATACTGTTTTCTCTATGTAAATTTTAATGTTAAATTTTAATAAGACATAAGAGTTTAACAACAATAATTACAAAGTAGAATAACTAGAGACGTTACAGTATTAAAATTTGAAATTTTGAGTTTAGTTGTGAATCTGTCTATCTGTACTGGGGCTTGAACTCAAGGCCTAGGCTCTGTCTCTGAGCTTTTGTGCTTAAGGCTAGTGTTCTGCCATTTGAACCACAGCTCTACTTCAACTTTTTTGGTGCTTAATTAGAGATCAGAGTCTCATGAACTTTCCTGCGTAGTCTGGAATTGAACCACTATCTTAGATTTCAGCCTCCTGAGTAGCTAGGATTACAGGTGTGAGACAACAGAGCCTGGCCCATTTAATATTTTTAGGCCCCAGTTGACTGTAGGTAACTGAAACTTGTAAAAGCAAAACTGGATGGATGAGGGAGTAGTACTGGAATATGATTTTTCAGGACAATTAGAATCAAATATATTTAAATTATTTAAATTCATTATAACTGAAAGTGACTTGTCATTCATTTTTTGTGCTAGTGACAGTAAGCATTGTGTATAATGTGGTAAAGTTGCACATGTGAATTGTGTGGAAATATTTTAATTAATAGTATTTTAGGTTTTTATATTCTAGATAATGAAGTTCAAGGTAGCTGTAAATATTTCATCTCTTTTTTCAGTGTAGTAAATGTTTTAGAAATTAATCTTTGGCAGTACTGGGGTTTTAAAATTCATGGTATGTGCTTACTAGTTAAGGGTTCTTCTGCTTGAGCTATGCACTACCCCCTTTTTTTTGGTTGGCCATGGGACTTGAATTCTGGGCCTGAGTGCTGTCTCTGAGCCTTCAGCTCAAGGTGAGCGCTCTACCACTTGAGCCCCAGAGCCACTTCTAGTTTTCTGGGGGTTAATTGACGAGAACAGTCTCACGGACTGCCTGCGCTGGCTTTGAACCGGGACCCTCAGATCTCAGCCTCCTGAGTAGCTAGGGTTATAGGCATGAGCTGTTGTATTGGCACCTGGTCCTAGCCCTTTTTATATAATTATTTTCCCAATAGGCCCACAAATTTATACCCAGATAACTTGTACTGCCATCTATGTTTCCTACATAGTTGGAGTGTTCAGCTTTTTTGGGTAGCTTAGAACCACAGTCCTTCCAATCTGCCCTGATTACAGGCATTGTACGCCATGTCTACATAAAAATTAATTACACTTTTAAGTGTTCCTATGTTTATTCTTAGATGATTACTATATATATTAAAAAATTGTCTGTTCTCAAGTGTGGCTCATACCTGTTATCCCAGCTACCTGCTAGGCAGAGATAGAATTATAGTTAGAGAAGAGTCTGGGCAAAAAATTCACTCAATTCAACAACCAGTATCTGGCATAGAGGCCCCATCTACATGGGAGTCCTAATTAGGAGGGTCTAGGGCTAGGCTGCTCCAGACAACAATGCAGAGAGCATAAGAAAAAGAAAAAAACAAACAAACAAACTTGGGGCTGGGAAGGTGGCTCAGTGGTAGAGCACTTGCCTTGCATGCATGGGGCCCTGGGTTCGATTCCTCAGCACCCCTTAAGCAAAAAAAAAAAAAAGAGCCGGAAGTGGCGCTGTGGCTCAAGTGGTAGAGCGCTAGCCTTGAGCTGAAGAGCTGAGGGACAGTGCCCAGGCCCAGAGTTCAGGCCCCACGACCAGACCCCCCCCCCAAAAAAAAAAAAAACAACAACAACAACACAAAAACCCTAAACCCAAAATGACTGAGGACCTGGCTTAAGTAATAAAGCATTTACCTAGCAAGACTGAGTCCCTAAATTCAAACTTTTAGTACCACCAAAAAAAAAAAAATCTGACATTTTTAACACAATTTGCCTTTAAAAAGTTAAATATTAGAATGTCACATTTCACATAGTATATGCCATCATTCTTTTTTCTCTTCTCAAATAGTAAAGCATAATATTGATACATTTTTTAATCAGAATTCTTTCTTTTTTAAGGTTATAGTTGATGTCCTACCGAATCTGCCTATGAAGTTGGTTCCTGAAATCCAGCCAGCTACTCCTGCTGTTTCTAATGTTCGTTCTATTGCCAGTAGGACCTTGGTCAGAGACTTGCATCTCAGTATTACGGTAATGTTTAACTTCTTCCAGAATTATAGAGAAACAAGAAAAAAAAGTTCTGATAATCACATGCAAACTGGTTATTATAATTAGATCGAATATTTGTACTTGTATATGAATAGAGTTCAAACATACATAAAGTCACTGCAAATGTACTAAGAAATTATACAAAATGAATAAAGCTTTCTATCTTTATAATATGTTCCTATACTTTCTTATTCCTTAAGTATATTGTCAATGTTTATGAATGACATTGATTTCAATCTCTCGTTCACAGAAGGGTATAGACAGGTGTGTGTGTCTGTGTGTGTGTCTGTGTGTGTCTTGGAGATTGAACTCGGCCTGAGCACTCACTGTCCCTGAGCTTTTGTGTTCAAGAACAGCACTCTACTACTTGAGTCACAGTTCCACTTGGTGGTTAATTGGAAATAGGAGTTTCACGTAACTGCTTGCCCGGGTTAGTCCATCTTTGAATCTTGATCCTCAGATCTCAGCTTTCTGATTAGCTAGGATTATAGGCCTGAGCCACAGTACATGGATTAGAGATAGTTTTCTTAAGGTCCTCCATTCCCCTCCCCCTTTGGACTATGAGGAATTGAAATTGGGGTCCATCATTTGCTAATCAATCACTTTACAACTTGAAATGTTTCTCCAGTCTTTTTACATTGTTGTTGTTTTGTTTTGTTTTGTTTTGTTTTGTTTTGTTTTGTTTTGTTTTTGGTCCAGTCGTGGGGCCTGAACTCTGGGCCTGGGCACTGTCCCTCAGCTCTTCAGCTCAAGGCTAGCGCTCTACCACTTGAGCCACAGCACCACTTTCCGACTTTTTTCTTTTTTGCTTATGTGGTGTTGAGGAATGGAACCCAGGGCCTCACACTGAGCCAACTTCCCAGCCCTGTTGTTGTTTTTTGAGATAGTGTCTCAGTAACATTTTTGCTTGGGCAAGACTTGACCCTTAATTCTTTTGTCTTTACCTCCCAACTAGCTGAGATTGTAGGCATGGCTCCACCATACTTGGCCCTAGTTAAATTTTATTTTTTCTGTTTTAGACAAGTGGTTCTTTTGTTTTGTTTTTTAAAAAAATACTTTCTATTGGGGCTGGGAAGATGGCTCAGTGGTAGAGCGCTTGCCTTGCATGCATGAGGCCCTGGATTCGATTCCTCAGCACCACATAAGCAAAATGAAAAAAGCCGGAAGTGGCGCTGTGGCTCAAGTGGTAGAGCTCTAGCCTTGAGCTGAAGAGCTGAGGGACAGTGCCCAGGCCCAGAGTTCAGGCCCCACAACTGGACCCCCCAAAAATTTTTTTTTTCTATTATTATTTTATTTATTTATTGTGAAAATACGATACAGAGGGTTACAATTACATGGGCAAGATAATGAGTACATTTCTTATCAAGCATTGTTGCCTCCTCCTTTGTTTCCCCTTACCATCCCTTCCCATCACCCCCCCCCACCCCCCCCACCCCCACCAAAGTTGTAAAGTTCATTTTTTGACATAATGACTTGTATATCTCATTGTTGCAGTGGATCCACCTGTATCTATTTAAACGATTTGTTTTTTCCCTTCCCCTCCACAAATTATACCAACATCAAATATAATGAAAGCAAGGGTTATACAAAGCAACAAAGAAATCATCTTAAACATGTTTAGAAACAATCGCAAGAAAGAAAACACATTTGAATACTTACCTTGGGGTTCATTTCACCTAACATCAACTTATCTGACCTTTTCTGCTTGTCTCAGACATATACTAGTTATTGCAGATAAGGGAAACCATGTGACTTATGTTTCTTTTGTTTTTGTGTCTTTTTTGTTTTAAAATTTTGCTGGTGGCAAAGGAACCTTTAGGGCCTTGCAACATGCTAGGGGAATACTTTACCACTGAGCCATATCACTAATCTTTGGTCTTTTATTTCTTTTTTTTGGGGGGGGGGCGGGAGGTCCGGTCATGGGGCCTGAACTCTGGGCCTGGGCACTGTCCCTCGGCTCTTCAGCTCAAGGCTAGCGCTCTACCACTTGAGCCACAGCACTACTTCCAGCTTTTTTCTTTTTGCTTATGTAGTGCTGAGGAATCGAACCTAGGGCCTCATGCATGCAAGGCAAACGCTCTACCACTGAGCCATCTTCTCAGTCCTGGTCTTTTAGCTCTACCACTGAGCCATCTTCTCAGTCCTGGTCTTTTATTTCTTAAGACATGGTCAGTAAGAGCATATAACCTGGGCTACTTCTCCCTTGTCATGCTTCCTTGTCACCTGTTTCATGTGTCCTGAGGCATAGGCGCCTCAAGACATCATTCCCAGCACTAAGTGAGGTTCTTAACTTGTCCTTCACAAATATTTCTGTGGTTAACAATTATACACAAACATTGTACAAAGTTCAGCTGGGTGCGGTGGCTCATGCCTGTAATCCTAGATACTCAGAAGGCTGAGATCTGAGGATCCCAGTTCAAAGCCATCCTGGGCAGGAAAGTCCAAGAGACTCTTATCTCCAATAAACCACCAGAAAACTGGAAGTGGCACTGTGGCTCAAGTGGTAGAGTGCTTGCCTTGAGCTGAGGAGCTGAGAGACAGTGCCCAGGTCCAGAGTTCATGCCCCATGACCGACCAAAAAAAAAAAAGGATATAGTTCAGACTTTCATATATAGACATATACTATTGAAATTAATAAAAAATAAAAGTATGCACAAGTTTAATAGTACCTTTTTGTATTAAGCACTTTGTGTGTGTGTGTGTGTGTGTGTGTGTGTGTGTGTGTGTGTGTGTGTGTGTGTGTGTCTGTCTGTCTGTCTGTCTGTCTGTCTGTCTGTCTGTCTCCTGGGGCATGAACTCGGGGCCTGGGCAGTATACCTGAGCTTTTCTGCTCAAAACTTCTACTTGAGGGCTGGGAAGGTGGCTCAGTGGTAGAGCGCTTGCCTTGCATGCCTGAGGCCCTGGGTTCGATTCCTCAGCACCACATAAGCAAAAAGAAAAAAGCCGGAAGTGGCGCTGTGGCTCAAGTGGTAGAGTCCTAGCCTTGAGCTGAAGAGCTGAGGGACAGCGCCCAGGCCCAGAGTTCAGGCCCCACGACTGGACCCAAAAAAAACACAAAAACTTCTACTTGAGCCGAAGCTCCATTGTTGGTTAAATGGAGATAAGAGTCTCGCTGACTTTCCTGCCCAAGCTGGCTTTGAACCTTGATCCTCAGATCTCAGCCTCCTGAGTAGTTTAGGATTATAGTCATGAGCCACCAGCACTGAGTTTAAGCACTTTTTAAAAACAGATACTTAATGTATGTAATACTATGAAATTTTACAATCAAAGTGCTAGCAAATCAAAACAAGCACTAGAGACTTCAGTCTAAGACAATGACTCTTACTTTTTATTGTTTTTGTTTTGTTTTTGCTTAGTAGAACTATTTTCGGTATGTGAAACACACAAACTTAGAATTGAATTTGTTGATTTAAGAAAGGTCAAATGGCTTAATGCTGGAGCTATATATTGGACTTTTTTCTGATTTGTACTTGCTTTCTAACCCAGTCTTCTAATTACCTATTTTCTGTTCTTTATTTTAAGGATAATTATGGCAATCATACTGGAATGAATCTGGTTGGCACTGTAGTAGCTACCATTAAAGGTTTTAATGAGGAGGATATAGATATCCCACTCTTCATTGGGAAAGTTAGAACACTTGAGTTTCCTTTTGTGAATGGTTCAGCTGAAATCACAGTAAGTTTGGGTCCTGGCTAAGACTTCGGTGGTTAATACTCTAAACATGCATATTAAGACACTTAATTGGTGTGTGTGTGTGTGTGTGTGTGTGTGTGTGTGTGTGTGTGTGTGTGTGTGTGTGTGTGTGTGTGTGTGTGTGTGTGTGTGTGTGTGTGTGTGTGTGTGTGTGTGTGTTATATATATATATGAAGCTGTAATACTTAATGTAATAATTTCAAGTTTGAAAGTCTGCTAAAATATTTTGTGATTTTTTGCTCTGTTACAAATTAAACCCTAAATCATCATTACTAATAGCAAGATCTTTTCCCCTGTGGAATGACAACTTTCTCTGATTCTTATGATTTTAGCTTTAATGACAGTATTTTCATATTTCATTATAATATTGCCATTTTTGATAGAAACAATAAGATATAGACTATGAAATTTAATAACTAATGACTAGCTTTGTTATCTTTTTTCTAAAGTGAAATTTTTTTATTTCCACTAAAAATATATCATGTTAAAATCATAAAGAATCATGACTGTCACCCTTTAGAGATAAAAATGATTTAACAGTTTAGTACATAACTTTGGAGAGTATATATCTACTGACACAGTATTGCATATGTTCTGTGTTTACGACCATAGCATCATTTTTATTAAATGTCTGTAGTTTATAACATTAAGATCTTCATTTCTGATTTGGAGGCACCTATAGATCTGGTATCAGAATTCTCTTATAGCATACGTAGGGCCCTGAACAATGGCTGCTTTTCTTGTTGGACCTGTTTTCTAGTCAGTCAGATCCATCTGATATTGATAGTGTCAGTTGCCACCTCATTCACATTTCTTATTTTATTACAGTCATGAATAAAGTTGTTTAAAAAGTGTGAGAAAGGGACATGTTTAACATTGTTTTACAATTTACCTATTCCCTGTTCATATTTTAAGATAATCCTGGCTCCCAAATTTTTTTCCTTTTATCTCTATAGTATGTTGTTGTCTTGGGGGGCGAGGTTGTTTCTTGATGGATGCTAGAGATTGAGACAAGAGCCTCTGTTGTCTACTAAACCATATCTCCAGCCTTTCAGGTGTTTTCTCAAGAAAAATTTAGAAAACATGTCCTGAATGCTCATGTACAAGAGTTGCACATTTGTTTAGAAAAATAATCATTGCTGGGCTGGGAAGGTGGCTCAGTGGTAGAGCGCTTGCCTTGCATGCATGAGGCCCTGGGTTCGATTCCTCAGCACCACATAAACAAAAAGAAAAAAGCCGGAAGTGGCGCTGTGGCTCAAGTGGTAGAGTCCTAGCCTTGAGCTGAAGAGCTGAGGGACAGCGCCCAGGCCCAGAGTTCAGGCCCCACGACCAGACCCTCTCCCCCACCCCCCAAACAATCATTGCTTTGTTTCAGATTATAATTTATATTTGCTATGTTATTGGCATTCTCTGTATTATTTGCCTACTTGCTGTGGAAATTTCATTCTTTTTTTAGCGTGTAAAAATATGTTTTATTGTTCTTTAAAAGGGCTTGTGGTTTTTTTTTTTTAATTTTATTTTATTTGTGAACATACTGTACAGAGGGGTTACAATTACATGGGCAGGATAATGCATACATTTTTTACCAAGCATTGCAGCCTCCTCCTTTGTTTACCCTTCATATCCCTTCCCAGCCTCCCCAATCCCAATCGCAATCCCCCCCCCCCCCCCCGACGTTGTAAAGCTCGTTTTGGACATGACAACTTGTACTTCTCATTGTTGCAACAGGTCCACCTGTATCCTTAAACGACTTGTTTTTCCCCATCTCCTCCACAAGTTATACTGACATCAAATATAGTGAAAGCAGGGGTTATACTGTGGGGGAGGGACATACAAAGCAACAAAGAAGTAATCTTATAAATGCATTAGAAACACATGCATGAAAGAAAAAAACATTAAAATACATATCTAAGGGTTCATTTTCTTAACATCACATCATCTGACCTTTTCCGCTTGACTCATACATATACTAGATATTTGTGGTTTGGTTTTAATCAAGCTGTACACCTCTCATCAGTTTGACACCTCTTCCCATGTCAGACTGGCTTCAGCTAGCAATACTTCATTAAATCCAAAACAACAACAAAAGTTTTAAATTTGAGAGAAAGAAAATCCAGTTCTGAGAACATTAGTTTGTAATTTAAAATAAAATCAGGGCAAATGTTTCATGTTCCTTTATACACCCTTCTCACACAGAACCAGGAATGTAATTCTCCTTAGGCAGGTACTAACACATGTCAACTGAAAAGGTTTTTTGATGGTATTGATCAAAACTTAGAATCAACAGCCTTTATCTACACTTAGAAAGGTATGATGTTCTGACCTTGAGTAATCTATTATTAACTTTAAAATTCTAGAATGAATGGCAAAAGTCATTTTTTTCTTCTGTCATGAAGGAGAAAATATACATTTGCACTTAAAAATAAAAACTCTTATCAGTAGGAAAGAGGCAGTTTACATAGCCAGTCAACATGTGAGGTATCATCAGTGTGAGATGAGGTTCATTCCTACTGGCCTAGCTGATGCTACAAAATGAGAAGCTTATAGCTTGGCACAGCAAATTCCCATAGGACATGATGACTCTAAGCCTGGATTCAGAGCCTTAGAAGCAGGGCAGTACTAATCTGAAATTTAATTCTTACTTGTAAAATAGAGTAAGAGCCCCCAGTGAAGTCCCTCCACGCCCTTTGTCATTGTAGCCTGGTTGTAACTGCCTTCTACAAATGAAAAAGTGCTGAATCCAGAGGAGAATCTGTAAACATGCCACCATACCACCTCCCAAGCAACACAGTCCCTTTGCTACTGATCTGGGCTGCTTAATATTGCTTGCTTATGCTGCCTGGTACAGCCTGTGGACACACATTCATTAGGCATCACTAACTCCAAACTGATTTTTTTTCCCCTTATCTCAGAAAGAACCTAGTAAGAAAATAACAAGGCAATCAGTGGCTAAGCTGAACTGTACATATAGGGAGCAGTTTCTCAAGACCAAAATACGATGAATTTGCTGTTGCTCCTTTGTTTCTGGAAATCTAGAGTACAAATAAGTCCTAAAATAATAAGAACCTATAAGTAACTATTCTGACAGAAAAGTCCGAATAGAGCTATAGCCCCCAATTCTTCAGTGTACCACTGTGTTCTAATTCTCTGCCTGGACACATCTTTAGTAATGGCCTGAGTTATCTTCTTAAACAAGCTTTCTGGGATATCCATTTAGCTTCAATGAATGAGAAAGATTTCTACTTTCAGCTAAGTTGTACAAGCATACTCCTTCAAATGCCATTTCCCAGTAATTTACAAAAGCAAAAGGCTCCTGACTACTTTGCCTAATATTAGATTGGGGCTTTGAAGAAAAGAAACTGAACACCCCATCATCAGTAAACACTAAAAACCACCTGCATCACACACATACACACACACACACACACACACACACACACACACACACACACACACACACACGCACGCACGCACGCATGCACGCACGCACGCACAACTGTTCTTTTTCATTCTTATATGCATTTGTCCATTTCATGTATGCTAAATTCTTGCTTATACTTGGGTCTACTTTTGGACTCGTCATTTTTGTTAGTCTGGCTATCTCCCCTCCCCCCCCCCCCCAATAGCTATACATCAAGCAAACTTGGATGTATCATAAATATCTTAAATAGAATTAAAAAAGGAGTAACAATGCAAATTGCAATTTTATCTTTCTTTTGGGGTAATGGGGTTTTGAACTCAGGGTCTTGTGCTTAACTAAATAACCATTTAAGCCACATTCCTATCTTAAAGTCTAAATTTTATAGTTTTGGGGCAGTACTGCAGTTACAGTTGAGAGCCTTGAACAATTTCTGACACTGGGTAATGGATACATGAAAGGTTTATTACCTAATTCTATAATAGAAAAGAGGAAAATTTCAAGGGAAAATTAGTTTTTTAATTTATTAATTGGGAGAGAAATTTTTTCTGCATATATATGTGGATGCATATAATGGAATAATAGAAGATTAGTATACTGTATGTTTTTTAAAACCTTCCAACAGATTTCTTGCAAGTAAGCAAGGTAAAAAGATAATCCAGTAAAAAAATAAAATGAGTAAGCATTTAATGGAAGAAAAAGTATAAATAACAGGAAAACATGAAAAGCATGACCTCAGTAGTACTTTGGGAGAGGCTAGTCAAATAGTAATAGAATTTTAATCCCACTTGCTTAGAAAAAAATTATGATTGCGACTAAATGTTGGTCAGTATCAGGGGAGTTGAGTACTTTCCTATGATGTTGATGAGAAAATAAGTGATACATCCCTTTCTACTAAAAAAAAAAAAAGAAAACAAGGAAATTTGATACATACCAATTAAAATAATTTGTTTTACTAGTTATTATATTTCTCATTATCTATCCTAGAAAACACATTTACAAAAAACATTCAGTGACATATTCTTTGCTGTGTTACAGGTGATGACTTAAAATTTTCAAACTTAAAGTGTTCATTATCGAATGAATGGGTGCTGTAGTGTATACTGTTAAAATGTTTAAATTGATAGCTATGTATTTTATGATTTGATAAATTGTGAGTTGTTAACTATTAAGTGTATATGTTACCTTTTCAATAGGAAGTACAGTTTTGTGTTGACATTCATGTATAATACATTGAAAATGGTTTCCAGTAATTGGTTGGAAATGAGAATTGCTTTTATGGCAGGCTTACATTATCTATTTTTTATTTAAAAAATTCTTAAACTACAGTTGTCTGTCTTGGGAGTGATCTATACTGTTTTCTAAATTTAAATTTTTTTGTCATTTTACTTTTCTATTTATATTTACTGTAAAAAAATAGCCAATATCTATTATTTTCTGTAGAACTTTGAAAAAAATCATTTGGGGTAAAATTTTGTAGTTTTCATTATTTACTGTAGCCTTAAGCTAAAGCATATTTAGAGTTTTTGTGCATTAATGAAAGAACTTTTATAAACAAATCTTAAGCTTTTCAGATATCTCTTATTCTGTCACATGGGACTGGTGGATCTATTTCCATGGTAACAAGCTGTAATTTAAACTCAGCCTTGGGCTTTGGGCATTTCTTTGTGATTGCTTTTATTAACTGTCATAACATTAGCTATTTCGCACTGCTTCAGATTAATGGATAAAATTGAGCAGACTTTATAGGTCAGAATGTAATGGACATTGAAGTATCTGATGTGAAGAAGGTACTTTTTCTTTTTATTTTCTTTTACATGTAAAATTTGCATGATTTGTACTGAAAAGGTCATTTAGCTTTCACACTAATAACAAAAGGTAAACTGATTTGTTTTATGTGTCCTGGGTAGTAATGGTGATGGTTTAATCTTTTTTGAAAATGAGTATATTTCAACTTTAAAGATTGGCCTCTTATTTGTAAATAGCATGATGGAAATACATAATATTGAAAGTTTTCTTTTTAAATTTAGTTTTCCTTCCTTTTTTTTTTTTTTTTTTTTAATAGAGTCTAGTGCTGGCAGAAAATAGTCCTGGAAAGGATAGTACTGAATATATTATTATTTTTGAGCCTCGGTTATCACCTTTAACAAGAACATTAGAGCCATATATACTACCATTTATGTTTTATAACGGTAAGTTTTACAGTGGTAAATTTCTAAAGTCCATTATTAAATCCCATTTGTAATGGTAGTTTCAATTAGTTAGTTTTGCTTTCTGTTAATATGACGCTGAATTTTGGTAAATCACAGTTTTTAAGTTGTTAACATTATTTGAATTTTTTTTCTTAGATGTTATAAGTAGCAACAAATAGTAATACTTACAAAAGAAGTTAACATGATGCTGTATTTTGGTAAAGTCACAGTTTTTAAGTTAACATTATTTGAATTTTTTTTCTTAGATGTTAAGAAGCAGCAACAAATGGCAGCACTTACAAAAGAAAAGGACCAGTTATCTAAATCTATTATTATGTATAGAAGTCTATTTGAAGCAAGCAAACAGCTTCTTGATGAAATGAAATGTAAGTCATTTTGTTTTCAAAAGCAGTAAAGAGTTATGCTTGGGAAATGATCATGCAGGTGGTAGAAACTGTGAGACTTATCTTGTGTCTGTTTTCATTGTACTGTAAGTAAAATGAAGAAAATTGGCTTTTTTTCTTTTAAACTCAGAACCAGGCTACTTGGCAGGCTTGTTTTGCTAATGCTCCTCTACCACTTCATATATGCTTCCAGCCTAAGCTATCTTTCAAATCTTGAACCTTGATCTCAGCCTCTTGAGTATAGCTAAGATTTACAAGCATAACCTGCTATATTGCTTTTTAGCAGTTTTTAAGATAAAATGTCTATGTATCTTGCCACCAATTGTAAAATTTTGGGGTTTTGTATTAGAAGTCTCAATATGACACAAATTTAAGATTTCTCACATATTCATGGTATTTGTGCCTAGTGCCTACATTATACCTAGCCTTAAATTATCACATAGTAAATTCATATTTAGCTTGAGTCATAAACTATATGCACTCTAGGGGTGTATGGGGCCATAAGCAGTAAAACTGAAAAATATATCACTTATTCTTAAGTCAGTCCAGAATGTTTGCTTCGTTTTTAAGTGATAAAATTAAAACAAGGCATTGACTGTATTTGCTCTATCCCTTTGTCTGTTTACATTTTAACTTGTGTTTTTACTTTGTATACTAGTTATATAGTTAAATAGTGTTATATACTTAATATTTTCATCAGCTAACCAACATACATTTATTGCCATTTTTAGATATCTATATGCAACATCAGAGATCTTGTAGACATTAAGTTAGGTAATAGCATATCATTTGCATAGCACTGTTTTTATTGTATTAATTGGTTCTGATACTATCCATGTATAGTTATTTGTAAATCATTTGTGGCATAGGATGTGATATTCCTTTTAGCCACATTAATTTTATTTTTCCTTTTTATACAGTAGAATTGAACATTAATATTTATAGTTTAATCTTGAGTTTCTAAAGTAAGTGCCTGTCAATTTTCATTTTACCATCAAACATTAAATAGAAAATAAAAAATTAAATTTTTTTAAAGCTAAATTTTGAGGATTTTTTTTTTTGTTTGTTTGGTTTTTTTTTTTATTGTAAAGATACTATACAGAGGGTTACAGTTACATGAGTGAGGTAATGAGTACACTTCCACTTCCTCTTGAACATTGTTACCCCCTCCATTGTTTTCCTTCTACCATCCCCTCCCTCCCTCCCTTCCCCAAGGTTCTTTTTTTTTTTTTTTTGATTGTGATTAAGTGATTACTTAATTTCCGGAAATTCACAGTATTGTGGAATAATGATGCTCATTTAAAGTCACAAGTTCATTCTAACTTTCCTGGAGCAAATTGTCTATCACAGTCTGTAATATATAACGGTGCTCATATGTTATATAAATTTTGAGGATTTTTAAAAATTGAATTTTTTTGTTCTCAATTTTAGGCCAAGTGGAAGAAGCAAAATTAAAGGAGTCCCAGTTGCGAAATGAGTTGAAAACATATAATATTGATATTCCTACAACACAACAGGTATAGCTTACAAAGTATACATTAAATGTTATTTTAGTTTTTATTTTTGGCACAGCTAGTTGTTTGAACTCTTTGTCTCTTGTTTGTCAGACAGGCTCTGTTACCACTACTTCAGCCCTATTTGCATTGGGTTTTTTTGTTGTTGTTGTTTTGTTTTGTTTTTAGTGATAGTCTTGTTTCTTACCCATGAGCATGTTTGGACCTTAGTCTATCTTTATGCTTCCGGTCCTCCCTGAGATGAAAGGCACTATTTCATGTGTTTGAAAACTTCCTGTAGTTTCTTTTGTTGTTGATTCGTATTTATATTCCATTGTGGTCTTACAGAAGAGAGGGGGTTATCTCAGTTTTCTTACATTTATTCAGACTCACTTTGGGTCCGGCTTGAACTCTGGGCCTGGGCGCTGTCCCTCAGCTCTTCAGCTCAAGGTTAGCACTCTACCACTTGAGCCACAGCGCTACTTCCAGCTTTTTTTTTTTTTTTTTCTGCTTATATGGTGCTGACGAATCGAACCCAGGGCCTCATGTATGCAAGGCAAGCACTCTACCACTGAGCCATCTTCCCAGCCCTGAGACTCACTTTGTATCTTAAAATATTCTGGTGGAGGATGAGAGAGAATGAAGTTGATAGGGAAACATTGTATGTGTGATAATGTCACAAAATCTCCTTTGTGCAACTAATATATTCTAATAAAAACATCTATTTTTGAAAAAGTTATATGGGTGTCTGAGAAGAATATATTGTATAGCTTCTGGATCTTATATTCTGTAGATTTCCATTATGTTCATTTTGGCCTATACTGTTGAATAATTCTGAAGATTTTTTTTGTTGATTTCTTTTTAATCTGGATGTCTATTGGTGAGAGTGAGCTGTTGATGGCACTCACTATTACTGTATATAAGTTCATTAGTTTTTTTTTTTAATGAAATTTGAGTATTTCAGTATTTGGTTTGTATATACCAACTATTGTAGAATTGTTATCTCCTGTTTTAAAAAAAATTGGAGTTTGAACTTGAGACTCCACTACTATTTGAGCCCTCCTATCTCTACTTGGACTATTCGCTTTATTAATGTGAAATCACCATCTTTGTTTTCTCTAATTTTGGTATGAAATCTAATTTATTAGATTGGAATAGAGTTGTACTCTCTCTTACTTTTGCTTAGAAGAATTTTTTTCCATCCTTTCATGTAAGCCAATGTTTCAGTGAGATGGGTTTTAACCCACCTTTTCTCTGTCTTTTGTTTGAAGAAATACTAGTAACATTTTGTGTTAATATTGAAAGGTATGTCATTTTGCTGGGTTTTTTTGTGGGAAAGAGATGATATTTGCTTCTTTACTAATCATTGCCATATCCTGATCTACTCATCTGCTGGGATTTATCCTTTATTGCTTTTTCCTGGTTGCATTTACCATGATTTTCTTTTTTCTTCTTTGCCAGTCCTGAGGCTCAGACTCAGGCTCTGGGCACTGTCCCTGAGCTTCTTTGGCTCAAGGCTAGCACTCTACCCACTTGAGCCATAGCACCACTTCTGGCTTTTTCTGTGTATGTGGTACTGAATCCAACTCAGTACTTCATGCATGGTAGGCAAGCACTCTACCACTAAGCTATTTTCCCAGCTCATATGATTCTCTGTGTGTGGGATCTCTTTGTGGTTTAATGATCATGAGTAGTTTTTGTTTATTGTAGAAAATGTATATTTCTTTGTCAATTAAGAAGATACCTTTGTTATATACATTTAATCTAGGTTAATAGTTACTCTAAGGGCTTGGAATGCCCTTTGTATGCTTTATTTCCAAGCCCTTCTAGCCTTTAGTGTTAGAAAGTTTTTCTGAGGTCTGCTTTTATACGTGATTTATTTGTCTTGCAGTTTTTAATATTCTGTATTTTTAGTGTTTTAACTGACCTTTTTCTGTTTTTGTTTTTGTTTTTTTCTGACCTTTTCTATATGGTGTTCTGAAAACTCCTGCACTTGGATTGCCCTCTCTTAGGCAAGATTGGGGGGTTTTGCTTCTACCTTTTAATGAATATATTTTTATTTCTTATATTTTTCTCCTTCTACTTTAGAGGCTTGGTGTTTTGATGGTATCCCAAAAATGTTCTGTTCATATTTTCTGTTATTTTTATTTGTATGATTATTTTAATTCCTCTATTTTTGTTACTGATACTCTATTTTCAACCTTGATTCTGTTAGCAAGACTTTCAGCTCTTTTTTGGGGGGGGGATGGCAAGGGGTCAGTTGTGGGGCTTGAACTCTGGGCCTGGGCGCTGTCCCTCAGCTCTTCAGCTCAAGGCTAGCACTCTACCACTTGAGCCACAGCACCACTTCGGTTTTCTGGTGGTTTATTGGAGATAAGAATCTCAGCTGGGCACCAGTGGCTCTTGCCTGTAATCCTAGCTACTCAGGAGACTGAGATCTGAGGATCAGGGTTCACAAAGCCAGCCCAGGTAGGAAAGGCTGTGAGACTCTTCTCTCCAATAAACCACTAGAAAACCGGAAGTGGTACCTGCTTGAGCTGAAGAGCTGAGGGACAGCGCCCAAGCCCAGAGTTTAAGCCCCACAACTGACAAAAGAAAGAAAAAAAAAAGAGTCTTACTTTACTTTGTGGGCTAGCTTTGAACCGAGATCCTCAGATTTGTTTCCTGAGTAGCTAGGATTACAGGTGTGAGCCACTGGCGCCTGGCTTGACTCATTTTTAAATTTGTATTACTGAACTTTCAAGAATTTCAATCGGTTTTTTTTTGCCCTAGTACTTCTATATTTTTATTAAATTCTTCTCATATATTTCAGATTGCTTTCCTTATTTCTTTCAGCTGTTTATTTGATTTTTCTTTAGGCTCATTTAGCTCTTTATATTCTCTAAGTTCTTTCAGGAAGTTTATACATGTCCTTTTTAATGACATTGATCATTCTTAGCATTGTTCATTCTTTAAAAGTTCATACACTGCATTATTGTTGAAATCCTTTATTGTGGAATTGTTGACTTTTGGAGGTCATATGGTGTCTGTTTCTTCCTATTACTTGTGTTTCTGCATTGTGATTTACATATCTGATGCCAAGATGTTTGTTGGGAGTTTTAATCAACTATAATAGTTGAAATGTCTCAATTTTTAAATAGGATCTGTGTGGTGGCCTGGAGGTGGAGGGTATACACATATGACTTCTGTTGGCATCTCGAGCTTCCCTTCCCTCACCCAGGAGGGAAGAGATGAAATATGTGATCTCTCTTATGTTACCTAACACTTCTCATTGACCAAGCCAAGACTGAACATATCTGATCCTCCATTTTGCCCCCTGATTGTTTTTTCTTTTGGTCTTGGGGCTTGAACTTGGTCTGGGAGCTGACGCTGAGTTTTTGTGCCCTACCATTTGAGCCATAGTTCCATTTCCAACTTTTTGGTAGTTAATTGGAGAAGAATCTCATGGACTTTCATGCCCCAGCTGGTTTCAAACCACAATCCTCAGATCTCAGTCTCCTGAGTAGCTTGGATTGCTGGCATGAAGCACTAGTGCTTGGACCCCCTGATTAACTTTTATGTTCTCACATTTTCCAAATTGTTGAGTTTTCTCTGTCATCCTTATTGGCTGCCTGTTAATGATAGTATTGGCCTTATGGATAAAATTTTCTATATAAATTACAGGTGTCATACATTGAAGCACTTTTGAAAAGAAAGATAGCAGAACAAGAAGAACTAAAGAAAAAACCCAGAAGGTCATGTACACTTCCAAATTATACTAAAGGAAGTGGAGATGTTTTGGGAAAGGTTTGTATTTAAGTTATTTAAGAAACAGTACATTCTTGTTACCTTGTATCATTTTTGTTTAAAATAGAACTTCACTGAAACAAATTGCACTGGCTGAGGAGAACTGAGGTATGACCTAACTGCTCTGATTACTAGTCTCAGTGTTTAACAGATCCTGTCCAGCAGTTTACTCCCTGAGAAGAGAGAAGGCTGTGGAAATTTTCATTATTCATAGGGTCTGTCAGCAGCTGTGTCTTCAGACCAACTTAAGATGGAGAAATATCAACAGTGTTCTTTTGAGTTCCAAATCTTATGCTATTATAGAAACCCTAGATTTAAGAAAAAGGAACAGTAAAAAAAAGTTTGTGCATATTTTACTACAAAGTAAAATAATTATCATTCTTTCTAAGTTTTTTTTCATTTTTATCCTAGTATTATTTAATGATGAACGTTTCTTTTTCACATTTTTTTCTCAATTAGAACTTCTGTTTGCAATCACTGCTATGCAATTATTGCTAAGTTCATTAGATGACTGTTGCCTTAGATCTTTATAGTTGCTATATTCTTGTAAATATATTTTACTCCATTATAATATTTCTTTTGGAAAATAAGTTTGTCACACATAAGAAATTATTTCTTTAGCTTATATTTTATTTACCTCTATTAATCCTTCCTACCTTGTCAAGAACTTTTTATCTTTGTTTACAGCAGTTTCCCCCACCCCACTCCCCCATCCCCAGTCCTGGGGCTTGAACTGAGCACCTGGACACTGTCCCTGAGCTTCTTTTGCTCAAAGCTAACACTCTATCACTTGAGCCACAGTGTTACATCTGACTTTTTCTGATTATGTGGTACTGAGGAATTGAACCCCGGGCTTCATGCATACTAGGCAAGCACTCTACCACTAAGCTACATTCCCAGCTTGCACTAACTTTAACATTTCCTTCTTTCACACCCCTCCCTCTTTTTTGTCTTAACTTTTCTTCCATTGACTTCTAGTGAATTGGAAAACAAGCACAGACATTGTAGTATATCTAACAGCAACTTAAAGCACTATCACTGCTAGGGAGATGTGTGCTACCAAATCAGGTTAAGTAAGACTATGCCAACACAGTAAATGAGGTTTTGATATTGAGCAGGAATGTCTGTGCTTAAAGGCAAATATTTGTAAATAATTAAATGGGTATCCTAAGTTTCAAGGAAATTTTCCCGTTAGCATAAATCAATGAAACAATTCTTATTTGTGATATTTAGATTAGTATTCTAAAAGAAATAGTATAATACTGAAGTGAAATATTTGCTTGAGAAGATCTATTATCTGTATATGCTTAATTGAATATAAGTTGTATTTTATTATTTAAATATAGCTATTCTTAATGCAGAGATTAAAGTATAAAAAACAGTGTGTCTTTAATTAGCTAAGACTATTTGCAACAGTTTTATTTACTTGCAAGTTTACTGGTGTTTAAGACATTTTCCCTCCAAAAAAATTTAATAACAGAATAGATAGCTTCATACATGGAAGTTAATATAAGTTTTTAAAGCTTGAGTGTTCTCTTTTTTTTGATAGTCTTACTGTGTAACTAAGGTTGGCTCAAACTCAGCCTCTCAAGTGCTAAGATTACAACTGTGCGCCACCTCACTTGGATGAGAATTTTCTTATTCATATATTTCAGAAAGATATTTTGCTTTTTAGTTTTAAACGTTTAAAATATTTAATGACAGATTTTTATGTTTATTTTTAAATGTTTTACTTGATGTTAAAATGAATTGTAGATTGCACATCTTGCACAAATTGAAGATGACAGAGCTGCAGTGGTTATTTCCTGGCATCTGGCAAGTGACATGGACTGTGTGGTCACCCTAACCACTGATGCTGCACGTCGAATATATGATGAAACCCAGGGTCGTCAACAGGTGTTACCCCTTGATTCTATTTATAAGAAGACTCTGCCAGATTGGAAAAGGTCAGAGAAATGTAAAAGTAACCATTCTTTTTCTGGAATTAATCGTCTGGTTAATTTTCCAGTATTTGGATCAAACTTCGGAGCTCACACATGCTGGGAAAGATCTTTACTAAGCCTAAACCACACTCCAATCCACAGGCCATTTTGTTGTTATTGTTTTTAAAGCCTTTATTTTTCAAAATTTTTTGAACTTGAACTCTGGGCCTGGGCGCTGTCCCTCAGCTCTTCAGCTCAAGACTAGCACTCTACCACTTGAGCCACAGTGCCACTTCTAGTTTTCTTGTGGGTTATTGGAGATAAGAGTGTCACAGACTTTTTTGCCCAGGCTGGCTTTGAACCATGATCCTCAGATCTCAGCCTCCTGAGTAGCTAGGATTATAGGCATGTGTCACCGGTGCCTGGCAAAGCCTCTATGTTTTATTTCATTATTTTTTGTGCTGGTCCTGGGGATTGGACTCAGAGCCAGGACACTCTCCCTAAACTTTTTGCTCAAGGCTAAACTCTACCGCTTGAGCCACAGTGCCACTTTTCAGCCTTTTCTGTTAATGTAGTACTGAGGAACCGAATCCAGGGCTTTATGTAAGGTAAGCAAGCACTCTATCACTAAGCCACATTTCCAGCTAATTATGCCTTTAAAAAAATCACCTTAGAAAGTTTTTTAAAAAATTCATATTAGAAAGGCTAAAAGAAAATGCTAAAGAACAATTAAAATGTATAACATTGTTGTCAATAATTGTTTTTCAACTTTAGAGGGCTGATATTCATGTATGAGGACCTAAAGGAGATTAGTAACTCAGTAAGAGTCTACACTGTTAATAAACATGTTGTGATGTAATCTAAAAATAGATTGAGAAAGTAGCTGCATTTTGAACTCAAGACTATATCAATTTTCAAATTTACCATTCTGTACTACTTATACCCATTTTAGTCAACATAGGCCTTCCTGCCAGGTCAAGATCACTATATTGATAAGGGGAATACTTTTTGTGGAAAAAAAATTCTCTTGGAAAGTTCTGTTTTATCTCTACAGTTCCTGAAGAACAACTTAAGAAAATATTTCACTTAGGGAAAGAATGAATTGGGTATAAAGTTTGTTGTAGAAACTAGTTACATAATCCCCTCTGTTCCTATTCTTAGTATTCTTACCTCTTCCTTTTGGGGGATATAGGGATTTTTTTTGCCTGTTACTCTTATTAACTTCGCCACCTCCTCTATATTAAAAGAAAAGTCACCATTCATTTATTATCTCTGAAACCTATCATCATCATCATCACCATCATCATCACCATCATCATCACCATCATCATAATCATCCTTGGGCTTTAGTTGTTTCTTTCTACTCTATCAGAGTTACAGGGATTCAGAAATACTTACAGCCTCCCCTATCTGTCCATAGCCTCCCCTATCTGTCCTAGTCTTGAGCTGTGCAACTTTCTGTACCCATTCTGTGGCCTCACTTGAGGCAGTTATTATGTCTTTGGCATCCTCATATGGTCCATCTTTAGAGGCTGCCTTTCTCCTTTCCTCATCAAGCTAAGCAGTTAGCTTATATTAAAAAGTCATTTTACTTACAGTTCACTAGCACAGATAAAACCAACCAGATACAAATGGATTTTTCTTTCTTGCTATTGTTTTTAACATACTTATAATGTATAATGTAATTTTTTTGTTTCTTTGGTATGTTCCTCCCCCACAGTATAACCCGTTTTTACTGTGTTTGATTCTGGTGCCCTGCATCTTGTATATACATTTTCTAGTTTGGGGAGGGGAAGGGAAAAAACAAAACACTTAAATAGGGATACAGGTTGACCCATTATGACAATGAGATGTACAAGACACTGTGTTAAAAATGAACTTTACAACTTGTAGTGGGGAGGGAAGGAGGAGTTTGGAAGGTGGAGAGGAAAGGGATGGTAGAGGAAAAAGAAAGAGGAGGTAACAATGCTCGATAGGAAATGTACTCATTACCTTACTCATGTAACTGTAACCCCTCTGTATGCTATTTTTACAATAAAAAACTTACTTAAAAATTAAAAAAATTAAAGTGATCCTCTATAGGGCAGGAATAAAAGATCTTGAATTTCTGAAACAAAAACCAACCAGATATTTTTACATGGTAACTATTTTCATTTCTAGGACACAATATTTGATTATTTAGGGTATCATTTGTGATAGATGGGCACTTGATTGTATGGTCAAAATGATGCATAATCATGTTTCTCTTTTATTTTTTGAAATTAAGTTACATGTGTTTAATACATTTATTTATTTTTAATTTAGACCTCTCCCTCATTTCCGAAATGGAAAATTATATTTTAAACCCAGTGGAGATCCAGTCTTTGCTCGAGACTTGTTAACATTTCCAGATAATGTAGAACATTGTGAAACAGGTAAAGGGTATTGTGGTGGTTTTATTTTATATGGATATTTGTGATACAGGTGTGTAGTAATGAAAAGTATGTTCTTAGCTTGTAAGTGCTAATGTTATTAATATTCTTTAATTTTTTGGTGTTTTTAGTATTTGGTATGCTGTTAGGAGACACCATTATTTTGGATAATCTGGATGCAGCCAATCATTATAGAAGAGAGGTTTGTACTTCATTTCTTTTTTAACCTGTAGGTCCAATTAAGTCTAACTTACATTTTTATTTTTATTATTTAAAAAAAAATTTTTTTTTTGAGGGGTCCGGTTGTGGGGCCTGAACTCTGGGCCTGGGCGCTGCCCCTCAGCTCTTCAGCTCAAGGCTAGCGCTCTACCACTTGAGCCATAGCACCACTTCCGGCTTTTTTATTTTCTGCTTATGTAGTGCTGAGGAATGGAACCCAGGGCCTCATGCATGCAAGGCAAGTGCTCTACCACTGAGCCACCTTCCCAGCCCTAAATTACATTTTTAAAATTTAGCATAAGCCGGGCACCAGTAGCTTACACCTGTAATCCTGTCTACTTGGAGGCTAAGATCTGAGGATTGCAGTTCAGAGCCAGCCTAGACAGAAAAGTCCATGAGAATCTTATCCCCAATAAAGTACTCAGAAAAAGCCACATGTGGCGCTATGGCTCAAGTGGTAGAGTGCTATCCTTTAGCACAGAGGTTCCAGGACAGTGTCTAGGCCCTGAGTTCAAGCCCCCAGGATTGGAAAAACAAAAACAAAATAATAAAGACATAATAATCATTCTATTTTTGAGACATGGTGACACATGCATGTAAATCCTAGCATTCAGAAGGCAGAAGCAGGCAGGTTGAGAGTTCTAGGTCAGACTGGGCAACATAGTGAGATCATGTCTCTAAGAAAAACAAAAAATGTTAATGATACATGCACATACATAGCTTAAGCAAACCCAACTTAAATCCTGCATATTAATAACGTAAGATTGGACAAAATATATAAACAAATGTTCCAAGATACAAATGCAAATGAGATGTGTTTAAGGTTATGAAATTGTCTGGAACTCAAAACTCACTCAGTGTTGGTGGAAGTATAATTTAGTGTTAGTTTTCTAGGACTGCCATAACAAAATATTAGACTTGGGCAGTGTAAACAATACAAGCTTTTTATCTCACAGATTTTAGGCTGTGAGTCCAAATTCAAGCTGTTATCAGAGTTGTTTTCTTAGAACTAAGTGAGATGTCTGTTTCAGAGCTATCTCCCTGCCTTATAAATGGCTGTCTCTCCCTATATCCCTTCATATTAATGTGTGACTATTCCAGATTGCCCTCTTACAATAAGATGACAATCATATGCCATCAGACCTTACTAATGACCTCATTTTAACTTGAATGGCATGTAAAAATACTTTAATGGGAATTAGTATTTCATTCAAAGTTTAAGGGAACACAATTCAATTTATAGGAAATTTGGCAATGTAAGTATTTCAAAGTTTTATTGCTACATAACAAACTCCCTAAAAGTGTGTTATAAACAGCAGTGTTTAGTTCTTGTAACTCTGGATTTCTCCAAAGGATATTAGCTAGTAGCAGTTTGTCTAATTGCCCTGGGATGATGGAAGCTTGCTATAATTCCCCTACTTGGCTGATAGCACTGGTCACCATCTGGTCAGTCAGCTAGCATTGTCCAGTGGTTCAGTTGTCCCTGTCTGCATGGATGGTGCCATTAAGAGTTTTATAAATCTTTTTTTCCCTTCCGATCCCTTCCTATCCCTTCCTATCCCTCCCCCTCACCCCCCCCCCCCCAAGCAGTTTTAGAAATCTTAGCGTGCTCAGTGGTATGCATTTGTATTCCCAACACTTAGGAGTTTAAAGCCAAAGGGCCATTTAAGTCTAAGGGTTTGAAATCACATCCTAGGAGGGTAGTACTACCATGCTTGGCTTGACTGATACACAGGCAAAGGAGGAAAAAAAAATTTATTTTTCAATCCATTAAGTTCCAAGTTAGAAATACCTTGCTTGAAATTATTCTTGAGGGGCTGAGAAAGTGGCTCAGTGGTAGAGTGCTTGCCTTGCATGTATGAGGCCCTGGGTTTGATTCCTCAGCACCACATAAGCAAAAAGGAAAAAGCTGGAAGTGGCGCTGTGGCTCAGGTGGTAGAGCACTAGCCTTGAGCTGAAGAGCTGAGGGACAGTGCCCAGGCCCAGAGTTGGCCCCACGACCTGACCCAAAAAAAAAAAAGAAAAAAATTTCCAGTCTTCAAAAAAATACTTTAGGTGAGGATTGTAGTTAAGAATAAAACTGGGTTATATAGCAAAAGGTGTGTTTAAAAAATAAAAAATACCAAGTATATACAAAATAGGTATTTTTACCTTTTAATTATGGCATCTATTGAGTTTCTTCCAAATATCTGAAGTTATATACAATGCTCTAAGTACGGTTTTAGAGTCTCTTGAGCAAAGGCTTGTGTTGTTCCTTGTATATTTCAGTAGTCTGTTATTTTTCTCTAAATTCTTTACACCATTTATATTAGCACTTCAACTTCTTGTTGATTCAACCCCTTGCCTGTCTCTACAAAGGTTGTAAATAAGTGATATTGAGAATTGCAGTCCTGTTGTTCATTCACAAAATTTGCAAAAACTGTCGTGACTTTCAGTCTTGACAGGATTTAAGTGAAGTAGAATTATAAAATCAAGAGGGCAATTAAAACTGTCTATGAAAGTAATGTTTTCAGAAGTGTTACAAAGAGATTATCTTCTCCATATTGTCAGCCTGTTGGCAAAGAAACATAAAGAAATCTATAAACTTAAATATTCATTATTTGAGATATTAAACCTTAAAATTTCGTGTTGCCAGGCACCATTGGCATTACCTATACAAAACACAAATACAGGCCAGCCGCCGGTGGCTCAGGCCTGTAATCCTAGCTACTCAGGAGGCTGAGACCCAAGGATCGCAGTTCAAAGCCAGACTGGGTAGGAAAGTCTATGAGACTCTTATCTCCAATTAACAACCAGAAAACTAGAAGTGGCTTCTGTGGCTCAAGTGGTACAGTACTATCCTTGAGCTGAAGAGCTCAGCTATAGCACCCAGGCCCAGAGTTCTAAACCCATGACCAACAAAACACAAATGCAAGCCAAATTAAGTTGTGGTCATTTATTTTACCAAACCAAATACCTTTTTGAATGCGTAAATAGTTCACCACAAGATTTCTATAAAAAGCTGTCAGACTAGTACTCAGGAGACTGAGGCAGGAAGATCGTAAGTTTGAAGTCAGTCTAGACTACATAAGAAGACTCTTTAAAAAAAAAAAAAAAAAAAAAAAAGCCGGGCGCTGGTGGCTCACGCCTGTAATCCTAGCTACTCAGGAGGCTGAGATCTGAGGATCGCGGTTCAAAGCCAGCCGGGGCAGGCGAGACCGTGAGACTCCTATCTCCAATAAACCACCAGAAAACCGGAAGTGGCGCTGTAGCTCAAGTGGTAGAGCGCTGGCCTTGAGCTGAAGAGCTGAGGGACAGCGCCCAGGCCCAGAGTTCAAGCCCCTCGACTGACAAAAAAAAAAAGATTGCTTCCCTTAGTTAATGTATGCCACTTTTTTGGTGTGGATGTGCTATATAATATAACTTAATGACACATGTAAGATTAACATTTTTTTATTAAGGTGGTATTCCAATGCACATTGTTCACATCTTTTTTTTTTTTGGTCGGTCTTGGGCCTTGAACTCTGGGCCTGAGTGCTGTCCCTCAGCTCTTCAGCTCAAGGCTAGCGCTCTACCACTTGGGCTACAACGCCACTTCTGGTTTTCTGGTGGTTTATTGGAGATAAGAGTTTTCACGGACTTTCCTGCCTGGGCTGGCTTTGAACCGTGATCCTCAGATCTTAGCTTCCTGAGTAGCTAGGATTACAGGCCTGACCCACTGGCGCCCGGCCACATCTTTTCTTTCTTTCTTTCTTTTTTTTTTTTAAATATAGAATGCCTCAAATATTTTGCATCATCTTTGTGCAGGCACCATGCTAATCTTCTCTGTATCTGTCAATTTTAGTATGTGTGTTGCCAAAGCAAGATTTTTTTTTTCTTTGTCAGCTACTTTGAGTCACAACTCCACTTTGATTTTTATTTTTTGTTTTGTTCTGTTTTTGTTTTTGGTAACTAATTGGAGATAAGTGTCAGGGACTTTCCTGTCTGGGCTGGCTTTGAATCACAGTCCTTAGATCTCAGCCTCCTGAATAGGTATTGTAAGCTTGGGCCGCCAGTGCTCAGCCTCTTTGGTTAATTTTATATGTTAAATTATTTGTGTGTCTCTGCATACTAGGTGGTTTATTGGAGATATGAGTCTCATGGTCTTTCTTGCCTGGACTGGCTTTGAACTGTGATCCTCAGATCTAAGCCTCCTGAGTAGCTAGGATTATAGGCATGAGCCACCAGCGCCCAGCTTTCCAAACTTTTTAACACTTACCTCTTCTCTTTGAGAAGCATGGAGCAAATGAGTACATAAAGGCCTGTTTCTTTGAAGCATCCTGGACATTGTGTATTTAACATTTTCGAAGCTGCCTTAATATTTACTGCCATGAATTACAGAAGCACCAAACTCTCAGGCTTCTTCCTTTCTGCACTTATCAATTAATTTAGCAATGTCACTTTTTCCATTTGTCTTGTCACTATTTTAAGCTAACACTTGGAAAAAACTCTGATGCCCTTGTACAGTTCATTATACATATCACTAACTTGTATGTCATTTCTAATCTCAGCACCCTTATTTTCCTTTTCTCAGTGATTGAAATAAGTTGCTTATTAATATCCATTTACTTAAAATAGGTTGTTAAAATCACTCATTGCCCCACACTGCTGACCAGAGATGGAGATAGAATTCGAAGTAATGGGAAGTTTGGGGGCCTTCAGAATAAAGCTCCTCCAATGGATAAACTTCGAGGAATGGTATTTGGAGCTCCAATACCGAAACAGTGCAGGATTTTAGGGGAACAAATTGGTAAGTTGAATAAGTTCAAAAATAATTTCTAATTCACTTTTTAAATCTTTTGTGGGTTTATATATTTAGATTCTGTTACAAAAAATCCAGTAATTTTTTAGGGTCATATGGTAGTTCTGTTTTAGTTTTTTAAGGAGCTTGCATACTGACTTCCATATTGACTGCAAAATTTACATTCCCACCAACAGTGTATAAAGGTTTATTCCCTGAATCCTTGATAGCATTTATTGGTTTTAGTTTCGTTTTTTTTTAAATTTGTTTAGTAGTACTAGGTTTGAAATGAGGGCTGCCACTTGAACTGTGTATCCCCAGCTTTTTTGCCACCTTAGATTTCTTTTTTTTTTCTTCTTCTTCTGATACTGGGGTTTGTACTAAGTGCCTCGTATTTACTAGATATGTATGTGCTTTATGAGGCACTTTTTTTTTTTTACACTGATGTTTTTGAGATATGGCCTCATTTTCTGGTCAGGCACATACCTAGACCATAATCATCTTATTTTTTACTTCCTACTGTAGCTGAGAGGACAGGTGCACACTACCACATATATCCAGCTTCTTCTGTTAAGATAGTCTCATAGACCATAGACTTCTACTCAGGCTAGCATAGAACTGAGATCTTCCTTCTCTTAGCTTTCCACATAGCTAAAATGATGTGCACAAATATTGATTAGAAAGAGGTCTCACATGTATGCCTGGCTTGAAGCTGTAGTCATTCCAATTTCAGCCTACTAGGCAGCTATAATTAAAGTTGTAAGGCAACAGCTCCCAGTTTTGTTTTTTTAAGGTTATATTTTAGAGAGGATATTCTGTTTTTGTTCACGCTCAGACCACAGGGCATCTCTTATAGCTTCCCTCTTAGCTGAGACCAAAGGCACGTATCACCACAACCAGCTTGTTAATGCCTCCCAATTTCTGCTTCCCAAGTAGCTGAGATTACAGACATGAGCCATTGTGCCCAGCTTTTTTTTATTTTCTTCATTATTTCCATTCAACCTGCAGACAAAATTTCAAAAGAACTCTTGTCAGCTTAGCATCATGAGATTCTGATAATGAGAAGATCTCATTTCTAGCCCAACCTAGGCAGAAAAGTCTGCAAGACTTACCACTTGAGCCACAGTACTACTTCCTGTTTTCTGGTGGTTTATTGGAGATAGGAGTCTCACGGACTTTTTGCCTGGGCTGGTTTTGAACCACAAGCCGCAGATCTCAGCCTCCTGAGTAGCTAGGATTACAGGTGTGAGCCACTGGTGCCCAGCTAAGAGTTTGTTTTTATTTTATGTTTCTCTGAATTTTTAATGAATGAACTCATAGCTACTAATATATCTCTCTTAGACCTGCCTTTGATGTGTCCCAAAAGTTGTAGTAAGTTGTGCTTTCATTTTTGTTTGTTTCAAGAAATTTTTATTTCCATTCTTATTTCTTCAATGATCATGTAAAGGTGAATTGTTCAGTCTCTATGTGTTTGTATATTTCCTGTACTTCCTTTTGTTAACAGTTTCTAGTTTTATTGTGATCTGATAAAATACAGGAAATTATCTCAGTTCTCTTTTATTTGTTAAAACATGCTTTATGTCTTAAGATATGATCTATTTTGGGCTCTTGAGAACTTGTATTCTGTGGCTGCTGAATGGAATGTTTTGTAAATATATGTGAAATCCATTTGAATCAGAGTGTACACAATTCCTTTATTGATCTTTTTTTAACCTAGATGACCTGTCTGGTGAGAGTGGGGTATTAAGATCACCCAATATTTCTATGCTGTTATAAGCAATACCTCCAATAAGCCACCAGGAAACCAGAAGTAGAGCTGTGGCTCAAAGTGATAGAGCGCTAACCTTGAGTGAATGAGCTCAAGGTTAGCACCTAGGCCCTGAGTGCAAGCCCTGTGACCAACAAAAAGAAAAAAGAATTTCAGTGTCTTTACCATTCTATATTCTTACTCAGTTCTTTGAATTTTCTTGAAATTCATCTAGGTATTTATGACTTCTTTCACTGATCACAATCTTATTATTATTTGCTATATTTGTTAACATTATTCCCACCTCCGGTCCTCAGCTCCACCCAGTCCTGAACTCCTCCCTGCTCTAGAGTTCCCACCATATAGCTGGCCACTCATTCTCTTCCCACCAGACCTACCTGCACACACAACTTGCCCCAGAGCTACCCATGTGGATGGGGGCAGATGCCATTTTGCTCCCTCTCCAAGGGAATATATGGCCCTTCTAATAAACCTTAGAATAATCTTTTCCTGTGCCTGCCTGTCTCTACGTCGGTCCCCTAGGATGGTCGTGATATATCATGATATTCATGATACAGGGGTATTGCATTTTTTTCTTCACCAAAGCTGGTCTTTAAAAGACATTACTTTTTCTTCAAATCCTAACACCAAGTTTTACATTTGCAGGAGGCATGGATTTGTCCTGCTGCTTAGAATAGCCGGTGTTCTACCAGAGCCATCTGATTTATCTTGTGATTCCAACATCGATACTATTGTATGCTAGTACATAGAATTACTTTTAAAAATTTTAAAGTAAGGGCTAAGAATGAGGTTTAGTGGTAGGGTGCTTGCCTAGCATACATGAAACCCTGGGTTTCACATAAGCAGAAAAAGCTGGAATTGGTGAGGTAGCTCAAGTGTTAGAGTGCTAGTTTTGAGCAAAAGAAGCTCTGGGACAGTGCCCAGGCCCTAAGTTCAAACCCCAGGACTGGAAAAAAAAAAAAAAAAGTAAGCAAATAAGTGCTGTTAAGACCAAGATCATCACAGGTAACTTACTGTATTAACAAGATTTAACTCTTGATAACCTAAATTTTGCATATTGTCTTTTCTCTAAGTCTAAGTCCAACAATACTAATGTTCTGTTGTACATAATTTTGTACTCATTCACATACAACAAAAGTTACTGTGAGTACTGAAAGTGACAAGTACTTTTAGAGCAAAAAAAGTTTTTTCTTAGGATTTGTAATAAGTCATAAAAAACGTAAGGATACTATCACACTCAGTTCTACATATAGAATTTATATTTGAATATATTGATCCCACCCATGTACAGTGTCCCTAATCTACATAAATTTCCCTAGTCTAAAGATGAGGATTAGGGACACTCAACCTGTAAAATCTGAAAAGTTCCAAAATCTGAAACATTTTGCTCTCAAATATTTCAAGTAAGGGTTATTCAACCTCTATTCATGAATATACTCAGATACATATGCATGTGTATTTTTTCACATGTATTCTTTGTAGAATTGTGGATAATTCTGTATAGAATTCTATGTAGAATTGTATATAATTGTCCTTAAAATACTGTTCTTATATAAAATATCTCATTTGATGTACACTATTGTTAACATGCTTCTTCCATAATTTTACATATAAACTATTGTGTATTTGCTAAATCTTAGGGTGTTTTTCTATTCCTGTGAATGTTGATCATTTTTGTATTTCATTTACAGGTTAGTATTTAACTGTTCATTTGTCCATTGGGAAAGGATTTTGCTACATTGCTCAGGCTAGATTTGAGCTCGTGACCCTCATACATTAACCTACTTAGTGCTTAGGTCACAGACATTCAGCATAAGCTCTGAACAACGTTTATAGTTTTAAAGGACTAGATAAACATGTTATTAGGTGTTACAAGTTATATTAAAGATATTGTTAAGGCATTTATACAATCATTTAATATTTAACCATAAAACTGTTCAAATCATTTTTGGTCTGTAGTTTATTAACACTGAAGTTAGAGTATATTTAATATTCAGTGTTTAGTAAATCATGCAGTCAGTAGTTTCAAACTTGATCAGTATAATACATTTTAGATCAAATAAATGTACATGTTTAAAAGATCTCCTATTATTCATTAGTTTTCACTTATGTGACCGTGGTTGAAAAAATAAAACATTATTATAATATTAATGCCCTTTCTGTTAATTCTCCCTTTCAGATTCTTTTCCTTGTATGGAATTCCAATGAATACTTTATGTCATTCAGGATAGCACTGAGACAGATGTTGATTGACCACACTTTCATGTAGAAACTTCTTAGGTGTGGGGATATAGTTTCACTGAAAGAGTATTTGCCTAACATGTGCAAGTAACTGGGTTAAAACCTCAGAAGCAGGGCTGGGAAGGTGGCTCCGCGGTAGAGCACTTGCCTTGCATACTTGAGGCCCTGGGTTCGATTCCTCAGCACCACATAAGCAAAAAGAAAAAAGCCGGAAGTGGCGCTGTGGCTCAAGTGGTAGAGCGCTAGACTTGAGCTGAAGAGCTGAGGGACAGTGCCCAGGCCCAGAGTTCAGGCCCCATGACCGGACCCAAAAAAAAACAAGAAAACAAAAAAACCTCAGAAGCACAAAAGAGGAAGGGTTGTGACTGGACACTCTTGCTTGACATGAAAATAAAGACAAGCAACCAGAAGTAAATTTAGTAGACTCAAGGCTAGTTCTCTACCACTTGCCATAGTGCCACTTGAGGTTTTCTGGTAGGTTTTGTTGCCTGGGTTCTGAACACGATCCTCAGATCTCAGCCTCCTGAGGAGCTAGGACTACAGGTATGAGCCACTGGGGCCTAGCTGTTGTTGCTAATTCTTTAGTAAAATACGAATTTGGTATAATATTAATAATTTATTCAAATGTTTGATTTCTTTTCAGATCTTCTTCAACAATATCGCTCAGCTGTATGCAAGCTGGGTAGTGTGAATCAGGACCTTAACGGTCAATTAGAGTACCTTCACACTCCTGATATGAAGAAGAAAAAGCAAGAACTTGACGAACAAGAAAAAAGTTTGAAACTCATAGAGCAAAAACTTGGTATATATTTCTTTTTGTTAGCTTTTCTATAGTGATAGACATTTATGATGAGAGAAGTATAACTACAAAAAAAATGATTCAAACTTGACAAGAAATTCTTTTGTTGTTATTATTGTTGTTGTTGGTTATGGGGCTTGAACTCTGGACCTGGGCTCTGTCCCTGAGCTCTTCAGCTCAAGGCGAACACTCTACCACTTGAGCCACAGTGCCACTTCCAGTTTTCTAGTGGTTAATTAGAGATAAGAGTCTCATGGATGTTCCTGCCCAGGCTGACTTTGAACCACGATCCTCAGATCTCAGCCTCCTGAGTAGCTAGTATTACAGGTGTGAGCTACCGTCTACTGGCTCTAAGTCATTTGATAACTGGTTTTAAACTATATTCTTAACAGGAATAATAAACAGGATTCTGAATATTATTTTTTAACTGCCTTTTTTTGTTGTTGTTGGTCGTGGGGCCTGAACTCTGGGTCTGGGCTCTATCCCTCAGCTTTTGGGCTAGCGCTCTACCATTTGAGCCATAGCACCACAGCACCACTTCTGGCTTTTTCTGTTTATGTGGTGCTGAAGAATTGAACCCAGGGCCCCTCATGCATGCAAGGCAAGCACTCTACCACTGAGCCACCTTCTCAGCCTCTTAACTGCCTTTTTACAAATTAAAATATCTATGTTTGCTTTTCTTTCATATAATATTCAGTCTTTTTATAGTTAATTTTCCATTTTTACAGGTATGACTTCTACACGTAAGTGTAATGATTCTTTGCGTCATTCACCAAAAGTTGAGATGACTGAATGCCCAATTCCTCCTAAAAGAATGAGAAGAGAAACTACAAGACAAAATAGGTGAGCACTTTGACCTGAGAATTATTGTTGGTTTATCAAAGCTGTAGGTCACCATACTTTTAAAAACAGTACAGATTTATTAATTTGTCCATTTAGCCATTAGTATTTTAAAAGCGCGCGCACACACACACACACACACACACACACACACACACACACACACACACACACACACACACACACACACACACACACACACACACACACACACACACACACACACACACCCCTCCCCCCCCCCCACTCCCCCATACAGTCAGGGGATGCAGCTCAATGGTAGAATGTTTATGTAGTAAGTGTGGTGCCCTGGGTTTGATCTCTAGTTCCAATTGGGGTATAATATTTAACAATTACATATTTGAAAGGTGCATATCATAATTATGTATTTGTATAATCAGTTTATTGAGTGACTTTTTATTTTTTGAAATGTTATTTTTAGGTTATATCAAAGTTACTATTGGGGCTGGAGGCATAGCTTAAGTGATAGAAGGCTATGAGTTCAAAAGTACAGCCAAAAAAGGAAGAAGAAAAATATGTCACAAAATAAGAGTAAAACTGTAGCTCTATTATTTGGCTTAAGTTCTAGGTATTTTGCTTCCTACAAAATCACTGGCTTAAAATATTTGATTAGCAGAGTTAGAAACCACTTAGAGAATTCACCAAAAACAACTAGAAGCCATTCACAACCTAATTAAATAGTAAGAACTATTAGTTTTAGGTAGATATTAGTAAAGCCATTTACAGAACTATATGATGGTAGTGGCTTTGGGGAGTTTTATTTGCCTGTTTTAGGGCTAGAACTCTGGGTCTGGGTGCTGTCCCTGAGCTCCTTTTGCTTGAGGCTAGTTAGTGCTCTACCACTTGAGCCACAGCTCTACTTCCCACTCTTTCTCCTTTCTTTTCTTTTCTTTTCTTTTCTTTTCTTTTCTTTTCTTTTCTTTTCTTTTCTTTTCTTTTCTCTTTCTTTTCTCCCTCCCTCCCTCCCTCCCTCCCTCCCTCCCTCCCTCCCTTCCTTCCTTCCTTTTTCTTTCTTTCTTTCTTTCTTTCTTTCTTTCTTTCTTTCTTTCTTTCTTTCTTTCTTTCTTTCTTTCTTTCTTTCTTTCTTTCTTTCCTTTCTTTCCTGTCTTTCCTTTCTTTCCTTTCTTTCTTTCCTTTCTTTCTTTTCTTTCTTTCGTCATGGGGCTTGAACTCTGGGCCTGGGTGCTGTCCCTCAGCTCTTCAGCTCAAGGCTAGCACTCTAAACCACAGCACTACTTCCAGTTTTCTAGTGGTTTTATGGAGATAAGAGTCTCACAGACTTTCCTGCCTGGGCTGGCTTTGAACTGAGATCCTCAGATCTCAGCCTCCTCAGTAGCTAGGATTATAGACATGAACCACTGGTGCTGGGCTCATACTTCCTATTTTTTCTGTGATTAATTGGAAATGAGTCTTACAGACTTCCTGGCCCAGGATGACGTCGAACTACAATTCTCAGATCTCAACCTCCTGAGTAACTAGGATTACAGGTGTGAGCCACCAGCGCACAGCCATTTTCTATTTTAAAAGGTTTACATATATTCTCTAACTACTTTCTCATATTAATACCTGTAGTGTTTGAAACTGAGGTATCTCACATCCTATCCTGCATATTCTGCATTGATTTAGTAGATATATTAATATATACACTTTGTGCTATATATTACTAGATCAATAAATAAAAGTAACATGGTTACTTGCCATGTGGTGGTGGGAAATCAGTGCAGAAGAGGAATAACTTAAAAATTGACCTTTGTTTCTATATATAAAGAAAGATAAACGTGATAGAAAACAGTAGTGAAATATCAGTTGTCAGGGAAAATGCATTGAAGCAGAAAACAAAAGGAATAAAAGGAACCAGTCACATGGGTACTGCTGCCAGTCAGAAAGTAGCGTGGAACTCATAGGTACGAAGTGTTTGAAGAACTGAAAAGATAAAAGATGCTGCTAGGTCAGAGAAAGTGAGGGACAATATGTAGTGTGCCTCTTTGGTCCTTACCAGCAGTTAATAGGGTATCAAATCATTATAATAAAAATGGGTATCTTCACATGGAAAAAATAAGCATTCTTGTATGAACTATTAGGTTACCAAATAGTTGTTGGAAGTGTTCTTTGCAGTTCTTATATAAGAGTATGGTAAAATAAAATATCACCACAACTTTTCCACTCCTAATAGCCTAATAAATTTAGGCAATAATGATTGGTGACTATTTAAGGATTAAGTAAAATGTTGGTGGGGAAATTAAATTTGAGAAGAGTATATTAGCATACCTGAATTCTTTAATCTTAGCAACTCTAAAAAATAGTAAGATATATGCTTCTATATGTCAAAAATTATAACTGTGTATACTTGTGACAGAAGTATATTATGTGTCAGAAAGAGTAAATTGAATCTAATGACACTTCCCAGCAGCCTTTCTCAACTTAGGTTCTGTGAAGGAATTAAATACTGCAAAAAAACCCTGAGCAACTACTTTCTCAATTTTTCCCTAAGATCGTACCATTCTAGGTTAATTCATTGTATACATTGGATGCCTTAGATTAGAACTTAATTATTTCAAAAATTTGAAAAGGACTTAATTTTCTGTTTCATAGGGAATATTGGAAATTTGGGAGTGAGTTAAATACTTCCACTAGGAAGTAATAAAGTCCAGAATAAAGCATTTGTTAGAAGAAATGGCTGGTTCTCCTTTGCTTAATCAATGATACAATGTCTAGGATATATTCTAAAACACTCTAGAAAAAACATATATAAGACTGTCCAGTTTAATATTTTTATATATTTAATACTTTACAATATTAAATGCAGTATTTCATGTAAGATTGTCTTTTTTATCTCACTTTTTTTTTTTTTGCCAATGCTGTTTACCAAATTCAGTGCCTTAGTTGTCACAGCATTTTAAGGAAATATTTCATGCATAATACAGAGTACTTTCCCCAATTTTTTAAGGTAAAAGTCTTCCTATAAAGAATTGCTCAGAGGTAGTTCTAGGTTAAGATGTAATCTATATATTTCTAAGAGTGTATTCATTTTGTCTCAGCAGTGATTTTTGCCCTAGCCATTGTCCTATAGACACTGGTATCCAGTAGGTATGTGTGTGTAAGTACTATACCATTGAGCCTATGCTCTAGCCACCAGACATTAGTTTAGATCTTATTTATTAAGATTCTGCAACAATTTGGAAATAGTATTAATTGGAATCTGTTTTTCAGGTCATTTTTACTAGCACTAGTTTATCAAAGTCACATATAGAAATCAAATGGAGGTTTAAATTTATAGTGTCATACTGTATAAGGTGAGCCACATGTAACTTTAATTCTCCAGAAACCATATTGAAAAACCAGAAGAAAATGGTTAATTTTAATATCATTTTGTTTAACCCAACTGCCAAAATGTTATCATTTTAATGTGTAAATGATATAAAAATTAATGTGCTTTTTCTATCCCTTTTTTCATACAAAGGTTTCAAGCTCATAACACAAAAAAATCTTATGGTACTATCTACATTCAAATACTCTGAAGCCACACAAAACTAATGGCTTTTCTATTAGACAGAAAATGTATAGAAAGAGCTTGGTGATGATTGAATCGTGTGTTGTGTACCTCACCCCTATCTCATACCCCAACATACCCCAGAGATAATTTTATTTAGTCTGTGTTGCTTCTAGTTTTCAATGAAAGAAAAAAAAGCCAGGCACTGGTGGCTCATGCCTATAATCCAAGCTACAAGAAGCTGAGATCTGAGGATCACAGTTTGAAGCCAGGCAGGAAAGTCCATGAGGCTCTGAGCTCCAATAAACCACCACAAAACTAGAAGTGGCACTGTGTTACTCAAAGTGGTAGAGCATTAACCTTGAGCAAAAGAGCTCAGGGACAGCAGCCAGGCTCTTGAGTTCAAGCCCCATAACCAATAAAATAAAGGCATCATTAGCCTTGATCAGGGTCGGGGAGCAATGAGAGCACAAGGCCCTCAGGTCAAGTTGTCATATTATGACTATCTAAATATTTTTCAGTACTAGATAAAATTGTGTGTTATGTGGTTCTGATGATGGGAAACTTACCTTGTCTACCAGTGTTCAAACATCAGGCTCTAAGAAATCTTGAATACTCTTTCATTCTTAAAATCATGTTAAATATTATTCCAGTTATTATTTAGACTACTACTTACATGTTGTTAGTTTTTCTGCAGTTTCTCATTGTCTTTTCTTTTTTCTCTTACCTTGTATCTTGATCACTTTGTCTCCTTACTATATTAGTGATCGTAAATGTGCAGACTTCCTGCAAGTGTGTCATCTTTGAGTTTCCTTGACTTCTCCGTTGGATTGAATGCATTTTTTCATGGATTCCATGTCTTTCTCTCTAGTAACTTTAGAAAAGATGTATCAAAAGAAATTGGGACCCTTGCATGTCTGAAAACGTCTTTATTCTACCTACCATTCATTTTGTTTTCTAGAGATAACACGATAGAAACAAGGCTTAGAAAATACTACACAAAGAGGTTAGGGAAATACTCTAAAAATAGTGGGAAACTTGCCTGCTTAATGGAACCCAATAGAGACTTTGGACACACAGTAAGTACAACAAAATTGTTAGAAGCCCAGCCCTGATGCTGGAAATGATAACAAATGGAAAAGGAAAGGAATCCATAGTAGGAATATGCCAGACTTCCAACATTTTTTCCCCTGTCTATAGGCATTAAAAAGCTATTAAGCTGTTACCACAGTTAGGTAACAATTACTATATTACAGAAATATTGTTATATTGGCCTTTGGTTCAATTACTGGCACCTTAGAGCCCTGTCTGGTGCCGTTTTCTAGGAGACAGCAGTCTATATATGTCCTGACTAGGTGCTGGTGGCTCATACCTGTCTATAATCCTAGCTACTCGAGAGTCAAATTTGAGCTTTGCAGTTCAAAGCAAGTCTGGGCAAGAAAGTCCATGAAATGCTTATCTCCAGTAAACTATTCAGGAAAAGCCCGAAGTGGTTCTGTGGCTCAAGTGATATAGTGTATTAGCCTTGAGAAAAAAAATATTTGAGACAGCACCCAGACCTTGAGTTCAATCCCCATGACCAGCACAAAACAAAGCAAGGTCTGTAGCCCTGCTTAACCTGCTCTGCTCTGTTCTGTCCCAGTATAACTCTCAGTTACAGTTCTGTTGTAATAGTTCTGTTGTAATATCAGCAGAAGATAACTAAGCCAGCAATAAAAGCCTTCTTGAATATAATTGTATGGCCAAAAGTCATCACACATACGAGGAGTCACACATACGAGGAGTCACACATACGAGGGCTGAGAATGGCTTAATGATAGAGGGCTTGCCTTGAAGTCCTAGGTTCAATTCCTGAGTACCACATAAACAACAACAACAAAAAGCTAGAAGTGGTGCTGTGGCTCAAGTGGTAGAGTGCTAGCCTTGAACAGTCTCCAGGACTGGCAAAAAAAGGAATCAACAAGAGAGAAAGAAATAGCAAAAACAAAACAAAAAAACAGAAGATGACTTGACAGAGTGCCAGTGGCTCATACTCAAGAGGTTGAGATCAAGTTCCAGAATGGAGGATCCAAGTACTGGGTTAATGATACCAGTCTAGTCAGGGCATAAATTTCATGAGACCCTCATCTCAACAGAAAAGGCTAGGTATACTTGTTAACCCATATACACCAGGAAATGGAAGGGGTCGCAGTTACTAATTAGAAGGAAATTGTCTGGGTAAAGAATAAGTAAACATTGTTTACAAATATTGTTGCTAAAATAAAATGTTCAATAAAAGGACTAAAATCACCAAAACTTCCCAAATAGAAAAAAAGTTTGGCGATAGAAATAATTCAGACTACTAAGAGGCCCTAAAAGGAAAATAGAGAAGAAGTGATCACATACAAAAGAATTTTCCAGGGATAATGAAAACAGATCTGTTGAATGCCCAGAACACTGGCTGTCAAAAAAATGCACCAAGGTACTTCCCAGTGAAATTGGTAAATATAGGAAAATGAGGAAGAGTCTAAATGTTTAGCTTTGTGATATTAGTGTTAAAAGATTTAGGTTATAAAACTGGTTTATTTTAGTCTATGCACTGTTTTTGTATCCTACTTGTCTTTGTCTTGCAAAAGACAATCTGACAAATACATAATACATCCCCAGTTTCAGCTTATTTTCCATTTATATTGAACTGTGGCTTGTAATATGAAATTAAAAATACAATAACCATATTGGAATATTGATATATTTCATTCATAAAATCTGAGACGAAATAATAGGAAAGGAAATAGAAAATAATGTAACTGTATATGTATTTTTGTACATATTACTTATTTTATTACTTTTTAATACAAATTGCATACCGTGTTTTGTCAACTACATGATATTATTTTTAAAAATACTATTTTACGAAACAATTAAAAACAAAATTTACTCATGACATTTTTTTCCAGTAAGCTTTATTTTATTTATTTATTTTTTATTGTGAAAATACTGTACAGAGGGGTTACAATTACATGGGCAAGATAATGAGTACATTTCTTTTCTTTTTTTTTTTTTTTTTGGGGGGTCCGGTCGTGGGGCCTGAACTCTGGGCCTGGGCGCTGTCCCTCAGCTCTTCAGCTCAAGGCTAGCGCTCGATCCCTTGAGCCACAGCGCCACTTCCGGCTTTTTTCATTTTGCTTATGTGGTGCTGAGGAATTGAACCCAGGGCCTCATGCATGCAAGGCAAGCACTCTACCACTGAGCCACCTTCCCAGCCCATGAGTACATTTCTTATCAAGCATTGTAGCCTCCTCTTTTGTTTCCCCTTCTCATCCCTTCTCATCCTCTTCCCACCCCTGCCACCAAATCCTCCTCCTCCGCCTCCCCCACCAAAGTTGTAAAGTTTGTTTTCAACATAACAACTTGTACATCTCATTGTTGCAGTGGGTCCACCTGTGTCCCTATTTAAACTATTTGTTTTTTCCTTTCCCCTGCACAAATTATACCGACATCAAATACAGTGAAAGCAGCGTTATACCATGGGGGAGGGACATACAAAGCAACAAAGAAATAATCTTATAAATGTGTTAGAAACAATCACATGAAAGAAAACATTTGAATACCTATCTTAGGGTTAATTTCCCTAACATCAACTTATCTGACCTTTTCTGCTTGACTCAGACATATACTAGTTATTGCAAATAAGGGAAACCATGGGACCTATGTTTCTTTGGGCCTGGCTTACACTCATGACATTTTTAAATGACCTGGGCTTCAGGGATTTTAAGTGTGAGAAACATGTGTATCTTAGTCTCTATGCTTAGAAATATAAAATCATTCAGGAGATCCAATTGTTTACTTTAGTGGATATTTCAGTTTCTAGTGCATTTCTATTCATAAAGGTTTTCAGTTATCAAATTATAAAAATGTGTATTTTCTATTTAGAGGTTGTAATTAGAAGACTTCATAGAGTCTGTAGATATGTCTGAGTAAGCAAATATCTGTATAGATACTCAAAGCATTCCAATATATAATCACCACATTAATGAGATCATGGGTCTCCTTTAGTATATTCCTTTTGATTGTTTTTATTTTGTGACCTAGATAATCATAATTGTTTAGAGATAGTGTTTGTGTATGTGTGTTTTAAGCAGTGAACCTAGGGCTTCACACATGCAAAGCAAGTATTGTATCACTAGTCTACACCCTCTGCCAAGTTTTTAAAATCATAATTTTATTGAAGACAAGGAGCAAAGTCAGTAGAAATCTACAGAATTGTCTCTAAAATAATGCAATTCCAACAGATTTCAAATTACATTATGAATATATGTTGTTTATGTATGTATTTTTATCAACACACATGTTGATTAGTGCTTTTGTTGTGATTGTTTTTTCAAACATGAAAGAAATGGTTACATAAAGATTTAAGTAAATCTGTTTATTCCAAGAATTGTTATTATATAGCAGAATTCCAGGGTTTATTTAGGCATGCATGTATGATCAGGGAATTTAGGAAAGGAAATTTTTCGTCATAAAACTTACTATGCCTTTTCTTTTTCCACTTTGGCCAGGACTAATAACTAAAACAGGTATGTGAAAGGTAACAGCAAGGACCACTGACCTCACTAAGAATGTCTTGCCTCTATATCTCTTTCTCAGAAGACCAAAAGGTGACTTACCCAACTGAATGTTTCTGGGGATGATATAAGAGTCTGGGCATGAATTTCCATGTCTATCCAAATGAGACTGGAAGCAATTATTCAATTTTATGGATCTCATTGGACCGTGTGGATTTACTGGAATTACTGCAGTAACTATGCCCCTTGGTTGTTATCTTGCAAATGTGTCAGAATGTGGCAGTAACTACAAAACTGACATATAACATACATTGATCTTGAAGAGAAATGTACTATTTTTCAGTATAATTATGAACATGTTAGAGCTATTTCTGGAAAGCAGCCTTTTTTAATTACTTTTGTGTAAATTTATTTAACAAAGAAGTTTTGGTTTTTGTATAAGGAAGATTCTAAAGACTAGATATTTAATTGTAAATATATGAGGAAACTCAATGAAGAATTCAAGACAAAAATAGAAAAAGCACAAGCAAATGTGAATTCAAATATACATGGAAAGCCAGGCATGGTAGTCCATGCCCTGTAATCCCACACTTGAGAGGCTGAGGAACGATGACTGATAGTTCAAGGCCGGCTTGGCCAAGAAGGAGAGTTCCTGTTCCAAAAAATAAAACACCACCAATACCAAAAAACAGATACATGGGAAAAGAAATTGCTGAGTAAACTTCTGGCAGGTTATCACAAACAGTGTATCCTGTGTGTAAATAAAATATACAGCAACAATTTTTATAAGTATTGTCTTTTATTAATACTAGATTATATAGTCTCAGCCTTTCTTCTAAACTTACATTATTTTCTAATTTTTATTACTGTTTTAAGAGGTTAAAGCAAACACACTTTCATATTAATGCAATAAGAATTTATTAGGAAATTGTAAAAACAAAAGTTACAATTATGTTTTGATTCAAGCTCACATGAGTCCTCTGTATATCTTTGTATAAATTCAAGACTGTTGGTTGTGAAGTTATTTTTTGTATGGAATACTTTTGGTACAGTTTGTGTCCCAGGAGATAAGTGTGACATATGTGTGTGTGTTTTAATCCTTTCTGAATATGCAATGAACCTAATAATAAATAGGATTGTTTCTTTCCATACTGAATGGATGTTTGGGGTTTATGTTTGTTTGGTTGGTTTTTGTTGCTTCTCAATTTAAAGCCCCATAAAAGTTATGTGGTGAACCCTATATTGATAAGAACTTACCTTTGTAACTCAGTTGTTGAAGGAACAAATGGCAATGATAGAATTAGCAACAGGGAAGTCTTCCTTTGGCTTCCGTAGGACTGATGTGTTAGAGAACTTAAACATTTGGATATGTGAAAATGATCAGTAAGAAAGGTTGTAGAAATGACTTTGTAGGAACTAGACTTGAAAGTGTATTTAATAATACATGAAGATAGTTTGAATTCATAATTCATTGTAACAGTCATGTCTCAAATCCAAGACATCAAGACTAATAAACAGGAAAAGCTGCTTTTAAAAACAGTGACAAATGTCTGTTTCTATTGTTTTAAATAATATCTGACATTAAACCCATAACTAAATTTTTATTCTCATAATATTAGGAAGAGTATTAATAAAATAAGTTTTTTGCTATTTGTACTTTTTATTATTGCTTTGTTTTTTTACACATGGTTACATAGTACAAGCTGTTTATTGTTTTGTTTTTGTTTTTTGGTGCCCTTCTTGGAGCTTAAACTCAGTGCCTACATGCTGCCCCTGAGCATTTTTGCTTAAGACTTCTGCTATACTACTTGAGCCACAGCTCCACTTTCAGCTTTTTTGTTGATTAAGTGGAGATAAGCGAGCCCCAGCTAACTTTGAACTACGTCCTCAGATCTCAGTCCCCTGAGTAGCTAGGATTATATGTGTGAGCCACCAACACCCAGCTTCCAGGCTGGTTTTTAACTCAAGATCATTCTGTCCCAGCCTCTCAGGTGCATTTATACCCTTTTTTGTGGAATTTTTCCTTGCCACACATAGTGGTGTGCATCTTTAATGTAGGCTGAAGTAAAATGAGATCATCCTGAACCATGTAACACAATTGTCTTGAAAATAATTTTTTTACCTTGACCTGAGGATGTAGTTGAGTGGTAAAGTGCTTGCCCACCATGTTCAAAACCCTAAGTCTTATCCGTAGCACCACCAAAATGGTAATAATAAATTTGATAATTTCAGTAAGATTTTTCTGTTTTTTTTTTTTTTTTTTAAGTTAAGCGCCCTTGTTCTTGCTTAACTTTTTCACTCACAACTGGTCTTCTATCACTTGAGCTTGCCTCCAGCTTCAGATTTTGCTGGTTAATTGGAGGTAAGAATCCTTCCAATTTTTGGGGGGGGGGATGGTCCCGGTTGTGGGGCCTGAACTCTAGGCCTGGGCACTGCCCTCAGCTCTTCAGCTGAAGGCTAGTGCACTACCACTTGAGCCACAGCGCCACTTCTGGCTTTTTTCTTTTTGCTTATGTGGTACTGAGGAATCGAACCCAGGACCTCATGCATGCAAGGCAAGCGCTCTAGCACTGAGCCACCTTCCCAGCCCCAATCCTTCCAATTTTTAATGCCTGGGCTAACTTCAAATTCAGATCTCAGCCTCCCGTGTGTTTACAATTACAGTCATGAGCCACAGCTTGGGTACCTGGTGGTTTTCTTATGTTTTAGTAGATTTGCTTAAAGATTTTAACAATATATTAAAGTATTACCTTGTGCTATAGTTTGACCAAATACTAAAGTTAGTATAGGATAACACATTAAAAATAGATCACTTTTTGGGGCGGGGGAGGGGAACCCAGTCCTAGGACCTGAACTCAGGGGTTGGGCACTCTCTTTGAGCTTCTTTTGCTCAAGGCTAACACTCTACCACAGCACCACTTCTGGCTTTTCTGTTTATGTGGTACTGAGGAATTGAACCTAGGGCTTCATGCATACTAGTTAAGCACTCTACCCTAAGCCACATTCCCAGCCCAGTCACTTTTATTTTTAACATGAAATACACATGAACAATTTTTCCCCTCAAGTATTTAGTTCTGTATTTATGTTACAAAAGAATATAGCTACACAAAAAATCATGTTGTAGCCATTCATTCTGTGCTGTGTGATACTTAAGCTGAAGTCTATCACAATGGTTAAAAGAAATGTCTGGTTTTTTTTCTTCTGAGGAAAAATAAGTCCAAATCCCACAACCTCCAACCAAAAGCATCTTTCCAAGTTTTTAATCCATATTATGGTAATCAATTTTCCTTTACTCAGTAGTAAAGTAGACCAAATTTAAAATTTTTTGTACATTTAAAGTAATATAGCTTGTTATTTATTGTAAAACTGGGCTCAGTGGTACACTCAACAGTCCAAGCTACATGTAAGGTTGAGATAGGATCAAGAATGAATTTCAGGCAGAACAATTGGTGAGTCTCATCTGTAAGAAGCTGGCTGCTGCAGTGCATATCTCTGATCCCAGCAGCACCTAGTAGGTGGATCCCAACTCATGGACCACACCCACCTGGGAAGCAAAGCCCCCTAAAATAACTAGTAAAAATCAGAGCTAGAGGTTATGGTTCAATGGTATCACATCAGCCTAGTAAGCACAAGGCTCTGAGTTCAAATCTTATCAATCTTCCTAATGTGTATGTGTGTTTTAATATACTTCAGATTCTATATTATGGTTTCTGAAACAAACAGGGTTAATTCCACTGTAGTTTTTAGTATAAAAACTGTCAATACTTTGATATATAGAGGGTTTTTGTTCTGTAATTTAAAAAAAATTTATTGTAAAGGTGCTATACAGAGGGGTTGCAGTTACATAAGGTAATAAATAACATTTCATTTTGAACAATGTCACCTCCTCCTTTCTCTCCCAGTTTTTCCCTTCCCAAATTCCCTCTCCCCCCAAGTTGTATAGTTCATTTCCAATGTAGTGTTTAGTATGTTTCACTGCTGAATTGGTTCACCTTTTGTCCCACTGTTTCCATGTAGTTATTTCTATACAAAAAGTAAATAAAGCAACTATTTGAAACCTCTGGCAATGTTCCTAAAAGCAAATAGCAGTGAGGAATAATCAAGAAAATCTAAAGCCAGGAACAAGTGGTTTGCCCAGTAATCCTACGTATTCAGGAGGCTAAGAACTGAAGATTGAAGTTTGAAGTCAGCCTGGGCAGATAGATATCCTGGACAGATATCTGATCCCAAAAGGATGGTAGTGAATGTGGCTCAAGTGATAGAGTGAAGCCTCTAATGAAAAGTTAAACAAGAATACAGTGAGCTCAAGCCTCAATGCTGGTGTGTGCGCGCACACACAGAAGCAAAACAAGGTGATTAAAAGTATCTACCATTTTTACTGTGTGAATGAAAAAACTTGTGTCAGAAAAGATTAAATGCTGAAGAGAAGAAAACTAGGAACCACAAAGCAGGAAGGTAGAAAACTAGAGAAACCAAGTTGGCAAAACCAGCAAGGTGTGCTAAGCCCATCACTAGTTCTCTGGGAGAAGGAGAAGCTGAAGACTCCATTACAAGGTAAACAGTCTTAGTGACTGCCACTTCTAGCTGCAGAAAATCTCACCTATCCCATAATCCTTTCTCTCAGTATAGGAATTTGTGAAACTGGCTACTCTGGTGTGGAAAGTCAGCCTTGGTGAGGAAAAGTATTCTGTAACTTGCAATACCTCAGGATGATAGGAAGATTACCATCTTGAGGAGGGAGTACCTGTTGTGGGAAGGATTTCTCTGGAAAGCAGAGAAAAAACTGGGGAAGTGTACTAGCAGTGTACTTGAGACACCTAACAGACCCCTGAAGGGGACTTGTACTCCATACAGTTGCAAAGCAGAGGCATGGGTGTGGCTGCAGTCATCTGAGAACAGCTGTTGCTCAAACTGTCCAGCTGGGGTGCCATGCCATTACAGGCAGCTTGAGGTACTGGAATTGTTGGAGGCTCCACCTTCCATGACCAGGAGTGAATCCCATCACATGATGCCAGGACAAGACAAAGCTTTCAGCCAGAAGTTTGCTAAGTACTCAGCTTTCTTCCTTTCTTTTTTTTTTTTTGGGGGGGGGTCCAGTTGTAGGGCCTGAACTCTGGGCCTGGGTGCTGTCCCTCAGCTCTTCAGCTCAAGGCTAGCGCTCTACCACTTGAGCCACAGCGCCACTTCCGGCTATTTTCTTTTCTTTTTTTTTTTTTTAATATTATTTTATTTGAGAACATACTGTACAGAGGGGCTACAATTACATGGGCAGGATAATGCATAAATTTCTTACCAAGCATTGCAGCCTCCTCCTTTGTTTACCCTTCACCTCCCTTCCCAGCCTCCCCCCTCCCCCCACCCAATTATACCCCCCTCCCCCCCCACCAACATTGTAAAGCTGGTTTTGACATGACATTTTGTACTTCTCATTGTTGCAACAGGTCCACCTGAATCCTTGAACGACTTGTTTGCCCCCATCTCCTCCACATGTTATACTGACATCAAATATAGTGAAAGCGGGGGTTACCGGCTATTTTCTTTTTACTTATGTGGCGCTGAGGAATCAAACCCAGAGTCTCATGCATGCAAGGCAAGCGCTCTACCACTGAGCCACCTTCCCAGCCCAAGTACTCAGCTTTCTGGTTCATATGTTAACTGCTCAGTGAGTCAGAGCCCTGCCATCTCACATGCTATCCATAGCCTCTTGCCTCGACAGAGGCATGTATATATGTGCATGTATACATACATGTACATGTATATACATAGAGAAAAATTGAAAATCCATATTTTGCTTTACATAAGTCTACATTGCTGGTTTTGGTTGTTTATTTGTATTAATTTTTTTTGTCTGATCTAGGTAATTTTGTACTCTCCTAGGTAGTTAATTCTACTTTTCTCTCTACTTCTTTTCCCTGCAGTCATATCTGAGCCTCAACATATACCCTTCAGTATTCAATGTTAAATTTTCTTCCCTACTTTTCTGTCTACAATTAGAACTTTGTTCACTCATGGTTTTTTCTATCTCTATTCCCTGATCCCTAGTCCCTTCCGTACTACTTACACTCCTAGCTGCAGTACATTGCCAAACATCATTTAATTTCTGAGTGTTTTGTGTGTGTATATTCATCTCTACACACACACACACACACACACACACACACACACACACACACACACACACACACACACACACAATGTTAACTATATCTTTTCTACTTATCTCACTCTACTTTCTTATTAGCCTCTTTGGCTTAATTGAAGAGGCTATGTAACCACCCATCTTACAGAGTTATTCTTGTTTCCCATTACCACCCTTCTAATTAAGAGCTTTCTATATTTAAAAAAAAATACATCTTTGCTTTTATATGCATCTAAAGATACTGGAGCAGTAGTAATAACTGATCATCATTAGAGATTGCCACAAACACAAGGTTATGGTTTAATCCATTGCACTAGTTTTTCTAGGCAAGCTTCCACACCATGAGTGGAAAAAAATTTCATGTACAGTGTATTGAACATTGAAATTGACTTCTGAGCCATACTCATAACAAGAAAGTAGACCATATAGATCATATCCCAGAACTTAATAGTGAAGAAGAAAATTTAAACAATGAAATGTCAATAAAAATGATCCAATAAAATTAGGATCATACTGTATATGCAGCTGAATGGATTCAGTAAGGATACAAACAGCTCAAAATTAAAATGGTTGCTTGAAATAAGACATATGGGATATGAACGAAGAGTTACAATAAGTGGAAATCTTGGGGAAAAAATTCAAATTGGAATATTGGAAGTGAAGACTGAAGAGTTCAAAGGCCCCGGTAAGTTTTTTTTTAATATGAAATATTGGAGTCTTTATTATACAGTTAGCAGGCTGCTGGCAGCCAGTTACAAAGGCCTGCAGCCCCCAAATAAAATAGCTAGGAAACATGTTAGAGAAGAAAGAAAAACAATACCAATTAGCCAATTCAGCAGAACTCAGTTTTAAATTGACTTAGCCTAGCTAACAGAACAAGTTGACAATAGGGTAACAGGATTGAATTTAAAATAAAGGAATCGGTTCAAAATATTGGAGGTGGAGGTCAGGGGTGGGGTGGTGGGAGGGAGGACTGGGCTCCAGTGGCTCACACCTGTAATCCTAGCTACTCAGGAGGCTGTGATCTGAGGGTAAAGATTCAAAGCCAGCCAGGCAGAAAATTCCTTCTGTGTCTCAAGAGGTAGAATGCTAGCCTTGAGCTAAAAATCTCAAGAACAGGGCCCAGCTGCTAAGTTTAAGGCCCAGGATTGGCACAAAAATAAGGAAAAAAATGTTTTGAGGGGGAAAATACATATGAAATTACAAGTGGAGTTTATAAGACCTGTAATACATAAGACCAAACCTCCAAAGTAAGGATGCAGAAAGAAGGAGCTCTGCAGTGACTTCAAGCTGTGATTGGAGTGTGTGGACAGGGTCGCTCCTAGAAGACTCAGTTAATATGACACCAAGGTTTGGATACTGAGTCATCAGTTCCTCAGCATCAAGTCCTCCTACATGTTGGGTGGGAGAGTTTTTGGCCTCAAATAACCAGAGAAAGGCTATCATTTTGCACATGGCACATTTTGCCATGAGAGGGTGTGGGTCAGCAAGACTGTTTTGTGTCACAAAACATTCTGATAATACTGAAAGTCCAAGATGTGATTCCTTATCAACATCCAAGTCATCACTCTCAGCCTTCAAGTTTACTAACTCCCTGCATAACTCCTTTATCAGTATCAGTATTAAAAGCAAGCTAGATCTTTTTTTGTTTTTTTTGGGGGGGTCCGGTCGTGGGGCCTGAACTCTGGGCCTGGGCACTATCCCTCATCTTTTCAGCTCAAGGCTAGCGCTCTACCACTTGAGCCACAGTGCCACTTCTGGCTTTTTTTCTTTTTGCTTATGTGGTGCTGAGGAATCGAACCCAGGGCCTCAGGCATGCAAGGCAAGCGCTCTACCACTGAGCCACCTTCCCAGCCCACAAGCTAGATCTTATTCAAAGTAAGCATGGATGAAATTGACCAGCAATAGGATATAGATTTTACAGATCAAATGAAACACTTTATATATAACAGTTCACATATATATATGAATCATATATATATACATATATGTATGTATATATATATATATATATATATATATATATATATATATATATATATATATATATATATATATATATATATGACTCTAAAGACAATCTCCAAAACATTGCTTTAACAGCTTCCCCTCCACCCCCACTCCCTGCAACTGGACCTAACTAGGTATTTAATATTGCTAAGAAATACATGAAATCTAGCCAGGCACTGGTGACTCACACTTATAGTTCTAGCTCATTGGGAGATTGAGATTGGGATCAAGATTAAAAAGCAGCCCACGTAGAAAAAAGAAAAATTGTGACTCTTTCTCAATGAAGAACTGGCTGGGTGGCATGTGCCTGTTAGCTAATGGGAACCCTAACATAAGTGGATTATGACCTGGTACATGCCTGGGCAGGAGCTAAGACCATATCTCAAAAGCAGAACAAAAGTCAGGGCTAGGACATTAGTTAGCAGGGCCTTAGAGTGCCTGCTTAGCAAGTGAAATGACTTGAGTTCAACCCCCCGCCCCCCCCCCCCCCCAGTACTTCAAGAAAAGACATGGAATCATGGAATGTGCGTAAGAACTGGTGAGCTTGATTGGTAAAGACTCAGAAAGCAGCAGAAAGTATGAATCATCTGGCTGAAGGCAGCAGTTTTAGGGCTGTGATCTGAGACTATAGGGGTCATCTAGACTCACTATTGCTGTGAAACCAAGAAAAAGGCTCAGGGGCTGTCACAGAGGTGTGTATAAAGCAAGATGTCCAGTCACTTTTTGGACACATTCCACAGAAGCAAAAGGAAATCATCCTGAAAGATTTTAGTGAATTTTGGTAGCAGCTAGCATCCTTAAGTTTCATTTAGTTGTACTAAACTGCCACCAAATGATATAGAATCCTGCCAGGACTGTAATCCTAGCTACTTAGGAGGCTGAGATCTGGAGATTGTGGTTCAGAGCCAGCCTGGGCAGGAAAGTCTATGAGACTCATCTCCAGTAAACCACTCAAAAAAACGGGAAGTGGTACTGTAACTCAAGTGGTAGAGTGTTTGCCTTGAGCTGAAGAGCTGAGGGGCAGTGCCCAGGCCCCAGAGTTCAAGCCCCACAACTGACCAAGATTACCAGTTGGCATAACTGGAATAAAAAAGTGGGAATTAAAACTAAATGAATAGATTCCCCTGCAACAGAAATAATAAAAGCTATCCAGTAATCAAAGCCATCCTTCCATGTTTTTTTTTTGTTTGTTTGTTTTTCTGTTTTTTTTTTTTTTTTTTTTTTTTTTGTCATGAGGCTTGAACTCTGGGCTTGGGTGCTGTCCCTTAGCTCTCTAGCTCAAGGCTAGCCTCTACCACTTGAGCCACAGCACCACTTCCAGTGTTCTAGTGGTTTATTGGAGATAAGAGTCTCACGGACTTTTCTGCCTGGGCTGGCTTTGAACCCCGATCCTCAGATCTCACCCTCGTGAGTAGCTAGGATGACAGGCTTGAGCTGTGAGCCACTGGTACCCAGCAAAGTGTATACTTCTAATTTTGCCGGTCCTGTGGCTTGAACTCAGAGCCTGGGCACTGTCCTTGAGATTCTTTGTGCTCAAGGCTAGCACTCTACCTCTTGAGCCACAGCACCACTCTGCCTTTTTCTGTTTATGTGGTACTGCTTGCTATGGCCTAGAGCAGCCAGGTCTGGAAGGACCCCTGAGAGGATATCTAGGTGGCATGGGTCAGTGGGAAGGCAGTCAAGCCTTTCAGGCGAGAGCAGAAGGGAAACGAGAAGCTTCAAGGGACAGTGCAGAAGAAATAAAAGCATCAGAAGACAGCGATCCAAAGGGTGACAACATAACAGAATCCAACACAAAATCCAGCAGCAAAGCTTTAGTAAAACATTCAGCCTTGATTTGAAATAGAAGATTCACATGGTAAACTAAACATTATTCACATAGAGGAATCACATAGAACCCTACACGATTTTTCACACAATTTAAAAGCACATTGTGCTTCCTGTTGATCACTTGCTGGTTTCCACTCCATGATTATCTAAATTATTTCACCTGGTCATTAGCATTTACAACTTTATTGCTGCTATCATTTTGAAAAAAATTATGAATTCATTGCCTGTTTATTCTAATATATTATCTGCAGATTATAAATTAAAACCTTTCTTTTTTGAACAGTGCTTCTGAGGATTATACCCAGGGTCTCACCCATGCTAAGCAAGTACCTTATCATTAAACTAAGTTCTGTAAGAACCAAAGGGGTGGGAAGTCCTGCCCCGTGCTGAAGTTACCCACGCATGCCGGGCCGCTGGAGGACTGATATCTATATATATCAGCTGAGTGTTCCTGGGGAGTTGGGGGGATAGAAAAAGAGGCAGGCTGCAAGAGGCCACTAGATAGATGGGCCTCCTGGAGCAGAGCAGTGCCCAGGCTCTCCTGAGGAGAGCCCAGGCCTGCAGAGAGGCCTTCCAAGAGCCAAGAGGCCTGTGGAGAGGCCTGTGCAGAGCAAAAAGACCTGTGAAGACCCAATAGGCCTGTGGAGGCCCTGCATAGAGCTGAGAGGCCTGCAGAGGGCTGAGAGTGCTGCCGAGAGTGGAGAGGCCTGCACAGAGGCCTCTGGAGAGCAAAGAGGTCTGCACAGGGTAGAGAGGCCTGAGAAGAGCGGAGAGGCATGCGGGAAGGAGGAAAAAAGGTAAAAAGCTCGCCCCCTTGGAGGTTGCAGCTGCTCCTAGTTCTGAGGTAGCCTAGGACACAGCAGTTGCAGACCGACTAATAAACTCCTTTGTCACCTTTAACTGTGCCTTCATGGGCTTTCTCGCTCCCAGGTTATTCCAGACCTAGTTCCCAAAAGTATCTCTTCCCTAGGGTAAAATACCTAAGGGAATGCACCATTGACTGGAGGACCATTCTAGCCTTTCAAAGTCAGGCGTGTGTTCTGTAATTGGTGTTCCTTGGCCTCCTGACAAATAATTACTCATGTTTTCCTATATAAGCAATGGTTCAAATGACATTTTGGACTTAACTGGGTTGTAATACACATTATGGCCTGAAATGCTTTAGATTTTTGGGTTTATATGTATTCAATGTAGATTGCCTATCGTCATCTACATTTTGATACTTTTAACTTCCTGCAGATTCCTCCCAGATGGCGTATATACAAGTACATTTTAATTGAAAGCCAGAATCTTTAAAGTTAAATTCCAAGAATATTAGAAGTCTCTGCATGAAAGGAAGCTTGAACAAATGGCATTTAAATGATTGTATTCCACTTAACTTTTGGAATATTAACATTATTTACTAAGAAGAAATTCTGATGGGGGACAGTTTTGTATTGCAGAAACATATGTAAGAACAGTTCACTCAAATGTGCTTCACCTGGAAAAGGAAATGTTCATACCAAGGAGCAAAGAGAAGAACAGTAAGGACACCTGAGGAAATGTTTTTCTAATGATAACAATGGATCAGGAATGTTTCTCCAGAGGTTACCTGTCAGAGAGCAAGCTGGAGGTTTGGGAGTTTGGGGTAGTAGGATGGTTCAGTATCACTCTGTGTGTGTGTGTGTGTGTGTGTGTGTGTGTGTGTGTGTGTGTGTGTGTGTGTGTGTGTGTGTGTGTGTGTGTGTGTGTGTGTGTGTTTGGGGTAGTAGGATGGTTCAGTATCACTCTGTGTGTGTGTGTGTGTGTGAGTGTGTGTGTGTGTGCACGCTGATCCAAGGACTGAGCACTATCCCTGATTTGTGCTCAAGGTTAGCCCTCTACCCCTTGAGCCACAGCTCCACTTATAGCTTTTTGGTGGTTAATTGGAGATAAGAGTTGCATGGACTTTCCTGCCCAGGCTGGCTTGGAACCAGGATCCTTAGCTCTTAGCCTCCTTGAGTAGGATTACAAGCATGAGCCAATACCCAGCTCCAATATCATTTCTTAATCACCTAGATCTTAAGGTATGGCAGAATATCTATTTCTTCTAAGCTGCTGTTCTACTGAGAGGTTTGTATTGCTTGAATATAAGCTATGTTGTAAATTGTTCCTTTGAGGGAACTGAGGAACTAGACATAGCACCTGGCCAGCATCTGCTCTCTCACACAATTCCCTGGGAACCAGATGCACAAGCACAGGAATTTAAGAGTAGTATTGTCTTCTTGCCTTCATTTCTACAAATTCTGTTCTGAGATTATTTGAATGTGCTATGAAGGAAAATGAAAAAAAATCACAATTTGCCTTATTTTTGTTTGGACTGTTGGACTGTTTGGACCGTTTGGACAGCTTAAATCTTTCTGCTCTGAGTTCTCTGATCTGTTCTTTACCTTTAACTGCCTCTTGGTCATTCTGACAGCTGACTCAGCCCATGAGAAGCATCTTTTATCTGTTGGGACTTGGTTCTTCCTTGAGCCCTGTCTGCATGGTTCCTGCCCTTTGTTCTTAGCATTCCCTTGGCCTTTACTCCTTAACTCACTTGTCAGTGTTTACTTTATTCCTGTGCCTTCCCAGAAAGACAAAGGGATTGGTGGCATAGGGGTGGATGTTTGAATGATAGTTTGCATATGCCTGGTGGATTTTAATCTATTAGTTTCTGGTTTTGCTCAAATACTAGGCATATGTTAATTAAACAGCCTAAGCACTTCACAATTCATATAGGAATGAATATCCTACCATTCAGAGTAAAATGGAATAGGTAGGAACAACTAAAACCTAGAAGTGAGCTGTGGATTGCACTAAAGAGAAATGATTAAGAATATAGCAAGAATCAGAGGGAAAATGAGTAGGAAATTCCCAATTGGATATTTTAAGAAAAATATAGCTCTTTCAGTAAATGAAGATAGCATTTTCTTCTAGATTACACAGAGTTTAAAGCATCATAATTTTACATTGTTAGTGTATAATACTGCTACTGTTTGGTTTAAATAGCCTTATTGGCATAGGTTGGAAAATGTTATTATTTTTACTATTTTCTTTTTCTTTCTTTTTTGTCAGTCTTGGGGCTTAAACTCTGGGCTTGGGCGCTGTCTGTGCACTCTTCAGCTCAAGGTGAGTGCTGTACCGCTTGAGCCATAGCACCACTTCCAGTTTTCTAGTGGTTTATTGAAGATAAGAATCTCACGGAGTTTCCTGCCCGGGCTAGCTTTGAACCATGATCCTCAGATCTCAGCCTCCTGGGTAGCTAGGATTACAGGCGTGAACCACTGGTGCCTGGCTATTTTTACTATTTTGTAAGAGAAAATATTTGGATTTTTGTCATTGTTTTGCTTTTGTTTTGAGACTAGGTGTCACTGTGTAGCCCAGGCAGGCCTCAAACATCTGATCCTCTAGAGTCAGACTCCCAAGTACTGAGATTTTAGTCTGGTACCACAGTACTTGGCTCTAATTTAATGGGCTTTTAAATTACAACCTATTTTTTTTTATGTTGGAACTAATGGTAGTGATTTATTGGCAGTTATACATCTAACATTTTTACAGTAAAATGAACCCATGTTAATACTTAAAAAGAACACTATTTAAAAAAAAGAACATTATTTATTATAGTCCAAAAGTGGAGTCAGCTCATGCCGCTCAATAGAGAGATGAATAAAATGAATGCCAGGAGTCATTTCTAATTAGTAAATCCCTGATCAATGGCCTCAAAAGAAGATTCAAAGAAACTGATGAATTAAGTAAAACATTCAACTAAAAATCTGTATGGGAAATTCAATAACTTGAATGAGAAATTCAACAAAGAGAATTATTTTGGAAAAGAAATAAACCTCACAATTCTTGTAAATGAAAATCCTAATAAGTCAAATAAGAAAAAAACTCATTAGAAAACATCAGCAGTAGACTAGACCACATGGAAAAAGGAGTATTAAGGACTAATGACCAAGTTGAAGGGGTATTACAGTCTGAAGTAAAGGAAAAGAAAGGCAATAATAACTACACCATCCCAAATTTCTGGAACAAGTTCTTCTAAAAGTATTCTATAAAGTAAAAGGAAAGAAATACTATAAAATTATGAAGCTAGTATCACCCTTACAGGAGAAAGGTTTTACCCTGGTGGGGTTAATATCCAGAATATATAAAGTACTCAAAAAATAAAACACAAAAGGAACAACAAGTCAAGTCAACATATGAGCAACTGAATAGAACAGATAGTTCTCAAAAGATGCAATACTTAGAAGGTGCTGGTGGCTCATGCCTATAATCCTAGCTACTCAGGAGGCTGAGATATGAGGATTGCAGTTCCAAGTCAGACAGGTAAGAAAGTCCGTGAAACTCATCTCCAATTAACCAGCATAAAACTGAAAGTAGAGCTGTGGCTCAAAGTGGTAGGGTGCTAGCCTTAAGCAAAAAAGCTCAGGGACAGTGCTCAGACCCTGAGTTCAAGCCCCACACTGACTTAAAAAAAAAAAAGCAATACACATGACCAGTAAATGCACAAGGAAATATTCAACCTCATTAAACTATAAAGGAAATGCAAATTAAGATGACTTTGAGATCCTATCCCACCCCATCCCAATCAAAATGGCAATAATTAAGAGAATAAACACAACAAATGCTGATGGAGTCACAGTGTATGAGGGGCAAGGAAGAAACTGTAGACATTGTTGATGGAGATGTAAATTAGTACAGCCACTCCGGAAATCAGTACAGAGGTGTCACAAAAAATACCACTACCGAATGACCCTGCTCTATCATTCCTGAGCATATACTTAAAGGACATAAGTCCACATACAATAGAAATGCCTGCACACCCATGTTGATTGCAACACTGCTCCTAAGACTTCAGCTTAGATGTCAATTAAGTGCTTCTTTAAAAAAAATTGTCAAGATGATGTACAGAGGGGTTACAGTTACGTACATAGTGAGTACATTGCTTGTCGAATTTGTTACCCCCCCCACCTCATTTATTTCCTGCTTTCCTTCCCCCAGGACCCCTGCCAAGTTGTATAAATCATTTCTAACATAGTGTCTTGTGAATATCACTGTTGCATTGGTTTGTCCTTTGTCCTTTGTCTCACCATTTTGTTTTTCTCCTTCCCTTCCCTAATTCAGATAAACATATATACAATACCCAGGGTACCAAAATCAAATATAGTGACAACATAGGAAAAAAAACACAAAAGAAAAAATAGATCACATAGTACATTAAAAACAACAACAACAAGGACAACAAAGAAAAACCCCTTGTTTTCATGTCTTGGAGTTCATTTCACTTAGCATCATCTTATATGGTCATATGTATATAGCTATTGAGCTATTCTGCTCATCTGCTAGGACTATCCTAGACATATACCAATTATTACAAATGGGAAAACAAGCGATCTATGTTTCTTTGGGTCTGACTTACTTCACCTAATATGATTTTCCCCAAGTCTTTCCATTTCTTTAGAAATGGGCAGTGTCATTCTTTCTGATGGAAACATAGAATTTATATATACATATATATGTGTTTACACATACACACACACACACACACACACACACACACACACACACACACACACACACACACACACACACACACCACATTTTCTTGATCCACTAATCTACTGAGGGGCATCTGGGTTGATTCCATATCTTAGCTATGGTACATAATGCTGCAATAAATATAGTTGTGCTGGTAGTTTTAGTATGGCCTTGTTTGCAATCATTTGTGTAAATCATTTGTGAAGTGGGATTGGTGGGTCATAGGGGAGCTCTATGTTTAGTCTTTTGAGGAACCTCCATACTGCTTTCCAAAGTGGTTGAACCATTTTATACTCCCACCAACAATGCAGTAAGGTTTCCTTTTGGCCACATGCCTTCCAGCATCTGTTGTTATTAGAGTTCTTGATTATAGCCATTCTAACTGGGGTGAGGTGGTATCTCAGTGTTGTTTTGATTTACATTTCTTTTATGGCCAGAGAGGTTGAGCATGTCTTCATGTGTCTAGTCTTATTTCTTCTTCAGAGAAGTCTCTTTTTAAGTCTTTAGCCCACTTACTAATGGGGCAGTTGTTTCTTTGAGGATTTATTGTTGGGGGATTTAATTTTTTGAGCTTTGAATATATTTTAGTTATGAGGCCCTTGTCTGTTGTATGGCTAGTGAAGATCTTCTCACAATCTGTGGGCTTTCTATTGATCTTGCTAGCTATGTCCTTTGCCATGCAGAAGCTCTGCAGTTTCATGCAATCCCATTTGTCCAACCTTTCTTTGATGTGTTGTGTTTCTGGGTCTTTATTAAGAAATTTTTAGCCTGTGCCACATAACCCTAGTGTTTCTCACATTTCTTCCTGTAGTGTTTTTGGAGTATCTGCTTTTACTTTGAGGTCCTTGATCCATTTGGAATTGATTCTGATCAGGGTGACATGTAAGGATCTAACTTTAGATTATTTTATAGGTGCTTAACCAGTTTTGCCAGCACCATTTGCTGAAGAGGCTATCTTCCATCCTATATTTTTGGCTTCCTTGTTGAAGATTAGATGGCTATAGGTCTGCAGGTTCACTTCTTGGTCTTTAGTTTTATTCCATTGGTCTTTAGGTCTGTTTTTGTGCCAGTACCAAACTGTTTTGATTACTATAGCTTTGTAATAAAGTTTGGTATTGATATTCCTCCAGCACTGTTCTTTGTGCTAAGGATGGTTTTGCTATTTGGGGTCTTTTATTATGCCATATAAATTTTTGGATTGCTTCCTCTGTCTCTAAAGAATGATGTTGGGATGTTGATGGGTCTTCATTGAATTTGTAGATAGCTTTGGCAGTATTGCCATTTTCACAATGTTAATCATCCTAATCCAGAAGCATGGGAAGTTTTTCCACTTCCTTAGTTCTGCTTTAATTTCCCTTTTCAGGTTTTTAAAGTTTCATCATAGAGATCTTTCACTTCTTTGGTTAAGTTAATTTCTGGATATTTTATTTGGGGCGGGGGGCTATTATAAAAGGAGTTGCTTTCCTGACTTCAGCATTACTCTTCTCATTGTTGGCATACAGAATAGCCATTGATTTTTGTGAATTAATTTTGTACCCTGCTACTTTGTAAAAGTTTTGGATCAGCTCAAGTTCCTTGGGACAGTAATCTATGTGGTTCTTTAAATACAGGATCATGTCATCTGCAAAGAGGGAGAATTTTACTTCATCTTTCTCTATGTGGATCCTCTTTAGGCTTGCATCTTGCCTTATTGCTCTAGCTAGGAATTCTGATACTATATTGAAGAAGAATGGAGAGAACTGACCTCCTTGTCTTGTTCGTGAATTTAGAGGAAATGGCTTTAGCTTTTCACCACTAAGTATAATGCTAGTTGTAGATTTGTCATACACAGCCTTTATTATATTGAGGAATGTTCCATGAATTCCTAGATTCTCCAGAGCTTTCATTATAAAGTGGTGTTAGATCTTGTCAAATGCTTTTTCCTGCATCTGTTGAGATGATCATGTGTTTCTTGTCCTTGTTCCTTTTGATGTGATGAATTACATTGATTGATTGCATATATTGAAACAGCTTTGCATCCTTGGAATGAATCTGTTTGAAATAGTGTATAATTTTTTGATGAGTTGTTGAAGTTGATCAGCCAGAATTTTGTTGAAAAGTTTTACATTGATGTTCATCAAAGAAATGGGTCTATAGTTCTCTTTCTTTGATGAGTCCCTGTCTGGTTTTGGGATAAGGGTTATGCTGGATTCATAGAATGTGTTTGGTAGTGAACTTTCACTTTCAATTTCATTGAAGAAAGTGAGGAGTATTAATGTGAGTTCTGGTTTGAAGGCTTTGGAGAATTCAGCCGTAAATCCATCCAGTCCTGGACTTGTCTTGCATGGGAAGTCTCTTATTGCTGTTTCTATTTCAATGCATTATCGGTCTATGTCATTGGTTTAAATCTCCTTAGTCTAGTTTGGGCATATAAATATTTGTTAGAAATTCTTCCATTTCTTCCAGATTCTCAAATTTGTTAGCATAGGGTTAAGAAGTATTCCCTTATAGTGTTCTGAATTTTGGTTGTTTCTATTATGGTTTCCATCCATCTCTGATTTTGTTTATTTGGGTGTGTTCTCTCTCTCTCTCTTTTTTTAGTAACATTTGATAAGTATCTATCAATTTTGTTAATTTTTTTCAAAGAACCAACTTTGTTTCATTGATTCTTTTGTATGGTTTTTTGGAGTCATTCATTTAATTCTGGTTCAATTTTAATTATTTGTTTCCATCTAATGGGTTGAGGTTTGTCTTACTGCTGTTTTCCAGGGAGCTTCAGGTACATCATTAAATTATTGGTTTAAGCTTTCTCCAATTTGTTGATGTAAGAACTCAGAGCTATACATTTTCTTCTGCGTACTGCCTTTGCTGTGTCCCAGAGGAGCTGGTAATTTATATGTTCATTTTTGTTAAATATCATGAACATTTGATTTTCCTTTCTAATCTCTTCCATGACCCACTGGTGATTCAACAATGTGTTGTTCAATCTCCCTGTGTAATGGAATTTTCTTTGGTGGCTTTTGGTGTTGAGCTCTAATTTTATTCCACTGTGGTCTTAGAGAATTCAGGGAATAATTCAATATTATGAATTAGTATAGATTTGCTTTGTGGTCCATTTTGGAGAATGTTCTGTGTGCTTCTGAGAAGAAGGTGTATTCTGACGCTTCTGGGTGAAATATTCTGTAGATACTGTTAAGTCTAGTGGTCTATGCAATTGTTTAGCTCTGAGGTTTCTCTGTTGAGTTTTTGCTGGATTGATCTATCCAGCAGGGAAAGTAGTGTTTGTTGGATAAATTTGGGTGCTTCAGTATTTGGTGTATAGATATTTAGATTGTTATAGCCTCTGTAGGAAAGATCCCTTTATTAGTATGTAATATCCTTCTTTGTCTCTTCTTGCTAATTTTAATTTGAAGTTTATTTTATCTGATATTAAGCTTGCAACTCGGGCCTGCTTACGGGAGTTGTTTGCTTGATAGTTTTTTTTTTGTTTGTTTGTTTGTTCTTGTCGGTCATGGGGCCTGAACTCTGGGCCTGGGTGCTGTTCCTCAGCTCTTCAGCTCAAGGCCAGTGCTCTACCACTTGAGCCACAGCACCACTTCTGGCTTTTTCTGCTTATGTGGTGCTGAGGAATCAAACCCAGGGCCTCATGCATGCAAGGCAAGCACTCTACCACTGAGCCAACTTCCCAGGACTTGTTTGGTAGATTTTATTCCAGCCTTTCACTTTCAGAATATGTTTGTTTTTGTGGGCAAGGTGTGTCTCTTGAAGGCAGCAGATAGATGGATCTTGCTTTTTGATCCACCTAGACAGTCTATGTTATTTAATTGGCGAGTTAAGTCCATTAATATTAAGAATTAGGACTGTGAAGTGTTTGGTAGGTACTGCCATGTTATCCATCTTCTTAGGGGCTATGTCTCCTAGCTTCTTACTATGATTATCTGATTCTCTGTTTAGGAGCCATTTCTCTGCCTTTATCATGTTCTTGTTGGTTTTCTATGTGTAGGACATCTTTAAGTATCTTTTGTAATGCTAGTTTGGTGGAAATATATTCTTTCAATTTTTCTTTTCTGTGAAAGTTTTTATTTGTTCCTCAGTTAGGAAGGAGAGTTTAGCTGGGTACATTACTCTTAGTTGATAGTTGTTGGTCTTCAGGTTATGGCATTCTTCATTCCAGGCTCTTTGCTTTCATGGTCTCTGCTGGATGCTTAATTCTTAATGCCATTTATTTAAAAGTACTGTTAGTCTTTCCATGTATGTCAGTAGAGTAATGAAACCTGATGAAACTGTCGTGTGTGTGTGTGTGTGTGTGTGTGTGTGTGAGAGAGAGAGAGAGAGAGAGAGAGAGAGAGAGAGAGAGAGAGAGAGAGAGAGAGAGAGAGAGAGAGAGAGAGAGAGAGAGAGAGAGAGAGAGATTGTGTGTGCCTATGTTGGTCCTAGGCTTGAACTCAGGGCTGGACACTATTTCTGAACATTTTTGCTCCAGGTTAGTGCTGTACCTCTTGAGCCAAAACTCCATTTCCTACTTTTTCATGGTTAATTGGAGTTGAGAGTCCTAGGGACTGTCCTGCACAGCCTAGCTTTGAACCACAATCCTCAGTCTCTTGTGTAGCTAAGTTTACAGGGTTTTTAAGAAGGGTTAAGGTGTATAAGAGGGAATGATACAGGAGGCAAGATTGACTGTGATAAGACTGACATGGAAATGTCATGATGAAACACTGACCCTCCGCAGTGTATAACTAATATATGATCATTTTTTCCAAGTACAATGAACTTGGTTGGCATCTACTCCCCTGGTCCTCCATCTTCATTCAGCAAGATGAGTAGGCAGCTTGTGTCCTGGTGGGGACTCTGCAGGACCTAGGCTGACTATGGGCCTGGAGCGCAACTGTAGTTAAGTTGTTGATATCACAGGAACAACTGGAAAGATTTCTTTTCTCCTGTTTCACAAAATCTGCCTAATAAATTTATCAAACTTTTCTTTATCCTTCAAAACTCTTTGATGCTGACTTTCTCTTATGTTTTAGAAAGTTGTCATGCTGGAGTTATGCTAGAATGCCTGCCTAGCAAGCACAGTTCAGAGTTCAGAGCCCAGAATTCTCTCTCTCTCTCTCTGTCTCTCTGTCTCTCTGTCTCTCTCTCTCTCTCTCTTTCTCTCTCTCTCTCTCTATCTATCTAAAACAAAAGACAAGGCTGTTGTCTCAAAGTTAAGGTTCAGCTGTGATGATTTTTCTCAGAGATTTTCCCATCCCTACCTGCTTCTAGCAGGTAGCACTTGTGCCTAGAACCATCTCCCCTCATCTCAAGTAAGGCCAGGAGATACAGGGCTCAATCCTTTCTGGGGTCGCTCCTTTAATCAGCATGGCATGAAGAATTGATGCTTAATGGAAGATGCAAGAGTACAGCTGGAGCTGGTGATCAGGAAAGGGGCTGGGGCCTAGGACAGGTTTACACTGGCCATGCTTCATGGGAAGGATTGGTGTCACTCCACAGCCTTAAAAGATAAAAATAAAAACCAAAAGTACAGTTGAGAAGAACTGTATTCTGAGGCAATGGCTGTTTGCAGCCTTATTTGGCCCCTCGTTACCTCACTCATTAGGGCAGGAAGCTCTGGCTGGACATCACATGCTTTGGCTTAAGGGGAGGGTGGCTGTTTTGTTTTCGGCCTGATTGGGCTGAAAATAGTCATGTCTTGGCTGCCTGGGTCAGAGGGAGGGTGCCTCTGTAATGTGGGCTCACTTACAAGTGAGAAAGAGAAGTCAGCTCTCTGGAGACTGCCCTCACCAATTACAGCGATGTGTTGTGAGTGGACTTGATGAAGGCCCAAGGAAAACGTTGCAGAGGCTTAGATTCATTCAACTTGTTTAGGTACATTTGTTGAAAGATACAGCTAGCCAGGTGCTGGTGGCTTATGCCTCTAATCCTAACTACTCAGGAGGCTGAGATCTGAGGATCGTGGTTCAAAGCCATCCTGAGCAGGAAAGTTCCCGAGACTCTAATCTCCAATTAAGCACTCAAAACACTGATAGTGGATTTGTGGCCCAAGTGGTAGAGCACTAGTCTTGAGCAAAAAAGCTTAGGGACAGTGCCCAGCCTCTAAATTCAAGCCCAAGGACAAGTACTTAAAACAAAAAAAAGATAAAACTGAAGGGCTGGGGATGCAGGTTGGTAGTAGAGCACTTGCTATTAAGCTCTGGGTTGGATACCAAACACCTCACAAAAAGAACAATAAAAGAAGAAGTGTTTGAGTGTTCACCTTGCTTCCAAGTACACATCTCCAGGTCCTCACCAAATTCAGTGTTACTTTCCACCCATATACTATTGGTCCACAGTCCTGTATAAGTGAGATGCATGTCTGCTTTCTTTCCCTCATTCCCAAGACATTCAACAAGCACTAGGTGCCAGGCACTATGCCAAGTAAAGGACAAAATAGGAATTAGCTGAATAAAAGCCAATATTTAGAAGTAATTGATGGTGTTGGAAGTCAGCATAGCTGAGACTTTGGAGAATATCAGTCATTGGAAGGAAACATAGGGGTCCTGGAGTGCTGGTTAGGTTTATTACCCAGGTGACAGTTACATGCCATGTTCACTTTGGGATAATTTGTTGAAATGATTACTTATGATTTTTTTCCCTTAGTTCTGGGGGTGAAACCAAAGGTCTTGCCCATGGTAGGCAAGTGTTCTCTCACAGAGCTATATCCTAGCCAGATTTATCTTCTTTATAATGTGAATATAATCTGATAACATTTTTGTGAAGAAACTGAAGTCCAGCTGGGCACCAGTGGCTCATGCTTATATTCCTGGCTACTGAGGAGGCCAAGATCTGGAAGATCATGGTTTAAAGTCAGCTTGGGTAATAAAAAGTCAACTAGCCTCTATCTTCAAAATAACCAGCCAAAAGCAGGGCTGGCACTATTCACAATAGCCAAGATATAGAAAGAGCACAGATACCCTACAATAGATGAATGGATCAAAAACTGTGGTACCTATACACAATGGAATTTTACCCAGACATTAAAAAGAATAATGTCATTTGCAGGGAGATGGATGGACCTAGAATAAGCCATGTTAAGTAAGGCAAGCCAAACTCAGACAAACAGCACATGTTTTCTCTGATATTGGAAGTTAGATCTGGCATATGATAAATTATAGAGGATTCTACACATTCACACACAGTGAGACACAATGCCTATGTGCCTCTCTCTCTAATACACACTGAAATGAAGTCCAAGATATGGAAATAAGATCTCTTTTTAAATTTTGTTTTATTGAAAAGATGCTGTACAGAGGGGTTACAGTTACATGAGTAAGGTATTGAGTACATTTCTTGTCAAACATGGTTACCCACTCCTTTGTTTTTCTCCCACTATCCCTCTCCCTCCTCATTTGTTACTCCCCACATTGTAAAGTTCATTTCCAACATAGTGTCTTGTGAGTATCATTGTTGCATTGGGTCACCCTTTGTCCTTGTTGCACCATTTTGTTATTCCCTTCCCTTCCCCAAATCAGATAAATGTATATACAGCTTACCAGAATTAAAGACAGTGATTGTCAAGGATAAAGCGATGGAAAAAGACAAATGTAATAAAAAGAACTTGATGCAGTACGTTGACAACAACAAGGTCAACAATTAAAAAAAAGACCAGTTGTTGCCATGCCTTGGAGTTCAATTAACATCATTTTATATGGTCATATGTATACAGCTATTGAGTTACTGAGATCCTCTGCTAGCACTATCCTAGACATATACTAATTATGAAAATGAGGGAAACCATGGAGCCTATGTTTTATTGGGTCTGGCTTGAGCTCTCTTTAAAAATTTTTTATTGATAGTTCTGTTTTCTTTATGTATGGTTTATTTGTGTGTCTATCCTCAGGGGGGCACAGAACTCGAGGGGAAAATGGAAAAAAAAGTGCAGCAGTGGAGCTCACTGCGTACTGATGAAAGTGAACTATACAACTCGTGGCTGGAGTTGGGAGGGAGGGACTAGAAGAGGGTGAAGGAAGGGAGGACACTGTACAAAAGAACATGTACTCATTACTTGACTCACGTAATGGAAATCCCTCTGCACATCACCTTCATAATAATAAAGCAAATTAAAAATAAGAAAACAGGGCTGGAGGTATGGTCAAGTGATAGAGTACCAGCTGAGTACCACAATATCAGCAAAAAAAAAAAAAAAAAAAAGAAAGAAAAAAAAAGCATAGTCCATAAAAATAAATATCTAAGTGATACTAGCTTTGGATTCAGAGCCATGTACTTGCTAGGCATGAGCTCTACTGCTTAAACCATACCCATTGCCCTATTTTGCTGTAGGTTTTTTTTTTTTTTTTTTTTTGGTAGAGTCTCTATATCTCTATATCTCTATATCTGCCTTCCAAGTAGCTGGGATTCTATATGTGTACCACCATGCCTGGAAAGAGATTTTTATATTAGTTATGCAAAGGGGGATTTTGTTGTTGGATTTGCACACATTCATAATATATTCTCTTCAAAATTTATTTTTAGAAAGTATTACATTGCAGTCGCCAGTAGTAAACAGTTTTTGTAGGGTTGAGACACATTGGAACGAAGTTCTGAAGCCTTTTTTCTAGTGTTCTTCCTACTGGTCCCAGGAATCCTGGCACCACTGTGCCCCTAAACAGCCCTTCCGAGAGCAAAACCTCAAAATATTCACGAAATAAAATACTTTGTTTTTATATTTTGAGGCATTAGGGGAAAACATGTAAGAGTGTAACTATAAACTAGGGCCCTTCTTCCTGACCTGACCCTCAACATTCCCCAACTATGAAACTCCCTTCTCACCTTGCGTTTTCCATTAGTCAAAAGATCATGTCATTTGTTTCCCAACCCAGGCTCTTTTGAAGATGAAAAGAGACACTAAGTATCAACTGATCTACACCAGGAGAAAGAGATTGGTCCAGACAAATCAAGTCACCAGCTCACTTTGTCTATTTTTAGTTATAGGAGAAAAATAGACATTTCTTTATTCCCTTTTCCAGTAAAAGGTGTTAGGGAAACACTCTGCCACAGGCTCTATACCACACTCCTTTGTGGTGTTCGTTTGTTCATTTGTTTCTATGCCAATACTAGGGCTTGAACTCACTTTTGCTTGGCTTTTTCACTCAAAGCTGGCACTCTATCACTTAAGCTAAACTCCCACTTCTAACATTTTTCTTGTTAATTGGAAATAAAAAGTTTCATGGACTTTTCTGCCCAGGCTTACTTCTAATTGAGATTCTCCTGGTCATTTGTGGATGTGTGTTGAGTGGTGAGAAAGTTAGCTGAGCCCCATGTGATGTCATGGATGAGGTGAACAGACCAGGGGTCAACTTACTGCCATTCAGGTCTTTCCCAGTTTCAGATTTTATATTTGCAGTGATATAGTCTCTGTTTTGTCCATTTAAACACTTTCACTTTTATTTTTGTGCATGAGTATTTTTTTTCCTTTGTGTTGTTATCTTTAATTGTTGTACAGTGGAGTTGCCATTTAACAAAGCAGTTTATGAATACAGTATGTCTTGAACAACGTCACCTCTTTCAACATTCTCACCCATCCCTCTTAACCTACCCCTTCCCTCATTCTTCTTAATTTTAAGACAGATGTTGGATTCTGGATTGCATTCTCCCCACCCCTTCATTTGTCTACTCCTTTCCCCTTGGCCCCACCCAGACCCCTTTCGAGTACCCACTTTGTGATGTTTTATTTTTGTTGAACTTCGATTTTGCCTTTCTAAGGAAGTACACTATTTGAGATCTCCCTTGACTCTACCATACAAATGTTTTAATCTTTAAATCTTTAAAACAAATTAAAGTAATTGTCTATCTTCTTGTTTCTGCTTATCCTGTAAACAAGTGACCTTTTCACCGTAAATTTGGTGCCACATTTTGTGGGGTTTGTTGGTGATTTCACTGTTTGAAATGAAATGTTTCCCACATGTGGCTGAGAAATGGTCTCTGGGAACAGAGAATGTCTTCCCCAACTAACTGCTTAAGGGGGAAAGGGCTGTGTAGAGTTCTTATTTAAGAAGGCTGGGGTGGCATTTTGGGAAAATAACTCACATTTTATTCAGGCATGAATTAGAGTGGTTTTGGCTTTGAGTTTATTATTAAATCAACAATGTGTGCCTTTAAACAAAAACACAAACAAAAAGCAAATTTACGTTATCTACAAGTCACTGTGACTAGAAGTCTATAGACTTCTAACCCTGAATTTTCTCTAGGAGTAATTCACTAGTTTTTGCCAGTGCAGTGTTCCTGGCAACTTTATAACACATAAGTACTGCAAACATGAGAATGGACTGAACTTTAATAGTTACAACATTGTTTGGAATTACAATGGTAGAAAGAGTTAATTTGATCATGAATACTCCATACCATTCGGGCTCCAGATTGTGTTAAAGTTTAATAACTTATTCCATAGTTCTCAAGCATATTCTGCCTATTTAGCATGTTTATTTTAGAATAATGAACTCCATTCTCTAAGTGCTGAGCAACAACATTGTTTGGTGTGGCTCATATATATGAAGACATTACTGCCTAAGCTACTCTGGCTGTCTTGGAAACAATTCAAAGAACCTATTTTTGTCAGCTTATGTTCAAAACCACACTATGCTGGGTGTGATGATACATGCCTATAATCTCAGCACCCAAGATGCAGAGGCAGGAGATCAGGACTTTGAGGCCAGCCTGAGCTACATAGCAAGATCCTGTCTCAAAATACTCTAGCCAAACAACAACAAAACCCCATAAATGTGGTATCACTGGAGTCTCACATGTAATACGGCTAGATGTAGGAAGCATCCTTAGGCTTAAGAAGCAACTGAAAGAAGTATTAGGGGATACTACACAATTAGGATCTGATGTTTCATACTTTCAAGGAAAAGAAAATGTACTATGGCATAGCTTAATGTTCTGAATGTATTTGCATCGTGTTATCTATCAATCCTCTCAAAGAGCTCATTGAGTTGCTTGAAAATAAATTGCTTTGCAATGTTAAATATGAAGTCTGCTAAACAATAAGCTGAGCTCTGTGTTTTATCTTGGGATCCAAAGAAAGAAAAGTAGGCTAAAAGTTAAGATTCCAGTACTGTTTTCTTTGTGTGTTCATATGTATACATGCCAGTCCTGGGACTCGAACTCAGGGCCTGGGGACTGACCCTTAGCTCTTTTGTTCAAGGTTGGTGCTCTTCCGCTTGAGCCACAGCTCCACTCCTGGCTTTTTCTGGCCTTTTGGTGGTTAATTGGAGATAAGTCTCACACACCTTCCTGCCCAGGGCTGACTTTTTGTCCATTGTGGGACCTGAACTCTGGGTCTGGGCCTTGTCCCTCAACTCTTCAGCTTAAGACTAGAGCTCTACCACTTGAGCCACAGTGCCACTTACAGCTTTTTCTGCTTAGGCTAAGGAATCCAACCCAGGGCTTCATGCATGTACCACTGAGCCACCTTCCCAGCCCCCAGTATTCTTTTCTTGAATGTCACATTTAGGTTTCTTTTGATGTAGTCTATATGTGCATTGTTGATCTCTTTACTAGAAAGAAGCTGATAACCAGGTTTGTGTTGGTTGGCACACAAGAGGAATGGTTTAAAAAAAAAAAAGCTGCTATACCTTGCCACAAATTTGTGACTTTTTCTCCCAAAAGTAGTAAGGAGAACATGTGACCATACTCACCTCCGTTTACTGTATGCCTCCTGCTGAGTGTTTGCATATGATGACTGAACTCAAGCCCCAAGAAGGCCGGAATGGCATTGTGAAGAAAATAGGAGGATCTGATGAGCTTCGTTTGGGCATGAGTTAAAGTGTCTTTGGCCACGATTTAAATGTTAGTGAATCATCAGTAGTGTGCCTTTAAATAAAAAGACACATAAAACAAAGTGATGTTATCTGCCAGCCACTGTGACTAGAGGTTTAGAGAAACTTAACCCTATACTTTCTCTAGGAGTAACTGTCAAACAGTTACTAATTCATTGTTAGAGCTGAGCATTCTGCTAAGCAGGTGAGGGCGCGAATAACACACATACTCCCTCCTTTGCATGGATGCCTAAGCATGCTTTGTTTGCATATGAGTGGAGGGTTGATGTCAACTTCTCGCAGCTTTGGAATTCTCAAGTGACAGTGTAGCATGCATTTGAGTATACAGCTCTAATAAATGTATCGTAAAATTCCCCTCCTTGCACCTTTCAAGAAAGAGGAGTCAATAGCCATATAGACTTGTAGAATGCTTGCTGAGCATGTGCAAAGCCCCAGATTCAATCCTCAGCTCCAAAACAAACAGTGAAGAAGGATACATGAAGTCTTCTTGGGACTCTCTTTCCATCATTAGATGAGCAGACCATAGAAACAATAACCATAACATGATGTGGACATACAAGTCCAGAGCAAATTTTTTTAGGCCTAGAAAGTAAAATGAGATTAGATATGACAAGTCCAGCCTAGTCTTGTGATTTTGGTCACATTCTAGATACAGATCAGCCCATTTTAACCAAATGTCCTGTGTCTGGATGATTATGGTATGGGGGTAGGGAAAGGGAGAGGTACCCACCCGCTGCCCAGTAATAGTCACTGGCTCCCTTCTCTCAGACAACTGAGGGGGATATACAGGTTTCCTGGGGGCCTGGCAGGCTCAGTGTGTCTAAAAAAAGTGTGCTCAAATGCAGAGGATCTTATGTCATGAGCAATACATGAACAAAGGAATGGATTTCTTATTTATTTATTTAATTTGTGATGTTGGGTTCAAACCCAAGGCCTTATACATGTTGTGCAAATGCGCTACCACTAAGTTACATGCTCATGTAGGAATGGATTTTTGTTGTTGTTGTTGTTGTTTTGAAAGTCATAGGGCTTGAACTCTGGGCCTACGTGCTGTCCCTGAGCTCTTTGGCTCAAGGCTAGCACTCTACCACTTGAGCCACAGCACTACTTCCAGTTTTCTAGTGGTTAATTGGAGATAAGAGTCTCACTGACTTTCCTGCCTGGACTGGCTTTGAACCATGATCCTCAGATCTCAGCCTCCTGAGTAGCTAGGATTATAGGCATGAGGCACTGGCGCCCAGCTCAGATTTTGCAAAATAGTTCTACTTTGCTTTTTTCCTGAAGCCAGGGTACAAGTTGCTGTGGAGATAATCTGGCTTTAAATGAGGAAGAGATTCTATCAGATTGCTATAGGGAACTAACAGCTTTCAAGAGTTTATTAAAGGTAGTTGGCAGCATATAAAGAATCCACACTCAATTTTCTGAACATCATGCCCACATTATTGCTTATGGCTGGGAGACCATATGCCCTGTCTGATTGATCTACTTCTTAATATGTTTAACCCTTCATACTTTAGAAGCTTCTTGGTGTTTTGTTTCTTGTGGAGGGCTCCTTAGCTCCTGGGATTGTAGCGTTCCCTCAGCTGTTTGGAGAGAGAAAAGAGTCTCTTAGGATCTTAGCCCACAAGTCCTGTACTAATTCCCCCAAGAGTCAACAGTCTCCTTCCATGTTTTGGAACAGCCCCACTTCACATATACATGAGCTTCACCATAGAAGAGTGTGTGCAATAAACACTGGCTCACTAATCGTGTGTGTCAGGCACTTATACTGCTCAGTGCACAGGAATGTCTGGGAACTCTGTAAACCAGGCAGATCAGCTGGGACTCACAAATACCCAATATTTTTGCACAAAGTCTAGCTTGTAACAGATGCTCATAGCTGGGCGTGATGACTCATGCCTATAATCCCAGCACTCAGGAGGCTGAGGTAAGAGGATGTTAGGTTCAAGGTCAGCTTGGGCTACTTAGTGAGACCCTGTCTCAAAAAACAAACAAAACCTTCTCAGAATAAAATATATTTAGTGTTGAAGCCATTTTTAGCTGATTTAGCACAGTTGTTTCTTATCAGTGGGCATTGGTTCCAGGACCCTAATGGAAACTAAGATCTTATATAAAATGGCATAGTGTTTATATGTAGCCAGCCTGTCCCCCTCCTGATGTATACTCTGGATTTCTTATAATACCTAATGCAATATACATGCTCCTGTGAATGTCAAACACTGTATTGTTAAGGAATAATGACAAAAAATGTCTGTACATATTTAATACAGAACCAATTTTTTTAAGTATTTGTTGGTGTGTGTGTTTGGTTGAATTCACAAATGTGGATGCCATAGCTTCAGAGGCCAAGTGAATATTGTATCATCCCAATGCACAGTTGGTCTTAAGCTCTTGGAGAGGTTCCTGGAATATCTGATTAAGTGGAAAAACTAGGTTTGGCTTGATTAGTTCAAGCCACTTTGGAGTTGTAGAATTACCTGTATCAAAGAGAAGGTACGTTAGCATAGAGAGACATGACATGACTTCATGTCACTCTCCTTTATCTTCCGTTTGTAAAGTGTTTCTTCCCCACATCACTTATGGACCAAAGTGATAAGGACAGGGAGGACAGGAAAGGCGCAGACAGCGATTGGGTTACGCAAGACAGCTTTTTATCTCTTTCTGTTATTTCCCCCCTATCGTGGCTCTTTTGAAGACTGGGATGACTTCAGTCCATGATCTTCCATTTAGGAAGTTCATGAACAGATTATGTCCTTACATGGTATAATTTTCTGCTTAGCTCTTATAAAAATCTTACTTAGGGAATTTTCTTCCTTCCATTTGCAAATCAAAAGGCTCAACAACACCATGAAAGCAAATGAGAGATAAAATGAATCAACAGCTTCATTCTGTACAGTCAGAACCTCACAAAGCTTTACCCTCACAGAACCAAAACAACTCACAGCCAATGGTAAGCTGTGAGCTCATCCAAACTGCGCACACCTATGCCTTCAGCTAAAATCTCACTAAAGTATTGGTTAGAAGCAGCGGGGCATCTCCCATACAGAGCTCTTGGCCAGCACCCCTGAGATTGTACCACTTTGGTGATAATTTTGCTTATTTTTTATTTTATTTTATTTGAGAACATACTGTACAGAGGGGCTACAATTACATGGGCAGGATAATGCATACATTTCTTACCAAGCATTGCAGCCTCCTCCTTTGTTTACCCTTCACCTCCATAATTTTGCTTATTTGCTTTGCTTTGGTTTGAAAATGGGGTCTTTCTATGTATCCCAATGTATGTATGTATCCCAGTGTATCATCTATGTATCACCCTCCTGCTTCAACCTCTGGGGTGCTGGGATGAAGGGTATGTTCCACCACACTCTGCTGGTGGTGATTTTTATATAACATTCTTCTGTGGAGTTACTGCATTCTAAAAAGAAATTGGTAGAGATTTGTGTAACTCAAGAATAGGCAGGACACATACAAAGAAGTCGAAAAGCATAGCAGTGTCTCACTATTCTGAATCCCTCTGAAATGGAAAGGGTTTGTTTTGTTAGCATTTTGCGGTTTGAACTCCAAGCCCAGGCGCAGTCTCTGAGCTTCTTTTAATCAAGACTAGCACCTGACCATTTTAGCCATAGCTCAACCGGCTTTTTAGTGGTTTGTTGGAGATCAGGGTCTCACAGACTTTCCTGCCTGGGCTGGCTTTGATCCTCCATCCTCAGATTTCCCCCTCCTGAGATGCTAGGATTATAGTGCCTGACTCAGAAGCCTTCTAAAGTGGAGTAGAAGCCTTTAATACTGATAGAAGAAAGGCCCGAGTAGGACCTAACAGGCAGGGGCTGTGAGATCAGCTTCCAGTCATGTGTGTAAGGCAGAGTTGGATAGTGTGCTTCAGAAGCTGTTGGGGAAAGGGTACCGCGGTGCCTCTCTCCCTCCCCCCTCCTTCTCTCTTACTTTCTCTCTCTCCCTCATCCTCCCTCCCTTCCTTCCTCCCTCCCTCCCTCTCCCTCCCTCCCTCGCTTCCTTGCTAGCTCTAGCCCTCTCTCTAGCTCTCTATCCCTTTCAGCCGTCCTCACAAACTCTTTAAATGGACAGGCAACTTTAATGAATGAGTAAAGGCAGTTCATGTCCTTCTCAACTCAGATTCTAAGTCCTTAAGGGTTTGGGGGTCATGGTGGCGTCTTTCTTGCCAGTAGAGGAAATCTGAGTTGGGGCGCTATCTCCTGCCCCGGGGGCTGATGATACTGGTGTCTCTCCTTCTCCACAGGAGGCTGGCACCCAGGCCGGGGTGGGGACAGCCAGAGTGGCCCACTGTGGACTGTGGCTGCTTCCGGAGAGTCTGGGGGGTTCGCGGGGAGTAGCCGGGTTCTGGGAAGAGACCAAAGGAATGAGTAATTGGAAATTCTGTAACACAGACCCCTAACCCCATGCCCCCTGCCGAGAGGCGAAGGGACTGGACTCCGGTGCGGGGAGAGTCACGTTTCGGAGAGGGAAGTGAAATAGAGAGGGCGGCACCCGGGGGGACCCGTGCGTCATTGAGGGACCGCAGAGAAGCCAGCGCGAAGGAGAAGTGGGAGCGAGGAGCCGAGGGGCGCTGGCGGAGCGCGGCTGGGGCGCGAGCTCCCGCTTCTACCACAGGGCGCCCGGGGCCTGGTGCGCTAAGCCCGGGTCGCTGCGCCGCGGACCCCGCTCTCGCCCGCCATGTGCCGACCCCACGCGCCCTGGTGTTGGGCGCTGGCGCTGCTGGCCCTGGGTGGCACGGGGCTGTGCCACGCCGGCCCGCAGCCCGGGCACCCTGCGCGGCCCAGCGCCAGGAACAAGTAAGTGCACGCCGGGACTGCTCACCCCAAACCCAAGCGCCCTAGCCCCCCCCCCCCCCGCCTGTGCCTCCCTGACCTGGAGCTGTGAGCCGGGGGACCCCCATGGGGTCCCGGGGCAACCCCGCCTCGGGCGATCTCTCAACACGCGGTGCCAACGTGCAGCGGGGACGCCGGGAGGGACCCGCACGGTGGCACGGTCGGGCACGACCCCCTGGAAAGGGACCCCCGGACTTCCAGGCACCCCTGGGCCCCACCGCTCTGCTGTCGTGGGTGGGGAAGGGCGCGAGCTCTCCAAAGGCGCCCCGTGACTCCTCGGGTGGCGGCTTTGTTCCGCTCCCGCCTCCCGAGAGGTGCACGGGTTCCCTGACCCCCGCGCTGGCCCCGGCTCGGTCCGCCCGTCCTCCCTTCCCGGCCTCATTGTTCTCCCGCTGACCGCCCGTCCTCTCCCCCTCTCTCTCCACCCCAGGAACTGGTGCGCCTACATCGTCAACAAGAACGTGAGCTGCTCGGTGCTGGAGGGCAGCGAGAGTTTCGTCCAGGCGCAGTACAACTGTGGCTGGAACCAGATGCCCTGTCCGTCTGCGCTCGTGTGAGTCCGGCCGCGGAGCCGCGGGCGGCGCCCAGCCCAAGCCCGGCCACGAGGGTGGGGTGGGGCCGCAGCACTGGGCTCCAGCCCTGGTATACATCTTCTCCAGATCTGGGGGAAAGCCAGCAGCTGTAAGGTTGGAGTGCAGAGCTGGGTACCAGCCACGCTGGGCTGTTTAAGGAGCGGCTCTGAGGATGCGCAGGAGTTGGAGTTAGTGGTTCTCTGGGACTTAGGACAGGGTACACAAGGCTCCCCGCCCCCCAATCTCTCATTGCTCACTCTCTTCCTCTCCTCTTCCCTTTTCTCCTGTCCTCTTCCCTCCCCCTCCCTTCTCCCCTTCTCTCCTCTCCCCACCCATTCCCTCTCCTCTCCTCTGTCTCTGTCTGTCTGTCTGTGTCTCTCTCCTCTTTCAATTTTATTACTAACATAAGGCAGCTGAACTTAATTGGATCCATATTGTGTGTTTTAGGGCATACAGAAGATTCCAAAATGTATACTGCTCACACACACACACACACACACACACACACACACACACACACACACACACACACACACACACACACAACTTTCTCCACATAGGATCAGTTGAGCTATTAGGCTGGCCGTTGTTCTGAGACAGGCCCAGTTTTGTTCCAAATATCCTTATCTCACTAGAACCATAGCTTTCTAAACCAAAACTCTCAGAAATAATGTGCCTTAAAGTGTGCTTTTTCTTTTCAAGTTAGATTTGGGAAGTTACCAACGCAGTTATCAGGAAAGAATGGTCCTTTTAAGATGAAAGGAAGAAGGAATCATCTTTTTGCTTAGAGAATTTTACCATCTTGTAACAAAACAAGGAGGAAGCGGGGTATTAGAGGACGAATTCTGTGAAACACACCACACATTGAATTGTCATCAGGAAAGTGAGTTTTTGTGTCAGTTGGAAGATGAGCAATGTGAATGAATGGCGGTTGAGGAACACTAAGAAGGCTGAAATTGTTTTCCATGAAGAATACATTATTTGTCTTACAGCACAGTTGTCATTACAGCAAAGAATAGTCAGTAGGCAAATCAGCCCCTGGCAAGTGTAAGGGGCCCAACTGAACTTGAACTCCAGGGAGCCCTGTTCCAAAGGGCACCAGATGGGTGAGCCTTAGACCTGGGGGACAGAGGTGGTCACTGCAGAGCCCATGGGCTGCCCAGGGAGCCATGATGGACAGTTGCTGCTAGGCAAAAAACAAAGCCAAAATAAGCTCACTGAAACTTAGGAGATGTCTTTAGGTTTCGAATACATTGAGGAAAAGGCTGGGGTCCCTGGGTTTCCATAGGGATGGCTAAAGTGGATAAGGGGACAGCACTGTCATTCTACCTCATTCTAGCCAGTACCATTTAGACCTTCCAGCCCAAGGCTGGAAGGACCAAGGGGTCCTCTTTCAAGGGGTACATCATGGTCGACATATGAAGCAAATGGATTTGTTTGCAATCAGAATTGAAGAATCAGTCTAGAAAATTTCATTCATTTTATACAAGAACTATATTTTATGCATTGCTATAATCTCAGAGATATTTGCTGGGGGAGGTAATGCTTTTGGCTTAAAAATGATTGGCTTTATTTTCTCAAATTATTTTAGCTATCCAGAAGACCCCATGACTTAATTGTGTTTGATGAAGACTCAGTGAAATAGTGAGACATGACCATTGGTGGAAGTGAGTGAGCTCTAGGTCAAAGGTTAATGAAAGACAGTTGCTATGTATTTTTGCCACCCAGGGAGAAACAACAGAATTGCTACAAAGGCAGATGTTTCTGTTGTTTTATGAAACAAAGCCCAAATTGAGTGACCTGGGTATTTTTCTTCAATAAAAATCATATAAACAAGTTTAACTGCCTTTTTACATTTTAAATGCTTTATTGTTAAATTGGGAATTTAAAAAATCCACTGCTTTAGTTAATTAACTTGAAAATCTTAAATCTTAACTTCAACAGTTATAGACTTGACCTATTCTGTTCTCATTAGGGATAGGAAGGGAATATCTTGCCGTATTTTGCAAGCATTAAATGTTTCCTACACTTTGAGGACTAAGAGATGAGTGGAGAAATGGTTACTTGGAATTTCTTAGTCTCTCCCCTCCCTCCCTCCCTCCTTCCCTCCCTCCCTTCCTTCCTTCCTTCCTTCCTTCCTTCCTTCCTTCCTTCCTTCCTTCCTTCCTTCCTTCCTTCCTTCCTTCCTTCCTTCCTTTCTTCCTTCCTTCCTTCCTCCTGAGTCTTGAACTCAGGGTCTTGCAATCTCATTTGGCTATCTGACTCAAGGCTGGTTTCCTACCAACTTGAGACACACCTCCACTTCCTGTCACTTGTTTCTGATGAAGATTTGTGGTATTGTCTGTCAGCCTTCTCATTTGTTCCTTATAATTAGAGACCTGTAAAAATAAGTCTTCGGAATCCTGCCCTGGGTTGAGGTTTTCTGCGGTGTTACAGGTCTAGGGCTGGAGGCAGTTAGGATGGATGGATGGAGTTAGATTGCTAGGATGGCAGCTAGGAGTCATCCAGAATACCATCCCTTCGGGGACAATGGAAGGAACTGAGAGCATTTGGGAACCGAAGTGGAGGTGCCAACAGAGACTGAGTGCATTTTGAGACTAAGGGGGAACTATATAAGTAAGAAGGGGCTGGATGGAGTGACTCATACCAATAAAAGAACAGTTGAGCCCAGATATAGAATTGGGTATGGGCAGCAGGCATCGTCTCCGTGAGCTGTAGAGACACAGGGCATACACATTTCCTGAAGGATTTGTGCAATGATATTTGCATATATGAAGAGTCATAGATCCCAGATTGTGAATTTGGATATCATCGTGTGAAATCAGGAGGGTTTTATATATATATATATATATATATATATATATATATATATATATATATATATATATATATATATTATTGTAAAGATACTGTACAGAGGGGTTACTGTTACATGAGTAAGGTAATAAGTACATTTCCTATGGAGCATTGTTACCCCCTCCTTTGTTTTTCCCCTACCATCCCTTCCCTCCTCAACTCTCCAACTCCTCCCCCCCAAAGTTGTAAAGTTTGTTTTCAACATAGTGTCTTGTACATCTCATTGTTACATGGGTTAACCTGTATCCTTATTTCAGCTTTTATGTGCTCTGGGAGTGACCACTTTTCTGATGCTGAAAAGAAACTTCTTTGTTGCCAGGCACCCTTAGGACTTTTCATTCACATATCCATTAATTCAGTTCTAGTGGCAATTATTTGAGTGTCTACTGAGATGAGCCATTGATGACAAGGACTGAGTTGTCTTTAGATCCAGGGCTCTTGAACCTTGTGGACTGCCAGGGGAAAGCATCAGCTTGTTTTAGCTCAGGCATTCAGTGGAGTGATGGCCCAGTGGTCCGTGTTTGAGAACATTTACACCTCTTTCCTGGACTGCCATTCCCACAGATGTGGAGAGCGGCTTGTGCGAACATGTGCTCATGCGTGTGTGTGCACATGGTGTGTCCTGAAACTCACTTTACTGTGGGCCACTTTGCTACAGTGTCATTTGTCACCTTGTCTCTTATGCTGTGCAGTTTGTTTGCTTTGGTTAATAAAACATTTGTTTAGGTGGCAAGGTCAGTTGTTTAAAAGGTGAAGTTAATGAGACAAGGATAACTGAATATAATTGACCGGAAAGCTTGACCACTTTGAGATTGTACAAAGCCCTCCTGAGCCCAGGTACCACCTTGAAACTTGTCCCTGGGGGGATGATGTTAAAAGCATATTTCCAGAAAGAATATCAACTATCAACCTTCTGTGTAAATAATTACACACTAATTATTCTTAACTCCTACAAGGATTTTGCATCTTCATCATCATCATTTAAGAATTTAAAAGTTAGGAATTTCTTTGTGTCTCTGTCTCTGTCTCTCTCTAGCTCTCTCTCTTTTCCTTCTTCATGTATGGGAAGTAGATGTGAGGAGAGTTGCTTTAAAGAAAATGGCTTATCAGGGGCTGGGAAGGTGGCTCAGTGGTAGAGCGCTTGCCTTGCATGCATGAGGCCCTGGGTTTGATTCTTCAGCACCACATAAGCAGAAAAAAAAAAAGCCAGAAGTGGCGCTGTGGCTCAAGTGGTAGAGCGCTAGCCTTGAGCTGAAGAGCTGAGGGACAGCACCCAGGCCCAGAGTTCAGGCCCACGACCAGACCCCACCCCCACCCCTCAAAAAAAGAAAATGATAATCTTTTGGTAATTCCATAGGGGGCTCCGCAGGGTGCCATTACTTACCATGTAATCTCAAGGTGGGTCTTAGGACTATTTTTCCTTTCTGAGATAATTTGACTTCCTACAATGCTAGATGTCTTTGACCATTTCATTACATTGAGGGTTTTTTTGTGTTTTTGGTTTTTTTTTCTGATTGCTCATAAAACCATAGTCCCAGCAAAGAGCCTGGCAATATGGTGACTCTAACCTCTGCATCTGGAATCTTTGCAGGGAAGTGGGGAGAAGTACCGTCTTGGTTCTGGGCTAGCTTTGGAGACAGATTTTGGGTGATATGGGGATGTGAGTGACTTGGAATTCCTCCTTTGGAGTTTGAGAAGGATGGTATCTATGGAGATAGGTTTAGATGGGAATATCTCTCCAGAGTGCTGTGTAAACCAAGTACCTGGTAAGAGCAATACTTGTTTGTACATGTGTATGTCTATGTACATAAGTATTTGTGTGTGTGTGTGTGTGTGTGTGTGTATGTGTGTGTGTGTGTGTGTGTGTGTGTGTTGTCTACTGCAGCCTGTGCAGTGTTGCCGGCCCCTCTGGTAGGGTAGAGAAAAGGAGTGAAGGGTCTGCTGTATCTTAACTTCTACTGCATTGCTTATGTTCAGTGAGCTGATGGTAGAAAATGACCCTGTTTCTACTCTGTACTAGACCAGGCCTTGTTTCTTTCTTTCACCATCCAGATTTCACAGGAGTAATTCCAGATAGTTGCAGAATCTCCTGCCCAGACTGACAGCTGTTAGCATTTGTAGCATTTGGAGGCATCCGGTCCATAGAGTGGTCATTGTTGGTCAGGACGTCCAAGGAGCCCAAGTGTAAGGCAGGATGGTTGCCTCTGTATTTGCTTCGCCTCCTAGTGCTGGGCTTCAAGGGGACCTGAAGGGCTGGAGTTTTCTGCTTTTTACAGCTCCAAACCAATGGAGCTTTGCTGTATCTACCCCTGTCCTGCCCAGGCCTTCTTGGTCTGTCTTGGATCTTAGTAGAATTTTTCTTATTGATTCTTTTTCGTGTTGTTTTGCTTTGTCCTTTGCATTTTAATTGAAGAATAATTTACAAAGCATAACATTAGTAATATTTATTTATTTTTTATTTGTGCTGCTCCTGGGTCTTGAATTCAAGGACCTGGGTATTGACCCCCCCCTTTTTTTTTTAAACTAGAAACTGGACACTTTTCTACTTGAGCCATGCTTCTACTTCTGGCTTTTGTATGGTTAATTGCAGATAAGAATATCATAGACGTTCCTGCCAGGACTGGCTTTGAATATCTCAGCCTCCTGAGTAGCTAGTATTATATAGGCATGAGCCACCGGCACCCAGCTTCCATTTATCTTTTTTTTCCCATTTATCTTTCATGTGTCTTGACAAATATGTATAGCTGGGTAATGGCCACCACAATCAAATATGGAAAGCTTTGTGGGCCATGTGATCTCCGTGGCACATGCTCAAGTCCACCATCAGGGAAAGCAGGTGAGCAGGCTAGCCCCATGGGCTCCAGAACCACGATCTGCTGAGATGGGAACAGCTGGTGGACATCCGGGTTCTTTCCGTGGGGGCCGTTATGAATGGAGTCTCTATCAACAGTCAGAGCAGGTGGCTATGTGGCTATTTCTCTTAGTAGTTCTCTGGATTTATTGTCTATTTCCCCCCTACTTTGCTCTTCATGAATAGTTTGGAATTCCAATGTGAGATGTTTTTAACTTAGTACATTAGCATTGTTGGCCTTAATATGGCTAATTATGATTCTGAACTCAATCTGATGCTCATTCAGATCTGTGGGGGAGGACCGTGCCAGATGGTTGAGTCCCTGTGCCTAATGCCTGGGCCTGTCATTCCAGAGAACAAACATTCAACGTTAGGCTCTCACTCCAAGGGTAAGGTCCATTCTAGAGGCCTGTTTGGGGCCTAGAGTGTGGGGGTATAGTAGGGAGGAAAAAGGATCAGGAGCAGGTAGAACAAGTCTGGGGAGCCCTCTGCACGCCCCGTCTTCCCCCACCCCCAGAGCACAGCCTGGATCTGTGTCCCTCTGCCTATTTATTAGGCCTGCCAACCTTGCTTCCAAGGAGGTATGGTAACATACCATACCTCCAATGTGGTTGCCCCTGGGACTCTTTACACCGTCCTACTACTGTCTAGCAGTTTGAGCGGTAGGCCTGGCTGTTTCACAGAGGGGAAACTGAGGCAGAGGCTGTGCTGCAGGCTGGCTGGAGTGCCATGTGGTATAGGGCTCTGAGCCATGTCTGAATGCTCATCTTCTTTGCAGCAGGGTTGGGGCAGCTATTTTGCTCAGCTTCCAGGAAGCAACAGTGCTGGCATCTGGGGTGCTCACACCTCAGATGTGGTTGCGGGGAGAGGTCACCCTGCCTTGGGGATTAGAATCCTGCAGAAAGACCAGAAGGCAAGGCCAGTAGAGGACAGGGTGGAGCGGTACTGCTGGACTGCCTCCTTGGTGCTCACAGAATCCCTTTCTCTTAAGGAAACCATCTATTTGTCCACATGCTGGCTCTCCCTCTGCTTGCCCTTCTTGCTGCTTTGGGTGGGAAGCAAGACCAAGGAAGTGGTTTCTGCCTGGTGGTTGTGCTCTGTGCCCTGCGGGGCAGGGCGTAGGAGTCACAGGGAGGGGTGAAAGGAACAAGTCAAAGAGCTGAGACAATCAGCTCTGTGGCCAGCTGTTCCAGAACCTAGAATTAAAAAACCCACACCCTACAAACGAAGGGCTTTGTCACATGGCCTCCTGTCTGTCTATTTGTCTGTCTGTCGTCTGTCTGTCTGTCTGTCTGTCTGTCTACCTACCTACCTACCTACCTACCTATGTAGCCCAAGCTGGCCTCAAACTCTCAAATGATCCTTCTGTTTTAGTTATTGACTGCTGGGATTACAGGTGTGCTCTTCCACTCCTGATATGTGTCTTTGTTTTGACTCACCATCCCTCCCCAAAGCCCTGGTCAAGAATGCTGCCACTCAGCCAGGTCCTAGTGGTTCACACTTGTAATCCTAGCTCCTTAAGAGGCTGAGATCTGAGGATTGCAGTTCAAAGCCAGCGTGGGCTGGAAAGTCGGTGAGACTCTTGCAATAAACTACTCAAAGAAAAACTGGAAATGGAGCTCTGGCTTAAGTGGTAGGGGTCTAGCCTTGAGTAAAAGAAGCTCAGAGAGAGAGAGAGAGAGAGAGAGAGTACCCCAAAGGTGAGATAAGCCCCAGGACTGCCCACCCCTCCCCCCAAAAAAGTTCTGCCACTCTCTTGAGAACGGAGACACAGGTAGCCAGGTGTGTGACAAGGGCTCCATGCTGGGATCCAGGCAGGGTCTGTGAGTCCCTGGGCTGTGGCTGCATCATCGTCTGCCTGTCTTCACCTGCCTTCCTCTGTGGTGTGGCCTCACTTGTCTCTATTAGGTTGTTGGTTTTTTTTTTTGTTTTGTTTTGTTTTGTTTTTGGGTCCGGTCGTGGGGCCTGAACTCTGGGCCTGTGCGCTGTCCCTCAGCTCTTCAGCTCAAGGCTAGCGCTCTACCACTTGAGCCACAGCGCCACTAACGGCTTTTTTCTTTTTGCTTATGTGGTGCTGAGGAATCGAATCCAGGGCCTCAGGCATGCAAGGCAAGCGCTCTACCACTGAGCCACCTTCCCAGCCCTGGGTTTTTTTTTTTAGTTGTTGTGTTTTGTTCATGGGGCTTGAACTCATGGCCTGGGACACTGTCCCTGAGCTCATTTTGCTCAATGCTAGCACTCTACCACTTTGAGCCACAGCTGGTGGTTAATTGGAGATAAGAGTCTCACAGACTTTCCTGCCTGGGCTGCTTTGAACTGTGATCCTCAGATCTCAGCCTCCTGAGTAGCTAGGATGACAGGCCTGAGCCACCTGCATCCCCCGCCATCCCTTGTATTAGTGCTTAAAAAAAAAAACCTCATGAGCTGGGGGAAGGATCAGGGAGGGGTCCACACAGAGCCTGTGCTGCTGGGGTAATGTGGGCTGGGAATTGAGGAATTTACAGCAGGTGTTGGTTCTGGGTTCTGTTCCAAGATATCTGTAATCTGTAAATTCCAGGGGAGCATACAGTCATGCAGTGAGAAGAAAACTTGCTTACTGGGGAGCAATCGCTTGTGGGAAATGTGGCGCACACTCTCTTCCTCTCTTCCCCTCTCTTCTCTCTCTCATTCCCCCCTCTCTTCCTCTCTCCCTCTCCTCTCTCTCTCTCTTCCCCCCCATCCCCCTCTCTCACACTTATGCCCAGAACATTTAAGAATAAAGGGAAAAAAAAAAACACTCCAAGGACTGACATCTCCAGCCATTTCAAAATTTCAATACTTCTATGCAGAAATCCTATCTGATTCGGAATGTACCATTCCTGTAAATAGTTTGGGGAGATTGCTCCCCGCCTCCACTTCTCTTTGAAAATATTTGACCACAGGTGACCGTTGGAGCCTCGCTCCTCAGTGTTCACTCAGTCGAGGAAGGCCGGGCACCTGCCAGGGCGCCTGTGACTCTCGGGTGTCACGTGCCAAGCCTGAGAGTGGGGAAGCCAGGTGGCTGCTGTTGAGTCTCTTCCTTCCCAGCTTTTTTTTCTCTTTGTGTGTGTGGGGTGGTGGTGTTGTACCTACAGATCTTAAGTCTACTAATTTGTTTCTCCAGCTCCTTCCTCTTCCAGATTTCCAGCCGTTTGGAGAGGCATTTCCAGAGCATGGCCACACTTACTCCATTTTAGTGACAGGGTCACCCAGGAGACTGGGCAGAGGCTAGGGTCTTAGAAAAAGAACAACATGCTTTGGAACTTTAGTTCTGCCATTTGGGGGCAGAAAAACCTTACAGGCTTGAAATAAAATCATGGTTTAAGGAAAACAATTTGATGCTAGTTCAGGTGTGCTTTATTGTCACTAATTGGTCTTGCTCTGCCAGGCACACACAGGTTTTCATTCTGGAAGAGCCAGGTGGGGTGGGGCATTCTCAAGCAGCTGCCAATCACAGAAGGGGATAAGAGGGCGGAGCAACCTCCCCCCACCCCCCAAGCTCAGTCAGCATTGGGTGCAGTGAGCAACCTGTTCTGGAAGAGAGTAGGGGACTTGGCTTCTGGCCTTGGCTTCCCCCACCACCCTGGGACTTCAGGCAAGTCACTGGGCTTTTGAGGTTCATTTTCCTCTGGTGACAGTCCTGGTGGAGCGTGGAGGGGGCAGCCTGGGGACTTGCAGAATGTCTGCCAGCACTTGCGGTCTTCGTTGTCTGGAATGTTGCCTTGCTAGGGTTTTATCTTTGAAAGCTTGGACTTGGGAGAAAACTGGAGTGCTAAAGATAATGAAATAATTTAGTGTCCTAAGATAATTAATTACTGCATATGGAGTAGGCTGTAATGGAGTAGCACAGTACTAGGGAGGCTGTGTGTCAAGAGCATTGTGGGTTCAAGGCCAACCTGCATTACATAATGAGACCATCTCAATAACCCAATAAAAAGCAGGAAACTAAGATGGTGTGGGAAGCGAGGCACGGTATACTTTCCCTCTGGAATGTACACTAGCAATTATGTTGATTAAAGCAAATGTTCCAGTTGTCACTGGATATTGTATGTATGTGTATATGCGTGCGCACACTGGTACCAGGACTTGAACTTGGGTCTTACGCTCTTGCTTCGCTTTTTTTTTGCTCAAGGATGATGCTCTACCACTTGAGCACTTCTGGCTTTTTTGTGGTTAATTGGATATAAAAGTCTCTCAGTTTTGTCTGCCTTGGCTGGCTTTGAATCTCAGTCCTCAAATCTCAGCTCCTTGAATAGTTAGGATTACAGGCGTGAGCCACTCTGTTTCTGCAGGTATTCAAGCAAGAGGAGATAATAGAGAAGGCTGGCTAGGATGTTTGTGGAGGTGAACTAGTACCCATTCTTAAGTAATCTTTCACTCAACCACTAACACATTTCCTTAATTCTTTTTATGTGTGTTTGCTGGGTATTGAACCCAGGGCCTTGTGCATGCTATTCAAAAGCTCTACCACTGAGCTAATTCTTTTTTTTTTTTTTTTTTTTTGGGTCCGGTCGTGGGGCCTGAACTCTGGGCCTGGGCGTTGTCCCTCAGCTCTTCAGCTCAAGGCCAGTGCTCTACCACTTGAGCCACAGCACCACTTCCGGCTTTTTTCTTTTTGCTTATGTGGTGCTGAGGAATCGAACCCAGGGCCTCATGCATGCAAGGCAAGCGCTCTACCACTGAGCCACTTTCCCAGCCCAACTGAGCTAATTCTTTTAGGGGGAAAAATCCTCTTCCACATGTGGATAATATTAAAGTTACTCGTGTTTGCTGAGCATGAATAATGCGGTAGGTATTGTGTACAACAGTTACACAATGTTTTACATTCTGTTTGTTAAAAGCTAATGTCGATAACCCTGCCAGTGTTAAGATGATTTCGTCTGTCCCTCAAATGTTCTGATTTACTGCTGGCTACATGACTTTTTTGTTTTGTTAACTTCTCAGAATTAACTGCTTCTGCTCTTGGTGAAGCAGTGTTTTGGGCTTAAAAACAACAGTGAGCCACTTTGTCAGATGATGGAGCAGAGCTGAGCAGGGCTTTACAAAGCATGCGTCGCCCGGGGGGGGAATCAAGTGGGGCTAACGTGGAAGTTTTCCCGTGGAGGGAAAAATAATGAACTGATTAAAACAGAACTTAGCAGTACAGTTTCCTCTTTCCTTCCTGTTTCAAAGGGGCCATGGGTACTATGAGAAAGGAGGGAGGATTCGAATGGATTTTCTGATTTGAAAATGCTGTGGATGGCAAGCTTCTTAGGGTGTGTCATGGTGGAAAGGCCCAGCTGTTCCTAATTTCCCCCCCACACCTAAGGAAATCCCTAAAGATGAGAGAATAAGCCTGAAAATTGAGGCTTTGCCATGTCAGCCTTTCAGGATGATGCATTTTCTTATGTGTTTAGTTAAGAGAAAGTTGGTGAAGGGGAAGAGTGCAGGCAACGCCTTTTCAAGCTGGTTATTTTAATGAAAGAGAATTGGCAGAGATTTCCCAGCAAACTTTCTCTTGTGACTGAGCAGGGTCTGCGGGATGGACGGCTCCATCGGGGTATCTGTTTACAGAGCTGAGCTTGTGGTCCATTTGAAAACAAGGTGGGTGATGCTTCCCTGCCTTCCAGAGTGTTCTCTGCGTGTGTGCTTCACAGGGGTGTTGCAAGATCACGAGATAAGGACTTTAGCATGTCCCCTACATGTTAGTGGGGGCAAATTGTCAGCTTGTTTTTCTGCTAATGGAAGCTTTTTCCCCAGACCTTGAAGGGGGAAGATGAGAAGTGTAGTGGTGATTTCGACAGAGCTCCAGGGCGGGGGTGGGTTTTGCAATCAGCCATTCATGAAGACTTGTCTCGAATTTTCAAAAGCCTCTAGCCCAGAGCTCTTAAGTGCTGTTCTTCTTCCTTTTTTAAATTATCTTTTTTTTTGGGGGGGGGTGCTGGAGATGGAAGCCAGTTCTACAGCTCGAGACTCCCTCCTCCTCCTCCTCAGCTGTGTGAATGGAGGTCTTGGGCAGGTAGATAGTAGGAAGCTTTTCTTAGTATTCCAAACATCCTAGACTCCCATGTCCAGGCTGTAAGGCTGACAGCGTGCAGACCTGGCTGGTGTGTGAGGTTTTTAGAGGCTCTTCAGGAGCTGCCCAGATGAGTGTGCACCATCATCTCCCAGCTCCACGGGACAGGCAATGTGCCCCTCACAAACACGGGTTACATCATCTTCTGGCCACTAGCTGGAGATTTGGAGTCATTTTGTTCCAACATCGCAGAAAATAAGTACAAGACAATACGGAGTTCCTGCTCACTGCAGGACAGAAGGAAAGCAGAAACAGCACTGTGGCTCCATTCCTGAACCAAAGAGCAAGGCACTGCTCAACACCCTTTGATAGTCATTACCCAGAAGCTAGTGATCCCGATTGGTGGTCACTATGTTAGTCTGTCTTTCTCTTTTAAGATGGGCAATCTCATTCTCCCGCCTCCCCTTTTGTTCGTTAAAAAAAAACAGAATCTGCTATGTAACCTTGAACTCAAGCTTTTCCTGCTCAGCCCTTTTGGGTGTTGGGATTACAGGGGTATGCCACCACACCTGTTGATCCTTTTGTTGTTGCTATTTGGTTAGTACTGATGATCAAATTTAGAACAGAGTCTTGAGTTCACAGTCCTGATTGTGCTTCCTAAGGAGATGCTCTGCCACTTAAGCCCTGCCTTTAATTCCCTTGGATTGGTTATGTTCTTGCTTTATGCCCAGGCCAGTCTAGACTGCAGTGATCGTACTTGTGCTTTCCTGTGTTACTAGGGATGACCGAGTATGCCCACTGGGCCCAGCCATTGTTCTCCCCCACAGCTGGGATAATATTCCTTACCTCGCCCAGCATTGGTTGGGAGGGAGTCCTGGGAATTTTTTTTTCTGCCTGGGGGACCTAGAACCATTTTCCCTAGCCTCTGCCTCCCAAGTAGCTAAGATTATAGGCTGGAGCCACTGTGGAGTGTGGTGACCTTTTTTTTTTTTTTTTTTGTATATATGTTTTCCTTTGATGCTGGGAACTGAATTCCGGGCCTTACCCACGCTAAGCAGGTGCTATATCACTGAGCTACACTCTTGCTGTGTTTTCAAAATGCTGCTACCTGTCCTCTTAGTGTTATGTGAGTACTATTTCCCCAAATATGGACAGTTTGAAGGAAGTTAAAAATGTTGTTTTGACTACCTTCCTTACTGATTTCAATAATTGTACTTTAAAGGTACAGAAATCAGTGTTCAACCTGAGCCCTGAATAGACAACAACTTCTGGTGGTGTTTTTTACATGCTAAACTCAGACTCTACCACTGAGCCACACTCCCAGCCAGATGTGGAGATTTAAAAATACTTGGCTGCCAATGTATATAGTTATTTCTTAACCAAGAGCTTTATTGGCATATGCAGGTACATGTAGTTATTTTTAAAAATAATCTCTGTATGCAGATACATATAATCCTTAAACAATAGCTTTAATTTTGTTAAGCTTTACACACTGGAAGGTGTATAACTTAATATTCCAACATGTGGCATGCTCCTGTAAAATCAACTTTACAATCAAGTTGGTGCACATCTCCTTTACCCCACTCCTAGTCCCCCCACCCCTTACAGCCACCTTCCCCTCCCCCCCAAGCCCCTCCATGGGAACCATAGAGATGCTTTCCATTACTATAGATTGGCTTGCATTTTCTAGAGTTGTCTGTAAATCACGTCATATGGTAGACGGTCTTCTCTTTCTTTGATCTGGCTTCTTTCATTGAGCAGAATGACTGAGATTCACCATACTGTATGGAGCATCTCTAGCTGATTAACTCTTCCTCCTGTAGCAGCACACTTGTGTGTGCATCAGTGTCTTGTAGCTGACAACTTCTGATGAGTTTGAATGTGGAAGCCATTTATGAGTTTTCAAAACTCAAAACCTGTTATGATTTTTCTCATGAACAATGGGAGATAGTAAATAGATAGCAGATGTTGAGATAAGCCATAGAAGAGAAAAACAATCACATTTCACATTTCTAGTCCTGGCAAATGTTAAACATAAGTAATTTGGTAGAAAGCTCAGTACAGTTGAGAGAAGACTTAAAATTCGAAGACTCTTAGTTACTTGGTTTTATTAAACAAATATGTAGTGCAGGGTCCGTGTCTGACCCAGAGCTACACACAGTGGGGCACACTCCTTCCCATACCGTTCAGAAAAGTTCATGTCCAGCAGATGAAATGAACCAAATAGAAATAATTATAACACATCAAATGAGGATTGCAATGATTGCAATGAGAGAAGCACAAAATGTTTGGGAGATTCAGAAGTGGAAGAAATGATTTGTAGCCAAGAGGAATCTGAGAACCTGCTTGGAAAGTGGTGACACGGTGGCTGGGCTTTGAAGGGTGGCTCTAGTTGAGTATATGCAGATGTGATGGAAGGCCAGGGCCAGTGTAAGCCAAGCAATGTGACCCAGAACCAAAAGGTAGGAAGTGAAGGGACTGCTCCAAGGAACAGCCAATAAGGTGTCGGCAGGCTGGGTTGTCCTGAGGGTTGTGAAGGACAGATTGGTTCCAGACTTTGCTCCTTGGGCCAAAGGGGAGCTTTGCCCCGTTGTCTCTTCTTAATCATATGAAGTCTGTCTCTGGCTCCAGTTTCCCCTTTTTTTTTTTTTTTTTTTTTTTTTGTCGGTCGTGGGGCTTGAACTCTGGGCCTGGGCGCTGTCCCTCAGCTCTTCAGCTCAAGGCGAGCGCTCTACCACTTGAGCTACAGCACCACTTCCGGTTTTCTGATGGTTTATTGGAGATAGGAGTCTCATGGTCTTTCTTGCCCGGGCTGGCTTTGAACCTCGATCCTCAGATCTCAGCCTCCTGAGTAGCTAGGATTACAGGCGTGAGCCACCAGCACCCGGCTTTCCCCTTTTTTTTAATGGACAAGAGTCAGAAGAAGACCTGTGTGTGGAGGTGCTCGCACATGCCCGCACAGTACTGGTGCTTGAAGCTCAGGGCTTGAGCACTGTCCCTCAGCCTTTCGCTCAAGATTGTTGCCCTACCACTTGAGCCTTTTGGTAGTTAGTTGGACATAATATCTCAGAGTTTCCTGCCTGGGCTGGCCTTGAACCATGATCCTCACATCTCAGCCTCCTCGAGCAGCTAGGATGAACAGATGTGAGCCATCTGTTCCCACTTAAGGCCCATCTTAGCGATTTCATTTTACTTTGATTATCTTTACTTGGAAAAATGTCCTTTTTTCCAAATAAAATCACCTTCTATGGTATTTGGGGGCTGGACTTCCGATATGTCTTTTGGGAAGTAATTCAAATCCATATGACACGTCTGGAGCTTTGGGCATTGTTTATATAGGGTTGGCGCACCATTGGTTTCCCCCTATCACTGGTGGGATGCCACAGCCAAGTGTCTTATATCTCAAAGCAGTTGGTGGGCAGCTACAGGTGGCCCAGAGCAATGGGGCTGAGAAGGAAGAGAAAGCACAGAGAGAGCGCTTTGAATCTGAAAGGAGGATGCCACAGTAGACAAAGGCCATCGCAAAGAAACACAGGGTAAAAGGATGTTGGGATTGTGGCTTTTGCAAGAGAATTTGAGCAATTCATAAGGGAAAGGAAATAACCCAAAGTCGAGTTCTTGTTCCTCTTGAGTACAACCCCCTGGGAAGTCAAGCGTGTGGTGCGCATCATGCTGCATGCTAGTAGTCCAGGCCAGCAGATGTTCTCATGGTCCAGACTGTGGGAACTAGGAGGATGAGTTCATTAGGGAGAGATTGGGAGATGGGTGTTGGGTATTCGGACTTCAGGAATGAGCAAACAGAATGGAAGTTTGAGAAATGGAGTAGTATACAATTTGGAAAGAAATTGCCTACCCCCACCCCCCAAATATTTAGAAATATGAGCGCCCTCCTGGATTGCTCAGCATCATTGGCTGTGGGACACATCACCCTTCTCCTCCTCCCCATATTAGCACAGTGACTTGGTGTAGGGATGCCTCCCAAAGTGAAGAAATCAAAGTAAAGAATGTGGACTCCCTGGAGCACGAGGCTTGAGCTATATTTCACGGGGCTGGATGCAGCCAGCACTTGGATATGATCTCATTTTCAGCAATGCAAGTTTGCTCAAAAAGAGGCTTCCAATATTCTAGCAAATCTAAGAATAACAATTCCACTATCTATTGCAGTTTAGTTGGGACTCAGCCTTGCAGCTGAGTCGCTGTGGGTCTCTTTAATCTCTTCCTTTAGGACTGTGGAATTGTTCTTTCCTCTGGGAGAAGGAGATGGTTCGTTGAAGGGGAAGATCTATTATTACTTGGTCTGGCCAGGGAGAAATAACTTAGAGGCAGAAAAGAACTTCAGCTTTTGAAATCTAACTTACCATTCTAAGTGCTTAAGGAAATTAATTCAAGAGGGAAGAGAAAAATAAGCAGCTTGCTTACTGTTGTGGTTTCTCCTTCAAAATATATCCTTTGTACACAGAAACACACAGTGTTCTATAAGTGTATTTTTGTTTTGGAACACAGTACTTTTGTCTCTGATCTGCTATTTAATACAAATACATACACAAAGCTATAGTGTGACCTGATTTTAATTGAGCTCATTAATCTGACTTGTACAAGTATTCATGAAATACATTTTGTATGCAGAAATTGGATTTCCTCAAGCTTTCTGGTTTTTAAAATCTAGATTAATGTCCCTAAAAAGTCAAATGTTTTCTATTCCCTTAATTCCAGGTTACAATTTCTATGCAGAGATCTAATTTAAAATGCATAATGTAGCAGAAAAAAAATGTGAATTCTTATTTCTGTATTTGAGCTTCATGCTGGAAGGAGGCCCCTTGATTCTTTCAGTTTGTCTTGGGCGGGGACTTTTCTAGAATTGGAATGGTGCCACCGTCCTGGGAAAGGCATCCACCCCTCACACTGCATAGATTGTCTTTGTAACTCACATGGGGTTAGTGGCAGGCTCTGACTGTCGGGAGGGCACCGGGTTCAGATGGGAGGCATTCCTCAGCTGGGGCAGAAACTTTTTTCCTTCAATGATATTCTAAATTCACCCCTCACTTCCAACTTGCCCGACTTGTTTCCTAACTTTAAAATGTCCAACCACATCTGCGTTTGGCAGAATGTCAGTAAATATTAAAAGCTCATTTTATTTATTCATTCATTGACAGTAAAAAAACAAACCACAAATCCACAACCAAACCAAAAATAACAAAAACATTTATCACAAGAAATTCCTAGAGGGGCTGGGAAGGTGGCTCAGTGGTAGAGTGCTTGGCTTGCATGCATGAGGCCCTGGGTTCGATTCGTCAGCACCACATAAGCAAAAAAAGGAAAAGCCAGAAGTGGCGCTGTGGCTCAAGTGGTAGAGCGCTAGCCTTGAGCTGAAGAGCTGAGGGACAGCGCCCAGGCCCAGAGTTCAGGCCCCACGACTGGAACCAAAAAAAAAGAAATTCCTAGAAAATCAGTCCATTGTTAGTGCCTAAACAAGAATTCTAAGACCAAAGTTGATGAACATGAATGACTGCATGAAAGGGAAGGGAATTCTGACTTAGCAACCTGGATGGCTCTTGCACATATTATGATAAGAGAAATAAGCCAGGCACAGAACAAAAAAAATCCTGAGATCCTACTTACATAGCTACTTACGTTAGACTGCTAGTTGCCAGTGGCTCTGGGATGAAGAGCTGGTAATTCATTTGGACAGTTTCAGTTTGGGAAGACTAAGATGTCCTGGAAGCCTGGTGTTGATGGCTCATGCCTGTGATCCTCGCTACTCAGGAGGCTGAGATCAGAGGATCCAAGTTTGAAGCCAGCTCTATAAAGAAAGTCCATAAAACTCTTACCTTCAGTTAACCACCAAAAGGCCAGAAGTGGGGCTGCGCCTCAAGTGGTTGAGTGCCAGCATTGAGCAAAAATATAGAAGGGACAGCTCCCAGGCCCTGAGTTCAAACTTCAGTACTGGCACCAAAAAAGAACTCCTGAAGATCGATGGCAGTAATGGCTGCACAGCTATGTCAATGTGTTCCTGTCACACTGGCATTTAAAAATAATCAAGTTAGGCTGTGCTGTAGACCAGTGCTAGAGTGTTTGCCAAGAAGGCACTAGGCTATGGGCTTAATTCCCCAACATCAAAAACAAGTAAAATGGGGCTGGGGTGGTGGCTTAGTGGTACAGTGCTTGCCTAGCATGCATGAAGCCCTGGTTTTGATTCCTCAGTACCATATAAACAGAAAAAGCCAGAAGTGGCGCTGTGGCTCAAGTGGTAGAGTGCTAGCCTTGAGCAAAATAACTTCAGAGACAGTGCTCAGGCCCTGAGTTCAAGCCCCAGGACTAGCAAAAAAAAAAAAATAGTTAAGACACTGCATGCCATGCTGTGTATACTTTACCTCATATCCTTAAAAAGTGAGTTACTAGCCAGGTGCTGATGGCCGATGCCTGTAATCCTGGTTGTGCAGGTGGCTGAGATCTGAAGATTGCAATATGAACATATCTGTTGTAGCTAAGCAGACTCTTTTTTTTTTCCCATCATGGGTCTTGAACTGTGGGCCTGGGCACTGTCCCTCAGCTCTTCAGCGCAAGGCTAGTGCTCTACCACTTGAGCCACGATGCCTCTTCTGGTTTTCTGGCTGTTTATGGGAGATAAGAGTCTCCTGGACTTTCCTGTTCAGGCTGGCTTTGAACCGAGATCCTCAGATCTCAACCTCCTTAGTAGCTAAGATTACAGGCATGAGCCACTGGTGCCTGGCGCTAATCAGACTCTCAATCTCCAATTAACCAGCAAAAATTGGAAGTGGAGTTGTAGCTCAAGTGGTAAATTGCTAGCCTTGAGCAAAAAAGTCAAGTAAGCGTGTGAGGCCACACACACACACACACACACACACACACACACACACACACACACACACACACACACACACACACACACACACACACACACACACACACACACACACACACACACACACACACACACACACACACACACACACACACACACACACACACACACACACACACACACACACACACACACACACACACACACACACACACACACACACACACACACACACACACACACACACACACACACAGCTACATGGCCACACAATGAATGGTGTGTCCTGTAGCTCAAGTGGTAAATTGCTAGCCTTGAGCAAAAAAGTCAAGTAAGCGTGTAAGGCCTTACACACACACACACACACACACACACAGCTACATGGCCACACAATGAATGAATGGTGTGTCCTGTTGCTCTGTGGAAACAGTAGCTCTGGACACTGTATGGTCTGCCCATCGTGGTGAACAATTTGCATCTCTCTGATATGCCTTCTTCTGGGGAAGTTGTTCCTAGTTTCTTTCTCCATCCTCTTTCTTCACTCCAGTTATTGTATACACCCTGAATGAAGGCAGAGCAATCAGGCAGGCTGTTGAGTGGAAGGAAGAGAGCTTATCAGAAAATTTGTTCTTGGTAGATCCTAGTTCAGTGTGTCCTTAGAGCAGCATTGGACTTTCGATTGGTGCAGTTTTAGTACCTGAGTCTAAATAAAATACAAGAAAATGCCAAGTGTAGCCTTAGCTGTGCAACAGCGGGCTAGACCATCCCTCGCCACAGATGTGTGGTTATTTCAGGGAAGCATCTATTTGTCTTTGTAGTGGAAGGAGAAAGAATTGACATGAAGATGTGAGCAGATGTGTGCCTCTGGTTGATTCAGGGACAATCTTGTGTCCGGTCTGCTCAGTAGAATTGTTTGTTGATCGAGTTCTTCATGCTCCTAAGTACTTGAAATATGGCTCTCATGACAGAGGGCTGTTATCTATGCAGGAAACATCGTAACTGTGTAGTAGGCTTGAACTCAGGACCTTCCATTCTTCTTTATTTTGTTCTTTGCTGGTGCTCTACCACTTGAACCTGACCTCCTCTTCTGGCTTTTTGCTGGATAACTGGAGAGGAGTCTTGTGGATTTGTCTGCCCAGGCTGGCTCTGTACCTCAATTCTCAGACCTCAGCCTCCTCAATAGCTAGGATTATAGGTGTGAACCACAAGAATGCTTGACTAATTTGGTGGTTTTTAAAAAATATTTTGTTTTATCCTCAGATCTCAGCCTCCTGATTAGCTAGGGTTGCAGATGTGAGCCACTGGTGCCAATCATAAATAGACTTTACATATAAAAAATCATATAGAAATTATATAGTATATATAACTTTTTATATATACTTATATATACTTTATATAATGATCTATCTATATCTAGATCTATATGTAAAGAATATCTCTATATATACTTTATATCTACCTATAAGTAGATATAAAGTCATATATAATTTAGTTATACCTAATTTCTAGTTATAGTCTTTATATAGAAACCATAGAAACATATATCCATTATATATAAAGTTACATATAATTTAGCTATATTATGTATGCTTTCAAGTTATATATAGTCTTTATATAGAAATTATAGAGATATATATCAATTATATATATATATATCAATTATATATCAATCATTTAATTTAGTTATACAGTAGCCTTTGTTTATAGGCTGTATAAATATAGATATATGTATTATATATAAAGATTATATATGTATTAAAGTCTAACAAAACTTAAAAAAATATTTTGTTTTATTTTTGCATTCCAGGATTTTATTCATTTTGGTTTTTTTTTGGCCAGTCATGGTGCCTGAACTCTGGGCCTGGGCACTGTCCCTCAGCTCTTCAGCTCAAGGCTAGTGCTCTACCACTTGAGCCACAGCATTACTTCCAGCTTTTTCTGCTTATGTGGTGCTGAGGAATCGAACCCAGGGCCTCATGCATGCAAGGCAAGCACTCTACCACTGAGCCACCTTCCCAGCCCCTCATTTTTAATTCAATAAACTTTACATATTCATTTTTTTGAGTTTGAGTATATTTATTTATTTTATTGTGAAAATACCATATAGAGGGGTTACAATTACATGGGCAAGATAATGAGTACATTTCTTATCAAGCATTGTTGCTGCCTCCTTTGTTTACCCTTCCCATTCCCCACCCCCCTCCCCATCCAGCCAAAGTTGTAAAGTTCGTTTTTTGACATAACGACTTGTACGTCTCATTGTTGCAATGGGTCCACCTGTATCCCTATTTAAACGATTTGTTTTTGTGTGTGTGTGTGCGCGCGTGCATGTGTGTGCATGCACACAAGTGCGCTGATCCTAGGATTGAGCTTTTGTGCACAAAGCTAGCTATCACTTGAGTCATAGTTTCACTTCTACCTTTTTGGTGAGAGTTCACATGGACTTTTCTGCTCAGGTTGGCTTCAAATCGTGATTCTTAGATCTCAGCTTCCAGAGTAGTTATGATTACAGGCATGAGCCATCACTGCCAGGGTTAATTTAGTGTGTATGTGTGTATGTGACTGTGTGATTGTATGTGCATACATGCACATGTGCTAATCCTTGGCAGGCTTGAACTCAGGGCATAGGCACTGTCCTGAGCTATTGTGCACCAGGCTAGCTCTCTATCACTTGAACTACAGCTTTACTACTAAGTTTTTGGTGGTTAATTGTAATGAGAGTTTCATGGACTTTCCTGCTCAGCCTGGCTTTGAACTGCAATCCTCAGATCTCAGCCTCTTGAGTAGCTAGGACTACCACTGCCTGACTTAATTTAATTTTAATTTCTGAAATTAGTCACAAGTATAAAAGGTAGTCACATGGGGCTAAGACCACATGGACAGCATAGTCTGGGTCACTCTGTGGTGTATGATTTCTGTGCAACCTATGATGGCCCAGTGGTCTGAAGCTTGATTCAGTTCTAGAAAGATGCACTAATTTATATCCACTAAGATTTGACTAGAGAATAAGTGATATGTATGATAATGGCAAAAGTAGATGTAATACTGTTGCTTTATTAATCATTGGTTCAGTTAATGAGTGCTTACAACAGGAAAAACACTGTTTAGACATTGTTTGTTGTTGTTGTTGGTGGTGGTGGTCATGGGGTTGAACTCTGGGCCTGAACGCTGTCCCTCAGCTCTTCAGCTCAAGGCAAGCACTCTACTACTTGAGCTACAGCTCCACTTCTGGTTTTCTGGTGGTTTATTGGAGATAAGAGTCTCATAGACGTTCTGCCCAGGCTGACTTTGAGCAGCGATCCTCAGATCTCAGCCTCCTGAGTAGCTAGGATTAATAGGTGTGAGCCACTGGTGCCTGGCTTAGACATTTTTTTTGTTTGTTTGAGATACAGCCTCTCAACATAGCCCAGATTGGGTTACACTAAATTCAAGATCCTCGTGCCTCAGCCTCTTGAGGTTCTGGAATTATGAGCATGTGTCACCATGCCCAGTGACAATGTACTATTATTTAGTACTAAAATGATCTATTGGGGATCTAGTCAGTGGTAGCGCTTGCCTTGCATGTGAGGCCCTGGGTTCTATCCTCAGCACTGAAAAAAAAAAACCTCTCAAGCTGTGAAAAACATGGAGAAACCATAAATGCATATTGCTGAGTGAAGGAAGCCAAGTAGGAAGTCTATGTACTGTAAGATTTGAACTATATGACATCCCAGAAGGGTGAAACTGGGAAGACAGTAAAGAAATATCAGTGGTTGCTGGAGGAGGAGAGACAAAGAATCGGGACACAGAGGACTTATAAGCAATGATACAGTAGTAATGGACAAATGTCATTCTGTAGTCATCCAAACCTATAGAATGTACAGCCCCCAGCATGAACCCCAGTGCCAGCTGTGGACTTGGAGGACCTTGTGGACCTTGAAGCTATCAGTTATGACACATGTTCCATCCTGGTGGGGAGTCGATGCGAAGTGTCTCTTCCTTCCCTCCATTTTTCTATGGACTTAGACTGCTCTTTAAAAAATGTATTTAAGCCAGGTGCCCGTAGCTCACACCCGTAATCCTAGCTACTCAGAAGGCTGAGATAGGAAGATTTCAGTTCAAAGCCATCCCAGGCAGGAAAGTCCATAACTCTCTATTAACCACCAAGTCCTCAGAAGTGGAACTGGGGCTCAAGTGGGGGCATGCCAGCCAAGCTCAAGCCCCAGGACTACAAGAAATCAAAATCAAATAAAACAATGTATTTAACACCAGGTACTGGTGGCTATTCAGGAAACTGAGAGCTGAAAATCAAGGTTCAAAGCCAACCTGGGCAGAAAAGTCCGTTTGACCCTTATTCTCCATTTAACTAGCAAAACGCTGGAAGCGGAGGTACGGCTCAAATGGTAAAGCACCAGCCTTGAGCAAAAAAAAGCCAAGTGAAAGTGCAAGGCCCTAAGTTCAAGTCCTAGTAAAGGCACAAAAACAATGTATTTAGAGAAAGTTTTTGAAATGATGTTGAGTGAGCAACACTAAGAGGAGTACTTGCCCTAATGATAATTATGGCCTTACAGGGAGGAGAATGAATGCTGCCCAACAGATGCAAGTGAGCATATGTCTGCTGTGACTTTGCAGGGATACAGACATGTCAGCAGGGACCCTTTCAGTCTGACAGTCCTTGAACTCCCAGTCACCATTTCCACTCCTCTTCTTGCCACCCTCTTTCCCACCAGGAGCTCTTCACACACCTGGTGTCTTGATGTGGTGTTAGCTTCATAACCCTTTTAGCCTCCCCCCCAGAAGAGGTTTGTAGGAAGTGGGGAGTGTGTGCAGGAGCTGGTGACAGGGTAGCAGGTGCAGGGCTGTAGGTCAGCTAAGTGTTGCAGCCCTGAGGGCCCCCGGGATGTCCTCAGCAGCTGTGGCCAGCACTTGGCGGTGGGACAGGGTGTTGTTCTGGCTCCTCTTGAGCCTGGGAGGAGCGCCAGGCCTGCAGCCACCACACAGCTCCCCTGGCCAGTTCTTTGGCTGTGGTCCCTGGGCCTATCTCCTGTGTTCTACTGGCCCAGGGGGCAGGGGACACTTGGCTGCTCTGTCTGAGCTTTGCTGCCCTGTGTGGTAGTTGATGAACTGATTGCTGTGGTCCTGGGGTTTGAACTCAGGGCTTCACACTCAGAAGGCAGGCCCTCTACCACTCAGATCTCAGCCCTGTGTGGTGGGCCGGGGAGGAAATGGAACCCAGGTTTGGAGAATCTTCACTGATCCCACTTGATGTCTACTTGGGAGTTTGTTGTTATTGTTGTGTTTGAGGGGAGGGTTGTGGTTTTGCTGCTTGGTTTTACTTTATTTTTTTGGCATTTGTTTGTTGTGAGACAGGTTTTTGTTGTGTAGCCAAGGTTGGCCTTGGATTCACAATCCTCCCTTTGTCTCAACCTCCATTAGAGTGGGGTCGGGTAAAGCCTGGCCTTTGTTTTGGGCAGTTAGGGGGATGGATCTTGGGCCTTCCTGCCAAGCAAGCTCTCTAATGCTGAGCCACGCCCCTGCCAGCTCCTGACAGTGTTTACAAGCAGGAGGCTGGAGGAAGGGGTGTAGCTTAAGTGGTAGCCTCAACCTGGCCCTGGTGTTTATAAGACCCTGATTTCTCCTGGGATAAGCCCAGAGCTTGGTGGAGCTAGATAACTGCTATTTAATGATCCCCAGATTCCCACAGAGGCGGCCCCAAGGCTGTGGCGCAGGACTCAGTCACGTGGGGGACCCCTCGTCGGGCATGGAGGAATCCCTCCAGCAGCTTCCCAGGCCTGGAGGTAGCTGGCTTGACAGGGACGCCTGTCAACCTGAACAGCGGAAGGGGAAAGTGGGAGTGGGGGGGAGGTGGAGATCCAGAGACCTGATCTAAGGAAGAACTCTCTCCAAAGCATCATCCCCCTTAGAAAAACCAAGCCATGTACTGGTGGAACCCGGACTTTCTTAGCCGCTGGCTTCTGTGGATCGAAGTTTGGTGGGCTATGGCCTATTATTGCTCTTCTCTTTGTTTTTCTTTTCCTTGCCTCCATCACCCTCCCCCCTTCCCTCCTCCGTTTTTTCTTTTTGTAGTGGTCCTGGGGCTTGAACTCAGGGCCTGGGCACTGTTCCTTAGCCTTTTTGCTCAAGGATGGTGCTCTGTCACTTGAGCCACGTCTCCACTTCTGGCTTTTTGCTGGTTAATTGAAGATAAGAGTCTCAATAGACAGCCTTGCCCAGGCTGGCTTTGAACCATAATCCTCATCTACTTACTGATGAACCAGGTCTAGGTACACACATACGTTCCCATTCTGTGTTGAATGCCAGGAGGAGCAAAGCCTTTCCAAGTTGCACACTTCTCCAGTGCTGAGATCTGCTTGAGTACACAGGATCATGAAGTGTAATTGCTCTTTCTTTAAACGTCTAGGGATTCTTTGGGTAGGTGGCGTGGGAGGGCACCAGCGTGGGTTGTACTGAACTGAGTTAGATGATCAGGCATGAAATTGCTGTGTGTGTGTTGGTGGGGAAGACAAGGCTTTCCACCCTGTTTTCTAGAACATCTCCAGGTTGCCTCTGAGTGCTGGGAGGACTGTGTAGAGCATGGAGAGAAGGCTGGGGTTCAGTTCCAGTCCTGCCACGCCAGGCTGACTGAGCATGAGCAAGTCACGTTACCTGTGTGCCTGTCCTCACCTCTGCAAAGGGGACAGTATACGGAGTGAGCCCTGGATGGGGCTGTGGTGTGGAAAGAGAGGATGAAGGGCCTGGAAGGGGGACCTTCGCCCTGCTCCTGGTCCTCCATCCTCCAGGAGCATCCCTTTGCTTCTTCCACCCCAGGCCTACTACATGCGAGCTGTTGTGAGGACAGCTAGCAACAGTGGTTTGCCCCGCCCCCCAGGCTGGTTGGCAGCTGGGGTTGGGGATCCTGGGTGGTGAGAGGTGTGAGGACCTGGGGGGGGAGGGGGAAGAGCCTCTTCTGCGCAGCCTCTACAGGGGTGCTGCTGTCCTAGTGGAGAAGCTCCTCACAGGGAGGACTCGGTTGTGGTTCTTAACCCTCGGAGGAGATGTCAAAAGTGCATTACCACTGGGCACCCATGGCTCACACCTGCAATCCTAGCTGCTCAGGAGGCTGAGATCTGAGATTAAGGATTGAAACCAGCATGGGCAGGAAAGTCCATGAGACTCTTATCTCCTGTTAAAAGCCAAATATTGAGCTGTGGCTCAAGTACGCAAGTGCTAGCCTTGAGCCAAACAGCTCAGGGACAGCGCCCAGGCTCTGAGTTCAAGCCCCAAGACTGGCACAAAACAACAACAAGAAACCAAGCAAACAAAACCCCAAACTAAAGTGCATGCCCTGTAGAAAGCTGTGATTTCTTAGGAAGGTGACTTTGAGGCCACTGCTCCAAGGCTGGCGTGTGACATGGCGTTGCTCGGCTGGCGGAGCCCGCAGGCTCCTGCAGCCCGGCAGCTGGTGGTCCTGAGCTGTTCATGTGTGGTGCTCAGCAATCCCAAGAGAGTGACACAAAGCCTGCTTCTTTCTGGAAATTGGCCCCTAGACAAGGCCAGATGCTAGGGCTGCTGTGAGAGATGAAGAGCGAGTGAAGAGTGCCCGACAGAGAAGCCAGGGTTCCAAGCCAGAAAGGAGCCATTGTGGTATACAAAGGAGAGCTGACAGTAGGGCTCTGGTGGCTCACTCATGTAATCCTCGTGACTCAGGAGGATGAAATCTGAGAATCACAGTTCAAAGCCAGCCTCAGAAAACATACCCAAGAGACTCCTCTTCAGTTAACCAGCAAAAGCCCATTAGTAGAGGTTTGGCTCAAATGGTAGAGCACTAGACTTCAGCAAAAGCTAAGGGATAGCCTGACACTGGTGGCTCACGCCTGTAATCCTAGCTACTCAGGAGGCTGAGATCTGGGGATTGCAGTTCAAAGGCAGCCTGGGCAGGAAAGTCTGAGACTTATCTCCAATTATCAACCAGAAAACCAGAAGTGGTAGAGTGCCAGCCTTGAGAAACAGCTCAGGGACAGCACCCAGGCTCTGAGTTCAAGCCCCAGGACTGACCACACACACACACAAAAAAGCCTAAGGGAGTGGTGCTGTGGCTCAAGTGGTATAGTGCTAGCCTTGAGCTGAAGAGCAGAGGGAAAGTGCCCAGGCCCAGAGTTCAAGCCCCATGACTGACCAAAAAAAAGCCTAAGGGTCAGTGCCTAGGCCTTGAGTTAAAGCCCCCAGTAACACACACACACACACACACACACACACACACACACACACACACACACACACACACACACACACACACACACACACACACACACACACACACACACACACACACACACACACACACCACACGCACGCTCACACACACACACACACACACACGCGCTCACACACGCATGGCTGTGCTTAATATACCACACAGCCATGGCTTTTGACTGAGCTATGAGCAGAGATACTGAGGGACTCAACTGGTCTCATGCCTCATGTTCAGCTGGGCTGTTGGGTTGTCACTGCCGGCTATAGATCCAGGCCTCGCCCCTTCTTTGGAGACTGCGTGGTTCCCTTGTCTATCAGGGAATATGCACTTTATTTTTTCAGTTTTTGCAGTGGGGAGGATAGAACTCAGGGCCTCATGCATGCTAAGCAAACAAACACTGAGCCATAGCCCAGCCCTGGAAGAATCACTTTGTAAATAGAGCTTCTATATTAGTTGGCTTTCAGTTATTATCATGAATAGCCTGAGATCAATCGGCTCATTTATAAAGAGAAAAACTTCACGCTGGCTCATGATTTCATGAGCTTTATGGCTTTGGGGCCTGTGATGGAGGAAGCTGCATCTCTTGTGGCAGCCTGGGAGGCAGAATGAGAAGCAGGGAGTTCCGATATCCCCTCAGTCACCTGACTTCCTGCCGGGAGGTCCTGCCACCTGAAAGTTTCCCTCACTTCTCAGGAGCACTGCCAGCTGGTCAGAAACCAAGCCTTTCACACAGGCCTGCAACGACCGCTTTGCCCAGACCTTAGCAGCCTCCTGATCCACTTCCTGATCCCCATCCTTGGCAGTACGGAGCAAGGTATCCTGTAAAAACACTTGCACAGAAGAGCAGGAGATGTCATCCCCGGGGCCGCAGCCTGCTGCCTTTGTGAGAGTTAGGGGAAGAAGGGGCAAAGCTGGATTGTATAGATTGTAGGGGAAATGAACTTGAAATGTTTCTTTAGAACATTAAACCTTGAGTGGCACCAAAAAAGAAAAAAGAAAACTAAAAAGAAAAGAATTCCCATAGAGCAGAGAGCTATAGAACAGAAGTTGGTGAACAGTTTGTTGGTGAAACAAAAACTCATTTGGGAGACTGAAAAGTGTCCACATTCAATTGGGATTGTACGTTCAAGCTGCATGCATGTATGTGTGTCATGGTGTTTGGGATCAAACTAGGGACTTAGACATGTTAGTGCTCTACCACTGAGTTTATCCCCAGCCTACTAAGGTTTGTTGTTGTTGTTTGTTTGTTGCAGCAGTATTGAGGTTTGAATTTGGGGCTTTGCACTAGCTCAGCTTGTTTGCTCAGCTGGTGCTCTGCCCTGTTTTCTGCTGATTATTTGGTAGATGGAATCTTGTGGACTTTTCTCCCTGAGCTGGCTTTGAATCATGATTTCTGGATCACAGTCTCCTCAGTAGCTAAGATTGTGGGTCATGGGGCTTGAACTCTGGGCCTGGGTACTGTCCCTAAGCTCTTCAGTTCAAGGTGAATGCTCTACCACTTGAGCCACAGCGTCACTTCTGGTTTTCTGGTGGTTAATTGGAGATAAGAGTCTTACCGATTTTTCTGCCCTGGGCTGACTTTGAATTGCAGTCCTCAGATCTCAGCCTTCTGAGTAGCTAGGATTACAGGCGTGAGCCACCAGTGCCCAGCTCTCATGAGTTTTTTTAAGGTCTGTTTACCCAGAATCTACAAAATGCAGGAGCTAGATATGGTAGTACCAGCCTGTAATCTCAGCACTCAAGAGGCTGAGATCTGAGGGTTACAGTTCAAAGTCAGTCCTGGCAAGAAAATCTGTGAGACTTTGATCTCCAGTTCAACACTCCACACCTCCCCAAAAGACCTGGAAGTGGAGCTGTGGCTCAAAGTGGTAGCCTTAAGAAAATAAAAAATCTCAGGGGCCCAGACATTGAGTTTAGGCCCTGGGACAGGTACATACACAAAAAACAAAAACGAAGAACAAAAATAAAAATCTTCTCCAACCCAGAAAAGATGGAGGCGAGAGTGGGGAACCTCTGCCATCCTGGACAACTCCAGAGGGCCCAGGCTGAGCAGAGGCTCTGTGGGCAACCCCTCCAGGACAGCCTGGTGGGAACAAGGGGTCCCAAGGCGGTGGGAGGTGGGAATTGCTCCTCACAACAGCCACTAAGGAGATCCTGCCTTTCCATCCGCAGGTATCGGGTAAACTTCAGACCCAGGTACGTCACCAAGTACAAGACAGTGACACATTTGGAATGGAGATGCTGCCCTGGATTTAAAGGCACAGACTGTCAAGAGGGTCCAAAGGACCCCGCTGCGAGGACCCTCCGCCCCACACCCGCACGGCCTCGCCACAGTGTGAAGAAAGCTACAGGTAACGTGTGGTCTCCCGGGCTTTGCGGAACATGGGCTCCTTTGGTATTCCCAGTGCTCTTTTCAAAGGGCAGGATATGATATGCAAAGTTGAATGAATATATTCTGACAGCTGAAATTCATTTGCAGCAGCAGAAGCAATCGAATGACACTTTGTTGCAACTAGCTTGCTTTATTAGGGCGTGAAAGAAAGTACATTACAAATCAAGAGCTATGGGGCTGGGAAGGTGGCTCAGTGGTAGAGTGCTTGCCTAGCCTGCATGAAGCCCTGGGTTTGATTCCTCAGTACCACATAAACAAAAAAAAGCTGGAAGTGGTGCTGTAGCTCAAGTGGTAGAGTGCTAGTCTTGAGCAAAAAGCAGCTCAGGGGCCAGGCCCTGAGTTCAAGCCCAGGACTGGGAAAAAAAAAATCACGCTGAGGGTTTGAAGCCATCCCAGGCAGGAAAGTTTATTAGGCTCTTATCTACAATTAATCAGCACAATCCAGAAATAGAGGTGTGGCTGAAGTGGTAGAGCATCAGCCTTGAGTGAAAAAAACCAAGCAAGAGCACTATGCCCTGAGTTCAAGCACATATACACAAGTGAACATTTGGATGAATTCAGACTAGTGTACCTCCAGGCCTAGTGTCAGGTGCAATGATTTTTTTTTTGTTTTGTTTTTACTTTAATCAGCAAGATCTATAAATCTTAGTTTATACAAGTTAAAATTGTCTTTTAAAGTAATTAAAAGCCAAGCATGGTGGAATATGCCCACAATCACAGCATTTGGGAGGCAAAGGCTGGAAGATTATGACTTTGAGGCCCTGCTTGGGCTACAGAATGAAAACCTATTTCATAAATAAGACAGTAAGGTCTGAGAAGGTGGCTCAGTGGTAAAGTGCTTGCCTTGCATGTGTGAGGCCATTGGTTCGATTCCTCAGCCCCACATAAGCAGAAAAAGCCGGAAGTGGTGCTGTAGCTCAAGTGGTAGAACTCTAGTCTTGAGCTGAAGAGCTGAGGGACAGTGTCCAGGCCCCACAGCTGAAAAAAAGACAGTAAATAAATGACTAGATAAAATAAAAATTGGGTAAACTCATTCCTTTTCTTTCTGTTTGGAATGAGGTCTTTGCAGGGCTGAACCCTAAATTAGAAATTTCTTGTAGTCACCTGTGCTTTGAAGCAGACATTAAGAAGATGTGGGTTTTTTTGTTTGTTTTGTTTTTTGTTTTGGTCATGGGGCTTGAACTCTGGGCCTGGGTGCTGTCCCTCTGCTCTTCAGCTCAAGGTGAGCACTCTACCACTTGAGCCACAGCGCCACTTCTGATCAGGAACATGTGAGAAAGGGTCTCTTGGGTCCTAATAGTTTGTCTTTGTTTACTTAATTTTAAACATACCATAAGTAATCTAGTTTTCTAAGAAATAGTGGAAAAACTGTGACTCCTCCTTTGTCTTCACAGGCAGGCTATTACTGTAAATGTTTCTTTCCAGTGCAGGGCCTTCATGCATGCTAGGCAGGGACTTGGTAGCACTAAACTACACCCATATCCTCTTCCAGAAGTGTCATGGAATGACACTTTTTGTACTTTGGAAAATATTTTTACTTTAGCTTCAGCATTGGATTAGAAATTATTTTTCTTCAGATATTTATTTCAGTTTTAGGGATTTGGGGAGCTGGGACTCAGTACTAGGCAAGTACTCTACTACTTGAGCAACATCCCCCAGCCTTTTTGTATTTTGTATTTGAGTCAGTCTTTTTAACTTTGCCTGAGTAGGCCTCAAACTTAGGACTCTCCTCTGCCCTCGGAGAAGATGAGATTATAGGCATAAACTACCATGTCCATCTTCAGAATTTTTTTTTTTTTTTTTTTTTTTTTTTTTTTTTTTTTTGGGTCCGGTCGTGGGGCCTGAACTCTGGGCCTGAGCGCTGTCCCTCAGCTCTTCAGCTCAAGGCTAGTGCTCTACCACTTGAGCTATAACGCCACTTCCGGCTTTTTCTGCTTATGTGGTGCTGAGGAATCGAACCCAGGGCCTCGAGCATGCAAGGCAAGCGCTCTACCACTGAGCCACCTTCCCAGCCCCATCTTCAGAATTTTTAAGACATTGTTCACTTCTTCTGTGGCTTCCAATATTGCTATTAAGCAGTCCAAACTCACTTGATTCCTATCTATATTATATGTATTATATAATATATGATTATATATTAATATAGGTTATATATTAATATGTATAATATATACAATAATATATATAGTATATGGTCCCATTTTTATTTTCATTATAGGGGCTTTAGGAGGAACAAAAGGAATTATTTATCATTTTCTATTATCTTTGTCCAGAACATATTATATTTGCTAAAATCATGGTACTCAGGAGGCTGAGTCAGGAGGATCACAAATTTGTAGGAAGCCTGGACTAAATAGTGAGACTCTCTCTGCAAAGAAAGAAAATAATAAAGAACATACTAGGTTCTTGGGCAGCTGAGATATGAGAATCAGAGTGGAGGCATGATTCAAGTGCTAGCTGAGAGTAGAAAAAGCTAAGAGCTGTTGGTCTTGAGTTCAAGCTCTAATACTTGCACCAAAACAGAACTATTTTCTATCATGTGTCTATAGAATCATGTACAGAAATTGGAGGATAGGGTTGTTTGGACATGGTTCCTCAGTGTTACTTCTTTTTTAGGTTGTGGTCATTTTTCATTATTATAGATCATGGGTGTATGACAATTCTTTCCTTGTAAACATTTGCGATCATTCCTAATTAGTTTGTAGAATATATTTCTAGAAGTATAATTGCTGGATCAAGAGGAAGAGTATGTTGATAACTACTGCCACATGTTCCTTGAAAATGTAGCCATTGACAGTCAGTCACCAGTGGTGGACAACGGAAGTGTTCACCATCTTTCATCATCCCCATTCTTCTGTCTGGTGCTCAGAATTGCGTTTTGTTTACATATGGCTGAACCTTTTTTTTCTTCTCATGCCTTGAGATAAAGTAGAAATATCAGAATGGGAAGTTAAGTGTTCTTCATCGTGCTCTGCTTAGGAACCTAGCCCTTGAGTTTTGGTTATGGTTTACCATCAAGTTGCTTGTAATAAATAATAGCTGCTGGGCTGGGAAGGTGGCTTAGTGGTAGAGTGCTTGCCTCACATGCATGATGCCTTGGGTTCAATTCTTCAGTACCACATAAACAGAAAAGGCCAGAAGTGGTGCTATGGCTCAAGTAGTGGAGCACTAGCCTGGAGCAAAAAGAAGCTCAGAGACAGTGCCCAGGCCCTGAGTCAACAGGACTGGCAATAAATAAATAAATAGCTGCTACTGTAATCTTGTGTTTTCAAAAGTTTAAAGAAGGAACATTACATTCAAGTACTTACAACATTCCCAAGGTACTTCAGTGCTTCCAGTCCTGTGTATTCATGCATTTTAATTCATTATAATCTGCTGCATTGACTTTTTCTACTTTGGTGATGACTGATGGACTTTGAGGCTGTTCATGTCCACGTTCTTCTCCCACTGTCTTTGAAGACACAGCTGATGACAGTTTTTCCCTTTCTTTTGACTGTTTTTTTTGGGGGGGGTTGGGTAGGGACATTCACCCCAAATAGGATCGAAAATGGAATGTTTATAATTTTTAACTTAGAGAATCTTACTGCATATGACCAGATGGCTCTTTTGTTAGGTGACACCAACCAGTTCTTGCTATAGCTCTCTTTTGCTTTGCTTTTATTTTAAAATTAGTGCTAGAAATTGAACCCAGGGCCTCATGAGGTTGACTTGCCCATACTCGTACAGGGCCAAATTATTTCTACAAGAGTCTTAGCATCAGGATGATAAGAAAACTAAGACATTCAGGGGTTATTTTCAGATTACCCCAAATGGTCCAGCAGGCACAGGATCGAATGTAAGTGTCTTTGTGGGGGTGTGTAGGAGGCAGTTCACTAGTGGTTGGTGGCTGCAGTTCATCAAGGTGGAACCAATATGTTGACCAGATAAAGTAGATAATTACTATTTCCCTTTAGGGAGAACAGGACCACTGACTAGCATGCATCTTGTATATTTGAACACTTATGGCCTTTTCTGTATGAAGGAGTGGGTTAGAGTTCACAGAAGTTAATTAACTTGCTTGGGGGACACAGCAATGGCTGACTCAGAACACACTCACCCATGAGTGAGGGTTCAGGTATATTCTGTAGGCATCCTGTCCATGGTCTTTGCAGATGTTGGCCAAAGGTGGCAAATGCTAAACCATGTGTGTTTTTTTCTTATAGATACTGAACCAAGTCAAGTTTCTCAGCCTAAGCAGACCTTGTCACCAACTCGTGCAGCAGAACCAAGCCAAGCAGGGGATCCAAAACCAGGGCCTCAGGAGCTCCAGGAGAAGAAAATTCAAGTGCTTGAGGAGAAAGTTCTCCGCCTCACCCGGATGGTTGTGGACCTCCAATCTTCCATGGCCGGAGTGAATAAGAACCTCAGACACATCACTCAGGAGGATGCCAGCAAAACACTGGCCCCAGGGCCCAGCTACCTGCACCCTCAGCCAGCCCCGGACAGGGACATTGCTGGAGACACAGATGCCGCCCAGCCTCCCAAGGAATCTGGTATGAAGGACATCAAGTCCGAATTGGCTGAAGTCAAAGATACGCTGAAGACCAAGAGCGACAAGCTGGAAGAGCTGGATGGGAAAGTGAAGGGTTACGAAGGGCAGCTCAAGCAACTGCAGGAGGCGGCCCAGGGCCCTACGGTGACCATGACAACCAATGAGCTCTACCAAGCCTACGTGGACAGTAAGATGGATGCCCTGAGGGAGGAGCTCATGGAAGGGATGGACAGGAAGCTGGCTGACCTGAAGAACACATGTGAGTACAAGCTGGTGGGCCTCCAGCAGCAGTGTGATGACTATGGCAGCAGCTACCAGGGGGTGATCGAGCTGATTGGGGAGAAGGAGACCAGCCTAAGAAAAGACATCAATGACCTCCGAGCCCGGCTGCAGGATCCTTCAGCCCGGCCAGATTGCTGTAGCGGTGGAGGTGGACGAGTGGATGGTGACTTTGGTCACCAGATCAAGACATTAGACCAGAAAATTGAGAGAGTGGCTGAAGCCACCAGAATGTTGAATGGACGACTGGACAATGAGTTTGACCGCTTGGCGGTTCCAGAAGCAGATGTGGACTTCGACGCCAGATGGCAGGAATTGGATGCCAGGATCAATGTGACGGAGAAGAATGCAGAAGAACACTGCTTTTACATCGAGGAAACCCTTCGGGGGGCCATCCATGGCGAGGTGGATGACTTGAAGCAGCTTCTGGATCAGAAGATCCGCTCCCTGGAAGATCGTCTGGGGAGCCTTCTCCAGATGGCCAATGGCTCTGAGGTGGAGTTCACTGCCCCAGGGCCAGTCCCAGCCAGGGGGTCTGGGACAGGGAGTGAGCAGGTGCTGATGGAGCTAAACCACCTAAAGGTCAAAGTTCAGGTAGTGGAGGACTTTTGCCTTCAGAACTCTCAGGGAGGCCCTCATGAGACGGAGGGCGCTTTGCCACACGGAGACGACCACCCGGGTGACATCCTGAACCTTTTGGTGTCCCTAAATGCCACCATGCAGAGAAAATTCCAAGAAACTGAACAGAGCATCCGGAAGCTCCAAGAGGATTTTACTGTTCTCTATTTTCAACTAAATCGCACAGAAAACGGGGTGACTCAGCTTGAGAGTGAAATGAACAATAGTCAAGCAGGTAAAAATGCCGAATCAGGTGGGTTTTCCAAAGTCGGTGAGCCGGACTGGATGGCGGGCACCCTCCCATCTCCCCAGGTCCCCATGGCTCAGTGCTGCGGCCAGCTGGAGGACAGGTGGCAGCGGTGGCAGGACCAGGTGTTGGCTGAGCTGGACACTTGTAAGGAAAATACACATGGGGTCCAGAGAGAGGTGTCTGCGGTGGAGGATAGGGTGTCTCAAATGGAGAAGACGTGCAGCCGGCTGGACTCCATCTCCGGAAGTCTGCAGAAGATCAAGGAAGGCCTCAACAAACACGTCAGCAGCCTGTGGACCTGTGTCAGGCAGATGAACGGGACGCTCAGGTCCCATTCCAGAGACATTTCCGGCCTGAAGAATTCTGTCCAGCAGTTCTATAGTCATGTTTTCCAGATTTCTACTGACCTGCAAGATCTGGTCAAATTCCAACCATCAGCAAGTAAGTTCAACTTGACAGTCCCATTTTTTTTTTTATATATATAAGTAGAATTGTACGGTTATTATGAAAGGTTTCATACAGAGGTGTTACAATTCCATAATAAGCACAAATGCTTTTTGGGCAATATCACCCCTTCATTTTTATTCTTTATTTTGTGGTACCGGGGGTTGCGGAACTCAAGGCCTTGAGCTGATGTTTTCAGCCAGTAATTCCGTTTCTTGGAGGTATTTGGACAATGTGACAGTGTTATAGTAGATTGCTGGATGTCTACCAGTGTTACCCCAAGTGTAAATTGGTTGGTTAATTCTAACATGGACAATATGCCTTTAGAAACTTTGAGCATGATCCAACATCACTGCAACCTTGAAGCACATGCTCCATGTATTTTATAAAAGTACCAGTGGCTCACACCTATAAGCTTAGCTACTCAGTAGGCTGAGATCTGAGAATCATGATTCGAAGCTAGTCCCAGGCAGGAAAGTCCATGAGACTCTGATCTCCAACTCACCACCAACATAGAAGTGGAGCTGTGGTTAAAGTTGGTAGGACACCAATCTTGAGCAAAAAACAACAACAAAAAACAAAACCCAAAACAAAACCAAGAGTTCAAGGACTAAGTTCAAGCCTAGTACCAGCACATGTACACACAAACATAGTAGCAGTTCACTATGTATCATAAATAAAGTAAATCTGCTCCTTTAGGGCAAATAGATGAGAAATGCTGATACTGATATGTGCTGCGTGGGTGCTGGAGAGTTGAAAGTTGGAGTGTGGTTTATGGCATCACAACTTAGGACCGGGGATACTGGTCACCTCTAGTACCTGTGGAGTCCTCTGGGTACTAACCATTCACCCAACACCAAATGTGCCCTAATTTGTTTCCACAAGACCACGGGCACAAGCATTTTAGGGACAGTAACTACAAAGCCCCATCGTGCCACAATCCACAGTCTGTTGAATGAATAATCCCTTTATAACTGAATAATATATTCCATAATGAGTTGTTGCCTGTGGCCAAACCCATAATTCTTGGACAGGCATCTCTCTCTTTCTAAAATACATTTTTTTATTGTAAAGATACTGTACAGAGGGGTTACAGTTACAGGAGCAAGGTAACTAGTCTGTTTCCTATCAAGCATTGTTACCCCCTCCTTTGTTTGCCCCATAACATCCCTTCCCTCCCCACCTCCCCAACTCCTCCTCCCCCTCACAAAGTGTAAAGTTCATTTTCAACATAGTGTCTTGTACATCTCATTGTTACAATGGGTCAACCTGTATCCTTGATTCAGCATTTTGTTATTTCACTTCCCCTCCCCCAAATTAGAAAAATGTATATACAAGATGCAGGGCACCGGAATCAAATTCAGTGACAACAGGGTGATACCATAGGGGAAGAACATACAAAGAAACAAAAAGAAATCACCTGGTACATTATAAGTACATTAAAAATAACAAGAAAGATAGATAAAATCTCTTGGGTCCCTTTTATCTAGATTCTGCTTCTAGCTCCAAATGACTTGCCCTTTGTAGTTGGAGGTAGAAGTAAAAGGGATCCAGAGGGGAGCTTAACATTTATTGAGCACCTTCATGGCCATAGCTTGGGAGGCTGTGACAAGCCCAGGAGACCAGACAGTGTTCTAGACAGGAAATGTGTAAGTTCCACAGACAGTTTAACAGTAGGATTGGGATTAGTGCCCAGGCCAGGTAAAAGGATCCATCACATCCATGCCAGGGGACCACGCAGGCAGGCACAGGAGAAATATTATTACAAGGTTTATTAGAGGATCCATATTTGACCTGGAGAGAGAGCACATGGCAGCCTTCGCTATAGGTAGGGGCAGGGTCTGGGGGTAGGAAGTGAGGTAGATGGGAGGTCAGGTGGGTCTGGGCAGAGAGAGGGAGGGGCCAGCTGTATGGCAGAACTCCGGGGATTGGAGGGGCTCAGATTTGGGCGGAGCTGAGGACCAAAGGTGGGCATACTGCTCACACCAGGGTGTATTCGATATCCTTGTCTTGCCCCATGTGGAATTGTGCCTTCCAGAGTTGGACACAGAAGTCTGCGGCCTGCCAGGGCTTGTGGAGGGCCAGCTGTGTGCTGGGAAGTTACCAGGCCCTCCTGTTACAGTCTTCCCTCCCGTCTTCCTTCTGTCCCCTGCCCCTTGCAGCTCTGTCACTTTTCCAGCTTGTTCACTCTGGGTGGTGTGGGCCTATTCCACGAAGTGGGGCTTTTGTGGTTTCTGTGAATTTGTGGAATTTTGTCATTAGGACTCAGCTGAGGAGGGCCTGGGTAAAACCCAGCCAGGGGGAGAGAGCCAGAGCCCAGCTGAGCAGAGGCCTGGCAGTCAGGTGGGATCATGACCTGGACCTTGTACCCAGAGGCTGGTGCTCATTGTGCAGCTAGTTACCCAGGCCAGGCAGGACCAGGCCCCTCAGGACAGCGTCCTGCACTGTGTATCACTCATTGCCCCCCTCCTCCCAGGCCACACAGCCTGCAATGTCTGGAATGTGGAGGAAAGGTCAAGAGACCTGTGTGTGTGTATACACATGACAATTGTCCCTTGTGGTGACAATGCTGTCTGGACCCAGCTTTATCATAACAGTCAGAGCCCAGATATTTCCAGTTGATTTGCAACGCCCAGGCAGCGTGGGAAGCTGTGTCTGTCCTTGATGTTTGTCTGTGCAGCATGACTTGGAGGGCGGTGCCTTGTCAAGAATGCACAGCCCTTTGGGGCTGGACCCACTGTGGTGAATGGAGACTGCATGCACTTTCAAGCATTTGTGTTGCCAAGAGCCAGAAGTAGACGAAGTCTTCCGCAGCCTCATAGAGCACCTAGGCCAGGGAGATGTGGAAGCCGGACATCACAGCTCGGTGGTGACTCATTATACATGGATTAGCTCAAAGGCAACAGAGCATTCACTGAACACCATCTGTGTGCGAGGCTCTGTGCGGGCGCAGGGGTGAGTTGGTGTAAGCCTTATTGAAAAAGCATCGACATTTCTGCTGGAAAGAGACATGCAGGCCCGTTGAGGATGAGGGGGGTGGTCTATGGAAGCGCAGTGACAGCACAAGAGGGGTTTGTTCCCACGCTCTCACAACAAAATAAGGATCTAATTGGCATCATCTTGGACACACGGCAGATGATAGGGGATCGGGTTTAATGATAGAGGCAGAAAGTTCCACCACCAAGTGATAGGTGTGCCTGAATTCCTAGAGGCAGGGAGGGGTGGGGACTTGGATGACAGGTTACTGGACCTGTCCTGTGCTTTGAACTGTCAAGTTTCCTGCCCCCTACCCCTGGCCCTATTTAGGCCCAGACCAGCTCAGGCATCAGGACACCAGGCTTTGTGTCTCCTGTCTCCGGGCTCTCCTCCTGTCACCGTGGTGCCCCACTTCAGCTCTTCATGGGGGTTGATCTGGCTAGGTGGTGGGGTTTTTCTGCTCTTGCTTTGCTTTACTACTGTTGTGGCTCAGTTTTCTAACAGTGTTAAATGTATGTGAGGGACGGTAGGTCTTTGTGACAAGAGTACACGTGCAGTCGCAGGCTCTCCTGTAAGACTACCAATCTGACCGCTCAAGAATGTGGCTTTCTTGTTTCTCATGACTCAGTTCCCATACAACCTCGCCCCTCTTATGTAGTAGAGCTTTGCCCTAGGAGTAGGGTGTGCTGTGCAGGCTAGGAAGGCTTCTCAGAGGAGGGCGCTCCTCAGCTGAGCCTTCAGGGCTGAGCAGGGTTTATAGGCCCATAGGGTGAGGGGTGAAGCAAGATGATGAAACTTCTAGATGGTATTAACAGCTGAGACTTGAGAGTTGGGTGGGGTTCAGAAAGCTGGAGGAGGGGCATTAGTGAGAAGGCCGGATTGGTCATGGCGCTGTCATACCACAAAGCTTGGTGGTCTGCAACAGTGGTAGTGCTTTCCGTTTACCAGGGTGGGGACCTGGGGCAGGGCTGCACATCTGCAGGAAGGCCCAGGCTGGCCCAGCCCCAGCCCCTACCACATGGCTGTCTCTGTCCTCTGGCTGTCTGGGGCCTCCTCCCAGCGGGAGTCCTTCATGGGTCTTCCTCCCATGAAGTCAGGCTTAGAGGGTGGCTGCCAGCTCAGCGGGAAAACAGAAGCTGTTGAATGCCTACAAACATGGCCCAGACCTGACCCAGGATCACTTCTGCCACATTCCTTCTGTCTGCCATAGCAGGCAGGCTGCACAGGGTGATGTGGCTGGTGGTGTCAGGAGAGAATGGGTAGTGATGGTGGAGGACATACCCAGGTTACATGGGAGGATGTGGGCTGTGGTGTTGGTGTCAACCCACTGTCTGTCCACAAGTCTCTGAGGGGATCAGTTGTGCTAGAGGAAGCAGATGGAGCAGGGCTTTAGCAGATGCTCAGATGGATTCAAGGCTCTGTGCCTCTCACATTAATGCAGGTGTTCTTCCTTGGGGGAAGAATTTCAGGAATTCTGACTCTTGATATTGGATGCAAACGTTGGGCTTTTCCCTGTGTGTGGCGGGGCAGGGGTTGGGGGCAGTCTTGGAGCTTGAACTCAGGGCTTGGGCACTATCCTTGAGTTTTGGAGCTGGAGGCCAGCACTCTACCACTCGAGCCACACCTCCACTTTCTGCTTGTTGGTGGTTAGTTGGAGGTTAAGAGTCCCATAGACTTTGAACTACCCTGTTTCCCCCCAGCCCCCAGCTTTGAACTATGGTCCTCAGATCTTAGCCTCCTGAGTAGCTAGGATTATGGGTGTGATAGGGGGACATCGCTTTCACCTTGGACTCGGAGGGAGTCTAACTTTAAAGAAACGAAGCCCTTTCAGCTATCCTGACTCCAGGTTCTTCATTAATTCATGTTTCATTCATTCATTCATTTAACATGTGTCTCCTGAGCTATGTTCTGGTGCTGCTATCTCAGCCTGCAGGATTTTACACCAGCAAGAGTAGCGGACAACATACACAAATAAAGATCTGCTTCCATGAGCAAACATAGAGTAAGGTGGTGGAGAACTGGAGTAAGGAACCTTCATTTCCTCCCCAGTATTGGGGTTTGAACTCAGGACCTCAGGTTCACTGGCTTTGTTGGCTGCAACTCTGCCACTTGAACCATGTTTCCAGACCTGTTTTTCAAATTTTAAAATTATCTTTATGTAGTTGTATCAATTTATAAGCACAATGAATCTTGATCAGTCACCCCCTTCATGCCTGCTCCTCTCTATCTAACCCCCAAGTTACCTGTTCATTTTCACACACATACACTGGGTCCTATGGCTGTATTTGCCCACTTTTCACCTGTTTGTCCACCTCCTCCCTTTACATCCCTGCTGCTCACACAGGACATGTTTGAGCTTCCTGGTCTTCATTTTGTTAAACTATCAATTGTCAAAAGGTGTTACACCATGGGAATCCTCCCCTGCACGTACCAAACTCAGTTTTTTAAAAAATTGATTTTATTTTTAATATATTTCTTTTTATTGTGAAAATACCGTACAGAGCACATGAGCAAGGTAATGAGAACATTTCTTATCCAGCATTGTTGCCGCCTCCTTTGTTTCCCCTTTCCATTCCTTCCCATCTCTTCCCCCCCAACCCCCCACACCGCCAAAGTTGTAAAATTCATTTTTTGACATAGCATCTTGTACATCTTATTGTTGCAATGGGTCCACCTGTATCCCTATTTAAACGATTTGTTTTTTCCCTTCCCTTCCACAAATTGTACCAACATCAAATACAGTGAAAACAGGGGTTATACCGTGGGGGAGGGACATACAAAGCAACAAAGAAATAATCTTATGTGTTAGAAACAGTATCAAGAAAAACTATTTGAGTCCTTATCTTGGAGTTCATTTCTCCTAACATCAACTTATCTGTTTCTGCTTGTCTCAGACAGTATCTCTTTATACCTATATAATTTTCAAGTGACTAATTTTAAGAATTTTCACTTTTTAGTTTTTCATGTTTCCTTTCTATCCCTCCCCTCCTCTCATCCTATCCTATTCTTCTCTCAATATCATTTCTTTATACTTATATAATTTTTGTGTTTTACTTTTAAAATTTTTGTTTTTCCAGTTTTTTTTTAATCTCTCTCCTAGCATTCTGTCCAATCCATTTCTCTGAGATTAGGATTTGGTTAAATTTACTCTCCTTTTACCTCTCCACATCCTTCTAATCCTATTTTTCCCCACATTTCTCCCTAAACCTAATAATTTCTGGTTTGCCAAATCCTTCTTTGCTGTTCTTAGCCCATTAATCCAGAGTGGTTTGATGTTGAATAGATTGTATCTGTTGAACTAGATTGTATCTGCAGCCATTTTGACTCTGCAACTACAGGGACTCTGGTTGATGCTTGCCTTAAGAGTTCTAGCACAAAATTGGTGTTACTTTCATACCAAATGGGCAGAACAAGCCAGAGAAACACAGGAAAAATGGCAAGTCGGGTATCTCCGCTCCCACTCATGATAATCAGGTGAATAATCCAGAGGAGAGTTCCCAAAAAGCTCTACAAACACTACTAGTAAACATGGTGAATGAAAAGATTGAAAGCCTGCAAAGGACTCAGTGTGAGCGTGATAGGGAGCGAGAGGAGGCAAACGGAACTCAGTTTTGTTGTGCATTTGTTATATCAGTCCTGGCTTTTGCTGGCTGATTAGAGTCTTCCAGACTTTTCTGTCCAGGCTGCCTTTGAGCCTCAGTTCTCTGGATCTCAGCCTCCTGAGTAGCTAGGATGACTGGTGTGAGGCTCATGCACCTGGCAGGGATGCTTTGTGGAATGACATTTGAAGTTCAAATTCAATGAGGGAGCCAGTCCTGCAGAGGTCTGTGTGGGAAGGTAGTCTAGGCAGAGGTAACAGCCTGTTCAAAGCCCTTAGAACAGGGATGAATTTGCCTTTTGGAAAAGTTCAAGAGTGCTGTTTTGGCCAAATACAGGAGCAAGGCAGGAAAACACAGGCGGTGAAGTGAGCTTGAGGGCAGAATCAGGTCCTGGTAGATTAGTAGGCTATGAACAAGAATTTTCATCTTAAGTACTATTTGTTTTTATGTGCCAGTCCTGGGGCTTGAACTCAGGACCAAGGTGCTGTCTCTGAGCTTCTTTTGCTCAAAGCTAGTGCTCAACCACTTAAGCTCTATCTCCATTTCCCTGCTTTTTCTAAATAGCGTATTGGAGATAAGGGTTTTTCTAAATACAGCCCTCAGATCTCAGCCTCCTGAGGAGCTAGAATTACAGGTATGAGCCACCAGCACCTACTCTTCAGAAACTCTGGAAGGATTTTGAGCTAAGAACTGGTGGGATATTGAATGCTACTTGACACTTAGTAATCCCTCCATAAATATTCCCTAAGTCATGGGACTTAGATGAAGGGCCTAGAAGCTGTCCCTGAGGTTTCTTTTTTCTTAAGGCTAGTTCGTGCTCTAGCACTTGAGCCTCAGTTGTGAGGAGGAGAGTCACAGTTATGAGCCGCTCATCTCCAGCTCATGAACTTCCTTGCCTGGGCTGGTCTTGAATTAGCTAGGATTACAGGCATGAGCTACCAATGCCAGACCTTCCCTCGTGTTTCACCTCACCCTCTGTTCTCTGTGATGGATGCTGAATCTGCTCCTTGGCTGAATTTGGAACCTTTTCTTTTCCCATAAAGCAGGCCAGTGAGTATGCTGGAGTGCTACTGGTAGCCACAATGCTGTCTTTCACCGTTCTTTTTCCTTTTTCTACATTAGGGGCCAAATGGAAGGTGCAAAGCCTAGACACTTTCCCTTCAAGCACTCACCAGCCTCATGCACGAGTATTTCTGAACAAATGCAGTTCTGAGAAAGGGATCCCCATCCTTCATTCTCTGTGCGCGGTGGATGTCAGGGTTGGGCCTGCTCCACACCTTGCTCCTGTTTCCACAGATGGGCAAGGATGTCGGTCCTCAGGCCATCTTGGGCATTCTTTCCCTGAGTGCCTCAGTTCCAGCCATCCCTCACTGTGGCCCCAGGCCTGCCCTCCAGTCAGTCTGGGAAGTAGAGTCCCACTCTGGTGTAGCCACCTGGCCTAGTGTGATGTGGTCCCCACCCCACCCTCCCCATGCCAGCTGATGTTGGGGAAGAAGGGGACAGACAAACACTGCTGTGTGGAGGAAGTCTCTTTCTGAGTCACACTTCCAAGAAGGGACAGTCTCACTTAGATGCCGATAGCTTTTTTGTTGTTTTTCTTGGCTTGAACTCAGGGCCTCACCTTCTTGCTTAGTGGACTACCACTTGAGTCACACCTCCACTGTGGCTTTTTGCTGGTTAGTTTGAGATGAGTTTCTTCAATATGTCTACCCCAATAGGCTTTGAACTACGATTCTCAGTAGCTAGAATTATAGGCATGAGTCACCAGGGATGTGACTTACTGTTCTATGACACTGTTTTAACTTTTTGTGTGTATGTGCACCAGTAATGGGGCTTGAACATAGAGCCTAGGTGCTGTGCTATTCCTTGACTATTTTTCCTCAAGACTGGTGCTCTACCACTTGAGCCACAGCTCTACCTTCAGGATTTTGGCAGAATGAGGGAGTCTGGTTAAGTGGCTGGCAGGAATTGGAGGATGACAAGTGCTACCTGCAAGCTTCTCAGCCTCCTTTCATTCACGGAACGCTTGTATTGCTCAGTGCCAGGGGTTAGGCCCCGCACCACGCCCTGAGCAGTGCCCCAGGCACCCAGAGAAGGAAGATACACAAAACTGAAAGTAGCCCTGGAGGCCTAAATGGCCTCCACATTTAGAGCTAAGATTGTTCAAGTCTCACAGTGCAGATCCCGGAGGGCTTCGTGAAGGAGTAAGGAAGAGTGTTCTAGGTTATATCCAGCAACAGCAAAGCCACAGAGCCCAGCCCTTTGGAGGGCTTGGCACTAATAGAGAAGGTGGGGAATGTCAGAAGAGATTGCTTGATTTATTTATTGAGCACAAGTTAGGATTAAAGATCATTCTGGAAACAGTGTAGACTAAGGATCCAAGAGCTGGTGTATAGGAAAAGGAAAGGGAGGAGCCAATGAATGGGTAGAAAATACAACTACTGGTGCCTGGATGGGAACATGGGGAGAACAATGGTGCATCTTAGAGGAGGAGCACAGGGAAGGAATGTGGGAGGAGCCTGTATATAGCAGAGGCATATAGATTGCCAACTACAGTTTGTCCAGGGTCATAGGACTGGAGAAAAGTACTTTCAGATTTGGGATGGGAGACACAATTTGAGTTACAAGGCGGGGCTAGGAAGGTGGGGGGGTGTGCGGGCAGGCGGAGCCCGTGGGGAAGGAGAGAGATTGGTGCAAATGCTTTTTTTCTGAGTCAAGGTCGATGTTGCTCAGGCTGGCTACAAACTCCTGGGTCCAAGGATCCTCCTTAATCAGCCTTCCAAATGGCGAGCAGCAGACACTAAGGGAGGTGCACTGTGCCTGGCTGGCAAACAGCTCACTATTCTTCCCTGACTATCCTCCTTGTGCTTGGTTTGAAATCCAGGGCTTCACGCATGCTAGGCTGGTCTTCACTCTATGCCAACTACTACCCCCCACCCTCCACCAGCCCTTACATCTTGGTTTTCTATATCCTCAAAGCTGCTGCTATTTGCATTCTCGCAGTATGTTGAGTTCCCTTTCCTTGCTTGTTTCTTTCCTATTGGTAACATTCCTCATGTTGGGTGACTTTGGCTCAGGTTTACCTGGGAGCTATCAGGTAGTTGAGAGTAGACGTCATTATTGTGCAGTGTGAAGGACTGTCCTACCACAGCTAGAAGCAAGTGTTGCTGCAATGGAGCAGGGGAGGGGCAACGAATGTCATCTTTCGTGAGTTTTGTCTCCTCTTCACTGTGGCTGATGTCTATATGTCTGATTTACTAAACAGAAGTTTATTCCATTGCTGGGGACTGAATGCATAGCCTTGTGTATGTATGCTAGCCAAACACTGGACCACTGAGCTATATCCCTAGCTACAATGTCTGTAATCTGTAAGCGTTCTGAAAGAGAATTGAAGCTTGGTGTCATTCCATTAGATGGAATGAATTAACCTCTCTCCTTGCAAGATTCACAGCCTGCTATACAGCCCAGGCTGGCATTGGACTTGTGATCTTCTTGAGTAAATCTCCTAGGTGCTAGGATTATAGTGTACCATACCACATCTGATTTTTCTATGTATGGAATGGAATTAGTACCATTTTTAGGAGAATTGAGACACTCATTTTTTTGTAGGGTTTCTCTCATGAAGCACTGGCTAGGAAAGGCATTTAGTTATTTTGGGGGGAAATGGCCCTGGGTGTATAGGGGAGCATGTATTTGATCTGCCATGTTGACCTTCATGAATTCTAAAGCAAACCTTGACAGTAGGTCCAAATGCAATTGCTTATGTTGGCTACTTGAAATTGGACAGCTCTGGACAGGAAGGCATTGCAGGAACCAGGCGGTACAGTTGGCTGATTTTTACTGTAACAAAGTGATCTTCTCAGCCACACCCGGTAGTTTTTAGATGTCTCATGCACTATCAGGAAGGGCCTGTGCAGGGAAGGCGAGTTCCAGGAAGGTTTGCAGAGGAGGAACGGGGCAGTAGCTTCCGGCCGAGTCCCAGTGGCCACCTCAAAAGGCACAGAAGCACGCATCAGGGGTTCCCCTTGGGAAGTTCCTTTGCTGATGCTCTGGAGGGTGTGGGTGGGGCGGGCTTGTCTAGATGCTGTGGTGGTCAGGGGCACCAGCAACTTGCTGGTGATGTGTGCCTCATCTATGGTGTGAACATTTATGGAATTGGGAAAATTTGCAGCACTGCAGCCAGAAAGCTGCTGTTTGGGGGAGTACCAAAGGTTGGATCCTGCTGCCCAGCTGGGGTCTCAGCCGCCTTCTTAGCTGCCCTCTGAGGACCTAGGGCAGTGTGACCATAGCTGCTTCAACTAACACCAGGCAGCTGGGGAGGGGCCTCAGTGGAGCTCTTGCCAACATGCTCATCAAGGCCCTTTATTGAGCCTCCAAACAGCTCCCCATACAGCAATAAATCCAGTGCTTTTTCTTTATAATCAAGTGCTCGGGAGATTGTGAATTCAAGGCTAGACTGGGCTACATTGTGAGACCATCTCAGAATTAGATTGGAGTCAGTAGTCCCCAAGTTGTGGTGCGACTGGTTAAATCTTGGTGGAAACAATACCCCTGTTCCTCCGTGGACAATGCTAATAAGAGCCTTGTAGGCACAGCCCTTTTGGTAAGGAACTTGAGACTAAACAATGGCCTGGAGACATTCTAACCCTGTGCTGCTTTCTGCTTTCCCCCTGCTTAGCAGAGGAGCCGACGGAAGCGCCCCAGCCCCGGGCAGAGACGGCCCCACAGGTGCCAACAGGACGCCCCACGGAGGAGGCCCCCACAGAACCACCCCAGCCCAGGCCACCGTCCCCAGAGGAGCCTGCGCTTCCCCCACACATCGGCCAGCAGCCCGTGCTGCCCCAGAGACCCCTGCAGCCGCTGCCCCCTCCTCCCCGACGTGGCTGGCCAGGCCTGCCCCTCTTGCCTGGCTCCACTGGGGTCATCATGGAGACTGGAGAGGCGGGGCCTCCCGGGAGGATGGGTGTGTCAGGCAGGGGCCTGCCCCATGGGGTGGACGGCCAGACAGGCCAGGCTGCCATTCCCAGTGCCGAGGGCTACGCGGGAGCACCAGGTAAGCCCAGGGGACCCACAGACTCTGCATGCACTTTGGGGGAACCCCTGCCTTCTGTGGAGCAAGTTGAGAAAGGAAGCCTCCAAGGAGCCTAAGGCGAGAAAATACTGAGGCACCCCAGAGACTGGCCCAGGGCTAGAATGGAAGTAGAGCCATGGAGGGGCCTGGCAGGTCCACAGGGGCAGTGTCTAGCCAGTCCCAAGACACACTCTGCTTGCATACTAAGTACTCTACAGGTGCTGTGAAATGTCTGCGCCATAACTGTCACCATCGGGGGACAGTGGTGGTATAGGCAGAGTAAAAGAAGTGGAGGAGGCGGAAGCACATCTAACCACTGGAGGCCAGTACTGTCTGTTATAGACGGGGAACTGGGCCTTGGGGCTCAGCTCTAAGACCCTTCCAGATTGATCTTCACGGGCAGTCTGTCATGGGCTGAGAAGCATGGTAGCTGCCTGGGACATTGCATTTTCCAAAAAGTGACTGCATGCCTCTTCTATGTTGTTGAGACATTGGTGAATTTGGCCATCCTCGTATCAGTATCTTCTTGCCCTCAGTGAACTTTTACCTACCCAGAAGCAGCAAGCATTAATAGGGATGCAGGAGAGGGGGGTGCAGTGTGCCCCCCTTTCTAGTAACTCAGCTCCGGGTACGTTTTTGCTGTTTTTTAATAATGAAGAGGTAAAGAAAAACTAGCTGCTGTTGACATTCCAATGTCTGTTTCAGGCTACCCCAAGTCACCGCCTGTAGCACCTCCAGGTATGTCAGCTCTAGACATGGGGACAGATGTTTCTCCTTGGTTTATGGCCCCACTCACCTCCCTTGTTTCTTATGGGCTGTTTGGCTAGACTTCTGCTGACTGCCGTGGCCTGACCCCCGCCCCCAGTGAGGCCCCAGACAAGTCTTCCCTCCTACACTACCCCAGTTTTCCCCAGGGACTGCAGGGTGGTCTGTGCATTGTGGGGTCCCAACAAGTTGGCTGGGGGTCCAGCTTCTAGGGTTCATCAGTAAGCAAGCAGCTCCTGGAACAGTCCCTGCTGCACATCTGTCCCTGCTTTCCACACAAGTGGACATATAGCTTCTCTCCATACAGCCATGTGGAGTTGGTCCAGTTCCCCAGTCATCCTCACTGCTGATCTGACATGGGAGCCGTTTTGGTCCTTGGGTGGGAAGCATAGTCTGTGTCCAGTTGTGCCTTGCCACCATCCCTGCCCCAGATGGGAGCCTAGTCCAACACTTGTATGTCTTCCCCAGGGGCCCCGGTGCCTGCCCTGGTGTCTTTCTCGGCTGGACTTACCCAGAAGCCTTTCTCGAGTGACGGGGGTGTCGTGCTCTTTAACAAGGTGCTGGTGAACGATGGGGACGTTTACAACCCCAACACTGGTGAGTGGTGGGAGGGAATCTGCTCCTGTCTCAAAGGCAGGCGGCGCCCTGCCAGTGCTGTGGATGTGAGGCCCACAGGGGGGGGAGCTTTTCACAAAGCACAGGCTTGCAGGATGCACAGGGTGTGAGGGCAGCCGCATTTTCTAGTTATGACATCAGTACTCTCCAGTGGAATGCTGCTCATTTTTAAATTGCTGTTGAAAAGGCGTGGGTCTGTCCTCATCCCTGTGTAGAGGGGGAGGCACTGCCACATTGGCCCCTGACCCGCCCACAGGGCTGCCTCCCTGACCCGCCCACAGGGCTGCCTCCCTGACCCGCCCACAGGGCTGCCTCCCTGACCCGCCCACAGGGCTGCCTCCCTGACCCGCCCACAGGGCTGCCTCCCTGACCCGCCCACAGGGCTGCCTCCCTGACCCGCCCACAGGGCTGCCTCCCTGACCCGCCCACAGGGCTGCCTCCCTGGACCCCGGGGCTGTTCTTAAAGGCAGGTGGCACGAGCCATTCTCAGCCTCATTACCATCTAGCTAAATGCCCTGTCCCAGGGCGGTGACTCTGAAATGTGAAATGTCACCACTTAACTTGGAAAAGCCATTCCTGAAGGCAGAGAAGATGGCTACCTCCTGGCCCCTGCTGTGAACCGCTGTGGCCTTGGAGCTGATCTTTGCTGGCAGACTAGTAATCTGCACTTGCCCCCCTCCATCCACATTCCCAACACTAGTCTCCTCTAAGTAGGTAAGTGCCTGGTGCAAGCCAGACCCAGCACTAGCCCTCTCTGTCCTTGAAACCTCTGGGGAAGGGTCCAGTACCTATACATTGCTCATTAAAGCAAGGTCTGGGGTGGCCTGGCCATTTCAAGCCCCAGGTACTTAGGTGGCATTTGTGATCAGGCATCCTCTTCTCTGTCCTATCTCCAGCCATTTGCTCACTTGAGCAAAATACCATGTGGCTGCAATATTTAGAAACCTCCTGGCCCTAAGCACCAGCCATCTATATACTGGAGATAGGCCCTCCCATAGGAAAGCGAGGGTCTCCTGGCTATAAAACTTCAGAGGCTGCCTCTCTCTGGATTGCTGGCAAGGGTGTTTGTGTTATGCTCAAGGAGAGACACCACAGAGCCATCTGAATTGGCAGGCTCTTCTTTCCCATCAAGCCTTAGGTGGGAACAGGCTGAGCCTTGACCCCAAGTTTTCTTGCAACATGGGGCTAAGGCTAGGTGGACTTATATCTGCACCACTTAATCCTGCAGTTACTTGCTCACTTTTAGACGCTGCAAACAATGCACTGGTACAAGGAGCAGTCTGTCAGTGACAGTGCAGGTAGGTATGGTGACTTACCATCCCGTCTGCCTTCTAGGGATCTTCACTGCTCCCTACGACGGGCGCTACCTGATCACGGCCACCCTCACCCCTGAGAGAGACACCTATGTAGAGGCGGTCCTGTCTGTTTCCAATGCCAGCGTGGCCCAGCTGCACACTGCGGGGTACAGGAGGGAGTTCCTGGAGTACCACCACCCCCCCGGGGCTGTGCACACCTGTGGGGGCCCGGGCGCATTCCACCTCATTGTGCACTTGAAGGCAGGAGACGGAGTCAACGTCGTGGTGACTGGGGGCAGGTTGGCTCACACAGACTTTGACGAAATGTATTCCACCTTTAGTGGGGTTTTCTTATATCCTTTCCTTGCCCGCCTCTAGGAGGGATGGGAAGAAGGGAGGGAGGGTTGTAAAAACTCCAAAGCCTTAATATATTCAACTTATGTATGTAAATGGAGCACCGGTCTAGTTTTCTGCATCCGCCACTCCACCTCCCCCAGGATGAAGGCCTTACCTCACTGTGAGGCCACTCCCCGTGGTCATGTGATTAATGTGGCCACTCTTAACTGGACATCTGAAAGACTTGGAAGGCCCTCTTGCTGAAACCTGTAGGCCTGCTCTGCTCCTCCCTGGCATCTTCCCAGCCTTCTGCTCTGCATGAGGTCCTGGGCTGGGCCTACCTGGTGCTACCCGTGGAGTCTCACTGCTTCGCCATAGGACTGCGTCTTGCTGCTGATGGAGAGGAAGAGCAGGTGGGATGCCCATCACTCATAGCTGGTTTTCACTGGAAAACAACACTGTAGCCAACTGCCTCTGTACACTGCATGCAGGAGAAAGTTTAAACACTGAAGTGCTGTTGTGGCCCATGCCACTGCCCCAGGACCCTGAGTTTTCAACTCGGGCCATTCTGTGCCTGACTCACCACTGTTGCCTGGGACTCATCCCTGATGTGAAGGGTGATATACCAGAGACTGTTTGGGCTCCTTATATGACATGTGCTATTTAAGTGCAAAGACAGGGAGTATCAATAAAGACAAACCACTTTAAATTATTTCTGGTGCCTTGTGATGACAAGTTACTGCTAACATTTAATCATAGAACCAAAATCTCAGCTATAAAACCACTGTCCATAAGCATTCAGGGTATATACACTTACTTGGGTTTTGCTGCTGTGAGGTGCTCTGAGACCAGCTGCCCTATCCCAATTCCACAGCTGGAGAACGGCTCTTCCAGGGGAGGCCTCAGGTCTTATCAGTAGGTCTGACTTCACTAATGAGACCAAATCCTCATTGTTCCACTACATGGCTCACTGGCAGATACAGCTTTACAAACTCAGGTTCCTAAGCAACAAGAGGCTCCACAAAACACATGGCTGGCTGAAAGCTGAGATGATCTGTGAAGGCAGGCATCTCCCCAGAGCCTCTACACTGTGTTCTAGGAGGCCCAGGCATGGTAACCCTTCCTGAGCCCCAGAAGCATCGACACAAGGTGGCTTTTGCTAATAATTAAGGTGGGAAAACTGACAGGCAACTTCTCTAGGGCCCCAGGGAAAGGTGTAGATGGGAGAAACAAGTTCTCTTTCTCTTCCTTGGCCTGCATCTGGCTGGGGGAAGAGGATCTCAGCCTGTCTATAAAGAAAACTTCAGAGTGGCCAGTGTCTACTTTTAGCATTCTCAACCCCAGCTGGGGAGAAGCAAGAATTCAAGGCTTGCAGATAATGGCAGTATACACTTATAACCCCAGCACTTGGAGGCTGAGACAGGAGAAGTCTGATGCCAGCCTGGGCTTCAGAGACCCTGTCTCAAAAACAGGGAAACTCATTTATGGTTTGCTGTTGTACTTTAAAATTTGGACCACTGTTCAGGAAGAGAACAACACTCTCAGGCCTTGTTTCTACAGTTGGGAATTGGTGAAGGTAGCGATCTGAGTATCCTTGACTGTCCTAGAAATGACTCATGGGAAAAAAGCCAAGCATGGTGTTTTCAGGAAAACCCAGTTAGCACATGCATGTGGCTCTCACCCTCTTCTCACACAGTTAACAACAACAAAAAAAAGGCATTAGTGCCAAAGAGGACATGCTGTATAGCTGGAACTGCAAGGAGCAGACAGAAAACTATTTTTACTCCACGACCTGGTCCTCCTCTTAGTGTTTTGCCTTTGTTGGATACACAGTCAAGATGCACTAAGACTGATGACAGCTGGAGCCTGTGTTCACTACAAGATAAAATGGGAAGGCTAGATCCAGGTCATGTAAGTTAAGTTTAGAAATGAAGAGCCTGCCTTTTCCTAAAACAAGAAAGGTCAGTGAGACTTATGGGCTGCAGGGGCTTTAGAGTAGTCCCTTAACAAGTCAGCACATCCCAGAAGTCTTGAGATCGAGTCAGAGGTACAAACTAAACACAGTGACTTAGGTAACGATTTCTAGAGAGCTAAGTGTGGTGGCACATACTCATAATCCCAGCTACTCAGGAGGCAGAGGCAAGAGCATCTCAACCTTGAAGGCAAAGTTAGTGAGACCCTACCTTAAAAACAGCTACTCAGGTGGTAGACATTAGGAGGCTCTTGCTTTGAGGCCAGGCCAACAAAATTGATACGGTCCTATTCTCAACCAATAAAAAGTTGGACACGGTGTATGCCTGCCGTCCTAGCTATGTGGGAAGTGTACACAGGATCATGATCTAGGCTGGTCCAGGGGAAAGCAAGACCCTCTTTGAAAAATAAAAGCAAAAAACAGGGCTGGGGATATGGCTCAAGACAATCTGTTTGGAAGGTACAATGCTTCACATTCAAACCCCAGTACTGCCAAAGCTGTTTTTTGTTTTTGTTTTTAAACATTTTGGAGACAGGTTCTGGCAATGTTGTCTAGTTCAGCTCAACTCCTGAGTTCAAGTAATTCTGTCTACCCTAGCCTTTCAAGAAGCTGCCATTACAGATGTGCCCTACCATGCCAGGCTGAGGTAACTTCTGACAAGAGTTACTGCTGAGAAAAAGCTCAAAGAGTATTTAAGATTAGACAGGGTGAGAACACTTTGCTTCCCACAGGTCACACTAACAATAGACCTAATTTAAACACTTTTTGCAGGTATCCTTTAATAGTTGTTTTTAAAGAATACAAATCAATGGAAGCTCCACTGTAAATCATTTTTAGATTAACACATGACTTAAAGCTTTGCTATCTTCTTTCAGACTATTTGCCATAAATTATTTGAAGCTTGAAAGGAAAACAGTATTTATGGAAATATTTAAGTCCATGCTCTGGAACATGGCTTTGCCCACACCCCAACATCCACTTTCAAAAAATATCTGTGCTTTCCTTATAACATTTGTGAAGGAAAAAAGGATACATTCAAACTACCCAGGAGTTCAGGCTTTCATAGAAGGACACATAATGGAGTTTGGTTCTTTCAGGCACTTGAAGCTGTTATGAATAAGAACTTCCATCATAACCATACTCCCTGTCTGAGCTCTTTTCTAGTTCTTTTCCCATCACCATCATCACGGTGAGGAAGGGTTAAATAGAAAGCTTTCCCATGCTTCAAATCTTGCCGGGGGGGGGGGGGGCTGTGGGGAGGATTTGATCAAAGATCACAGCAATTCTGTACAGTAGAGCTGTTAAGTAGGCAGGTGCTAAGGGAGAAGGACTCTTGGGATGCTGAGGGGCTGATGTAGGCCCAGCCAGACTATAAGAGAAACAACAAGAGAAACCACGTATGTATGAAGGAACCATTTCCTGGCAATACCTACAAAACAATAGAGGTTGAGGTTAGTTCCTGTGGGTGGAGCTTCACTTCTGGAATCAGGTTTTTAAAGTTTAGCAACAAAAATAGATTCCTCTGTAGACAAATTGAAGTGTCAGCAAATGTTAATTTATGGAAATTATCAATTTATGGCAAGAGTACAGAGAAGATGGTTCAAATATCCCCTGAAGGAAAGAGCCAAATATATAGTTTATGTTTATTATTGTAACATTTTGTTTTGAACATCAAACACTGCACCAAAATATGAGCCATTTATTTGAAGACATCTTTACCATGACTAAGATACTGTACTGTTCACAATTTCTGACAACTTAAAACTTATTAGTGACATTGCTGTCTAATAATCAAATACTTCATCAGCTGAACGTAATTATTAAAAGAACAAAGTTTTTTCCCTTCCCTTTTTTTTTAAACCTTCAAACCAAACCAAAAAGGTAGTTTTCACCTGGAAAAAAATGGTTAACCAGTTTTACAATGAACCCAGCATGCTCTAAAACATGTAGAAACAAGGCTCCCCACAGTAAAGATGAGGATACTAGAAACGCTAAGAAATTGTTCTTACCCACTTGCAAAAGAGAAAGTGCTTATGTTCTTCCTAACCGTTTCTTCTTGTGAAGGCCTGGCTATACCAACTAAGGCAACCACAGAAGGCTGTGCAGCCACAGGAAAGTGGGCTGGTCAGGGCAGAAACCCTTTCCAGTCACTTAGCTCTTCTTAGGTTGCTCTTACAATTTTTAGCAGCTTTTGTTTTAAGACATCACATTAGTAGGTTTTATTTCCTTTTCCAGTTGAAAACTGCAGATGTGTTCAACAGGGAAGCGTGGTACTGATGATGGGGCTGTTAGCATGTTCCAAATCCACACGTGCACCCCACACAGCCTGAGAGGGGATGTCAGCTTCCACAGAACACACTTCAATGCATGACAGCAAAGCAAACACTAACGTTAGACTGAACTAGGAGGGAAAGGGCCTATAGAGCAACTGACAATATGACATAGAAGAGCCCACCTGCTGCATTGTCCCTGCAACACCACCCGTCACTGAAGACAGTGTGAGGGTGATGCTCTATCTCTATCCTAAGGGTTTGTGTGCAAACACACTTGAGGGCATCTCTCTTTCACAGAAAGAACAAATGTCATTTGTACCAAATGGCAATGGATTTTCAGCACAAACTTAATACTTCCATAACACTACAGCGATAGTAATAATCTACTTTCAGCAAGAAGGACTCCTTTAAACAAGGAAAAAGATTTACATTCATTAGCCTAAGTACCCACTGGATCAACCTGCAGCGACAAAGTCTAGGGTTGGTGGACACTGGGACAGAAGGACCACCCGCCCTCAACATGGGCTGGGAGAGCCAATTCCTAAGCCAGATCCGCTGAGAAGGCCTGTGTGTCCAAAGAGCCCGTCAAAGAAAGGAAACAAACTAGTCAAAAACTACTTAAAGGATAACCTAAAAGGTACTAATGGGTGTATGCTAAGATTTTTCTGTACTGCACATTTGCAAGAGGTCCTACTAAGCTCAGGTTAAGCTCGCAAAGCTCTTCATTCCCTTAAATCAAAGGTGGTGAGAGGGCATGCTGATGGCATCTATGGATAAGGCAGCCATGTGACTGCTCTACTAGAATCTTAGTTGGCCAGAACTTCACACAAACAACTTGTTCCCTACCTAACAAAAATAAACTAATTAAACAAGTAATCTTTGTTAACTATATACGGGGAAGGTTCATACCAGAGAAAGCTTGTGCTGTCCTTTTGGGAGCATGCACCTCCAGGGCTTACCCTTAGAATTCTGTTTCTAGGGTTTCAACACTGTCTGCATCTAACTGTACTAGGAAAGTGGCTAAACTTAGGCAGGATGCTCAACTCTCCAATCTGGAAAAACAAGCAACCTTATTCCTTCAACTCTGCATCAGCAGTGTCTTGGGTAAAGCAAACCAAACAAGAAAAGGTCAGCCACACTGCAGAATTGAAAACAAAACCATTCTGTGTTGAGTCGTTATCTGCAGCACCCGTTCAGTTCAGGAACCTTTACTTCCTGCCTTCTCCTCAGAGGAGGACTGACCAGTGGCCTTTTCAGGTCCCCCAAAAGTCTCCTTTTTAACAGTTCTCCTGCTGTTAGTGAGAAAGCTGAAAACATTCGTTGATCACGAATTCTAGAGGGGCTTACAAAAATAAGACCCTCCCCTTGTGCTATCTACTCAAGACATCTGACATGAGCTCACTACAACCAGGCCAGTAAACAAAGCTGTTTTTCTCTTAATGTCCCCATGTCCCATTAGGTTTCATACAGCAGCTTCTGACTGCTGAGCATAAAAGTGTCCCAGCTGGTAAGATTCAGACTAATGGGTTGGAGACACTGATGACCTACTGGCTGCTCAATGACCCCCTTCTCTAGCATGGTTTCCATGGACTTACTTACAGGGTCATGATTCCAAATGCCAAAGCCCATACTGCAGGTCAATGGCTTATAGAAAAGCATCAACTGAGCTTCCTCAACAATCTGAAGCACAGAAGAGCAGACATCTGTTCCCGAGGATAGTTATAGGCCCACCTAAACTAGACAATAGGCAGAGGGACAGAGAAAAGGGCTGTTCCCAGAACCCAATGCAACTGTATATCAATAGTTCTGAGACACAGTTGTTGCTTTTTGTTTGCTTTAAACCCCAACCTCCCACCATTATTCCAGACACCAGACACAGCCTTGAATCAAATATAGACCTGTTCTTCTGGCTAGATCCAAGAAATAATTTAAAGATTGCTCATTGTGAAGTAGTCACAGATGAGAAAATAATGACTCAAGGGAATTTCGTTTCTGGAAGCCCACATTGAGGCCACTGGCCTTGGTGGCCCTACTGCATGTATCCTGGGGTCTGTCCAAGTTTGCACATCAAAGAACCACTCCACCTCAGTGTGCAGGAATGGAGCCCAAAGGAGATGTGCACAAGTGGTGGACATCACTAACTGGACTTTGGTAATTCAGTGGGCCCTGACCCTTTGAAGAAAGCCCTGGTCATAGAAACAATCTCATCTGACTAGTAGAAATTATAACATTTTACTTTGTATACTGTGTTGGTCCATTCTTTTTCAGATTCTTTTTTCTTCAAGTTATGCAGTTGAAGCACTGTCCAGCACACAGCTTGGAGGGCAGCATCAAGGGCCCATGGGTGGCAGTGCACAGACCTGTAACTTAGGAGTCCCTCACTTCTCCTGTGAGCTCCGAGCAGTGGTGTCTGGGAAGGTGCAGGAGGACCAGAGTACCAGCTCCAAGCCCCTGTCCTTGCTATGGAACACAAGTGCCCAGCTGCTAGCTAGCTGCTAGTCTGCGAGAGGGCTGGTCACCTCCTCTGCTGGAGGCACATGACTGTAGCCCTACTTTTGTCAGATGTGCCACACTTCAGGCCAGGTCATCCAGGTCCACGTCAGGGATTGGGTCTCGCCAATAGCAGAAGGAGCTGAACTCTGGGCACGGAAAGGCAGAATTCTGTTCCTTATTGAGAAGTGGGAACACATGTTCCACAAGCTCACTCAGCCTGTGGTACCTAGAAGGGATTGGAGAAAGAGATACCATCTGTGACTCTACAAGTGACATAAAGCACAAGAATGGGTTGTGAGGCAGGCTATTAGATACCCCACAGTCAGGTCTCACTCCTATCCCAGGACACAGACTTGCACATTTCAAAGAACCAGAGATTCCTTAAACAGGTATTCTGGGGGAGAAAGCAGCCCAAAGATATGTAGGTATAATCTGCTGGCACTGATCTCAGCTGTTATCTGCCTGTCCTCAGTTGAGCCTTGGGCTGCAGGGCACTGGCTAAGAAGTGGTACTACACTTACGATGACTTGTTTCCTTTGGTCCTTTCTTGTATTAGTTCACCCTTGGGGTTCACAGTGAATATTCTACAGTCTGGAACTCCAACTTGTGTGTAAGCATAGACATCCTGCAGAGGAAAAGAGAGAGAGAAGTCAGGAGAAGCTCCACTGGCTCCTTGTGAGCCAGAGGCATTGTACCAACAGAAGACTTTCTATGGAAAATATTTGGCAATGGGCACAGTGCAGTTTTGCTTCTGGAAATTTAACTTCAAACAAACCCAGTGTAAGGAATGGTGCCAAACCCAGAGAGTGCCTAGGGAGTCAGAAAACTTGGGCAGCAAAGGAGGAAGGCTATAGGGATCTCTGAGAACATGGTCCTGGAAGCATTACCTTAGCTGTGACGTAGTAGCATTGCAGAAAGCATGGACAAAGTTAATAAAAAAGAGCACTGGCTTTGGGGTGAACCCAAAGTCACGGTTTAGAACATAAGGCAGAATTGCCTGAGAAAGAAGAACTGAAGTTACAGAAACAAAGAAGCTCCTTCCATATAAAAGTCTGGGGCAGATCTGTATCTATAGGATCTCCTTAACTGCTGTGGGGCTTTGGAACAGATCAAGTGAGAACACACTGAGCAAAGCATCCCCTTCATTTGAAATGGCTCTAGAATCATGGGAAATACGTCCTAATCTACTGCTTCCCCATAATAATGCTTACATCAGAATCTAGCAGGCACTCAGAAAACACTTACATTGGGACGGTTTCCAAAGGCAGCATAGAAGGGTTGCTTGGATGGAGCGAACAGGTTCTTAATGTCATTGAGACATTCAATTTTAAACTTCTCTGGTTTCTTTTCTATTACTTCCCTGAGGGATAAATATACAATATAAGCACTAAATTCAAACAGCATGCATTTTTCAAAAGCTTTTAGTACTCACAGTCATCCATTTTATTTATTTTTTTGCCAGTTGTAGGGCTTCAACTCAGGGCCTGGGCACTATCCCTCAGCTGCTTTTGTTCAAGGCTAGTACTCTACCACTTGAGCCACCTCTGGATTTTTCTGTGTATGTGGTACTGAGGAATTAAACCCAGGGCTTCATGCACACTAGGCAAACACTCTACCACTAAGCCACATTCCCAGCCCACAGCCACCCACCTTAATGCTTTGGAACTGGCACCCTGTTTTTCTTCCTTTGCCAGTCTGTGTTATGACTGAGAGATGGGATTTGGGGAAACAGCTTGAGTTAAAGCTCCCCAGCAGTTGGAAACCCAGTAAGAGTCAAGTGTCTGTCCTCACATGTTACACCTTGCCTGGCCCCTACGCACACCGAGGAAGGAACCTAGGGTAACAACAGGACAGGTACCTGTGGAAGGCAGAGAATAAGCTGCTGGGGGACAGCATCAGAGGGCCCCGGGGTAAGATTGTGCCCTTGTCATTGACCCAGTGCAGGTAGCCACGAGTCATGTCAGCCATGCCGATGGCACGGGCAGAACAATATAAAAACTTGTAGCCATTCCTAAAAACAAAACACAAGAAAACACCATATCCTATTTAGCGTATATATTTTGGTCAAACAAAAAAAAAATCCCCAAAATCTTTTAATACATCCAAATCATGTTCCTCTCATTTACTGTGAAAGTCAAATTCTTGAACTCAGCAAGAAATTACTTAGGATTAAGATTTCATTCCCCATGGGGAAAAAAAATTGATGGAGGTCCATGCAACTAATGACTGTGCCAAGTTTAAAAGTACTGAAATAATATACGCAGCATCAAGATCTAGGACAGAAAATCCTGGACCACCTTTAAGTATCCACTATAAAGGACAGACACAAGGGATCTTTACAAGGACAATTTGTGGGATGCAAACTATTCTATAATATATAGAACAAAATTACACTTGGGTAACTGACATCCATCATTTCCTATCATGGCATTCTCAACTAAAGCTGAAGACGGTGCTACACATTTTCAAATGAATGCAGCTCCTAGGTGTGAGGATCCCAATAAAGGATCCAGTGGTTTTCCCTTGAATGTCCTGAAAGAACTGCATGAGTAATCGACTGTTCTCCATGTATGCATAACACTTAAAAATGCCAGTAAATAGATCAAAAATGAATATCAGTTTCTATTTAGTACTAATTATAAAAAAGTGGTTATTGTTAAGACTAAAGGAGTACAACTTCTGTAGTAGGTATACCTAAAACTCACAGCATTATGAGATTAACAGATAATGCAGTAAAGCATGTAACACAATGTTAGGCACAGACCTCATGCTGTTAACAATGACAGAGAAGTACTGTCTGGACTTTAACAAACAAACATTTTATGTGGGCTGATGATTTATACTGGGGTTTGAAGTCTGAGCCTCTGCCAAGCTTTTATGCTTCAGTTTGTTTTTCAGATAGGGTCTCTTGCTTTTGCCTGTGGCTGGTCTTAGACTACAATCCTATCTCTGCTTAAGAAGTGACTAGTATTACATGTTTGGGCCAGCATATCTTTGCTTACATTTTGCCTAAGCTGGCTTCAAACCTCGGTCCTACCTTTTCTGTCTCCCAAGTAGCTGAGATTGCAGCCATAGTTCCCAGCCTGACTTATGGCATTTTTCTATAGATTATGATCAAAATAAAACAGGCTAACTAGAGCAAGATGACATGGGGAAGGGATACTTACTCATTGATAGAGTGGTAGAGCTTTGCTATACCCTGATGAGTCCAGTCTTTACCCAGCTGTGGGAGAATCTGTCCCAAAGCATCAGACCTGAAAAGAAGGTAGAAACAGGAAAAGATACCAGGAATTAAACATACAAAGCTAAGCATTTCCCATATGTTGAATATCAGTTGTGAATAAATACTGGGTGGGACAGCAATCAAGGGTACTCTACAAAGCCTATCTCATCATCTCTTCATGTACAGGTAATGCCAGGCAGCCCTGAGAGCACACACCATTAAGGTACTTCTAGAAGTAGAGTCACTCAAAAGCCAGATGGTGATTTTCAGAGACAGCTTACAACTACATATTCTTGTTTTTTGTCCCTAATCTCAACATTTTCTTTGAACACCAGAATCTGAAGAATAACTCTTTCCCAGTTATTTTTTATGATTTGCATTGATTTGCAAATCAATGATTTGCATGATCCATCCGTCTCGATTCATAGGTTAACACTGTCTGTACTACATTTTGGATATTATGGTTTAAAACTCCCACTATGGCTGAGAGCTGGGTGGCTATTTCCCTCAACTTCCTCCCCTCTGTGCATTAACTGCCTCTACTTAGGTGCTGTCTGTGCTGGGCTCATTCTTACTTGGTAATTGTCCCATCGATATCGGAAATGATGATCTTGTCATTCCAGTTCCACAGGTAAATGGTTCCTGCACAGCGGCAAGTACCTTGATACTGAGTTGTAATACTAAACACAACATCATTGGGGCCATCATGGAGCTTCAGTTTTGCCTTTAGTAAAAAGCATAAGAACAGAGAAAACTGGTTGAAGACATACAGTTTGGGACAATCTATTTCAAATTTTATAAAATAGTGTTTGAGGCGACCAACAAACACAAGGAAGGCTATTTCTTTGACATCAGCATTTAGCCCTGCTCGGTACTGAGAATGCTCATGGATGTCCAGAGGAAGCCACTGCTTGAGCAGTGTTATCGGCTTCCAAGGACTTTTCTAACCTCCCTAAAACAGCTCTGTCTACAACCTCCTGCTGAGCTCAAGAAAGCCATTTCATACCAAAAATAGGTCAAAATGAGAGGTGGTTAATAAATGAGAGATGGGAAATAAACGAGAGGAAAATTTATGTTTAAAATGTTATTTCTCTGTTGTCTTGACTCCCAAAAAACAAGTAGTACAGTTCTGGCTTAAATGTAAGATTCACCAGGGAAGCCAAGCACTAAGAGCTCATGCCTGTCACCCTTATCTACTTAGGAAGGCTGAGACCAAAAGATGGCAGTTTGAAGTCAGCCCTGGCAGAAAGATCTACAAGACTGCATTTTTCAATTAACTATCAAAAACATTTTTCTAATTTGGAGAGGGGAAAGGAAAAAACCAAAATGCTTAAAAATAGGGATACAGGCTGACCCATTATAACAATGAAATGTACAAGACACTACGATGAAAACGAACTTTACAACTTTGGCTGTGAGAGTGGGGGTAGTAGTTGGGGAAGGAAGGGATGATAGGGGAAAAACAAAGGAGGAGGCAACAATGCTCAATAAAAAATGTACTTACTACTTTCTCATGTAACTGTAATCCCTCTGTATAGTATTTTTACAATAAAAAAGTATTAAAAAAAAAAGCTGGGCTGGAGGTATAACTCAAGAGGTTCAGCTGTGACCAAGAAAGCCAAAATCAGGAACTAGGGAAAATATTTTTTTTTAAGATTAATTCCTTAGTTTACGTCTATAGACTGAAGAGCAGGTCTGGGTTGGATCAAAACCCATGTTCAGGTGATCTAAATGGCTGGAATGAATCATGAGGAGCAGGGGTTTGCATTCTAGGTGAGCATTTACGTGACCACACACCATGTATACTGTGTACAGTTGAGATTGGCAATTATTTATAATAAAGCCTACTGGATCCATAGGGATCAAATGAGACTCACAATCTGGTCTGAGGAGAGTCGGAGAGACTTCTTATATGAAGTCATGCTGCTATGACTCAGGGTCTCTGTGGGGAGAGTATCCATTTTGATTGTTTCTTCCAGCTCCTGTGATCCCTCGTCACTGGATGTGTCATCCTCGGCCGGCCTATTCAACATCAAACCATGTTACTAAGAGACAACAGGGAGCCAAGTGTCTATGGCTCATGCAGGCTTCGAACTGTGATTCCCAGATCTCATTTCCTCCTGAATACTGTAGCTAGGTTTACAGGCATGAATCACCAGTGTGTGGCAATAAGTTTTTAATTTAGGTACAATAAAAAAAAAAGTGACACATGCTAATAATCCACATTGAGAGGATGAGACAGGAGGATTCTAAGTTTAAGGCCAGCCTACGCTACATATTGAGAACTTGTCTAACCAGAAACCAAAAATCAAAAACCAACCATCCAAACAAAAAAGCAAAAAGGAAAAAGCAATAAAGGTATCCTCACCCTCTCTACGATGAAAGAGTTGGTTCTTCTCTAATTCTCCCATATCCAGTTTCTTATGCATATCCTGAACTAATGAGATCACCTCCTCTTCATGTCCTTATTGCCATACAACTAGTTATTTTGGTCTTGACCTGTTACATTCTGCTATGCCCAAGTGTCCACCTACTCTTGTTGACAAGGGTATTTCAATTAGTACAAATAAAAGAAAATACTGTTTATGTCAATTTTCCTGGGGAGATAATACAGGATTTGAACTTAGGGGTTTGTACTTGCTAAGCAAGGGCTGTATCATTTGAACCATGACTCTAGCCCAGCCTATGCTGGGCTAATTAAAAGCTAATGTTTCATCTCATATACTCCTCATATGAAGGTAAAGACATTCTTAATTTTAACTTAGGACAGACCAATACTAAGGTCTTTCTTGGACTTATATAAAGTATAACCTAATTCTCTTTCCAATAGAGATTCTATTTTATTTAAAATCTAGTTGTACACTCTTTAGAATCCTGCCAACTATTTGTCTTGCATATCTGACCTTGTGTACGCTATTGTGGATGGAATCATATTAATGAAGAGAATTAAAGGGAATTTTACAAAATGTGCTCACTCATTTCCCCATGATTATCTCTATCAAGCAGCCCTGCCACCAGCTGGGAGAGCAGAACTTCGCAGACAAATGCTCTGTAAGCTGGCTGGGCCCAAAGGAATAAGCAAACAGGCAAAGGTTTCTAACCAACTTGAATGTTTAAAAAAATGTTTCAGGAGAAAAAGATGATCAAGGTATATAACACATTTTTTTGGTTGTTGTTGGTCATGGGGGCTTGAACTCTGGGCTTGGGCGCTAACCCACAGCTCTTCAGCTCAAGACGAACGCTCTACTGCTTGAGCCACTTCCGGTTTTCTAGTGGTTTATTGGAGATAAGAGCCTCACAGGCTTTCCTGCCCGGGCTGGCTTTGAACAGTGATCCTCCGATCTCAGCCTCTTGAATAGCTAGAATTACAGGCACGAGCCACTGGTGCCCAGCTTAAAATGTTATTTTTAAAGAAGGTAAATACAACAGTTTGAATTTGACAAAATTAAGAACAAAGCTGTAAGAATTTTCTTCAGAATTTTAATGAACCACTTCTCCATACTATTATGAACAATTGCATTAAAATAACCAGCCTTTGGGCTTGGATTACTAAAAGAAAGTTAGCAAGTGAAAGAGAACTAAAGCAGAGAGCATCAACTACAATGGGCACAACAAGAGCAACTCATCTCTGGGTCAGCCAGCTCTTCAGATTCCTTTCCATGTCTCCCTCTACCCAGGGACAATAACCCTTAGCAGATCTAAGGTCCACCCCCAAGTTCCACCTTCGTGTCACCACTTCCCCTGGCTCTGTGATGGGGGCCGGTTATTTATAAGTAGTGATGTATTTACTGGTAATATTTTTTTTAAAGCAGTTGTCATGTGAGTGGTACTAATAAGCCACTTACTGTCCATCTGATATAGGAAAAAGATGTTTGTCACTTAAAATTAAACAAAACATTCAAGATCAGCCCAAGTACTCTGAGCCATGGTTAGGGCCTCACCTGGCACTGGCTGGCTCCTTAGTACTTGATTGCAGCTCACTGGTTGGTGGCATCTCCGATTTTCCTTCCTTGGCCTCTGGCAGCTAAAAAAAAAAAAAAAAAAAAGATAATGGCAATATGAAATGTTTACCCGATGGATAAGCCAAACTTACCAGCTTCCCTCTCTAGGAAAAATAAAACCTTCTGAACTTACAAAGACTTAAGAAACACACTCTGTCTACTTTGACCCAAAGGGTATAGCAGCAACTTGAGACAGAAGTGTTGTCATACAAAAAATGATCATTACAAAGCTAGTTAAGACATACTAGAAGAGCACCATTTCAGTCATAAAGTGTAATACAAGTAAGGTCCCTGGAAGAGACATTGGAACATCATAACAGAAGTGATAAATGCTGCCTGCTCCTTCTGGGAGTTATTCAGCATCTGCACAAGGGCAGGAAAAAGCAGAACACGATGTGGACATGAACTTGGCTTTGGCAACACTAATCTGATATGTGAAACTCACAGAGTAGTCTTTTTCAGAAGGCTTGAATCTACTTGATCTATTTGAGTAATACTGTTCTCTGGATAAGCCTGATCTACTGACACTTCATTTAAAGAGCAGATTCTAGTTATTTGCATGTGGAACGGTAGAGAACTATAAATTTTTGCTTTTATCTGAAAGGTAAAGCAAGGAAGAGGAAAGAGCATAGGTTGCTAGTGTCAAGGTCATCCCCAGCTCCATCCCTCACCAGTTATATGACTTTATAGAGCTCTATTATTTCTATGAGCCCAAGCTTCATTACTGTAAAATGGCAATTCAAATGTCTTTGGGGTTGAGCTGTAGAAAGCTGAGATATGAAACTACCTAGAACAGTACCTGCTTAAATGCTGTTAAAGTCAGGTGCCAGTGGCTCAAGCCTGTAATCCTAGCTACTCAGGAGGCTGAGATCTGATGATCTCGGTTCAAAGCCAGCCTGGGCAGGAAAGTACATGAGACTCTTATCTCCAATTAACCACCAGAAAACTGGAAGTGGCACTGTGGCTCAAGTGGTAGAGCGCTCTGCTCACCTTGAACTGAAAAGTACAGGGTGAGCACCCAGGCCCAGAGTTCAACCCCCACAACCCCCACAACCCCCCCCACTCTCTCTCTCTCTCTCTCATACCACGTAGAAGATAGCAGTAGCAGATATAGGCTGAACTGTTGTCTACCCATGGCATGTCTATGCCATGTGCTTTCTCTGCTATATTTCTTTTCTAATAAAAATTTTCTATCATCTTAAAAAAGCCCAGACCATACACAGCCCATTTTCTTGTATGTGGCTAACAAGTTGTTTGACTGAATGATTCACTTATTTTTAGTCCATAGCAAGGTTTGTTACCTGCTTGGTCATGCTTTCTCTCTTACGCCAAAACCACCAGCGACCAGATTTCTTTGGCATCTTGTCTTTAACCCAGGACTCAACTGTAGCCTGGAAATCAACCAACTTGGGTCAGTATGGGTGATCTATTTGTTGTAAAGTACTCAATTCTTCACCTCCCAATTCTGACAGTGTTTTCAGTAAGAATGAAAGGACAACATCCTACTTTGGTGGCAGCAAAGGTCATGGAAGCTCTATGGTATGAGTCTGGTAGTCTGGCTAGATAGGTCCTTTAGGGTAGGCAGATGATTTCTTCTTGGTGGATAGATTACACATCTTGAGGTTTGGGCTTCTACTTGGAAGATGTAAGCCACAATCTGATACAACTACACTAATGGTCATGCTTCTGTTGTAACTATAGCAATTTTCTTGCTGCTTCTTCCCATATTAATGAGAAGACAAACTTCTTTCATTCATTCAATTTTTCACTTAAAATTAGTAAAATCTCTGAGCTCTTCTATGGTGCTGGTATTGAAGGCCTCATGCATGTTAGACAAGCACTCTACCACTGAGCATCCTCCCAGCCTAAACCTTTGAATTGTTATATACCACCCTAAACTGGTATAGATATTTAATGAACGTGAAAGGGAAGAGTTTCCGCTCAGCTAATAGACTAGATTTTTGGTATGGGACAATTTAAATAAGTATGTACAGTGAGTTGAATTCTTTATATTAAATATTGAGCTCAGACAAAATACTGGATAGTACCCAGCTTAAAAAAAAATCAAGTACTATATTCTGTACTCAGGGCCTGGGTGCTATCCTTGAGCTTTTTTGCTCTAGGCTGGTGTACTACCTCTCAAATGTCAATCACTCACCTTAGGCAAACTCTTCTGGAATACTTGCAAACTAAGGATCATGGGAGCAGCCAAAGCCCAGTTATAGTAACTGTGAGAAACAAAAATTATTCAAAATTATTACACAAGGATAGTGTGGGAGAGAAGTGAAGCAGGGTTGGGAGGATGTGAAGGAATACAGGAAATGCAGAAAGAATGATTTGTTTACTCTTTTCAATAAAAAAATGACCAAGCTAGGTGCTGGTGGCTTATATCTTTAATTCTAGTACTAAGGTAACTGAGCTCTGAGGATCCTAGTTTGAAGCCAGCTCAGGGAAGAAAGTCTGTGGGAGTCTTGTCTCCAAGTAACCACCAAAAAGCCTTGGAAGTAGAGCTGTGGCTCAAGTGGTAGAGCACTAGCCTTAAGCAAAACAAGCTCAGGAATAGTGTGCAGGACCTGAGTTTAAGTCTCAGGACTGTTTTTTTTTCCCCCCAAATCAACACCTAAATTTTCATTTTGAAAACTCTGCTTCAAGCCAAAAACCTCTCTGATAACAGAAGCATAAACAAAAGAGTAGTATTTCAATGTCTTATTAAATAACTTGAGGCTTCATTTTCACTTAAAAGTCATTCAGAATTGGCTCCTTTATATGAGAAGACAAATTTTTATACTTAAAAATAGCACCTTATTTTAAAAAAAATCCCTTATATTCAACAATGATCAGGCAAGAACATTTACCGGTTATATATCCGTATTACAAGGTTAGGATTGTCTATAAGTCCAGGGTTTTCTGCAAATTCATGGTAAGTAATGATATGCTCCATAAATTTTTCTGCAATATAAAATAGTAATGATCAATTTGGTTAGAGATAATTATAATATTCTGAATCACTAGAATTGTAGGCTGAGGGCTGCCTCAAGTAGTACAGCATCTGACTAGCAAGCACAAGGCCCTGAGTTCAAAGCTCAGCACTACAAAAAAAAAATGTAGGCTCAGTTGCTCACATCCCTCCCCCCCTTGGTGGTAATGGGGTTTGAACTCTGGGTTTTGCACTTACTAATCACTGTCATTTGAGCCACATCTCTGCCCTAAATTAAGCACTTCTTAAACATACAAAAAACTAAATCAAACCCTAACATTTTTGTATTTATCGAGGCAAAATATCACACTTCATCCCCCCACCCCCAGCATACATAAGCAAGTGCTCTACCACTTAAATTATACCCCTGGCCCTGACAATACACTCTTCATTTCTTGGAAAACATGAGTTCAAGGTATGAGACTCTTGTCTTATAGAAATGTATTCATTACCTTTTATAAATGTAACCCCCCTGTTCATCACCTTTACAATAAATAAACAACAAAGCAAATAAGACAGAAGGCAAACAAATGGGATAAAGAGATAAAGAAAGAGGCATAAAAAGGCTGGGAATGTGGTTTAGTGGTAAAATGCTTGCCTAGCATGCATGAAGCCCTAGGTTTGATTCCTCAGTACCACATAAACAGAAAGAGCCAGAAGTGGCACTGAGGATCAAGTGGTAGAGTGCTAGCCTTGGGCAAAAGTAGTTCAGGGACAGTGCCCAGGCTCTGAATTCAAGACCAGTACTGGTAAGGAAAAAAAGAGGCATAGTATCTAGTAACCCTAAAGGGTGAAGTTTAGGAAAACAGTTCTAGGGCTCTGGCCACCCAATCTGACACATCACACCTTTAGTTCCTCTGAAGGGAAGAGAAGACATAGGATGATGTGAAAATGATGGTAGCAGTTATGAAAAGAAAACCTTTCTTAGAGGAAAATCATGGGCCATCAGCCAAAATAAGAAATGATTAAAGGTTTAGTTTAAAATAAAGGTAAATTAAAAAGGCTAAGGAATGTGAGACTCACCCACACACAGGTGCTCCATTACATCTATACTTTAGCTATCTGACCACCTCTGCTTAAGCTCCTTCCTTATTCTGTTGCAAGCTTTATTTACCTTGTGTTAACTCTCAAGTGGACTTCTATACTTTTTGCTAGAAAGACCATTTACTCAGTGGACAATCAATTTTATACCACTTTGGAACCTTATCATCAGGTTTAAGCCCAGTAATTTCCAGGAAAGCAGCTGGTCCCAGTCACACAAATATTCCAACTTTGCAGATGAAAAGATCAACACGGTGAAGTCTGACTTGACTGCTTAGCCAACAGGCCAGCAGAATTCTATTTCTTCATTTGAAATCAGAGCCTTCAAGGTACTGTCCTCACCAAAACGTGGTCTAAAAGTCTAATTATTAGAAGATTACTGATTTTATGAGAGTATCAGGCAGGAACTTAAACACCCTGAATTGGGTAAAGGCAAGTTTGAAATCACATAACGACACAGTGTGAACATGGCATGACTGTCCAGCCAGGATACCTTTAGAAATTTCTCCGTTCTCACTGAGGCCCCCACAAAGGGAGAGGGTGACATCCGGCAAGTCCATGGCAGAGTCCGAGAGGCATTCGGTGCCGCTGTCTGCCGCAGCACTGCCCACAGACTGAGGTGACTGGGAGCCAGAGAGTGTGTCAGATTCAGGCCACTGACGAGAGCCTGGGTCTGTTTCACTGCAGCAGGGGAAAGAAAAGGTTGAAAAATATGTTTTATTATAAACTCTTATGTTTCTAGCTTACTACATGATTTGCTGGGGGACTCAAAGCAAACAGCAAACATCCCTTAAGAAAGAATGGACAGATAATAATGACCTAACTTTTTTTTTTTTTTTTGGGTCCGGTCGTGGGGCCTGAACTCTGGGCCTGGGCGCTGTCCCTCAGCTCTTCAGCTCAAGCCTAGCGCTCTACCACTTGAGCCACAGCGCCACTTCTGGCTTTTTTTCTTTTTGCTTATGTGGTGCTGAGGAATCAAACGCAGAGCCTCGTGCATGCAAGGCAAGTGCTCTACCACTGAGCTACCTTCCCAGCCCCAAGACCTAACTTTTTAAAGATAATATTTAGAAGCACATCATAAGCAACATTAGCAAGAAACTAAATTGTCCTGAATAATTAACTGTGAATATAGTAAATACGTCACAAAATCGCCACAGCCATTCATAATAATACAAACATTTAAATGTAGTCTTTTTAGTTTTAATGAAAGGATACAAGTTTTAATCATTAATCACTATTCCATGGTAAAAATGACAGGGTAGTTAAAAAAGAATCTAACATTTAGAAACCTTTTGATCCTAACTTCCTAGAAAAAAATGGTATTATACACATCCTGTACAAAATTACTGTAATACAAGGCTGTATTCTTTAAAAATAAGGCTTTGCTAAATCATCTATACAAACAACTCCCCCTCCTCCCAGAAAACCCTCAAGAGACTACATCCATTTAGAATGGTCAGAACTAAGGGCCAGAACTAAAGATGAGTTATTCAGTGTTTTTCTTTTGGTAGTTAAGGAACAGAATTCAAATTATAGAAGGTGACAACAATACCTTTTGTAATGAAACATAGTAAGTCTGAGAGAAAAAGAACAAGGAAATGCCAATGTTTCTTATTTTGCACCTCAAAGTAAGTATTTAATATTACACTTGAGAAATTGCCCCAGAACTTTTTCTACAATTTTTTTTAAGTTACTGGGGTGTTGAACCTAGGGCTTCATATAAGCAGTGTACTACTGAGCTATATTTCAGACAAGAAACCATTTTTTTTAATGTTTGAGTTAAAAAAATGAGATCTATTAGATGTGTCCTTTTGAAAACAAAGCTGAATAATAGATAGCAGGCAGCAAAGTATAGATATGTTTTAAGCAGAAAACAGCTTCAAACTGTTTTTTTTTTTTACATTTGAACTAATGAGTTTAGATTTATAGAATTAGTAGCAATGCATTCTTATGCCCAAAATTAAGTATCATGGGTTGAGAGTTTGTTCTGACATGGCAAAAAGCCAGTCCTGTTGATAATGCAGAAAATGATTAATGATAATGCAGAAAACTTGTGTAAGTGGAGTTAGGGAAGAAAGGTGGGTGGTAAAAGAGGAGAAGGTAGCTACATGTTCTTTTAACACCCATGGGTGCTATTTTTATTAGGCACATGGGTGGCCCCTTCTGTAGTTGGGCATGGCCACGTGACTGAGCTAGTGCTGGGTATAAGGTACACCCTTCCAGCAAGGTCTTTGTTATTTTTACTGAATATTGGACTTCAAGGCCCTGAGGAGAGCAGAGTCTCAAATTAGAAGGGACCTGTATGCAGGCATGTCACCAAGGAAGGGACTGGAAAGATCTGCAAGAGCAAAAAATAAACTTTGATTGTGGAAATTCACTGTGATGTTGAGATTCATCAGTTATAGCAGGTGTCTTCCAACCAGTAACAATATCTGAACATGAGACATGCCATCTGACTCAGTGTGATACCAAATCCACAGGAGTGACAGGACAGGACTTGTACTCAAATTTAGCTATAATTACAAATACTGGCAAAATAATTACAAATACTGGCCATTTAATAGTGAAGATAATATTACAATAAAACATATACTTAGCACATTAAGAGTCCATCTTATGACACTATTTCAGGAAATAGTTGGTAAGCTACAGCTTAGTAAATAGGAAGTAGCTCTAACCAATTAAATTATAATAGAGTATACAAAGGTCCTATCATTTGACACTCTTCACTTGTTTATTATGTCAGTCGTGGGGCCTGAACTCTGGGACTGGACACTGTCCCTCTGCTCTTCAGATCAAGGCTAGCACTCTACCACTTGAGCCACAGCACCACTTCCGGCTTTTTTTGCTTATGTGGTGCTGAGGAATCGAACCCAGGGCCTCATGTATGCAAGGCAAGCACTCTACCACTGAGCCACCTTCCCAGCCCCTCACTTTTCATTTTTTTAAAAAGAGAATTTAAGAAATCTGTTATAAGGATGCCAGTATAAATAACCAAGGACTAGGAAATTAAGACAGCTTACATTTTAATTTTTCTAGTAGAAGAAAACAAAGCAGTTTCAATTTCTCACCTCGAAAAACCCTGATTATTTCAAATGAAGTATACTTGAGATAAATCCTAAAAACAAAATTAAACTACTGTGCTGAGTCTTATCATAAATAGCTATTAAGTCATCATACTAAAAATAACATTTATGATTTTTCTAAATCCTGAATAATCAGATTTATCTTTACACCTTTTCCTAAGACAAAATAACTGCAGTATTTTGGAGCTGCTCACCCAGAACAGAAAGCATACACTACCTTTTAGGGAAATAGAGAGCTGCAACTTCAGGTTCTAGAACCTTTAAGTCATCAAGGTAAATATCATCAGGACCCTGGTGCTGGCTTCTCTTGTGGACACCTATTTTTATAGAAAAAACATAACAGAAGTAAACAATTGTGTTGTTTTTCATTTATAATTCTGGAAGAAAAATAAAGGTTTCCAAATAGGATATACCATGATTTGAATAAAGGTTTATATTTAAAAGGTGTCAACTGTTTATCTTGTTGATTACCATCCAAGCCAATGAACCAAGTGTTCAATAATAATTCTAGCACCTACTTTATATTTAATGATGAAAGTTTAAAAAATTAAGGATATGATAAACATGACCAAACTTGAGACTACTTGTATATACTTTCCATTACGGAAACTTCCAGGCACAAGTGGCTATTGCGCACTTAAATTGTCACTTGTTTAAATTATGTGAAATGCAGTAAAAATGATCTGAAATATAAATTTTAAATGTAAGAAAGTATAAAAGCATGATTTTCTATAATTTTAAAAAAAATCTCAATTTTACATTCATTACATATTAAAATTCTAGAATTTTAGGTTTTATTTATTGCTTTGGGTAGAATATAGCCTAATAAACCCAAACCTAATTATACTTTTCAAAAGTAGCCATTAGAAGATTCAAAATTACATACATGGTACATATATTTCTATTGACAATGGTATGAAAGCTAATTGCCAGTTAAGAAAATATGAGCATTTCACTTTAGCAAAACAATCAGATGTATCTGGAATGTAAGATGACATTGGATGAACTCTTTTAAAAATTCCATTACAAAGGAGGATAGTAAGGAGAGAGGAGTAAAGGTACGTGAGAGGGAGAGACAAGGGAGGTTAGGTAAGAGTTCTTTAAAAATAAACTGATGATTTCTGTACCCTTTGCTTTGATTTGGGGAAGGTAATGGAATCACAAACAGTGGAACAAAAGGTGAATCAATTCAACACTGATACTCACTATCTCACTATACACTATGTTAGAAATGAACTTTACAACTTGGGGGTGAGGAGGGTTATAGGGGAAAAAGTGGAAAAAAATGAGAGGAAGTAACACCATTCAAAAAGAAATGTATGTACTACCCTTACTTAGGTAACTGTAACTTTTCTGTACATCACTTTTACCATAAAATTTAAATTAAAAGAAGAAAGAATGACATTTGTTAGGAAATGGAAAGACTTGGAAAATTGAAGTAGAGGAATGCAGTGAAGAGGGGGAAATGCAGAGAAGCATCCAATGTATATCCTACAAAATTAAGAAAAGTAAGGGACAGGATGGCTAGGGAAGGCTGAGTGAGAATGTTAAAAGGGGCGACATTGATTAAGATATATTGTATTCATAAGCTGCTTTGTTAAATGGCAACTCCTTTGTACAACTAACTAAAGAAAACGGTTCGCTTAATATCATCTTATCTGGTCATATGTACATAGCTTTTGACCTTTTCTGCTTGTCCCAGACATATACTAATTATTGCAAATAACTAGCATAGTATGTCCCAAGATATGGACATAAGTGGTTTTTTTCTTGCTATTGTTTCTAACTTATTTATAATGTACTATGTGATTTTTTTTGTTGCTTTGTATGTTCTTCCCCCACAGTAGAACCCCTGTTTTCACTGTATTTGATGTCGGTCTAATTTGGGGAGGGGAAGGGAAAAAACACAATGTTTAAATAGGGATACAGGTTGACCCATTGTAACAATGAGATGTATAAGACACTATGTTGAAAAACGAACTTTACAATTTAGGCAGGCAGAGGTGGGGGGTGGGAGGTAGTTGTGAAAGTGGAAGGGAAGGGATGGTAGGGGAAAAACAAAGGAGGAGGTTACAATGCTCGATAAGAAATGTACTCATTACCTTGCTCATGTAACTGTAACCCCTCTGTACAGTATTTTTTTTAAATTTAATTTTATTTTATTTGTGAACATACTTCTGTACAGTATTTTTACAATAAAAAACTTATTAAAAATAAACTGATGAAAGGAATTGATAAAAAGATTAAAAATACACTTATCACATTTGAGGAAATCTGAATTCTTCAAGATGGTAATGGTACTGTAGTTATATTTATTAACTCATGAGAACTGATTCATTTACTTTCTTAATAAATATTTCCAAAGACGGCCTAAGTGACAGGAGATAGTAGTCAGGAAGTTAAGCATACTACTCCACTGGAACTTGAAAGATTAAATGTGAAGACACTAAGAATCATAACAAAATGCAGAATGGGTCTTGACTGAGAAATATAAAGGTAGCAATCTCATATATAAACACTGAAAGAATTTACCATCCAAGTACTTCACCACTAATTAAACAATTACTACCTTTCTTCTTTGATGGTGAGTCTACTTTAGCTGCTGGCTTGGGTTCCGAGGGAGCCTCTGGTAGGGATGGGCTAGGAAGGTGGTCTGCATCTAACATAGATGAAATCCGAGGTGTCTCAAGAGGAGACTGGAGAAGTTCTGCATTTGTATCACTCATCTGCTTACATAAAGCTCTGGGTTTGGGTTTCACTATGGTACACACAGTGTCTTCCACATTAGCATCCTTTTCAACTTCTCTTACGAGACTGTCTTCACTGGGAATTACCCGAAAATGGGTATTTTCTGAAGGTGTAATTGTAGCTGTTCGTGGATGATAGTCGTATCTTTCTCTTTTGCTGACCTACAAACGTTAAATTGTTTAAAAATTAAACTGATTTCAAAAGGTATTTATGACACTTAAGCTAGTAAACATGTTCATTTCATTAACCTATTTCAAGTGAAACAGTTCCTAATTGGCAAGAATAATTTCAATTTGTTCAATGATGTGATATAACTGTTCTATTATGAAGAATTAAATATTAAAGACTAGAAATATGACAATTTTTAGATGTCAAGAGGTAGAAAATATTCGTTTTGAGGGAAACAAGGCACATAAAATTTAACAAGGATCTGTTAAAACAAAGTAGGAAGTCCAGGAAGTGGCGCTGTGGCTCAAGTGGTAGAGCGCTAGCCTTGAGCTGAAGAGCTAAAGGACAGTGCCCAGGCCCAGTTCAGGCCCCACAACCAACCAAAATAAAAAAAAAACAAAACAAAAGTAGGAAATCCAAACCAGATAAAAAAAAAAATAAGCAGTTTGTATGTCTTAACTAAATTCAATAAGAGAATCTAAACATTTTTTTCCTTTCAAGAAATACAATCTTTATATAATTTAAAAATTCAGGATGGTAAATTTATTTTTGGTGCATACAGAATTTTCTTACAGTAATTAGCAATCAACATTATTTGCTAATGAGAAACAAAAAGTACTGCTGTGTTGCTTCTGTTAGAAATACAAATTACCAACATTTTAACTTCGTTTTGAATTAGGACCACAGGAGGGCGCACGATAGTGTGAGTACTACGGTCTGTGAAATTAGAAGCTGCTTCTTTTACTTAGTGATGGGAGACTCCATTGGTCTTAATCAGACACATCCACAGGCTACAGGGTAAACCTAATACCTTAGTGGACTCTGGAAATCCACCCCACGTCCATTCCATGTGTGACTCAGATCTGAGCAGACTCTCGGCAGGTTTCACCTCCAATTCAGAATCACTCTTAGGACATAGGGCCTGGGAATAGGTGCTGCAAACACAAGGACAAAGAAGAGCAAAGCCTTTAGTTTTGGGAGCATGACAGAGAAACAGAAAAAAAAAATACATGCTATTGAAGGGAACACCAGTTACTTCTTCCATTTGAGTTTTGCCAACTAATGTTTACTGAGGATTTATTAGGTCCTCAGTAAATACTATTATATCCATTCTTTCCTTTGCTTTTCTCTCTGGACCTTAATGAGAAAGGCATTTTTATAAGGGAAGAAATGCACAAAAGGTAGTTTAAATTAACAGCTATCTGGCTCCATGTTCAACTACAGTATCAAAACCCAGACAAAGCAGCAGCTAATACATGAAGATTTGAGAACAGAACAAACATTATGACATGTTTTTTCACAGACATAGTCAACAGTTGCCACTAAGTGACTAGAATTTTAGTATGGTAGATGAGCAAATTCTGTGCTGCCTAAGACCTACACTTGATGACAATGTTAGAGGTTGGATCAAATTTAGGAACAAAACAATTATTGAGAGAAACAGTTCATATTCATTGAAACTTCAGCAAACACTCACAAACTCTACTACTATTTAAGATATGCGTGTTGCTATTGAATAACAGAAAATTTATTGATTATGTCCTTCCTCTTTCCTTTAAGAAAACAGAATTTTCAAAGATTTTTTTTTACCTCTCTAATGGGGACCAATCTCCATCAGATAAGGGGTAGTGATCTCCAGAATGGAAGAGGGAAGGCTCTTTATATTCTTCTTCCTTTAAGGGAGCATTTGTAGATCCTCTGAAAGGAAAAACTCAAAGTCAGAAACAATAATGATACTCCACAAATCTGACAAACTACCTGAATACAGACTATCTGTTAAAACACAGGAATAATCATGTGTATGTTAGCAGAGAGCTCAGTAACTTGACCTATAGTCAAGACAGATTTACAGTTGCTAAAGTTCATTGTTACTGTGCACAAAGCACTTCAACCCACAGATGTTCTTTTACATTATATCTTCAAGTTTGCCCTCATCATACAAGTCAACATTTCCCCAATTGCTAAGGATAGTTGCATGGATATATACAATCACCAAAATTTACTAAATTCCACATTTAATACCTGTCAATATTGTTGTAAGTTATACTTTAATCAGCAGAAAGCTAAAATACTGAATTACTAACATAAGATTAACTTTAATCTATAATTGGTATTAAGAGATAAATCTGGTTTACTAAGTACCATGAGCAAAGATCACTTATGATAACAATATATTTATCAGCAACTTTAACAGTATTACTCAGTAAATTTCACTGTGGCTACTAATTGACATTTGAATTTGACACGAAACATCCCTCGTAAAATAAACACTTCATAAAAGATGACTGATGTGTCAGAATATAGGAGGACAAAGGCTCCAGACCACTGCATTACATACCACAAAAGAACCTGTACTTGTGAGGTCCTAAAAGCCAATACTGATCAAGGGATGAAGAATGTAGCCTCTAGGCAAAAGATGCACTCTATGACAAGTCTTAAGCTTCATGACTTAGTTCCTAAGTTTATCTTTCAAAGCAAACCTGTTTTTGTAGTTGAGAGTTAAAAGTTGAGGTTTCTGACTGTCTGGTTTTGATCCTTCATTTTGTTACTGTTCATCTGAAATATTTCCATCAGTGGCATGGAAATATTGTTTTGCATATTTTAGATTTGTTTCAAAAAATGGTGATGTTTTGTATATTTGAACTCAAAACTGTGACAGGATAGTTCCAATTTGAAAAGTCCTTTTCCTGCCCAGAAGGATACATTGTTCAACAATTTACACACACACACACACACACAGATCCTGTGAAATGTTTCCATGTTTTATTCAAGCCTCAAGTCTAGTCTATCTTTAGGGAGTCAGAGAGACTCTCTAGGTACAATGCAAACAAAGCCCTGGGTAGTTTAAAATACTACAAATGACCTTCTTTTGTGACTGCAATGGCTTTAAGGAATGACTCCCTCTGGGTGCTGGTAGTTCACATCTGTAATCCTAGCTACTCAGGAGGCTGAGATTTGAGGATTGTGGTTCAAAGCCAGCCGAAGCAGGAAAGTCCATGAGACTCTTATCTCCAAGAAACCACTCAACCACCGCAAGTGGCACTGTGGCTCAAAGTGGTAGAATGCTAGTCTTGAGCAAAGGAGCTCAGGGACAGCACCCAGGCCCTGAGTTCAAGCCCCATGACAAAAAAAAAAAAAAAAAAAAAAAGATTCCCTCTTTCATTTGCCTTCAAGAGAACTCAACCTTCTATAATCAGTAATATTTTTGAAAAGAGTTTAAGTAGAATGTCACTTGTAAAAATAAATTAGGTGCTAGGTAGTTCAGTGGTAAAGCACTTGTCTAGAATGTAATAAGCCCTTGATCCTATTCCCACTATTGTGGTGGGGGTGGGGGCAGACATCACTCAACTGCAAAAGCCCCCTTTCCCACCTAGGGACTGAATTCAAGACCAGTGCAATTCGTGTGTGTGTGTGGGGGGGTGCGTGCATGCGTGCGTGTGTGTGTGTGTATAACCACTGTAATGTATCAGTGCAATGCATCATTTACATTAGTGGTGAGGCTGGTATATTAAATGCCAGTTGTAGAAAAGAATAGCACGTACAATTATTTATAATACATAATACCTGACAATATACAGCTATGTTGGTTTATATAAATCTTTACATAGATCTTATTTTATATAGATTTTATATAGGTATGTTTATATAGACTTTGTTTGTGGATTTGAGGCAGCATCTTGCTATACAGCCCAATCTGGCCTTGAATTCTCAGTTCTTCTATTTCAGTTTCTTGAGTGCTGGGAGTATAAACATGTGCCACCGTACCCAGCCCACATACTTTTCAGGAAAGAACTTTTCCAAGTGGCAGGATCTGCAACTCATTACTGCTCCCCACAAAAAACACTATTTACAAGTTCCTGACAAATACTACACTGCCCTACATCTGTTGTAAGATGCCTGCTTACCAAGAAGCAAGGTGCTAGGTACCTAATCAGTTCCCTAACATACTTGATGTGAGCTTTCATACAATTTGGGAAAGTAAGGTATCCACTAGTATTTCTGCAATGTACTGACTTACACTATCCATTTACAAAATGTCCTTAAAATAACAACTCTTGTACATTTAGTAGAGGACTTTATACTAATCCAAATAAGATTTAGGTTATTTGAAATTTGTCTAAAAACACCCCTACATTTCTTTTCTACTTACCTATGTTACTATATGTAAGAGAACAAAGAAATTGCTTACAATGGTAACAGTCCTGAAATCAAGCAGAGGAAGGTCTGAAAGGTGCTTTCCCTCAGCTCTTCAGCTCAAGGCTAGCACTCTTATCACTTGAGCCACAGTGCCACTTCCAGCTTTTTCTTCTTATGTGGTGCTGATGAATCAACCTCGAGCCTCATGTATGCAAGGCAAGCACTTTACCACTGAGCCACCTTCCCAGCCCCAAATAAAATGTAATCAAATGTAAGAAAAGATATATCTGTTCCCTTTAAATCCCAGGTAGTACTGAGTTGGAAAGCAGCATATATTTTGAGCTCTTCTAACTAAACTAGTAAGATTAAGGACTCTTAAAAATAGAGAAATAAACTCCTTTCTCTTCAACTGACTAGAATATTTTGATAATCACTCAAAACAAAATTGTTAACTTCTAGTACTGGTAAGATGCCAAACATAAAACCTTGGGTGGGGTTGCCAGATTTATACTAGGACTACACTAGTAATCCTAGAACTCAGGAGGCTGAAGCTGGAGGACTAAGCTCAAGCTCAACTTGGGTGACACAGAAAAACCCTGATTTGGGGGAGGGGGAGACCATGGGTGGGGTAATTGCATAGTTGAAATAATGTGTCCAATAGTATCTAACTGAGAGTTAAAGACTAAGGCAGATCTTTTGCTTTTAAATGAATAATTTATATCATAGCAAAAGGCTGAACAGTAAATTCTGCAGAAATGCAAAAGGAAAAAGAAAAAGAAATGATGCTATTGCTATTTGTTTCCACAACAGTAATAGCAACTGCTAGCTGTCCTTGAGCCCCACCAACCACAAGAAAAGAGCTGTACCTTGCTGCTTGAGCTCCCTTCTCATCATCAGAACTCACAACCACATCACATGCATCTTCTGCACCAGGAGAAGCAGCCTGTTCTTCCTTCTTACTATCCTGTTTACATTTCTTTCGCCTTCGTTTTTTCTTTTTCACAGAACTTGGAGTGAAAACAGTCTCCGTTTCCAAGATGTGTGTAATGTCTGAACTCTGAGATGTTCTTTCATCTCCACCTTCTCTCACCAAAGGAGTGTCGATATCTTTAAAGAACTGGTCATCAGTAGGAATTGGTGAGGTAGCAAGATAAGCAGGAAGCTTTTCCTTAAAGATCACAGAGAAAGAAGTTAAGCTATGATCAGCTGGATAATGGACTAAAGCAATAATAAACACTTTGACTTGTACATTTGTACAATGGTACAAAGAAGACTCATTTCTAAAGGTAAGAAAATTACACTGATCTGAGGTGCTGTCCACAGTGCTCAAGCAAATTTCTACTCTGTTAGACATAGCTATATTAGCTCATTTCATCCCATGTAATCAAGTACATTTGAAGGAAATGATTTGCCAACTTGGCACAAAATACACAAAATCAGCAATTAAAGAACAGTCAGTTCAATTCTTCGTAAAGAGATGTTCAAGCAGCAGCAGAAGTATTCTGAGGGGAGTAATAAGGGCTTTGTCAAGAACTTACAAAGAACAGTATGAATACCAGAAAGCAGAAGGCAGAAAGTAAGGACACCAGATGAGACAAAAAGCAGGATACATAAGTGAAATGAATTAGGTGACTTTAGAGTGGTTAATGCAAACTAGCCAAATTAACTGAAGGTGGAAGAAGATTGTAACAGAAACAAAACCTTGTAATAGGTGGTATTATAGAATTTTATCCCATATAGTATTTTGAACATCTCACAAATTCAAAAGGAGACTTAATATCTAAAGTAATTCTTAGCTTCAAACTGATTAAATAGACAAGTCTAGTGTTCAGTAAATTAACTTCATACTTCTGTCATTGGAGGAAATGAAAGGTAGAAGGTCATAATTCATCTGGAAAATTTTAGATTTTTTAAAGTTTTTATAAGGGCAGGACAGTGTTGGTGGATGAGTGGTGTTTTTTGCTAAAAGACATAATCATTTATAAAAGAACACAGGCCAATCACTTGAAATCTCTTAAGAGAATTAATTTAGATGTCTATTTAAGGTTTCGGATATAACTGCTAATCAAGTTTAAAGGTCACATGTACAAATATTTACATACAGTCTGAGGCAATATGCCTGACTCAGGCAGAACTAAATAAATTCCAGTCAAGGGAAAAACAGACATTAAGAAAGCTCATTAAGGGGTGGAGGTATAACTAAAGTGGTAGAATACTTACTTCCCTAGTGTGTGAGAGGCTTTGGGCTAAATCCTCAGTACTGCAAAACGCATAGTAAATTAAAGATGTGCTTTCCCTTACAAAAAGAGAAAATTTTATAAAGGCTTTCTGTATGTTTTCTTCACCCTCAAAGCTGGTGTAAAGTTCTTCATTCCACAGTTCCTTTTTGATAGTTTAGTTCTTCAATATAACACTAAATCTTGTCTAACCAGCAATAATCATTTATGCAAGTATGAAACTGCTGACCATTTCTGATTTGGAACATGTATTAGAAGCCTAAAATAAATGTATAAAGTGGATGTAACCCTTGAAAACTTACATATTCTTCTCCAGTCTCCTCCACGAAGAAAGCTTCTCCATTGTCACCCAATTTCATATGAAGATCTACTGCACTGCCATTGATTTCTATATCAATCTAGTAGAGAAATAAGATGTGGCTTAATATTTAATCTTTCATTTAAACTTTCTGGGCCCTTAAGCCAAACTTGATAAAATCACTTCCTAGAGCTAAAGCCCTAGACAAACACTGTCCCTTACCTTACATCCCCTATCTCAAAGAAACAAACTTGGGTTAGGGCAGGGATGGAAAACTAGACACTGAAAATGTTTTATCAACTTTGTGTGTGAGCTGGTCTTGTGGCTTGAACTCAGAGGCTGAGTTCAGTCCCTGAGCCTTTTATACTCAAAGCTAGAACTCTATTAGTTGAGCCACAGCTCCACTTCTGGTTTTTTGGTAGTTAACTGAGGTAAGAGTCTTATAAACTTTCGTTCCTGGGCTGGCTTTGAACCTCAATCCTCAGATCTCAGCCTTCTGAGTAGATAGGATTACAAGCACAACCCACTGGTGCCTGGCACCACCACCACCTATTTTTAAAGCTTTAATCTCTCAAATAACACAACATGGGAAAAATACTTATAGATACTTTTGTACACTTTCCAAATTTTGGCAAGCAATCCTCACCCTGCATGTTCATGAGCTGGGAGCAACTTCCCTCCAGGTCTTCTGTCCATAGATCACTACCATAAATAACAGAAGCCATCTGTAAACCATCACTGCTCTTCTTTGCAATCTGTTAGTACTCTAGCCTCAAGATAAGTGATAAATACATCTAACTTAAAAAAAAACAATTAAAAGAGAAAATTATTGGCCAAGATATCCAAATATAACAATAAAATAAAAATTGATGATGCTGGAAGACAAATTCATGTCATATGTAAGAGTTATAGAAGAAACAATTTACTATGGGCATCATGCCCTTGTTGCCAATGGAGGGATCAAGATGTACAGCAAGAAGAAATACATAATACAGAAGTATCTTCAGACTTAAGGAAAATGTCCAGAGACAAACTTTATATACATACTATTAACACTGATAGTAATAATTTTTCTTAATCATAGAGATATTGATTAGCAATTTTGAAACTCTTGTGTAGGACTGGATAGGTATCAGAAACACTGTGGATAATTAATTAGAACTGTTCCCCATAGTCAGAAAGGTTACAGATTAGGAAAAACAACCTGCAGTAATGTACTGGAGTCAGAAGAATCTATGAATTTGATTTTTACACGTGTAAAAATGTACACATGTATTAGTTCTTCCAGATGAGACAATCTAGAAGCAATGCTACTTTAGTAGCATGAGAATATCCAGTGACCAGATTTTTGTTTCTAAAGGGCTTAAACACTGATGGAAATAGGGTGTGGTGGGGCACATTTATAATCCCAAAATTTGGGAGGCAGAGGCAGGAGGATACATAGTGAGAGCCTATCTCCAACAACAACAACAACAAAAATTAAGCATTTCAGAAAATAATCAATTTGATAGTATATACAATACTAATGGACAAAATGGGATTTGAGCAACTAAATAAAAGTTATAATGTTAGTGCCCTTCCCCCCTCCCACCCGCCCCGTACTGGGGTTTGAACTCAAGGCTTCACTCTACCATCAGAACCATGCCCCACCTTGCTATAGTTGTTTTTCGGATAGATCTTACGTATTTTGCCCTGGCCAGCCTTGGACCATATACAGTGATCCTTCTACTTATGCCTCCTATACACAGCTGGGATAAACAACGCCATGCCTGGTTCATTTGTTAACTTTTTTGCTCTGGCTGGTCGCAAATAAAGATCTGCCCATTGTCCATTTCCTAAGTACCTGGGATTACACTGTGCTCAGGAAGAGCAGCTCTGAAATAAAGAATTGCATTTAATAAATGGTGCAGAAGAACCAGCATAGTGGGGCACACCTCTAAATCATAGCTACTCTGGAGGTGGAGACAGGAAGACTACCGCTCAAGGTCAGCTTGGGCATAAGTTTGTGAGAACTTATCTGAAAAACAAAGTATAGCTATCAGTGATACTCACTAGACACTATGTTGAAAATGAACTATACAACTTTTGGATGAGGACAGGCAAGAAAAACAGAGCAAAGGAGGGGGTGATGTTGTCCAAAAAGAAACATACTCTTTACCTAGCTTATGAAACTTTAACACCTTTGTACATCACCTTTATAATAACAATAAATAAATAAGAGTTGAGTATATGGTTCATATGGTATTATCACCTTGACTAGCAAAATCCAAGTTCCCTCAGTTCAGCCTCATGACATTTTTTTAAAATATATTTTTATTGTGAAAATACTGTACAGAGGAGTTACAATTACATGGGTAAGATAATGAGCACATTTCTTATCAAGCATTGTAGCCTCCTGCTTTGTTTCCCCTTCCCATCCCTTCATATCCTCCCCCCTTTTCCATCTCCCCCCCCACCAAAGTTGTAAAGTTTGTTTTTCGACGTAACAACTTGTACATCTCATTGTTGCAATGGGTCATCCTGTATCCCTGTTTTAACAATTTGTTTTTTCCCTTCCCCTCCACATATACCAACACCATGACTACATTTTTAAGTAGAGAAGAGACTTATAAATGAAAAAGCTGGGTAGGATGGTACATGCCTGTGGTCCCAGTTATTTAGGAGGTAATGATCAAGAGAATTGCAGTTTAAGACTAGCCTGGATACAAGGATTTTTCAGCTCCACTTCTGCTTTTTTTGGGTGGGGGGGGGTTGGTTAATTTGCGTTAACAGTCACAGACTTTCCTACTTGGGCTGACTTTGAACCTCAATCCTCAGATTTCAGTTTCCTAAGTTACTAGGATCACAAGAATAAGTGAACAGTGTCCAGCTACAAAAGGGACTTTTACCTCAACAAATAAACCAAGTGGCAGTAGGCACCTGTGATCCCAGCTATGTAGGAGACAAAAGTAGAAGGACTGTGATCCCAGGTTTTCCCAGGACAAAACAAAAACACAGAAACTATCTAAAAACTGAAGTCAAAGGTATGGGTGAGTGTGTGGCACAATCAGTAGAGTGCTTGACTAGCAAACATGAAGTGCTGAGTTTAAATGGCAGGACTGGGAGAAAAAGAACTGGAAAAAAAAAACCACTTGGCAAACAAAATACAGGCAAAATTCATCAATTTTATTAAAACACGTGGGCAAGCCAAGTCCTGGTAGCTCATGCCTGTAACCCTACATACTCTGGAGGCTGAGATATGAGGATCATGATTTGAAGCCAGCACACTCAGAAAAGTCCATGAGGCTCTATCTAGCATTAACTAGCAAAAATCCAGAAGCAGAACTGTGGTTCAGGTACCTTGATCAAAAAAGCCAACCAAGAGTGAGAGGCCCTGAATTCAAACCCCAGTACTAGCTAAACAATATAACCTGACTTGATATATTACCACATATTTAATACCACATGCAAAGTATAAGTAAATTTAGACAGTATTCCAAATTAAATCCCTGAGTTATCAGTTAACGGGAAAGCAGTTATTCTATCAAACAAAATCGGACAAACAGCTATTGGAAAATTAAAGTGGTTTTAAAGTGCTTATTATTTCAAATCCACTTCACAGGTATTACCACATTTGGAAAACTGGGGCCTTGGCATAAACAAAAAGTCAACGAATAGCTCTCCATAACCCAAAGTGACTCAGAAAAAACTAGTTAATGCAAATTGCCAGTGTATCTCAAAGCAAACCTAGTTTCATATTTTACAATCACAGGAAAGCTGTGTTTTAATAAATAAAATCAATTGATTCCCAAATTTATCCTCTAGGTTGTTGGAATATCAGAGTGGAAAAGAAATTTCTTTTATCCTGAATTATGCTTGAGATATGGATTTGGTAAGACATTTAACACAACTGAATGAACCTTGTGAAAAAATCATATTCCTAAATTTAGAAGCAGAGAGCATGCACAGAAAGGCTATTTATTTGCTCAGTCATCATTTACAGATGTTCTAGAGCTTACATACATTTGTTGCAGGTTCCATTTCCAAAGATTGAAAAACAGATCCAATCTGATAATCAAAACCTGATGAGGCAGCTCAAAAGCAGTTTTACAAATTCTTGCACAATTAATGGATAATTTCAGAACAGAAACAGTTTGCTGATTTCCCCAAAACAGATTCATTCTGAAAGTACTATTACTAGTATTACTAGAAAAAAAAAGCACAGGAGCTAAATTGTTGCTGAACAACACTGTTTTGCAATGAAACTTTCCAGGTCCCTAAGAAAATCACATCTGCTTTTGCTTTCTACATGGTGACTCTGAGCAGAGGCCAGAGCATACAATCACCCTGAAATGTGGTTCTCCAGGACAAACTGATTTATTATGCCTAGGAAAGTCTCTCTACCACCCATCTCCTCCCATCCCTTGGGGGAAAAAATTAGATTTTAAACCCTTCATTGACTTTCACTTTTAAAACAACATATATTTAATTAAAGGAGAATTTGTATTTAAACAATAGCAGCTATGTACCTGGGCACAGGTGGTTCATACCTGTAATCTTAAGAAGCTGAGACTTAAGAGGATGAAGGTTCAGAGCCAGCCCAGGCAGAAAAGTCTGTGAGATTCTATCTCCAATCAAGTAGCAAAGTGTTAGACTGGAGGTGTGCCTCAAATGGTGAAGCAATAGCCCTTTTGTGAGCTAGAGAGGTGAGAGTAAGAAACTCTGAGTTCAAGTCTCTATACCGGCCCCCACAAACAAAGTCAGCTATATAAAATAGCAAAAGGTTGATATTAAATGTTCTTAACTTGTGGACGCTGGTCTTCTAACATAAACTTAGATCTGTGTCAGAAATTGATGAGGATCTCTCACAGTAATCTTGAGTAATCTCTCTCTGTAATCTTGACAGAATCTCTCAATACATTATATAGATAAATATTGTAGGCCACAAGTTGAAAGGAAATGAGAAACTGGAAAAGCTTTATTAATAACTCAGTTTTTATGTACTAGGCAAACCTCCCTATTACCCAATACCTGAAGGAAGAGGGTATAAAAATTAAGAAAAGCAAGGTTAGGGCACAGCACTGTGGTACAGCATGTGTTATGCATGCTTGAGGCCATGGGTTCCATCCCAGTTCCTCAAAAAGCCCATCCAGCCTCCCCACAATAAATATGGAAAAAGAGGGTAGGGGAAAAGGGAGAAGGGGAGAGAGGGAGAGAAGGAAGGAGGAATAAAAGTGGCTAATACAAATATCTTTTTTTAGGGGGGGGGTGTTGGTCGTGGGGCTTGAAATCAAGAGCTGGGGCGATGTCCTTGATCTCTTTCATTCAAGACTAGCAATCTACTACTTTGAGTCACAACTCCACTTCTGGTTTTCTGGTGGTTAATTAGAGATAAGTGTCTTATGGTATCTGCTTTGACTTTGAGGTCTTTGATTCATTTGGAGGTGATTCAGGTGCAGAGTGATACATAAGGATCTAGCTTTAGTTTTCTACAGGTGTTTAACCAATTTTGACAGCACTATTTACTGAAGTGGCTGTCTTTCTTCCATTTTATTTTTCTTAGCTCTCTATCAAAGATTAGGTGCTACAGGTCTGTGGGTTCATTTCTGGGTCTTCAGTTCTATTCCATTGGTCCTCACATCTGTTCTTGTGCCAGTACCAAGCTGTTGTGATTACTATGGCTTTGTAGTAGTTTGAAATTTGGTATTGATATTTCTCCAGCACTGTTCTTTCTGCTAAGGATTGTTTCTGCTATTTGGGGTCTTTTATCATTCCGTATGAATTTTGGGGCTGCTTCTTCTATTTCCTTGAAGAATGAGGTTGGAATATTGATAGGTATCACATTGAATTTTTAAATAGCCTTTGGCAGTATTTCCTCTAAATCCTCTAAATCCAGGAGAATGGGAGGATTTTCTACTTCCTTAGTTCTGCTTTAATTCCTTTTTCAGGTTTTTAAAGTTTTCATCATAGAGGTCCTTCACTTCTCTAGTTAACTCCTAGGTATTTTATTTTTTGTGGGGCTATTACAAAAGGAGTTGCTTTCCTGATTTCAGCTGCGCTCTTCTCATTGTTGGCATATAGAAAAGCCATTGATTTTGAGGGTTAATTTTATACTTGTTACTTTGCCAAAGTTTTGGATCAGCTCAAGTAATTTGGGATTGGAGTCCATGGGGTTCTTTAAATACAAGATCATGCCATCTGCAAAGAGGGAGAGTTTTACTTCATCTTTCCTTATTTGGATCCCCTTTATGTTTGCATCTTGTCTTACTGCTGTAGCTAGGCATTCTAATACTAAATTGAAGAGGAGTGGAGAGAGTGGACATCCTTGTCTCCTTCCTGAGTTTTGAGGAAAGAGCTTTAGCTTTTCGCCATTAAGTATAATGCTGGCTGTAAGTTTATCATACACAGTCTTTATTATATTGAGGAATGTTCCACGGCTTCTTAGTTTTTCCAGAGCTTTCATCATAAAGGGGTATTGGATCTTGTCAAATGCTTTTTCTGCATCTATTGAGATAATCATGTGGTTCTTATCCTTGCTCTTGTTGATGTGAGAAGGAATAGGAAAAAGTCTAGGGCTCCTTGGCACAGGCTGAAATTTTCTTAATAAAGACCCACAAACACAATAAATCAAAGAAAGGTTATACAACCTTTCATCCATGAAACTGCAAAGCTTCTGCATGGCAAAGGACATAGCTAGTAAGATCAATAGAAAGTCAATGGACTGGGAGAAGATCTTCACTAGCCATACAACAGACAAGGATCTCATATCTAAAATATACTTAGAACTCAAAAAATTAAATACCCCATGGGCTGGGAAGGTGGCTCAGAGGTAGAGCACTTGCTTTGCATGCCTGAGGCCCTGGGTTCGATTCCTCAGCACCATATAAGCAGAAAGAAAAAAGCCGGAAGTGGAAAGGTGGCTCAGGTGGTAGAGCGCTAGCCTTGAGCTGAAGAGCTGAGGGACAGCGCCCAGGCCCAGAGTTCAGGCCCCACAACCAGACCCCCCCCCAAAAAATTAAATACTCCAACAACAAATCCTCAAAGAAACAACTCCCCAATTAATAAGTGGGCTAAAGCTTAATGAGACACTTCTCTGAAGAGGAAATAAGAATGGCCAATAGACACATGAAGAAATGTTTAACCTCTCTAGCCATAAAAGAAATGCAAATCAAGACAACTTTGAGATACCACCTCACCCCAGTTAGAATGGCTATAATCAAGAACTCCAATAACAACAGATGCTAGAGAGGATGTGGCCAAAAGGCAACCCTACTGCATTGTTAGTGGGAGTGTAAACTTGTTCAGCCACTTTGGAAAGCAGTATGGAGGTTCCTCAAAAGACTCCACATAGAGCTCCCCTATGAACCAGCAATCCCACTTTTGGGCATTTACCCAAACGATCACAAACAAAGCTTACTAAAGCTACCAGCACAACTATGTTTATTGCAGCATTATTAACCATAGCTGAGATATGGAACCAACCCAGATGCCCCTCAGCAGATAAATGGATCAAGAAAATGTGTTATGTGTACACACACACACACACACACACACACACACACACACACACACACACACACACACACACACACACGAATTCTATGCCCCCATCAGTAAGAATGACATTGCCCATTTGTTAGGAAAGACATGGAAAAAATTATATTAAGTGAAGTAAGCCAGGCCCAAAGAAACATAGGTCCTATGGTTTCCCTTATTTGCAATAGCTAATATATGTCTGGGACAAGCAGAAATGGTCAAAGGTATGTACACATGACCAGATGAGATGATGTTAAGCAAAATGAACCCCAAGATAGGGACATAAATGGTTTTTTCTTTCTTGCTGTTATTTTTAATGTACTTATACCATGTGATTTTTTTGTTTCTTTTGTATGTTCTTCCCCCATGGTATAACCCCTTTTTTCACTGTATTTGATTCTGGTGCCCTGAATCTTGTATATACATTTTTCTAATTAAGGGAGGGGAAGGGAAATAACAAAATGCTGAAATAAGGTTACAGGATGACCCACTGTAACAAGATGTACAAGGCATTATGTTGTAAACAAACTTTATAACTTCGGGGGGGGGAGAAGTTGGAGAAGTGGGGAGGGAAGGGATGGTATGGAAAAAACAAAGGAGGAGGTAACAATGCTCGATAGAAAATGTACTCATTACCTTACTCCTGTAACTGTAACCCCTCTGTACAGTATTTTTATAGTAATATATATATATATATATACATACATACATATATAGAGAGAGAAGGAGAGAGAGGGAGAGAGGGGGGAGAGAGAGAGGGAGAGAGGGAGGAGAAGAGGGAGGGGGACAGAGGGAGAGAAAAGGAGAGAGGAGGAGGGGGGAGGGGGAGAGGGAGGGAGGGAAGGAGGGGGGGAGAGAGAGAGAGAGAGAGAGAGAGAGAGAGAGAGAGAGAGAGAGAGAGAGAGAGAGAGAGAGAGAATGCGTGCGTCTCATGGACTTTTCTGCTTGGGTGGACTGGCTTCAAGCTGGGATCCTCAGATCTCAGCCTCCTGAGTAGCTAGGATTACAGGTGTGAGCCACCAAATATCTTTTTGAAGGGTTCATCACTGAAATAAATGAAAGTCAACCAGTCTTTGGATTAGCTTTTAGTCAGTTTAGAGGACATACAGATTACAAGTTTATAAATATAGAATTAATTTTCTTTACACAAAGATAAGATCAGCCTAGTTCATAATCAGTACGGAGAAGTAATACACTATTTTAAAGTGCTATATTAGGTAAAAGAGACTCCCCCCACTATTTTCTGAGAGTATTTTCATTTGAACTCAGAAACTTGGGACTTTCTAGGCAGGCACAATGCCACATCGCATGCTCTTTTTGCTTTAGGGTTTGTTTTTTGGTTTCTTAATTTTTAAGACAGTGTCTCTCATTTCTGCTATGGCCAAGTCTATGATGCAGGACTATGATGTAAACAAGGATCCTCCCAATTCCTCTTTACTAGCTGATATTATTGGTGTGAGCTATCACACTCAGAATTTTTGTTTAAATATACATAGCACCCTAAGTTATAACTAATTTTTCATTCTGCTCTTCAAAGTTTTAACATGTAAGAGGATCTTAATAATTACCAGTTTCTTTTTCCTTTGGAGAGAATTTCTATAATAGGGCTTTCTGAATTTAGAACAAATTCAAAAGTAACACCTGAAGGTTGACTTCTCATACCACTGTCTTCAACATGCAGGTTGAAAAGGGAAAAGGGCCAGAAAGCTCACCATGATAATTTGCTCACTGAGACGCACTTTTCCAACTCTGAAGACAGGCTGTATGCTGTACTTACCACTTTCTCTTTGGATCTCAGGACTCCCAGCTTCCCAAACCGTACATGAAAAGGTGAACACTGATAGGTGCCATCCTGCTGCCGTACCACGACAACATCGATGCACCCAGACAGGGTGGCTTGATTAATGCCCTTGTAGAGTTCCTTTACAGTGACAAGCACCTGCCCGGCCAGCTGACCCACATAATTCATGGTTTGAGACTATAAAAAGAGAGAGAGAGAGATGTTAATACTGATTTGTGAGTCTAACGACAAAGACCAAAACTATAGTGGCTCATGACATACCTGATTTTAGGTCATTAACTTGGCTATCTTAGAGCCAGTTTTCTGCTTCCACTGTCTTATTTTTTTGTTTTATTTATTTTTTATAAGTTTTTTTATTGTGAAAACACTGTACAGAGGGGTTACAATTACATGAGCAAGGTAATGAGTACATTTCTTATCAAGCATTGTTGCCTCCTCCTTTGTTTTTCCCCTACCATCCCTTCCCTCCCACTTCCACATCTACACTCACCCGCCCCAACCTAAATTGTAAAGTTTGTTGTTCAACAGTGTCATTTTAACACATTTCTACGGAGGACAGATTGCCTGCCCTTCTTTCTGTGTTAAGAGCTTGTCCCAGTCTGGGTTTAGGCTACAGAAGTTCCTTTTTCTTTCCTACTAGTAGTGATGTTAACTGCCATTAGGGCACTCCCCTACTCCATCTCCCAGAAGCCCAGTGGCTGCAGTCACCCCAGAACTCTGACCACCACTGCTGCCCTCCTGCAAAAAAAACCCCTGGGGATGTTGCATCTACTCTGGCAATAACAGTCAAGCAGAAAAAAGAAAAGGGAAGAAAAGAAATATTACTCTTGGGCTGGGAAGGTGGCTCAGTGGTAGAGCGCTTGCCTTGCATGCATGAGGCCCTGGGTTCGATTCCTCAGCACCACATAAACAAAAAGAAAAAAGCCGGAAGTGGTGCTGTGGCTCAAGTGGTAGAGCGCTAGCCTTGAGCTGAAGAGCTGAGGGACAGTGCCCAGCCCCAGAGTTCAGGCCCACGACCGGACCCCCCCCCCCAAAAAAAGAAAAGAAATTATTACTCCTAAGAGAAGAAATAAGGATATGAGGGCTGGGTTCTATACTCAACTTTAATAGAATATTATGGTTCAGATACACGCTAGATTAAACAAATGAGTTGTGGTAAGCTAGACAAGGCCAAACACATTTGTAACATTACTTGCTTTAACACAATTCACTGATATGCATTCATATCCCATAAAATTCAAAGTAAGAGGTTTTGATCTACTTCTTCACCCTCAATCCACTGCTTAAATCAGGATCATCAGCGGTCTCTAACAAGGAATCCCTCACAAAAAGTTATCCCTTTTGCCCCACCCAATTCTTCCTTGAAAACCTTAACCCAAACTAGAACAATTTATGTAGTCCAAAGGTGTTACATCCTTCTAGGTCTTAAGCAGACTGTTATGCTTCATTCATTAACACTGTCACCTCTAATATAATGTGAAAGCACAATTCAAGGAAAGTTCTTCTTCTGGGTAGAGTAGACCAAGGTAAGAGATCCTCCACTGCTCTGGCTAATCCAAAAACTGACTTCTACAGAACCCCAGGTCTGACAAAACTAGTCTCCATTTTACTCACCATAAACAGTAGTCTCACTAAACCCAGCTATGAAGCTGCCCTGAGCTTTGCAGAGTTCCATCTCTGGAAAGTTCTAGAGAGACATTCTAGGTTGCCAGGGTAAGATCAAAGCAGAACTGGGAGAAATAATGCTGATCCCTTGGGAAAACAAAGGATCTGCCTGCAAAGAAACTCACCCTACTCGTTGTGGATGAACCAGGGTCTACAATAGTGACCTAATTTTACTAAACATGATTTTCTGCTCTTACACACAGACTAATGTGAAAACAAGGCCTATGACTTCTATACCATGAAACAGAGCCCTTGGAAGTTCAAGGAAAATTTGCTACCAAGACCTCAATATGTACTTGGACAAGAGGTGCCTTTGAGCAATGCATGTTAGCTACAAAATTTACCACTATACAATAAAATGAGGTGGCATCCTTTAGGTTGGAATTATAAAATGCAACTGGTAGTGATTTTGGTTTCAGAACCGATTCAACCTAATAGCAAGCTTAGATTAAGCACATATCACTCAATAATTATTTCTTAAACAAAGGAATGATCAAATGAACCAGCAGTAATGAATCTAAAAACATGTAAGGGGGCAAAATTTTTAAACCATAAGATATATGTGGGAAGGAGTTTCACTAGAATATCCATGTAACATCTCACTGTACTTTTAAAAGTTAACTTTTATATTTTGAGATCACTGTAGATAGGAATAGGAACGGCTAATGTAACATCGTTATGACATTATCATTGACTCCATTGAGATTCAGGACACTACCATCATCACAAGAATCTCTCCTCCTGTTGCCCTCTTACAACCAAATCTATTTCCTTCTTGCCTTCTCTCACCCCTTAGTTTCTAAGCAACCTCTAACTTCTTCTCCACTTTGAAATTTTTGACATTTTAAGAGAGAAAATTATATAGGTAAAAAAGTACAGTAGAAGCTTTTTGGGACTGCCTTCTTTCCCTCAGTTTATTTCTGTGGAGCTTCATCCAGGTTGCTGTGTGTCAACAGCTATTTCCTTTCAACTGTTAAGTAATATTCCATCTCACAGACTTAACCACAGTTTAATCATTCCCCTACTGAGTACAGCTGAACTGTTTCCATGTTCTGGATATTGGAAATAAAGCCACAATTCTAATATTTAATATGGTTTTTGTGTGAAAATAAATTGTCAATTCATTGAATACTCAGCGCTGCATGGATATTGCATGCTTAATTTTTTTTAAGCATACATTATTTGTGGAAGGAGAGTTTCACTGTAACATATGTATACATGCATCCTGGTCAACCTCATTACCTCTTACTACTCTCCTTTATCCTACTCTCCCCTTCTTTAAACCATTTTCAACAGGTTTTATTGTTTTATTTTCATACATGCAAATAGACTACCTCATCCATATTCATTCTCATTTCCTTACTTCATTAGCCCTCACAGCCCATGCTGGTATTCTCCCCTCCCCCACCCCCCCAAAAAACCAGAGCCTGTTGTTTTTTTTCAATGTGTGTATTAATTGCACCAAGAGATTTCACCATGGTATTTCACACATGCATTTATATTTTGCTCAGAATAACACTATTAATTTCCCTCACTGATCAATAGCATATTTAACTTATCAAAACACTGGTGTACTCTTATCCAGAGTTGTTTTGTAAAATGGTTTTTACATTCCCAATATATGAGATCCAGTTACTTGGCACCTTCACCACAGTATGGTACTATTATTTTTCATCTGCATTTTCCTAATAAATGAAGTTAAGCATCTTTTCACATGCTGATTTACCAACGGAGCAACTCAGACTTGTTTCATAAAATAATTTAGACCCCAGCGAATGTGGCTCATTCCTATTCAGAAGGCTGAGCTCTGAGGACTGCAGTACAAAGCCAGCTTAGGCAAGGAAGTCTGTGAGACTCTTACTCCAGTTAACCACTAGAAAACTAGAAGTAGTGCTGTGGCTCACAGTGGTAAAACACTAGCCTTGAGAGAAAAAGCTCAAGGACAGCACTCAGGCCTTGAGTTCAAGCCTCATGACTGACAATGACCATTATAATAATGGTTATTATTATTATTATTTAGAAAAGGGAAAAATGGAATATACATTAAAAAAATTCTGTTCTAGAGTCATGCTACACAATTTTGTTATGCTAAGGGTGTCTTAAAAAAATTGAAGAGAAATAAAACTCCGTTAAGGTAGTACATCTTCTCACTATTCTACCAGAGACTATTTATTGGCAACATAGAACAACCAAAGGTTTCACATTCTGTAATGTATGTTTACAACAAGCTTTTTTTGCTTGGCACAGTAAACAACATCCAAGAAGTCAATCTTTATATGATCAACTAACTAGTGGTGGCAATGTAAAAATGAATTTTGGTACATTCTATGGAAAAAAATCAGTTGTCTTTTTAAAAAACATTGAAAAAGACTAACTTTTAATCATCAACATTTAGTCATAAGTCTTATATAAACATAAATGTGGAACAAATTTACTTCAACTGGAACATAAAATCCATACTTAAACATAAGTACATCTACTTAAGATTGATTTAAATTGCTATGGTTAGGACTGTACTATTATATATACAGATCTATTCTGGAAATGCTGGCTGCTAAGTGTAGAAAAATACAAGCTGTTTAGTAACTAGTTTCTCCTGGTAGATATGAGACATGTCTGTTTATGAAGACTGGGAAAACAAAGGGTAAATGATAAGCAGTAACCTTCCGATAGGGTCACTGTCACAACACCTGGAGAGAAGCTTTCTTATGGGCTCATCTATGGAAGAGCAGCAGCTGATGATCAAATGCATGCAGGGATATGTGGAAGAGTTTTCTCTTTAACATAATCTATCACTACTAAAATGTATTCCTACAGAAATTAACAAAAATGAAAACCAAAGAACTAGCATTCCATCCTAACCTTTTGCTCACAGCAGTTAGTGATGCGCTAAGGGAAAACAGTCCTGTATTCTTCAACAAAGAGACATGCAGACTTGGTTACCTAGTTATACATTCCAGCGTGACTAAACTAAATTCCTCCAAGATAACAAAATTATATCTTGTATTTGATAAGGACTTAGAATTTTTCAACAACTTTATCAAACATTCTTCATTTGATCCTCAAAAAGACATTGCAGGTTATGCAAGGACAATATTATTAACTTTATTTTATATTTCAGACTGAAACAAGGTTTTTTTTTCCATTACTGCTGACTAGAACTTACTTCAGTTCCAAATTTCTCTACCATCTCCCCACTCCACTACTTAAATCATAGGGCTCTCATCTGGTGTCCCTGAGGACAAAAGATGAAGAGCTGAATACAACTTGCTCAAGTTTTTCTGTGAGAAAAAGTAGCAAACAGTTGAGTGCCACAGATAAAAGATGATAAGCCTTGACAAAAACAAAACAAATCAAAACAAAAAAAACCCTGCCATTCTTGGGAGAAGATTCCCTCAATCACTTAAATTCAAATAAATTCCTTGCTTTTATATCATTCATTTTTTTTCCATCACAGCAAAATTTTTATTATTTTATAAACTACTTTTAAAATATTTTGTAAAATATGAATTTTTAAAAAACACACAAAACAGAAAACAAGAGCAGCACAAGGAGCAACCCAGACCATCCTCTAAGAGCACCACAAAATAGATGGTCCATCAAGGTCATGTGATTTCTCTGAAGTTCAGACAATCCATAAGAAATGCTAACAGTTGCACATGTGAAATTCACTGCTCTCAGATCCTCAGTGGAGCAAGAACCCCAAATGTCTCTTCAGTTATAGGACAAGTTTCTTTCAATTCCTGTAGATTACAAATTCTTTCTAAAGAGCAAACTTATCACCTCCTAAACTTCTCACTTGTTTCTTTCCTGCTAAGGGAAGAAAAATTAGAAGGACTAACTCTATTTTAGTATACTGGTCCATGGGAAACAATCAAATTTTGCTGGTTAAGCATGTATGTTTCTGAGTCTTTAACTTCCATTTCCTGTGTTTCCTTTTCTTCCTACTCTACCTTGTTATACTAAAATAAAATCTTGCTAAAGCTTTCACTCTCCTTTTTGTGAGACACTGAAATTCTTTTCATGCATGCATCTCAATGCATTGTGATTATGTATTGACACTGGGGAGTTAAAAGAAGCCCTCATCCATTTTCGAATGACAGAAATTGGTGGCTTGAGAAAGGAAATGAATCTCACAAGTATAGTCCTAGCAAAGTAATCTAAAGAGCATTCTTTTAATATGCCAGGGCATTACTTACAGAGTAGACAACACTAAACTTTAAAAAAAGGATTCCAGGTATATATATGCAGTGTAAGGACCAATTTAAATTGGCTAAAAATGGTTTTATTGGCACTTACTCTCAACTTGTATTTTCACTTCCCTCCCAATGAGAGATTGCATCCAGAGAATCCATCCTGATAAGGACAATTCAAAACAAAAAGAAAGTGGTGGGTTAATGGATGTCTTTGGAGATAGTGTTCATAGATAAGAAAAAATTTGTCAAAAGAAAAATAGGCCAGGCCTGACAGTACATGCCTGTAATCCCAGTGCTTGGGAGGCTAAAACAGAAGGATCATGAGTTACTGGCCAGCCTTAACTATATGAGGTCTTGATCTAAACTAAAGTCAGAAATAGAGCCATTTCTGCCAGCACCCCTATAACCCTAAACTAAGAGGTTAGAAAGGATGCAATCTTATGTATGGGTTTCTGACAGAGGAGGCCATATTATTATGATGGATCAACCATTATTATTATTTTGGTTAACAGTATTTAATCCAATGCCAGTGACAGCCAAGAAAACCAATACATTTTATGTTCTTTACAACTCACTGTTCATATGTAGATTCTAATCTTATTTTCTTAGATGCTAAAGCTTAGATAAAAGATTACCAACTGAAAAAATATCTTAACAAGGGAATTAAGGACCTTAACTCTATACTGTGGAGCCTCATTTCAGTATGCACATGGTTTTTCCTTAATTTCTTGGGATCTGCAGAATACTTAATCTCTTGAAACACATTCCCCCCAAGAAAAATATCTAGGGCACACTGTATCTCCAGGGAAACTAACTTTTGACTCTGAAAAAACAACAATAACAAAAAGACCTTTTTAAGGTCACCTCAAAGAAACAGCACAATGTTAGGGTTCTATAGGACTTGGATCCCTAACTTTGGGACCCAAATGAGGCAACCCAAGACCTGAAGTAAACAGTAAAGTAATAAAAATCTCTGGTATCAGCCCTACTCCTGGAACCAGATTTAGACAAACTTTTCATTCTACTAAAAGGCAGGGCAAAACGTTAAAAGGACTTACTCAAAGGTGGGAAAATTGCATGGCATATGGCTTATTTTTCAAGATTATTAGACGTGGACACATTTCGTTTTAAGAATAAAACCTATTTATTTCTCTACATTATTACAACAGAAGCCAGAATAGCCAGCTAAATTCATCAGGGGCTACAAAATTTTATTCTTGTAAGTCATAAACAAGATTTAAAATCAACCTCTAGGAGGCTCAGTATTGAAGCAATATTATCGATAGAAGGCAACCATGAATTGACGATTACATCTAAAATCCTCAGGAAGAGCACTTGCTTGGCAAGTGCAAAGCCCTGAGTTCAATCCTCAGCTCTGCCAAAAAAAAAGAAAAGAGAGAGAGAGAGGGCAGATAGATGAATATAGGTGCCATCTTTATTAGTAGCTATCATTCTATTATGCTGTTTCTGTAGATGACAGGTGTTTTCAATATATAGCAACTGTAAACTTTGCATTCCCTATATTTCATATGGCTCAAGAATCAGCATATTATCTACTTGTATAAAAACAATTGTAACTCTTTTTTTTTTTGGGGGGGGGGGTTCAGTCGTGGGGCCTGAACTCTGGGCCCGGGCGCTGTCCCTCAGCTCTTTAACTCAAGGCTAGCACTCTACCATTTGAGCCACAATGCCACTTCTGGCTTTTTTCTTTTTGCTTATGTGGTGCTGAGGAATTGAACCCAGGGTCTCATGCATGCAAGGCAAGTGCTCTACCACTGAGCCACCTTCCCAGCCCCCAATTCTAACTTTTAAAAGATGCTTTTCACTCATTTCTATTTAACTTCTCTTTTAGTGAAAGAATAACTTCATGTCTTCTGATTCTGATTGCAGCATCTTTTACCTGAATTTCCCATGTCATTACTAAATCAGACAGGAAAATGGACTTTTTGGTGGCCCTTTTCTAGACAGAAACAGCAGTCCATTCAGCACAAAAAAGGAGTGATAGAAAACAGAACATCAACCTTCCACATCCCTTTTTTAAGATTAAAAGGGACTATGAAGTTATTCAGTCAAACACCAAATATGACTATGAAGTTATTCAGTCAAATACCAAAATGACCAAGACTAAAAATTAGGATCAAGTAAACTGAAAAAAAGTTGTGACACTCCCTTCAACCACCTCCTTTTAGATATTAAGTTACAAGGAAAAGAGGTATAAAGAGCTATCAAAATATGCTTTCTCCATTGAAAGGTAAAAAGGTCGTGAAATCTTTTTTATTTTATTTTATTTTTTTGCTTTTTTGGCTGTGGGGCCAGAACCCTGAGCCTGGTGCTGTCCCTCAGCTCTTCAGCTGAAGGTTAGCACTCTACCACTAGAGCTATAGCGCCACTTCTGGCTTTTTCCGCTTATGTGGTGCTGAGGAATCAAACCCAGGGCCTCATGCATGAGGCAAGCGCTCTACCACTGAGCCACCTTCCCATCCCCAGCTGTGAAATCTTTACAATAGTTATAGAAAGAAAAAAAAGTCAATACCATGTATGACAAAAGGAAGTCCTGAAGTTTACTTGCATTTTGGGTCTCACTCATCTTACCCACTCACTTGTTCAATAGTTGGGAGTCGCTAACCCACATGATTGTGGAGGTAGGGGAGGACAGGGAAGATGTTTACCTCTAGCTTAGAAAGTATGAAAGCTATAAATAGCTGAGTGGCAATGGTTCATACCTATTATCCTAGCTACTCAGGAGGCTGAGATCTTAAGAATATGGTTAGACTATGGCTAAATTGCCATGTAACTTGAGATGTACAAGATACTATGCTGAAAAACAAACTTTAAAATTTAGGCTGGGCGGGGGGCGGAGTATAGTTGTGGAGATGGGAGAGAAGGGATTGTAGGGGGAAAAACAAAGGAGGTAACAATGCTTGATAGGAAATGTACTCATTACCTTGCTCATGTAACTGTAACCCCTCTGTATAGTATTTTTACAATAAAAAAGTATTTAAAAAAAAAAGAATATGGTTAGAAACCAGCCTGGGTAGGAAAAGTACATGAGATGCATTTCTAATTAAACCAAAAAGCCAGATATGGAGCTGTGGCTCAAGTTAGTAGAGTGCTAACCTTGAGCAAAAAAGCTGAGAGTGCCCAGGCTCCAAGTTCAAGCCTGAGTACCAGGGGAAGGAGGGAAAAGGGTATATATAGAAACTATTCTGAGTTTTTAACTCCCCATTTCTTGCATAGAGAAGAGTAAATGTTTTTCTCTTTTCCTGTTATACTAAAAGAATTCCCCTCTAAAATGTAAAATAATAATAAAGCACGTTTCTGGGAGACAGGCTAGAACCACAATATAAACGCTAGATGTTAGCCAGGTGCCAGTGGCTCATGCCTGTAATCCTAGCTACTCAGGAGGCTGAGATTTGAGGATTGTGGTTCAAAGCCAGCCCAGGCAGGAAAGTCTGTGAGACTCTTATCTCCACTTAAACCACTCAGAAAACCAGAAGTGTCACTGTGGCTCAAGTGGCAGAGTGCTAGCCTTGAGCTGAACTATTAAGGGACAGCCCCCAGGCCCAGAGTTCAAGCCCCATGACTGACCAAAAATAAATAAATAAATAAAAGCTGGATGTAGGGTCTTAACAATTTGTCTTGTGAGTCTGGTGAACATGAAAGTTTGAAAACTACGTGTAATTTTGATCCCAACAACTCTCTCCTCAATCCCAATGAAGTTTGTAAACAAAACTTTGTGGTTATGGGCTGAAAAATATACCCTGTCCTCTGAGGCATATATATCTCTTATTTCATCATCTGATTCAAACTTAACAGACCATGAATTTTAGACATTTTATGACAACTGGAATCTAGGATTAGCAGCGGTTTGATGTCCTAAAAGTCCCTTCCATAATTAAAACCAAAAGCTCTTCAACATCCCTTTTGGAGTACATAAAAAGTAATTTTTGGACTCAATATACTTGTTTGGGAGTTTAAATTGACCCATGATGCAATGGCTCGATTAGATCTCAAATATATACCTCCCTAAATTACAAAGATTTCATCTCTCAGGAAAATCCTCTCAAACACACGGATGAGTGGCTGTGTCTACTCTATGGGACACAGGCCTTGCCATACATAGCTGGCTGGCAAGAGTAAGGAGACATCTTTTCCAAACCAGACCAAACAGGTATGTCTGTGTATAGAGAGCAATAGCAATCAGACATGAGCTGGCCCTTCACCTAGAAATACCAAGACCCCTTTGTCTTCTCAGCATCTCTCTGAATAAAGAGCCAGTCATAAAGTTCCTTTGTTTACTTGGTGTGTTTACAGTTCACTTTTTTGTGAGGTGCTGGTCCTAGCCTAGGACTTTACCTCAGGGCTTTGGTGCTGTTCTTAAGCTTTTTTGCTTAATACTAGTGCTCTATCAATTGAATCACAACTCTAACTTTTTGGTAGTTAATTTGAGAGAAGTGTCACACAGACTTTCTTGTCCAGGCTGACTTTGAACTGAGATCCTCAGATCTCAGCCTCCTGATCAGCTAGGATTATAAGCATGAACTACTTCTAACATATGTCTAACAAGTCAACACTGATTCTGACTTGATAAAACCGTGTGTGTGTGTGTGTGTGTGTGTGTGTGTGTGTGTGTGTGTGTGTGTGTGTGTGTGTGTGTGTGTGTGTGTGTGTGTGTGTGTGTGTGTGTGTGTGTGTGTGTGTGTGTGTGTGTGTGTGTGTGTGTATCTGTACTGCTTTGTGTTCTTGCTTGCCTTTTTTACTCAAGGCTGGCACTCTTCCACCACGTGAAACATAGCTTCCCTTCTGGCTTTTTGTTGGTTAACTGGATATAAAAGTCTCATAGGGTTTTCTGCCCAGGCTGGCTTCAAACTATAGTCCTCAGATTTCAGCCTCCTGAATAGCTAGGATTATAGGTTTGAGTCATAAGGACCAGTCATTCAACCAAACCTTATTATACTCAAAAATCACTATGGCAAAATTAGCAAGAAAAATACCTCAAATGTAATCTAGAGATCTGTCTATATTTTTAAAAAATTTAGATGATTACTATATGGAAAATGAACTATGCAATTTGTGGACAAGGATGTGAGGGGAAAACTGGGATAAAGTGAAGGGGTGACATGAAATGATAACCCCACTGTGTAACACCTTAACAACAAAATTATATTTAAAGATATTAAATGAGAGGATATGAGACTAGCCTTAGGCTTAGTTAGAAAGGATAACATGTTGATAAATTTAGATTTGGAATCTATCACAACTTATTTTCTTTAAGGAAATAATGAAACATAGATTACTGCTTGCTGAGTTCACTTCTCTGTGATAAAGTCACCATATTCACTATTTATAAAACAGACTGACAAATTTTTGTCTTAGGTTTCAAGAAGGGAAGACTTTTGCCAACATAACAACACATATTCTCAGCTATTTACTTCAGAGTTTAGCAAATATGAGACAAACTACAAGCATTATTAATTCCACCTTGAAAAATCATCAACCCATCTTTCTTCACCCCAGTTACTTGCCCAAAAACTTTTCAGGACAATCCTTCAAAATCCAACACCAGCTTTATTCTTCAATCTAAGATTTTCTAAAAGGTAACAAGCATGTCGGGGCACCAATGGCTCTTGTCTGGAATCAGAGATCTGAGAGATCATGTTTCAAAGCCAAGCTGTGCAGTAAAGTCCATGAGACTCATCTCTAACTACCAAAAAGCTGGGAAGTGGAGTGATAGCTCAAGTGGTAGAGTGCTAGCCTTGAGCAAAAATATGTCAGGCCCTGAGTTGAAGCCCAAGGCACTTAAAAAAAAAAAAAAAAAAAAAGGAACAGTATGTTCCAGCTTTCCTGGATACAGAAGAAATGGGATCAAATAGGAAACTATGTCCACAACAGATTATGCATCTAAACAATAAAAAGGAAAAAAAGAACCCAACAACAACAACAGTAGGGGTAAGGATACATGGGTTCTACCTCCACGGATGAGAAAAACTGAAGTACAAGTTGACACTGTCGCATTCACAGAACCCTGCTCGTTCCCCACACAACATTCACCACACTTATTAGTTTAGATCCCTTCAAAATCCTAAATTCATCCAAAAATCATAAATGCATCCCTCATTGTATCCCAAAAGCCTGGGAGATCTTACGTGGGGAGACTTGGAGGGATTTGGGAGGATGGATTTGAACCTAGGATCTCCAGGTGCTAGGCAAGTGCTCTTACCACTGAGCTGTATTCCCACCTCTGAATATCCTTGCATGGACTAGTGCATGCATATAAGATCTAGTGAGCAAAATTAGTAACATGGAGAATACACAAAGTATTTTGTCTTACTGAATGAGCTAATGAGGTAAATGATTATAGACAGATTGATTTTTATATACACAGAGAGTCATGTATATACATGACATTTTTAAAGTTAGTAGGGAAAGCAGGTATGGCTGTATATCTTGTAATCTCAGCACTGGAGAGACTGAGACAGGAGGATTGAGAGTTCACTGCACATTAAGAGTTGTTTTAAAACAGACTCAAAAATCAGTGGTGGTAGTGAACCCAAAGGCAAAAGCAATGTTTACATATTCAGAAACCAATGTTTTTTCTTTCAGAAATGAGAAAAATGTACATACATCTATAAGTGAGAAGACAAACATTGGCCTCAGGATGAACAAATTTAAAATTATTCTAGGGAGAACAACTGACACCTGTACAGATCGTTCTGAAGAACCATGAGTAGCCCAGCAGGGTTCCAGAGCAGAAGAGAGACCCTTTGGTTGTCAAAGGAAGTATGGCAAGTTACCATGGGGAAATTAGGTGACAAGAGATGAAACCAGAACTAAAGATGATCACATAGTGAAAGATAACAAGCCAACGTATCTAGTTTCTACTAGTCATTTTACTTACATGAAAGCAACCAACTTTCTAATTGTTTATAGTCGTCACAGAAAAAGGCGAGTAAGGATAAACTCACCAATGTACCTAAGTATCCTTTTTTTTTCAATAAAAGAATTTGGTACAGATCAAGAAAAATTAAGTGCTTATTTTAGATATCAAAGTAATAATGAAATCAAGATGCCTGGATAGATACTAAAATGGCAACCAGCAAGGTAGAAGAATAAAAACTCAACTTTTTTCCTCAATCCTACACTTCATTGACATGACCAAACTTGTTTCAAACTGTCATAACTCTCTAAATGGTTTTTCTTCCTGCATTTCTCTTTATCACTTCTTCTTTCATCCCCTTATAACAAAACTTTCTGATAACTTAGTACTTATCTACTCTCTTCTCAACTACAATAGGCCCCAAGTTGACTTCTGGGTACATGAAATGACAGATGCTATGACAGGGAAACATCTGGCTGAAGACTAGTGAGAAAGTAGTAAAAATCATTAGAAAATATAATGAGTTTAAGATTCTGTATAATCATGAAAGATGACAGACTATTACTTAAATTGACCTGAGGAATGATGATAGCTATCAACATAGAAAACTTGCAGCACAGAAAAACTTCTGGCTAATTGTTTAGGTATGGCAATTTTAAGATTTCAAATACCTGTACCTTGAACTACTGGAAATAGATTAAAAGAATAAAAAACTTCACACACAGTAAAATTAACCCTTCTATAGTATATTTTTCTAAGTGTAACCAAATAATCTGTAATTAGGACCATAATAAAGGTATACAAAAATTATACTGCTCCCCCGGAGGCCTCCAATGGCCCTGTTCTCTTTTTTCTATCTCTAATCTTGCCTTCTCTTGAATATCATATAAACGATCATAATAATCATATAAAACATCATAACAACTTTGAAATCTAGCTTCTTTTACTGAGCACAATGTATTTGAGATTAGTATTTGTTTCATGTATCAGTATCAGTTTGTTCCTTGCTGTTAAGAAGTATCCATCCTATGGATTGGACGTACCAAGTTTATCCATTCAGTAGAAGGAAGACATCTAGGTTGTTTCAGCTCTTGACAATCACAAATAAGCCTTGTATAAGCATCTGTGCACAGACTTTGAGTCAGCATAATTGCAAGTAAATGGGAATATTTACATATATTTCTGAATGTCTTATTTTTCATCATTAACTTCATCAGTAGATGCATGGCAGTTTCCTATTAAAAAGAAACTCCACCTTAGCTGTGATGCTGACCTGTAATCCTAGCTACTTAGGAGGCTGAGATCTGAGGATTGTGGTTGGAAGTCAGTCTGGGCAGGAAAGTTCATGAGACTCTTATTCCCAATTAAGTACCCCCAAAGCCCTAAGAAGAGCTATGGCTCAAGTGGTAAAGTGCTAGCTTGAGCAAAAAAAGCTCAGGGACAGCATCCAAGTCCTGAGTTCAAGCCCCTACGACCAGCATGCACACATGAACACGTACATACACCCTACCTTTAATCACTTTCAAAGTGGTAATTTGTTTTATAAGCCTGAATTTTCTTTTTTTTTTCATCTCTTTAAAAAGTTTATATGAATATCCAGTCAAAACCAACAGGGTATCTCTCTTGAAATGTAATCTCTATGGATTCCAAGTAGACCACAGGCTGCACACTGTCTTGGAATGTCCTCAGAAGGCTCTGTCATTAAACAGGTAACAGAGTAAAAACCTCAGAGTCCTTTCTTTCAAATGGAAGAGGAAACACAGGAACAGAAGGAACTACTCAAACTTCGTCTTCTTTCCTTGTGGTTTGAAGTCTCCACCTCTTCCTCCTCCCCTATAAGCCTGAATTTTCATATGTGGGATTTACTTAAAATGTGGATGCACTATACTGGTAAATACAAACTCTTCATTTACTCACTGACATAAACCTTTAAACACTGCATATCCCTTATTAACCACATTATGGAATTAAGCTGCAATTCAGATGTTTTACTCATAAACGAGAGGTACTAAAGTTCAACCTTTCTAAATATCATCATATACCTCATCTCATTTCATAGTTGCAATCAAGTGAGGTCAGTGTTAGGTGTTGTAAACAACTTGAAAACTGGAACATAATGAAGATAATGAGTAACATGCCTGAAGTCAAGCAGTTAAAGAGAGATAGGCCCAAACATCTAAGTATGCTTGTCTCAAACATCATGATCTCTCCATTGCATCTAGGGACCACACACACCCCTATGTAACTTTCATGGCTATTTGCAGATTGGAATTAAACAGACTTTTAGAAGCTCCTAATGACTACCCCACATGTTACTATACAAGAAAAAAAAATTTTTTTTAATATGAGTACAAGTTAAAAATATAAATGTTTTAAGTATTGGGTTTCCATTTTAAACCTTCTAAGACAAGACAGTTATATAACCTATATTGGTAGTGTTCAATGATAACTACAGGATCTCTATAATAAACTGGAAATCTGATCATTTAGCTTACTTCCACATTCAAAAGGCATAGACTATTAGCATGCTGGTATGAAAACCATACATTGTACTAGCAGGAATGACTATCACAGACATTAGCAGGATTCAATTTCCCTGTAAGCATTCCATTTCTATTGGAAGTTCTATTTACACATTGACCTAGAAGTTAAGAATTAACTTCTTGTACTGACTCTTATACTGTCAAAATTACAACTGCAGATGGGAAACACATTCTTGTAGGTCTAAATAGAGATGTCAAGCATCACTAACCTATCTTCTATCTTCTTACCTCCTTAAAGACAACCTTAGTTAATATCACAGATGAGTTGAAATTTGTTAAAATTGTTTTGGAAATGGGAGGAGGGAAAGGAGAGTGATACAGTGTTGAGATTTTTTTTTTGGAATATACCATAAACATGTGTGGAATTATAACATCCCCCACCCGCATAACTAATGTAACCTAATTGTTCCAATTCTGTTAATTCCTTGGGTTGAAAGTCCCTTGCTTGCATAATTCTGTAGCATAGTAAAACTCAGGTAGGAATATGTCAGATGCATTTAAAAGGGCTGGGCTTTAAAAGGTATTGTAACTTCTAAAAGATTATTGCACCTTTGAACTAATATTGCAGCTATTAACATCTAACGGCTCAAATTTCACAGTCCAACACTCTCATCAACCCAAGGCTGAAAGGTTATTATCAATGGCTCTGGTATAAAATTACTTGCGTAAGAAATAAAAGTACACTTAAAAATACAATTCAGACTGCCTTATCAAAAAGAAGGTAATTCAAGAATTAGATAAATTTAGTGGAAATTCTGAAACTTTGTGTCTCTTGTTTGGGTAGTTGTTTATATATTTTTAAAATGTTTTACAGCTCCCTTGGCATTCAAACCAGTCAACATTTGAAGAATGTTCCATTTCTCTGAAAAAGTCTTTAGAAGAAAACTAGCCATGAACTAGAACTACTCCACTACCAAACAAAAGGATTTAGTTTGATTATGATGGCTAGGAATAAAATAAAAATTATTTTTAGTATAAGAAAAAGAAATGACTAACCCAATTATGGAAATCATGATTTGCTAGGAAACTATTACTGAATAGTTCTTAACTAAGTCTTAAGGCTCCTAAAGACTCATTCAATATATTTCTTTACCATCTCTGAAAAATAATTTTTCATGTCTTTCATAGGGACATTAGATAAAATAGGTTTCAAGGAAGAGACAAAAAACTTTTTTCCAGAATAAGACATAAAACAGTGAAAACAAAATTGTTTATTTTCCATGAGATTAAAAAAAATCTAAATACACAAACTATTTAGTCTAAATATGAGTAGTCTAGAATATAAAATATGTGTAGTCTACAATATGTATAGTTGGTCATACTGTACGTAACAGATGTATATCCAAAACTCATTATTCTCCAGTCTGACTAGATCATAAAGTCCTGGGAAGCTTATAAAAACATAATTTCCTAATGAGGAAGGCTAAATGAACCCTGTGGTATTGAACTGGAATGGGATCTCATGGTTTACAAATATATATCTAGGTAAGTACACACATACTTGTGCTTGGGAGAATATTTATTTAAATCTCTCCTGATAAGAGGATCTATAACCATGGACACTTCCAAAGTAAGGAAACTATCTAGAGCTCAAATCTTAGTTTCCATATAATATTTCTGCAATAAAAAGGAGCAAGGCCTTGTTCCTGGAGAAGTAGTTTTACCAGGTCTGAGGGCAGTAAAACACAAGTTGCTGCTAGACTATTTTGCAGTGCAGGATACTACCAAAATACTCAAAATCACAAGAATAGGGCATGTGAATTACAGGGACATGAGAATTAATATAAAAGAAGTCCAAATGGCTAAACCTTGAACAAGTTGAGCAACAAAGATGAAAGAGAATAAGGCAAATATTAATGAATTTACACTGTTGTAAATGAGTAAGTGAGCCAAGAAGGGACTTTAATTTAAAGATAAATTCCAATTCAGAACTGAAGAAAGAATAAACTGAAACTAGAAAATCACTATTAGAAAACACAATAATAGTAAGAAAGGTCCATGAACAGATGTTAAAAACAGAGGGTAAGCTGGGCACTAGCAGTTCAAGCCTGTAGTCCGAATGACTCAGGAGGCTGAAGGATGACAGTTTAAAATGCCAGTCTGGGCAAAAAAGATTCAAGACTCTCTCTCCAATTATTACCTGCAAAAGAGCAGGGTTGGAAGCATGATGCAAGTGGCAGAACACAGCTGAGAAATAAGCAGACTAAGAGCAAAGCTCTGAGTTCAAAACCTACTACTGTCAAAAAATAAAGAGGACAAAAGTTTGAGAATGTTCAGACAGCTTGTTTCTCCTCAAACTATTCTCCCCAAAACTCTCAATTCATTACAGAAAAGGAAAGTAGTATTTCATGTGCATAGGAGAAATCTGTACCTATAGAAACTTGCATCATCAAATAATGAAGAGAAATTTCACCAGTAATAAAACATATATTCTTATATGACCTCTTGAAAATGACACATTGAATAGGCCACAGATGGCTCACAGATGTAATCTTAACCACTCAGGATGTTGAGACCTGGAGGATAGTGGCTTGAAGCCAGCCATAAGCAAGAAAACCTAGCAAGAGCATGAGGCCTTAGTTTCAAGCCATGGAACCAGCCCAAAAATACAAAACCAAAAAGAAAGTCCGTGTTTAAGCCTCATTATCTGCCCCGAAATACATTAGTTCTGTTTTCACAAAAAAAATATATACAACCTCCATCTAATTATGAGACAACACTAAACAAATCCAAAGAGAGGATAACTGCATCTAATCAGTATTCAATATAATGTCAAGATCAGGAAAGATTAAAGGAAAGATTATCATAGATTGGAAGAAACTGAGGACACAGGAAAACTGAAGAGGTGAGATGCTAGATTCGATTCTGAAACAGAATAGGGACTTCTCCAAAAAGTATCTTTAAAAGGCTGTAGTTTTGTTCTAAAAAGAAAATGTAATTCTTGGGCCCCCTAATTGCCTCAGTTTGTCTGGGAAAAATCTGTGTATCCTAACCAAAGCTCAGGTTCCAGTGTTCAGAGTTAAGAATCACTATTCTTAGGAACCACTTTTCATCCATGTCTGGCTGTACATTAGAGAAATCCTGATGATCATACCTTCCCCAAAGTGTTACAGGTACAAATACTTTTCCTGAAGTCCCCAAGTCACCCTAAAACGTCAGTAATTTCAAGCTGATGACAAGAAGCAAGTGGATCAATTCTAAAATTCTTACATTTTCACAGGGACTGTTCCTTTCTGCCTCACTCACCAACAGAATTATTTCTTCCAATAGGATTTCAATTGAAATCTATGACTATAGTATCATCCTTTCTTAGAATAAGAAAAACAAAAGTGACAAATGACTTCTATAATCTTAGCTACTACAGCCCCTTGACCCAGCAGAAAGAAGATAGCCTCTTATTTGCAGTTGAATAGGGTTCAGGTAAGTCTGAGCATGTGATAACATTCTAGAGATCATAACTTTAGATTGATTCACCTCTTTCCTCCATTCTTCTGAGTGTCAAGGCAACTCAGGTAGCCTCAAACTCATAATTCTCTTGCTTCAGGCTTCCAAGTGCTGGAATTACAAGAGTTCACCAACACCCTGGCACTAGGCAGATTTCCCAGATAAATAGGAGTTAATGATAAGATAGTACACCAAAGGCACACGAAGTTTTAAACATGATTTCATTACAGAGCTAAAACAATACTTTCACAAATAACTACAAAGTAATAACACTTTTCAGAGTTTTAGCAAGGCCTTATTTTAGTGTATCAGAGTTAAAGTAGGGAGAAACAGAGAGAGAAACATTTCCTGTCCCCCAGGCAGGAAAAGAGAGTTAAAGACTCGTTCATAGCCAGCCCAGGCAGGAAATTCTGTGAGACTCTTATCTCCAATAAACCACTAGAAAACTGGAAATGGCACTGTGGCTCAAGTGGTAGAGTGCTAGGCTTGAGCTGAAGAGCGCAAGGACAGCGCCCAAGTCCAGAGTTCAAGCCCCAAGACCACCACCACCACCACCACCACCAACAACAACAACAACAAAACTAACAAGTAATTCAGATATATTAGTAAATGTATCTATCAGACTCAGTTGTAGGACAGTATATTTGCTGAAGAGAATTTTGTTTCCTTCAAACTGAAAGGGTTAGCCACATACTGCACAGTCTCTTGGAGGCAGATACATACCTGCATAACTAAGATATCTCTAAGTCTTTCCTCATTGAAACTAGTTAAAGAAATAAATATAAAAATGAACAATAATTTCAGCCTGGTGCTGGCAGCTATCATCCTAGCTAGGAGGCTAAGATCTGGAGGATTGCAGTTCAAAGTCAGAATAGGCACAAAAAGTCCCAAAGATTCCAATTCCAAAATAACCAACAAAAAGCTGGGCTGGATGTACCCACTCAAGTGGTAGTTCACTATTCAAGCAAGTAAACCAAATGAGTGGGAGGCCCTGAATTCAAAACCTAGTAACACACATGCACACACACACACAGAGTAATTCTCAAGCAGTCTAGATATATTCATTGCTACATTCAAAGCCACAATGCTACTCAAAGCCACATTCCCCCAAATCCGAGTGCATCCATGGGATTACTATTAAAAGAAACAAACATGCTAGAAAAACAGATTTTAAGAGAACATATTTCCCCAAACCACCTAACTAGTAACATCCCCAGCCTGTGTGACTCCAGGCTCAATCAATCTCACTGGGTTTTCAAGTTGTTAGTACACGGTGACTCCTGGCTAGAGATCCCATCAAAGCTTCCTGTATGCTCTGTATTACCTCAGATTTCAGGGGTTAGGAGTCAGTACTCACAGCTAGGTGGCTAGAGCAGCAGCACCCCTCTGAAAATCCAAAGGTATGGAAGGATATGTCCATTATCCTCAAACTCATCACAAGTGATATAAGTATGGAGAGAGAAAACCAAAAAAATGTTGAAAATGGAACTCATAAAAAAATCTCAAAGGTTTGGTGAAACTTGGCCCTTATGCAGCAAAGGAGGAGGTAATTCTTGCCTCCTTGTTCTAGGACTCAGAACTCAGGCTAGTTGAGCTCTATAGCTAATTAGGAGGCAGTTGCATTTAATAACCTTATTTTGGTGAAGAAATAAAAATCTACTCAATTAAATATTTAATGAATTTTGTGAACACTATCCAAGCTAGACTGGAGGAATGTGATTTGTTATGAGTCTGTTAAGCTAGCATTCTTCTAGGATTTCAGGAAGGAATGAGTAAATAACTATGTGCTAAAGTTGGAGTCTCATCAACCCACTTAAGAAGTCCAGATGGACTCAGGGTTTCCTAACTTACTTATAAAGCACACTGTCTCATGTCATGAGCCCTGGCCAACAGAACAGTGTGTCTTGCTCCCTTCTACCACTGGTTAAGATGATTAAATCTGTTGAGCTAGCTGGGTACTGGTGGCTCATTCCTGTAATCCTAGCTACTCAGGAGGCCAAGATCTGAGGATTGCAGTTAAAAGCCAGTCCAAGCAGGAAAGTCTGTTGAGACTTGTGTCTCCAATAAACTACCAAAAAGCTGTTAGTGAATCTATGACTCAAGTGCTAGAGTGTTAGCCTTATGCAAAAAAAAAAAAAAAAGCTCAAGGGCAGCAACCAGGGCCCTGAGTTCAAGCCACATGGACCAGCACCCACCCCCTGCGCTCTCTTGTGCTCTCTTGCGCTCTCTCTCTCTCTCTCTCTCTCACACACACACACACACACACACACACACACACACACGCAGGCACACATGCACGCACACACACACATATATTGTTGAGCTTTTTGGAGTCAACCAGTGGAGCTCAGGTCCTTTGATAGAGTAGAAATAGGAATTCTGAGGAGCACTATCCCTAGCAGGTGCTACACCTTGCAGCTGGCAAGGATAAGAAGACCAACACCAAGTCTTACTGCTAAGAACACAACTGGGCAACCTCTGTCAGTGCCTATGGCTGTTTCTAACCTGAGAACAGCTAGTTGGGCTTTAGAATCCTCTGTAGCTCTAAACTGCTAAAAGATTCTGGAACACCTCTTAGGATATGCGTTTATCCAAGAATTCCTGTATCACATTCTGGTCTAGCAAAAGAAACACACACACACACACACACACACACACACACACACACACACACACACACACACACACACACACACACACACACACACACACACACACACACACACACACACACACACACACACACACACACACACACACACGGAAACACACACACGGAAACACACACACACACACACACACACACACACACACACACACACACACACACACACACACACACACACACACACACACACACACACACCCAATAAGCAAGGTAATTTAAAAGAAACAGAGGGAAAATAAAGCCAATATATTACTTTAGAACTCCAGGGTAACTGAACATAGCTTATATAGTTCAACCTCACTTATCCTTTAACCTACACAATGAATTCTCTTGTTTAAAAAAATAGATTTAAAAAATTCCCAATTTCTAACAAAGCACAGAAATCTTCTCACTTTTTAAAGTCATTAGATTTTATACACTTTGAACACATAAGACCATGAAGAAGGAGGTCCTTTCAAAACTGTCACCTCCCAAAATGTGACTTGTAATGAATGTTTGGGTCAGAGGAAGTAGGATTCTACCTCTCACTATACATACTGTTATAAAGTTAAACTTTAACATAGTCATTACAGCTTACTAAGCAGATATCTAATCTAGTATCCTAACCACTAGCCATTCAGAAATTCATGCTCCTCTAGGGGCCGGTCATGACTCATGGAACGTCAAAGATCTAACAGTAGCATAAAGGAGAACTGTTAATAAAATGCAGTCTAAGCACACAGCCCTAGATATTTCTCTGGAAAACACCAACAATATCTTAAGAGTTTCTTTTTCTGGTAGACAGTTTGTGTGTGCTGGTGCTACTAAGTAAATTCTTTCATACAGAAATCAGTTTATTCCACATTCTCCTTTCTTTTATAGTTTTGTTAGAAGAGTATAAAAATCCATCTGCATATAAACTCTGTACTAAAATGGAGATTTCAAAAGCAAACTGTCTCCCTCACTAGCACCTTCCATTCATATTCAAACAATTAGTATTCTGGAAGTCTGAATAGTAGACCTAAAACTACAGACTCCCAAAAGCACACAGGAAGTGGTAATATCTCTAAAGATGACAATAAAAATTATATATATTTAAAACTAAAAAATCAACCAGATCTTAGAAATAGTCTAACGTTTTTGGTTTTGTTGATTTAACATTTTCATAAAATATCTGTCCTTAATTTTCTAAAATGTTTAAAGCTTTTAAAATAGGCATTTACTTTGTATTATTTTTATAAGAAAGATTCCAGGGGCTGGGAAGGTGGCTCAGTGGTAGAGCGCTTGCCTTGCATGCCTGAGGCCCTGGGTTCGATTCCTCACCACCACATAAGCAAAAAGAAAAAAGCTGGAAGTGGTGCTGTGGCTCAAGTGGTAGAGCGCTAGCCTTAAACTGAAGAGCTGAGGGACAGCGCCCAGGCCCAGAGTTCAGGCCCCATGACCGGACCCCCCCCCCCAAAAAAAATCCATAGGGAACATTATATTCTGTGATTAAATAAAAAGTCATCTCATTTAGTTTCCTTAACGCAGTCTTTTGGAACTCAAACTAAAGTTATATGACATGTTCTGTTTTGTGTGTTATAACAAAACTAAATAGGCTGGGAATGTGGCTTAGTGGTAGAGTGCTTGCTAGAATGCATGAAGCCCTGGGTTTGATTCCCTCAGTACCACATAAACAGAAAAAGCTGGAAGTGGCACTGTAGCTCAAGTGGTAGAGTGCTAGTCTTGAGCAAGACAAGCTCAGGGACCATGTCCAGGTCCTAAGTTCAAGCCCCAAGACTGGAAAAAAACAAAAACCCTGTAAATTAAAAAAAAAAATCAGGGCTAGGGATGTAGCTCAATGGAGCACTTGCCTAGCAAACACAGGTCCTGGTGTCCTACAGAAAATTTTCAGACTATTTCTATTTTCCCCACACATTTCAAGCTTGCAATCTTTTTTGGTTTTCTTTACAATCACATAAGTATTGTCTATTATTCATCCAAATAAAATGTCTGTTTCAAAATATGAATTTGGCCTTCAAAGATTTTGGCTAAGACAGTAAATTTGAAGGACTTTAAAATTGACTTTTAAACCGTATCTACACAAAGATGTAAAGAGAATATGAAGAGAGATACATCACTTTGAAACCTAGATTTCAAAAATTCTAAATCAATTTTTTTTCTAGGCAAAAAGTTATTTGTTAAGTAACAGGAAAAGATAGAAAGGTATAGCATAGATTCAATTAGAAAGGTCAGGTAGTCAAAGATTGATGTTCCATATGCATTTGAAAATTAGTAAATTTACTATAACATTACATCTCAAAAGAAAACACATTAGCTGCTTTAGTTTGGTAGGTTTCCCTATCTCTCTTTATTGGTACCCTGTCTGAACATGCAAGCAAACAAACCAGGCATGTGGGGATGGGACTCACCAGGATATTAGGAGGAGCCTTGCCATGGTAAACACCTGGAGTTCTATTTAATGAGCTTTCCTGAACCTTCTCTTCTTCACTATCATCTTCTAAGTAAAACATCTTAAAATTGAAGAAGCTTGTAAAGCGTATCTCTTTACAGCAATGAAGACCTCATCAAAACAGAAAGCAGCTCTGCTGACAAACTGAATGCTGTTTGCAGACAGAAATATGGGTAAAACTGAAAGGAAATGATTCTTTAAAAAAAAAAAAAAAGCAATGCATACACAACTTACCAATGAGATTTGCTCAAAATGCCTCAACCCCTTCTCTCTGAGGAGATAAGCAAAGGCATGAGATAGGTTGTGCCATGTGTTTACACTGATAGGTACCAAGTCCTGCCCAATCATATGATGGTCCTGCAGCTGTCATCACACAAACACGGATTGAGTTAATGATTTCTTGAACCAATTACATCGTCATTTTCAGAAATAAAAACATGTACAAATATGGAGAAATAGTCTTATGTAAACTAATCATGCAAGGGAAATAATTTACATGCATTTTCTGAGCATCAGTGAGCTTCCCAAAGTCAGCCTGGTTACATATGCTTTGTACATCCCCCAAACACTAAATATTTTTACTTCATACTGGTACAACCTTATATTTTTCACAGATGTGTCAGATATATTGCTCAGCACTGTAAACAAAATTTATAACACTTCCACAGTATGACAACACTTCTTCACCAATATTCCCAGTATTTTCTTGCCAGTTTTCAGAAAGTAACTTCACCTAAATTTTTCTAAAAGCCTAAAATACTTTCAACTCACATGGACAAAATATTAGATTTTTAAGTTAAAATTTTCATTATTTTATTTTGGGTTAAAATATATTTTGTAAAGCTGCCAAATTGCTATTTGTAATAAATAGCACAATCTTTTGTGCCTATTGAGAATTTGTAAGCTATAGTGTGCTCTGAGTATAAAATACCCACTGGAGGGGCTGGGAAGATGGCTCAGTGGTAGAGCGCTTGCCTTGCATGCATGAGGCCCTAGGTTCGATTCCTCAGCACCACATAAGCAAAAAGAAAAAAGCCGGAAGTGGTGCTGTGGCTCAAGTGGTAGAGCGCTAGCCTTGAGCTGAAGAGCTGCCCAGGCCCAGAGTTCAGGCCCATGACCAGACCCCCCCCCCAAAAAAAAAAAAATACCCACTGGAGCTTGAAGACTTGTATGAAAAAGAAAGTGAAATTGTTACATATAGATTTATAATATGTAATAGATATATAAATAGATAAATGTATATAAATATACATATATGTATGTTGAAATAATATTTTGGATATACTAGGCTAGGATACTACAATTAATGTCTATTGTTTCCTACTTTTTTTGTTTGTATGCTGGTTCCTGGGCTTCCTTTGCTTAAAGCTAGTGCTCTACCAACCACTTGACTCATAGCTCCACTTCCAGCTTTGGGTTAGTTTATTAAAAATAAAAGAGTACCACATAATGATGACTAGGATTGTGAAGATTAAAAGGTGTTTGTGACTTTTTTAAAAATTAAAAAAAAAGAGTATCACAGACTTTCCTTCCTGGGCTGCCTTCAAACTATGATCCTCAGATCTTATCTTAGCCTCCTGAGTAGCTAGGAATATAGGCATGAGCCATCATTGCCTAGTTGTTTCCTAATTTTTAAAACATAAAAATTGAAAATTGAAAATTATACATGTAAGCTCCCACTAGATTTCTAATGAGTAGTACTGCTCTAGGGCCTTGAGGCAATTTTCAGGGCAAGGGACAGAGGAAGGATACTCTGGCAAAGTTTGGCCTATTGAAGAACTAACAATATTATACACCATCCCATGAAAGTACGTAACTCGCCAATTATTTATTGATCAACACACATTTAATGAAACTTTTTTTCTATCTCTAAGCTACCAAATGTCTGGCCAAGCAAGGGGAAATGGTAATTTACCACCAAGATGCAAATAATGTGTTAAGGGGAAGTTTAAAAAACATTTCACCAAAATTCAAAATAGAAAAACTTGTTTTGTGTTAAACAAAATTTCCCTGCTTGCTGTTCAGTCTTCCAGATAGTAATGAGAACCTGAGGTACACTGAAGTATTCAGATTCTCTTGTAACATAACTATATATACATCACATACACATATTCCTCCTTTCAAAGGAGGTGACAGATTTTTATGGGCTAAATATGATGCTGCATATATAAAAATGTAAACCTCTTCCTCCATGACCTGCTGCAATTCTGGAGCCCTGGCATCACAGGGTATAGTTAATAAAGCTCTCATACTAGGGAAAAAGAGGGGCTAGTGGGGAAAAAGAGGGGTAGGAGAAATGAGAGGTCAAGGAAAAATAGGAGCGAACAAAATAGAGAGATTAAGAGGAGTTAAGAACATGAAGAAAAGGCATGCAAAGTCAGAGGCATAGGAAATAAATGTGGAGGAGATATTCAGGAGAGAGTAGAAGAAAATTAAGTAGGATATGAGATGGAAAGAAAAAGAAAACCCTCATCCTTATCAATTTTAAATATGAGAAAACTGAGGTTCATAAAGAGTTCAGGCAATAGCTAGAGGTCACCTAGCAAAGGTTAGCAAAGGTGCCCAAACAAGAGTCCTCCCCATGTCTCACTCAGTGTGTATTTTCATTTTGCCAAATTGAGATTTAGAGACAATATGCTAGAGGCAGTGGGAGGCAGCTGACAAGAAACCAGAGGAAAGGTCTAACAGGTGAAAACTGGTGGAGATCCAGCAGGGCAGAGTGCAATGGGTACAAACTCTGTTTGGCCAATGTTCACCTCTTACACAACAAGGCGGCTCCTGGGCAGCCATGAGTTTCCTACCCATCTTGGTATTGTATCATTGTTTTGTTGGTGGTGACTCACAAAATGTCCTGTCTATAACCAGGGAGTCATCAGAGGTCATCTGAAATACCTACTTGCTTCTAGGCACACAACTTCAGCTTCCCTGTGGTAACCTGGGCACTCTTCCGACCTGGGACCTTTTGTTTTTGTTCTGGCCTCCCAATTGGGTGGTGACACTTTTTAGTCTTGGTCAATGGTAAAATCACAAACCAAAAAAAATTCAATCATCTATGATTTCCTAAGAAAAAATAAAAATGATTTACTACTAAACTCTACAGGCTAATATAAAAAGTAAATGGAGCTGGGCACCTGTCATCCCAGTTACTCAGGAGTCTAAAGTCTGAGGATTCCAGTTCAAAGCCAGACTGGGCAGGAAAGTCCATGAGACTCTAATCTCCAATTAACCACTAAAAGCCAGAAATAGAGCTGTGGCTCAAGTGGTAGAGTGCTATCCTTGAACAAAAAAGCTCAGGGATAACATCTGGGTCCTGAGTTCAGACCCAAAACTAGCACACACACACAAAAGTAAATGGCTGAATATTGAAAAAAATGACTTTTTACTGCTATATAGCATCATCTAAGTTTTTTGTTTTAAATCAGGGGATTTATCTTTCCTAGGTGGGCAGAGATAACCTTCCCACTGTACCTTGCTCTTTGATGATCTTGAAAATGGTTAGGCTCGCTGGTAGAGGTAGGCAGAAGAGGAAGCAGAAGGATTGGTGAAATCTGAGCTAAGCCTGGGCTACCCATAAAACGGTCTCAAAACAAACGATCAAGGGAAAAGAAGTGCATGGTGGTCTTTTCAAGATGTACACCTTTAAAAGATAATCTGGCTTAAAGAAACAAAATTAAATGCCAGTTATGAGAATAAAAATCTTGTTCAGATTCTGCAAGTGATAATGCTACCAAGTGAAATACATACCCCTCCCCAAAAATATATGACTAGCTGTAAAGGGCTTGATAAGAAAACAATTATTTAGCTGGGTACCAGTGGCTCACACCTGTAATCCTAGCTATTCAGGAGACTGAGATCTGAGGATAGTGGTTCAAAGCCAGCCCGGGCAGCAAAGTCCATGAGACTCTTATCTCCAGTTAACCACCAGAAAACCGAAGTAGCACTGTAGCTCAAATGGTAGAGCACTAGCATTGAGCTGAAGAGCTGAAAGACAGCGCCCAGGCCCAAAGTTCAAGCCCCATGACCAACAAAAAAACAAACAACAAAAAACCAATTATTTAAAATTTCCTTGCCTAAGGTATGGAAGGTATGGGAACAGCTTAGATGTCCCTCAATGGGTGAATGGATCAAGAAAATGTGATATATATATATATATATATATATATATTTATCAATTAGAATATTACATCATTTACAAAGAAAGTGACAGATTCAGAAAAAAAATTATGTTAAGTGAAATTAAGTCAGGCCCAGAGTGACAAAGGACTTATGTTTTCCCTCATATGTGGAAGCTAGAAGTAATTTATAAATGTATAAGCAAACACATACAGGGTTGTATGTGAGTACACAAAGACGTATTAATCACAGTACAGTATTTGCAGGAGAGAATTCACATGGTGTAATTCCTTAGAAAATTTTATAGTCCAAAAAAAGAAAACCAGGAACTAGATATTTGAAGGGTAGGGAAGGGGACTTAAGGGAAGAGGAATACAGGAAGAAAGAAAGGAAGGTAAGGGCAGAATGCAGTCGTTATATTCAATGTATCATATGAAACTTAAGAAAATTGAAGGGATGAGTTGGGAAGAATCGAAAAAACATGATGAAAGGGGTGACATTGATTAAGACACACTGTACTTACAAACTGATTTGTTAAATGGTAATTCTTTTGTTGAAGATAGTGAAAACATAATTTAAAAAAGAAACATTTAAAATAGTTTTAAACTTCCTTGCCTGAAATTTGCACATGTGAAGTTGTGTTAACTTAGTTCAATAAAATGCTTTTATACTAGTACCCAAGTTGTGTCCATATTTCACCACAAAACATAACTATACTCTTCCTAGTGGTCAACTGTGGAATTGCAATGTTTTCTTCTGAATTAGCAATGAAGATGAGTTAAAAAATTCAGGATGAAATATTTTTAAAGATTGTTTTACATAATTTTCTAATCTCCATTGTAATTATTTTATAGTTTAAGGACTCATAACAAAAGGATCCACAAGAAAAAAGGACCACAAACATTTAAAACAATTTTCCTTTTATTAAAGCCACATGGTTCTGTCAGCTACACTAAAGCATATAAAGTATTTCTTGTTTTGTCACTATTGAAACTATGACAACCACCCAAAAGGGACTGCTACATTGAAAACCAAAAGGAAATTCCTCTACCATTCTCAGGTTGTTCAATGTAGTTTAATGGCTTATATATGAAGTTTTATCCAATTGGGTGACGGTGGCTCATGCCTATAATCGTAACTATTCAGGAGGCTGACAGGTGAGGATCATGGTTTGAAGCCAAAGACTCTTATCTCCAATTAATTACAAAAATAAAAACAAGTCAAAAATGGAACTATGGCTCAAGTGGTACAGCACTAGACTTGAGTTCAAGCCTGAGGACTGGCAAAAAATTAAGTTTTATCAAGTTCCCATGTTGTGTAATATCTTCACATAAATTCCAATGCTCAACAATACCTATTCCATTGAGCTGTGAATGAATAAGGAAATTCAGACACTTCTTTCCAGAAGTTAAAAAATAGGATCTCCTGAAGTCAGAGACCCATATTAAATTGACTCAAAGAATTTCTTTGAAGGCTCAGTTATCTTTAAAAATCAACACCTACCAAATTCAAGGGTAAATCTATCACATTTATTTATAAATTTATTACATTTATTTATTGTATGGCTTAGAATATCATTAGAAACTGGATGTAGGTATGCCAGCTTAAAGAGTCAGGCCCCCCCTAAAAACCTAATCCTTGCAACACAGATATTCTAAGTGAAGCATTCACCTAGAATTTTGAGATGAGCAAATAGGAGTTTCCTGGCTGAAGCAGTCATGTGTATCTGACCATTAAAAATCAAACAGCCCAATCCAGGATCAGAATAATTACAGCCTGATTGTCACAAATGCTGGTCAACATTTACAGAAAAATAAAGCCAAAAGAAGTATAGATGACAGTCTTTCTGATGGAAGCATAGAATTTCATTGTATATATATTTACCACATTTTCTTGACCCATTCATCTACTGAGGGGCATCTGGGTTGTAGCTATGTTAAATAATGCTATGATAAACATAGTTGTGCTGGTAGCTTTAGTGTGGCCTTGTTTGTGGTCATTTGGGAAATGCCCAGAAGTGGGATTGCTGGGTCATAGGGAAGCTCTATGAGGAACCTCCATACTGCTTTCCAGACTGGTTGAACAAGTTTACACTCCTACCAACAGTGTAGTAGGATTCTCTTTTGGCCACATCCCCTCCAGCATCTGTTATTAGATTTCTTGATTATAGTCATTCCAACTGGGGGGAGGTGGAATCTCAATGACACCAACCCATTTGTAAAGAAATGGAAGGACTTGGGAAAAAAATCGTATTAGGTGAAGTAAGTAAGACCCAAGAAAACATAGGTCCCATGGTCTCCCTTATTTATGTTAATATATATGTAGGATAATCTTAGTAGATGAATAGAATAGTTCAATAATTATGTACATATGACCACATAAGACGATGTTAAGCTAAATGAACTCCCAAAGACATGGACATGAGGTTTTTCTTTATTGTTGCTGTTCTCAATGTACTATGTGATTTCTTTTTTGTGTCTCCCCTCCCCTCCCCCACGATTTATCTCCTATTGTCACTGTGTTTGATTTTGGTATTATATATACATTTATCTGAACAAGGGAAGAGGAACAACAAAATGGTGAAACAAAGGGAGAACCAATGCAATACTCACAAGACATGTTGGAAATGATCTGTACAACTTGCGGAGGAATTGGGGGGAAGGAAACGGGGAAGAGGGAGAAAAATGAAGGAAGGGGTAAGAAGTTGGACAATAAATGTAATCACTACCTTACTTATGTAACTGTAACCCCTCTGTACATCACTTTGACAATAAAATTTAAAAAAAAAAAAAGAGGTGGAGAAAACCTCTACCCTGGAGTCTTGGCTACCTTATTTGGTGAGTTGCAGAGTTAACTTATTAATTGGGAAGAGAAAACCTATTGTTTCTTTTTAAATGTCTTTTTATTTTTGTATGTAGATCTTTGGACATACCATGACTGTACTCTTCCCCTTCAGCTACACCTCTATGCTCTCTATGCTTTCATTCCTTTTCTTCTTCAGCAATACTAGTAGACTCAGGAATTACCACTTGAGCCATACATACCAATTGTGTTTTTTTTTTAATGTTATTGTAAAGATGATGTACAGTGGGGTTACAATTACATGTCCAATGAGTACATTTCTTTTTGAATAGTGTAGCTTGTGGTTTTTTTTTCAAGGAGGGTCTGCATTTATAACTGGGCCAGCCTGGACAATAATTCTTCTATGTATGCTTCTCAAATAGCTGGGTAACACATGTGTACCAATGTGCCCTGTTTTTTATTACTTGAAATGGAGTCTCAAAAACTTTTACCTAGCTAGGTGTCAGCTGCTTACTCCTATAGTCCTAGCTACTAAGAAAACTGAGATCTGATGATCTGGGTTTAAAGATAACCCAGGCAGAAAAGTCCATGAGATTCTTATCTCTAATTACCCACTAAAGTTGTGGCTCAAGTGGTAGAGTGTCAGCTAAGGCACAGCACACAAGACCCTGAGTTCAAGCCCCCATTAGCTAGCAGACATACGAAGAACTTTTTGCCCAAAATGGCCTTGAACCACATTCCTTCCAAATCTCTGCCTTTTAAGCAGCTACAATTAACAGGTGTGAGCCACTGAATTAGGTAATTGTGTTTTGTTTTGTTTTTTTGTCGGTTGTGGGGCTTGAACTCCGGGCCTGGGTGCTGTTCCTCAGCTCTTCAGCTCAAGGCTAGCACTTCACCACTTGAGCCATAGAGCCACTTCTGGCTTTTTTCTGCTTACATGGTGCTGAGGAATCTAACCCAGGGCCTCATGCATGCAAGGCAAGCACTCTATCTGAGCCACCTTCCCAGCAGGTCAATGTCTTTTATTCCCTCATTCCATCTCTAAATAGCAGTTTGCATGGCAATGCATACAATGACATACTAAACACAAGAAATTTTCTGTACTGGGGCTATGTATTTAAACTCAAGAAATCCTGTTGAAGTCATGGCTGGGGAACTGACACCTGCAACCCCAACACCAAAAAATCTGAGGCAGAAAAATCTCAATTTGGAGTCCAATATGGGCCACATAAAGGAAGGAAAGGAAGGAAAAAGGAAAGCAAATCATGCTGAGATGCAGTCTTATTCTGAATAGTAAATGATTTTAAAAGTGTAGTGGCTTTAAACATTACAGAAACAAATTGTTTTGCTATATAAATTCAAAGCATATTCCAGTGTATCACAGCCAAGGCTAAGCAAAGGTGTTTGAGGAAACAGTGTTGGGTTTCCCCCCATCAGAATCAAAACAGAGATGACTTAAAACACCAGAAAACTGCAACAAATAAATGAAAGTATATGAGCAAATCTTATCATTATCATAATCCAAAGAAAATATAAGTGAAAAATCTCACAAAATTATGAGATTAGAACTATGTAGGGTCCCAGTCAACCCTGATCATGTTCCTTCACTCCTGAGAGGATTTCCTTCCATAGTTGGGTCTTCATGACATTTCTAACTTGAGAATCTTTGCAACACTTGAAAAACTAACGATGCTTAGTTAAACTGTTTTGTTGATGCAATTTCTTTCAACTCTTTTCAAACAATTACTTATCGTATTTTACTTAAAAAAAAAAACCAACATAGAATTCTCCAAAGTGAATGAGGATGAATATGATCTATGTAGTATGAAATAGAATAAAATGTGTTGAAAATGTTTTAAAAAGGGGGAGCGGGATTGGAGAGAGTGATCGGAGTAAGGTTACCCCTTATATTTTCTATACATGTTTAGAAATGTCCCAATGAAATTCCCCTTGCACAACCAATGGATGTTATTCACAATTTAAAAAATTTATCGCTTTATTTTTATTAGCATAATCTTACTCCGATCACTTTCTCCCATCCCACTCCCCCCTTTTAAAACAGTTTCAACACATTTCATGCATCTCAACCTCTGTTGAATCCCAAGCCAGAATTAAAACATTTCATATTCTTGTATGCAGCTTCACTTGTTCTGCTGGAAATAATAAGCAGGAAAAGAAACTATGTATTTGACTTGCTAAGAGAATAACTTAAGGAATTTACTTTCACAATGTTAAGAATTTTTAATGCTACATTTAAGTCTTACCAAGTAGGGAACTTATTTAACAAGTGATATATTTTTTTCATTACTGGAAAGTTTCTTTTATTCCTGTTGTTTTGTTTTTTATTATAATTATTTTTTATTGTGAAAATACTGTACAGAGGGCTTACAATTTCATGGGTAAGATAATGAGCACATTTCTTATCAAGCATTGTAGCCTCCTCCTTTGTTTCCCCTTCCCATCCCTTCATATCATTCCCCCCACCGAAGTTGTAAAGTTCATTTTTCGACATAACGACTTGTACATCTCATTGTATCACTGTATCCCTGTTTCAACGATTTGTTTTTTCCCTTCCCCCCCACATATACCAACATCATATATAGTGAAAGCAGGGGTTATACCATGGGGGAGGGACATACAAAGCAACAAAGACATAATCTTATAAATATTTAACTAGTGATATTTAAATTAAAATATTCAGAATTCTTAGATTATTGACTTTAGCAGTGAATCTCCCTATTTTATCAGAAGTTCTCAAGTTGTATAACAGAAAAATTATAGCAATGACATTCAGGTTGTTTGAGGTGAGGGGTTGAGATAGTGTCTCTCTGTAACAAAACATTCGATATCCTCATCAAAAAAAATCCAGAATTTCTGAATAATCTTTATGCATCTTTCTGGGTACAATAATCTGACACTACGAAAACAAGACTCTCCTAAGCATTTAGCTCTACTAAATACCACTAGTTACTTCCTACAAAAAAACAAAAACACAATCAAGTATAAGCCAAGTGTGGTGCTTCATGCCTCTTAGCTACTTAAAACTTGGAAATCCAAGCCAGCTCAGCAAAAAGTCTCCAAGACCCCTTTCTTTAAACTATAGCCAAGCATTGTAATGTGTGCCTGGCATTCCAGGTAAATGGAAAGCATAAAAAGGAGAACCTATTCCAAAAATAACCAAAGCAAGCTTAGCATTGGGTGTCTTATACCTGTAATCCTAGCTACTCAGAAGGCTAAGATCTGACAATAAATATTCAAAGCTAACCGAAATAGTAAAGTCTATGACATTCTTATCCAATTAACCACCAGAAAACTGGAAATCGAGCTGTGGCTCACATGGTAGAGCACTAGCCTTGAGCAAAAGAGCTCCGGCACTGGGCCCAGGCCCTAAGTTCAAACCTCAAAAACAAAAACAAAAAATCAACTAAATAGCCCCAAGTCTGATGTCAGTCTATGCTTAATACAAAAACTGTCAAGGTGCCTGCATCTAGGAGCTCAATATCCAATGAGGATATTGAGTGAGGAAAGTACACTAACTTCCTAAATTCCTATTTCAATCAACAGGTCTTATGTCTCTTGGTTTTACAAATCATTTTCCAATTCATTGAATCCTGTATTTTCAGATTATTTGTACAAAGAGTATGAGCCTAATTCACACTCCAGTCACTTTAAAAAGCAACAGAAGACTAAATGGGTCAGAAGAACCCTAGAGCTGAATGGACTGGTTTTAAGGTAAAAACCTACTCTCAGCTAATCTCTCGTATGGTCACACCTCATAATCCAGAAGTAAACATGACTCATCTATTCTACATATATTACTTTGAATGGTTTTTAGTTATTTCCATTGAAGTGTAAATATTTTCTACCACTAAGTGCAAATGAACTTTGTTTTCAAGACTTTGAAAACAATTTAAAAAGGAGAGTTGTTTCTGAATATTTTCCAGAATGACAGCATGGTTGCAGAGAGAGAGAGAGGAGAGAGAGAGAGAGAGAGAGAGAGAGAGAGAGAGAGAGAGAGAGAGAGAGAGAGAGAGAGAGAGAGAGAGAGAGAGAGAGAGAGAGAGAGAGAGAACTGCTCATCAAATAGCAACATACGGGCTAGAGGTGTCACTCAAAGGTATAGGAATGTTGTCTAGCATGCCTAATCCACTAGGTTTGATCTCCAGTATTGAACAAAAAACAAAACAAGGCAATATATTTTTAATCACAGGGCTCCACAGTCAATGTTTTTTAATAGAAGTTAGAAGTTTTCTTACAGTTAAATTTTAAACTAATAGTGTTAAATATGTTATATGTAAGTAATGTCCATAAATTGTATCTCATCACCATTCAAATGGCTATCATAAAACTGCAAAAAGACACCACACTTTTCTCCCTCTCCTTCACTGCCCCCACCCACCACAGTTGGCCTCTTCTCTTGAATATCATAAATATATAATATTGATCCCCAAACAACAAAACCATGCTGCATATCCTCCCCACCTCAAGGATACCTGATTTTTCAAAGTTCTTCCCTCAGCCATCAAAATCTCAATTTCCTGCTATGTATAAAGCTAACAACGAACCTCTGATTAACTCATATCAGAGTCAATAAGTCATAAATATATATGCTTTATCTTTGGAAAGTTTCCTAATTTTTCTAATCCTAACCATAATTCAAGAGAACATTATTAGTAAAGTCAAAGCTACATCAATCTCACTGAAATACAAAAGGGATGATTAGCCACTGCCACCCTGCAGTATGAGCCATGATGAAGACAGTGTAGTTCTGTTTAAAAGGCTGCTTCTGCCGCATAAACAGTTTCAGCAACCTCACATGCTGCTTGTTCTATTATGATTTAATGACTCTGGCAAGTGAAGAGAAAGATCTTCCATGATTATCAAAAGCATGTAATTTGGAAAAAAGAAAAAAAAGCACTAATTCACCAGTTTACTTAGTTAATAACATAGATATGTTCAGGAGAATTTCTCCACCTTGCAGCACATACTCCCGTTTTTTTCAAACAACTTTAATCTCTTTTGCCTTTACCTATCAGATGCAGCCCTTGTTTCCTACAGAGGAGTCTAATTGACTGGCACACATTATCTTTTTCAATCTGGAAACCACCTAGTTTCCCTGTACTAGTTAAAACAGAACATGGCATGGAGGAAGCCAAGTAGTAGTAATCTCCCAACTCCAATCGTCTGGTGGTACATCTGCAGAGGACCCCTAGGAAATGAGAAGGGACTCAGCGAATTTTCCCCAGTGGCAATCAAAACACAGTCCCTGTTCCTGCCTGGTTTTATTCAGCATGGAATCCCCTGAGACCTCATAAGAGCTTCAAATATGTAGGAGGGGCTGTCCCAGCTACTCCTAGAGTGGTCCCCTTCCCAGATTTGAGATGACATCTGGCTGGGTAAAGAGAGACACTTTGGAAACAGTGCTCTTACCAACTTCACTGCTGCCACCAGTACTGCCTATCACTCCAGATGGGGCTGCAGCTTTGGAAAAGTTTAAGGCTGCAGCATGTGTTATCACAAGCAGACACATTGAGCATACTGAGCTACTTCAACAAGAAAGACTTCTTCCAAGAGCAACAGCAAGTCAGTGAACCAATACTAGGGACATGAAAATATAAACCCTGTTTTACTCAGTGACCTGTTTAGCCACAGTGTTATATTCTGTTAAATCAGGCACTGTTTATTCTAAGAGCTTGGGACCAAGCTGTGAGCCTGGCTGTCAAGATACACCTTCCTAATGAAGGGAGAAGTAAAATAGCAACAGGATGTTGTTTTTTTAAACAAATCCTAGTCTGGGATAATTAAATAAGGGGAAATAAAGGCACTGCCAAAAAGGACGGAAGGGCAGTTGATGACTACTTTAGGAAAAGGCATGCAAAGACCAAAATAGAAACATGTATGGCAGAGTATTAAAAGAAACAAAACAAAAACAAAAACAAAAACAAAAAAACCTCCAGAAAGGCTTTGTGTAAAAATAGGAGTATAAGGAACCTGAGGGAAGCGGAACTTGGCTGATTATGGTCAGGTAACTATGCAGACACGACTGACTCTCACACCACACACTGCTCTGTACATTCTTAAGTCATTTTGCCAACCCTCAAGTTACTTTAGAAACAATGCAGGAATAAATCATGAGATGACTCAGATGCTAGGTTATCAAACAGTCAGAAATTTGCAGAAATGTTAGTAGTCACAAGTCCCAACAAAAGTCTCTAGTTATAATCTAAAAATTATTTCATAAGGGCTTCTTTCTGATCTTCAATGAAGATGGAAGGTGATCACTCAAAGCACCTTTAAAATTCTCAATATAACTAGACATCCTGTTAATCTAGAGAATACCACATACTTTGTCTCCATTCTCTTGAAACTCATTATAGATTGAAATGTGCCCTCCCAAAAAAGTAAGTGAGACCTTATTTGGAAAAAGAACTTTTACAGGCAACCATGTTAAAATGAAGTTAAGGTAGGCCCTAAGCCAATATAATGGAAGTCTTCATAAATAGGGGAAATCTGGATCAAGAAACACACACACACACACACACACACACACACACACACACACACACACACACACACACACACACACACACACACACACACACACACACACACACACACACACACACACACACACACACACACACACACACACACACAGAAATCAGAAATCAGGGGTAATGTCATCTATAAGCCAAGGAACCCCAATTACTGAAGATCAATTTACCAGAAGGTATGCACCACTCCTGCTTAATGCTAGCACAGTAACATGGTGTGGTTTAAGCTACTCAGTCTTCAATACTTTATTACTACAGCCCTAGCAAGGTAACATACTCATGAACCATACAATAAAGAAATACAAAGGGTAATTCAAAAGGACAATGGAAATGGATAGATGAGATGACAGGAAATGAAAAGGTCAAATTTTTGGAAGAAGAAAAATGGAAGGAGGACCAGGTAATAAAGTAAGTGGGCAAAACAAAACCCAACTAGTAAACCAGGTATGGTGGCAAATAAGGCTAAGGTGAGAGGATCATTTGATCTTACAAATTTGATACCATCCTAGACAACACAGTGTAATCCATTTCAAAACAAACAATAGCAACAACAGGAAACACCAACTCCAAATTTGTTGGGACATGTTAAAGGAACACAGGAACAAAATGAAAGCACTCTCAGTGGCTACAACTAGAATGACTTGGACAACATAGTGATTATAACATGGTTATAATCACTGTATAAAATAAACACCCTGAGTCTATTTTATTTTTTTTTTATTTTTTATTTTTTTGTCGGTCGTGGGGCTTGAACTCTGGGCCTGGGCGCTGTCCCTCAGCTCTTCAGCTCAAGGCGAGCGCTCTACCACTTGAGCTACAGCGCCACTTCCAGTTTTCTGGTGGTTTATTGGAGATAGGAGTCTCACAGTCTCTCCTCCCTGGGCTGGCTTTGAACCGAGATCCTCAGATCTCAGCCTCCTGAGTAGCTAGGATTACAGGCGTGAGCCACCAGCGCCCGGCCCTTGAGTCTATTTTAGTATAAAGCTTACTAGATGAAATTACAAATTTCTTGTGTGAAATTCCACCCTCAAATACGGGAAGACTTAACAACTGAATGTTGTTAAGTGTGATGTGGTGGTAATCTGGACAGGAGTCTGAGATAGAAAAAGAACATTAGGTAAAAACAAGGGAAATCTAGTTAGACTATTTAGGCTATGGACCTTGGTTACAAATAATATATTAATATGGCTCATTAACTGACAAATAGGGCAAATTCATGTAAGATGTTAACAATGGAAGCTCAGGTGCATGCTACATGGGAACTTTATATGATATTTTTCTGCAAAACAAACTATTTTTAAAATATTAAAAGTAATGTAATGAACAGAAGAGTGATAACTGACTTACAAATCAAGATAGAGTAGGCACAGGAAAAATCATCAACAGGAAACAAGATGAATCACTTTCCAGAAATCTAAGAAGGTCTTAAGAACTACTCACTCATACTCCTCTGCTTCCAGATCACTGGCTAATTACAGTATAATACTAAGCAGGTTCCTCTCTCAGGAATACATCATGGGGAATAGGGAAAGGATCTATAAATACTGATACTGGAACCCCCTTTCTGATTGCCCATTGTGAAAGCCAGCTCACATGCAGAGCAGTTCCAATTGGCTGGAACTTTTACATATAAACAAACAGCCAACAAATACCACACATCTGAGGAGGGATTACTGTAAAAGACTAATTAAAACAAATAAGACATTTGTTGGAATGAATAAGCAATGCAAATAAGTTTCATAAACACCATAATATTGTCAGATGCAAGGGAAAACACTGAATCCAAAAATTGCAATAGAACACTAATAAAAACGGACATTTGAGAAGAGAGGTCTTAGAAATTAAAATGTAATAGTAAAATTTAAACATCTCTATAGAAGGCTTAGAAACCCTGTATGTCTAACAAAGATAAAGGAGGCAACAAATATCAAAGTTATCAGTCCAAGAGTCCCAAGCCCCAAGTATCTGATTCTTAGGTTTTAGAAAGCAGAAACAGAAACAAAAGAAGAAAGGCTATCAAACAAGTCATACAAGAATATTTCCCAGAGTCAGATAAACATGGATTTCCAAATTGAAAGTTTCCCTGAAAGCCCTGCTCCAGACACCTGTCCACCAGGGTGGTCCTTACAGTAATCACAACATAAAAAATGGTCTATAGCGCTTCTGTAACAGCAATGGCTTGAGAAATGCCACATACACGTGGCTTCACCAAATAGGACACATACAATACTCTCAATCAGAGATACAGCACTAGGTGCCAACCCCTTCCTCAACTTCATAAGGATACACAGAAGTTGATCCTACACATGGGGAGAAGCCTCACCAAGCCAGAGGAGACCTATATTCTGAGTGTTTTTATGCCCTCTAGCCTGCAGTTTCTGGTGACACACTTACCTATTAGCTAGGTACAAAGAACAAAACAAGACCAGGAATGAAGGTTCACTGTAAAGCCAGGTAAGGAAGGTATTTCCTTCATATTCCATTCGTCCCTGACTTTGTCTTGTCCAAAGACAGGATAGCAAATGACAAACCAACATAATTCATCAACAGAAGATACTTTTTTTTTTTGGTCCGGTTGTGGGACTTGAACTCTGGGCCTGGGCCTGGGCACTGCCTATGAGATTTTCAGCTCAAGGTGAGCACGATATCACTTGAATCATACCGTCCCTTCTAGTTTTCTGGTGGTTAACTGGAGATAAAGAGTCTCACAGACTTTTCTGCCTGGGCTGGCTTTGAACCACAATCCTCAGATCTCAGCCTCCCGAGTAGCTGGGATTATAGGCATGAGCCACCGGTGCCTACTAAGAGATACTTTTAAATGAGATACAGTACAGGTGCTACAAAAACGTGAGAGGAAAGGATATAATGGAGAAAAAAATAAAAAGGGCATGGCACTTTAACCAAAAACAATTCAAAATTCTAAGAAACTTTCTATCTTAGCAGTCTGTAGTTAACCTATCAATGACGTATAAAGTTAAAATAGTGAAAAATCTAAGACCTATAATATCTTAAGGAATTTATGTTCTATGAGTCTTTTCTGGAAAAGCTGCAGGAATAGCTCTCTATAAAGAAGGAGAGCAGTGAGAGGAAGGAAGAACACAGACCTAGGGCAAGGCTCCAACACAAGAGAAATGACTAATATTCAGGACAAGGTAAGGATTGTATTCAGAAAAATGAGAGCTTGCTGGGCACTGGCGGCTCATGCCTGTATTCCTAGCTACTTAGGAGGCTGAGATCTGAGCATTATGGTTCCAAGCCAACCTGGGCAGGAAAGTTGTGAGACTCTTATCTCCAATTAAGCACAAGAAAACCGGAAGTGGAGCAGTGGCTCAGAGTGGTAAAGTGCTAGCCTTAAGTGAAAAAACTCAAGGAGAACACCCAGGCTGAGTTCAAGTCCTATGACTGACCCTCCTGCCCCCTTGCAAAAGGAAAAAAAAAAAAAAAAAGGGAGCTAGAATTTTCATACTCCAAAATGAAAGCCAACAGCTATTGACAAGAGAAAATAAAATTTCGTAGTAAGGAAATAAAATCACTATACATGCTTAGTTTTGAACAATAGTCAAAATATAAACTGAAAACTTGGGGAAGTAAAATTACATTAGGTTATTAAAAGAAAATGTATGTCACATGAGGATTATGAAAAAGATGAGTCCTATCCTGCCTAGTGAATATCTGCAAAGAATGTTTAAAATGGAATGGCATGGAAGCTAAAACCCCAAGAGCCTGTACTACTCAGGAATCTGAGCTCTTAAGACCATAGTTGGAATCCAGCCTAGGAAAATACGAGACTCTTACCTTCAATTAATCAGCCAATGGCTAAGAGGTGGGGTGTGGCTCAAATGGCAGAGTAGCATTAGCCCTGAACACAAAAACTAAAAGGCCTAAGGCCCTGAGTTCAATTCCCAGTAGTGCACAAAAACAGGCAAAACTCACAAGAAACAGGCAAAATAAGAACGTTTTTCCTAGAACATGGTAGTTGATAGTAAGGAAGACTAGTAATGGTCACTTTAAACCTCAATATTATCTAACCATTTCAACTACACAAACAATATATTTCACTTTTTCCCCCCCTGGTTGGTCATGAGGCTTGAACTCTGGGCCTGGGCACTCTTTCTGTTTTTTTTCATGGAAGGGTAGCTCTCCACCACTTTGAGCCACAGTGCAATTTTGGTTTTCTGGTAGTTAATTATTAGGAGATAAGAGTCTCAAAATGTTCCTACTCAGGTTGGCTTTGGACCATGATCCTCAGATCTTAGCCTCCTGAGTAGCTAGGATTACAGGCATGAGCCACTGGCGCCCAGCTATATTTCACAATTTTAAAGATGAAAAGCTATTATGTGATACTGCTTTATGAAAAACAATCATTAACAAGAATAAAAATTATTAGAAGAAAGAAAGAATACCCAGCATTAGCATCTGTGGTCCATTTGAGCTTTAGGTTATGTTTCATTTTCAGATGAATGAACCAGGAAATTAAACACAGCAAAGTTCCTGTTAAGTTAGGAATGCCTATAAACCTAGCTACTCAGGAGGCTGAGATCTGAGGATCACAGTTTAAAGCCAGTCCAGGCACAAAAGTCTGGGATATTATTATTTCCAAATAACCAGTAAAAAGCTGCAAGTACAGCTGTGGCTCAAGCGGTAGAGTTCCAGCTTTGTCAGGATTTTATCCAGTTCATTCACCTGGGACAGTGAACATGTTAACACAAAAAAGCCCTTTTCCATTTCATGGGATAGGACACCAGTGAAAAAATTAGCCAACATTCAGAAAGACCATATTCAGAAGACTCAATCTGCCACCATAATAACACAGGAATATTAGTATATTTTATTTTTTATTTTTTTTTGGGTCCGGTCGTGGGGCCTGAACTCTGGGCCTGGGCACTATCTCTCAGCTCTTCAGCTCAAGGCTAGCACTCTACCATTTGAGCCATAGCACCACTTCTGTCTTTTTTCTTTTTGCTTATGTGGTGCTGAGGAATTGAACCAGGGCCTCATGTATGCAAGGCAAGCGCTCTACCACTGAGCCACCTTCCCAGCCCTATTAGTATATTTTAGTGAAGAAAATAAAACTTAGATGAATGGCAACTCCTTTGTACAACTAAAGATAAAAATGCAATTTAAGAAACTTCGAGTACTTCTGTAATCTAACATATCTGGCACCCATTTATGAAAATCAGTTTGTAGAGAAATGTTAGAGGCTTTATGAACTTATCATAACATTCTTTTTCTTTTAGTTATGTACTCACCTGCATTGTACTAGATACAAAGACTGATTAAATGATGGCAAAGATCACAAGACGTTTAGAAACACATGTAGTACATATAAAATTGTTAACTTTGACCCTATGACAAAAAACATTAATAGGTCAAGGAAGAAAATTTTGTCAATTGTGGGGCTTGAACTCAGGGCCTGACCTATTTTGCTCAAAGATAGCACTCTACCACTTTGAGCCACCTCCAGTTTTTGATTGGTTACTTAGAGGTAAGAGTCTCATGGGGACTTTTCTTCCTGGGCTGACATCGAACTGTGATCCTCAGATCTCAGCCTCCAGAGTAGCTAAGATTCGTGTAAGCAACCGGCTTCCAGCCAAGGAAGAGAATTTAAGCAAGCACACAAAATGGTTTATTATATATATATATATATATATATATATATATATATATATATATCAACTAAATATATTCTCACACTAAACATATAAACAGAGGCTATCTCCAACACAGTTTTTTTGCTTTCTCATTTTTAATCATTTGGTGTTTTCTTCCCAATCCCTCTTCCATTTTGAGACTACTTAACATAAAAGGAGACACTACTTCTGAGCAAGAAAGCTGTATAATTCACCTTTTACCCATGCCCTATAATTGAACTCTTGATATCTCTGGTTTCCCTGGAGCTCCAGCCTTCTGCTGACCTCTGGACCTCTGGGTAATTACAGATCAACATACATCCTCCCTTAATCCCCAGAGTCAGGTATTGTCTTCCCCATTACAAAAGAGGAAACAACTGAATAAACTATGTATCAAAAGTATATTCACACCTATGCTGATGGCTCCTGCCTGTAACCCTAGCAGCTACTCAGGAGGCTGAGATCTAAAGATCTTGGTTTCAAGTCAGCCAGGGCAGGAAACTCCATGAGACTCTTATCTCCAATAAACTACTTGGCACCATGGCTCAAGTAGAGCACTCGCCTTGAGAAAAGAAGCTCAGGGGCAGCCCCAGGCCTGTAGTTCAAGCACTAGGACCAGAAAAAAAAAAAAAAGTATATTCACACATTAACAGAATGTCAAGAAGAATCACATAATCATCTCAATAGACGCAGAAAAGGGTTTTGACCAAATTCAACATCCTTTTATGATAAAAGCTCTGGATAAGCTAGGAATAAAAGGAAAATACCTCAACATAATAAAGGCTATCTATGACAAACCTACAGCCAACATCATACTCAGTGGTGAAACACAAGCTATTTCCTCTAAAATCAGGAACAAGACAATATGATACTGGACTTCCTAGCCTGAGTAGTAAGGCTAATGAAAGATATTAAAGAGAGCCTAGTTACTCAGGAGTCTGAGAGCTGAGGATCTGAGGATCAAGATTCAAAGCCAGCCCAGGCAGGAAAGTCTACAAGACTTTTTTTTTTTTTATTATTGTGAAAATATCGTACAGAGGGGTTACAATTACATGAGCAAGGTAATGAGTACATTTCTTATCAAGCATTGTTGCCTCCTCCTTTGTTTCCCCTTTTCGTCTCCCCACTCCTCCCCCAAAGTTATAAAGCTGATTTTTCGACATAAGGAGTCATATATCTCATTGTTGCAATGGGTCCACCTGTATCCCTATTTAAACAATCTGTTTTTTCTGCAAGACTCTTATCTCCAATTAACCACCTGAATGCTGGAAGTGGCAATGTGGCTCAAGTGGTAGAACTATTCCCTTGAGCTGAAGAGCTCAGTGACAGCGCCCAGGCCCAGAGTTCAAGCCCCACAACCAACAAAAAAAAAAGAAAGAAAGAAAAAAGAAAAAAAAAAAGAAAGACCTTAAAGGAAACTGAACAGGGTAAAAAAGAAGTCAAACTTATCCCTATTTGCAGATAATATTCTCTTATATCTAAAAGACCCTAGAGACTCTACCCCTAAGCTTAGTAAAGCTGATTGATAACTTTGGCAAAATAGCAAGGCACAAAACCCACAAAAATCAGTAGCTTTTCATATACCAACAATGTGCAGACAGAAGGAAATCAGGAAAACAATTCCATTTGCAACAGCCTCCCAAAACATAAAATATCCAGAAATAAATCTAATCAAGTATAATTTCAGGAGGGGAAGGGAAAAAACAAAACGTTTAAATAGGGATACAGGTTGACCCATTGTAACAATGAGATGTACAAGACACTGTTGAAAAACGAACTTTACAATTTAGGTGGGCAGGTGGTGGGGGGGGTGGAGTGTAGTTGAGTAGGTGGAAGTGGGACGGAAGGGATGGTAGGGGAAAAATAAAGGAGGCAGCAACAATGCTTGATAAGAAATGAACTCATTACCTTGCTCATGTAACTGTAACCCCTCGGTACAGTATTTTCACAATAAAAAACATAAAAGAAAGAAAGAAAGAAAGAAAGAAAGAAAGAAAGAAAGAAAGAAAGAAAGAAAGAAAGAAGGAAAGAAAGTGAAGGACCAATATAGCAAAACCTACAAAAATCTGAAGTCAAAGAAGACAGCATGAAGTACAAAGCCCTCCCATGTTCATGCCTCAGCAAAATTAGTATTGCAAAAATGTCCATACTGCCAAAGGCAATTTATAAAACCCATCAAAACTCTGATGTCATTCTTTACTAAGAGAGGGGAAACAATCCCAAAATCCATAGGGAGTCACAAAACACCCCTAATAGCCAAAGCAAACCTGGTGGGGGGAGGGGAGAGCAAAGAAAACAATGCTGGAGGTAACACAACTTCAGACCTCAAAGTTTACTACTAAGCTCTAACACAAAAACAGCTTGGTATAGGCATAAAAATAGTCTGAAGACCAGTGGAATAGACTGAAAAACCCACAAATAAAACCATATTCTTATAGTCATCTGATATTTGACAAGGAAGCCAAAAACCTATGTTAAAAAAGACACACCTCTTCAACAAATGATGCTGGAAAAAGTGTGCATCCATATGTAGAAGACTAGATGCCTCCTCACGCTAAAATGAACTCAATGTGATCAAAGATCTCAATGTCAGACCCGAAACCTTGAAATTACTACAGGAAGAAGTAGGAGAGACATTAGAACTTAGGCAGAAACTTTCTGAATAGAGTTCCAGGGACTCAGTAAATTAGAAAGACTCGACAAATGGTATTGCATCAAACTGAACTCTCTTGCACAGCAACGTTAAAAACAAAAACAAAAACAGCCAACAAATTGGGAGATTGTTACTGGTTATATATCTGACAAGAGTCTAGTATCCAGAATATGCAAGGAGCTCAAGAAACCAACACTCCCCACGAGTCAATAACCCACTTAATAAATGGGCAAAGGAGCTAAATAGAGACTTCTTAAAAGCAGCAAGAATTGCCAATAAACACATGAGGAAATGCTCAACATGCCTGGCCATAAAGAAGACTCAAGTCAAAACAACAGTGAGATTCCATCTTACTCCATTAAGAATACTAACAACAACAAATGCTGGTGGGGATTCAGGGAAAAATTAATTCTGTTGATGAGAATGTAAACTAGTGAAACCACTCTGTAGTTTGATGATTCCTCAAAAAACTAAACAGAACTCCCCTATGATCTAGTAATAACCACTTTTGGGCATCTACCCAAAATATTACAAGTCAGGATATAGTAAAGACACTTATCCAAGTTCATTACTGTACTATTCACAATAGCCAAGTTATGGAAATAGCCCAGATGCCCTATAACAGATAAGTGGATCAAGAAAATATGGTACTCATACATAATGGAATTTTACTCATCTATCAGAATAAGTTACTTGAAGGGAAATGAACAGACCTAGAAAACATTGTCAGACTCAGATACAAAGGGCATATGTGTTCTCTCACTTGTGGAAGCTAGATCTAAAATACAATCATACATGATAACATATACAGGACCTTAAGCATATAGACACAAATGGACTAAAGGATGGTATATTTAAAAGAGAAGTCAAAAGGCAGAACTCCTATGAACAACTAATGAACTGTTTAACAAAATGGATACCAGAAAGCAGCAACATGTTTGGGGGAAGAACAAAGGGCACGGTACATAATGGAGGAAGGGTGTGTAAACACATTCATTATATTCAATGTACATTATGTATAAAATGAACTACTTAACTTGAGAGTAGTGACAAGAAGGGGAAAATGGGGACAAATGATGGAAGGATAACATTGATCAAGATGCATTATGTTCATAACCTGACTTACTGTAATTGTAACCTCTTTGTATAATTACTTAATAATAATAAATAAATAAAATCAAGTTTAAAAAAAAGTATATCCATCAAAACCATGGTGAAGCCTCGCCATACAATTACAACAAACTTAAAAAATGGAAGAATGAGTGATAAGAAAGTAAGCTGGTACCACTCACTGTCTAGTGTGGGTACCAGAAGGAGGGCAGAGCGCTAAATGGGGGTGAGGAATGAAGGAGGATGGATATGGCCCTCCTTAATTTATATGCATATATGAAGACAGAGCAATATAACCTGTGGAAAATAATTTGGGAAGGGGGAGTGAGATAGGGAAGAGGAAGGAAGTGTGATTGACATACTATATGCATGTGCGGAAATGTTACAAAGGAATCCCCTTGTACAACTAAGGGACTTTTTTAAAAAAGGACAATGAATGTCCTTTTTTAAATTTCTTTTTTAAATTTGTTGGGTACTAATAGCTCATGCCTATAATCCCAGGTACTTCAGAGTACAGAGTACAGCTTCGCAACAAAAGTTCATCAATATTAACAGCAAAAAGTTATGCTGGAGGTATAACTCAAGTGGTAGTGTCAGCCAGCCATGAGCAATCAGACAACTAAGCTAAAAGTCCTGAGTTCAAATTCTGGTACCACCTCAAAAAAACTACACTCATAAATCTGGAAGTCCTAAAGGCCTGAATATATTTGTACAAAAAAAAGGTTTTTAAGTTATTCATTTAATCAGTAAGTAAAACTCCATTACAGATATAGTAATTGGTGAGTCAAATGATCTAGTGAAAAAAAAAAGTCACTAGTTCTAAAGGCAAATCTGAAAAAAAAATAAAGGCAAATCTGTTCAGAGAAGTCTGATAGTCAACTGCACTGGTGGCTTTTGCTAGCTATACAATATGTTAGAATAAAGATTTCTGAACAGAGAGGCTGGGAGCCCCATCCAACTCTGACATTGCTTATCTTCGTGCCAGTCCAGGATTAAGGTACATACCTACTCAAATCAGAAACCTACTCAAATCCCTACCAGGGAAATCCCTGAAGAGGACATTATGATGGATACTGACAGATAATGTCTCAAATAATCAAATTTCTTCTGCCCATTTCTTACTTCCAATACTCTTAGGCTAGGTCTGGGAGCAATATTTAGCTTGAGTTCAGAGGCCATGTTGTATGAAAAATTTAGCTTTTGGATACTTGATCCAGTCTAGGCCTAATGACAAGCTCATACAGTGAAAGGTAGACAGAGGAACACCAGATTCATAGTGTTCAACTGGTCCTAGAGCCAGCACCAAGTGTTTGAGGTGGGGACCAATCTCCTTCACTGTTTTCCTGACTCGTTTTCTCTCTCTAGCACAATTGGCCTTGCAAACATATATGATCAAAGAAACCCAAGGCTTCTATTAAGTAGCTGCTATTCCTCTATTACCAGTTTATAGATGCTGACATTAAAGATAGTTTGTTCAGTTCTACCTAATAAAAGTAAAAAAAAAAAAACCCTAAAGTTGATTTGGGGAATGTCAAATAAATGCATCAGAATTGTACATTCTTTGGGCACTGAGGTGAAGAGCAACAGAAGGAGATTACTGCCATGTGGCTGGGTAGCCTTTTTTAAATCCCTCTTAGTTTTAGCATCCTCACCTAGAAATAGGGCTATTATAGAGGTGTTGTGACAATATAAAGCACTTAGCACACTGCTTAGCCCAAAGAAGGCATTCAATCATGTAACTACAGTAATGATGACAATCTTTTACAAACATTAAAAATGTTTAGAAATGTTGAGTGTTCCTAAATAGTAGGCAGCAGCACCATTTGGTGGACTAAGAATCCAAAATTCAAAATTTCTATCATTCAAGCAATGTTAGGTAGGTAAGTTATTCTGAACTAGGTGAGCCACTTGGAAAATTCCATAACTAACGATGAATCCTTTCCTCTAAGCCTTTAGTACACATTTTAAACAACAGAGCTGTTTGTTTAACATTTCTGTCTTATTTCTGTAGAGTTCATATAATTAGCTATTCTGGCTATAATGTCAAATATATCTACCTATAAGTCATCTAAAATAAATGGTAAGAGATTTTTTAAGACATTTAATATGTGGGTAGATATTTTGGAATGTTTGCAAAACAACAACAAAGGTTAACCCTTGTCATGCTAAAATAAAAAGTATATACCTTATGATGTTTCACTAAGCCCAAACATTCCTAAACTTAGGCTAACTTTTAAGAAAGCAAGTCTCTGTACAAGGACACGTTTACAGACTCCATCTGTAGGAAAAACATCCTAATTGAAAAAGAGCTAATTCCGAGCTTTTGATTCATGTTAATTATCCAACTGTCTTACTGGTTCATAGGCGCTAACAATTCAAAATAATTAGAGAGGCCCTTGTTTGCCGCTACCCCAAGCTGACAGGATAGCACAGAAAGCTCCCCTCAGTGTTCCCACTCAGGACACTGTGGGCCCTGTGCCCTGGCAGAGGGCAAGCTGTGCGCTCTGGCTTGCCTCTTGGCTGAGGGCTGGAGCAGACCACTGTTGTATGGCCCAGAAAGGATGATGCTTGCACAACTCACTTCCCTGTGTACCCTGGAACTGTTCTGAAGTACACCACACACTGTGACCCCCTCAGATTGTAGTCGTGGAGATCCCATCAGGCCCACTTAGAGTAGAACAAGAAAGGGAAGCCAAAAGCTTGTGCACAGATATACCATGGTGTGGGAAGCAGCATTAGTTCCCTCTCACCCTGTCCCACTTCTGCCAGGCACAAAGGTTCAAATGCACAAACACATTCACACCTATATACAGTCTCTGCCCATCCAGTGGGGCTCTTGTTCTTCTGCCTTGAAAGCCTTATATACTATGCAGGTGCAGGTCAGAGGGCTGGAAAAGCCTCTGGGATTTGGTGCAAGAAGGACCTCAAATATTGGCTAGACTGTCAGGCATTAGGCAGTGTCTTTCTCAGAGTTTGGTCATAAAGGACAGACTTTTCCCACATAGAAGATGCAGAAGCAGTGTAGAGAGTCTTTTGGGTCACAGGATCCTCCTCCTTGCCCTGGGCAGCTTGCCTACCTCTCCTTTTGAATGCCTCTCACTACTTTCAAGGCCAGTAGGTGTACAGCCTTGGCACAAGCAGAGCTTTCCCTCAAGGCTATGTGGCAGACAGTTGGCCAGGACAGCTCAATCTCCCCTCTTCCCATCTTGTCTAGGAAATTCTATATTCTAACCAGGAAAAATGTACATGGTAGCCTAGACAATGAATAAATACCTCAAACTTCCTCATGCAGGAGAAAAAATTATAATCAAGTTATCAGATGACTCTATACTGAATATGAAGATTTTTTAAAAAGATCATGTTTTGGAAGCTACCTTTCCCCACAATCTATACACACATTTTTCTAATTCATTTATGAAGTTTCTCAAATTATATAAGTGGCCTAAATAATCTAACTAGAATTCTATACGGTCCCTCTTTTAACAGTCACATAAACTATCTTGGTTTGTACAAAGGTAAATGGAGGTAGAAAAAGATGACGAAGTAATGGTTTCACTAGGTTTTCTTTCTTTCTCATCTCTTAATAATAATAATTTTAACATCAACCTAAACTGACAAAGAACATCATTGAAATTTATTATGCAAAGGCTTCAAGAAGAAAACACTTTAAACTGTAGTCAATGAGCCAAATCAGAAAAAAAAAGTTTCTCATCATTTTAACCCTAAAATGAATGTTAAGGGCCTTCCTTATCTTGCTTGCACTGTAGCACAGTTCCTCTCCTAACTTTGTTATTGTTTAGTTTTGAGACCAGGCTTGGATAGGTAGCCCAGGCTGGCTTTGAATTCAACCATCAGACAGGAGGGCCTAGCTTCCTGCTGCAAATCAAAAGCTGGGTCCCAAGGGGAGAAAGAATAAAGTGGCCTGGACACCAACGTATCACTTGAGGGTTACATTGCTGACACCTGGAAAATGAAGTTACCTGGCCACTTCATCTGAACCCCAGGAGTAACTTTCCCTTATGTTTGTCTTGAAAAGTATAGGACCTCACACATGCAAAATGTTTACTGTAATAAACATGTTGCTGGGCTGGGTGGCTCAGTGGTAGAGAGCTTGCTTTGCATATATGAGGCCCTGAGTTCGATTCCTCAGCACCACATACGCAGAAAAAAAAAGCCAGAAGTGGCACTGTGGCTCAAGTGGTAGAGCGCTAGCCTTGAGCTGAAGAGCTGAGGGACAGCGCTCAAGCCCAGAGTTCAGGCCCACAACCAGAGACCCCCCCCAAAAAAAAAATAAACATGTTACTGACAAAGAATCGAATCAAGACAATGGTCGAGGTAGAAATATGGCTTAGTGGCACAGTGCTTGCCTGACATGCATGAGGCTGTGGGTTGGATTCCTCAGTACCACATAAACCAAAAATAATAATAAAATTAAATTAAAAAAAAACAAAGGTGGAAGAGGTAGAGCTAAAATGGTTACCTTTTAGCAAAGCCACCAAGACAACTTCTCATTCAAATACCTAATTACCAAGTCATCACCATAATATTACCGTTGTAGCCTAAAATAAGTGTCTTCAAGCTCTCGCAAGGCTTAACACACCATTTATATGTGTTCTGCCAATTGTAGACCTTGCCTACCAACCTGTCAGTTGTTTCATTATGAAAAAGGCAAATGATAGCTCAGAAGGCCCTGGGGTTCAGCCAGCAGTATAATAACTTCCTTAGCAATAAAGGAAATTAGAAACAGCTAAGAACAGATTTTTAAAATAAAGGTTCCAAACCACTGCCTACCAACTGACAGGGCAGATCAACCCACACATACAAAACACAGCAACAGTTTCTGAGGTCAGAGCAAAAAGGAAATGATTTAAAGATAGACTCAAGTCAGACTTAAACAGAAATCCTGAATGAGGCTGCTTATAATCTTGAGTTATTGTTCTGCTTTGTTATGCATGCAAAGCAGCACAGAAAATAGCTGTTTACATAAAGAACCAAACAATATTTAAACTAAATATTGGTATTTCAGTACTGAAAACCCCCACTTAATGTTCATTTGCCAAAGTTTACCTCTAACCACCTCCAATGTGTGGCACCACCAAGATTATCCACTCAAGACTCAACACTCAGGAAAATTCAGTGAATTCATTTAGGAATCCCCACCAACTCCCAGGACAGGACAAACTGCCTGCTACTTCATAGTTTAATTCAACAAAGTTCTCAGCTTGGTCCTAAGCAGTTTGGGAAACGCTGCCTTCAGGGAGTCTGAGCCCAGAGCTAGGACAGTTCAGTCAGTAAACCAAAAATTACAATGCAGGAGTGGTGAGCACTGCTGTTGCTACAAGAAGGTAGCAATAAAGAAAGCACTGCCCCAGCTGACCCTATTATTTGCTTAACAGTACTTCATTATAGTGCTCAAGGGTTTTCAAATGCTCCCATTTCCAGATCCTCTTATACATAATGCTTCTCTGTTGATTAAAAAATAGAAGAACTCTGTTGTTTCATTTCTAGTGTTGTACATTTATACCTACTAACACTTAAGCAAGGGTATTTCGGCTCGTGGTACCACATTTGATTACACATTTAAGTGGAGGAAAGAAGCCACCCACTCTTGTAATCAGCTTTGTTTTGTGCCCGAAGGGCAGCCACTTCAGGTCAAACCTAGCCAAAGTTAGGAAGTTCAGTGGAAGGGCCAGCTACAGGAGGGTTGTCACCTGGCTCCACCGTCTGCACCTGGTGGCCAGCTCTATCCCCCCCCACCCCACCCATCATCACCTGCCACACTTTTCATTCCTCGGCCACTGCAAACCATCAACCAACCTCAGGTCTTCAACATGTGAACCCTTAAGGGGTTAATGTAACTGGCAAATATTCCAAAAATGGATTTCAAAATTGACTGTGTATCGTCAGAGCATTATAAACTAGCGGGGGGGGGGGGGGACGACTGTATGTCCTAATAAATCTTAGCCCTTAACCAGCATTCTTAACATAGAGCAAACGAACTTTAGCAGGGTCAGGCGAGCCAGCAAAGCAAGAAACTCATTTTCAATAACTGGGAGGGGGACTGTGAGCCTTAAAATTTGCATTAAAAATTAGTCCGGCTGCTGGCTCAGTAATCCTTGGGAGCCTCCCCAAGTATTCAGCCCTCTAGCACTTTCCGAGAGGAAGGGTGATCTCCCTGGCCCCATTTTTCATAATTGTGTCGCCTAAAGGCCATCCCAAATTTGAATGAAAATAATCTCCGTCGGTCGGTTCAGGTGATCCGTGGCATTAAACGCACACACGCACAGACACAGACAGACAGACACACACGCACAGACACAGACACACACACACACACGCTCAAGAAGCCCCTGGGTACAACTGTCTCAACCAAGCGGATACCAATTAAGACTGGCCGGGGGCCGGGGGCCGGAGGGGCCGGGAGGCCGGGGCAGAGTGAACGACTGACACTTGAACCCGGGCCACGGCCTCGGGGAGCGACGGCGGCGGTGGGCAAACGACCGACCCCCGAGAAACACCCGCAACTCGCCGGCCCGGGTCTCTCCGGATCACGTGCCCGGCGCCCCGTCCCTCCGGCCTCCCCGCCGGAGCCGGCTCGGGGGAAACCATCACGCCCCGGAGGCGGCCGGGGCCCCGGGGGCTCTCCCGGATCCTCAGCCCCCCTCCCCTCACCCCCGCGGCGTCCGTCCTGCGGCGGCGGCCGGGGCCGCGTCTACGTGGCGCGGCGGCGGCGAAGCGCGGACAGGGTCGCGGGTAGAGGGCAGCTCGGCCCGCGCCTCCCCGGAGGGCCCCCGGCCTGCCACCCGGCCACCCTGCGCCCGCCAGCTGCGTCCGCCAGCAGCCGGGGGCGCGAGGAGCCGCCGGCGCAAGCTTACCTGAGGCGCTGCGCTCCCGGAGGGCGGCTGAGGGGAGGCAGCGGCGGCTGGACCGAGGTGGCGAGGACCGGCCTCGGAAGGCGGCTGAGGGGGCGGGGTCGGCCGGGGGCGCGCGTGGGGCCGGGTCTCCCGCCGCCGCCGCTGCTACCGTGGAAGCCGCCTGGGCCGCAGCAGAGCCGGGCGGCCCTCATGAATGGGACGCGGCGGCGGCGGCGGCAGCGGCGGCGGCCGAGCGGGCGGCGGGCGGGCAGCGCGCAGGCCCCGCCCTGTCACGTGATGTGAGCTCCCCTTCTCCCTCCCCCGCCCTTGGGGACGCGCGCCGCGCGCCGGCGGGCACGCCCCGGGCCGCCGCCGCCCCGAGAGCGCGTGTGGGTTTCCTGCCCGCTCCCCGGCTGTCTCCTGGGGCGGCGAGCGGCGCGACGACGTCTCCCACTTCCGGCCACGGGAGATTGCATTAGAAGAAAAGTTTCTTCTGCTTCCCCCTCCCCCGGGCACCCTTGCAGCGAGTCACCCGCGAGGACCAGAAAATCCTGACGCTCGGTCACGACGCGGCCGTGAAAACCACTCGAATGCCCCCGCCGGCTCCAGCATGCCGCAGGGTTGTGTCAGCGCCGCAGGACGTGACGGCGTCCACCTTGATCAGTCTCCCCTCCGGCCCCCACAGAACCCCGTCGTACATCTGCTTTCTAAAATACCGACTGCGTGGTGTCCGTGTCCACTGCTTTGTTCAAGTGAGGGGTGGAAGCCCATGAGTAACTTCTCCAGGCAGGTTCATTTCCCAGTGCGCACCCTGAGGACCATGGTTCCCATGGCTCTGAGAAGGATGAAATGAGCATTGATTCAGACCTCCAGCAATGGGCCGAGCAACCGCACAGTTCCTTCCCGGGGATCCAGCCTGCTGCCTGTACCCAGACCCACAGAACCCTTACACTCCCTTCCCCACAAGGCCCTTCTGCCTTGCTTGTGGGTAACTTCCCCCAAAGTGAGCAAGGCCCCACGGAAAAGGATGGTTTCACTTCCCCAAGCACATCAGGGAAAAAAAAAAAAAAGACTGGATCTGGATCTGCTCTTCCAAAATCAAGCCCCCCCCCCCTTCCAGGTCCTACTACCCATCCAATGAATACTGGGGGACTGGACACTGTCCCTTAAGTTTTTTTTTACTCCAGGCTAGTACTCTACCACTTGAACCACACCTCCACGTCTGGCTTTTTGCTGGGTAATTGGAAATAAAAGTCACACAGACTTTTCTATCCTGTCCAGCTTTGAAGCAAGATCTCAGGCTCACAAGTGACTAGGATTACAGGCATAGAGCACTGGCATGCAGCTTCAAAATACACACACACACACACACACACACACACACACACACACACACACACACACACACACACACACTATGGAGAAGTGTTAAGTAAAACCATAGAAAGAATTTATCCCTCAGTTCCTATGTCAACAAAATAGAAACAGGCCTGCTTTGAGAATTATATATGCTTCCTATAGTGTCTAGTATCACTGCTGCATTTTTTTCACCCTTTGTCCCACTATTTCTGTGCTCCCTTTATTCTCCCCCAAACACATAAACACCTAAAGTACAGAAATTTAAAAAAAATAGCTACAAAGGAGAAAAAAACAATAAGAAGTAAAATAACAAAGAAAACCCTCGTTTCAATTTCTTGGAGTTCATTTCAATAAACAAAATTTTATATAATATCTATGCCCATAGATATGCCCATAGCTATTGAGCACTGTGATCATCTCCTAAGAATACCCTCCTTTGGTCTCTAGACCAACATGTCAAATGTCTAGACTCCTGTATCATGTCCAATTATATATTGATTTTTGTCAAAAAGTCCAAATTCTTAAGAGGATATACAGAGTCCTCCTTGCTCCCATTTATCCCCTGGTTCTTTGAGCGTGCATGCTTCAGCAATTCCTTTCATAGTGAGACAACTTTGCCAACATTAACTTCTGTTTAGATCCTTGCATTTTCCCCTTATGAGAATGGACCCAGGCCTAGTGCCTGTCTCAAGAAGTTAGACAATGATGGAATGGAAAGCAGAAGTTGTTTCAATACATTTCCTTCTTGCCTTTTATCTCTCAATCTCTAAACTCATTGAGGAACCTAAGTCAAGAGGGAGCAGCCGTGGATAAAGTCTATCATTGAGGAAATCTGAAAGGGGAGAAGGGATTTCCTAGAATAAGAATCAAGTTTTCCCAGCTTGGGGCTGGAAGACACAAGCTGTCTCCTGTCTGGTGATTCCCAGGAGAGAGGAGCTTTGTTATAGATGAAGATGAAGATGAAGATCTTGTAAGCAGTGAAGTTAATATTTATCCTGGGCCTGGTTGATTTTCAAACCTGTGGTTTTGAAATAAATGAACATTATATTTGTTTAATATTATATATTTGTATATGCTATTTAATTTATATAGTTTTAGGTTCACTGACAGGTAGGTACACATAGTTAGGGGGTACAGTGTGACACTTTTAATTGTACATTTACAGAGTGTATTGATCGACATCAGGCATCTGGTACAGCCATCACCTAGACATTTTTCATTTCTTTGTATTTATCGATTTCTTTGGGTTGAGACCATATAAAGTTCTCTCTAATAATAACTTCAACAACTACTTCTTCTTCTCTTCGTCCATCCTCCTCCTCCTCCTCCTCCTCCTCCTCCTCCTCCTCTCTTCTTCTCTTCTCTTCTCTTCTCTTCTTTCTTCTCTTCTTCTTCTTCTTCTTCTTCTTTCTTCTTCTTCTTCTTCTTCTCCATTCCTCTCTTCCTCCTCCTCCTCCTCCTCCTCTCCTCCTCCTCCTCCTCCGACCTCCTCCTCTTCTTCTTCTCCTCCTTCTTCCCTCCTCCTCCTTCCTCTCCTCTCCTCCTCCTCCTCCTCTCTCCTCCTCCTCCTTCTCCTCCTCCTCCTCCTCCTCCTCCTCCTCCTCCTCCTCCTCCTCCTCCTCCTCCTCCTCTCCTCCTCCTCCTCCTCCTCCTCCTCCTCCTCCTCCTCCTCCTCCTCCTCCTCCTCCTCCTCTCCTCTCCTCCTCCTCCTCCTCCTCCTCTCCTCCTCCTCCTCTTCTCTTCTTCTCTTCTTCTTCTTCTTCTTCTTCTTCTTCTTCTTCTTCTCTCTTCTTCTCTCCTCCTCCTCTTCCTCCTCCTCTTCCTCCTCCTCCTCCTCTTCTCCTTCTCCTCCTCCTCCTCCTCCTCCTCCTCCTTCTCCTCCTCCTCCTCCTCCTCCTCCTCCTCCTCCTCCTCCTCCTCCTCCTCCTCCTCCTCTTCTTCTTCTTCTCCTTCTCCTTCCCTCCTCCTCCTCCTCCTCCTCCTCCTCCTCCTCCTCCTCCTCCTCCTCCTCCTCCCCCCCCTCCTCTTCCTCCTTCTCCTCCTCCTCCTTCTTCATGTGTATTCTGGCCCTAGCTCTTGACCTCGGCCTGGGTGCTATCCCTGAGCTTTTTTCCTCAAGGCTAGCAATCTGCCAATTGAGCCACAGCTCCACATCAAGCTTTTTGGTGGTTAATTGGAAGTAAAAGCCTCATAGACTTTCCTGCCCAAACTGACTTTGAACCACAATTCTTAGATCTTAGCCTCCTGAATAGCTAGGATTATAGGTGTAAGCCACTGACCCTCTACTAGTAAGTTTGAGATGGACAATTAGGTGATGTCAATCATGATTACTCTCTTGTGCTGCAGAATATTAGAAGTTATTTTGTTTCTCTTTTTTTTTCCCTTTGGCTTTCTCTCTTTTTGGTGCTAGTACTGGGATAAAATACTGATCTCATAGAAGTGACAAGTAGACTAGTGGTTAGCAGGATGTTGGGGAGAGAGAAATGGAGAGAGGATGTGAACATACTATAAGTAACTTCTAAGGTAGGTGCTGTGGCTCATGCCTATAATCCTTGTTACTCAGTAATACGAGTATCATGATTTGAAGCCAGCCTGGGCAGAAAAAATCTATGAGACTCTTTTCTCCAATTAACTACCAAAAAGCCACAGGGGAGCTGTGATAGAGCTCCAGCCTTTAGTGAAAATGCTAAGGGATAGGGCCCAGGCCCTGACTTCAAACCCCAGTATCGGCATAAATGAATAAATAAGCATATAAACGTGGAATTCCAGATTCAACGTAATAGTCAAGAAAAAAAAGTATACCCAGAAAAGTCATTAAAGTAGATTGCTTATGCACCCTAAGCCCAGCCTCAAAACATTTTGAAACCGTTGTGCCATAGAGACCATGTTTTCTGAGCACAATTCAATGAAGATAAGAGCTAATTGCTGGTATTTATCAATGTGAATGATTTTATATATTGACTTCAGCAACATTGCTGAACTCTCACATTCATCTCAATACATTGTGTATATGTTGAGTTGTTACATATACATTTGTATCATGTAATTTCTTACTTTCTGATTCAAATAGATTTTAGTTCTTGCCGTATTCCACTACTTAGGATCTCTCATACACCATACACTACATTTGTTGTTGGTGGTGATGATCCTGGGGCTTAACTCAGGGTCTGGGTGCTGTCTCTGAGCTTTTCTACTCAAGACTAGAGCTCTACTACTTTGAGCTACAGCTCCGCTTCCAGTTTTCTGGTGGTTAATTTTTGAGCTACAGCTCCGCTTCCAGTTTTCTGGTGGTTAATTGGAGATGACAGTCTCAAGGATTTTCCTGCCTGGAATGGCTTCCAACTGCAATCCTCAGATCTCAGCCTCCTGACTAGCTAGGATTATAGGTGTGAGCCACCAACACCCAGCTTCATACACTACATTTTTTTAGTGTTATTGTATGTCTACAAACTGTGATTCCCTTCATCACTTATAAGATAAATACAGTATGTCTTAGAACTTCCCTAACTCTTTGCAAAGGAATGACTGCTTTTCAACAGAACATTACAGATGTTTTTATGCTACATCCTTCTGAATGATAAAGAAGACATAGTTACACATAAAATGGGTCAGAGGGCAAAAAGAAACAGCTGAAGCTGAAAACTTTTCTAATAAGTCATTCATTCCATTTAGACTTGCTTACCTCCTCCCCCTCCCCCATCTCCATCCTTTCACCTTTCTAGGATGGAACCTAAGCTTCATACATGCTAGTCAAGTATTCTCTCAGTGGGTTACTACCAGCCCAACCCTGATTGTCCTCTTTGAAATTGGTGGAAATAATTCCCAGTCCTGACAACGAAGATTCTTCCAGTCATACCATGAGCTTTCCTTATTTTCACTACCCACGTGCTGCCAGCTCGTAAAATTAGAGACCATGGAATCAATCAATATGTCTGCCACAGGAGCTGAAATCCCCTCTCATTGTCACACTGCTTCATTCCTTAGGCCACCATAGTACATTATGATTGAGGCAGACTCATTCTCGGACCAGCAGTTGAGACAATTGTCCTATCCAACAGGCAAACCTTCCTGAAATCACTTGATGTCACCTAGGAGACAGCCACTGCCTTTTTCAGTTTTCAACTGGATGTTTGGAGAAAATATATCCTGTGTCCTATAGAAGGATTTTTCATCCATACTACAGTAGGAAGTGCTTGAAAAGCTGCTTTCTTTTCTGAGAAACATTGACTACTTACTTCGACCTACAAATAAACTGGTAACTAGATCAAGGCTAAGAAGTTCAGACTTTTCCATTTTGTATCTATGGACTTTGTTTCTCTTCTGCAGTCACTTTGCAGCCCTCTTGGAAGCCAGGACATGACCACTTTGCCAGGCACAATGACTTATTTATTTACTTTATTGTTATACTTGAAACAGCATATCTAATAGCATCATCTCTCTCTGTCTCTGTCTGTCTGTCTCTCTCTTTGTCTCTGCCTGTCTTTGTCTGTCTGTCTGTCTGTCTGTCTGTCTGTCTGTCTGTCTCTCTCTCTCTCTCTCTCTCTCTCCTTCACCCTCCTCCCCGTCAGTTGTGGGGCTTGAACTCAGGGCCTGAGCCTCTTTGTGCTCAAAGCTAGTGTTCTACTACTTGAGCCACAGTGCTATTTCTGGTTTTTCAGTTGTTAATTGGGAAAAAAGAGTCTCATAGGGACTTTTCTGCTGGGGCTGACTTCAAACAATCATCAGATCTCAGCCTCCTTAGTAGCTAGGATTACAGGCATGAGCCACTGGCACCAGACACTCCTTTCTCTTTTTTAAGGGCTGGCTTTGAACTTTGATCTTCAGATCTCAGCCTCTTGAGTAGCTAGGGTTATAGACATGAGCCCCCAGAATTCAGCTTTTTAAAAAGATTAATGTGTGTGTGTGTGTGTGTGTGTGTGTGTGTGTGTGTGTGTGTGTGTGTGTGTGTGTGTGTGTAGAGTTGTACAAAGGTGTTTCAATTCAACATATCAACTTATGAATACAATGCATCTCGGTCAATGCCACCCCTTTCCATCATTCTCTGCCCCCCATCTATCCCAACTCCACCTTCCCTTTAGCACCTGGTTCCATTTTCATATATGTACATTGAGTATCGACTTTATTTGCTACCATTCCTTATGTCAATGACACAAAGTATAATAAGAGCCCACCTGAACAATCCTGACAATGGACTGTTACACTATCTTTGGTCACCTCTGAATATACCTGTGACTTGGGACTCTTTTAAGGTCGTATACCTTTCTGATATAATCCCAGTTCTCCCTATTTAACAAATGTCTGTACCTCCAGAAGACAGCTGATGAAATACTGAAGTGCTGTCTTTCTGTGGCTGCCACGAAATAAATCTCCTTCCTCTGTCTTTCATCAAATCTCTTTATTTGTCCTATAGGAGTTAGTGGTCTTACTTGACATGTGAAACTCCTGGAGTTTGGCCTGAGGTTTAAAGTCTCTAGTTTTACTGTGAAAGACAAAGCCTTCATCAGTTTGTATTTACATGCTAACCAAACAAACAATGAGAATCAGAGTTTTAGACACTAAGAGAGGCAGAGAGACTTTAAAAGACACTCACCTGAGAAGGCTGCTGCCCATAGAGCATTTGGGAGTTCAGGAACAGAGCAGATTCATAGCCAGGACTGTGAGACCAGCCTGGAAAACTCCGTGAATATTAACTTTCCTGTTCTTCCAGATTGCTTGTCTCAGCAGCTACTGTCTTAATTTCTTTTCAGAACAGCCACTAATTTGAATGGAATGTCTGTACTATTACAAATTGTTCTTAAGAATGTGTCGCCAGAGGACACTTTAAACTCTTGCAAACAAACTTCAAAACCCCTCCTTGCTTTCTGCTCAGGTTCAGGACATTTGTTCTGTACAATGGCTGGGCTGAGGCGTCTCAGGAAAGCCCATCTAAGCGAAGTGTTCCTGCTCCTTCCTGCCCCCACCCCTCCCCATTTTCTCCCTCGTGACAGTTCTTTTAACTACATTAGTTTTTTTAGCCATTTTTACTCTCTCCCTCTCTCTCTCTTCTTTGTACGTCTCTAAGTGACTCACTAATAATAGACAAATTTCTTCCACTGCTAGAAAATTGGAGGAAGGGTGATGAAATGTATGGCTTTATAGATTGTTTTGATTTTGTTTTTGGAGACAGGGTCTCCTAACTAGGCCATTCTGCCCTGGAATTCTGGATCTTTCTGTAGGCCCATCCTGAGTGCTGGAATTACAGGTAGATGTCACTATGCCCAGTTTATTTTCTACTGTTAGACTTGTATTTTTCTCCCTATGAGTTTCTTCTGCCATTAAGTAATAATTCCCAGGATTTAAAAAATAAATGTAAATTCCTATTACAGTGCTGTGTAGTCATCAATCAATTAGCTAATCTATGGAACATTCCCCAACTTAGTTACTGGGCTCCCTCCACAAACATTTACAAGGAAATGAGATTGCTTTTGAGTCCAGGATGGCCCACTTTCTGGGTATTAACTTTCTTTAAAAATTTTATTGCCAAGGGCTGGGAAGGTGGCTCAGTGGTAGAGCGCTTGCCTTGCAGGCATGAGGCCCTGGGTTCGATTCCTCAGCACCACATAAGCAAAAAGGAAAAAGCCGGAAGTGGCGCTGTGGCTCAAGTGGTAGAGTGCTAGCCTTGAGCTGAAGAGCTGAGGGACAGTGCCCAGGCCCAGAGTTCAGGCCCCACAACCGGACCCAAAAAAAAAAAAATTTTATTGCCAAGGGCTGGGAAGTTGGCTCAGTGGTAGAGCACTTGCCTTGCATGCCTGAGGCCCTGGGTTCAATTCCTCAGCACCACATAAGAAAAAAGAAAAAAGACGGAAGTGTCGCTGTGGCTCAAGTGGTAGAGCGCTAGCCTTGAGCTGAAGAGCTGAGGGACAGCGCCCAGGCCCAGAGGTCAGGCCCCACAACCGGACTCCCCCCCAAAAAAAATAAATAAAAATTTTATTGTCAAGCCCTTATTTGCAATGACTAGTATATGTCTGAACAAAGCAGAAATGGTCAGATAAGTTGATGTTAAGCGAAATGAACCCCAACTTAAGGACTCAAATGTTTTTTTCTTGCTTGCTATTGTGTCTAACATATTTATAAGATATTTCTTCGTTGCTTTGTATGTCCCTCCCCCACGGTATAAATACCCTGTTTTCACTGTATTTGATGTTGGCATAATTTGTGGAGGGGAAGGGAAAAAACAAAGAGTTTAAATAGGGATACAGGTGGACCCATTGCACCAATGAGATGTATAAGATGTTATGTTGAAAATGAACTTTACAACTTTGGTGCAGGTGCCGGGAGGGGGAGGTAGGGGGGGAGGGGGGCAGGAGATGGGAAGGGATGGGAAGGGGAAACAAAGGATGAAACAATGCTTGATAAGAAATGCACTCATTACCTTGCCCATGTAATTGTAACCCCTCTGTACAGTATTTTCACAAAAAAAAAACAACAAAACTTTATACTAGGGGGTGAGGGGTACGGGGATATAGTTGAGGAGGTGGGAGGGACGGGATGGTATAGGGGAAAAACAAAGGAGGAGGCAACGATGCTGGATAAGAAATGTACTCATTACCTTGCTCATGTAACTGTAACCCCTCTGTACAGTATTTTCACAATAAAAAACATATAAAAAGAAAAAAAACGTATTGTCAAGGTGATGTACAGAGGGGTTACAGTTACATAAGTAAGGTAGTGATTACAGTTTGTTGAACTTGTGACCTCCTCCCTCATTTTTCTCCCACTTTCCCTCCCCTAACCTCCTCCCCCTCCAAGTTGTACAGATCATTTCTAACATACTATCTTGTGAGTATTGCTGGCACATTGGTTCCCCCTTTGTCCTTTGTCTCACCATTTTGTTGCTCCCCTTCCCTTCCCTAATTCAGATAAACATATATATATATATATATATATATATATATATATATATATATATATATAACCCAGGGTCCAAGATCAAATACAGTGACAACAAGAGATAAACCATAGTGGGGAAAACACAAAAGAAAAAAGTAATCATGCAGTACATTAAAAACAACAACAACAAAGAAAAATCATTTGTGTCCACGTCTTGGAGTTCATTTTGCTTAGCATCACCTTATATGGTCATATGTACATAGCTATTGAGCTATTCTGCTCACCTGCTAGGATTGTCCTAGACATATACTAAATTATTACAAATGAGGGAAACGATGGGACCTATGTTTCTTTGGGTCTGGCTTACTTCAGTTAATACAATTTTTTTCCAAGTCTTTCAATTTCCATACAAATGGCTGGTGTCATTCTTTCTGATGGAAGCATAGAATTCATATACATTTTCTTGATCCAGGATGGCCCACTTTGTGGGTATTAACTTTTGAGTTAAGAATAAACCAGGACTTGTATGAAAGAGCACAGAAAGAAGGAAAAAGGATTCACAAGTATGTTCTTGGAACTTCTACTGTCCCCAATGCTCCTTCACTTTCTGTAACAATCACCCTGACTGTACCTCCTCTCTAAAACACAATTCGCTTGAGCTAGAACTTTTTGTTTCAGTGTAGAAGGGCAAAAAGATAAAGTGCAAACAGAGGTGTGGCAAGAGGAAAAAATGATCAGTAAAAAGGTCAGGCTGGGCACCAGGCTTATGCCTATAATCCTAGCTACTCAGGAGACTGAGATCTGAGGACTGAGGTTGCCAGGCTTTTGTAGGTAATCAGAGTTTAATTAAATCAGGTTTAATAACCCACTGCCTTGTGAGGGAGAAAGCAGTTCTGTTTGGGCTTGGGGAATGATGGGGAAAATCTTCCTTTCCAAACTTCAGTTGTTGAAGAATTTTCTGGAATTTTCCTCTGATCTTGTGCCAGAAAATCCAGCTCTCGGTTTGGTTTGGGGGGCACGGCAGGGGTGGGGAAGGTAGGGGTGAGAGGGGAGAGTTTCTGAGTCTGCAGCCTGGGATAGCAGCTTGGGAAATGATCTTACAAGATACCAACGGAAACTCAGACTGGGAATGTGGAATTTGCAAAGGAAGCAGTCTTTGATCTTGTTTTCAGATTTGATTCTAAATTTAGGTCCCAGTATAGAAGAGTGTGCACAGGCCTTGGAAGCTTTATTTTCCCACTGGACCAATATCTCTTTATCTCTTCCATTTTTAGCCTCCTAAAGAAAAATTTCTGGTGGTCTTGTTTTTGTTTCAGAGACAGAAGACTCCTGAGAAGACATCCCCGGCTTCAGAGGGACTACTAATTCATCTCTGAGATATGCTTGGATAAATCTCACAATGATGCTTGATGAAACCTGTCTTCATATAATTTTTCCAATGTGGGAGACAAAGGTCACATGTTTTCTCTCATATGTGGAAGTTAAATCTAAATTATAAATATATATATATGTAAACATACAGGGTCATATACATGTATTAACTAAAGTATGGTATATGCAGGGAGGGTTCCTGCTTTGAATCTACTCCTTTAAATAATTAATTTACAGTTTCACAACAACAACAACAAATACTAGGAAGCTGGAACATGTGTTGTGTGTATAAGGGGAAGGGTGAGATCCAGGGGAAGGAGGAACACATGAATGGAGAGAGGAAGGGTGGGCAAACGCAGGCATAATATTCAATGTACATATGTGAAGATGGAACCAGGTAAATTGCAGATGAAGGATGGATAGAGTTGGGAGAGATGGGGAAGAATGATGAAAGGGGCAACACTGATCAAGATGCTTTGTACTTAGTAATCAAAACAGCTTGGTACTGGCACAAGAACAGACCTCAGGAACAATGGAATAGAACTGAAGACTCAGAAATGAACCCACAGACCTATAGCCACCTAATCTTTGATAAGGGAGCTAAACAAATAAAACGTATGAAAGACAGCCTCTTCAGTAAATGGTGCTGGCAAAATTGGTTAACACCTATACAAAACTAAAGCTAGATCCTTACCTATCACCTGCGCCAGAATCAACTCCACATGGATTAAAGACCTTGAAGTCAAAGTAGACACCCTGAAAACATTACAGGATGGAATAGAAGAAACATTAGAGCTCCTTGGCAAAGACTGAAATTTTCTTAAAAGAGACCCAGAATCAACAAATCAAAGAAAGTTTGGACAAATGGGATTGCAAGAAACTGCAGAGCTTCTGCATGGCAAAGGACATAGCTAGCAAGATCAATAGAAAGCCCACGGATTGGGAGAAGATCTTCACTAGCCATACGATGGACAAGGGTCTCATATCTAAAATATACTTAGAATTCAAAAAATTAAACTCCCCAACAACAAATCCTCAAAGAAACAACTACCCAATAAATAAGCGGGCTAAAGACTTACAGAGAAACTTCTCTGAAGACGGAAGAATGATGGCCAATAGACACATGAAGAAATGCTCAACCTCCCTAGCCATAAAAGAAATGCAAATCAAACAACATTGAGATTCCACCTCACCCCACTTAGAATGGCTATAATCAAGAACTCTAATAACAACAGATGCTGGAAGGGATGTGGACAGAAGGGAACCCTACTGCACTGTTGGTGGGAATGTAAACTTGTTCAATCACTTTGGAAAGTAGTATGGAGTTTCCTCAAAAGACTCCACATAGAGCTCCCCTATGACCCAGCAATCCCACTTTTGGGCATTTACCCAAATGTTCACAAACAAGACCACACTAAAGCTACCAGCACAACTATGTTTATTGCAGCATTATTTACCATAGCTAAGATATGGAACCAGCCCAGATGCCCCTCAGTAGATGAATGGATCAAGAAAATGTGGTATATATACACAATGGAATTCTATGCCTCCATCAGAAAGAATGACATTGCCCCATTTGTTAGGAAATGAAAAGATTTGGAAAAAATTATATTAACTGAAGTAAGCCAGGCCCAAAGAAACATAGGTCCCATGGTTTCCCTTATTTGCAATAACTAGTATATGTCTGAGACAAGCAGAAAAAGTCAGATAAGGTGATATCAGGGAAATGAACCCTAAGATATGTATTCAAATGTTTTTTTTTTTACTTTCATGCGATTGTTTCTAACACATTTATAAGATTATTTCTTTGTTGCTTTGTATGTCCCTCCTTCATGGTATAAACCCTGCTTTCACTGTATTTGATGTCAGTATAATTTGTGGAGGGGAAGGGAAAAAACAAATCGTTTAACTAGGGATACAGGTGGACCCATTGCAACAATGAGATGTACAAGTCATTATGTTGAAAACGAACTTTACAACTTTGGGGGCGGGGAGAAGGATTGGGTGGGGGGGCAAGATGGGAAGGGATGAGAAGGAGAAACAAAGGAGGAAGCTACGATGCTTGATAAGAAATGTACACATTATCTTGCCCATGTAATTGTAACCCCTCTGTACAGTGTTTTCACAATGAAAAGAAAGATGCTTTGTACTCACAAACTGAAATGTTAAATTGAAATCTCTCTGTATAACTACTTAATGATAATTAAAAACTTAACAATAATTAAAAAACAATAATTAAAAATTAAAAACAAATAAAAACAAACAACTAAAAAACAATGTTTGATGTAAACAGTTTACTTATGAGGAGCCAATTATTTCCAAATGTACAGGTTCATTAGTATGAGTGCTCTAGGCCTTTGAAAACCCGGGTCTAGTTTTTGTTTTTTTAATTTATTGTTTTTTTTAAGAGACAGTCTTACGGGCTGGGAAGGTGGCTCAGTGGTAGAGCACTTGCCTTGCATGCCTGAGGCCCTGGGTTCGCTTCCTTAGCATCACATAAGCAAAAAGAAAAAAGCTGGAAGTGGCACTGTGGCTCAAGTGGTAAGAGTGCTAGCCTTGAGCTGAAGAGCTGAGGGACAGCGCCCAGGCCCAGAGTTCAGGCCCCACGACCGGACCCAAAAACAAGAGACAGTCTTACTATATTGCTAGCTTAGGCTGACTTTGAACTTGTGGCCCTCCTGTCTCATCCTGGGGAGTAGCTCACACTTTTGGTGTGTGCTACCACATTCAGCTGCCAGAATTAGTTTTAAGAGATATTAGTTTCGGAGATATTCACATAGCAATGCCACATGTGAACCCTCAGCCAGACCAGTGTTCATCGAGGAATTACTTGAGGGACCATGATCCCCTGACTCATTTTCTAGTACTGTCTGTTAACCATACACATCTTCTGTACTCCCATTCAACTTTGCTCACCTTGATTCTTCCTTCTGGAAAGTTTTCCCAGTCCCTCAATTCTATTTATTCTTCCCAGTTCTATGCAAGTGCTTTTTACCTTCATCCTAACCTCGTCATCTAGACATAATTTTTCCTTTTTGTTGAATAACAGAGCCAGTATGATGATTCTTTATATGTAAATCCAAATTTTCCAAGTACTGTAATCAGCTACACAGAAGTCAGAGATTAAGAGGACAGTGGTTTGAGGCCAGCTTGGGAAGAAGACTTATTGAAATTCTATCTCAACAAACAAGCAGCATGTGGTGGTGCATGCCTGTGATCCCAGCAACACAGATGTATACAGTATGTGGGCATACTGAGGTCCAGGGCCAGCCCCAAGCAAAAGTGTGAGAAATAAGTCAAGCAAAAAGCGTTTGAGGTATGGGGTGGTATAGCTCAAGTGGCTTGCCTAGCAAGAACAAGTACCTGAGTTCAAAACCCCCCAGTTCTGCAAAAAAAGTTTCACTTCCAAAAATTCCTTTTCTATTCAACTACTTAGGAACATAGAAATAACATTTCTCAAAGTGAACCATGTTTGGATCTTTCCTTGATGTAAGGCACAGTATTTAATTTGCTAAGTCAGGAGATGATGCTATATCATCCAAGATGAGTACACTTCTAAGAGTTCTCTTGTCTCAGTTCATTGGGAAAAGCCATAAAAAAGACAGGCAGGTCAATAAACAGCAGTGATAGCTTTTTAAACTTAGCATCGTACATCACATTGGCTTTAGAAAGACCCACATGTGTGGGACATGTGGTCAGCTGCATTTAAGACTACAATTTACTTTTTGCAAAAGTCTCAAGGTTGATAAAGTGACCGGAAAGACATAAGTCAGAGAGGTGTCTACATATGGAGCTATGTCTTCTGTACAAGGAGTGTACTCATGCTAGTGTATTCAGGCTTGGGTCATATATTTTAGAAGAGTTGGATTGAAACATTTGAAGGTGACCAAAATAGTAATTATAGAAATCATGCAGAATTTTAAATCCCTATTTCTTAAGGGAATTCATCTATTTAAAAAAAGATGGAATATGAATTGAGAGCAGTCCTTTCAAGGAGGCAAGAATAAAGAATATGGAATAATAGAGCAGGAACTACACAATTTAGTAAAAGCTTAGTAATTTCTCAGTTAAACAGAAGGTTGAGGGAAGAATATTTTCTAGATAGCTGACACTGAGATGTTAGTTCTGATATATGATAAAAAAATTATTCTGCTTTAATAATGAAGAATAAAAATCCCTCTGTATCCCAGCGACATAGGTGGGGATCAGAAGGATGGAAGTTCTAGCCCAGCCCCAGACAAAAAAAGCACAAGATTCTATCTGAAATAATCACTAAAGCACAAAAAAAAAGAAAGAAAAAGAAAGAGAAGAACAAAGAAAAAACACGTCAAGGGCCATATCTCAAGGAGTAGAATGCCTGATCCACAGGCACAAGGCCCTAAAAAAAAGAAAATCTATTGATGATTATAATAATATGTGATATACATATTATTAGCAGTTCAACTAAAATGATTGTGAGTTAAATATATTTGACCTTCTAAGTCTATAAAGGAAATAGAACTTTATGGGGGCTGCTCTAGTAAATTTTCTTTCATTGATTAATCCTTCTATCACTTCAGTTAGGTCAGCAAGTTCCTTTCCTTTTTATATATACTGATGTCGAAAATAGCCAGCAGGGCTGAGCAAGTGGTATAACTTGTCTATTACAGTTGGCTAATCATGGTAGAGCTGCTTGGAGGCAGAGCCTAAAGCCCTGACTCATTGTGAAGCCTTTCCTGGTTGTGAAATTGTTCTTCCTGTGGACATTTTCAGTTCAACCAACATAGATTGTTCACAGAGAAGGATGCTAAATATGGCTCATGGCAGGAGTAAGTATAAGCTCCTGATTGGTGGCTTTCCCCACCAATATGCATTAAACAAGGTCTTTGCTGCATCACCAAGCTTGGCATCAAACACAGGACAAAAATAATTGAGCATCTTGTCTTTCTTTTTTAACTTCATTTATTTCCTTCCTTTGTTTATTTCTTCCTTCCTTTCTTCCTTCCTTTCTTTCTTCCTTCCTTCCTTCCTCCCTTCCTTCTTCCCTTCCTTCCTTCTTTTCTTTCCTTCTTTTGTTTTTGGCAATACTTGGATCTAAACTCAGGGCCTCAAGCTTGCTAGGTAGTCACTCTACAGCTTGAGCCAATCACCATTCCTTCTTGCTTTCCAAAAGTAAAGAGTGAGGTCTTGCATTTTGCCTGAAGCTGGCCTCATCCTTTGACCCTCCTTTCTAAGCTGGGATCGCAGACACAGGGCACCTCTTCTTCCTATTCTCTCCTCCCTCCTCTCAAACCTGGGAACCTGAGCATAATAGGCAAGCAGTCTACACTGAGTCACATGTCCTGTGTTTTCTTAATACTTGTACCCTATTCTGGCCTCTGAACTTCAAAAGCCAGTGTCTCAGTGCAACTGGGAGAAAACAGCTTTGGTGGAAGTGCGGAGATTTCCACTCTTTCTCCACTCATCCACTCCTTGGCACATGACCTATTGATTCACCTCCCAGTGCCTTAGTTTGCTCGTCCATGCATTGGATAGATCAACCTAGCACAAACTAATTGCCTCACTCAACTCCACAATCTACTTTATGGATACAGTAGATTTCCCTTCAGAAAGCATGTAGAACAGATTCCATTAAACAAAAACAAATCGTTTCAGTAAGACATTCCCACAAATGTGAATTCCTGACTCCATACACTCCAAATGATTCCAGTACAAGAAGTGTCTCAAATAGGCTTTTCTTTGCCCTTTGAAAAGGGCCCTTGAGGAAAATGGGTCAGGAATAAAGGATAGGAAGATGGAATAGGAAACCCCTTACTGTTCACTTACAATGTGCCAAACACTCTCTGAAGCACTGCTTTCTATTTTTGTTTTGGTGGTGGTTTATATTTTTAATGTTATTTTTTTAAAAAAAATCAATAGTGTTTCTTTATTGAATAGAGGATGAATTTTTGTACTCTTCCATATTAATGGTATTATTCAAATTCACATACATTATATATACTGTATAATTTCCTTTTCTAAATAATATATATACTATTGACAATGTAATTATAAAAACATCATTAGAACAAAAAGATTTCTTTGATTCTATCCAGCTATCTGACTATGGGAAAAGATCAGCTTAGGTGATTTTTTTAAAATGCATTCTTTGACCTTAATCTTACGTGAATCTCTTAATTTTCTTACCCATAAAATAGGACAATTAATTGTATGTGTAGCTTCAATCTTTTTTTAAATTTTTTTTATTTTTTTGTGAACATACTGTACAGAGGGGTTACAATTACATGGGCAAGATAGTGAGTACATTTCTTATCAAGCATTGTAGCTTCCTCCTTTGCTTACCCTTCCCATCCCTTCCAAGCCACCCAGTCCTCCCCCACCACCACCAAACTTGTACTTCTCATTGTTCCAATGGGTCCACCTGTATCCTTATTTAAACGACTTGTTTTTCCCCTTCCCCTCCACAAATTATACCAACATCAAATACAGTGAAAGCAGGGGTTATACTGTGGGGGAGGGACATACAAAGCAACAAAGAAATAATCTTATAATTGCGTTAGAAACAAATGCATGAAAGAAAAAAACATTTAAATACATATCTTAGGGTTCATTTTCCTAACGTCACCTTATCTGACCTTTTCTGCTTGACTTATACATATACTAGATATTGCAAATAAGAGAAACCATGGGACCTATGTTTCTTTGGGCTTGGCTTACTTCACTTAATATAATTTTTTTCCGAGTCTTTTTTTAATGTTATTTTTAATTGACACATACTTAGGGGCACTGTGTGATATTCCAATATATCTATGCATTGTATAATGTTGAAAAGTCCATTCAAACATTTATTATTCCTTATTGTTCTTTTAGATTTTTTTAAAGTTTTAATTCCTTCAGAAGCATCATGGGACAAGGGGAGACAGGTAGTGGCTTCCTCATTCCCTTTCCATAGGGGGCTAAGAAGGAGGCTGATCTGACCTTTATACAGAAAATGGTGGCTTTGAAGCCCAGCTTGTTAAGTGTGATTCTGCCACCTGGCTAGGTCTCACATGCTGGCTGTCACACAAGGGGACAGATATAAGAGAACTGGAGGGAGACAAAACTGACACACTCAAAAGATTTATTTTGTCCGAGTGACTTTTAATCAGTCTTACTTTTAGCTAGAGACCTTGGGCTGCCTAGCAAGATTCATTATGAGCATTGCAAATGAGTTGCTGCCTACATTGCAATATTTAATAAGATTGGGATAATCTCATGTAAGATGTCCTACATGTCATCTTCCATTGCACCTAGGAGCTGTGGCCCAGATTTTTGGTTCTGTCTCATGACAAGAGTCTTAGTTTCTCTGCTATTTTTCTCGTCTGCAACTTGGCATTCTTTCTGAAGAGTTTTGAACTACATGTATGGCATCAGAAGCCTGGCTCCCAGTTCATGGTTGTTACAGCACTAACAGCTTTACCTAAATTTCTCATGCAAACTAGCCTTTGCACAAGGCCTCTATTGTGGAGAAGGAGCCAGGGAATTCCAGAATAACAAATTTCATGGGTTTGAGGATTAGTGACAGGTCTGCTCTAGTTCCTGCCTGCTGAGATGGGCAAACTGTGCAGATGGGCCACCCGCAGATCGCCCGGAGGTTAAGTTGGAGCAGGGAAAAGTATTTACGGAAGGTCATCTGAGCAAGTTGCATATCCTGGTGGGATGCAGCCAAGCCTTCATGGGATGCCTTGAGATGCTGGAAGGGCATCCAGAGCCGGCCTGTTCAGTGCCTTGGTCTGTGAGGATCCGGAAAGGGGTGGGGGGTGGGGGTGTACTCGGCTGCCTGGTGGCTGGCATGTTCTTATGATTGCTCACTGCAAAGCTAGGTGGGCATACAAGGAATCCCAGAAGTTTCATGGAGGCTGCCCAGGTAGCCAGAATGAGCAAGACAGAATGCACGGTGAGGTTAGGAGAGAGCAACAGGAAGTACATGCCATGCTGCCTATATGCAGAAGGCTTTTTGCTCCATGGCTACACTGAAAGCTAGGCAAGTACCAACCACTGTCTGCTTTGCATTAAGTTCTGTAAACACATCTAGAAGGCCTGCTCTTTATGAGAGACTATGCTAGTTGCAAGGAGGGGGAGTTAAAGTAAATAAACTGAGCAAAGGAAGGATAGAAGGTAAATATTCCAGTGCATTTGGAAGACGCCTTCTATGCACAGCATTTTCTTAAAACTGACCAGATAGGCTGCCCACTCTGAGTTTATCTCTTGGCTCTGCCTGCAAATGTCTATGTTACCCACCAGGCAGGTATTGTCTTGAGAGTTTGTATCTTCTTTGTGTGTTTTTTGTTTTTCTGGTCCTGGGGCTTGAACTCAGGGCCTGGGGCTGTCCCTGAGCTTCTGCTGCTCAAGGCTAGTGCTCTACCTCGTGAGCCACAGGACTGCTTCTGGCCTTTTCTGGGTAGTTTATTGAAAATGACAGCCTGACGGAATTTCCTGCCTGGGCTGGCTTCGACCTGTGCTCCTCAGATCTCAGCCTCCTGAGTATCTAAGATTACAGGTGGCTTGAGCCACCAGCTCCTGGTTGAGTTTGTATCTTAAACAGTTGCCTCACTTCACTCCCAATCCTAAACTCTGAGATAAGATTTTGGTCACCTGTGGTCAGCTGAGGTCTGAGAGTATTTAGTTAAGATTTCCAGAGATAAATAATTGATAGGTTTGAAACCTTTTAAAAATTACTTTTCCTATTTTATTAGCAGTCTCATTTATGCTTAATTTGTCATTTGAAATTGACATATATAAGTTTAAGCTTTCTATGTATAAGGGTCAATGTTATCTGAAATTTCAGAAATTCACTATTAGGGTCTTGAAACATATTCTCGGAGGGGAAGGGGTTCCATTGTACTCTGCTCATTCACTTAGAATATAATATGTATGCACAAGTTTGGGAGGTGTAATGAGGCATTTATATATGCTCTGTCTTCAAATAGTCAGACAATTCTTTGCCCTTTTATTTTTCCCCTTACCTGCTCTGTTGGTTCATCCATATAGCCTGAAACCACGTTTCAGTTAAGATTTGTTTTTGTTTTTGGTTTTTTTTTTTGCTCATGGCTGGTACTTTACCAACTTGACCTATACCTCTGCTTCCAGCTTTTCGCTGATTAGTTCGAGTTAAGAATCTCATGAACCTTTTCCCCCAAGGCTGGCTTCAAACCATCATCCTCAGAGCTCAGCCTGGTGGGTGGGTAGGATTATAGGTATATGCCACTACTGCTCAGCTCTCTAGCTAAACAATTACTATTAGGCCTGACTCCTTGAGTCATTGGGGCCCATGCCAGGATCCACACTGAGCTCCGCTTCTGGTGTTTCCATTTCTGAGATGCCATACTACAGGGTAAAAGTGTAGGACACTCCCGGCTGGAACCCTGCAACCTACAAGACAGGTAGGATGAGCCTCACTAGTCCTACGAGGCTGCCTCCAGAGCTGGGCCTCACTCCTCTCCCTCTCCTCCAGTAATGACTACACCCTTGAATTTATAGTCCATGTATCGACTCACCACTCAAGTTCTGGGCTAAGTCTGTGGGGAAATGCACTGTTCATCCCGTCTTGTCCACTTCCTCTTGCCTCCTCTTCCCTCCTATTCCAGAACTCTCTCCCTTGTCTCATTCTTGTTTCTCTTAAGGTCCTTTCTGTCTATAACAAACAGAATGATACTCAACACCCTAAGAAAAAGAATTTTCTCCTAACCATATATCTCCTGTTTTCTCTTACCCCAGTTCTTCTTTCATTTCAGTGATAATTTCACATTTCTACCTCACAAGATTGCTATAGTTTGACTCTTGAATGTCCTCCAAAGATCCAGGTGGCAAAGACTTGGTCCCCAGGTGGGCCCACTAAAAGGTGGGACCAAGTAGGAAGGTCCTTAGGTTATTGGGGCATACTGTTTAAAGGGATATTTGGAACCATTCACCTTCCTTTTATCTCTTTTACTTACTAGCCAGGAGGTGAGTAATTTTCTTCTGCCACAGGCTCTCATGTAACATGGGGCCACAGGCTCAAAGCAGCAGGGCCCACTGAACATGGACTGAAACTTCCAAAATCTTGAGCCATCTTACTCTTTCTTCTGTATAAGTTCATTATCTTGGGATTTTGTTACAGTAATTGAAAGCTGACTAATAATACATTCATCAAAGATTTATTCACTTTCTTCAATGTATTCTACCTGGACACATTTACTATAACCATAGGCTCTTTAGGGCTTCTAAATTATTATAATGTAATATAATAAATATAATATATAGTATAATTATTTAATATATAATTATATATGGCACAGTGTATATTTATGGCAGTACTGAGATTTGAACACAGGTCTACAACTTGACTCATACTTTTAGCCTTTTTAAGTTATTTTTTAGATATGCTCTTTGATATTGTTGCAACTGGTGATTTTGATAATGATCAACTTTAATTTTCAAATGCCAGAACTGATGGGGCATTTTCCTGCTTCACAATGTGAAAAAAATAAGGCATATCATCTTCTCTATTCTCGTTTCCCAAGGCCCTTAGTGTACTTCTTAGAATTTGTCTAAGTAAATACTTAACCTGAGTATATTTGTGTAGACATCCCATACATTAGGTAATAAAAAGGTAAGTTTCTATTAGCTTACTTTGTTGGCATTTTTCTATTCCATTTAGAAGTATGGAAATACACTTCCCCACCCATGGAATTTTTACTAAGCATTTTCAACACAGAGGAAAACCATGGGCCAACTTCAGTGAGCAAGGTCAGGGTTTTAAGGGCACAAGAATAACAAAATGTCTGCTCTAGAAGGGTGGTCTATTGTGCTCATATGGATGGAAACTTCTTTCTTCTCATGACAGCGCAATGTTGTCATTGTATAGCCACTGTCCTGCCAATGGGACACAGTGAGTGCTGTGGCCCTCTCCTTTTCTACTTTTTTTGTTGTTGCTATTATTATTAGAGTAGTATATTAAAAAGTCTTCTATGCTTTTCTATTTTAATATTTTGTGCTTGTGTGTGTGTGTGTGTGTGTGTGTGTGTGTGTGTGTGTGTGTGTGTGTGTGTGTGCTGATAGTAGAGCTTGAATGCTGGGCTTCATGCTTTAACTTGGCTGTTTGGCTCACAGCTCAAGCCACACTTCTACTCCTAGTTTTTTGCTGGTTAACTTGGAGATAAGAGTCTCTCAGATTTTCCCGCCTGGCCTGGCTTCCAACCATGATCTTCAGATCTTAATCTCCTGAATAGCTAGGATTACATGTATGAACCATAAGAGCTCAGCTATCTTCAGATTTCTTTTTTTGGCCTACCTTTTTCTTTGTCTTTTCCATTCATGGACTGTTTGGAGTTTAAGTAGCAGTATAGGAAATAGGGATAAGATGACATTTCACAGGGTGGTCTTCTGTTTTTTTCTGCTAATTTTTCTGCACACAGCTAGCTGGATAGCCACCTGCCATTTTCTCTCCACCAGACTGCCACTCTAATACCAGCAAGAACCTGAACTGTGTTTGTTCAGCCTTACAATGCTGCATGTCTTCAAACTGAAGGTACTGATTACCTACATTCCAAGAGAAGATAATTTAGCTATTGGAAAACCCATAGATTAGAAAAACAACATTGTGCCTCCTTGTCTGCCTATGGGCATCATTATGTTCCAGCAAGAACCATTTTTTTCCCCAATCAAGTAATTTAGGTTGAATGAACTAACTGCTTCTTTGTGATAAATGCTGTCAGAATAAATATTGTGAATGAAAGCCTTGTTAGTTAATTAAGACTTAAGGACAAAATTAAAAGGCCAGTTGATGCATTCATTTTGCACAGCTGGGAAATAAAAAATAAAATGGAATATTTTCCTTTATGACTGAAAACCTTCACACTTAGTTGTTTTATTTTCTAACAAAAACATAACAAAGCATAAACAAAATTATACCAATTTGCCTATAATTCCATCATATAGTATAATAGCTATCAATAGTGGTATATATTCTTTTCATCTTTTCCCCCCTTTGCATTTATTTAGCAATTTTTAATTTAAAGAAAGAAATGAGCTTTGTTTATGCATTGGGTAACATATCAATATTTTGATGGCTACGTTCACAGCTATACAATGTTGAGCTCATCAAGAGATCTCTTGCTCAGCTTGCTTGCTTACTTGGTGCTCTGCCATTTTAGCCACATCTCCAACTCAGCTTTTTGCTGGTTATTTTGCAGATGCAGTCTTGTGAATTTTCTGCCCTGGCTAGGCTTGGAACCATGGTCCCCTGGTTCTCAGACTTTTGAGTAGCTAGAATTATAAGTGTGAGTCATCAGTATCCAGCTACTTCAGTTTTCTTAATCTCTTGTTTTTACTGTGAAATTGCCTTTTATGAGAGCTTGTTTGGAGGTTCTAGCAGGGGCACATAGCTACTCTTGAACAAAGACCAGCCCTCCTCTATTGGGGGTGGGGGTGGGTTGTCCTCTTCCACCGAGTGAGCAGCTTTAGGAGGAGTACACATGGAGCGGTGAGGGAGGAAGGGACTCCTGCCTAGCCAGCCAGATCAGCCAAATCAACCCTGACGTTCAATGGGGTGACATCTGCCAGATTACAGCCAGATTACCCTTACACCCAAAATTGCTTTCTATGTTGTAATATTATAAATGATATTGTAATGAAGATTCTTAAACAATTTAATGCACTATCTGTATTTCATAACGATAAATACATGCAGAATTTCTACGTCCCAAGATATACATTAAAAAAACTATATATATATATATACATTTATTTATATTTGCTTTGTATCCTTTCTTATAATACTTCTAGTTTTACTCGAATTTTAAGAGAATCAGTGCAATACCAAGCCAATTATTATTATTATTTTTTGGGTCCGGTCGTGGGGCATGAACTCTGGGCCTGGGCACTGTCCCTCAGCTCTTCAGCTCAAGCCTAGCGCTCTACCACTTGAGCCACAACGCCACTTCCGGCTTTTTTCTTTTTTTTTATGTGGTGCTGAGGAATCGAGCCCAGGGCCTCGAACATGCAAGGCAAGCACTCTACCACTGAGCCACCTCCCAGCCCCATACCAAGCCAATTATGACGGCCTAAACTTTCTGTCAGTGCCTCTGCCCTTTCCCACTTAAAGCCTCGGTCTCTGGAAATAATCTGAGAAGTTAATTCCCACTGAACGATAAAACGGAGAGAAAAAAGGGGAACAGTGTTGGGCTACCCAGGCACTGTGCCCTACTGGGTGGGCCACACTGGATCCTTCTCTAAGAGGTGCAGAATTCGTACTGCAAGAAGGAATGAGTGCTCTTGTTCTGCCTGGGTTGGGATGAGTCATCTTTCCCCTACATTTTCATTTGAAAGGAACTAGCTGGAAGAAGCATGATTTTCTAGTTACATAACTTCAGCCAAATGAGAGGAAGGAGGGGAACTATTTCAGTAAAGTGACAACCAGGCACCTTTCTTGCTCTTTGTGAAGTTTAGCTCTTAGATTATTAACTATAGCCTGTTTCATAATATTAACTTAAATGTTACCTATAATTAAGGGAAGCCTGAGGAGGAGAAACCTCTCTGACATTTCAAAATTAAGCATTTTACCTTCTGACTAGGATATATTATCCTCTGGCAAATTTACTTGAAGGCTTAAATTCCAAATGTTCTATTTCATTCACACTACCAGTCCATTAAAAATCTTACATATTATATACTATATATAATTATATTTATGCAATGGATATTTATAAATTGTATATTATATATTATATTGTAATATATACAGTATATAATTATATAATATATATTATATAAATATATTGTATATGGCAAATATATTTATATATATTCTTTTTCTTTTTATTCAACCAATCACTTCCTGGTACACCTCGATTTCCTGCTTTCCTTAGTTTCTCCATTCTATCTCTATGTACTCACCTGGTAAACTCCAGGTCTTTATCATAATGACACTTGTGCAATCAAATACTATACAGGAAATTGCCTAACTGTGCAGATGAGTCTCATTTTAAACTCATAGACCCAGATTTCAAATAGGCCTGACACTTCCTGGAAACCGTGCCACATCTCCTGCTTTCTAAGACGATTATGTCATACCTATACCTCTTTTTAGTACCCAACCAAGTGCCCCATCTTATCCCTAATCCTCCACTTTGTGAAGACTTAGTAACAAGACCTTTAAGAAAATGGAATCAGAGGCAGACATTGGTGACTTGTGCCTGTAATCCCAGCCACATGGAAGGTTCAGATCAGAAGGAATTCCAGGCTAGCCCAACTGGAAAAGTCTACAATACTCCATTTCAACAGAAGAAGCTGGTTGCGGTTTGTTTGTGCCATCCCAGGTATGAGGAGAAGCAAAAAAAAAAAAAAAAATAGCAGTGTAGATGCTTGCTCAGACAGGAAGTGAGATGATCTCAAATATCATCAGTTCAAGCCTGTCACCAGTGGCTTATGCCTCTAATTCTAGCTCTTTAGGAGGCTGAGATCTGAGAATCCAGGGTTAAAGTCATCCCAGCAGACAAGCCCAAGAGACTCCCCATCTCCAAATATCCTGCAAAAAGTCAGAAGTGGAAGCATGGCTCAAGTGATAGAAAGCCAGTCATGAAAGAAAAGGCCAAGCAGGAGTATGATATCAATGAGTTCAAGGCCTAATACATGGGGGAAAAAAATCAGTGCCAAAAGGGACTGGAGGCATGTCGAAGTGGCAGTGTGCCTGCCTGCAAGCACCAAACCTGAGTTCAAATCTCAACATTTCCAAAAACTAAGGCTGAATCAGTTAAATAAGAACCTTTTCATTTTCTTACAGTTTACTACGTATGCCTGTGCTGAGTCTCTGCCTTCTTTCCTGTGAAGGAAGAGGGCAAGGTTTTCTGCTCACATATAACCAGACTCCACCCATCTTAGTCACTCTTTCCCTTTAGCACAGGATTTGTCTGTATCTTACTGTATCTCCTCAGTTAAATATCACCTACATGAGTCAATCTATTATCCATCATCCTAAAGACATACCCTCCCCCCACATATACTCAGAGTCCTCTTTGGCTACCATCTATCATTTCTTTACTCTCCATCGGGAAAATGACATGAAAACCATCTGTATTCTGGGTCTCCATTGTTTAGTTGTGTTTTTTGTTTGTTTTGTTGTGGGGCTTGAACTCGGGGCGCTGTCCCTCAGCTTTTCAGCTCAAGGCTAGTGCTCCACCACTTGATCCACAGCGCCACTTATGGTTTTCTAAGTGGTTTATTGGAGATAAGAGTCTCATGAACTTTCCTGCCCGGGCTGGCATTGAACCACAATCTTCAGATCTCAGCCTCCTGAGTAGCTCGGGTTACAAGCACGAGCCACTGGGCTGGGCTAGTTTTGTGTTTAAATATAGGTACTGGAGCTTGCACTCTCACTCGGCTTTTTCACTCAGGGCTGGCGCTCTACCACTTGAGCAACACTGGTACTTCAAGCTGCTGGTTAATTAATGGTAAGAGTCTCACAGACTTTTCTGCCCCCGCTGGTTCTAAATGTCCATCCTCAGATCTCAGGCTCAGTAACTAGGATTACAGGCCCAGGATTACACTACCACCCAGCTCCCACTTTTTCAATGTCCATTTTCTTTCAAGTCCACACCAAGACTTGTGACATAAAAACTAAACTCAATGACCACCTCACTCTGATCAGACACAGCGGACCACTCTGTTTTCAGGGCCAAACATTCTTCTCTTGTGCCTCTCTGGCACTCACCAACCTCCTCTTGTCTCTCAAGTTGTCTCCTCTAGCATGCCTCTTTGCACCCTCCTTCTCTTCCTGACATCTAATTTTTCTCCCATGATCACTTTCCTGAACCAGAGCTTTGTCTATTCAACTTCTCCACTGTTATATTCATAGGTCTGATAAATGTCTCAAAATTAACATACCAGCTGGATGGTGGTAGTTCATGCCTGTAATCCTAGCTACTCAGGAGGCTGAGATCTGAGGATCACAGTACCAAGCCAGCCTGGGCAGAAATGTTTGTGAGACTCATCTCCGATTAATCAGTAAAAAGCTGGAAGTGAAAGTGTGGCTCAAATGGTAGAGTGCCACTCTTGAGTGAAAAACTAAGGGGCAGTGCCCTGGCCCAGAGTTAAAGCTCCAGTACCAGCACACACACACACACACACACACACACACACACACACACACACACACAAATTAAATTAACATGCCCACATGGAATGCTCAGTTTCCTCCAAGAACCTCTTTTTCCCTATTTTCTTATTTCAAATAGTGGAGTCACCCTCCTTCTAGTGAACAGGCTGGAAGACTTCAAGTTCTACATGGTTGTTCTCTCTTCCCCTCCTTCACTATATCCAATGTACCAGCAAATCTTTTTTTGTTTTTGGGTCCAGTCGTGGGGCCTGAACTCTGGGCCTGGGCGCTGTCCCTCAGCTCTTCAGCTCAAGGCTAGCGCTCTACCACGTGAGCCACAGCGCCACTTCCAGCTTTTTTCTTTTTGCTTATGTGGTGCTGAGGAATCGAACCCAGGGCCTCATGCATGCAAGGCAAGCGCTCTACCACTGAGCCACCTTCCCAGCCCACCAGCAAATCTTTAACAGTAAAATGTATTTCCTCTTTGTCTCCTCTTTCCATCTTGACTACCAATGTTAGTCTGAGTTGTCATCAATCCTCACATGAATTTTGGAGGAAGAAAAACTCACCCTTTGCCCTTCATTTTTGTCCCTTCTCAATCCATTTTCTCTACTTCTATTCCTCTGCTTAAATTTCCTAGTGAATTCCCATTAGATTTAGAATAAAGTCCAAATTCCTTATTCCAGTCTTCATGTCTCCATATGATATGACCTAGTTTCCAGGTATACTGACTTACTTTCTGTTAAACACAGTAAGTACAGACAGACCTGGTCCTGAGCCTTTGTATTTGCTGCACCCCTCTTCTGGATCCTATATCCAACCCTATCCAATTCAAACCCAATCCTCATTGTCCCACCCTGTGACTTTATAGATGTCAACTCTAAAAGTTTGTCCTTTGTAAATGTTCAGTAAATTTGAACAACCCATTGACACAATTCTATGGAATTTGTTCTGTGATTGATTTGTAGTTATTTTTGAATAAAGAATATGCTTAGACATCTTTTCACAATTAAAGCAGGATTAAAGTTGAAAGAAATAAGGATGGAATTACAAATACATTGGCAACACGTTAGAATGGATTTGAGAAAGTTCCCGAGATTGTAATAATATGATAATCTGGGCTCCTTCCCTATTACTCTCAGCCTCTCTACCTCCTAGTGTTGACAAGGCAGAGATCTGATTCTCAGAGAAGGTAATACTCTCCTGGCTTACCAGACACAAAACTGAAGCATGGGTATTAAGGAAGAATGTTCTATACCAGTTATACTTTGCTTGAACCATGTAGCTCTACTACTTCCCCTTTTTTGGCATTTTAGTTGAATCTAAGTGTGAATTCTGATGGTTATTTTTAGTTTCTTTCATGATATATGGAGTATTATCATGTATCTTTGATGGTAGGGAAAAAATCATGTCATCTTCTCAATAATGATGGTGTGTTCTTACTTTCTTCTTTGGTATGCCATTTATACTCCAGGTACTTCAAATGGTCTTCCATGGTTATTCTTTCATATATATATATATATATATATATATATATATATATATATACACACACACACACATACATACACATATGTATATATATATATATATAATGTGATTTGTAAGATATTTCCTAATTCATCATTTCTCTCTCCAGTCAACTGTTCATAAAGTTTTCTCTTTGATTCCAATTAATATAATTTTTCGCATACAATATTTCTAGATATTCTTTTCTAAACTCACTTGCCCTTTTCTTAATACCTGGTTCCTGATTTTAGACTATTTCTTCCCTTATTTCTTTCTGTATTTTGTTTATTATTTTATATTTTATTTTTGCTAGTACTGGAGCTTAAACTAAGGGTCTTGTGCTCCTGCTTGGCTCTTTTTGCTCAGGATTGACGCTCTCTGTATTTTAAACACAAATGTTTCAAGATTCTTTCCTGTTGTTCTAATAACTAGTTCTTAAATGGGAGTGATAGATGGGAGTGATTTCTTGAGAGTCTTCCTGGTGGGGCTCCATGTTCCAGATGGTTTCTAATTTTTGCTTATGAGCTCATCTGTAGTAGCTGCAGTGCTGTTTTCTTTCAGGGTCCCACATTCCTCAGGTTGTGTAGAAAGATTCCCACAAGAGCAGATCAGCTTGCTGTGATTTTTCAGAACTGATTGGTTTTCCAGTTAGAGGGTTCTAGTTTCTGTTTACAAATGGGGCAACGCCTTGGCTTTCTATAGGGAACGTTTCTCACACTGGTGAGTGGTTTCACATTGTTCTCCTTCCCTCCCCTTCTCTCTCTGCTTCCCTCCCCCTTTTCACTACTTCCCCCTCCCTTTCCCCCCTCTCTCACCTCTCCCTCTCCTTCTCCTTCTCCCCCTCCCCCAACCTTCTTTCCTTTTTATGGTGCTACTGGAAACTGAACCCAGAGCCTTTTAGGATTCTACCACCTGAGCCAAGCCTCTGTTCTTTTGCTTTTGCTTTGTTTTTTTCAACTAGAGTCTTACGTGATTTTTTTTTTTGTTTGTTTTTTTTCTGGACCAGACCTTGATCTTCCTGCCTTCACTTCTGTGTGTGAACACCATGAACTTGATGTAGCAACATCTGATACATGTGCATTAAGACCGCCAACATCTTTATCCTGAAATTTATATTGGGTTCTAAGATTCCTTTGACTTTGAGTTTACTACTCATTTCCAGGCCCTAATTTATTTTGACTTCACAGATATTTATCAAACACATACTAATGTGCCAGGCATGATTGTGAGGTGTACAGAGTTGGTAAGGACGTAAATAAATCATTGATTCCTGAAGGACTTCTCATTTAAGAGATTAGTTATGTTCTTCCACCATCTAATTATCCAAATCATATTTTTGCTGTGTTTTCTCTGGCATGTTATGTGTTTGGAGCATGTGTCAATGGGAGCCAGAGGGAGGTGGGATTCTTCCAGAACCATCTTGCCCTGGGTAATGTCCCCCTCCCCACCACGGGACCTTGAAAAATTGGGAGGATAGTAATGTTTCTATGCCTTATGATTATGAAACTATTTCTTCTTTTTTTTTCATTTAACTGGAGTGGTAGCAGAGTCTAATGAACTGTTAGCAATGTGGACTCTGGGGCCTAAGTGCTTGGCTCAAATCCAGCTCAGCTATGGACTAGGTATAGGGCCTTGGACAAAGTCCTTCTGAATACTTCTGAGTCTTCATCTGGAACGCAGTCCTATCAAAAGTGTCTTCTATATATACTTACAGAGAAAATCAAGGAGGAAAGGGCTTAGAACAGTTGGCACACATGTGCTTAGCTTGAACAAAATCCCACGTTTGACCCTAGCACCGCCACCGCCACCGCCACCACCAAAAAAAAAAAAAAAAAAGGTTTCAGCAAGGTTCTGGTGGCTCACGCCAGCTATGCGGAATGTTGAGATCTGAGGACGGGCAAGAAAGCTTGTGAGACTCTTACCTCTGATTAATCAGCAAACAAAGCCAGAAATGGAGCCATGGACTTAGAAGATAGCATCAGGCTCTAAGGGGGTAAAATTCTCAAGGCCTCATGAAAAAGAACCAGTAAATTAGAATTCTGCCATTTTCCAGTGACTTGCCTAATCTCTACATGAGGAATTTTAAAGACATAGTACTAAACATTTTCTGGTTTCCCCGCCTCCTCCCCCCAATTTATTTAAAGGAAGTTCCCAGAGTTTGACTCTTGTGCTGAATGATGCCTTTGTTACAAACTTCCTGTGTTGGCTTAAAGGGATGAGCAACAGCTTGCACTTCTGTAACTGATGCTATTATAGAAATAAGGAGCCATTCCAAATGTTTTATTATTTAAGGTGTTCATGTAATTATTTTAGATTTCAAATCTCTTTATCTTACTAGCAGCTCTATATTATACAACATAATATCAGTATGATACAATAATAGTATATAATTATACTTCTATATAATGAATAGAATATTTCTATATAATCAATAAATAATATAGCAATAATTATATACAACTCTACATCTATAACATACCACTACAATAAATGTTTCAACTATGTGTAGGTTTTAGTTTGTTTGTTTGCTGGCTTCTTTTAATTATTCTCTTGACTTATTTTGTTTTAAATAACTTATTAGCAAAGGCCTGGGCATTGATTGGTTATCTTCAGCCGTAGCATAGTAATTTTTCTTATTATTTTATTTTTGGCCAATCAGAATAGAAGTTCAACACATTGGCTCCGCATGTACCTGTGCTATATCAGAGATATTTATTTCATAAATATTGTTGAGTATCACCCACTCGGATTCCGGCAGAAACAAACACATCCAAGTGTCTATTTTATAGCATAAAGTGATTTTGCATGACCATATTTAAAAATACACATAAAATGTTTCCATTACTCTAGGTAATGTGACTTATTCTTCTATTTTTTACTTAAGTTTTTCTTTTTTTAGTGTCCTCCATGTAAAGTCAATGACTTTCCTTCTTTAATATGGTTAGGTAAGAAGCTAAATTAGGTATGAAGAGCTTTAAGCAGTATAAATGGAGAAACATTACAATTATACATGTTTAAATGAAATAGCCTAATTCATTCTCTCTCCCTCTCCCTCCCCTTCCCCCACCTCTCTCTCTGATCTCTCTGATATAGAGTTTTTGATAACCAATGCTTGTTTTCTACCCTGTCTCACTCTCTGGTCATTTGCTCAACTCCCAGCCTCCAGAGGAGTTCTGTCTTCATACACTTGGAAAAAACCAGTTCTTCACCCCCAGTTCACTTCTGGCAGAACCTGTGCCAAGGTCAAGGCTGGCAGTAATTTTCCACTCACACTGGACATAAATGTGGCTGGAATGCAGGGACTAAGAGCACTTAGTTAGTCCTGCTCAGGAGTATGTGGGGAACAGGGCCTGGCCCAGACAAGGAGCTAAGTAAATATTTACTAAAGGAATAAAAAATGAATTGATAAATGAGTAGAAGAAATGATACCACAGTTGGAATAATGTAACCTTAGTATGTTTTGAGACAGTGTAGCTATGTCGCCCAGCCTGGCTTAGAATTTACCATCCTCCTGCCTCAACCTCTTGGGTGTCTTCAATTTTGAGAAGAAAAGAAGGGCTGGTTTTCATTTCCATAATTTCTTATTATTTCAGTAGAATTGACATTCACCTTAGAGGAGGACTTCGGGTGTTTAAATTCTGCCACATCAGGGAGTTGATTCTCTTCTCCCTCTGTACAGCTTACGCTCTTGGGAAATAAGTGAACAACAAAACCTCCTCTTGGTTATGCAATCTCTGGTTTGGGGTTGTGGATGATGAAGAGGTAGTTTCAGATGAACTCTGGTGATTGGGACTGGGTGGTGTGGCAAGTATGGAGGCTGGAGGTGACTGTATTGACAGACAGCCTGTGACCAAGAGGTTTTCCTTGAGAAAAGTACAGGAGGAGAGGGGAGAGGGTGTCCATGTACACATATGACCCACACTGCAGCTACCACACAGGCTGCTTGGAGATGCTTCTTTGGCAGTTCCTGGCCCCACAGCCATCAAAGCAACCTCAGGAAATAAAACACAGATGCTGGAGTATATCTCCTGGTCTCTGAAAGGAAGTTCTGCTTTGGTTCTAATTGTCCCAGCCATGTGGAACATTTTCTCTTGGCTTAGAACCAGAAGAGCTTATTATTGACAAAGTGTCCTTTCTGTCACTCCCCTTCCCTCTCTTTTCCTGATTTCCCCCCTTCCCTTCTCTTTTTGAGGTGCTGAAAAATCAAACCCAGGGGCTAGCACATGGTAGGCAAGTTCCCTACCACTGAGCTCCAGCTTGTCCGAAGTGTTTTCAATGAAACTTAGTTGTACTGTATGTTGTTCTCATCCTTTTTCAGAAGACAAATATTTGCCTTCATAATTGGATAGCAGCATGTGTGCATGGTCCCCAGAGAGCCACAGCATGTGTGTAAGCATGTGGCATCCTTTCTTGATACTGGCCTACATTGTTATCATAAAGGTGATGTACAGAGGAGTTACAGTTATAGATGACATTTAAAGTCTATTTTTTAAGATGTAAAAAACCACTTAGATGGTAATAGTAGTGAGTTAAGTTGTTTTTAAAGCTTTCCTGTAAATTTTAGAGGTTGAATTTTTTTCAAAAATATATTATATTTCTTTGGGTCTGGCTTACTTCACTTAGTATAACTATTTTCCAAGTCTTTCCATTTCCTAGCAAATGGGGTGGTGTTATTCTTTCTGATCCATTCATTTTCTTGATCCATTCATTTACTGAGGTGCATCTGGGTTGGTTCTATACCCCTGTTATCACCTCTCTTGATTCTGGTGCCCTGTATCTTGTATTTGAATTGTTCTAATTTGGAGAGGGGAAGGGGAAACAACAAAATGCTGAAACAAGGATACAGGATGACCCATTGTAACAATGAGATGTACAGGACACTTTATAATGAACTTTACAACTTGAGGTAGGGGAGGGAGGAATTGGGTATGTGGGGAAGGAAGGGATAGTAGGGGGAAAACAAAGGAGGGGGTAACAATGCTGGATAGGAAATGTATCCATTACCTTATTCACGTAACTGTAACCCCTCTGTACAGTATCTTTACAATAAAAAATTTAAGGAAGATATTATAGTGGTATACACTAGCTATTCTAAGGGCATCTTATTATAACATTTCCATATGGGCCAACAATGTACTCCATCAAACATACTCCATCACTCTTTCTACTCCCTGTCCTCCTTCTTGAAACAATTTCATTAGGTTTCATTGTTCTATTTTGATATATACATATAAACTATTTGTTTCTCCTCCAAAAATTTCTTTATTGAGATTGATTATATAAATTTCACAGTACTGTGGCATAGTTATGGTTACCTAAAGTAAGTATTTTATTTTATTTTAACCTTAACAACGATAATCATCATTATCTTAATCTACAAAGCTTACTTATACTTACCTAAAGTCACAAACACATTTTAACCTTAACAATGATAATCATCATTATCTTAATCTACAAAGCTTATGAACTCTATGAACTTTAACGATAAAACTATTTCTTCCAAATCGGGTGCTATGTACATTTCTTTCCTTTTTCATGGTGTCAGCTGTTCCCTCTTTCTCTCTCATTCCTTCTCTCTCATCACCGTCATTGAGTTGCTTAGTTCACTTTCATCCATGTCCAGTGCAGCTGATGGGCTCCTCTGCTGTATTTTTTTTGCCCAGTTTCCTCTGATTCTGCGCCCTCCTCCCAGGTTCCCTCAGATGTGCACATGTAGACACCATATATGAGGTAAAGAACATCGGGTCATCTAAAAATGGTACGACAAATTAAGAAGAGGCCCTTTGTTTCCTTGTCTTTGGGGTTCTTTTCAGTCTGTGTAGTACTTTATGCACATATGAAGAGGTGCTTGGGTATTACAATTGGGTGTTATTCTTCCAAGACAGATCTCTTTTGGTTTCACTGTGTATGGCTATCTTGAGTCCTGTTTACTTTATCATATCTCTTTGCATTTTGAATCTAACATCTGCTTATCAGGGGGATCACTTACCGTTTCTCTCTGATCTTGGCTTATCTTGCTCAACATGATTTGTTCTAGTTCCATCCATTTCCCTGGGAATGCCATTACTTTATCCTTTCTAATGGCTGTGTAAAATTCCATTGTATATAGGTACCACAATGTTTGGATCTATTCATCTGAAGTGGGGCATCTGGGTTGTTTCCATATCTTGGCTATTGTGAATAGTGCAGCAATGAACACGGAGGTGCAGGTGTCTTTGTCATATCCTGGTTCCTGTTGCTCAGGTAGATGCCTAGGAGTGGTGTGGCTGGGTTGTAGGGTTTGTCTAAGTTTAGTTTTCTGAGGAACCTCCAGACTGCTTTTCAGACATATAAAGTATTTCAACCATACTCACCCTCTTGCATCCTGTTGGTCCTTTCACCTCCTTTTGGTATCCACCCCCAGCTTGGGCAGTTTGACTTCCCTATTATTTCTTTTTCTCAGTTTTCATGTATATTTATTGTACAAAAGGGTTCACCATGGTAGGAATTGAGATTTTAATGTAGATATATGTGTTGATTGATCACCAATGATTTAAGTAACTACACACTTTTTTGGTTAGTCAGGTTCTGTGTGTGTGTGTGTGTGTGTGTGTGTGTGTGTGTGTGTGTGTATGTGTGTGTGTGTGTGTGTTTGTGTGAGTCCTGAGGTTTGAATTCAGGGATCGAGTGCTGTCCCTGAACTTTTTTGCTCAAAACTCTACAGCTCCATTCTGGCTTTTTTTTTGATGGTTAATTGGAGATAAAAGTCTCATGGACTTTCCTGCCCAGGTTAGCTTCAAACCCCAATCTGAGCAGATCTCAGTCTCCCAAGTAGTTACGAGTATAGATGTGAGTCATCAGTACCTGGCTTTTAAAGAACATAACTTTAAAATACTGAGGGAGTTTTAGTATAGCCTTTTTGTGGTCAATGGGGTAAATGCCCAGAAGTGGGATTGCTGGGTCATAGGAGAGCTCTATGTGTAGTCTTTTGAGGAACCTCCATACTTGTTTCCAGGGTGGTTGAGCAAGTTTATATTCCCAACAGTGCAATAGGGTTCCCGTTTGGCCACATCCCCTGCAATTTTTTTTTTTTTTTTGCCGGTCATGGGGCCTGAACTCTGGGTCTGGTCGCTGTCCCTCAGCTCTTCAGCTCAAGGCTAGCGCTCTACCACTGGAGCCACAGCGCCACTTCCAGCTTTTTCTGTTTATGTGGTGCTGAGGAATCGAACCCAGGGCCTCATGCTTGCAAGGCATGCACTCTACCGCTGAGCTATCTTCCCAGCCCCCCCTGCAAAATTTTTTATTAGATTTCTTGATTATAGCCATTCTAACTGCGGTGAGGTGGAATCTCAATGTTGTTTTGATTTGCATTTCTTTTATGGTTAGAGAAGTTGAAAATTTCTTCATATGTCTATTGGCCATTCTTATTTCTTCTTCAGAGAAATCGCTCTTTAAATCTTAGCCCACTTATTAATGGGATGGTTGTTTCTTTGAGGATTTGTTTTTGGAGGATTTTTTTTCAGTTCTAAGTATATTTTAGATATGAGACCCTTATCTCTTGTATAGCTAGTGAAGATCTTCTCCCAGTCCATAGGCTTTCTATTGATCTTACTAGCTATGTCCTTTGCCATGCAGAAGCTCCGAAGTTTAATGTAATCCCACTTGTCCAAACTTTCTTTGATTTGTTGTTTCTGGGTCTTTATTAATAAAATTTTGGCCTGTGCAAGGAGCCCTAGCGTTTCTCTTATTCCTGCTTGTAATGTTTTCAGGGTGTCTGCTTTTAGTACGACTATGTATATCGCAGCATTATTTACTATAGCTAAGATATGGAACCAACCCAGATGCCCCTCAGCAGATGAATGGATCACGAAAATGTGATATATATATATATATATATATATATATATATATATATATATATATATATATATGAATTCTATGCTTCCATCAGAAAGAATGACACGGCCCCATTTATTAGGAAATGGAAAGACTTGGAAAAAGTCATATTAAGTGAAGTAAGTCAGGCCCAAAGAAATATAGGTCCCATGGTTTCCCTATTTGCAACAATTAATATATGTCTAGGATAATCTTATCAGATGGGGAGAAAAGCTCAAACACTATGTACATATGACCATAGAAAATGATGCTAAGTGAAATGAACCCCAAGATATGGACCCAAGAGGTTTTTCTTTGTTGTTATTGCTTTTAATGTACTATGTGATTTTTTTCTTTGTTTCTTTTGTGTTTTTCCACCTATGATATATTCCTGTTGTCACTGTATTGAATTTTGGTACCCTGCATCTTGTAAATATATTTATCTAATTGGGGTGGGGAGGGGAATAACAAAATGCTGATACAAGGACTCAGGATGACCCATTGCAACAACGATACTCACAAGACACTATGATGGAATTGAACCTTACAACTTTGGGGGCGAGGGAGTGAGGGAGGTGGGAGAGGGAAGGGGTAGTGGGAGCAAAACAAAGGAGAGGGTAACAATGCCCGATAAGAAATGTATTCATTTCCTTATTGATGTAACTGTAACCTCTCTGTACCGCATCTTTACAAGAAAATAAAAAAATAAAAATACCAAGAGAGAGGTCTAAGTGTCTAGAGCACAATGGTCATTGTAGAACAAGATTATAATCTTTCCTAGATGCTGAGTGTTTTTCAAAATGCATTTTGGTGGTTAAGTAGCATCAATCTTAGAGTAGAACGTAATAAACATCTTTGAAGTACTATAAATCTGTAAATCCCTTCCTCAGTTAATAGTAGGGGATACTTAGAAGTAACCAGAACATACAGTCTAATCTCTACAAGTGCCATTTGGTACCTGGAAGTGTGCTGGCAACTGTGACAGAAATGAAGAATTCTTGATTGGATGCCAGAACTGATTTTTAACTTCTTTATTGTAAAAGACTTGCTTTTATAATGCCAACTTTATAAATGCAGCACAAAGAGGAGTTTTGTTTTTCTAATATGCAATAAAACGATACAGAATTCATAGTTCTAAAGCATCAAAACTTTAACCCTGGTAACCATATAAACGCCATCCTCCATTCCTCTGGTCATACATTTCACATTGCATTTTTCTCTTGCAATAAGGACTCTTTCTTTTTCTTTTCTTTTCTTTTGCCCAAGACTAGGACTGGACCGCTTTTGCTCATTGGCCCATGCTCTATCACCTGAGCTACAACTCCAACCCTGCAATCAGGATACTTTATAGTTGGTATCCTCAGAAAGTTATAATTTCTTACTGTGAGTATGTAGTTTTTTGCTATGATGTTATATTTCAACCATTTCTCCTTCAGTGTCCAAACAGCTCCTCTTTCCGCTACAAAGCCATCTACCTAGCTGCTTGAGCACAAAAGTCATCAAGTTTTCCTTTAACCCCTCTGCAATCCTTACCCTAGCCCTGTCCACTTACCTCCTTAATAGCTTTCTGACCTGGGCAGCCTCTCCTTGAGGACCAGACTAAGATGCTGCAACAACTTTTAAAGTGTTCAACTTAGGGTAGAGTTGAATTCCCAAGGCTGAGGAATGAAAGGGTGCTGAGGTGTCAGGGCCAGTCCGACATCTATTTCCATGTAACACCCTTGATGGGATGGGCCTTGAGGCTGGAGAAGCCTGATGCTAGCCAAGGTTGCCATTCAGAAGCACATGCTGGCCCTAAGTACCTCTGGCAGATGTGCATTAGGAGCAAAAGAAGAGGCTAACATTGAGGGGGAAAATGTTAAACAACAAAAAAAATCACGTTTTCTTTTTTAGCCATGTTATCGATCTGCAAGTCCTTGTTTGTTCTTTTTTTATGGATCTGAGTTTCCATCTGATGTCATTTGTTTTTGTCTGAAATTACCTTTAACATTTCTTTCAGTACAGATATGTGGTGGTTGATTTTGTTTTTCAGCTTTACTTTGTCAGAAAAGTTTTTCACCTTAACATTTTCCTCCTCCTCCTCCTCCTCCTCCTCCTCCTCCTCCTCCTCCTCCTCCTCTTTTTCTTCTTCTTCTCCTCCTCCTCCTCCTCCTCCTCCTCCTCTCCTTTTCCTTTTCTTCCTTCTTCTTCTTCTTCTTCTTCTTCTTCTTCTTCTTCTTCTTCTTCTTCTTCTTCTCCTTCTTCTTCTTCTTCTTCTTCTTCTTCTTCTTCTTCTTCTTCTTCTTCTCCTTCTCCTTCTCCTTCTCCTTCTCCTTCTCCTTCTCCTTCTCCTTCTCCTTCTTCTCCTTCTCCTCCTCCTCCTCCTCCTCCTCCTCCTCCTCCTCCTCCTCCTCCTCCTCCTCCTCCTCCTCCTCCTCCTCCTCCTCCTCCTCTTCCTCTTCCTCCTCCTCCTCCTCCTCCTCCTCCTCTTTCTTCAATGCTAGGGATCTGACAGACTTGCAGAACTCTACCATTGAGCAGCATTCCCTGCCTGTTTTCACTTTTGCATAGTATTTTCAGCAGGCAGAGAGTGCTTGATTAATAGATTTTTGTTTGTTTCTTTTATCATTTAACCATCTTGCTCCACTGTCCCCTGCCTTCTACAGGTTATCATAGGAAGTCTTGTGTTATTCTCATATTTGTTCCTCTTCATGTTTTTGTTTTGTTTTGTTTTTTTCTGATTGCATTTCTGATTTTCTCTTTAGGATTATCTCTTACTTTTTTCCTCTGTATGTGCTCATCCTTCTTCCTTCCATACCCATGTTCCTCCTTTGCCCCTCTCCCCCAAATAGCATTTGTTTTGATAAACAGTACTTTAGCTGTTCAGAGGAGTTACACATTTGGATTTTCTTCCCTAATTATGCCCACTTTTAGTCAGTTTGTTTGTGTAAATGTATTGATTCCTGTATATGTTATCATGCCTAGTTGCATTTTAGAATTAGCTTCCACAGATGAGAGAAATTATGTGCTGTGATTAGAGAAAATATGCCTTTTGTCTCTCTGAGCCTGGCTTACTTCACATAACATGATTTATTCTAGGTTCATCCATTTCCTTGCAAATGACATAACTATTCTTTCTAATGGATGAGTAAAATTCTGTTGTGTATATGTAGCACATTTTCTGTTGTAGGGCATTTGGGCCGTTTCTATAACTTGGCTATTGTGGATAGTGCAATAATGAACATGGTTACAGTTTTGAAAGCAAGTTTATTATGATATACTTTGAAATTTTCCTGTGTCTGCATTTGATATATTCAGTCTTTCTTTGGCATAAGAAATGTATTTACAAGGGAAGTCTTAAGATCTTTGTCTCCATGTTAAAAATCATTCTATCACTAAGCTCAGGCCCCTTGTTTACTAATTCTATCAGGGCTTGTTTTCATTACTATGTTTTTTTTTCTCCTGATTATTAGTCATATTTTCCTATTTCTGTGCATATTTGCTAATTGTTTTAGTTTGCTGTGTGGTTTGGGGGATAGAACCTAGGCCTTGTTCATGTAAGGCAAACACTCCATCACTGAGCCAGGGTCCCCAGAATACACGCCTTCCTATTGGTGTGTGTGGGTGTGTGTGTGTGTGTGTGTGCACACGTGCAAGTGCCAGTACTGGGGCTTGAATTCAAGACCTCACACTTTTGCTTGCCTTTTTTGCTCAAGGTTAGTGTTTTTATCATTTGAGTCATTCTTCCACTCCAGCTTTCTTACTAGCTAATTGGTAAGAATCATTCAGACTTTTTTTTTTGCCTGGGCTGATTCTGAACTGTGATCGTCAGATTTCAGCCGCTTGAATAATTGGGATTGCAGACTGACTTTGCCTATTGTCTAAAATGCATTCATTTAAAGTGTGTTAAGCATTGTTCAGACATATTAAGCTCTTGCAGAAATCTGGTTCTTTTGTGGCTTATTTTAAATTTTGTTAGAGTACATTTAGATCACCTGTTAGTCTATAGTTTTTTTTTTAGCTACTGAAGGGTATATCAACCCTTCATGTACCACAAAATTTCTTACTCCAACTGGTGAGAACTAGAACTATTTCTGGCTCATATGATCTTAAAGAATTGTGTGGCCCGTAGCTTTTTCCTCACACACCCACAGAATAGCATTTGGCCACAGGCCATTTCAAACTTCTGGTGTTTCATTTCTTTGCTGCTCTCTTATCTCCAATACCCTTTCTCACAATTCTAGATGCCTCAGCCTCCTGGAACTTCAAGTTCTATCTCTTCAATCCAAAGGGACTGACACACATTGAACTGCAGTTAGAAGACTAACTCCAGTTAAGCAAGAAACTGGGGCAATCACAGGTATCTGAGAACTTTCCTCTCCTCCTCTTAGGGTTCAAAGTCCTGACTGTCTACTAGACAATGGCCTAACCATTTATTTCTATATATTTGCTGGATTTTCTAGTGATGAGAGAACAATTTCCATAATGATAATCTTTTGTGGGTAGACACAGAAGTTCTCTATACTGTGTTTTTATATTTTCTTATCTAGAACCCCAGACATTGACCATATTTATGGGAATTCTTGGCTAAGGATTTCTACACCATGTGGTGTAGAGCCCACATTACTTGCCCAACTAACTTGAGATCCATTAATTTTCCCCTAGAACCACCTCCAAGCAGATGGCAAGCTTTTATACAGCCTTTCTGTGTCAGTTGGTAATATTTTTCTAAGTCCATTTTTAAAAACTAGCTGCCCTCTGCACATCCCGCTTTGTAGAGGGATTTTGGTACCAGCTTTACATCTTGAGCAATCTGAGTCCATGTTTCTTGTCCTGGTGGGAATATTAAAACTCAGTTCCTGACCCTTCAGTTTATATCATTGTATTAGGTAGTTGGAATATTCTAGATAATTAAGTTGATAAACAGCTCTGGCTTGAGATTCTAATTTAATATTGACGTTAACATTGACACTAAATGTTTGGTTGTGCTGATGTATGCCTATAAGTCCAGCACTTGGGAGGCTGAGACAAGAGGATCATGAATTCAAGAACAGCCCGGGCTCTATAAGAAGACCTTATCCTTAAGAAACAAAACAAGGGGCTGGGAAGGTGGCTCAGTGGTAGAGGGCTTGTCTTGAATGCATGAGGCCCTGGGTTCAATTCCTCAGCACCACATAAGCAAAAAGAAAAAAGCCGGAAGTGGCACTGTGACTCAAGTGTTAGAGCTCTATCCTTGAGCTGAAGAGCTGAGGGATAGCACCCAGGCCCAGAGTTCAGGCCCCAGGACCGGACCCCAAAAAAAAAAAAAGATTAAAGAAAGAAAACAAAACCCCAAAAAACAAAGACACAAAAATGTTTGTGATTTTTACATTCGTCTAAGTTTATACACATGAGACTATTTAAGAGACTCCTAACATTTCCATATTTATATTTAATTTAGTCGATAGTTATTTAAATCATTGGGAAGTTTTAAAGTCAAAACTAGTTCATATAAGTAATACATTAATATAATTAACTAAAATCAGCTCTAAAATTAGTTTTTTCAATGACTTGGTTTCTAAATAGAAAAATAAAATCATGAAGCTGAACTTAAAGGACTTGGAAAACTTGTGTTTTAAAATTTGTGTCTAATATATTTATTTTATAAAAGTGAAACCTTACTACCATGTTCCAATATGATCACATTTAGTAGTGCACAGATATACAAATGCTTGTGTGCTAAAAAGCACCTTTGGCATCACTTAAATCAATGGCTCTAATTCCAGTTATAGTTTTCCATTTCATAAGAGCTGCTTTTTACCTAAGCTACCATGATGTAGCTAATTGAGTCTGGTAATTATAAAGGCTGAAATTATTCTTAGAAGCATTTGATTGAGAAATGTTATCATGTAGCAACTCTGAATAGGAACACCATTTCTTTTAACACTGTGGCCCATTAAGTCTTTCTGCTGATGTCAGGGATCTTCGTAAGAACATACTCAGCTTCATATGCTTTCCCACAATTTTAGAATTTACAATATACCATTTCAGATTTTGTTTGCACATAATTCCACATCCTTCTTGCTTTTTCCCTATTCTTCATTTTGGTAGGTGGAACTGTAGGATAGGGTGTCAGATTCTGCTCTCATACATGGTTCTCCTGACATTGAGAACTCAGCTGCTGGTGGTACATGGCATGTGCTATTGTTGCTTTTATTTTATTTTATTTAAAACAAAGCAGCAAACACTTTTAGGGGCCTGCACAATCTCTTGGTATGGGAGACCTGCCACTACTTGATTCTTTTCTCCAGTTGCCACTGCTTCCACTCAGTGACCCCTGTTTTTCAGATCTCCTTGTACAGACATGGCAATGTTGTGGAGAGAAGGGAAATTTCAGAGTGATTCTGGCCAGTCACTTTCCCCAGGCTTCATCTGACCTCTCAGAAAACTCATTTACTTGCTGTATTAGTTTTTCTTGTTGCTGTTCCTGTGATGAAATACTTGAAGCTAGACAACTATAAAGAAGAGAAGCTTTTAGGAGCACAGTTTAGAGGTTGAAATTCCAAGATCTTGCAGCCCCCCATTAATTTGATTTTGGTGAGGAAAGCATCATAATGGGAGCTCATGTGGGAACCAGAGATCACTTGGCCAGATAGGAAGTTGGGGAGTAATTCTGGGTTCAGGCAACAGCCTGCTGCCCTGAGAACTAACTTCAGATCCAATGAGAATGACTGTAATTGCTTCTGAGGGCAATGTGTCCTTGATCATGACATGGACTTCCCACAAAGCCTCACATCTTAAAGATTCTACCACCTCTCATCATGCCACACCAAAGATCAAGTTTCCAACACAAAAACTTTTCAGTTCTCACTCAGATCAGATCCAACTCAGAGCATATGTCATAGCCAAGAATAAGAACACCACACCCTGTACCTGCCTGACATTCTTGTGTCATGGCAGTCTGTCACCTGACTCAGTTAGTCAGGTGAATGGGTTACAGTTTGATTAAAGGCAATGAAAGGAGAAGATGCTTGGAAGACCTCCCAACTGTCTGATCTGTTCCCCACTGCTAGTTTGAATCCCCCAAATTCATGTGCTGGAAACCTGATCTCCAAAGCAGCAGTGTTGAGAAGTAGGTCATTTAGGAGGTAATCAGGTCTGTATTTGTGGTGTATTGTGGAATGGTTTCAGGAGCTTGGAGTGGGTTCCTGACGAAAGGGTGGGTACATTCCCTTTATGTGAGTTCACGCTTCTCCTTCTCCTTCTTCCATGGGATGATGCAGCAAGAAGGTCCTGTCCTGATGCTGTCCTCTTATTCTTGGACTTCATAGAACTCTCCAGAACTATAGGAAATTAATCTCTTTTTGTTGTAAATTATCCTCTCAGCAACAGTAACACAATACAGACTCAGATATTTGGCCTTAGTGTGTATGTGGGGGTCTACATATATTTGTGTGTGTGCATGTGCACAAATGCTGTTGGGGGTGGTGATCCCAAAGCAACTACTGCTGGAGGTTGTGTCCTGGAAAGCCTGGAAGGGTCCTCTGAACTTAGACAGAGGATACCTCCATGCCCTTTGTTCTTAGCTGTGGGCCCTTAGTTGCCATCTTATCACCCTTAACTGACCTTGGATATCTTAACTAAGAGATTGGCTTAGCTATGTGGGGAAAAAAAAACAATCAAGAGTGATTTCAGACCTCTGGACCTCAGAACTGTCTTTGATTCTGTTTGGGGGATACTGTCTTAACCAAAAGGATGTACATGGTAAGTCATGCTTTAGCAGTGGCAAGCAAGGGACAGCTGTGTCTACTCACAGCAAGGCAGCGAGAATGAGAGAAACACAGGGGGAGGCAGAGGACAGGTGGGAGACTGTTTATTCATAGTGAAGAGGCAGGCACCAGATCACGAGGCTGCCAGGAGACACGCACACCACTGTTGTAAAAGCATATCACACTTATGGACATCACAGCTGCCTCGATTTAGTAGAATGCACAACTGTAACCACCGTCCTGGAGAACTTGCTGGAAAAAAACCCCATTCAGTTCAAACTCTGTCCCACAGCACATTCCTCTGCCCTCTGGCACATCTCTCCAACATGATTTGGCTCTTTTCCTTGAAATCATTTCCTACTGTTTCTACTATTAGTATTTTCTCAACACATAAGTTGTAGATAAAGAAAAACTATGAACATCTTACTAGCTGGTGCTTTAAAAATAGGAATATTTTCCTTCAAGCCAGCACAAAATAGAAAGGAGAACTCAATCACAATTTCCTTATCTTCAGCCTCAACCATTCACACAGAACAGCTCAAGTGGTGCTGGTGGCTCAGCCTGGCTCTCCTAACACCTGCCCAGTCTCCATTCACTTAAGACTTCATGTTCCCTTTCTGGGGCTCGGCTGCGGCCTTCCTGGCCTCCTCCTCCGGGATGAACACACTGACAGTGAAGTCGCTGGTCTCCGAGCCATACTTATTCTTCACCACCAGTCCGTACTTGCCCGAGTCAGCAGTGCTCACGCCTGAGATGGTGAAGAACGCTGTCTTCCCAGACTCGAACCTGAGGTTGCAGTGGTCATCTGAGACCAGTGGCTTCTCATTCTTTAGCCAGGACACCTCTGGGGCAGGGTCTCCCCACACGGTGCATGTGAGATTGAGAGCCTGCAAGACAGGATTTATAGAGGGAGAGCTCTAAATCAGACACAATAATCTGACTTCACTAGTCTTGCTGGTTGGCTGAAATGGTGACCTTTTGAGAAGGTATATATAAACCTCCCTGATCTGGGCTTAAGGTAGTTCCTTGTCTGTACCTATGAGAAGTACACTTCAAAGTAATATGCGAGGAGATTTCTTAGGGCCAGGGCTTTGAGTGTTTAGAATGCCTGTCATCAAAACACATGCAGGAATTCTGTTTGCAGGCCTTCTTCATAAACAGAGATGCTTTTGGCTCAGTGTGGGCTCTGGGCTGCCTCAATGAAGAAGTCTCCTCATTGGCATAATCACCACCTGTTCACTTTGCATCTCATTTGTATCACAGAGCCCAGCAATGGAATGGAACAGCTGCTCCAGAACATGTAACTAATTTTCATCCTTTGCATTTTACTTGGCTCCTAGAACCCCATCCAAGCTGTACAGTTGCAGTCAGGCTCTGCCAAACATATATGAAATGAAAGAGCTCTGTCTGTGCTGAAGTCCACTGACTCTAGAAATATTTATAATTAGGCTATGGATTTACTTTGTCTTACTTTTTTAAATTGAAAACAAGTAACTATAAATTCTCATGCAGTTGTAAGAAGTAATAGCAACCCTATGTATCTCGTATCCACCTTACCCCAATTTTACAAAACAATCATTCACCATCCTAACCAGCACATGGACACAGATACAGATTTCCAAGCGGGGTTTGGCCTTTTTTCTGGGTTACTTTGCTCCTAATTTCTGGCAATCACTGATCTGTTTTCCATTTAAAAAATTTTAGTCATTTCAAAAAGTTATACCAATAGAGTCTTCAATATGTAACCCAGAATTGCCTTTTGTTCTCAGGTTCCATGCAGATCCACCCACACTGTTTATTATATCCATAGTCTGGTCCTTTTTGTTGCTGAGTAGTATGACTATGCCATGGTTGGGACATATTTGCTTCGATGTTTCAAGTTTGCGTCGTTATAAATAAAGTTGCTATAAACATTTTCACATCTTGTGCGAATATAAGTTTTTATTTCTCTAGGATAAATGCCTGGTCGTGCAATTGCTGGGTGGAATGGTAAATGGTTGATTCATATTTTCCTCCAGAAATTCCCAAATTGTTTTTCTAAGAAGCTATATAATTTTGGTTTATCTTTCCATCAACCATGTACAAGTGATTCAGTTTCTCCATCCCCTCCACACTTGAAACAAACCCAGGGCTTTGCATATGCTAAGGAAATACTCTACCACTGAGCTACATCCCCAGCCCTCATTTCTCTACATCTTTTCCAGGATTTGTTGTTGTAGCCTTGTGTTGTTGTGCTCCATTTCTTTTATTATAACAATTCTGGTAGCTGTGACATGATATTGCATCATGGTTTTTCACTCCCCTAATAGTTAATTATATTAAATTTATGACACATGTTAAATTCTATTCTTGTGTTTGCTTCTTACTAATATTCAGAAGTTAAAAGGAAATAACTAGACACCTAAGACAAGGAAAGGTGTAGCATCTCCTGTAATCACTTGTTACCTACTTTGTAGGGATAAAACTGGATAAACTGAAATATCTGTTTTCATCCTATTGTGAATTGGCATTTCTTTTCCTTTAGGATTGGGGCTATTGAAGTTTGGACTCGTGCCCTGTGCTTTCACTTGATTTTTCATTCAAGTATGACACTCTACCACTTGAACCACAGCTCTACTTCTGGCATTTTAGTGGTGAACTGAATATGAGATTCTCATGGACTTTCCTGTCCAGGCTGGCTTTGAACACAGATCCTCAGATCTCAGCTTCCTGAGTATCTAGGATTGCAGATGTGAGCCACCCAGCTCTGACTGTGTTTGTAACCCTGTGTTTGGTAAGGAAGCCCTGGAATAAGATGGATGGTGGGGCATATTATCAGGTGTTGGGACGTGTTCCAGAGTGTAGAAGCTGTAGAGGAATATTCCTTACTCACCTTGCCCTCCTGGATGGTGACCACATCAGGCAGCCCGCCCAACACCCGGGCACGATCTGCAGATACAAACATTCTTAGTTAATCTCTGCAATGACGAGGGCCAGCAATCATGCTCACAAGACCATCCCAAGGTATGAATTTCCCAATTTAGATTTTCATCTCCTGACAGTCATTTCATACTGTTTTCAATATGCCAAATCAGAAAATGATCTGGTTATGCTGGACTTTAATCCTTCTATGCCCACATATTGTGTATGTGTGCAGGACCCGTAGCTGTACTTAAATTACCACCTTGGGATTGCATAGTCACGTGAAAGCCTGCTCTACAATTTTCACGGCTATTTTCAGCCCTGTCCTTTCTGCAGCTGAGAGGGGCTCAGCTGATAACAGCAGGATATATCTCAATGGATAGCTTCTAAGCTGGGTGTGACCCCTTTCTGGGTTTCCTTATGGCAAACACTGGCTCCATAATAGGAAGGCTGTATGCTGGGTGTTCTGGAGGCTTGTGCAGATAAAGCCTTTCCCAGAGAGCATCCATATTTTTTCTCCTACTAGTTCTTGGCAGTGCTGTGCAGGCCATGGCTCTGACTGTGGATAAAGGCTTCCAGATGAGAGGATAAGGTACAGGATGGGTGCTGAAATCTTAGATTGCTTCCTCAGTCAAGCCACGTGTTCTGGGTGCAGCTGCCTGAGCTCCTGGGGAAGGCACCTTTCTGAGGTACTCTCCACACAACTTCCTCTTTACCACTAACATAGCCACCAGCCTTGCATTTTTAGGCCTACCTCATGACTTTTGATGTTCGTTTCTACAAATCCCTTCTCCACCGAGTCTGGTTAAAGCTTTGAGTGAGATGACTTCATTCTCCTGGGGGCTCCATTACACCACTGGCTCATCCCTGGTTCTCTGTGTGACTTGCTGTGTGATATTAGAGCAGTCACTTGCTGGGTGGGCTATAGACTCCTGGTTGTAGAATGTACAGGGCTATATTTGTCTTAGACCTGTGACATTACATTTGCAAACCTGCACCACAGTGTCTGTGGGATTTGCCAGGGCAGCCCGAGAGGCAGTGGGGAAGGGGAGACAGAGATAAGAGCTGGGGCCTCATCTCAACATTAACAGAAGTAAGTTGCTCAGCATTACCTACTTTGTACATTGACTCCATTGGGAAGACTCTATTTGAAGTAACTGTTGTATGGCTTGTAAGAGTATGAAATCTCAGGTCTCCTCTGGTTCTAATGACCTAGAGGGTCAGATTTCTTGTTCTCAGAGGAGTTCAAGCACCAGGAGAGGCAGGAAACTGCTCACGGGTGTGGGCTTTGCTCAGTGTGTCTTTGGTGGGTGGGGGGCATCCTGCCTACCAGACAAGAAAGGAAGCCCCTCCTGCTCTGGCCCTCCTTGGCCATGCTTCCATACCCAAATGTGTCTCACACATGCAGGGCCTGGCCAGGAAAGGAAAGGGAAGAGGTGGAGGCCAATATAGGGAAGGCTTCAAATTCCTACTTTGGAGGACCTGGAGCAACTGTGGAAGAGGAAGATCATTTTCCTCCTACTCCTCTACTTCTCCTGGTCCTCTTCCCCATCCTCACTTAAGCTCAGGATTCCCTTGACCATATCAACCCTGGGCCATTTTCCAATTCCATCTCCTACACTGAAGAAGCCCAGTTAGTATGGTGGGTGAGTCAGAGACTCCTGGGGTCCTTACAGGGCAATAGGAGTTCTGAAAGTATGTATGCATGAGACCAAGCTGACAGATGTGTAGCAGACTCTTGTTTCTGAGCCTGCAAGACTGGCCAGGTGGGTGTGTTCTAAGAAAGGAATTCCTAGTCCCAGGGATTCTCAGGAAAATGCACAGTGCTGATTGGGAACAAGCTACATGGCTGCCTAACTGATGTCAGAGTGACAAATGTTTCTTAATGTTTCTTTTCTTTCAGGAATACACTTTTATCTGACACATTATGTCTTCACGTCACTATCAATCTATTGTGTGATTTGCAAGTAAGAGCTTTTCTCAGGCTCTCTGGGCAGCTGAAGTAGGAGCTTAGTGACATTCTGACCATGTAACCTGAGACCTTCTTTCCACAGACATTCTTGAAAGACTAAAATGAAAACATATGTACACCACCTAAGATTTCAAAAAGAAAAGAAATGAGAAAGAAAGAACCCCCTTTCATGTTCCTCCATCTGTAATTACAACAGCCAAGCAAAATTCTATGTTGAATTTGCATCAGAGTGTGTGAATGAAGGTGGCTTTACTTACTTTTCTCGGCAATGGCAGCTTGTCTGTGGATGAGAGAGACAAACAAACACACAAAGAAGAGTTTTGTTTTAGAGTTACTTCCAAGTAGCTGACCTTGGCTGCATTTCACTGCTGCTGAGACACTTGGCAACTCAACATAACAGCTGTAAGCGGGGCTTTTCCTGAACTTGCTGAGACAAAAGACTCTTTCTAGCTAACACTTAGGTGGGTCAGCAGCACACCAGCTTCCGGGGATATTATTGCACAGAATGGATGCTGGACAGGAAGGGAACTTACTTTAACCTCTGGAATTCGGCAAATGCTTCATCAAATGCTTTAAGAAAAAGAAGAAGAAAAAATTAAGCCTGTTTCCCCTTTTCAGAATTAGTGTGTGTTAATTATACAACGTGATGACTTTCATTGTGATATTTCTGTATTTGTGTGTATAATAAACTTTGATCATATTAATCCCTCTCATTATTATTATTATTATTATTATTGTTATTATTATTATTATTATTATTATTATTATGTCATTGTACAAAGAGGTTTCAATTCCATAAATCAGGTTATAAGTTCAATGCATCTTGATGAATGTGACCTTTTCCATCTTTCTCCCCCATCTCTCCCCAGTCCATCCTCCTCCCCGTCCCTTACAAGTATCTTGCTTGTAATTTTTATTTAATGAGCTTCATTATACCTTTTACATACATGCACATACTGATGCTCCTACTGATAAAGTACTGGGACTAAAATATTCACTAGTCCATGCCATTGTAATCAGTCCAGACCTAACCATGGCAACTTAGAATAAGGCTGCCTGTGTGTCCACTCTGTATATAAATCAGTATACCCAACAAAACCAGCAAATTCTTTCTAGGCAGAAGATATAAAATAAAAAATTTTAGAAGCTTTCATCTCAGTGAGAGACCTTCAACCCTTTAAGCAGAAAGGCAATGATTTTAGCTCAGCTCCATCCAAGGGACAAAAATAGAAACAAAGGGCTGCTTCAAGTAAAAGTGGTTGTCTACTAAGCTTCCTGAGCATCAAAAAGCTTTCTTTTATTAAATTATCCCAATGTCATAAGTTGCTAGCTAGCTAGACAGTTTAAGTGTCTTTATGTTAGGGTTTCTGGTCTGAGTCTTTAAGCAAAATAAGTTACAGTCATCACAGTGTGTGCCAAAGCTCACTTAAAGCAATATTTCTTATGCTACCATGAATGGAGTTAAAAGACTGGGGAGAGAAGGCAACAAGAACTACAGTGTTCTAAAATAAAACTGCGTTTGCAGAGTCCGCCCTTTGATGAAAAACTTTAGGCAAAGAACAGCTTTGTTTTGAAATCTTCACCTCAGCTTTTCAGCTCTCTGTGGTTTAAGAATCACACTACCTTAAGTCTAGAGAATTCTTAAGATAATGTTAGTCTAGCACCAGCCATTTCATGGATGGAAAAAGTAAGTATAAAGTCAAGGTTCAAATTGCTAGACTGTACCTTTTCTCATGTGTAAAATGAGTGAAAGACTAGTTAGGCTTACCAGGCAGAAAGATAGGCCTTGTTCTGATCCCTACCAATACTTGGGGGTCTGGGAGGGTTGTGTGCTCAAGACTCTCTGTTTGGTGTCAGTCAATAGTCAGACAATCCACAGCATTTGGCTTAAGGGAGATTCTAGAGTATGGTAGCTACATATACTTTGATGAATCAGAGAATAGAATACTCTGTGTGTGTGTGTGTGTGTGTGTGTGTGTGTGTGACACACACACACACATACAGAGAGAGAGAGAGAGAGAGAGAGAGAGAGAGAGAGAGAGAAAGAGAGAGTGTGTTGTGGGGTTTGAACTCAGGGCCTAGGCACTGTCCCTAAGCTTCTTTGAGCTCAAGGCTAGGACTCTACCACTTAAGCCACAGCACCATTTCTAGCTTTTGAGTGGTTGATTGGAGATAAGAGTCTCATGGGGACTTTTCTCCCCAGGCTGGCTTCAAACCACAATCCTCAAATTTCAGCCTCCTGAGTAGCTAGGATTAAAGGTGTGAGCCACCAGTGCCCAGCAGAATACTTTATTTTTTAAGTTTTAAGTGTATCTACTCACACATTGCTTTCCCCTTTCCTATTTTGTTTTCCATAGTCAGATAAACTGCAGAGGAAACCTTCTATCAGGTATGTTTTCAAAGCGGGCTAAGCATAGGCCAGAAAGTCCACGTTCAATGTCAGGAGCAACCATTCCTATTCCTTCAATGCTCTCAGTGGTGCTTCACAAGCAAAATGGGTGTGGTGAGGAGAGGATTTGACACACGCATACAAGAAAGGGGTGGGGGGAGCTTCAATGCAGACTTGAAAAGTTGCTCTCGAAATCAAACTTTCAGCTCTCCGAGGATGAAAACCAGGAAGAGCTATGACACATTTAGGTTGTACTTGAATACACAGAGAAATGTGTATAGCTCATTTCTTTAGGAAGGAACAGCAGGAAGAATGTAATACCAGAAGGGAGAAAATGACAGTGTATCTTTGAAATCTGCTCTTTGGAAATCTTGACATTGGTATGCATCTGTCATTACTTTCTTCTCTTTACCCTACTTTTTTCTCTCCAGACCCTCTATTCCCTTAGCAGATGACAAGAAAACAGGTAACCATAAGGACACAGGCTGATCAACTTCCTTTTCTTCTCATCTGTATGTATTTGTCTCTGCTTCTTCCTACTCATTCTCTTCTAATTTTGCAGAGGCCTCCTACTCTTTTCCAGAGCTGACACTTGTCCCTCTACCCTTGGTAAGGCAGTCCTTCAAAGGAAACTGGTTCATTGGGCACTTTGCTCAGAGGAAAATTGCCATAAACAATTGCTTTTCACTGTCTGTTCTTACAGAAAAGATTGTGAGTCAATTTGCCTGGCTTTGTGAGCATCATCCTGGAAAATCTGTGCTTTCTTTCTACTTTTACCATCTCCACCTTCCTTTCCACTGATGGTCCACCCATTGGTGCTTTTTCCTATCACCTCGACTGATTAAACCTGCTTTATCAAAGTCATTGTGAATACAATATATGAAAGGCTATTGTTCTAGACTGGTGCCTGTACTAGGCCCCAACAGACCAGATAAAAGCAGAATGAAGCCATTAATACCATTTGCCACAATGCCACTTGCCACGTAATCAAGCTGAACTTAAAAACAGGGCAGTTAAAAAAAATGAGTCACAGTAACCAATCAGAATAGGTTTAGTCATCCAAAGATTGCTAAGGAATCTCCCTATGAGAACAGCTTGAAGAAATCTGATGTGAATTAACCTGATTTTTTTTCTTGCATGACATAGTTTCCTTGATCCTGCTCATGCTGCTTTACAAAATCCAAATGTTTTTCCATAGCCAAGGGAGTATCTTTCTGCTTTCTAAATGGGATGCTGCCTATTCACAATTCTCTAGTAAAATCAATTAGGCTCTGAAACTTAGTTTGTTGAACTTCTGCTCCTTAATATTACCAACATCATCATTCTTTTGATATCATCAAAGTACTGTTTTTTTTTCATCTTTAATGGTACTGCTTTACTGCTACACTGAAATGTGAACTCCAGTGTTTGCTGGATTTACTTGTTCTGCTAGCACTCTACCACTTTAGTCATGCCTCTAGCCCAGCTTTTTGCTGGTTAATTGTAGATAAAGTCTTCCAGATTTTTCTTCTCAGGCTGGCTTGAAACCATGACTCTCTAAGATATCAGCCTTTTGAGTGACTAGAATAAAAGGCATGACCTACCAGCACTCATTAATTTTTTTTTCTCTCATTCTTTTTCAAAGACTCATTCTTCTATAGTAAATTTGAACATGCAGAATATCTGTGCTTACCTTGTCCAGAAAGATCCACTGTTTTCTGGTGCCCAGTTTTGCCATCAAAGAGCTCCATTATATATTTCCCTTTATCATTTGGAGTGGGCTCATTGATTTGTAGCCAGATCTGCTCCCCAGTGACCCCACTTTTAACCCTGTCTGTGAACTTAATATCAGTCCCACTGTTAAAATGAAAGAAAGCATTATTACTGTTTGTTTTCATGTAGAGACGATATTTTTTCTGTCTCTCATCAAAGGTCATACTATAAACTACTATAGGCATTCAAAAAGCATAACTCCTCTGGGCATTTTTACTAATTACATGATAATTTATATACATATATATTAGCCTTGGGACTTTCATGTGTATCTTTAACTCTGTATCAAAACTTGGGGTAACTCATAATTATTTTTCAAAATTGAAGTATTGAACTGCAATTAATAAACAGGAAAATTCTTCTGTTTCAGAGAAAATATGGGCCTTGAAACATAGCAGCTGGATTCCAAGACCTTGGGTCTGATAGTCTCAACACTTATTTTGTTTCTTTTAAGAGCCTATGGCCCCAGGCAAACTACAACACTAATTGGTGAAGTTAATTACCTTTGCTTTTGCTTTAGGATTAAGAAAATCTTTAAAGCTGAAAGGCTAAACTATATACTATTTGGCTGCATATTTTACAGAGATGAGCTATTATTAACTGGATTTTATAAGCTGGTCAAGAGCACATTTAGGGGGACTCATCTGTGCCTGACATCTCTTCTTCTTCTTCTTCTGCTCAGCCATAGGTTGAACTCTGGGCCAGGGTACTGTCCTGAGCTCTTGAACTCAAGGCTCAAGACTAGTGCTCTACCACTTGAGCCACAGTGCCACTTCTGGTTTTCTGGTGGTTAATTGGAAATAGGAGTATCACGGACTTTCCTGCCCACACTGGCTTTGAACCACAATCCTCAGATCTCAGCCTCCTGAGTAGCTAGTATTACAGGTATGAGCCACGGGTACCCAGCAAGACCAAGTTTCTTTATCATTATGCCACATCCTTGAATCCTAAGTCATTCATAGGCTCAAAAATTCATGAAAAACTCACATAGCTCAGAAGATCAGTGTTGAGAAGTTCATGTCTAACTAGTCTAATAGTCATTTTTAAGACATATCACCAATGTTCTCAATTTTTAACTAATTCTTTTAGAGTACATAATAGATTAATGGTTCAACTAATTTTCCTTCTCTCATTCTTCAGAGGGATAAATTAGAATGTTCTGAATGTCACAGAGGAATTTCCTAGAATTTCATTTATTTTATAATTATTTTCCTTAAATATGTTCTGAAAGAAACAGAACAAAAGAATGAAACCCCAAGCATTCCATACCAGAATTTTATCACTTCATATTTTCTGAACTCAGGAAATGATGAATAGTAGTAACAAAACACTATTCAACATACAAGTAAAGGCATTTTAAGGAAAACACAATGGCTGCTTTGTGTGGCTAACTACTCAAACTAGACTGTGTGTGTGTGTGTGTGTGTGTGTGTGTGTGTGTGTGTGTGTGTGTGTGTGTGCATGTGTGAGTGTATATGTTGTTGGTGATTGACCCCAGGGCTTTGTTCATTCTGGATATGTGCACTACCATTGCTCTACCACCAGTCCTAGACTGTTTTTTTTTTTTTTTTTTTTTTTGCTTATACATATTTTTATTTCAAAAAGAGACAGTATGGCTTAGGGGGGAGGGAAAAAAACACAAGAAGAACATAACATTATGAAATAAAATGATCACATGAGACTCTGGGCAGGTACTGACCCTCCGTATTTCAGGCATAAGGTAACGGAGCAAAACACTTAACCTAGACTGTTTTTTAAAATTAATTTTTAACAGATACAGTAACATTGTATATATTAATGGGGCAACATGTTTTTTGTTTTGAGGCAGTCTTACTATATAGTCTATAATACTATATACAGTTTATCTTGTATGTAATATATATACATAGTATATATACTATCCATGTACAAAGTATATATATACATTATATATACTATGTATATACTTATGTACATATATACATAAGTATATACATAAGTATATATACACTATAGAGTATACATGCATAGTATATATAGTTTATATATACTACATATACATAATATATATATTATATACAATATATATGGAATATAGTATATATACTATATGTATATGTGCTCGCTCTCTCTCTCTCTATATATATATATATTGATCTAGAATATGAGATCCTCCTACCTCAGCCTACTAAATGCTGGGATAACAGTAACATAACACAATATAATATATTATAACATAAAATAACATATAAAGTATTATGAGGTTAAAAATATCTGTCTTCTTCAGCACATTTCTTTCTTTTTTGTTAGTACCAGGGCTTGAACTCAGAGGCCTAGTACTCGTTCAGCTAGCTTACTCACAGCCAGCAGTCTACCATCTAAACTGTGTCTCTGGTCCAGCGTTTTGCTAGAGTCTCCTATTTAGCCTCCTGAATATCTAGGATTACAGATGTGAGCCACAGACACCTCGTTTGTCGTTTCTTTATTGTGAAAACTTTTAAAAACTTTTCCTTTAGCTCTTTAAAATGTATATTATATTACTGTTATTGCTTCTCACCCTTCTCTGGAGTAGCTCACCAGAATTTGAATTTATCTAATTGCAAGCTAACACCTTTTGAGCAACCTCTCCCCATCCTTCCCTTTACTTCATTCTAGTGTTGTCTTGTGACTTGAATGGAATGTGTATGCCCTGATGAGCTGGATCTGTAGTGAGTTTTCCTGGGCACAGCTCTCAACCCACATCTTAGTTTAGTGACCTTGGTTATGTCATTTCCCTGAGCTTGAGCCTTCTCAGCACTAGGATAAGAAGTACCTATTGCAAAGAGCTGTCACTATGGAATAATTCATAGACCTAAGGACTTGGGGCAGTGACCAACATAAGGTCCATGCCTACTGAAGGAAGGAACAATGTAATAAACTGCTATTTGTATCCTCCTGGGGATGTTACAGGCCTCTCTATTCAGTGGTGCTCTGAAGCATGGTTTTTAGTTTCTTCTCTCTTATGGTTCAGATGACTCTATGAAGCCAGGAGACAGGGATTGTGAGGATTGGGAAAGGAAGGACTGGTCTGGTTTAGAAACTTATTTTCTCTTGGGATCCTAGACTTAAAGCTGAATGTGATCCCTCTATAAATTCACAAAATAGATCTTCAGGCTCAAACACACATCCAGTTCAAACACATATCCCCGAAGTCATTCTGAGATCTTGAAAGTCTCCAGGGGTAGACAAGAGAGAAACATGCTAATGCCCAACTATGCCAGAAGTGAGGCTGGAGATCCATGCAGATGAGGCTTTTTTTTGGTAAAAGTCCATTAGTTCATGAAACAGGAAATGTGGTACCTCTTAGTGCATACATCTTCAATTTTGTTTGAGACCACAGCACGTGTTAACTGTATACAGGAGGACTGAGAATGTACCTCTGGAGGCCAGACAAAATACACAGCTCCTGTACAACTATCTAGAGACCATCAGTGAAGCCTCCATTGCAGAGATGTCTGTGAACTGTGACACTTAGATTATGAAGGAAGAAGTGATCAAAGGGAAAGAGGGAAAGAGCCAACTTCGCAATAAGGGGATAGCCTGGTATTTCTGTCCTATGATCCTCAATATTAAACCTGAGAATTAATAACACTCCATAGTCCTCTACTCCCCAGTGGAGAAATAATTCCCACACAGCAAGTAAGTTTTCATTTACTTACTTGTGGGACCAGTTCACTTTCAAATCATCCAGGTAGTAAGTAACAAAAGAGTATAGTCGGATGCCCTCAGCTGTGCTTTGGATTTTCAGATCAGTAGCAGACAAAGCTGAAAGATGAAAATAATATATTTCATGTATGTGTAATATATCTGGGCAGGAGAATGATGAAGCATTGCTGAGTTAAGGAAATTAAGACTTACCTATTTTCCGGCATACTTCAGTCATCAGTTCTTTGAAGGCTGTGGATAGAGTTTCATAAAGAAACTTTAGCATGAACTTGCTCAATGTAAGGTCAGATCTCAAACTATTAGCTGTCAAAAGGTTATGACTAGCTACACATTGGTACCTCACACCCAAGCTAACTCAGGAGGATTATATCTGAGGATTCCAGTTTGAAGCCAACTCTGGCAGAAAAATCCAAGAGACTCCTATCTTATCTCCAATCAATGAATAGCTAGTTAGCAAAAAGAAAAAAAAAAAACAACCCCCCCAAAACAAACAGAAGTGGAGGTATACTTCAAGTGAAAGAGTGCCATTCTTGAGCAAAAAAGCCAAGAGAGAGTGCGAGACCTGAGTACAAACTTCATTACTGGTACACACACACACACACACACACACACACACACACACACACACACACACACACACACACACACACACACACACACACACACACACACACACACACACACACACACACACACACACACACACACACAGAGTCATACCTAGTGAAGGGCATTGGACACAAAGTGAATTTATTGATCAAGTATAATTAGTGCCCTTTAAAGAAATGACTCAGAGAACTTCTTTGTACAACTACTTAAAGAAAATAAAAAATGTTAAAAAGAAATGACTCAATTTTATGATTTAAAAAAACACCTGCTTATTTTGATATATTTCCCTCTAATTCTTCATAATTATCAACAGCATATTTACATTCTAAGGAAAGAGCTACAGTTAGTTCCAAGAATGTTCTTGGCTTCAGAATTCTCTTTCTTTTTAAGTCCCAGGAAACCTTAGTTCACATTTCAGGAAGTATTCTTATCTATGTCATCAATGCTTAAAATTAACCATCTGGGCCACCTGGCTTTTCTCAGCTTAATAATACTTTTTGCCTCTACCAAGAGTAGGAAGGTAAAAACCAAAGTCAGCCTTTTCTGTTTGTTAGCAATACTGTTAAAAGTTCTTGTTAAGGAACAAAGTTAAAACTCCAATGGGAGACAGTAGGTTTCCATAATCATTATATATTTGTTTTTAACATCTTATGAAAAATGTCTTGCTTTGCTAATAACTGCAAGGCTTCAAATTTCATATAAAAATCTTTCCTGTCACCTTTAGCAATGGACTATTTTTCAACATGTTCCTGACAGAAGTTTTTGATCCTGGAACTTTATTTTGTAGAGTTGAACAAAACTGATTATTTAAATTGAAAACAGACATCTGGTAGACTGTAGATTGTAAATTCTCTGAAGATCAAAAGTATACTTTTGATTTGGAGGCAGAGAAAAAGTGGAATGTTTTTGAGTAAGGCAGTAGTTCACTCTGCTGGAATTTCAATTAAACCAAAATCTGGGGACAAAGAAAGATCAGCATGACTCCAACTGTCAGTCCAGCCCCAATCATTATCCTAGTAATATGTACTAAGGTCCTCAGATATAGATCCCAACAGTTGGTTGACTGACCTTCATCTACAAGCTTCAATCTGCTCTTATCTTTTCCTCGGTCATCTTTCAGGATAACTTCATAAAAACCAGCATCTTTCTTGGAAAACTAGGAGGAGATTAAATATGCCATATTTCAGCTTATTATTGTTCAGAGTTTGGTGTTTACATTTTTAAGGTGCTTGATTAATGAGCTGCAATGAAAACATACATTGAACAAGCATATAGCCATGCAAATAACAAACAGCTAATAGATGCCTTCCTCCATAATAATTTTCCCAGATAGTGATCCTGCTTTTTTTCTTTCACTATTTAAGGCTATAATTAATTTGAGCCCAAGGTCTTTACATATTTTGTTCTGGCTTCACTTAAAAAATAATCATTTTCAGGTGCTGATGGTTCACATCTCTAAGCCTAACTATTCAGCATCCTGAGATCTGGTTCACTATTGGACATGTATACATTATCACACAGTGAAAAAGCATTTTTGTTCCTGTAGTAGTTCAGTGCAAAAAATTGTAAATCCTCTGGGCATGAAACAAATATGGAGTGTAGTTTCTGTTTGGAGGAGAATGTAGGGCACAGAGCTAACATTTTGCATTCATGACCACCTACCTCTGTTATCAGCAGGGTGCAGATGCCATCCTTAAAGTCATGCTTTTCATCCACTGATATTTCCCTCTCATCTTTATACCAAACAATATGTGTTTCCTTCTTAATATTTGCCACCTGGAAGAAGAACCATAATTACTTTACTCTAAATAAGGAGACATTGCTTTTGTGAAATACAATAGTTGTTGGCAAAGCAAGGGAGAAGACACCGATTTCTACAGAAATCAATGAAAAATTATTTTAATAAAGAAAAAGATTATAATAAAGTAGATGCCAATGAGCAAACCTAAGTTAATTGCATCTCATTTCCAGCAGTAAAGACTGACTTGCCTCCAGACTTCCATGATGAACACAGTAATGGTACACTAGCTGGTGGAGCACTCTGTGCTGTGTGCGAATGGACAGCAACCCAAACTGAAATAGAACGGAGCTCGTCGCCTGCTGGCAAAGTCACCCCGAAGGACTGGAGAGATCAGTAGTCACTCAGCTGGTATAATACCAAATTATTTCAAAACCAACTCATAATTGAGGCCAAGTAAAAGTACCATGCACCAATTAAAATATGACACATTGATGAGATAAAGTCCATTTGGAATCTTAAAAAAATGTCACTTAATAAGCTGGGCGTGGTGACAGGAAACTGGGGCCCCAGCATTCAGAAGGCAGGAGGGGGGAGGATCCTTTAAGTACGGGAGTTCAAGAATAGCCTGGGCAACACAGTGAAGTCAACATTTAAAAACAGTGGAGGGCTGGGAAGGTGGCTCAGTGGTAGAGCGCTTGCCTTGCATGCCTGAGGCCCTGGGTTCGATTCCTCAGCACCACATAAGCAAAAAGAAAAAAGCCGGAAGTGGCGCTGTGGCTCAAGTGGTAGAGTGCTAGACTTGAGCTGAAGAGCTGAGGGATAGCGCCCAGGCCCAGAGTTCAGGCCCCACGACCGGACCCCACCCCCCCAAAATAAATAATAAAAACAGTGGAAAAGAATAGATACTATCATGCACACTTAAATGAAAATAAGAATCTCAAAACCAAAGACAAATTCCATCACTTTAAAATAGTCTATGGTACAATAAACAATGGCTTTATTAAATGAATAGACTGAATAAGTCCCAATTTATACCTAAGAAATTAATAAAATGTAAATGAAGCTTTATAGATATACGTACAGGGAAAGTATAGTTTAATACATTGATTATTTAGCAGTTTAGAGAAGACCCATTTAGATCCTGTTATACATATCATTATCAAATAAATTTCAAATAGACTAAACTATCTCATGTGATTAAAGAGATTCCAAGCTTTATCTATGACGGTTGATTTTTTTTTTTACAAAGGAAAACATATTTGTTGTAAAATTAAACTTGCACGTAAGATTTCATATAAGTGGAGAAAACAACTCTAAGTACCCTCCCACACACACTGATTATGTGGTAAAATGTAGGTACAGTTCCCCAAGGAGGAAAAACAAATAAATGAAGTAAATGTTTGGTCTCAGTGTAAACAAGAACATGCATATTTTACAATATTAAAATATTCAGTTACTAAGTGAACATAAGAACCAATGTTGGAAATTGTCATCAAACCTGCATATACAATGACTCCTGATATGTGGAGTCACACTCTGATACCAGGTGACATTGCTTTTATGATTAAAAAAATGACTGGCTGAAAAACTGCATATGGTCTGGGAAGGACAAGAAAGGCTCTATCTAGACTTCTCTGAGTCCAGCAAGTCTGTAATTAGGACAAATCCCTTGCAAGGATCCTGGATGCTGGTACACTAAGGGAGTTGTCACAGGAGGTGCTGGGTCCTCTAAGCCAGGAGATCTTAAAGCTATGGCATCTCCTGCACCTGCCCAGTGGGGTGCTGTCCTCTTGCCCCTAGGCTGTCATGGGGGTGGAGGGTGGGAGGACAGAGGGAAAACTTCCCATGTGGACTCCTGCAGAGAAGGAATTCCAGAACTTCCTTGCCTTATTCAGTCCTTTGCAGACCAGTGTCCACTGGGGTTGGTGAAAATTTCAGGAGTCTGAACATTTAGCTGCACACACTCCATCACCCACAATGCAATAGTCAATTGCTGAATTTACATAAATTGCTATAAGAATGCTATGAAGAGGATGCTATCAAGAGGATGTTTACAGAGATGATGGGGCTGGGTCTTGAGAAATTTTCTGGAGAAGCTGAAAGAAGGCTATTCTAGGCCTTGGAACAGCAACATTAATAAGTGAAATGTGGATATTTGTAACCTATTTCAAGACAATCTTGATTGTTCAGAATCTGGGGTAGGGGCTGATTCTTCTGAGGAAAACCTCTTCTTAGGACACCAGCACTCCCCTCCCAGGGCAAAAGGTAGCACAGAGGAGGAGGTAGGTGGTTTGTGGGCTGGGGAGGGGGTATAAGTGGAAAAGGATGCAAGGACTAGAAAGCATGTAGGAAAGTATGGCAATGGGCAGCCAAGATGACAGAGAGAGAGAGGGGAGGGAGTTCGCTGTTGCCTGATAAAGGGCTTTCATAAGAGTCTGAAACCTAAAATTGATTTTTCTTTTATTCTCTGGTAAGCTACTGTTTCTTCAAATTTATCAGACTAATAGAGACTGGGGCATTTGGGCTCTGGCTTTTATACTTCAATTGTCTGCCAAATATCAAATCCATGATTCAGTTGGTAACCCTGACCTCACACTCCAATCTCACCCAGTAGTTCCTTCTCCAAAACTTTTTTTTGTTATTATAAAGGTGATGTACAGAGCAGTTATAATTTCATAAGTCAGATAGAATACATTTCTTTTTGGACAATGTCACCCCTTCCTTCTCTCTCTCCTAAAATCCCATCTCCACCCACAAGTTGTATAGTTTATTTTCAAAATAGTGTCTAGCGAGCACCACTGCTGCATTTGTTCACCCTTTGCTCTTCCATTTCTGTGCCCCTCCGGACTGTTTTTTAATTAAGAAAAAACTTGAGATAGGGAAGGGTATCCTGATATGTTGTGCAGGTTGGCCTCAAACTCCTAGGCTCAAGCAATCCTCTTGTCTCAGCCTCCAGGGTAGCTGGGACTACCAGTATGTGCCATCATACTTGGCTCCCCCAAAACTTTTTTAACTTGCAGTGCTGGGGATTGAACCTAAGGCCTCACATTTACTAGATAAATGCTATACCACTTAGTTGTATTCCAGGTCCTCTAAAATTTTTTTAATGATTCATTCAGCTAGAAACCATAGGCAAAGATACAAAAATACTTCAGAATGCTACACAGAATTATTTTCCCTAAATATTTCCAAAGGTTTAATAAGACAATTTGTTTATAAGTTACAAACTTTTTCCTAGGCCTTGCCCCTAAAGGTTCACAAGGGTGAGAATTAGGAATGTAGCTAGTGAACATTCAAGGTATTGCTGTGTAGCCTAATTGCTCAGAGAGGAAGTTCACCAAAAACATTGCAGCTGGTATGTGTCTGGTATAGGATGTAAAAACAATGTGAGAAGAGCTGAGAGTGTGGCTCAGTGGTAGACTGCTTGGCTAGAATGCATGAAGCCCTGGGTTTGATTCCTCAGTACCACATTAACAGAAAAACCTGGAAGTGGTGGTGTGGCTCAAGTGGTAAAGTGCTAGTCTTGAGCAAAAGAAGTTCAGGGATAATACCCAGGCCCTGAGATCAAGCCCCAGGTCTGACAAACAACAACAACAACAACGAAAACAACCCCCAAAAAACAAAAAGAATGTGAGAGTCTTCTGAGATTAATAGAGAGGCATCCTTAATATGGAACTCCAAAACCCAAAAATGCTTCTAATCTGAAACTTTTTGAGTGTTAGGAAACCACAGGTGGAAAACTCCATGGTATAGAACCTTGTTTCATGTGCCTAATTATTTTTAAACAAACTAACAACCAAACAAGTAAATAAGATGGGTGCTGGTGGTTTCCGCCTGTAATCCTAGATACTTAGGATCCCGGTTGGAAGTCAGCCCAGGCAGAAAAGTCTGAGACTTTTATCTCCAGTTAATCAGCTAAAATCCAGATGTAGAGGTATGGCCCAAGTGGGAGAGCACCAACATTGAGCAAAAAACAACTATCAGAGCACAAGACCTTGAGCTGAAGCACAATTAACCAATCAACAATCTATAATAAAATATATTATTGTATCAAACTACTTTCAGTCTATATAGGCGGTATAAATAAATTCTATGTTTGTACTTACATTATACTCTAAGATAGATCATTATGTATGGCAAATATTCCAAAATCTTAATCCAAAATTTGGGACATTTCTGGCTGCAAATCATTTTAAATAAAACATATTTAACCTGTGATTCAGAGTTCATATCTTTATTAAATAGGTAACGTGTAGTCTTACTGACTAATGGTTACTGACTAATGGTTACATTGACATTCAACATTAAGGATATGTTGATTATCATTTTGGTTCATAGAGAAGCAAATAATGGATATTTTTCACTTCTATTTTTCTTTAGTATGATCAAATATTAAACTTTTGGTCTCTTACCTTGCATTTCAATAGTACATTACATTCACCAGTCACTTCCCAGCTCAAATACTCAGCAAAATGTGGACCTATAAAATTTTAATGATATAAGTAATCACATTATCAATCACAAATGAAAAATCAAAGTCATCTTAAGTGCTAAGGTGATTAATGATTGACGCTACAGATTCTGTTTTCAGATATTTTAGTGGCTATATATTTAATAAAAACTATTTTTAATTATTATTTATCAGCCATTAGGATAATCAATTCTATTCATTATAATTTGTGATACAAACAATATTGGAATATTTTATACAACAAATGAAAAGTTTCTTTTTAGTTGGCCTATTTTTACCTTGCTTCCTGATCCATTCTTGCCGCTGGAATTCTGCTTCTTTCTGGAGTTCTTTATAAACTAGAAATTGAAAAACAAGGTAGTATGAAATTGAGTTGAGCAGCAGAAATGCACATGTGAACTAAATGGTTTCTATTCATTACTATAACATTATTCATTCATGGTAATGACCATAGTTGTTTTGATTTGTGTGTGTGTGTGTGTGTGCGCGCGCTCGCTGATCTGGGGTTTGAACTTGGGGTCTAGTTGCTGTCCTTGAGCTTTTGTTGCTCAAGGCTAGCACTCTTTTATTTGAGCCACAGCTCCATTTCTGACTTTTTGATAATCTCACGGAATTTCTTACTAAGGTTGATTTTGAATCATGATCCTCAGATCTGAGTCTCCTGAGTAGCTAGGATTACAGGCATGTACCACCATCCTCTGGCTTTGCTTTGCTTTTTTGCCCATGAAGAAATAGGATTGAAAAGGTTAAAAAAAACTTTGCCATGGTCATAAAATGAGGAAATAGTCATCATTACGGGATGTCACAAATGTAGAGATCTGGCAGCCTCTCCAATACTAAAGGCTGCATTTTAAGTTCTCTTGGTTTATGGAAGCCTACAATGACAACCTAGTTATAATGTATGATTAACAGATTTGGCTTGTAATTTTTGTGCATGTTTTTCTTCTCAGTTCAGTAACTTAGAGTAAGTACACATTGTAAAACAGAATCATGGTTTATTCCTGAGACACATATACAGTCTCAGTTCTATTATAATCTTTTTCACAGGAGAAGGTTAGTAGTAAGTACTGGCTTATATATGAGACTAGTCAGGTGCAGCCTTGCCAGAGGAATAGAAGTAAATTTGGTGTTCTGTGTGTGTGTGTGTGTGTGTGTGTGTGTGTGTGTGTGTGTGTAGTGGTCGAGATACTTTCAATTTTCTGGTGGTTAATTGGAGATAAGAGTCTCATGGTCTTTCCTGCTCTTGAACTGCAGTCCTCAGATCTCAGCCTCCTGAGTAGCTAGGATTACAGGTGTGAGCTACCTACCAGTGCTTGACTTGGTGTTCTTTTAAATTAATGTTCACTTCTGTGAAATGAAATATAGTGGAAAGCATTAACTAGGTATAGCATTTTGATCATAGGAATTTAAGTAAGAAACAATTCTTACTATCTTCCTCAGTATGCCTTTTATGTCATGTATTTTCACTGAAGCATGTATCAAAATGTTGTAGTTAATGTTTCTTGAAGTTCTTACCATCTCCAATGAGGACCAGAGTAGAATGACCAGTTGCTTTTCCATCTTGAATCTGGAAAGTATATGTTCCCTCATCCTCATCCTGTAGCTTTTCCATGAACATTTCAATTATGCCAGTGTTTCGGTCAATATGCATCTTGTATTTCTTCAATGTGAAAAGACAGAGATAGAGACATCAGTAAGGTAGGCATTTTACCTAGATAGTAATAACCTTAATAAAATAAAGACAAACTCCAAAGAAATATAACTTTAATATTTCTTCACAACTAAGCAAGTCCCTTAAAAATTTGTATGTGGTATACAACCTAGACCAGAATTTATTGAATAGTTTGAAGTTTAATTTCTTTAGTCTAAATAAAAATTCATTACCCTATATTACAAAATTCTATCAAAAAGTTGTCTTAGATTGCCATTTTATCTTCCAGATTATATTAGTGTGTGTGTGTGTGTGTGTGTGTGTGTGTGTGTGTGTGTGTGTGTGTGTGTGTGTGTGTGTGTGTGTGTGTGTGTGTGCCACCCCTGGGGTTTGAACTCAGGGCCTAGGCACTGTCCCTGAGCTTTTTTGCTCAAGGCTAGCACTATAGTACCTGAGCTACAACTCCACTTTCAGCTTTTTGGTGGTTAATTAAAAATAAGAGTTTCACAAACTCTCCTGCTCGGTCTAGCTTTGAAATGCAATCCTATGTCTCTGTCTCCTCAGTAGCTAGGATTATAGGCATGAATGAGGTAGGTTACATTATGCTTAACTAACAGAATAATATAAAACTATGCAGCTAGGGAGGAACATGTTCCTCACTGCTATATCTTCTGCATCTAACACTGTATGGTAAATACATAGTAGGAAATTAGTAAATTACCTGCTAAATTAATATGTGAATAAAAGTGCTTTAAAAGCCTTTGAAATCTACTTACTCTTAATGAACTGAAATAGCCCTATTAGACTCTTTTTATTTTATTGCTTTGTTTAACCACGTTTTTATTTTTTAGCATGTAAAGATAAACCTTAGTCCTCGGGGATGTAGGCACAAATTCTATAGCAATTCTGAATTGATTAAGGGTTTTTGTTTTGTTTTTGTTTTTGTTTTTTGCTGGTCCTGGAGCTTGAACTCAGGGGCCTGAGCACTGTCCTTGAGCCGCTCTGTGCTCAAGGCTATTGCTCTACCACTTGAGCCACAGTACCACTTCCGGCCTTGTCCATTTATGTGGTACTGAGGAATCGAATGAAGGACTTCATGCATGCTAGACAAGCACTCTACCGCTAAGCCACATTCCCAGTCTACTTGATTAAGTTTTGCTATAAAACATATCATGGAATGAAGGCTCAAATCATGGAGCAACTCTATCCCAATTCTTATACTCCATAGCCTCTCTTGCAGGAAGCTAGTATCCAATTGAGGCCAATATTTTATTAGCTTTCTTCTAGTTTAGCTTGTTTCTTCCCCCACCACCACCCAGTTTCTCCTCAAAGGAATGCCCAGTAAACCAGGAACAAAAAACTCTCATATTCTCTTTATAAGGATCCTGATGTAATATTATAAAAATATCATTCAATGAATGGGAAGCACAGAAATGGTGAGACAAGGGGTGAACAAATGCAACAGTGATACTCAATAGACACTGTTGAAAGATGAACTATCCAACTTGTGGGGGAGGAGAGTGGAGAGGAAAAATCGGGGAGAAAACAAGGGAAGAGGGGACACTGTTCACAAAGAAAAGTACTCATTACCTGACCTACGTAACTGTAGCCCCTCTGTACATTACTTTTACAATAAAAATAAATGAAATGCATTTTTTCAAAAATCGCTCAAAGAAAAGAGAAAGAGGTGCTAAAAAATCCAAGTCGCTCCTCCTCACCCTTTTAGCTTCTCATTCACACCCATGATAGTATAGGGGAGGATCAGGCCTCCTGAAGCCCAGTTCTTCACACCACTTGAGCACTGGCTCAAATATGTCCTTTATGATATCTATGGGAGGAGAAATGAAGCTCAGATGCTGTAGCTTTATGTATAAAAATTGTTTGTATTACAAGCAAATGAATACTCAATAGCTATGTACATATGTCCATGTAAGATGAAGTTAACCAAAATGAACCCCAAGATATGGACATAAGAGGTTTCTTTGTTGTTGTTGTTAATGTACTATGTGATTTCTTGTTTCTTTTGTGTGTTTTCTCCCCTTATGGATTATCCCCGGCTGTCATGGTATCTGATTTTGGTACTCTGGGTATGGTATATACGTTAATCTGAATTAGAGAAGGGAAGAGGAACGACAAAATGGTGAGACAAAGGACAAAGAGGGAACCAATGTAACAGTGGTACTCACAAGACAATATGTTGGAAATGATCTGTACAAACTGGGGGGAGATTGGGAGAGAGGGAAAGTGGGAGAAAAATGAGGGAGGGGATAACAAGTTGGATAAGAAATGTACTCACTACCTTACTTATGTAACCACACTGTACATCACCTTGACAATTAAAAAAAGGAAGAAAAAAAGAAAATGGTGAGACAAAGGACAAAAGGGGAACCAATACAACAGCGATACTCACAAGATAATATGTTGGAAATGAATTGTACAACTGGGGGGACGTGAGGGGGAACAGGAAAGTGGGAGAAAAATGAGGGAGGGGGTAACAAGTTCAACAAAAAATATACGTACTACCTTAATTATGTAATTGTAACCCCTCTGTACATCAACTTGACAATAAATTTTTTAAAAAAGCCAAAATAAAGCAAATGGAATAGTATTCTATAATCCATACATACAGAGATAAGACAGCCAATGAAAATAACACACACACACACACACACACACACACACACACACACACACACACACACACACACAATCCCATTTAAGTCCAAAAGTAAATACAATTTTGCATTGCAAGTTGTAAGAATGTGTGTTTTGTACCTTTTTGTACCTTCATAGTTGTGTGCAATAAGGACATACTGTATTTTAAACCAGAAAGGCCACAACAAAGGTTCTCACTGCATTTTTTTGAGCTGATAGAACAAAAGGTCTGTTTTCTTCATGTAGGTGTCATGTCTGTTGGGAGTGTCAATGTGAATAGCCTTCATCTCTTTTAACAATACATTAAAAAAAAACAAACCACTCATTTATGCAATAAACACAGCTATTGACAAAACAAAAAAACAAACAAACCAAAACTGTGCTTTTTGAGAGGATATGAAGTATTTTCCGTTATTTAGCAAGCAGTGAGAAGCTGTGAATTCAGGCAAGGGTGTCTTCACCTGCCCAGGCAAAAGCAGCTCTGTATTCAGGGGTGATCATATTTCTTTTTTGGGGGGGGGGTCGGGTCGTGGGGCCTGAACTCTGGGCCTGGGTGCTGTCCCTCAGCTCTTCAGCTCAAGGCTAGCGCTCTACCACCTGAGCCACAGTGCCACTTCCGGCTTTTTTCTTTTTGCTTATGTGGTGCTGAGGAATCTAACCCAGGGCCTCAGGCATGCAAGGCAAGCGCTCTACCACTGAGCCATCTTCCCAGCCCTGAGTGATCATATTTCTGAGTTTGCCTGAATAGTTTTAATTTATGACTACTGTCTGGAATTTTTTTTAAATAGCAGCCCTTTTCATTCTCCAAAGTGTTCTGGTTTAGGTAATACAATATAATCAATCTCTATTTTCCTGTTGCAGTTTTACATACGAGAATAATTCCAATCCCACAGTCTTCTGCCCAGCAGTTCTCATTCCAACAGAAAAAAAAAATGAAAAATTATAAGACCTACCGGCCCCTCAAAAATTTCCTTTTCATTAAATATGTAGTTGACTTTGGCATTGCCTGACAGCTTCTCAGCCTGCATCCAAAACCGGACCTGACCTTTCTCCAAAATTTCAACTGCCAACTCTGATTTAGATGGAACAGCTGTGGAAAATGAAAACAAACATAGTAAGTAATTATACAGCTAGGCATTTGTATTGGTATGGATTTCCAGCAAGTAAAAAGACCATTAGTGAAAAAGGTGACAAAGCCCTGTACTTCTTGGGATATAAGACCTAGGTCATTTGTCTCTGAATTACAGTCATGTAAAAATGAGGAGGGTGAATTTACCCCTAAAGGCAAGTTAGGAGTAGTACTGGGAGTTGAATCTGACTTTGTGTTTGCCTACCACTTGAGCCAGGCCTCCTGCCCCTTTACTTTTAGCTGAGTAACTGGGATTATAGGCATCACACCTAACCTTCTAGAGGTACTTCTAGCTAACAGCTTTGGTTTGGTTAGGGTTCTTCAAGGGAGATAAATAAGATGTGATGGAAATAGTCTGAGATGGCCCCGTATATCTGGTTTAATTCGAAGTCTGCTATAACAAATGAAGTGCCATTAGGTAGGTTATTTTGAGTCCTTAGCCCTCACTGACTTGTCTATAAATAATTGAATTAAAATAAGCATGTGGATTAGCCAAGACATTTTCCAGCTATAAGAACTAAGGTTTAGGGGCTGGGAAGGTGGCTCAGTGGTAGAGTGCTTGCCTTGCATGCCTGAGGCCCTGGGTTCGATTCCTCAGCACCACATAAGAAAAAAGAAAAAAGCTGGAAGTGGCGCTGTGGCTCAAGTGGTAATTGCATTTTGTTTCATTTCAAATAATAATTTTAACTCAATTTAGTTTCTTCCAAGTGTTTTTTTAAATTCTTTTTTATCTTTTGGTACTAGAGTTTGAACCTAGGGCCTTATACATGCTACTAGGCAAGTACTCTACCACTTGAACCAATCCCCCCCTCCGACCCTTTTACTTTATATTTTGGGTTCTTTTACATTGGATCTTGATCACTTTGACCAGATTGACCTTGATCTCTCTTTTTTTCCTGCCTCAGTCTCAATAGATTAAATCAGTCTTAAAAAGTGAATTAATTTTGGGTGGTAGAAGGTGTGTGTTGTTGAAAATAAGATGTGTTTTTAAATGTTTTATTAAATAAGATTAAAAATTAATTTTGACTCCACTATCAGCCCTACATATCCACAAACCTATAGCCCTCCATATCACATCCATAAATTTAATCAACCATGGATAGAATATATTTTTAAAGTTGCATCAGTACTGAACATGTGTAAGTTTTGTAATTATTCCTTAAATGATACAGTAGAACAATTATGTACATGGTATTGTATTATACATTATAAGTAATATATGGGTTATTTAAACATAAGGGAGAATGTGGGTACATTCTATACAAGAATTATGCCATTTTATTTCTTTGGGATTTTGGTTTCCATAAAGGGTCCTGGAACTAATCCCCCATGGATACTGAGGGATGACTATATACTCAGGTTCATCATTTAAATCCTATCCATCCCAATTGTATACTAACTGACTGTGATCCCAGGAACAAGCAAAATTCTTCAGAGGCAAACAAGTGAGTTACTATTGAGAAGTGATATTGAAGTATGATTTTCTTCACCTAGAAGATGAATTGACATATGGTATCTGATCCACACCTGTGTTGTCTAAGCCATTTGAATTCCAGTGAAATTTTAAAAGTTGGCTGACATCAGGACTAGATTTTAAATCTCTTGGAACTTCCAGTGTTCTTTAGAATAGCTCCTCCAGTCATGGCTGTGTAAAGACAAGACTCCAGGGCACATTTGGTAGGAAAGCATGGCCCTTTCTCACTGATTAGTAGTCTTTAACTTTCTCTAGGGGAAATCATTGCCCTTCACTTCCTCTGAACCGTTCTAAAACTATTTCAAAAATTTGGTATGTACTGTATTTTCAATTATAAACTTCCTAAATGTGTACCAAATGTATAGCAATATTTTTGTAGTTATCCTAAATTTTTCCTTTTCAAGGTTCAAGGGATACCTTTCTTTTTCATTTTCCCCTATTCCACTATAAAAGTCGGTCATAGATTAATTTTTCTCCTGCTTCAGAACTGAAAGGAAACCCAGAAAACATCTACCAATTACTATTGAGGGATAAATGGTTTGGCTATAAAATGAACCTCACAGGCACATGTGTTGTACACATGATCCCAGTTGGCAATGCTATTTTGAGAACTTCTGGAAACTTTAGGAGGTGGGGGGCTAGCTGGAGGAAGTAGGTCAATGGCAGCATGTTATTGAAGGCTGTATCTTGTCCTGTGCCCCCGTCTGTCTATCCCTCTCTGCTTCCTATCACTATAAGGGGAATAGCCTCTTCTTCTATACGCTTCAACCATGGTGAGTTCTGCTTCACCATAAGACCAGAATCAAGGGAGCCAAGGACTATAGACTGAATCTTCTGAAATGATTAACCAAAATGAAAAGAATTCCTTCTCTTAAGTTGTTTTTGTCAGGTATTTGGCATATCAAAGAGAACAGCCAACTGCTGCGGGAGGGCATAAGCTTTGGAGTTTACTATGGTCTTGAATAGCCGCTGTCCTCTTAAATCAGTGTTTTCACATGCTAAGATGGATAGTATATACCTCACAATGGTATTAATATGAGTAACTATAGTAAGAATAAATTAAGATATTGTGAATAATGGTCACTGCTCAAGAAGCTGAGTTTTCTCCATCCCTACTTCAATTTTACTGATGAGAAAACTGAACCCAAGGATAAATCAGGGATATAGAATTGATTCCAGAGTTGTTCTCTCTGATAAGCACTAGTAGTTTCCAGTGTGAGTAGATCAGCTGAATAAAGATCCCAAGATAGCAAGAGCAGAGGGTAAAGTTTCTCCCTACAGGACACTTATGCTTGCTCTGTCTTGAGAAGTGTTGAATATCTATTCTAAAGTTGGGCACCGGTGACTCACACTTGTAATCCTAGCTACTCAGGAGGCTGAGATCTGAGGATTGAGGTTTGAAGCCAGTATGGGCAGAAAAGTCTGAGACTCATCTCCAATTAACCAGCAAAAGCCAGAAGTAGAGGTATGGCTCATATGGTAGAACACCAGCCTTGAGCGAAGTGAGAACTCAAGACTTGGAGTTCAAGCCCTAGTGCCAGTATTAAATAAAAGTCTCTTCTAGAGAAGCCTGGATACCCCATTCTGAGGATGGCAAGAATGTAGACTGGAAGGGAAAGATGGATCCTTCTGAAAGGCTCCAGTTCCCATAACAGTCACTGACCTCCCTGATTCATAAGCATATCCTCTGGGGGATAAAGGTGAGTCTGAGTGGTCCCAGATGGCACAGAGCAAACATGGCAGGCGCACACATAACAGTCCATGATGTGGTTAGGGGAACTGGCACTAGAGAAAGACCATTTACTCTTCACCAGCTGTATGGAATTGATTTAGTTACTTAACTTCCCAGGGTTTCATATTCTTCACCTCTAAAATAAGTCATCATAGTCCTGACACTTTTAAAGAAATTACAAAGTTCAAATGCATTCCATTTAGATGCCCCATAAGGGCTGGGAAGGTGGCTCAGTGGTAGAGTGCTTGCCTTGCATGCATGAGGCCCTGGGTTCAATTTCAGAGCACCACATAAGCAGAAAAAGCTTGAAGTGACACTGTGACTCAAGTGGTAGAGTGCTAGGCTTGAGCTGAAGAGCTGATGGACAGCACCCAGGCCCAGAGTTCAGGCCCCAGATTGACAAATAAATAAATAAATAAATGCCCTATAAGAATCCTGATACATAATAAGCACTTTAGAAATGTTGGTTGTCCATATTTGGGGTGGTGGGGGGGCACACACATGCGTGTGCACAAATGTGCCAATACTGTGGCTTGAACTTAGGAACTAGGGCTCTTGGTTGGCTTTTTCACTCACTGCTGAAACTCTACTCTTTGAGCCATACCTCCACTTCTGGCTTTTTTGCTGGTTAACTGTAGATAAGAGTTGCATGGATTTGTCTACCCAGACTGATTTGAAACTTCAATTCTCAGATCTCAGTTTCCTGAGTAGCTAGGATAATAGACAGGACCCACTAGCTTCTGACTTCTTGGAGTTTTTTTCTTTCTGAGTTGCTTCAACAGTATCGCATAAATACCTAATGTCAAATACAATGTGTTGCCAACTAAAAGGATGTAGCAATACATCTATGTTTACGTATATACTTTGTGTCAATCTAAGGTAGTAATCTGTGTAGGTAGTAATAATGAATGTCTACAAACAAAGAGAGATTACACAGGATGTTGGTAATACTGAAATGTACTCTCCACCCTCAGATGAGCAACATAGCATTAACACTGGCAAGGCAGGCTAAATTATTTTCTATATTTAGCTTTATGCCATTGTATCTTTTTATTCATATTTAAATTTTCTGCTCTGGAAGTTAATTTGCTTCTGGCAAACTATGTTATTTGTAGGTTTAAGGCATGTACTTAAAGGCTTTCAAAAATATTTTGAAACCACCTTAACAGAGAGGAATTTTTGGTGCCAAAAGATAAGGGAAAATCATACTCTTTCTGATATTCTGTAAGAAATGAGACCATTCAAAACTTATTAATCAAGAAAAGGACTTAATTAACATGGCAGGCTTGATTGACAGTGAGTATAAATTGAGAAACCAGAAGTTGATTCTATCTGCAGATCTCTGAAAATATTCCTAGTGAAAGAAAGTTCATATAGGGAAGAAAAGTACCAGAACTTAAAATAATTAAAATGCTGCTTCAGTGGGCTTTCAAAATTTTCACTAGGTTGGGAGTTTTAATCATATTTTTGGGTTCCTGCTCAGTGTTTACTAAGCTGCTACATACAGCAGTAGGTCACAAATCCCAAATACTTAAGTTTGCTGCACCAACAATTAGAGTCTTCAAGCTTGGGCAAGATAAAATATCTCAAAGTATACTAGTTATTACAAATATGGGAAACCATGGGACCTATGTTTCTTTGGGCCTGGCTTACTTCACTTAATATAATTTTTTCCAAGCCTTTCCATTTCCTAACAAATGGGGCAATGTCATTCTTTCTATTGGAGGCATAAAATTCTATTGTGTATATATACCACATTTTCTTGATCCATTCATCCACTGAGGGGCATCTGGGTTGGTTACATATCTTTTTTTAAAATTTAATTTAATTTTATTTGTGAACATACTGTACAGAGGGGTTACAATTACATGGGCAAGATAATGCGTACATTTCTTACCAAGCATTGCACCCTCCTCCTTTGGTTTACCCTTCACATCCCTTCCCAGCCTCCCCCCTCCCCCCCAATCCCAATCCTTCTCCTTCCCCCCTCCCCCCCTCCCCCCCCCCCCCCCCCGCACCGACGTTGTAAAGCTCGTTTTGGACATGACAACTTGTACTTCTCAATGTTGCAACAGGTCCACCTGTATCCTTAAACAACCGGTTTTTCCCCATCTCCTCCACAAGTTATACTGACATCAAATATAGTGAAAGCTGGGGTTATACTGTGGGGGAGGGACATACAAAGCAACAAAGAAATAATCTTATAAATGCGTTAGAAACACATGCATGAAAGAAAAAAACATTAAAATACATATCTAAGGGTTCATTTTCCTGACCTCACATTATGTGACCTTTTCTGCTTGACTCATACATATACTAGATATTGCAAATAAGGGAAACCATGGGACCTATGTTTCTTTGGGCCTGGCTTACTTCACTTAATATAATTTTTTCCAAGTTTTTCCATTTCCTAACAAATGGGGAAATGTCATTCTTTCTGATGGAGGCATAGAATTCCATTGTGTATATATACCACATTTTCTTGATCCATTCATCTACTGAGGGACATCTGGTTTGGTTCCATATCTTAGCTATGGTAAATAATGCTGCAATAAACATTGTTGTGCTGGTAGCTTTAGTGTGGTCTTGTTTGTAAACATTTGGGTAAATGCCCAAAAGTGGGATTGCTGGGTCATAGGGGAGCTCTATGTGGAGTCTTTTGAGGAACCTCCATACTGCTTTCCAAAGTGGTTGAACAAGTTTACACGCCCACCAACAATGCAGTAAGGTTCCCTTGTGTACACATCCCCTCCAGCATCTGTTGTTATTTGATGTTGGTATAATTTGTGGAGGGGAAGGGAAAAAACAAATAGTTTAAATAGGGATACAGGTGGACCCATTGCAACAATTAGATGTACAAGTTGTTATGTCGAAAAACAAACTTTACGGGCTGGGAAGGTGGCTCAGTGGTAGAGTGCCTTGCATGCATGAGGCCCTTGGTTCGATTCCCCAGCACCACATAAGCAAAAAGAAAAAAAGCTGGAAATGGTGCTGTGGCTCAAGTGGTAGAGCACTAGCCTTGAGCTAAAGAGCTGAGGGACAGCACCCAGGCCCAGAGTTCAGGCCTCACGACCAGACCCCCCCCCCAAAAAAAAGAAAAACGAACTTTACAACTTTGGTGGGGGGGGGGAGGATTAGGTAGGAGGAGTGGAGGGATGGGAAGGGGATGGGAAGGGGAAACAAAGGAGGAGGCTACAATGCTTGATAAGAAATGTACTCATTATCTTGCCCATGTAATTGTAACCCCTCTGTACAGTATTTTCACAATAAAAAAACAAATATCAAGAAAAAGATCTTAAAGTAAGTAACAGTGACAATCATCAGTTATAACTGCCTTATTTCCATCTCCACGTTCAGATGATCATTGAACTCTGTTCAACAACTCTCCCTCTGGGAAGGCCCAGGCAACTTCAACACAACAGTGACACTGTCTTGACTTCTCTCATCCTCATCCTTTAAGCTGAATGTAAATGTTATTGTGGAGAGGGCACTGCCCAAGTACTTAACCAATATTTATTGTCTGACTAACTAAGTTAGTAGATGCTGCTGTTTCTCTCCATTTCTACCATTATTTGGGAGTAGATAATACAAATATTCTACATGGTTTGGAGACAGCATTGTATTAGGTGTTGTAAATTTACAAGTGCCATTTCTGGAAAAGACACAAAGGCACAGGGAAATGGAAGTGAGCTTCTCAGTTCACAGGGTCAGCTGAAACTTACAGCACAGAGTCTCCAGGGAAATCTCTATCTTCCCACACAGCATTTCAAAGTTAACTTTTGAAACATCACTTGTGATACTGTTTTTCCAGTTGAATGGTGAATAGGCATACAGATGAAAATAGCTTGACTAAGGCCACATGGCAGGTTTTCTCTTAGGTCTCAGAAGTCTACACCTACACATTCAACCCCCCATAGGTACTCCACAGTGCTGCAACATCCAAACTCACTGTCAACCAATCATTTCTGGGTAGGTAAGAAAAACTAGCTTCTACAGCAGTATTTTTAAAAATCACAACCTCCACTGAGAATTTAGGGAGATATCTAAATCCTCTCCCCAGGAAAGAAAAGTCCATGTACAAATATATAAAATTTTGTCCATAGTCTAGAATAGGGATATAAGTTGTGTTCTTTTGCTTATTTTCTGTTTTTGAGTTGTTTTTATTTTTTGTTACTGATGATTAACCTCAGGGCTTCATACTTGTTAGGCAAGGGAAAATACAATTATATTAATGAAAAATAGTTAAGTATTTAGGAATTCCTTTAAATACTTAATTTAAGAGGCTTTTTAAAACCACTTCCAATTTATTTTCTCAAATTCTAGGCTGTGTTTTTCTGGTTACTTCACTAGTTTGGCCATCGGATAAAAGATCCTATCAGGCCAATGGAACCTTTCGAGTGTTATTTCAGACTTCTTTCTCTTCCTTTAGGTGTCAATTGTTCAGTTTAATCTTTTATACAAAAGTTGCTTTATTTATCAGGTAATAAATAGTTCAGAAGGATTCTATTTCTTAGATCTCCTTACCCTATTTTCCAAGTGTTTAAAATCTTAGGTACTGTCTTTAGATTACCTTTATTTAGAGGGATGATTCTTCTATTAAGGGCTAATTTTACTTAAGAAGGTGTGTGTGTGTGTGTGTGTAATTTCAAAATATGTAAGCAACAAAGGAAGAACTTCATAACTCAGATGTTATACCTATGTATCCTGGCACCTCTCTGTACAATAATGAAGGATGAGGATATTTTTCTATGTTATCTTAGTTTCTCTAGAGAACAAAGGCCAAGAAAAGAAGAACTTCTAGAAAGTGCTTCTGTAGCACTGATACGCAATCCATTCCAAGTTTCTAAGAGCTTTTTCTATTGATCTTGTCAAAGCTGTCACCTGATTTACTATAGAAGTTACCCCCAAAGTAAGATTGCTAAAAATACGTGAATGTATTGTGGCCACTTACTTGGGAACTTGTGTTCCTGGCTGAGAGCAAGCAAACGTTTCATTTCTGTAGGGAGAAAAGAGAACAATTACACTCTAGCCTGTTAAAACAAATGGTCCTTAAGAACAGCAGATAAATCAAAGAAATATCATACTTGTGAGTGCAAAGCTTTTAAACATACCTGCTTCATCTATTAGGTAGCTTGATGCTATTCCATCAGTGTCTGTTACATCGCAAGAGTAAATGCCTAAGTCATCCGTCCCAAGGTCTTTGAAAGTCAGTTTTGTCCTGGAGAACAAATTTTTTTTCTTAGAAATAAAGCTGTACTGGGTCTAGAAAACTGCCACTGGCTATATCTCTAGGCACCCATAGGCAGGACTCCTTTCATTTGGGATGCTTGTCCTCTGCTCCTGCTGAGCAAAGCCTGCCCATTCTTGTTATCTCAAGATAAATGTCATTTCTACTAGAAAGACTGTCCTGCTTCTTCCCAGGGGATGATGGTGATGGGAAGGGGCTGATAAAAGTTCCTAATCTACAAACCGTGTTATATATTAACACACATCAAGCACAAAGGTATTTGGCTTGTTAGCCCTTGCTGAGGAGCCTAGATTTTTATCCTATAGGGCAAAATGTGCTCTACCTTTCTTTGGGTTCTTCTTCACTCTTATCCTCTACACTTCCCTTTTCAGAAGTGATTATATACCACTGAGATTATCCCCAATGTACAATTACTGTGCTGTCAAAGATGTTTTCCTTTGTGCTTTGTTGCATTTCTACCACACTGGACCTTGTATAACACATAACTTGTGTCATGAATAAGTGATAGGTTATTAGTCAAGTTCATTGTGTTTTCTAACTTTGGCAAGTTTTATTACTAGTTAATGGCTAATATCAACTATACATTTGGATGCTAAGTCCACAAACTAGAAGAAAGTTTATAGTTTGACTGTGTTTTCTTTAAGAAAATGTGTTGTACCACAAGACCTTTGGAAAGTGTTTTAAAAAGGATTTTTATTTTTAAGATTTATAGTGAGTTGAAGGTTTTATAATGCTAGCTATAAAATACTTGTGACTTTATCCTCTTATTGCAAGAAAAGTAAGCAGAAATGAGTGAGTTTACTTCATGCTCCTACAATGGGAAGGACACCTGTTAGGATGGAAATAATCTTACTTGTTGCCTTTGCTTTCCACTTCTAATCGTGCAGAATCCTCAGTAGAAACATAATCTTTGGACCAAGTGAATTCTGACTTTGGAGTCATCTGATCACATTCAAAGTTCAATGAAATAACTCCATCATCATCCACATTTACAACCACCTCTTTGGTTCCTAGAAGATAAAAAAAAAAAAGTCTCTCATACATTGCAGTATAAATCAACCAAGTTGATTGATTGATTTGGAAAGCATCCCCAACTTTGGGATGCTTTACTTAAGCTTTAAAGCAAGGCATTGTGATTAGGTAAGGGGAAAGACACAACTGCTTAGTACAGGACTAAGAAAAAAAATGTTTAAATAAAGATACAGGTTGACCCATTGTAACAATGAGATGTACAAAACACTACGTTGAAAACGAACTTTACAACTTTGACAAGGCGGGGGAGGGGAGTAGTTGTGAAGGTGGGAGGACAGAGATGGTAGGGGGGAAAACAAAAGAGGAGGTAACAATGCTCAATAGGAAGTGTACTCATTACCTTGCTCGTGTAACTGTAACTCCTCTGTACAGCATTTTTACAATAAAATCATACCAAAAATTGGTATTATGATAATACAGTTGTGAGAAGGGACTGATGGTAATCAAGGGGCATGGCAGTGTTGGGAATGACCCTTATCAGGCCTTACTTCATAACTCTACTTCAATAATGCCCCTACCCAGTCAGTCATTAGGAAGGAATAGAAAGAGATTAAAGAAATCAGATGGAATTTGAAGGAGGAAAATAGAACAGAATTGACTGTATTCACACATTTAAGTTTGTGTTATTTTAAAAGAGAAAACTATACAGGAACTTTATGTTAGAATGACAACAATCTTAAAAAGACTGTTATCGAACTACATGGAAATGAGCTAAAGTGATTGGCTGTGTTTCAAGAAGATAGGTTTGGGGATTTTAAAAAGAAAATTCGTTCATGTATTCAGTTATTTTATTTTTGAGGTTTACAATAAATTGCATCTGTAGCAATTACAGCAATTCATAGAGAGTACAACTTACGAAACATTCACAGCATGTCTAACTTCAGTAGGACAAAAACTAACTGTACTATTAAATTTATACTCATTCAGTTGCCAGCCTAAACCTGGTTTATTTCAGTATATTAGGAAAATTGTATTTAGTCTCAGAAAGGTATAGCTTTAGTTATGAAAAAACATTAAAGAAACCTTCCCATAGATTTTTCCCAGTGGAATGATGTTTTCTCTGTAGATTGTAGAGTAAGGTCCAACATCCTGTCCTAGTGCTCAATAAAACTTATCAGAAAGGAAAAAAAGATAAAAAGCCCTCCTAGGGAGGGTCCAAGAAAAAACATGTACACAGAGAGTAAGTGGCATAAGGCTCTTGGTCCTGAATCAAACAGTTGACCTAATTTGTATTCTTACTGATGGTAGTGTGTACTTCACACACACATACATACACACACATAATAAATATATATAAATATATTATCAATATATATCCAAATATATATAGATTCAAAAAGTGACTATTAGCATATATAAAATTTAGAAAGGCTTTTTGTTTTGTGGTCAGTCATGGGGCTTGAACTCTGGACCTGAGTGCTGTCCTGCACTCTTCAGCTCAAGGTGAGTGCTCTAATGCTTGAGCCACAGAGCCACTTCTGGTTTTCTAGTGGTTTATTGGAGATAAGAGTCTCCTTCTTTCCTCTTTAGAGAAGTTTCTCTTTAAGTCTTCAAAAGACTCCCCATAGAGCTCCCCTATGACCCAGCAATCCCACTTTTGGGCATTTACTCAAATGATCACAAACAAGACAATAGTAAAGGTACCAGCACAACTATGTTTATTGCAGCATTATTTACCATAGCTAAGATATGGAACCAACCCAGATGCCCCTCAGTAGATGAATGGATCAAGAAAACATGGTATATATACACAATGGAATTCTATGCCTCCATCAGAAAGAATGACATTGCCCCATTTGTTAGGAAATGGAAAGACTTGAAAAAAAATTATAGTAAGTAAATTAAGCCAGGCCCAAAGAAACATAGGTCCCATGGTTTCCCTTATTTTCATTAACTAGTGTATGTCTGAGACAAGCAGAAAAAGTCAGATAAGTTGATGTTAGGTGAAATGAACACCAAGATAAGTATTCAAATGTTTTATCTTTCTTGTGATTGTTTCTAACATATTTATAAGATGATTTCTTTGTTGTTTTGTATGTCCCTCCTCCACGGTATAACTCCTGCTTTTATTGTATTTGATGTTGGTATAATTTGTGGTGGGGAAGGGAAAAAACAAATCATTTTAATAGGGATACAGGTAGACCTATTGCAAAAATGAGATGTACAAGTTGTTATGTCAAAAAACGAACTTTACAACTTTGGCAAAAGAGGGGGTGGGGGGATGGGAAGGGGAAACAAAGGAGGAGGCAACAATGCTTGATAAGAAATGCACTCATTATCTTGCCCATGTAACTGTAACCCCTCAGTACAGTATAATAACAGTATAATCCCTGTTCTCACTATATTTGATGTTGGTATAATTTGAGGAAGGGAAGGGCAAAAACAAACCGTTTAAATAGGGATACAGGTGGACCCATTGCAACAATGAGATGTACAAATCGTTATGTCGAAAAACGAACTTTACAGCTTTGGGGGGGGCAGGGTGGGGAAGATGGGAAGGGATGGGAAGGGGAAACAAAGGAGGAGGCAACAATGTTTGATAAGAAACGTACTCATTATCTTGCCCATGTAATGGTTACCCCTCTGTACAGTATTTTCACAATAAAAAAAAAAAGAGTCTCATGGAGTTTCATGCAGGGGCTGGCTTTGAACCATGATCTTCAGATCTCAGCCTCCTGAGTAGCTAGGATTATAGGCGTGAGCAACCGGCACTCTGACTTAGAAAGAATTTTAAATTTATTTTTTTAAATAAAAATTTTAATACATCTTTTTGTGGTTTCAGTCCTGGAGCTTGAATGTAAGGTCTAGGCTCTGTCCCTGAGCTTTTAAAATCAAGGCTAGCACTCTATCACTTGAGTCAGAGCACCACTTCCGGCTTTGTTGTGGTTAATTGGAGGTAAAAGTCTCATGGACTGGCCTGCTAGGGCTTCAAATTGTAATGCTTGGATCTCAGCTTCCTGAGTAGTTGGAATTACAGGTGAAAGCCCTTGGTGCTGGGCTAAAACTTCTTTTTTTTTTTTTTTTTGTCAGTGGTGGGGCTTGAAATCCGGACCTGGGTTCTTTCCCTGAGCTTTTTTGCTCATAGTGCTCTACCACTTCAAGCCACAGCTCCACTTAACGTTTCCTGGTGTTTAATTGGAGATAAGAATATCATAGACTTTCCTGCTGGGCTGGTTTTGAACTGGATCCTTAAATCTCAGCCTCCTTTGTGGCTAGGATTACAGGAGTGAGCCACCAGTGCCTGGATTTTTCTTTTAAACTCCACCCTACTTTTGTAACATCAATAGTGAAAAAATGCTCTTATTAAAACTTAAGACTGACACTGAAATGTTTAGGCTTAGATGATGTTATAATACACAGTTTGCATGAGTCACTGTGAAAATATAAATTGAAAACTATTTGTATATTTATATTGTTATGAAGAGGCAAGAAGAAGTGAGGGGTGTCAACAGAATCTGTCTTTTTTTTATACAGTATCTATTTTGGAAGTATGACCAATTGCTCTTATTAATTACACATTGCTTTACCTTCGGTCCTTTTTTTTTTTGATTGTGGGGCCTGAACTCTGGGCCTGGGCGCTGTCCCTCAGGTCTTCAGCTCAAGGCTAGCGCTCTGCCATTTGAGCCACAGTGCCACTTCTGGCTTTTTCTGCTTATGTGGTGCTGGGAATTGAACCCAGAGCTTCATGCATGCAAGGTAAGCACTCTACCACTGAGCCACTTTCCCAGCCCCTTGGTCCTTTTTTTAAAAAAGAGGAAGTATGTGAAGGGTAAACAAAGGAGGAGGCTGTAATGCTTGGTAAGAAATGTACGCATTATCCTGCCCATGTAATTGTAATCCCTCTGTACAGTATGCTCACAAATAAAATTAAATTAAATTAAAAAAAGAGGAAGTGAATCATTCAAATGTTTGTTATTTATTTATTATGGTGAAAAAAAGACTAAAAGCGGATGGTTACTTTAAGAATCTTGATTTTTTTCTGACATTAAAAATTAGACTTTTCTGCAATGGACTTATACCATTAAAAGCATATGACCAGTTCTATTTACTTCGTCTTTCCCTCAGTTCTGTAGATGATCTTTGTATTCTAACACTTCACCCATTTGGAACCTTGCCCCAGTTCAAGAAGTAAGAAAACACAGCTCTCTGAGAGCCAGTATTGATTGCCAAAACCCACTTCCTAGTGTCCTGCACACACACACTGGAGAATTCCACAGACTGCCACATGGAAGGTATTTATACTCCACTTGAGAGAATTCTAGCAAGCTACGTTGGTTGGCTTCTCTCAGATCAAAGTGAAGAAAAGGGATAAAGCTACTTTCAGCAGGCTCTCTGAAAGTAAGGAAAACCATAGCCAGAGAGGAAGAAGGAAAACTCAAAAGCAGACATAAGGCATTATTTAATATAGGAGCACACAGCTCCCCACCTTCCTGATGACATCGTATATTGCTAACAGTACCATAAATAAGGTTGGTACTTGTGCGTCACAGAGAAAAGGGTAAAGAAGATTCAGTATATTGTATCTAAGAGTATTGAAAATGATGTGATATATATATATATATATATATATATATAATATAAAACATTCTTAGAAAGGATTGCATCAAAGGCTTAAAACAAAATTTTAAATATTCAGTAAACTTGGAGGTTAATAGAACAATTGAATATTTAAAACAATAATTTGTTCAAGTTTTTTTTTTCACATTTTGTTTGTGTTTTTGGTTTTGATGCTGGAGATCAAACTCAAAGCACATTTTTGAGTGGCCAGATTTGGCCTCAAACCCATATGACCTGTGATCTTTAGTGAAAATATGAACTGAAATGAAAGATGTTATTTTAAAGAATGTTATTTTAGTATCACCTTATTGCCTTAGAGCTGAGTTCTAATGTGAAAAAGAGTTGATATTGATCAAGATGTATAATGTTTATAAACTGATTGGTGGATGGAAACTTCTTTGTACTGTGACTTAAAGATAATTATATTTAAAAAAAGAAAATGAGATCATTTTTAATCTAAAAATTTGAATCAGATTTGTAATTCAAAATTAAGTAATTGCTAGTAGAAACAAAGTAAGAAGTGTAGATGAGGTATGTAAGCTAGGATTTAAGAATTTTCTTTGTGAATGTTTTCTTGATTAATCATGTCAATCAACAGATCATAGTAATATCTGTGGGGTAGAAAACTTATATAACTTATGAATACAATTTAATTGTGGCTATGATGGATATATGCTTGTTGAGTTAGCTAGGGAACAAATAAGAGCAATGAAAATTATATTTGAGTACATAAACTTGTAAAGCAAAACTCACTGAAAGGGATGTGAAATTACACTTTTTTCCCCCAAAAAGTTGTTCTGATTATTCCATTTATCAAGGAAAAGTTAAGCTCTGTAAAGGCAAAGATCATGTCCATTATCTTTTCCATATCTATATAAATAAATCTAAATCTAAATATATAAATATAAGAGAAAAGATGACTTCATAATGTTCCAGCTCCTTTTCTATCTGTCACATGAATTACAATGCCGTTGTTATTACATTTTTAATGTGACTCTCCAAATTAAATGTTTTATTGTTTTATTTTAATTAATTTGTAAGGACAGTTCTTTGAATAAAGATAATTTTAAAAGTGTTGAGTTCCGATGGCATACACATGTAATCCTAACTACTCTGTACACCTGGATCTGAGAATCATGATTCAATGCTAGCCTGGCAAGAAAGTCTGTGAGACTCTTATCTCCCATAAACTATTACAAAGATCAGAGGTGGAGCTGTGGCTCAAGTGGTTGAGTGCTAGCTTTGAGCAAAGAGAAGCTCAGGGACTCCTGAGTTCAAGCCCCAAGACCAGTACATACACACACACACACACACACATACATACACACACACACACACACACACACACGTGACTGAATAAAGCAAATATATTACAGCAATATCTGAAATTGGAAACTAAATTGACATTGCCTTTTCTTTCATCTTGAGTTTATAAATGGAGACAAGGTGAGATGTTTTGTTGTGGTGTTGGGGAACAAACTAGGACCTTGTACCCTGACATATTCCACTAAGCCACTGGCAATAAAGAAATTACTTGGGATAACAATGAGTAAATGTGAGGAAGCAGGAGTTTAAGATAATAAGGTATCTCTTGGAATTTACAAGTAGGCAAAACAATTTTATATTTATTTTTTTATGGCAGTGGTAGGGTTTGAACTTGGGGCCTTGTACTTTGGTTAGGCAGGTATTCTAGTAAATGAGCTACAACCCTAGCACTAAGCAAAACAATTTAAAAATGAGCTTCAGAATATTTTTTACAGGTTGGACATGCTGCATTCTAAATTTCTTTTTATGTAACAAGAGGAAGTAGCTTTAATCATCTGGAGGGCTAGTTTCCTGCATATTAAATTCTAAGTGTAATTCCTTAAATAAAGGGTCCAGAGTACAAGGCATCAGTGGCTCATGCCTGTATTCCTAGTTACTCAGGAGGCTGAGATCTGAGGACTGAGGTTCAAAGCTAACCCAAGCAGGAAAGTCATGAGACTCTTATCTCCAATTAAACATCAAAAAGCCAGAAGTGGAACAGTGGGAGAGTACTAGCCTTAAGCAAAAAAAAAAAAGTGTCAGGGACACTTCCAAGCCTAGGAAGAACCCAAAACCAACCAACCAAACAAATAAAAGGATCCTGAATATGTAGTAGGCAAAAAATAGATTGCAAAAAAATAGATTGCGAATTTACAAAGATACACGATGCTTTAGAAAAGCTACTTCCAATATAATAAAATACACAAGACACTGTTGCAACAATGAGAAGTACAAATTGTCATGTCCAAAACAAGTTTTACAACATCGGTGCGGGAGGGTGGAGGGGGAGGGGAAGGATTGGGATTGGGATTGGGATTGGGAGGGGGGAGGCTGGGAAGGGATGTGAAGGGTAAACAAAGGAGGAGGCTTCAATACTTGGTAAGAAATGTATGCATTATCCTGCCCATGTAATTGTAACCCCTCTGTACAGTATGTTCACAAATAAAATAAAATAAAATTAAAAATAAAATAAAATAAAATAAAATACACAAGACAGTATGTTGGAAATGATCTGTACAACTTGGGGGGTGGTTAAGGGAAGGAAAAGTAGGAGAAAAATAAGGGAAGGGGTAACAAGTTTGACAAAAAATGTACTTATTATCTTGCTTATGTAACTATAACCCATCTGTATATCACCTTGATGATAAACAATAAAATGAAATAAAATAAATAAAAAATAAGTTCTACATATAAATTACATATATATATATATATACATATATATTAACAATGAAAACATTTCTTACATGCCTCAGCCCAACCCACTAGTCAATGCCTTGTGGAGATTAACTCATTCAGGTCAGAGAGAAAAGTAAAGCTGCAACCTTCTTACATTCCCTTTTTAGGATGTTCCAGGGTTTAACAAAGGTTTTGCCTAGAGCAGAGCTAGTCGGGTATGTTTGAACACTGACAAATACCTAAAGAGACATTCTCTAAACCTAAGGAATGTATGATCAACTTAATGGGAAGGAAGCACTCAGCAAGCTCTACTACAGGTCAAAGGTTGGCCCTTTTTCCACAAAATGAACTAGAAAAGAAAGTACAAATTTACCATGAACTGTCTTTTGAACTGGACTCTTATAACCCTTATTACTCAGGAGGCTGAGATCTGAGGACCCAGGTTCAAACAAGCAAATAAAAAAAAAGTCTTATGAACCTGTTCAAAACTGAAGAATTCAGTAGACATATTAGGAAATTTGGGTAGTATAAATTAAAGAGATTATTTTAGTCTAAAAAAGATTTAAGAAGAGTTGTTTCTACTCAGCTCCTCAGTCCTAAAGAAATCCTTAGTGTGGAAGTGAGGGAGGCCTCATTGCATACCAAGGCATTTTCATGTTCGTGCAGACCAGGAAACTCCATGCTACAAGTGGACTAGGTATGAGCCAAAGATAAAATGCTTGAATATTAATTTCATCCCACATGTCTCTCTCCCCCAAAACAAACTAACACCTAAACCAAAACTCAAGATTACAAAAAGATGGAATTTATCTCTTATCTTTTATTTTGTGTTGTTATTGTCATGCATATTATATGTGCATATATTATACAATCTACATTACAGTGTCATATTTTTTGCCTTTAACATTCAGATGCTTTTTATATAAGTTATGGGAAGAGAAGTAAAAAAGCAAAAGATAAGATTTAAAAGCTGACATAAAGTCCTAATAGACTCTATACATTTCATAAGCTGATAGAGAATTTTGCCTCAAATAGTTTGAAGCCTTCCACAACAGCATAAATAAATCACTTTTTTTTTTTTTTGCTCAGTTGTGGGGCCTGAACTCTGGGCCTGGGTGCTGTCCCTCAGCTCTGCAGCTCAAGGCTAGCACTCTACCACTTGAGCCACAGCGCCACTTCCGGCTTTTTTCTTTTTTGCTTATGTGGTGCTGAGGAATCAAACCCAGGGCCTCAGGCATCCAAGGCAAGCACTCTATCACTGAGCCACCTTCCCAGCCCCATAAACCACTTTTATAAGCTTTTATTAGTTGTCTTCTATGGTGTGTGTAAGTGATCATGAGCATGTGTATTTGGGATTGTGTGTGTGTGTGTGTGTGTGTGTGTGTATGGGTGCATGCTTGTGTGCACGTGCACGTGTGCGTACTAGTCCTGAGGCTTGAATTTAGGGCCTGGGCACTGTACTGGACCTTTTTTCACTTGAGGATAGTTCTCTTCCATTTGACCACAGCTCTACTTCCAGCATTTTTGGTGCTTAATTGTAAATAAGAGACTCATGAGCTTTTCTGCCCAGACTGGCTTCAAACCATGATCAGATCTCAGTCGCCTGAGTAGCTAGGATTACATTAATGAGCTACCAGCACATAGCTGGATGTTTTTTTGTTTTTAAACTAAAGGGTGGTATTCAATATAAATATGTAAAAAGTGAACTATGTAACTTGTGGGCAGGGACAGGAGGGAAAAACTGGGGGAAAGCAAAAGAACAAGTAACATTGTCCACAAAGAACCATACTCATTACTTGAGTTATGGAATGGGTGACACCTCTGTATAACAATTCAATAACAACAAAATTATATTTAAAAAACTAGAGGGAATGGCAAAATAAACTAGGAGTGAATGAATTACTGCAGCCAGTCACATGTAATACAGAGCAGGTGTACGTTTATGATGAAGACTGTTGGTTAACTCTTCACTCTGGTGCCTATATCAGTCTCCATGGGATGCATCTTTTCCACTCACCCTTCACAACCTGGGCATGAACTACAAGATGCCTAGGGTTAAGTATACATACAGAGACTGCAAAACAGACTCATACTCACTAGCCAGAACAGAATAGTCACTTAATAAGAAAAGAGTCTAATTAATACCCCTCAAGCCTGGCTTCAGATTGTAATCACCCAAGGAGTTAAGCAAACAACAATAAACATTCGTCTAGACTCAGCCCTAGAGATTCAGATTTCATTGATATGGAATACAAAGAAAATCAATATTTTCAAAGTTCATGACACAATTCTAATGCACAGCTCACATTGAGAACTGCTCTTCTAGTAGATGAAGGATATCTGTTAGTACACTGATATGAGTGCAGTTTTCAAAATAGCCAGTTGAGCTTATTGTTAGCCTATTTGGCTTCAGAATCCTTCAAGACTTTACCACAAGAACTTAGGGCACATATTTGCCTTTTCAGCCTTCCCAGGTTCTTGGTCAAGCAATTTTTAGACACTGAGATTGTACTGTGCCCTTGGTCACTAGGTTGTCAACCTAATCCCAACTCATTATGCCCTCTGGTTATGTATTTTCCTAACCTGCCTTGCTCCTTGTGACCAAGGCTTAACTGTCTTTAACCTAGTTCTTCTGGGAACCCTGCCTGGCATCTGGATTCTCTTTCCATCACTTGATCCTCACACTCACTACTCTGTTTCTCTAGTAAGAACACCTGTTACCTGTGTCACCAGCCTGCTGACCTCCAGATCACCTGCACACCTTGGCCAAGTCTCTTTCTTGTCTCACACTTATCCAGGCTCAACTGGCCTCCATATCCATCGTAGGCCTGATGCAAACATAGACATGGCTTAAAAATACCAAAAATCCAGGAAAGAATGTCTTTTTTACATACCAGCAAATGTATGTTAAATATGTCTCAGCTTATTCTATTTGTAGCTCTATTCATGTAAAGGATTACTTGAGAAAGCATGACAGACTGTTATCTGGATCCTCTGTTATCTGGATCCTCATTACTAAAGACAGTTAGACTTTGTAGCAGTGGCTGCTGTGTATTTGCTGATTTCAAAGAAAACCAATGATCCTGCCAACCTCAGTGGGTTAACTTTCACTTGAATTCAGTTACACTTGAGGTATCTTGTTAGAATCTGTGATATTCTGTTACGTGATAAACTTTATTTTCTCCCTGAAATTTTATCAATGTGTTCCAAAGAGGGTGCTTTTTTGAAAAAGTGATCTAAGTTTCACTTATATTCAATAAAGAGCATGCCTGTCCCAGCTCAACTTGTTATTTGATTCTAACATACAATTAGTGAGTAAAAATAACATATTGATATTATATAAGATTAAGAAATATGGGCAATTTTAGATTAAATGATTTTTGTTTTTGGTTTTTACTCAAACTTGCAACCTTGATGCCTAGTTTATAGACTACTTGGCTATGGGGACTGTTCATGAGCACCTGTTCTAGCTCTCATGATGTTGTATGCCCTGGCATTTCCTATAGATGGTAAAGCCAGTGTGTGGGATTGATGCCACATCATTCCCAGCATGCACTCAGCACATGGCATGCAACCACACCTCACAAATACATGCAAGAATGAAGGTGCCTGCTGTCTACAAGGCAAATCCAAATATCACTGGAGTTATGATGATATAGCATGGGAGGCATTTTGATTTTGTGTGCCTGGGATGGATCTCTGTGGGCCAGTTGTTGTTGGACTGGTTAAAACAGTGCTATATAGTGTGTCCGTGCATGCAGCTGTTGCTTGAATTACAGTCCAGGAGTGGAAAGGCCACAAAAATGATTTTTGTGCCTTATTCCAGTGAAGAAAAAGTTCTTACTCAAAGGACATTATTAATGATGAGATCCTTCTCGGATGACCAAATTCCCCTGTGATTACTTTGTTAAGGTCAGACCTGGCTACTGATGAGAAAATATGAAATTGGTATTTCTTCAGTCAATTCAAGTTTACTCATAGCAATCTAAATGTTCTCATGAGGGCAGAAAATGTATTGGGTCTTCTCACATGTCCTGGTACCTTTAATATCCAACCAGTTAACAAAGGAAGGGTTTGATTTCTATCACAGCATATGTCCTGATGTTCCTGATGCCTTCATGTGTTACCTTATTTAAAGGCAGACCGTTCCTCCCAGATTAGGAGCTTCCTTTGTTTATATTTCACTCATCAGAAAAATAAATGAGATCATGGTATTTATTTTAGTTCTTGATTTCAGTTCTGAAAATAGGGACAGATTAAGGTAAAATTCCTTAGACTAGAATAAAGATAAACTTTTAAATAACCGGTAGTTTCTAGTGCTTTCTTTGATGTAACTTCAATGAACTAAAATGTGTCACTTTAAAAATGATACAGGTTGAATGATTGAAAGTTTTTTTATTATGTACTGATATGAAACTCTATAGACAAAGAACACTGCAAACTTTGTTCTTATGATAAAGAGGCACTGTCTTCTCTAGTATCTTTTGAACCTAGCAAGTGAAGGCACTGTTAGTTATGGGTCAGTAAACTGTAGTTTGTAGGCTAAATCTGAAGTTGTACCTCTTTGTGTCTGGCCCACAAGATAAGAGTAGTTTCTATATTTTTAAATAGCTGAAAAAATATTTCAAGATATGGGAAAATTCCAACTCTATAATACATGTAGTTCATGGTATTGATACATGTGTAATGCACATAATAAAGTATTTTATTGGAACACAGCCAGGCTGGTTGGCTTATGTCTTTTCTATAGTTGCTTTCATGTCATAACAAAGCTAAGTAGCTGTGAGAAGAACCATATGGCTGTAAAGTTAAAAATATTTACTACCTGGCCCTTTATAGGAAGTTGGCTAATCCCTGGTTGAACTTAACGGCCGTAATCACCTATATCTACATTTATTTAGGGACTGAACCTGCTAAATGAACTATTCCTGCAGCCCCTGCCCCCCATGATTGGAAAATATCTTCTAGGACTTACTGGCTAGGACATAATAAAAAATATTTCCCAGAACGTATCCTTAGATGAGTTGGTCCAGAAAGCATGTTTTGACCCGGAATTTCCCTGTTTGGGGGGAACAGAATCTGAACAGCTCCTGAACCATTTCTAGGCTGACTTATGCCTGTTCCCAGGTGCTTCACATGACACACTGATGCTTTTGAGAATCAAAGAAAGCACTGAAAGGTGGCCTAAATGTTACATCAGTATCTTACACAGATAAATCTTTTTCTTTGTGCTGCTGAGATTCAAATCCAGGTCCTGTACATGTTAGGCCAGTGCTCTACCACTGAGCTACCTCACCAGACTGAAAGGAGCCTTAATGAAAAATTAATCACCCACCTGGACGTGTTTCTGCCACAACAGGACCAGCAAGATCAGAAGGCTTTCCAACACCTGCCTGGTTGATAGCTCGAACACGGAAAACATAGCTGATGCCCTCCTTGAGGCCTTCCACCTGGAAGAATTAGGTGTTGAAAAAATTGAGAGTTGTATGTTACTCAAGCAGATGTGTTCTTCCTCTGCAATAGCAATTAGTCATATAGCACCAAGGATATAGAACTTTTGCTATGAGTAGATTCTCTCTGTGACTAATTGGGTGGCTTAAAGCAAACTATTATTTCTCTGGAGCAGTTGTCAGTAGAAGAAGAGGAATAGTCTATATACCTTAATGGCTTCCAACATCAGAAATAGACTAGGCATTTTTAAAATAAATTAGCTACCTTATTCTTTGGTTTCTTTGGTCAAAAAGGCAAAAACAAAGTGTTCACTTTGCCCTTTTGATCTTTTTGAGATATTCTAAGAATAATTTCAGATAAAATTCTTGGCAAGAGAGAATTAAAACCATTCTAAGACACCCAAACAAAACAAACATTGTCCCTGTAATATGACTATATTTTCCTAGACAAGATATTAACATACTTGAGAATTTAAGTCATTTGGTAAATAATCAAAGTGTATTAAAACTCTACATCCTCAAGTTTTTAATCCTCAAGATATTTTCTGCTGGGCTAGGGGTATACCTCAAATTGTAAAGCACTTGCCTAGCAAGCAAAGCTCTGGGTTCAATAACTAGTACCACCAAAAATAAATTGTGAAGAACCTACTTCAACTTCATTTGTTGTCACAAACACACATATGAAAGGAATTTTGTTACACATACAGGGCATAATTCTTCCCCTAAGGCTGTGATGGAAATATATCCAAGATCTGAATTAAATCATACAAGCTTTTTATGAACAAGCATTCAAACCAACTATGCAGTAAGCTGTTATGTTTTTAACCTATTTGGTTATATTATATTGGTGACAATGTATATTTCTGTAGTAATGCCTTTCACTACAACAAATAGATTTTTTTAATGCATTTCCATCTGTAAGTGAACTTGAACTTAGCCACAAGCTAAATGCTTAAGATTTTATATATTTCAGATTTTGTTTAGAAATAATACCAGTGAAATGTTGATTTCAAAAAGGGAACAGAAATATTTCCTTGTTGTGATAAGAATGAACTGATTATCAGGTGACTGACACACCTACACCTACCACACAGGTGATGTGTGGCTGTGAGTCAGATTTCCATAACACAGGAAGAAAATCTGCATTCTAGTGCCTAGTCACCGGCATGACAGGCACACACTTCCTTTCTCCCATTGCCCAGAGGACAAAGGCCAATGGCCTCAACAGTGCACAAATACACACAGTCTATGGATATCTACTCTGCTTACCTTGGATTGCTTTCCTTCCTACACTTTCAAAAGGAACTGCTTTCCTTTGCCTCTCAATCTATGGCCCCCACCCTTCCAATTACTCCCTTCTCATCACTTTGGCTCACCAGGCTATACTTGTCAATGTAAAAGGATTATGTGGGGCTGAATTCTTTCTTTGTGAAGGCCGTGTGCAACTTTCTGAATGACTGCAGTGAAGTCATGCCTCACTTTATTGAGGTGATCTTCCGCAATACTTTCTGAGGTCCTTCAGTGGACCTGGGACCTTCAGGTGCTCTGTCAACAACAGGAGACAACAATCTTTGGAGATTTCCCTATAGGCTTTAGTACAACAATCTTTGGGGTCAGAGGCAGGCACTGGTTCAGTTCTAGGGGAAGCTAGAGGGCAGTGACATGGTTCCAGGTGACATTCAGATCAAGAGTCCAGGAAACCCATCCCACTGATGCCAAGCACAACAAGCATGAGGAAACATGTGAACTGTGACAGGGTGTGTTAGGATTTAAAGGAAGCCACAGTTAAAGACATATGGATTCAACCTCTATAACAACAGCATCCTCAAGTAAAAGGCCACCTTCAGAAACAATTTGGGGTACAAATGAAAACAGGGTCATTTCTGAAGGACAGTAACAAGCAGGAACTTTTAAGACTATGAGGGAAACAAAGCAGGAAAGAAGGAAGGTGAAGGAGCTAGTGGATGTTTTCCAGACTTGAATAAGGAATTTAGGTGAAAAAATCTCTGAATTGTTTCAAGCACCAAAAAAGTTCCACTACCAATGGAACCTTACCAGGAGCGAATACATTAAACAGACCAAGCAGGGAAACTCTTTTCTTGCCAACTTTAATGTTAATATTAGTACAGCATTTTTCCTCCCCCCCCCCCCCCAATATTGCTTGCTGGGCTTGCTTGCTTTGTGCTGCTCCACCATTTGAGCACAACTCCAGCTCATTTTTCCTTTTAAGAGGAGGAAAGCAAGCTCTAAATCTGAGCATCCTCCTACCTTCAGGTATTTGTTTTGAATGGCTGCTTTATTGAGTCCTCGCCATTGGTCATCTTTGGCACTGGTTTCCTTCAAGTCTACAAAGTAACCAGTGACTGGAGTCCGCCCAGAGTAGACTGGAGGCTTCCACTGGAGAACCAGGGAGTTCTTCCTGACTTCACTGTATTTAAGACTATGCGGTGGTCCTAGAGAGAGACAGAAAAAGAAATAAAACAGAAAGACAGAGGGATACAGAGACAGAAAGATAGACAGGCAGAGACAGAGACAGATGACAGAAGCAGAAACAGAGAGATGTGAAAAGTCAACTAATTGAAGTCATGATGTAGATAAGAAAACAAATTTATAGCCACATTTAAGGATCTTAACATCTGCATCTGATGCTGGTGCTTTAAAAAAAAATCTAGCTTCTCATGAAAGGAAGTATGTTGGCGGTATTTCTCATCCAGTTTTCACACCTGCTGTGTTTCAACCTACTAGGTCCTCTCATGTGGGGGTGGAAGGGCAGTTGGGCACATCAAGGTTCTTGGAACTGGATTCAAACTCCCTCAGACATTCTGAGACACATGTTCATCACCTTCCCTCAGTGGTTTAAATATATTTTTGAGTGAGAGTGTCACTGTCTTAATAGTTTGAAGACAGAAACTCTATTTGTTGGCATATAAATATAGAGAGCAAGAATATAATTGATGAAATCATTCTTTCAAAGGAAAAAGAAGTAACTTCCACTTGGAGGGAATTTTTTTTTCCTACATCCCCAAAATGGGTAAAAAAAATATATGAATGAAAGCTTACAGTTTATGAAAAACTTTTGCCAAAAAAAATATAGTGATCTGATGGGCTCTGAATTTGTGCTAAATACTCCAAGTGTTCTATATTCAGTGATCTCAATCATCCCTAGGAAAATTAATAAGAAGTTCCCAGGAGCCAAGTATGTTGATAGCTCTCAAAAGGGAGAATGTCAGGATGGGCCCTGTGTGTATTCTCTCTGAATTCTTGGGAGAGCCTAACTTATTATGTGATCACCTGCGTCTTTGTAGGACTATTAGTTGCTTATTCAGGTGGCGTTATTTTTTTCCCTCTTTTCAAATAACAACTTTTAACTAAGCAATCAAAATCACCTGAAGTGACTCACAGCTGCCTAAAGCAACTACAAACACAGACTTGACTATTCTGCATTAAAAAATTTTGCAATTGATAGTTCAATATTTGTTTCACCATTAACCTTGACTTAACAATTTCATATATGCGTCATTCTCATCTTCTGATGTCTTGTATTTAAATACGCTTAAATATTATTGCCAAAACTGACCCTGGTGTGGCATGTGTTCTGTTTGCCCAATGACCATGATCTTGTGTCCTTAAAACTCAATGAGGCAACCAAACAGACAACATTGGCTCTATTTACAGAGGAGGAACTAGGCCCTTTGTACAGGAAAAGAAGATTTCACGTACAGTTCCTAGTTTGCTATTTATACTTGTGAGGCATTCCATGTGTCATTTAAGCTGAATTCAGTCTTTTCATGTGTACAATGCAATGGAAACAAAACATTGTTCCTTTTCTCTTCTATAAGAGCTCTCTTCACACATGGCTGGCCCAAACCTACTCAGCAAATCAAGGATGAGTCTGAGAGGCTAGGTGGTCATTCATTTCTTCTCTTGAGCATTCACTTTTGCAACTTTCTTTGGTAACAAAATCACTTCCTATTACAATACTTTCTTCAAATCTGCTCAGAAAGTCTTCAATCACTCTCATTTAACTTTATTCAGGAATTACAAAAATTTGAAAGCAATCTTTTGTTCAATTGGCAAGAAAGAATGTAAGAAACACCTACTGGCCCCTTCGTATTTATGAAGTTGAATGAACTCTTGAGTCCTCAGTTCTCTTGTTATTTATTGTTGGTGGTACTGGGGTTTGAACTCATGGCCTTGCACTTGCCTAGCAAGTACAAGCACTTGCTCTACCACTTGAACCACACCTATCTCTTGTTTTTATACATGCTTTGCAGAGAAGCAATGCAAGTCAGTATTCTCTGAGTGAAGGTAACATAGTGGTTTTTCAAGTGTGTAGGGTTTCAAGTAGAGAAGGGGTAGCATGGGGATCAAGACTGCTGTCTACCCAGGATTTTGTAGAGTGGGCTAGGCCTAGGAAACTCATGTCTATGGTGGTGCTATGGCAGTTGTTAGATAAGCTAAATATAAAACCAGGAGGAAGAACTTAGTCATCCTATAATGTGGAAAGAAGTTGGGTCTCAGAGTCAGTCCTATCAGGAGCAAAATAAAATCATTCTCTACAGACAGTGGAAATGCTGGTTTGAATCTTAACTGCTTAATAAATTTGTATTCAAAATTTACATTTACTCAGTTTTACAACTCTGAAAGAGGTGTTAAGCCTAGGTAAGATTGTCTGCCTATTTTCTATTTTCTTCTTTGTCTCCCTAACAATTTCCATGACAACTTCAGGGCGGGGGAGAGAAAGAGAGACAGAGACAGAGACAGAGAGACAGAGAGAGACAGAGAGAGAGACAGAAACACAGAGAGGGGGGCAGGGTAATAAAAAAGAGGGAGGGAAATGGAGAGAGGCCAGACTTACATCCCAGGCGTTATGATGTATCTACCAAGGTAATATAATGAAAAGCTGGAAAGAGGGTAGAAGACAGATACCAGGGAGTAGTCACAGGCTAAGAGAGATTTGATTTAAAAAATAAAAAGACTTCAGGGCAGTGGGAGAATGAATAACCATGATGTATGTTAAGACATTTTTAAAAATTTTGCAGTGGAACATGAGTTGGATGCCTTTAATAGTCTTTAGGATGCAAAATCAAAGATTGGAACTCCCTTTAAAGACTCATTTGACAATCAAATTGTGTGCTTCAGTCAATCCAACTCTAACAGATTCTGAGCAAAGGCGACTCTGGGAATTATTTGGAACACAATATGTTAGTTTTATATTGCAATGTATATTTTAGTATTATCATAAAAAAAATTTAGGTAAGCATGATGGACCAAGGGAACTCAGTTGTCTTCAATATTATCTATTTAATACTTCAATTGAGTTAAGTTGTAAGCTCTGCTAGGAGAAAACCCAAGCACAATACTGAGACATGGTTTCACAGTTTCTATGGCTTACCTGGAACAGCAATGGTCCACTCTTCACACTTGAAGCATTCACTGACTGCAGAGGGTGCCCCCAACCCTGCGATGTTCATGGCGGCCACTTGGAACTGATATACCGTGTTCTCCTTCAATTCGCTAATCTGCAACATTAACAAGATCACAGGTGATGAATGCTTCAGAACCATGCTTTCTAGTGGTTTAACATTGTATTGACTATGTCAAACATACTCTATGGTGACCTTGTTTTACTCTGGTTATTTTACATTCTACTTATTCACTGCTTGCATAAGGTATAGTCTCCTCCCTAGACTAAAGGTGAACCCATGACTTGCTTAGAGCCCAAAGAACATGGCAAAAGTATTGGGATGTCAGTTTGTCACTAAGCTATATCACATGGCAAAAGAAAAATAATATTACAGATATAATTATGTTTTTTAATTAGTTGATAGGGGGTTGATCAAAAGGAAGAGTTAAGGAAGAGGCTCAGTGGTACAATACTTGTCTAGGATGCATTGAAGCCTTAGTTCAATCCTGAATGAGCTTTGACATAACCAGTAACTCTTGAAATGGGACATGGGCCCTTCCTGAAGAAAAGCACTGTCCTGGTGACCTTGCAGCCGAAAATGCCACTTGTTAACTGTCCAGCCACTTGCATTTGAAGAACAGCAGGCCTACAGCTGCAAAGAGCTGAATTTTGTCAGCAACCTGTGGGTTGGAAGAGACACTCCCACCTATGGATGAGAATGCAGCCAGTGAACACCACATGCCATCTGTGTCAGATCCCAGGAGAGGATCTAGCGAAGCCATTCCTTGCCTCCTTCCTCCTGGACTCTGTGACTAGAAAAAATGGGTTGCTTTAAACCACAACACTTGTGGTAATTTTTATGTGTCTGTGAATAACTGGTCTGTGTATGAAGAATGAATTTACAATATTGAAATTTTTACACTGTTTCTATTCTTCACTGTGTGACCTATTTTCTATATCTCTCAGTGAAGATTGTGTTGTTGTGAGGCCACATGATTTTTTTAAGGAAAGTGAATTAAGTAAAAAATGGATATGTTTTACAGAAAAGAAAACACAAAAGAGAATTTGTAAATGGGTAGAAAATTTGTAAACTGGCCATAGTGCAAGAAGACGTAAGATGGGAAAGAGAGAAGAATAGCTGGTAGGCATGGAAAAGAGACTGAGGAAGTCACTCAAATGTTTGTACAAATGTGGAGAAATAAAGACAGAGAAATTTGGTTGCAACAATAGTTTACTTTTTTTTATTGTTTTGGGGAGGTCCAATTGTGGGGCCTGAACTCTGGGCCTGGGCGCTGTCCCTCAGCTCTTCAGCTCAAGGCTAGCGCTCTACCACTTGAGCCATAGCACCACTTCCAGCTTTTTTATTTTCTGCTTATGTGGTGCTGAGGAATCGAACCCAGGGCCTCATGCATGCAAGGCAAGCCCTCTACCACTGAGCCACCTTCCCAGCCCTCAACAATATTTTAGAAAATAAAAGAATTTTCTGAAGGAATCTTGAGAAGCTCAAAACCACAAATAAAAAATTGTCTCCTCCCACCAAATTTCTAGGCAAATTTTTTTTAAAATACAAATATCTAGACAGATAATAACTTAACAGTAGCCCACCAAATATAAAATAAGCATATTAAGAGCTGTCTAAAAAAAATGGACAATTACCCGCAAATGAGCAAACAGACTGAGTTGATGCATCAGTGAAATAAGCCAGAAGATAATTCAATTACATCTTCAAAGTACAAAGATAAAATAACTACCATTGTGGAAAGTTTTGCCCAGAAAAAAGTATTTTGTGGAGAACAAATAAATATAAAATTATTTTCAGATAAGCAAAAATGAACAGTTTGCCCTCTGAATACCCTCTGTAAAGGAAATTCTAGAATATTTATTTAGGGCAAAAGGAAAACAATTTTAGATGAAGGTCAAAAGTGAAGAAATGAAAGCAAATAAAATGGGAAATATTTAGGTAAATCTAAACAAATATCCCTAAAAGAAAGTAGTTACAATTTTTTTTTAAAAAAGGATATAAGAAAAGGATATAAGACACCATCCAAGAGACTATAAATTGAGTAGAAAGTAAATAAAGTATTCTAAGGCCTTTATATTTCTGAAACAAGGAAAACAATGGAAGTAACCTAACAGATTTTAAATCTGTTCAGCCACGGAAACAAACCAACCAACCCCCTGTAATCTGAACCCTGTAAGGTAGTATAGGTGGAAATGGAATGATTTTTATAAAAAAAACTATTCAGTAGTACTCAAGAAAGAACAGAAGGTAAAACATCTAACAGAAAAATATAAAGGACAAAATAAAATGATTGGTTTAAAAGAAAAATCTGTAAAAACCAGCTGTATGCCGGTGCCTCACACCTGTAATCCTAGCTACTCATGAGGCCAAGATCTGAGGTTTGCAGTTTGAAGCCAGCTTAGGGAGGAAAGTCTGGTGAGACTCTTATCTCCAATTAATCACAGAAAAAGCAGAAGTGGTGCTATGGCGCTAGTGGTAGAGGCCTAGCCTTGAGCAAAAGAAGCTCAGAGACAGTGACCAGGTCTTGAGTTCAAGCCCCAAGATGAGCACAAAAAGAAAGAAAGAAAGAAAGAAAGAAAGAAAGAAAGAAAGAAAGAAAGAAAGAAAGAAAGAAAGAAAGAAAGAAAGAAAGAAAGAAAGAAAGAAGAGAGAGAGAGAGAGAGAGAGAGAGAAAGAAAGAAAGAAAGAAAGAAAGAAAGAAAGAAAGAAAGAAAGAAAGAAAGAAAGAAAGAAAGAAGAAGGAAGGAAAGAAAGGAAGGAAGGAAGGAAGGAAGGAAGGAAGGGAGGGAGGGAGGGAGGGAGAGAGAGGGAAGGAGGGAGGGAGGAAGGAAGGAAAGGAAGAAAAGGAAGGAAGGAAGGAAGGGAGAGAGAGGGAAGGAGGGAGGGAGGAAGGAAAGAAGGAAGGAAAGAAGGAAAATAGGGGGAAAACCTCACTTGAATTGGCATATTATAAAGAGGATATCAGACCAGGCATTGTGGTATACACCTCTTTTCCTGTATAGGGAAGGCAGTAGAAGGAGAATCATAAGTAGTGAGATTCTGACTCTAAGTAAAAGAAAAGGAAAGGAAAGGAAAATATAGAAATGGACAAAATAGGGCTGGGAATATGGCTTAGTGGTAGAGTGCTTGCCTAGCATGCATGAAGCCCTGGGTTCGATTCCTTAGTATCACATATGGAAACAACAACAACAACAAAGCTGGAAGTGATGCTGTGGCTCAAGAGCTAGAGTGCTAGCCTTGAGCAAAAGAAGCTTGGGGACAGTGCCCAGACCCTGAGTTCAAGCCCTAGGACTGGAACACACACACACACACACACACACACACACACACACACACACACACACACACACACACACACACACACACACTACGGACAAAATACATAGGAAAAGGTGTCCAAATTCATTCAACAGCTGGTGTGTCAAAACTGGGAACGTGTGAAATGCCTGGTGTTATATGCAGAAAGGAATGGGAATTCTGCCCCCTTCAGGAAACAGTGTAGAACTGTCTAGTAGAGTAGAAAATAAACCCTGTGACTCAGCACTTGTACTTCAGTAAATTCATACGGAAATTGTTGCTTATGTCTGTAACAGCAGACATCTACAAAAATGTTCAGAGCGACACAGTTTGATATTGGTTAAAAATGCCCATACAACAATCAGTAATGGAATGGATATGGTCATATAATGGAATACCATACAATAATGAAAAAGAATGAGTTATAGCTACATATGTCAATGTGGGAGAATCTTAAAGATAATAACTTTGTGCAATGTGCTTCCAGTTTTGTGTGGTATTTCAAAATTTTCAAATGTTAAATTCAAATACTGTAGCACTGAGGTGGGGAAAGCACTATTCTCTGGATTTGCCCTGCTCTAAATGCTTACAGAATGGAGTTCTATAGGTGTTGGGAGATAGTAACTTGAGCTTAATTAGTGCTGCTCTACAAAGGGGCCCTCAGCCATGATAACAGGGAGACCCCTTAGGTACTCTGAGGTGGACTAAGCAGTGGAGGCGTCCCTAAGTAGAGAGGTATACTCCCTTTATGGCCATAAGAGATAGTGTTTCATTTTATTTTGTATTCTATGATAGGGTCTCTCTACATGAAATTTTACACGGGGATTTTGGGGCAGAATTCCCATTCTTCTGCACACTAACAAACACCCTGCATTTCACATGTTCCCAGTTTTGACACTCTGGGTGTTAAATGAATTTGGACGCCTTTTCCTATGAATTTTGTCTATTTTTCTATCTTTCTTTCCTTTCCTTTTCTTTTTATTAGAGTCAGAATCGCACTACTCCTGATTCTTCTCTACTTTGCTTAGGCTAGCCTCAAACTTGCTATGTACCCCAGGCTGGGCACTATTATAAAGAACATATATATCACAGATGGAGCCAAGTCAGGCTATGAAACCCATGTGCTTTTCTCCAATGTATTGAACACTGAAAGTTAAAATTCAGAACATATATGTTTATTATATAATATAAAAATATAATCACATATCATATTTTAATATTATATATGATATAATATGTTGTATTATTATATATGTGAAAGTTAAAAAATTCAGAGTCCCTGTAAAATTCATACTCTTTAATTTAGTGACATTGGTTACAGATATTTTTCAAGTTTTGAGGGAAATGTTAGGAAAGGGTGGTCAAATGCATACACTTTCACATATATTCAATTTACCCAGTTCCATTTTCATATGTATGTTTGTATGTATGTGTGTGAAAAAGTATGTATGAAAAGATGTGTGTGTGTATGAAAATGGAACCAGGTAAATTAAGAGAATGGGTGGGGTTGGAAGATATGGGGGAGAATAATAAAAGTGGTGACACTGATTAAGACTCATTATACACACAAACTGGCATGTGACATGAAACTCCTTTGTACGCCTACTAAGGATAATTTTTTGTTTTTGTTTTCAAATAAAAAGGACAAAGAGAAAGAACAAAAACTGTTAGTTTTCAGTTGGATGCCAGTGGCTCATGCCTATAATCCTAGCTACTCAGTAGGCTGAGATCTGAGAGGATCATGGTTCAAACCAGCCTGGGCAGAAAAGTCCCCATGAGAATCTTACCTCCAATTAACTACTCAAAAATTGGAAGTGACACTGTGTCTCAATGGTAGAGCACTAGCCTTGAGCAAAAGAGCTTAGGATCAGCACTCAGGCACTGAGTGGCTCAATGACCAAAAAAAAAAAAAAAAAAAGGTTAATTTTCACAATAAGTATGCATTGTATGGTAAGTTTTCTAAGATATGTTTATTTATATGAATCAGAAAACATAAATCCTGCCTGGGAAGCAAAACCAGGTTACCAAAGTATCCGCTTCATCAAGTCATGACAATCCACACAATGGAAACTGGCATGAAGATATAAACCCTTCATAAGGTACTGATGCTGTGCACAAACGTATCTCATTCATAGGACATGCACACTGTAGAGTCCCCTGCTTACCTTGTATGCTGCATCACTGACAGCCTTGATGTTGGCTTCTCTCCATTTTCCTGGTATCCCCTCCGTTACCTCACGATAGTTCACATAATAGCCAGTGATTTCAGCCCCACCAGTCTTAACTGGTTGCTTCCATCCAAGAACCATTGAGTCACGAAAACTTTCAAGACAAGTGATGTCGTAGGGTGGGGATGGTGCCGCTGTTGTAATAGGAATAGCTCATGAGTGAGGGAGAAATACATTTACCCTTCTGTGCCCATTAAACCTGCTTAATTGTTGTCATGTTTGAGAATGCTAGATCTTTTAATATAAAATGAAATTGAGCAGTGATTAGGCATCTAACTTGGTGTATGTGTATGGTTAAAAAAAAGTGTACTGCAATTATTATCCCAAAGATTTTTTTTAATTCTTGCATACTGGGATGATATCCTGAAAAAATTATTCTTCCCCTAAGGAAAAAAATTAAACCATCCTAGGGATTGAATTTGCTAAGCAAGCACTCTACCACTTGAGTTCTATCTCTAGTTTTGTTGCATTTTAGTTTGTTTTTCAGACAGGGTCTCATGGTTTTCGAGGGACAGCCTTGAATGGTGATCCCTATATCTCTACCTTCTAAGTACTTGCTACTTGACATTTTTACAATTTTTTTCTTGTTTTTTTTTTGATAGAGTCTAACTTTTGTTTATTTGGTCTTAGGCTATAATGTGTCTAACTTTTGTTTATTTGGTCTCAAGCCTTAATGTATGTATTTCCACCTACTGACTTGCCAAAATTACAGGCATTTGCCAACATCCTGTATGCTTTTTAAGGTTTTTTTTCTCCTGGGAACAATAAAATGTATATACAGACACCAATTTCTATTTCAATTTGCCTGTTTAGAATTTCCATGTTTCTAAATGGTTAGCACTTCAGAACTCAGCACACTTATTCTTGTGAGGTATTATGATTATATAGATTCTGCCTGTCATTAGAAAAAGTTCTTATTCTAGAGCATATCTAAATGTCACCTGTTAAAAATATTTTTAAACAAGGCACAATCTGCTACATAACTTTATCTTGATATATCCTTTTTGTGATGTTATTTTTACCATTATGTTAGGAATGAAAATACTCTGCAGCTGTCACTGTGTTTATTAGTGCCTAGCAAGAAGGTTATTTGGAGAGTATTTTAAAATGTCTCCATGCTGTGGCTATGCTGAACAACTTTTCATTCAACTATTGCAATTCTGGTTTTCTATGATGAAGAAGAGGTAAAAATATAATGTATGAAAGGAAGGAGGGAGGGAATGAGGGAGGAAGGAAGGAAGGAATGAATGAATGAAGGAAGGGAAGGAGGGAGGGAGGGAGGCAGGAAGGAAGGAAGGAAGAAAGGAAGGAAGGAAGGAAGGAAAGGGAGGGAGGGAGACAGGGAGCCATGAAGGAAGGGAGGAAGTAGGGAAGGAAGGAAGGAAGGAAGGAAGGAAGGAAGAAAGGAAAGGAAGGAAGGAAGGAAAAATGAGGTTATGGAAAGAAATTCATCTAGATATGCAATCACATCTAAAACAATTTTCTAAAAATTTGTCGGATTACAGGTGATAGGATACTATCATTATTATTTTTTAAGAACTCTGTAGATTTTATTTTGTTAATTTTACTTCAAATTAAAAGGAAATAAAGGACGGACTAAATAAAACACATCTGCACAACAAACACATTTCTCTCCCTGGCTTTGAGGATGCCAACTTTGTCTATAAGGCTAAATTTATACCCCCTTCTCTATGACTTTCTTCCTCTACCTGGAAGAGCTCCTTTCCCTAAATTCCTCAGGGAGTACATTCTGTTCTATTTTTAATCTATTTCTTTCATCTTACTTTGTGCTATAGTTAGTTGTAGTTTAGGGGAAAGAACATAGATCTTGGAGTCAGAGGATCTTGGCTTCAATTCTTCTTTTGGCCCTTAAATTTTTTTATTGACATTATAAAGGTGATTTATAGAGGGGTTACCATTTCATAAGTCAAGTCATAAGTACATTTATTTTTGGACAATGTCACACCTTCCTTTGGTCTCTCCCAGTTCATTCTTATTTTAAAAAGGTTCTCAGAATGATGAAATATCTCCAAAACATAAAAGGTAGCTCTTAAAAATTTTTAAATCCAAAACAGTTGTTTCTATCCTGCTCACCCTTCACTTTTTTGTCTTAAAAAAAAATCTTGTTGAGTATGGTGGCTCAAACTTGTAATCCTAGCTGTTCCAGAAATCTGAGGATCCTGGTTTGAAGCAGCTTGTGCAGGAAAGCCTGTATCTCCAATAAACTGCCAAAAAGCTGGAAGTGGAGCTATGACTCCAGTGGTAGAGTGCTAGCCTTGAGTCATAATAAACAAACAAACAAATAAATAAATGCTCAGGGACAGTGCCTACTCCCCGAGTTCAAGTCCCAAGATGGTACCAAAAACCCCCAGCAACAACAAAAACAACTTTCGCTTATTCCATTTCTATTTCATACCATTGTGACTACAAATTGTCAGGTGACTATCCAATTTATCCTAAGTTGAAGAGATAAAAGTTCAAAAAATACAGAGGAGGTTACAGAAGTTGGAGGTATGGTAGAGATAGGAAATGTTTAAATCATCAGTATTTTTACTTGATAAGAAAAAGCTTGTCTGGGATGTGTAAGTCACAAACATCTAACACCCTAATCAGATCATTTTTAGCTTATTGATAAGTACTCTTACAAATCACTTCTGGGAATGTGGATCTCATTTCTCTGGATACTGCTCTTAGTTGTTATAATTCCCTGCTAAACTTGTCTTGGCAAGTAAGAGGTGGTGATATGGATTACTGTGATTGATCAGATGAAATCTGATGATTGGCAGTGAAGTTCAGTAACTAATATGTACAGTGTTGTTCCTTGGCAACATACTTTTTCTCTACATGGGCAGAACAGGAGCATTTCAAAGGGTCTCTACAGAAGTTATGGTTGTCAAGTTCTCCTGCCTCATGTCTAAGTCTTTTAGCCAAATAAACCAATGATGTATCTTCTTTACAAACCAAAGAAACCTCTAGAACCCAATTTCTCTAATCATTTTATCAACCTCAAGCCCAAGAAACAACTGCATAAAACCCAACCTACATATAATGTCTTTTACAACTCATTAGACAGAAGTATTTTGAATAACTGGCTGAAAACATAAAATTCAGAATTAGCACTGATGAGAGCACACAGATGAGGAATGTGATCCAGACAATGAGAGATGAAGACATGATGGAGACAGATGGAATAGCTTGACATTCGCAGTTCTCACCTACGAGGTCCTTCTTCTTTTTCAGGGAGTCAGACTTACTTTGCCCCTTAGTAGCTGCCTCTTGTGGTGATGGGGTGAGCTCTTCCTGAACTGTTTCACTTACTTTACTCACTTCTGGGTGGCCCAGACTGGAAAGGCTACCGGGTGAAGGTGTATTAGGTTTGCTACTGAGCAAAGCATCTTTCTGCAATGTTGGCAGGGAGGCTCCATGCACAGCCCCCCTGGAGTCTGTTAGTCGACCAGGAACATCGATCAGTGGAGGGCACACATCTGGAGATACTCCTCCCCCTACAATCACCAGACAACAGAAACGCCATGAGCCCTGACACAACATACATTGCTCTTAGGGAACAGAACACACAGAAAAGCATTAGGACTTTACAAAACCAATCTTGGCCTCACAGAAATCACTTGGATTTACAAGAATAAGGAAAGCATACATTTCACATAATTTATACAAGGAAACACTTCAATGTCTTAATATTCTGGGGAAAAAAAGAAATTAAAATAAAAAAAAACACCACAGACAGCCTGGGTACCATTTCTATTTTTAGAATCCAAAGTATTTTTAGTTTATGTAAGAAAAAATAAATCTCAGACATTTCTTGAGAGATATAAGGCCCACTATTTAGCAGAACACAACAAAGGACTATAAAGTACACAAGAGACATAATATGAAAGATTATGATTTTATAAAAATTACATTCAAGACAACAGAAATGATCTGTACCTCCCAACCTCTAAGAAACATGTCGCTATTGTCCTTATTATAAGTAATATTAGAAAGTAATATGGGATGCTAGCTGAAGACAATCAACACTAAACAATTTTTTTAAAAAATCTGGTCATACTGAGACTCAGACTTGAGCTTTGGTGCATCTTAAGCATGTATTCTACCACTGAGCTACACCCTTAGCCCAAGCCTTCATATTAGCATATCATAGATTTTATTTTTGCTCCTCTGAACTATCTGGATCTCTTCCCTACTTTATCTGAGATTGGGAGGTACATCGAATGCATACATATAATTACTTTATTACTGGCTTTTTTTCTGTTGGTTACTTTGCAAGCAGAGAGGACACATGATTAAGTGGCCACACATGCCTTACATAGACGATAGAGGCCTTTGTAAGAAGCGTGTTAGTCTGCGGTTAGTGAAAAGAAACCGAGCTCTGTCATAGATGAAGTCATTTTAGGTGCAAGATGGTTGGAGTTATAAATGATATACCATGTCATGGAATCAGAATGGCCCTCAGGAGTCCCAGGATGAGCATGGAGTTAGGGGTGGATTTCACACAGTGAGGAGTTTCTGAAGAAACTTGAGGAAAAGCTACAGGTGTAAGGAGGCTAGATAAGTGGATGAAGACCTGCAAAATGACAGCTATGGAAGGTTAGATGTCATCTAAAGTCAGAGAAGATGATCTTGCCAGCATGGTATCATGGAGCTGTATGAGAAGCCGTAAACTACTTCTGAAAACAATGTGAACTTAGGTTTTTTTTTCATTATTTCCTCCCAGAAACTATTTACACAAAGAACTTACCAATAGCAGCTTTGACTTCAATGGCTTCTGAATCCTGGGAATATTCACTAAGTCCAGCTGCATTAACTGCTCTGACCCGGAAAATATAATTCTGACCAGTAGCCAGTCCATGACAAGTAAATCTAAAAAAGAAAGAACTACTCAAAAGACTTTCTAGGAGAAAAGTTAGAGGAACTAAGTGCTTGTTTAATTGAATGATTTGATTTAGAAAAAAGTTCATTTTCCACAAGAAAGGAGATATAGAGATCTAGGTAACATACAGTTTAGACAAGAAGACAATCAAGCTAAATTTTTGTATGCCATTACTAGAACTTGAACTCAAAGCCCGAGTACTGCCTTTTAGCATTTTTTCTTTGTGGTGCCGATCCTGGGCCTTGACCTCAGGACTTGAACTCAGGGCCTAGTCATTGTCACTAAGATTTTTTTAAAGCACTCTACCACTTTTTGATAATTTATAGGAGATAAGAGTTTCACAGATGTTCTTACCTCAGATCTCAGCCTCTTGAGGAGTTACGATTTTAGCCATGAGCCACTGTCCAGTTTTGCCTCTAAGCTTTTCTGCTCAAAGTTGGTGCTCTACTACTTGGGCCATAGCTCCACTTTCAATTTTGTTTCATTTTTTTCTTTCCTTTTCTTTCTTTTTTAAAAGTGGTTAGTTGGAAATAAGAGACTCGTGGATTTTTCCCCATCTTGGGCTGGCTTCAAAACTCAGTCTCCTGAGTAGCTAGGATTACAAGTGTGAGCCACAGGCACCCAGTAATCAAAACAATTAAAAAAAAATAACTGTCAGTAAAATGAGGCATTCTGGGGTTTGCCTGAATGTTCATTGATATGATGGGGGTAAAAAGAGCTAATTCTCATGCAAAGATTAGCCATAAAATATACGAAATATTTCCACAAGATCTGACATATGAGATACTTAGTAAATAATAGGTGGCATTAATAGTACCATTAAGGCACTTCAGGTATGTATTTATAACTGTAACTCACTGGCAGGTCCCTGTCACACAGATTAAATCATTGACTCCCTCCGTGCCATGGAAGATACATTATTTGAGAAATTGCATTAGAATCCAAAAATACAGTGAAAAAAATGTTTTCTAGTATCAGGTCTACAGATCCAGTTGTGAAGTGTGAATCCGCTGGGGCTTTACACAGAACACAACCTCACTCTAACAGATACTGTGACTATAAATAACTGTTTTGTGAATCACTGGAAAATTTAAATCTGTGGCAAGAGCTAGGACCTGGAGAAACAGCAGGTCTGTTAATGACACTATAGCTATTAGTGTATTCAAATATTTAATAAAGTAAGCCATAACTTTCTGACTTCAGGGTCAGCTTGAGTATTTATTGAGCACTTTAGTGTTGGAGACTGGATTGGGCTGTGTGGATATGGAGATGAATAAATAGCAGGTGCCTTCCACCACCTCTTGCTTACTTGTGGAAAGGCAGAAGCTGCCTCTCTTGGTGAACCCTTCTAAATAGCTTCAGGAAAAATGCTGGGGTGAAGGGTACAAACAGACATTTTATTGCAAGAAACAAATCTCTTGCAAGATATACCATCTTCTCTTAATCTGTTGCCTCTATTCTCTGATGAACTGTGAAGAACCAACTCACCCCATGGGAGTCTATGACCTTCAAAGAGGCCCGAGCTAGAGGCTGCTCAACAAAACTGCTAATCTGACCATTTCTGGGAGGAACTCCCTATTTAGACTCATCCTAAATGGTAGGATAGGACAGATGGGTGAAACAGAATTCACCATCAGTTTGTAAAGCTGGTTGAGATAATAGTAAAAGAACAAAATAACCCTCCCCACATTGAAAGCAGATACAAACAAATTGCAAAGTATCTCAATGTTCTTGTTTGGGTGGTTTTGTTTTGTTTTTTCTTTTTTCTTTTTCTTTTTGTTTTTTTTTTTTTTTTCCTATGTCAATTCTGGGGCTGGAATTCAGGGCCTGGACTCTGTCCTTGAGCTATTTTTTTTTTTTTTTTTTTTTTTTTTTTGTCGGTCGTGGGGATTGAACTCTGGGCCTGGACGCTGTCCCTCAGCTCTTCAGCTCAAGGCGAGCGCTCTACCACTTGAGCTACAGCGCCACTTCCGGTTTTCTGGTGGTTTATTGGAGATAGGAGTCTCACGGTTTCTCCTGCCCGGGCTGGCTTTGAACCGCGATCCTCAGATCTCAGCCTCCTGAGTAGCTAGGATTACAGGCGTGAGCCACCGGCGCCTGGCTCCTTGAGCTATTTTTGTCCAAGTGCTCTACCACTTGAGCCACAGCTCCACTTCCAGCTTTTTGGTGGTTAATTGGAGATAAAAAGCTTCATGGACTTCCTTGTCCAGGCTAGCTTCAAATCCTCAGATATCAGACTCATGAACTGTTAGGATTACAGGTGTGAGCCACCAGCAAGCAGCTGTTTGAATTTTTTTTTGTTTTTTGTTTTTTCTTTCTGCATAGCACTAGTTTTAACCATGTTCAGAACCTGCAAAATATTGATATTTTGTTTTCTGGTTATTTGAAATACCAGGGTGTTTGTGTTTGAGCTTATTCCTGTAGTGTTTATTAGACCCTTGGAATCTAGTACCACATTGTATGCTAAAGATTAGAAAAGCTCACACTTGTAATCCTAGCTACTCAAGAGGCTGAGATCTGAAGATCATGGTTTGAAGGCAGCCTGGACAGACAAACCTGAGACTCACATGTCCAATAAACTAGCAAAGAGCTAAGCTAGAGGTGTGGTTCAAATGTTAGAGCACCATCTGTGAATGAAAAAAAGCTGAGTTAGAGCACAATGCCAAGTTCAAGCCCCAGAACTGGCACAAAAATATACAAGTGAGTGAATGAAAAGTCTAGAACATAAGGGTAAAAAAGGAAGCACTAACCACATTAGAAAAATCTGATAAAATGAGCTCTTTGAACAGTGGGCATTATGTATTTCTAAAAGGGGGAAGGAGTAGCACAAAGGCAAAGAACCTTATAAAATGTAAAGCACTTATAAAAGAGAAAGAACTTACATAATGAGCTCTTGGAACAGCTGCCTTATATATTTCTAAGAGTTTCACCTCCCAAATAAATCTTTTTTCCCCTGAACTGTATTACATCAGACACATTCAGTTTTAAATTCATGGGAATAATATATATGTATTTTTTTTATTTTGGAGTGGTGCTGAGGTTTGAATGTAGGGCCTTGTGCTTGCTAGGCCCAGATCCTACCATTTGAGCCATGTCTGCAGTCTAGCATTTTTGACGATTATTTTGGAGATGGAGTCTCTTGGCTTTTCTACTTGGGCTGGCTTTGAACCATAATCTTCCACAGCTCAGCTTCCTGAGTAGCTAGGATTACAAGTTTGAACCACTGGCACCTGGCTTTTTAATTTTGTTCAATGTCCTTCCATTGGATGTCTGTGCTGCCTTTCCGTGCTGTGGTGGCTCAAGGTCACCCCACTTGCTCACCGTGAACCCTTTACTGGGTTGTTGTTACAAGGCTCCCACTTTCCAGAGCCAACTACACTGGACTCAATGTAGTACCCAACCAGTTCAGTGACGTCTTTGGACTCCTCCCACGAAACCACCACTGAAGTATCAGTGTTTCGACTCGGGATGATTTTGCCAGGAGCCTTGGGAATATCTGAGTGGAGAAGAAAATGGTGATCAGACTCAGAGAGGTTCAAGTAACTCATGTTCATCATACTTGAACAGTTATGCATAGAAATTTTACACAAATAAAAACATACAGATGCTTTAACTCATAATGAACTTGTCATAACAGAAAAGTTTCACAATGTTATCTGGGAAACATAAACTAAATATCCAAAAACAACATACTAGCTGTTAAAATTTCTGGGGAAGTTTCGGTGGTGGGGCCTGAACTCTGGACCTAGGTGCTGCCCTGAGCTCTTCAGCTCAAGGCTAGCGCTCTACCACTTTAAGCCACAGTACCACTCTGGTTTTCTTGTGGTTAATTGGAGATAAGAGTCTCATGGACTGAATCTGAAGCACAATCCTCAGATTTCAGCCTCCTGAGTAGCTAGGATTATAAGTGTGAGCCACCAACGCCCAGTTGGAAGGTTACTTTTTATAAGTAAAAATAATCAATTTTTATTTAATATATAGGGCGACCACAGTCACTAATTATATATGTAAAATAAGTATGCCACCATTTTCTACTTCTTATTATATGTATGTATATATGTAGATATACACATATAATCTATAATCTATACATCTTTATAATATATATAATTTGATTCCTGCCTTGGAATTTTATTCAGATTTTTCAATTGTTTAATCATTTAAAAAATTATCTTTTTAAAAATACATATTTTATTATTATAGAGGTGATATACAGAGAGGTTATAATTACATGAGTTAGGTTCTGAGTACATTTCTTTTGAACCACGTTTCCCCCTCCCTCCCTCTCTCCCAGTTTTTCCCTTCTGTCCCCACCCACAAGATATATAGTTAATTTTCCACATAGTGTCCAGTGAGTACCACTGTCCTATTTGTTCACACTTTGTTCCATTTTTTTTGTTGGTTGAGGGGCTTGAACTCAGGGCCTGAGCACTGTCCCTGAGCCTCCAAGATAAAAGTCTCAGCAGGACTTCTCTGCCCAGGCTGGCTTAGAACTGTGATCCTCAGATCTCAGACTCCTGAGTAGCTCAGATGACAGGTATGAACCACTGGTCCCTGGCTGTTCCACCTTTTAGGTGTCCTCCCTTACACTCCTAAAGACAAATAAACTAACAAACAAAAGTAAAAGACAACAAAAATAGCAACAACAACAACACCAAAAAATCTTGTTTCCTTTTCGTTAAATATTATTTTATATGATCATATGCACTTAGCTATTGAGCCTTTGTGTTCTGCTCCTATGAATATCCTCCTCTGGTCTCACTATGTGAATGTCTAGAGACCTGTATAATTCATCATATCCTAGTGTATTATTTTTTAACCATCCAGTGTGTTTTCTTGTAGGTTTATAGGCACATTCTAGTTACCACAAATTAGGGAAACCATGCAGCCTACGTTTCTTTGGATCTGGCTTACTGTGCTTAATAAAAATTATCCTTGGATAGTTGTGCCAAGGAGTTTCAAGTCAACATGTCAATTTGTACATGCAATGCATTTTAATCAGCGTCACCCATCCATCTTTCTCCCTCCCCATCTATGGCAATCCCACCCATCCCGAGTCCTAGTTCCATTTGCATGTATGTACGTTGAGTATTATGAGTTCACTGTATGCTTTTTTTAAGAGTTTTTTTTTTTTAGCATACATTAGTTACATTGTAATGTTTCCATGCCTGCATACAAGGAGCCAACATTTCTCCTGATGCAAAGTTCATAGTTCACATTTGGTAAGTTAACACTTACCAAGTTTGTCCCCTACCACGGTCACTTCCGTTGGCTCTGACGGTTCACCAACTCCCGCTGAATTAGAACAGCGGACACGAAAGCAGTAGGATTTTCCTTCAGCCAGGTCGAACAGAGCAAAACGAGGAGACTTTACGGGGAGCTCTGTGTTCACTCGCTGCCAGTTTTCTGTCCCTGCGTCACACTGCAGCAAGAACAGCGACAGCCACTGAGAACCCACAAGTGCCAGGACGGACTCATGTACCTGCCCACGGACTGCCACCCATTTGGGAGTACAGAAGGAGATGAGGAGACAGTAGGGGCGCTCGACGTTCTCCAAGATTCTCTCCATCAAACATGGGTCTGTATTGTTTGATACACACCGCCCTGCAGGGTGCACAGACCTTCTGGGGATGAGACTACACATCAGCAGTGGTCCAACAGAAATAGTTGCAGCTCAGCTCAGAACATTGTACAGTTCTGTAACTGCGCACAGTTCTCTGGATGCGTTCTGCATCTCTGGTGCCTCAGCATCCGGGTGATCTGGGAGTGTGGCCTATATATGCCCTCTGTGAGTCTCAGTGCTATGCTCCTACTATCTTTTTCTACCTTCCTCGTCCAGATCGGCGGACTGCTGGGGGAATATGGAAACTTTTAATCACAGATTCACATTACAGACTTGAATGGAGAAATCAAGAGTTGGATTATTCCCAGAGTGGGAATAGTCAACAGAAGCCAACAGTGAGTTATCGGAAGAAAATGCTTCCAAAGGGTTGTTAGTGTCTTTATATAGGAAAGGCCATAATTACTGTCAGTGAGGTAATTTAGAACTCCTTCCTGTGGAGCATTTCAGAGAGATGCAGTGGGGTGGAAGATGCTAAATGCACCAGGGAGTCAACATTTATCTATCACTCTATTATTGCCTTGTATTTTTTAAGGGGGAGGGAGTGTAGGATGCTACTTTAGTTATATTTTGTTTGAGGCTAATATTTGGAAGATACAACAAATAAGTATAAATTTTAAATATTATTTTCACAAACCCAGAGCTTCGTAGAAAATGTACAGATTGAATGTGGAAGAGAGGATGCATTTTATTGTTTATTTCTTTCTAAAGAAAGCTTTTGGAAATGGCATGATGTAATGTTGAGGTCTTACCTTTTCCACAAAGTACATAATGCCTTCATGGCCACGTTGGCCTGGAGGCTTCCAGCTTAGCACTACATAGCTCCGAGTGGCCTCAGTGACAGAGAGGTCTGTGGGGGGACCAGGAACAATTCCCTCTGGAAAACAACAAGGAGAGCTGAGTTGTGCACATTCAGTTTAGTCCAGGACACTCAGTGAGCTACAAGATGCTTCTCACTTCATGGAGAAATAGTTAGTTATGGCTCTAGATATAAAAAGCATCTTGTCTCTAATTTTCTTTCTTAGACATCAATTAATCATTCGTTCATACAGTCTTCGGTGCCCTGGATCTTGTATATACACTTCTCTAATTCAGGGAGGGGAAGGGGAAAAACAACATGCTTAAATAGGGATACAGATTGACCCATTGTGACAATGAGATGTAGAAAACACTATGTTGAAAACGAACTTTACAACCTGGGGTGGGGGACGATGTAGTTGTGGAGGTGGGAGGGAAGGAATGGTAGGGGAAAACAAAGGAAGAGGCAACAATGCTCGATAGGAAATGTACTCATTACCTTCCTCATGTAACTGTAACCCCTCTGTACAGTATTGTTACCATAAAAACCATACAAAAAATTAAAAATCAAGAAAAAACAGTCAGGGAATTATTCAAATGCCATTGAAAATATATGCAGCAAGCCAAGCTTGGTTTTGCCTTTGACTCATTTAGGTGAAAAAGGGAAGTTAACAACACAGAGCAGTGAGCGCTCAAGTGCTGAAGGACAGAAAGAAGAGAACAGGGAGATCCAGGGTGTGCCATGATGGTGGGGTTGGTCTTGGGGTCACGGACGATGAGACATATGGGAATAATGGCACTCTGGCTCTATCTTAAGATTTTGTTCCATCTTCTTAGGGAAATGGATAAAGCAGATAGTGGTCATTTCCTTTATTGGCACTGGCACATGCAGTATCCTCTCCTGGCTTCTTTGGAGTATCTTTCTATTTTCAGTGGTGTTTATATTTCTATCTTTGTCTCTTACTTTGAGTCACTAACTTAACCTTGACCTCTGACACTGATGTAGTTTCAGACCCTTTCCATGCTTAGTAAGATCAACTTTGTTAAAAATTCAGTTGTGAGGGCTGGGAAGGTGGCTCAGCGGTAGAGCGCTTGCCTTGCATGCATAAGGCCCTCGGTTCGATTCCTCAGCACCATATAATCAGCAAAAGCTGGAAGTGGGGCTGAGACTCAGGTGGTAGAGCACTGGTCTACAGATGAAGAGCTGGGGGACAGCGCCCAGGCCCAGAATTCAGGCCCCACGACTGGCAAAAAAAAAAAAATTCAGTTGTGAACACAAGTTATTGGAACTGTCCATAACACAATGTAAAATATCCTAAAAACATGAACTATTTACAGATAAATTGGACACAAAAAGTATAGGGCTTTCATTGAAACTGTTCAAATCAGATAAGTGAAAGATGGTAAGTGCTTGGTTCACAAATTGAAGGATTCAATTTGTTAAAATGTCAGCTTAGATTCAGCAGAATCTCAATTGAAATCCTTGCATTGTATAGAATTTGTCAAGCTGATTTAAAATAAAATTTTATGTGGAAATAAAAAGACAAAATAGTGAAAACAACTTTCAAGAGCTTATATTTCCTGATTTTAAAACCATAAAGCATATATATGACAAAAATGAAGATAATAAAAGTTACTATAGTCAAAGCAGAGTGGTACTGACATAGAGAAAGTTAAATTGACCAATGAAAGATTCCAGAAATAGATCCATAGCTATGTGTGTGGGCAACTGATTTTGACAATGGTGTCAAGGCAAATTCAATGGGTTAGGGGCATTCTTTTCAATGGACAGTTGCCAACATAATTGGATGGCCACATTTATAAAAGAAGTAATTTGAAATAGATCATTGATTAAAATGCAAGAGTTAATACTATAATACTTCCAGAAAAAAAAGATATAGGAAAATATTTAGATTTGACAAAGATATCAAATGACCCTGAACTAGTAAATAAGCACCTGAAATGGTGCTCAATGTTATTTGGGAAATGCAAATCAAAATCACCAAGAAATAGCATTGTGGACCCACCTAAGAACAGCTAAAATAAAAATTATTGATCAGGTACTAGTGATAATGTGGAGCAATTGGAACTTTCTCAGAGTGCTAGTGGGAATGTGAAATGGTACAATCATTTTGGAAAAGAATTAGCACTGCCTTTGAAAACTATACTCCTATTATATAGCCTCTTCATTCAACTTCTAAGTATTTACCCAAGAGAAGTCAAAGCATGTAACTCCACACACTTAAAAATGCTCAGAGAAGCTATTAATTAAACAGTGAATGGAACCTCTCTATACAGCATCTTTACAATAAAATAAAATAAAAACAATGAATGGCTGGGTGAATTAGAATGACATGATATATGCATCAACATGGATAAATCTGTAGATGATTATGCTGAGTGAAAGCAACCACTTATGGGTATAGTTCCATTTGGCCAACATCATGGACAATGCAAACTATGGCTACAGAAAATAGATTGGTGGTGGTGTGGAGGTAGGAGAGAGGGTAGTAATTACAATGGGACTTGAGAAAATTTTGGGGGCAATGATTATATTCATCATTTTGATCACAGCAATGGCTTCATGGATGCCTACAATTTATCAAATTGTACGTTTTATATATGTTTAGTTTATTGTAATGACACGTATTATTAAAGCTTTAAAAATGAAGTACAATTTTCCAGCACCTGGAGGTTTTATTCAGCAGTATAATGTATGCTTAGCATGTACAAGGCTCTAAGATCAGACCTTAGCACCTCTGGCCTGTATTCTCTGATAAATTAAACGTAATAGATGATGTCATTTCCAGGTGCCTTAGTACATACTTTCCAAAATATCATAAGTAATAATTATTCTACCCTCTGCAACAAGCCTAAGCTGTATTGTAAAACATTAACAACCAGAATATTTACCTGTAGGTTCCTCTTCAGTGACAATGATCTGTCCAGTCCAGGGTGCTGAAGGGCGACCTGAACAGAAAAAAGTATAAAAATCACAAACATTCCCAGATGTGTTTTTAATTGATCTGTTGATAAGTAGACTAGATTAGTTATAGATGAGTTTGTAGACTAAGGTATTTCACTAGTATATCATTGTCAAATATGAATGAAGTAGTCTGTGAGTGACAGGGCCTCACCCATGATCTGTCAGAATGTAGAATTCGCCTGGACTGAATGAACTGACTTTTCTGGAACAGTACTTACAAAATCTAGGTAAATAATATCTCCTGGTTCAATGATCAATAGAAATCTCCCAAAGCTGGGACACTTTCTGATCCTTCCTAAGAGGCTGCCTCTGTTTGGAAAAAATACTTTTAGAACAATTGTATCTCTGTCTTAATGAAGATGAATGAGGAGAGAGAGTGATGGTTAGACATTAGAGCTTAATGAAAGCAAGTTCCCCCACTACATTTTGAAGAGTATTACCTAACAAAGGAAACCAGCTTAGATCTGGAGAGAGGACAATGGAAGAGAAGGCATAGAGTTACATGAGTGTCCTATTTAACTAAGGCATTCTGGGACCCCCATAAACATCAGAAAAAGAATGGTTCACCTCCTGCTTTAATCAAGAGCTTGTCATCAGTTTGTGCAACAACAGCAAGGTGAGAGAGAAAATGACTTATTCCCAAATTAGACGATCTTATTCTGGTTGTAATTATTAAAAGAGGAGTAGAGGAAAGGATGAGGCAGAACCGGCAAATTTAGATAAGAGGGAGAGACATTCAATGGATGGTGGAAGTGGACTGGAGAAAAATCAAGGAGCCTAATTAGACATGGATGCAAGAAAAAGGTAACACTATTTTGCTTCAGTTTTTGTGATGATAGTACATGTAATTGACATGAAAAAATGACACTATGAATTTGGCATAACTTGGAATCCTCTGCAAAGTGTGTTGGCAGTGCCTGAAGACAATTTTGATCATCACAACTCAGGAATGATCACTGGCATTTAGTAGGTATAGGGAAAGAATATAGCTAGTCATCCAGTGTCCGTACGGCAACCCCTCTCCCTAGCAAAGAATTATTGGCCTAAAACATCAGGAGGGATGAAACTGAAAATTCTGGTACAGAGTGAAATGTTATTATCCAACAATTCTTCTAATGCCATTTTGTGGTCCCTGCGATTGGGGCTGTCACATGGGTTCCTATGAGACCAAGGGAGGTAGGTATAATTCATGTACTATTTTGTATGTGCATATCTGTGCTGGTACTGGTACTTGAACTCAAGTTCTCAAACTTGCTCAGCTTTCTTTTACATGGTTGGCACTTTACCACTTGAGTCAGGCCTCCAGCCCAGCTTTTGGCTGGTTAATTTGAAGATGGAGTCTCACAGACTTTTCTGCTTAGGCTGGCTTCAAGCCTCAATCCTATAGGTCTCAGCTATGATTTTGACATTAGGGCTTAAGAAACTAAAATAGATGAAAAGATTTAATACTGCTAATGTGGAAACTCAAATTTAGAGTATATATAAATTATGTAAATACACATTTCCATCAATATAGAGAAACTCAAATTATTAAGATGTTAATGCACTAGGAGAGGACTTTGAGGTTAAGAAATTCACTTCAAAACATGGTTTGTTTGTTTTTGTTGTGTTGTTTGTTTTTGCTTTAGATGACAAAGGTGGGGCACAGAAAGGGAGGGAGGAAGAATGAACAAATGCAATAATGCTATTCATTATATACAATATGTAAAATAACCTATGAAACTTGTAGGCAGGGACTGGAGGGGAAAATTGAAGAAAAGTGAAGGAAGTGGTGACATTGTCCAAAAAAGAAACGTACTCATTACCTGACTTATGAAATGGTAATCGCTTGGTACAAGATCTTAACAATAACAATAAAATTATATTAAAAAAAGAAAAAGAAATTCACCCCACGCCATCTGGAATGTACTAATAATGTATAAATGCCAGTGTTCTCCAAGCTATTTCATTCCACACATATTGCCTAGAATCCAGCTTAACAAGACAAACTTTTCTGAACAACATTTTAACAAATGGAATAAATATAAAATAAAGCTCCCGAGACAATACATAGGTAAAAAAAAAAACCAGCAATAACAACCCCCTCCCCCCAAAAAATAACCCATACATTTTTTTTGTTTTGTTTTGGGGCTTCTCCCGTCTAGAACTTTCTGCTGAAAAATGGATTTCTTACAGGTACGTGGCTCATGCCTGTAATCTAGCTACTCATGAGGTTGAGATCTAAGAATTGCGGCTCAAAGCCAGCCTGGGCAGGAAAGTCTGTGAGACTCTTATCTCCAATTAACCACCAGAAAACTGGAAGTGGTGCCGTGGTTCAAGTGGTGAAATGTTCTTCGTGAGCTGAAGAGCTGAGGGACAGAGCCCAGGCCCAGAGTTCAAGCCCCATGATAGACCAAAAAAAAAAAAGATTTCTTGTAGGTGAGATCAAGAGGAGGGTGAGAAGACAGAGGGAGGAAAGGAGAGTGAGTGCTGTCATAAAACTTAGTGTGTATGTGAAAATGGACCCAGGTAACTTAAGGGGATGGGTGGGGTTGGGAAAAATGAGGGAGAACCATGGAAAAAGTGACATTGATAAAAATGCATTGTACTTACAAACTGACATTTTAAATGGAAACCACTTTGTGCAACTACTTAAATATAAATAAATAAATAAATAAATTTTTTATTCTTGTCTCCCTCTACTGGTAGGGATAGAGATAACTTTACAATAAAGCCTGCATCAGTTGTTGTTGTTGTTGTTGTTGTTATTGTTATTATTATAAATAGGTTTAAGAAGACCCTGAAAAATGAAAATGCTTACTTTTAAGTCTAGCTTTCTCAGATGGGTCCAGAGCAGCCACAGGCTCAGAGACTCGAGATGGTAGGCCTATTCCAGTTTCATTCACAGCTCGAACTCGGAATATGTATGAACGACCTTCTATCAATCCAGTGACTGGAAATCGAGCAAACTTCACAGGTGTGTCATTGCACTGAGACCAGCAATCTGTGCCAACCTCACACCTGAGGAAGGGAAAGAAAGATTATCACTCACAAAAATGAATTACAAGAAGTATGTAATTCTCAAGCACAAACCCAGTCAATGGCTTCAGATCTTCCTTGTATTAAATACATAACTCAGGCTTGGCTTGCTACTAAATTCACTCCGAGGCAATGTCTTATTTAACCAGAAGAAAAAAGACTTCAATCTTTCCTGTATGTGAAAGCAGGCAACGGAGAGACCTGTGTGCTAAGCCAAGGAGTCTGGAAAGAGAAGCAGCCCCTGTCCATAAAAGGTTATGTTATGACTATGTTTGTTAAAGATGCTTAACCTTTATATGAGACACCTGCAGGGGGAGGATCTCTTCTCCAACATCTCTAGGCAGATGCCTTCTCTTCTACCACTGGTGAATATTTTTGTCTTCTTTAGTCATTATGTCAAAAATACACGTATTTTGCACTGTAGTTTGGAAAATAACTCACCATAGTTACTTAATGGACAGTCATTATATTCTGTGGCGGGGGGAGGGCAAGGAGCTTATTGAAATATGCTTGTTTATTTACAAGATGGGATTCATGAATGGAAGGGGGATTCCCAGAGGACAACTAGGCACTTGGAAGCTGATTCTAATTGAGTGCCTCAGCAGTAGTTGGTACTCAGGAATGAAGGGCAAGCTTCAGGAGACAAATTATGATTGTTCATATCGTGCTTTGGCCTAATCAACAGAACTTTAAAGTTTCAACAAGTGCTTGAACTGTGAAGCATTTGGACTAAGTACCTCCTCATTTCTTACAAGTAGGATATTGTACTTTCATAATATTTGCCCCAATGTGGTTGTATGTTCAAAATGCAGTAGTAAATGATTTTCATGGGAGTGTGGTGCCAAGAGCAGTATGAATTACTTGGGGGTGGGGGAGAGAAGAGTGTCTTCAGTTCTTTACCATTACTTTAATTCTCCGATATAAACATGGACATTTTCTTCAACATTACATAAATTGATATCAAATGTAGCTTCAATCCCTGTCTCCCATCCGTTCTCCCTAAATCTTTCCTTTGTAGACTCTCACATTGCTATGAGTGTGCCTTGGAAGGGAGCTGAGAGCATCTCCAGAGATTCTTCCAGGACTTTCCCTCTTTCCTGAGCAAGGCACCATCAAGGGGCCCAGTGATACAAGAGACTGTTTTTCACCCCTTTTATGGACAGAAAGAAAGGTAGAGTACTATGATGGAAACTTCTACAGCATATTGGAGCAGAAGAGCACTAACTGACCGCCAGGGTAATGTTTGAACCCTAATTCTGCTACTTACTACTTATGGCAAGTAGGTGTTCCCTCACTAGTATGTGGTCTTGGCTCAGCTACTTCCCTTCTTACTTAACTAGTAACACTGTCTTCAGGATGGTTAGTGGTAAATATATGGAGTTTTCAGAGCAGTACCACCCTTGTAGCAAATGCTGGATTAATATGAGACACAAAGTGGTTATTTTCATCATGACCAAGGCAAGAGGAGAACAAAATGTACTTATTGATTGTCCCTTCATCGATCAAAGTTTGTAGATCCCTTGGAAATTTGCCACAGATAATAAAGTAGAAACTGCCAGATGCCTGTGGCTCATGCTTATAATCAGAAGATTGCTGTTAGAGGCCAGTTCAGCATATATGAAAGACCCCTTCTCAAACAAGTGCTGGGTGCAGTGAGGTATGCCTGTCATCCAAGCTGCAAGAAAGACTAAGAACCGAGGTTCCAGGCAGTCTAGGCAGACAAGTTCATGAGACTCCATTGCAATGCAAAAAAACTGGACTTGGTATGTATACCTGTCATCTATCCCGGATACTATGGGAAGCCTAAAATAGGTGGATTGCAATTCATGCATACACCTGGGCAGGAAGCAAGACCCTATCATAAAAATAACCAGTATCACCGGGTACCAGTGGCTCATGCCTGTAATCCTGGCTACTCAAGACTGAGATCTGAAGATCACTGTTCAAAACCAGCCCAGGCAGGAAAGACCATGGGACTCTTGTCTCCAACTAATCACAGAAAATCCAGAAGTAGCTCTGAGGCTCAAGTGGCAGAATGCTAGCCTTGAGCAAAAGGAGCCCAGGGACAGTGCTCAGGTCCTGAGTTCAAACCCCAGGACTGGAAAAATAAATAACCAGTGCCAAAGAGGGATGAAGGCATGATTCAGCAGCAGAGCATCTGTCTAGTGAGAAGCTTTGAGTTCAAACCCTAGTATCAGCAATAATAACAACAACAATGTTAATAAAGCTGAATTGAAGTTAAGAAAAAGAAACTATGTGAATCTTCATGACTCATCATTAGTAAACAATGTTTCCATCACTGGAGTCAATGGGTATACATTTACATATTGTTATATATGAAGCTTAACAGTTACACTTATTATCTTCCTCAATAAAAATAAATAAAATGAGAAATAGAATAGCTATTTGAAGCCTGGTGCTGGTGGCTCACGTTTGTAATCCTAGCTACTCAGGAGGCTGAGATCTGAGGATTGCAGTTCAAAGCTAGCCCAGGCAGGAAAGTCCATGGTTTATCTCCAATAAACCACCAGAAAACTGAAAGTGGCGTTGTGGCTCAAGTGGTAGAAGGCTAGCCTTGAGCTGAAGAGCTGAGGGATAGCGCCCAGGCCCAGAGTTCAAGCCCCACTACTGATAAAGAAAAAAAAAAGATAGCTATTTGAAAAGAAATAAAGACAGAAAACAATAAATTTAGGTAATAGTCTAAACTTGTTGTCTCTTTTGTCCAAACTCACTGGATAATTAATGTGTAACACCTGGTTAGTATAAATACTAGTGCCTGCAAACAACAAGGACTTATAGGTAAGAGGATAGTTTAATGCTATGGATTTTTGTCATTATCTTTTATATAACTTGTATAACTTGAAACCACACTCAGTAATGTAAATAAAAATTCATTCATATTTCTGTAGCCAATATTTTAAAATTACTGACATACTAGGACTATGACATTGAATATATTGAATATCAACTATTTCATTTCTAAAGTGTCAGATTAGATCTGCAAATTTATAGCATTCTTTACCAAGTTAGAGTCCTGAGTTAATCAAATTCTAATTTATCTTTGAAGTTAAGGCAAACAGGAAGTTTGATAACTAGGAACATGTAAATATAGATATGAATGTGTCTTATGTGTATGTATATCAGGAGAGAGAGAGAGAGAGAGAGAGAAAGAGAGAGAGAGAGAGAGAGAGAGAGAGAGAGAGAGAGAGAGAGAGAGAGAGAGAGAGAAAGGAAGGAAGGAAGGAAGGAAAAAAGGAAGGAAGGAAAAAAGGAAGGAACAAAATACATGCACTTATATAGCCAAAGAAATATAAATGAAGTTATGCTGAGAACTAACTTATCAATAAAATATCCAAGAATAGGGCTCCCTCCATCTACAGCTGGCTGCTTCCAAGAGATGATGATGTAATCCTTGTTGGCATCCAAGCACATCACATCCAGGGGTGCAGCAGGGGCTCCTTCAATCTCTGCATCAGCATCTATGGAAACAGAAGTATCCCATTATCCCCTCCATCCTGCCGGCTTGGCAGGATGAGGCCACAGTGCACACACTCTCACCATGCCACCACAGTGGCTGCATCTTTGTCCCAATGGAGAAAGTTTCAAATCTCATGTGTTCACCAACATAACCAGGTATGCCTTTCAGCATCAGTGGGGAAGAACACTGTTAGAAAATGGAAAATGCTCTGAAAAGATCCTGTGACCTTTGCTTCATGGCCCTTGCTGTCCAAAACATTACAAAAGAAAATTAATAGGGAGATCTCAGAAATTTACTATTAGACAAGTCATCTTATGTCAGAAAGTCCATGTTTAGATGTGGACTGTGCAATGTTGCTAATAAACTATTAGAAGTCCCAAGAGAATGAGACTCCAAATGTGATAAATAGCCCCTTCTGTCACATACTTAGGAGAATAAGAGTCAAGGAGCTGTACCCATGTTACACTGAATATTACCATTTTGAAGGAGATAGGAAAATATTGGTTTTAACTCCATGCAGTGGTAGATATTGATTGTCAACTTGATCAAGATTGAGAGAGACTCAGGAGACTAGTAAAGTACACTTCTGGGTATGTCTGTGAGGATGTTTCTAGAGATGGTTAGAACTTGAGGGCTCTGACCAATGGTTTAATCCACTGATGAATTCAGAAACTGATAGACTGTTGAGAGGTGGTGGAAGCAGGGTGTGGAAGGTGGGGGTCTGACTGGTGAAAGTAGGTTGGGGTTGTGCTTTGAAGGCTCTGCCTTGTCATAGCGTGGTGTCATAGTTCTCTGCTTCCTGGCTACCATGAGTTGAAGAGCTTTGCTCTGTCCTCATTCCTCTGCCATGATGTTCTGCCTCACAAAAGCCCCAGAAACACAGAACCAGCCTAATGTGGACTGAAACCTCAGAAACTATGAATCACACACAGAACCAGCCTAATGTGGACCGAAACCCCAGAAACCATGAATCAAAACAAATCTTTTAATCATAGTATTAGAGAAACTCACTAGCACACCAAACAATTGCTCCTAAACCAAAGATAGCTGGAAAAAGAATTTATACTATCCACATTTGAGGCTTGTATATATGAATTTAGTGAAAGCCCAGTATGATACTAGAAACAAAAGACAGTTCATGCAATGAGATTCTCTAATAATGTGGTACTCCAGATTCAACGAGGAGGAGGAGAGAAAGGGGAATCAAATGTTCACTTGCAACCTTTTAAGTGAGACTGATTAAGACAAGAGGCAGGGTCTCTGGGGAAGGGCTCTACAATTTCCAGTTCGTCTTGGTGTTTGACCAACCCTTTTATAAACAGAGTTAGAAGGAAGACAGGCTAAGATGTATAGGAGACACTTACCCAAGGGAAAACACTTTTCTTGACTGGACAATCTTTTACTATTATTTATACTTCTGTAACACTCATGAGTTACTAAGACATTGGATATTGAGGCAGAAACATGGACATATTTCTGAATTTAATGCATTTGCATTACCCGTAAAGATTTAAGTTACTTGGACTTTGAACGTTTTGCTTCATGCTCCATAAGCCAACACGGAAAGTATTTCTGGGCCAATGTGGCCTGCAGACTTGCTAATTGAGACAGTAACTAAATCATTGTGCCTGGAATTGAATGCAGAATCCCTTTAAGGAAACCAACATTTTCATGAAGAGATACTTCTTTCCTTCCAGGCTTTGACTTGACAGGGGAGAGTGGACGGTGTGAGTAGAACAGAGCTGCCTAAGTGGTAGAACTGGTACTGCTACAAAGTCACTCAGCCTCCAGGGAAACAGCTTACAACTACTAGCCATATTCTTTTTGTTAACAGTCAGTAACATGACAATCTGCAACTCTTGCATTGATGGTGCAGAATTTAGTTCACTCTTTTTTTTTTAATTTTATTTTATTTTATTTGAGAACATACTGTACAGAGGGGCTACAATTACATGGGCAGGATAATGCATACATTTCTTACCAGCCTCCTCCTTTGTTTACCCTTCACCTCCCTTCCCAGCCTCCCCCCTCCCCCCACCCATTTAGTTCACTCTTGCATTCATGTATAATAACAGAGACAGGCTGTAGCAAGGGCCTGGTAGATATCAGACATCCACGGAGCCACATTCCAGCATTTCTGCATCATGGTTTGCAATATGCCATTTATAGAGTGTGCTTGGCAATCTTTCACTCAGGTGTCCATTTATCTATCCTATCTATCCACCCTTCTAAGTGCTAAACACAAAAGCCAAAAAAAAAAAAGGCTATTCTTTCTCTTATGAAGGTACAATATAGCAAAGGAAGGAAAATAGACTTTAAATGACAAGGGCACGACTGTGAAGCACTACATAACAGTATTTGGCTTCTAGCAGCTTCTATGCATCGCCACTCCACAGTACCCAGTCAGGAGTTGGTCCTCTTCTGCACCTGTTAATTTCTGGTATGGCAGATAAAAACATTCTCTTATTCCAATTTCTATTGCTTTGATTACTGGTGAAATTTCTTCATGTACTATTTTTTTGTAATTTGAAATTCGCCTTTCATGACATTTCTATCCTATCCCCCATGGCCTTATGATTTCATGCTATATATGTGTGTGCATGTGCATGCATGTATGGATGTGTGTGAGAGAGAGAAGAAAGAGGAAGGGAGGGAGAGAGAGCAAAAGAGAGAGCAAGAAGAATAATAAGGAGGAGGAGGAAGAGCAAGAGGAGGAGGAGAAGAGGAAGAGCAAGAGGAGGAGGAGAAGAGGAAGAGGAAGAAGAAGAAGAAGGAGGAGGAGGAGGAGGAGGAGGAGGAGGAGGAGGAGGAGGAGGAGGAGGAGGAGGAGGAAGAAGAAGAAGAAGAAGAAGAAGAAGAAGAAGAAGAAGAAGAAGAAGAAGAAGAAGAAGAAGAAGAAGAAGAAGAAGAAGAAGAAGAGGTATCCTTCTCTATCCTATCCAATGTTAGCAATGATACAGTGAGGATCAATAATAACATTAGATATCTCTGATGGAGGCTTATGGATGGCTTTTTCATTTATTTTTTTGCTTACTTATAGCATCTATATTTTCACAATGAACACATTATATATGCTAAATGTGAGTTGCTCTACAATGTGTTTCTGCAGACATATGGTACTTTATAAACTGATCATTCTGTGCAGAAACTATTTTCAGAGCAGCAAAAAAGGTTTTTTAAAACATCAAAGTGGCCTTATGTAGTTCACTAGATACAAATTATTTTTGCTGCTAGTCCTGGGGCTTGAACTTTACTTATAGTGCATACTGAAGAAAAATGAAAATATAGACCCAAGTTATGAACATAATTGCGGATAATAGGATCACCCTGAAAATCAGAGTGCTAACAATCTAGTTGACTGTCAACTCTGGAATGAATAGAGAAAACAAGACTTATCTCTACAATGAGTACTATGCAGCAACAAAAATGAACAAACTACCAAATATGTCTTGTAACATGAATGAACCTCACAATCTTCTAAGTGAAAGAATGCAGGCACAGAAGACCACAATGTACTCAAAAATGTCCAGAAAGGAACTCTGTATAGACAGAAAGCACATTAGTGGCTGCTGGAGGCTAAACTGGGCATAAAAGTGAAAGACAGATATGATATTAGGGGCTGTGGAAATATTCCAAAAGTGAATGATGGATGATGGTTACACAACTATATAAATAGGCTAGAAAATATTGAAGTGGACATTTAACATGATGAATCTAATGGGATATAAATTATACCTCAATAGGAAAGGTTTTTTTTTTTTAATTTTAATTGAACTTTTTTGGAAAGGTGAGGTACAGAGGGGATACAGTGCACACGTAATGAGGACATTTCTTTTTTTTTTTTTTTTGGGTCTGGTCATGAGGCCTGAACTCTGGGCCTGGGTGCTGTCCCTCAGCTCTTCAGCTCAAGACTAGCACTCTACCACTTGAGCCACAGCGCCACTTCCCGCTTTTTGCTTATGTGGTGCTGAGGAATCGAACCCAGAGCCTCTGGCTTGCAAGGCAAGCACTCTACCACTGAGCCACCTTCCCAACCCTCAATAGGAAAGTTTTTTAAATACCTAAAATATGAACATTAGTGGTGATAGCAGCAGTATCCTTAAGAACCAGACCAGAAGCAATCTAGCTAAATGAACAGACAAAAAAAGGCACTTCTTTGTATTGAATACTATACAGAACCTATTTTAAATTTAGCTTATAAATGATGCTTTAACTCACAGTGTGATTGTTGAAATTGTCTTGCCATTTCTTTTATTTCCGTTTAGATTTTCAACCTCTCACATCAATTTGTCTATGTTAGAATCCATTTCTGTAATTAGTGGATTTTAAAAACTTAGGGAGGGGAAGAATAGTAGGGGAAAACAAATGAGGGGTAAAATGCTCAATAGGAAATGTACTCATTACCTTACTCATGTAACTGTAACCCCTCTGTACAGTATCTTTACAATATTTTTTTAAAACTGGCTTAAGTATGAATTGTACATTTTGAAACCCTTCTTTCTGCCTTCTGTAGTTAGTCATATGAAGTCTTCCTAATGCTCACAGAGAGGCACAATACTGTGTATGGGGATGAGGAGTACAAAGGAACTGAAGGCCATGCTAGGCTTTCCAGAAAGTTCCACAATAGAATGACCAAAGCATACATTTTTTGGAATAACTAGACATGTTTTCTGGCTCAGATAAAACAACTGAACCCAAAACTAAAGACTTCTTTGCTGATTCAGTCCCTTTCTAGCCAGGCTTATCCAGGTGGTTTGGCTAAATAGACTGACAAGTTCCAGCAAGTTAATTTTCACTAAAATTTTTGCAGAAGGCTGGCACATGACTTTGTCCATCATGCTCTTGTGGCAGAGATAGTCTGCCACATTTTTCAGATATAATAGGTATTCAGGTATCTTTATCAGTTCTGGCCCATTGCAGAATTCCGTGGTCATTTGTTATTGTTCAACATACATGGTGTTGATCAATAAATGTCTCCAGTGGTCATTCTTCTATTTCCTCTTAGCATTAGAACCCCAGAGCATTCGCAGGAAGTACACTGACCAACTAGAGACCAGACATCTTTGTCAAGGGATGCTCATGTGCCCAGTGTTCACAAGCAGAAGTGAGGTGAGCAACATTGCTTCTTCTTTCCATTTTCTTTCCCCTCCCAGGGTACTGGGAGGGGAACCCAGGATGGTACCATGGGACACAGGGAAGTAATGGGACCTAGGACATTAGATGACCATGAAACATACCAGGTGATCCAGCCTCTATTTCTATACTGATAGACAGAAGAGACAAAATAAACATTGCTTCATTTCAGCAGCTTTGCCTGTGCCCCAATTAAAATCCTAGCTAAGAGTTCAAAAGACCTATATCCTAGGTCTCCTGGATAGCCTTTTGGCAAATTACAGAAGTTTTTTTGTGCTAGACCATACCACACTACACCACCAAGCCCAGCTAAGTTATTGTACTTCTTAAACTTTTGAGTCTCAGCTTCTGGATGTTAACATTAGGAAGCTGAAGAGAATCCTAACTCTTTTTTTTTTTTTTTTTTTTGGTCGGTCATGGGGCTTGAACTCTAGGCCTGGTGCTGTCCTTCAGCTCTTCAGCTCAAAGCAAGCACTCTACCACTTGAGCTATAGCGCCACTTCCGGTTTTCTGGTGGTTTAATGGAGATAGGAGTCTCACAGTCTCTCCTGCCCGGGCTGGCTTTGAACCGCGATCCTCAGATCTCAGCCTCCTGAGTAGCTAGGATTACAGGTGTGAGCCACCAGCGCCCGGCAATCCTAACTCTTTTTTTGCACAAACATCTGTGACAACTCAGGATAGTGTCCTACGTCACCCTCCCTGCGGACACTCCAGGTAAGGCCATGACCTAAGCTTGCTTCTGTTTGTTCTGCTGGTTCTTCCTTCTGACCAGCTAGGTGCTATCTCCCATGTGGCTCTCTGAGCCTCCTCTTTCTAGACCAGTGAGTGTAAGACATTTTCTTTTTCTGCACCTCTCCTGTGTCTCCTCTGAAGGTCACCTGAAGGATCATTACATAAAAGAACACAGAACACACTCTGGCTGGCTGAAAACATTTGTGGTATTCCTGTTCACTAAAACCAAAGCAACAAAGAAGGAGTCAATAATGAAATAATAAATTTGCTTCCTGAAATGCATATTAAACAGCAAGTCCCCAAATAATGTATCTTCTTTTGTAGAAGCTGCCAAAAACTAAGATGGGTTTTCATGGTATTAGAATTAGTGTGTCCACTCAAACACATGTAGACAACTGAACTAGTAGCTCACTGAAGATAAGGAAAGTCCTTGTATCCATGAGGCCAACACAGTTATTTTTGGGTTGGTGCCTTCCAGTATCACTTTTTACACTAGGTGTAATTTCCACTAGAAATTAATATGATAAGTTCAGGTAATTTGGAAGAATTTTCAAATGGCTCTTTATCATTTAAAAATATGTAACTGGGTAGCCTGATTTGGCTTCTGTTTGCAGCATGGTTGGGAGTTCTACTTTGTGCTGGGTCTTACCTCGAACAAAGACATAAGCGCTGTATTGCTCATAGTATTCTCCCATTCGAACACGGATGGTATAAAGGCCTTCATCTTCTTTGTTGAGATGAGAAAATGTCAGTGTTGCCCGATCTCCACTCCAATATATTTGCACCCATTTTGACGGAGAAACAGGTGCCCCTAGAAATAAAAAGGAAGAAAATTAATGGATTTCCCCTTCTATTACTCTCCTCTTTTGGCCTTCTTTTCATTGGACTCCCTCTTTTTTCCTCCTTTGATATATTTAAAGTTAGAGGAAGTCTCTAGAGCTTTCAAATATTCTGTAATACCTATATTAGCAAAAATTCTAAAAAGAAACTAGATATTCCAGGACAGATATATGATTTTTAGGGCCAACTACAAAATTAAATTGCAAAGCTCTTTGTTCAAAAACTTTAGAAAAGAGGCATTTTCATTTAAAATATTTTATTATTTATAAAATGTAACAGGGGTCATATAAGCCATAAAGAATAATATTTTGGTGCTATATGTTTATGTGCAATAAATAATACTAATTTGATATCTGGATTATAAAGTTCTGGCTTATTTTTCTGTAAATTTATTTATTTGGTCATCAAAATTTATATTTTGACCAACTTCATTGTAATTTATCATTTTTAAGTTTATTTTATACATGTATTTTATGTTTATATACAGGTGCTCACAGGAAAGCCAAGTCTTCCATTTGTTGAATCCACTACCCACTACCCACCAAACCTGAGCCCATGTGAGTCTGCACTGCACTTGGCCTGTCTCATCTATTAGGTGAATGCTTCATCATCACATCAGTCTTACGCATTATGCATAAAACAGAAGTTTAAGAATAAGGTGATGATTATAAATTTCAAGGCCATAACAACAGGGCATAAAACCCAATTTAGCTTATCTTCTAGAGTGGCCCTGTGTGATGGGATGGGTATGACCTGAAAGTTTCAGTACTACGTCTCCTGTTAACTAGTCAGGCAACTTTGGACTCTTGTAATTTTCATGAAGAAAATGGCGTTTGAGCCATCATAAAATTCCTTATAGTTGAACGCATTCTCACTATTTTGTCTCTCACTTTCTTATATTTCCCCAAAGTTTATTTTATAAAACTATTAAACAAAAAATATATCATGTTACTAATATGCATAGTAGCTAAATATGTCTCGAATTTAAAGTTGTGAAATGGAATCTTTGCTATTAATAAACCTGGTAAGACTTTTAGATAAACAGGACAAGGAAAGTCTCCAGGTTTGTTTGCTATGACCACAGCCCATCCTGTTGGCCAGGAGCTAAGCAGATAGATAAAAACTCACAAGGAGGATAGAGTCCTTATATTTCAATGTCTTTTAATGCTAACGAAGTAAATTAGAACAAGTACAATTTCCCAAGAGTTTTGTTTGTTTGGTTGGTTGATTGGTTGGTTTTCTGTGTTAGACCTCACTTTTCAAGAGATTCAGGGCAGAGAAAAGATCTTGGTCTTCAGAATGACAACCACCAGGTCTTGGTCTCCTGAAGCCAGAATTCAGCTCTGTGATTTAGGGCAATCCTCATTCTCTCCAGAGTTTTGTTTTCATCCATTATAGAGAATATGTCTGGAGCTAAGATTTGTGACATTATACTAGAGATGTATAAATTTGTGAGCCCAGTGTTTCAACTAATCAGTCTGTTTTTGTTCAGTTTAGCTTTGTTCCAGTACCTTTGAACCCAGGGCTTTGCACTCTCAATCATCTTTTTTGCTTGAGGCTAGTGATTTACCCATTGAGCCAAGTGTCCAACCAAGATTTTACTAGTTAATTGGAGGTGAAGTCTCAAAGACTTTTCTGCCCAGGCTGGCCTCAAACCAGGATCCTCACAATCTCAGCCTCCTGAGCAGCTAGGATTACAGGTATGAACTACTAGGGCTTAGTGTAGGTATATATACATACATACATGTATATATAATACACATATATACATGTATGTATACATATATTTGAATACAAATATATGCTCACATCTGAATATGTGTATATAAGTTTCATATACTTTCTATGGTATAAGTAATCAATTTATGAGAAAAGTTAATTTACCAAATATAATTAACCTATGAAGTAAATATTCATTTGGGGCACTTCTTTCCACATATTATATAGGCATAAGAAAAATCTCATCTTCACAAATATATTTTTAAATGTTGTTATCTTGTTATATATGTAAAAACACACAATTATCCCCTCTAACTCATAGACATTATGCTAGCTCTGGTGAACAGATCCTCAACCCAGCTCACAACCTTGTATAAACAAAACCTGTGTGAGAATTCCTCCTAAAGACTTACCATTTCTGTACCACTGGACCTCTGGCTGGAAATGCTTAATTTCAGGAGTGATCACTACCCGGCAGCCCAGACTCATCGTCTCTCCCTCTCTCCCAAAAGACACATCAAACTTATCATCAAAGTGGATGTCAAACTTGGATGCATAACCATAAGGGGTCACAGCAACTGCATACAACAACAACAAAAAAAAACAAATACCAGTCATTGAATTATTTCCCTTATCAAAGAGACACAGTCTTTTTATTTTTTATTTACTTATTTTTTTGGTGATCCTGGAGCTTGAACTCAGGGCCTGGGTACTGTCCCTGAGCTTTTTAGCTCAAAGCTTGTCCTCTGCCACTTGAGTAACAGCTTCACTTCTGGCTTTTTGGAGGTAAGAGTCTAAGTAGCTTCCATGCTTGGGCTGGCTTTGAATCATGATCCTTAGATCTCAGCTTCCTGAATAGCTAGAATTACAAGTGTGAGCCATCAGTGCCTGGCTATATTTTTTTTTTAGATTTTTTTTTAATAGTTGAAAAAAGTCAAAAGCAAAACAATATTTGTGACCTGTGAAAAGTCATAGGAAATTCAAATTGCAAAGTTTATAACTAAACACAGCACACTCATTCCTTTGCTGATTGTTTATGCCCACTTTCATGTTTTAGTGATAGAGCTGAGTACTTGCAACAGAGGCCATCTGGCCCATAAAGCCTAAAATATTGACAGTCTAGTCCTTTACAGAATGTTTGCTAACCCCTGATTTAAAATCAGATTTGGAATTAGGACCACTTTTTATTTATCCTTTCACTGTGTGTGGTCTTGTCCTGTTTAAACTCCCTAAACTGTCTCCTTAACTACACAGGACAAATGAAAATATACCTATTTTGTAGATTTGGAGGGAACTTTAATGAATCAATGCATATAAAAATGGTTTCAAACCATGTTTAGGACAACTGATCAATATAGAGTAAATAAGAAAACAAAACCAAAGGCAAGAACTGTCTATGAAGTTTACCAGCATATCCTGAGAACCTAAGCCAGTACCTAGCATGTAAGTAGGTGGTTAATAACTATTAGTTGAATGTATGAATTCAAGACCTCTGTTTTCTATTGGGAACAACTGCACCTAAGTCAGTGGCTGGTAAGAAGAGAGTTTGTATACATAAGCAGTAAGAGAAATAAGGTTTAAGCAGGGCTTTCAGAACCTGGCTTGATAGAGAAGAAAGTGATATAGCCATGAAGATGAGATGGAGATATTCTGATGACTATAAAATGATTATCCAGACCTCTGTTAGGTACCCTGAACTTCAGCACTTCCAATTATTCTATGTCAGTATAAATCAGATGATGAGAAAAGGACATCATGTGGGATGAGCACCTCCCTCACTTCCATCTGTCATCATTTCCCACTTGCAGGCTTGATACTAATGATTATAACCAGGAATATTCAAGTTAGGAACCATTCTATAAAGTCAAGGGATAAGCCATCTACAAACACCAAATGAAACAGTTGAAGACCATCTCATGAGAGAGGATCTTCATCAACCATTTTCAAAACCACCATCCTTTACTCAATGCATGGAAAGTAAATTTGGACTTCCTTCTCTTTTCAGTCTGACCAGGGTAAGAATATGATTATTTCATAGACAACAAAGATTTTAATTCTAAATATAGAGAAGTTCTGATGCATAAAATGGTTAAGGTTTATAAACTTGCACATTATCACCGCTAGGCTATCCTAATAGTTTATTAATTAATCACATTTTTACTTCAGTTTAAATTATACTTTTTAGTCGGGTGTGGGTGGCTCATGCCTGTAATCCTAGCTACTCAGGAAGCTGAGATCTGAGGATCTCTATTCAAAGCCAGCCTGGACAGGAAAGTCAGTGAGACTCTTATCTCCAATTAACCACTCATAAAAACTGGAAGTAGCACTTGGCTCAAAGTGGTAGAGCACTAGCCTTGAGCATAAGGAGCTCAAGGACAGTGCCCAGGTTCCAAGTTCAAGCCCCCATGACTGACTGAAATAAATAGCACTTTTAAAGCCAATACAATTATTACTTCATTTTCTATCAAATATCCATTCATTCTCATATATGCATTTTGTGTCTGGTACCGAGATTCAGATAAGAAAAATTCAGTCTTACCTTCAAGTGGCTCGTGGACAAGTAGAAAAGACTGACAGTTAACAATGGCCCATGTCATAGACATTCAAAAAGGTGCCACGGCCTCACTAGGAACACTTAACCCCAACTGGATGGGGTATGGGAATGATAAAGGAGGTCAGACACAATTTCTCAATAAAGCATTGCTGACCTAGATATTTATCTCTGTATGTTTGTATGCATGCGTGTGCATGTTTGCTTAAATCTTTACTCTATCCAGTTTTGTATATGACATTTCTTAGTTAAACACAGTAAGATATGAATGCATTAGCTATTTTTAACCCATCACATCTCAGTTTTCATAAAACAAGAACAAGGCAATTTAATACAGAAAGAAAATAGTGACCAAAGAATCTAAAAACAACAATCACTAGCCATAGGTAAGTAGTATGTAGTTTATCTACCCTTATATACACTTATCTACCATTATATAATGTCATGATACATATGGTTTGCATTAATTTTAGCACTATAGAAGAACTTACTATGGTGACTTTTAGCAAATACACTGTTAAACTTACAGCTGAGAGGCATGGTGGAAGAGCCAGCATGGAAGCGAGTCTCATCAAACTCTCCCTTATATCCTATTTAAAAAAAAAAAAAAAAGAGCAATACATGTGAGCTGCTTTGTGATTGGTTATTCTTTTCAAGCATGGAAAACTTTTCAAAATACACTTTGAGTAAAACCAATATGGCAAACCTACTCTTTACCACAACTGAAGCATAGGCTGAAAGCTCTCCTTTAACATTCATCGCCGATGCCCGGTACTGAGCTGTGTCTTCAAAGTCACATCTGAAAGAACACATGGAAATGAATGGTCATCGTGGGGACTGTCTTTTGTTACTGGCTGTTTTATCCAGGAATTTTTTGCTAACACAGAAGACTCCAACGCAGTGGCTAGCCCATGGCTCTTTGAAACTTTTTTTTTTTTTTGGTCAGTTGTGGGGTTTGAACTCAGCCTGGGCACTGTCTGTGAGCTTTTGCACTCAAGGCTAAAGCTCAACCACTTTGAGCCACAGCTCCACTGCCAGCTTTCTGGTGGTTAATTGGAAATAAAGACTCTTGCAGACTTTTCCTGCCTGGATTGGCTTTGAACCACAATTCTTAGATCTCAGCCTCCTGAGTAGCTAGGATTATAGGTATGAGTCACGTGCCTGGTCTCTTTGTAACTCTTGATAAGGCTCCTGTCTCTGACTGAGTACCTCTGAGATGTTATATAGTTCAAGTTGATCTATTGCACTTTCAAATGAGCTGTAAAATGGGAGAATGCCTATCATCTACTGTGACCCTGGCCTGGGTTCACTGAAAATATATGACAAAAAAAATGTCAACATAGGACTAAGTTTATACATTACAGTGAACAATACTATGATAAACTTGTCAAAATTGTTTGGGGAGGAGAAAATGACCAACCATGCACTTCTGTGACAGGTAACATATCTGGAGGCACAGCAGAGGCCTCCCTGTGGCCTGCTTTCTGTCCTTAGAGGAGAGTTTGAGTCTGGGAACATCAGTAGGACAGGGAAGATAAAGAAGCACCCTGTTATTATAGATTCTCCCTTGTATATCTGAGCCAGATTGGTCTGACCTGTAGTGTTCTAATCTCAAAACAAAAGTAAATAAGTTATGCTTAAATTCTTCAAATATTCAGTTTTATCACACTGTATAGTGCAAGATTGGATGTTCCTCGAAGTAATTATGCAGAAACTAGTCTGTCATATAAAAAATGGAATGATCTCACCAAGAGATGAGCAGGCTGATTTCAGAGCATGCTATGTTGTGTTTAATCACACTTGTACCCTTGTTCTTGTTTCTCAGGATTTGGTTGTATTTATGACAAAATTTATATCTTTTTTTGGTGGGGGGTCCAGTCGTGGGGCCTGAACTCTGGGCCTGGGCACTGTCCCTCAGCTCTTCAGCTCAAGGCTAGCACTCTACCACTTGAGCCACAGCGCCACTTCTGGCTTTTTTCTTTTTGCTTATGTGGTGCTGAGGAATCGAACCCAGGGCCTCAGGCATGCAAGGCAAGCACTCACCACTGAGCCACTTCCCAGCCCCAAAATTTATATTTTGATGTAACTTTACAGACATCAATAGGACTCCAGGATGGTAAATACAATTGCATTTGCACAGCCATTTAATTTTGAAGGCAATCATATGTTCTCTACTGGTTACTGACAGACATGGTGTGACTAATCAGTGTCAGAGTCTGTGGGCTGTGTGAAGCCCAGTGTCATCTGGGCCAACTCCTTTGATATGTGGGGGTGGGAGGGGACAACTCTAAGTTTCTTGAGAATGGAATGCTCCATTAAAAAGAAAAACAAACATTTCAGCTCACCAGGGTGTTATATGAGCTAAAAATGGAGCTTGTTTAATATTTTTATCTACATAACTAAGTTTAGATTTCAAAATAATCTTGAGAGATACTGTAAGACTTTGAAGATTTGGAAATTTTGATATGGGTTTGATTTCCACATTTGGCTTTGGAACTCACTTTACTCTAAGACATCCCAGTTCAGTCCCTCCTTTTGTATATACAGACTGACAAAGCATATTGTTGTCCATAATTCCTGGTGAGCTGAAGGAAAGAATATTATCTCCAAGTCCAGCCTACTTACAGTGACTCCCACCCCAGTCTCCACAACATTTATTGCGTAGAAGCAAAATAATACAATGATGATGTTGATTTGGAACTCCAAAGGAAAACTAACTAGAAATGCCTATGTAGGTGACTTAATTTTCTTCTTGATTGCTAAGAAAAATTCTCAAGTCGATAGAATGATGAAAAAGGACTTAAAAAATTTCTGATCATCTTTAACTAAATTAAAATATCAGATCACTTTGGGAGGTAGTGTGAAGTGGAAGGATTAGTCATGCATATCACCTTGTGGGTGTGCACCCACAGAAGAAATGCATATAAACGTTCCTGTGGAGACCAGGCTGGAAAAACTGTGCTTCCCTGTGCCACTGTTGGGCAACACACAGAGACACTGCTGTTCTCTTACTCGTTAATCTCCAGAGTGTGCATTCCATATCGACTTCCAATAATATACTTCCCAGGGTTTGCATGCACATTTATTGGCACTTGATTTTTATACCTATGAGATAACAGAAACAAAATAGATTGAAGGGTATAACTTCAAATAATAATTTCATGATTAAATTCACACAATTTTTGTTCTTGCAGGCACACCTGTAAATGGGTCTCTGAGGATAACAGCAGCAACTATCCAATAAGTACAAATTAAATTAGCTTAAATAAACTACACTAGCAATACAATAAAACTGTTAGTGGCAGTGCACTCCCTTCTTCCATTAATCTTCAATGAAAGGTATGAATCATTCACAATATGGATGTATTTCATTTACTTGGTGTTAATGAAAATCTTACTTATGAATGAGTACATAGGTAATGATTCCTTACTAATTCCTGCTGGAAGTCAAGACAGTGATTTCACAGGGTAGTGAAGGGAAAGAGGTGTCTGGAGTACTCATAGTGTTTGGTTTCTTTTTTTAAAAAATTGTTAGTGTAAAGGTGATATACAGAGGGGTACAGTTGTATAAGTCAGGCAATGAGTACATTTCTTTTTGAATAGCATCACCCTTTCCCTTGCTCTTTCCTAGATTTTCCCTCTCTCCCTCCCTCCCCCAACAGTTGTATAGTTAATTTTCAACATAGTGTCAAGTGAGTATCACTACTGCATTTATTTACTGTCTGTCTTACCATTTCTATGTTCCCCCTACTCTTCCCAAAACAGATAAACTTACTAACAAGACAAAAGGTACAGAAAACAAAAACAGCAACAAAGGAGAAAAAAACAAAAATAACAAAGAAACTCTTGTTTCCATTTCTTGGTGTTCAGTTCTATATATACCGTTATATATAATCATATGCACATAGCTATTGAGGCTTTATGATCCTCTCCTAAGAATACCTCACTATGTGAATGTCTAGAGTCCTGTATAATTTATCATGACCAACTATATTTTTTGTCTTTTAGCATCTTGATTTGAAGGTTGGTTAATTGGGGGTGTTTAGATATAAAAATGGATCACAATTTTATAATCATATTAAAATATATGCTTTCAAGTGCACATATATTGTACAACAAAAAAGCTGAAAAAAGATTTGACTATAGCTGACATAACAGAAAGTCTTTGTGTTGAGGGTTTTGTTGTTGATTGTTTGTATAGAATGAAAGCAAAACACTCCTCCTGCTAACATTCTTGCATGTTATTGGTAAGAACAATGTCACTGTACTGAAAAAACATCTCATTCAAGTGATTTATTCTGTGTCATAAACAACTGTGCATTTGTATTGGAAGAATTTATATAGCGTGAAACAAAACTCCTGGCTAGGAATAAATAAAGGGCTCCTTCTTCTGACTGCTCCATTCATCTGTGGTTAGGCCTCTCAGCCTTCAGTAAGTGGGTCAAACAGAAGAGCCTCTCCCTGAAACAGATGTCTGGATCTGTAGCAGTCCCCATGTTCTCAATAGCCAGAGTCTATAGTCCAGACCAGATTTAACTTACTTAAACCATTTTCTGCCCAAATAAGGAGCTAGGTTTCCTTTGCTTCCCTTTCCAACACCTTACTCCATGTGCATACATAGCACAACTGACCACAAGTGATGGAAAATTCAGAGTGCTTTGTGTATCTATCGTATCGCAAACTCAATCCTCATAACCACCATGAGAGCTGAAATTTTCTTTAACATTTCTTCTAGATAGAGGTTAAATGACTTGCTCTGATCACATGGCCAGAAGTAGCTGAGACAGGATTTGAAACCAGGAAGTCTGGCACTTGGTTCACATGTCATTTCTATTTTTTAATCGTTTTCTATATAGCTGCATTTTATTTCTTCAGATTTTTGAAAATGACTACACGTAGGTTTGGAAGCAAAGAAAGTGGTGGAAAGGGAGAGGAAGAATATCAGTCTCAGTCTCTCAGTTTCAGTCTTTGTTCCTTTCTTCCCTACCTCCCCCTAACCCCCACACACATCCTATGTTCTCATTGTAGTTTGGAGTTTTTTCCCTACACGGATTCATGGATTGGAACTTGGTCCAAATAGTGGTGGTATTAGGAGGTGCTAGAACCTTTAAGAGGTGCAAGGTTATTGGATCATTGAGTACCAGTCTCAGCAAGTATCAAATACTTCTTTGGGCCCCTGCTTAGTTCCAAGAAAGTGGGTTGTCATAAAAGAGAAAGCCTGGATCCTCATTACTGCTCCTGGAATTCTGTGTCACACTATGTGACCTCCTCCTCTTGCATGTATTCCTATTTGCAAAAAATTTGGCAAAATTACCACTGGGGCTGGCACCAGAGCTGGCACCATGCTATTGGAACTTTCAGCCTCTGAAATTGAGAGCTAACTAAACTTATTTTTTTTAAACAAGTTACCTAGCCGGAAGAATTTTGATACTTCAATGTAAAATTAATACAGTTGCTAAAGAACATTGTTTTCTATAATTTTTTAATGTCTCAATCTCCTTTTCCACCTGTAAAGTACCAACTTATTCTTCAAGATGCAGACCAAATTTTACTTCTTCAATAGGCTTCTCCTTTAAAATCCCACAAAATGTAACTGTTCCCAACTCTAAGTCAGTGGTACTGATTGGTTTAAATTGCTAAGTATAACATTTATCAGAATTATGAGTGGATTTGCATCTCTTCTACTATGTTGACAGCCCCTTGAAGATGAAGAGTGTATGATACATACTGAGTTCCATTCATACTCCCGAGGAAGGATGAACCATAGGCAAATATAAGAAAGTAGAGTTGGTTAAATTAGGAAGAATAATTGTATAATGCAGTAGATAATTGTAGATTCATAATTTTTCCCACTGGAGGACTGAAGCTCTGATAAACATGCTTCATGATATGAATGATTTTTTCTATTTATTTTTGTTTTCTTGTGATGCTAGGGATTGAACACAGGGTCATGCATATGCTACCACTGAGCTAAATCATTCAGTCCCTGGATGACTTTAAATGAGGAAGAAAGTAAGTTGAGGCTTACTGAGTCTTGCTTCCCCTCAGATCTGAAAGAAGAGGGTTGTCTTAGCTTGACAATCACAGTTGCATAACAGGTGTTAGCTGTATAACCTTACTACCACCCACAGAAGGTATTGCCGGTTGGTACCGTACTGTTTCCTGCCAGCACAGAAGTGGTCTCAACCAGCTATCTCAACACAGAGGCTCTAAGCAAGCAATACTAGTTGATCAGAGATGGCTACTGGTCTCAAAATTTCCCCATTTTGGTGGATGGCAGAGTAGAACATGTTCATTGCATGCTCTCTGATTAGATTGGCTTAGTTTGTTCATTTCACATTCAGAAGTTTCCTCTCGCTCTAGTTTTTCACCTTGGAGGGTTTTCAGTAGTTCCTCTTAGCACAAGAAGAGTGACATGACATTAAATGCTGTGGCATGTGCTGATTGATCAAACATCTACTTTGGCTTTAGGTCAACAATGCTGTTCATATCTCTATAAAGTTAGAGTTAAAAGGGTATTTTGCAGCTCCTATGATTATTTCACTCCCCTCGTCTCCCAGGACTACTCGACTTAGCACCTTGATGCTTTCCCCTAATGAAACACCACTGCTAATGTGGCCACCTGGCAAAGGAACCAGATTTAAATAAGATACGCACATAACACTGGCTGCGAAGCATTTAGTCTCTCCTCTGGAACTCTAGATAATCAGAGGAAGAAATTCTTGCTTAAAGTGCTAGAAAAGAGTCAAATCCAAAAGCAATGTCCTTCTATCCTCCCAGGAATTTTACTTATGAGATGTTCAGGTTTGAGCTCCAATAAGATCAGCTGCCTTAGTGTTAAGACTGGGAAGAAAAGGATTTTTGGCCTGGTTTGTATGTACTTCACAGCTTGTTGCTTCTGAGAAGTGAAATTCTACAGTAGTCAGTCATCAACTAATATTGGAGAGTAATCTACACCTAAGGAATATTTATCAAAGGGTTTTTAAATATTTGTAAATATTCATATGAACACCCTTTCCCCTCCTATTCTCATGTAATTTATGAATTACTAGAGAATACGTTTTTGGCATACCATGAACATGTCTACCATGAACAATACTGTGCTATCCAGTGACTTTTTAAATTCATTTATGTAAAGCACACATTTAGTCCTCCCATATAAATGTCAGCTTAGATAGTGGGCTGGCTTTGATAATGAGGTTATAGCAAAACCTCACTGACAGTGTAAAATATGGTCAAGCAAAAAGGTTTTGTGATCATTTTTTTCTATCAGTGAATAATGTATGCCCAAATGATCTTCAACATATCGAATCTCACCAGTCATGGGATGGCTGCTTAGAAGTCAACTTAAATCCTGAATAAATAGCTGTGATCCACCTCAAAAACCCATTATTGAGAGAGAGAGAGAGAGAGAGATATCTATCCCATTAGGTTAGATTTTAGAATCAGATAGATATATGGATAGACAGACAGACAGACAGAAAGACAGACAGATAGAAAGATAGAATTCTAAATCCTTATGTTGGAAAATGATAATAATTTATAAATAGTCTTTGCTAGTTCTTTTAAGTACAGCCTGTTTTCTTATGATATAAACATTAGTGACTGTTAAATTTAACTATATGTAAATAGTCCTAATCTTGTAAATATACTCAATGCACATGATCCTATGAGAGAAATAATAAATTTCATAATTTGCAAAATAGATGTGTTTTACAAATTTCTTAAGAAATACTTTTTGTGCTATTTTATTCTTAGGTTTTGAAATTTTTATCATGACAAATTTCTCCAAATGTTTATTGGATAATGGCTTTGAGGTCATAGTAAAGAAGCCAACACATCTTGCCTAATATTATAGGCCAGATCTGAAAACATGATATAGAAGAGGGAGGGAATGCCTGTTACTCTCTAACTCTTACATTGCTCCAATGAGTTTTCCTGCCTCTCTTTGAAGGTGACAATAAAGATTTCCATTGAAAATTTGATCCAGGCTTGAGGTCTGAAATCTACTTTAAAGCTGTCATTTATTTATTTGTTTATTTATTTTCTGGTCCTGCAGCTTGAACTAAGAGCCTGGGCACTGTCCTTGAGCTTTTTTGCTCATTGCTAGCACTTTACCACATGAGCAACAGCTCCACTTTCTGCTTTGGGGTGGGTAACTGGAGATAGGAGTCTCATGAACTTCCCTGCTCAGGCTGGCTTTGAACTACAGTCCTCATATCTTTGCCTCCTGCATAGGTATTACCAGAGCCACCAGCATCTCTTTTTTTAGTAGGGAAAAATCCAAATAATTCTCTCTTAAAAGAGAATTTTTTTCTTCTTTATTTCATATAATATTTGATTTTTGACTAGGTAATATACTTGAATTACCTAGAAAATATGAAGAAGCAGAAAATGGAAATGCTATATGTAAATAATCTCCTTCCTGGAATCTATCTCCTTGTATCAATTTCCTCCTTCAGAGTCAACTGCTCTTCTTAAGTTCTTACCTACTTTTTAAATTATATTAATTTTAAAATAAGTGCTTTTCCTCACCACTTCAACCAATATATTATTATACAAGTTATTACACAACATAGCCTATTAAATTTGGTTTTTCCACTACATACATCTGCATTGACAAAGCACCCCTCAAGGATGGCTAATTGGTCACTATGGTATTACAACAGCAAACTCTGCAACTCACTTTTCTATTGGACCTAACACATAAACAGGCCTCCTTCTGCTTTTGGAATGAATTGGGCATAGGCCAGTGTTCCACACACACTCTGCTCCTGGCCTGCATGAGTGATTTCTGCTTCAGCCATTCAGCACTCTCTGGATTACCTCTAGGTTCCACTGACTAAATAGATTTAGTCAGTAGCCATGGGACTGGCAGAATCTCACATGTTCCACTGCATGTTTATATTATTTATTAGACTTCAGGGACACTCATGACCTAATAGTGTCCAGTGGAAACTTGGAGCCCTAACTTTCTTGGCAAGGGTGTTGAGGGAGCCAAGCCCCAAGCACGCATGTCTTTGAAAGATGTGGCTCCGGGATTAACTGCTATGAGTAACAGTGGCATAATAGTAGTGTGACTACAGAAAGTTACATCACAAACTTCCACCTTTTATCCTCTTTTTGTTTGAGATGACCAGTATTTCTTTCCTACTTATATTTCGTTTCAGACACAGGAAGCTGCATTTGAGTATCATAAAGGAAGAAATGCCAAGAAAGGAACCACTAAGAGCTTGGTTCTTGCTTGGGTTCCCTGTTCTTTGAGGGAAAAGATGCTTACTGAAGAGTGCATGTCCTATACCAGTGTTGCAAAGTGAATCAGAGCCCCAGCTAATGCTCTATAGAAAAGGCTTCCAAGTGTGGCTTTATCTGGAAGTGAATGAGACTAGTTTCAGTCCCTTCCCAGCGTGAGTCCTTATAGATATAAGAGTCAGTGTACTCTGTCCTAATCTTATATTTTTTTGCAGTGTCACCACAGTGTAGAAGTTTCATGCCCTCAAACCTGGATCTAACCCTGGTTACTGCCATTGCTAAATGTCAGTTATAACATTGATGATAAAATTTTAGGCTATTCAAGGACAAATCTTGCTCCCAGCAGATTATTAACTATTTTCTTAGTTGTTCTCTGGTTCAGTTTTAGTATTTGTTTGCTTTGCAAGGTGAGAATTTCTGTGAAGTGCTTGGCCTGTCCTTCTTAGGAGAACTTAGGATAAAAAGGGAATCCCAGTAACGGGAACTTTGCATAAGGCTTGAGGGAATCACTCGCTAAGCACTGAAGTGCTTTTCACCCTTTAGTTTTCAAACTCAAGAACCTCAAAAAGATTTTATAGTTCAATATATATATATTCAAGATGTAGTCTATATATATTAGTATGTATAATATATTTTATATAGATAGATAGATAGATAGATAGATAGATAGATAGATAGATAGATAGATAGATAGATAGATAGATCAGTCCTGGGCTTGAACTGAGGGGCCTGCACACTGCTTTAAGCTATTTTACTCAAGACTGTTGCTCACTTGAGCCACAGCTCCACTTCTGGCTAGTTTGGGTTGGTTAATTGTACTTTCCTGACCCTGGCTGGCTTTGAATCATGGTCCTCAGATCTTGACCTTCAGAGTTGCTAGGATTACAGGTGTGAGCCTCTGGCACCTGGCTGTTCAGTATATTTTAACTAGAGTTAAACTTAACTTTTTGTAACCAATTCTATTCATTTTCATAAAGAAGACTTACCATGTGAGGTGAGGCTCTGGCCAGCCTGCTACAGAACAATGTATTTTTACATTCTCTTTTTCCCAAACTGTGTGTGAACGAGGTTTAATGATAAACTCAGGAGCATGTAGAAGATGGTCTTCATTCAGTTTTCCATGATATGTCTGGGTTTCCTCCAACTGAAAAAGCAAACAGGTTATCAAAATACTACTCAATCAAAGTCATTTGTGGTGCTAAAATAGTATGTCGATGCCAGACTTCTCATTTTTCCATTTGGAAGTTTGTTTTTGCATTTAGATAAAATGCATTCCACACCCTGATTTTAAAAACAGAGGTAGTTGGGGATAGGGTCAATGTAGACTAGAATGATAAAAGGAGTGACTGCTCAAGATACATTGTACACATAGACAGGTTAAAATGAAACCCCATTGTACAACTACTTCAAGATTGAAAACATATTTTTAAAAAAAGATGTTGCTATTTAACACTTAACATTCTAAGATGGAGCAATATTTGTAAGATGGATTTCTTAAGCTTCAGAAAATATTAATTTTTTAAACTGAAATTTCATAGAGTTTAAAAATAAGTTTGCCTTTCTTAGGCTTCCACATTTGGAGGTCTTTCTCTTCATTTTCTTTAGCTTTGTCTCCCCATAAGACCACATATTTCTTCATTTGAAATAAATTAATCTACATACTCATACACACATACAATTTGTTACATGCATTTCCACTTTTGAAAGCAGAATTGAATGATCTTTTCTTACTGTTTTTCTCAGTGAGAGCTGTTCTGCCTTTTCTCGCACTGCAACTTTCCTTGACTTCTTTTCAAAAGTTTCTTCCTGTTGAAGGGTGGATGTGGCCTGCTTGGAGACCTTGGACTGCTTGGATGTTGTAGATTGTTTGGAAGTCATAAGTCCTTCCTCACTAGCAAGAAGATTCCTCTGGGCTATGTAAGCAGCAGCTTCTTTAATTCTTTCTTCTTCTGTATCTGTAATTCCACTGACGTGAACTTGACTAAAACACAGAAGTAAAATGTGGATGCTGTGAATGGCAGTAATAAAGCTGCCTAACTTGACTAAGCTTAAGGTAGCAGACCTCAGACTCAGTGTCCTGTGCCCAAAGAGAAGCTGCTATTAACACACACACACACACACACACACACACACACACACACACACACACACTCACACACACACACACACACACACACACACACACACACACACACACACACACACAAACCTGGCAAATCAGATGTTGATTCTTTGTGTTAAGGAAATGGTTTTTCTCTGGTAATAATAATGACTCAGGGCTGGGAAGGTAGCTCAATGGTAGAGCACTTGCCTTGCATACATGAGGCCCTGAGTTCGATTCCTCAGCACCACATAAGCAAAAAAGAAAAAAGCCGGAAGTGGCACTGTGGCTCAAGTGGTACAGTGCTAGTCTTGAGCTGAAGAGCTGAGAGACAGCGCCCAGGCCCAGAGTTCAGGCCCCATGACAGGACTGCCCCCAGCCCCGGCCAAAAAAAAATAATAATGACTGAAATAATTCATACTGTATTTCTGGGATTTTTTTCACAATCATTTTTTTCTTATTTCAGCCACATACCAAAAAAGACCTGTGAATTTTTACTTTGCCTTTCTAAAGAATTACACTATTTGACTTCTCCCTTGAATCTACCATATTTCAGCAAAGTCAAAGTTCAACAAAATAAGCACCAGGAAATGGGTACTTGAAAAGGGTCAAGGGGAGAGGAGTAGGCAAATGAAGAGAAGAAGTGGGAGAGAATACAATCAAGAATTCAGTATATATCATATGAAATTAAGAAAAGTAAGGGAAGGGGAGAGCTGGGAGGGACAAGTGAGAATGTTAAAAGGGGTGACATTGATCAAGATGCATTATATTCATAAGCTGCTTTGTTAAATAGCAACTCCTTTGTACAACTACTTAAAGATAACTGAGAAAACATGAGGTAAACAATATCACTTCTATTTTAGATATATGGTAACAAGGCTCACATTAATCACATGCAGTAGAGGGTTGCATTGTGACATTTTCACACACATATACAATGTACTGTGACCAGATGCATGTCCTATTTCCCTCTCCCCCTTTCCTTTTCCATATCCCTAATAGTCTTCTTTTACTTTCATTTTACAGTTTTGGAGCTTTCTTTTTACTCCACCTGTATTGACTATACATAGCATTCAGCCACAGACGTCCAAGGCTCTATTTCCCATTTCTACTATTCATACAAGTAGCATTACATCCTGATCATTCTTTGCCAGTATCCTGTGTAATTTCTGAGCAGGAAAGTCCTTTTTACAATGATCATATTCTACTGTAGGCCTCCAAGCTTCCTAAGATCTTTCTCAACTGCTACATAATGAGTTCAATAAATGTTAACTGCTATCATCTATTCCCCCCACTTCTATTAATCAAAGGCAGGAAGAAAAAGCACACACACCGTCCAGAGAATATAGGCACCATGTAGTTGCTTGCTAAGTTTTCTTTCTCCTCTCCAGACAGAAGGCTGTGCTTGGCTCTCTTTATTTTAGGGCTCAACTTGGATGAGTAATCTTCCAACAGCAGACTGGTATCTGTAAGTCTGAAAAAAAGACCTGTAACATTACACGACAACCAAAAGTGCATTTAAAATATTAGCTAAAGAAAGATTTAATTTGGGAAAGTGTTTCTAAAGTCTTAGATCCCTAATGTTATTATTACTCCTTATTTTAGAACTAAAGTAGGGTTAGAAAGATCTCAACTGTCTTGGTTTTTTTTCCCATTTATCTGACTTTGAGAGAGTAAGGGGGACACAGAAATGGAAGGACAAAGGATGAACAAATGCAGCAGTAGTACTCACTAGACAGTATGTTGAACTATACAACTTATGAGTTGGGAAGACAGGAAAACTGGGAGAGAGCAAAGGAAGGGGGTAAAATTGTTCAAAAAGAAATATACTCACTGCCTGATTTATGTAAGTATAACTCCTCTGTACATCATCTTTATAAAAAAATTAAAAAGAAACCTCTCAAATACATAAATGCCTTCTATATAGACACAAAAAAAACAATAATTTCATACCTATAGCAATTTAATGTTTTTCCTCCTCAAAGTTTCAAGGGAAAAGTATGATGCTTTCATATTTCCAAATACACTTTGTAGCTAAGTTAGTATTTGAAATGTAGGCAAACTATTACAATTATTTTCATAACATTTTTATGTAGATCTTCTTCCTCCTCCTCCTCTCTCCCTTCTCCTCATCTTCCTCCTTCTCCTTTTTGGTGTCAGTGCTGCTGGGGCTTGAACTTAGTTCCTGAGCACTGTCTCTGAGCTTTTTTTCCCTCAAGGATAGTGCTTTACCACTTGAGCCACAAATCCATTTCTGGCTTTTTTTGGTGGTTAATTGGAGATAAGATAGGTACTTTCCTTCTTGGACTGGCTTTGAATTGTGATCTTCACATCTCAGCCTCCTAAGTAGCTAGGCCTACAGGTGTGAGCCACTAGCACCCAGCTTGCATCCAAATCCTTTTGAAGAATTTTTGAAATGGATACTTTTATGCACAGAGATCCCAGGAGATTCTGATGCATGCCCAGTTTCCCACTTTAGTATTGACTATAAGCAGACTCCAGCATTTGCAGGAACAGCATTAAACTATGATATGAATACATGGTGGTGAGTGATTCAGAATTACAGAGATGTAATGAAGAACCCTTCAGTCTGTTATGTTTATGCACGTGGATGCACATGTACACTGGGAGGTAGTATGTGTTCTAACAAACATGTTACTAGGGAATAGAAAAATAAGAGCAGAAATTGGAAAGATTGACAAAATAAAAAACACAGTGTTGATTACATAGCTCTTAGGTTAAATAAAATGTATTTTATGCAAACATAAATTTGACATAAGCTAGGTAGTACATGGGCTATCTGGAGTCAATGTATGTACTTGGGGGCTTAATATACATAGTAATGAAGAATGCTAATAGGAACCTGTTTGGGAACTTCCTGACTGGAGGGAAGGTGAAATGTGTGAGCACTATGACATGAGAAAAGTCAAGCTGCAGTTGAAATAAACCATTCAAATTACAATTATTACTTATTCCTTGAAAAATATTTGGAAAAGCAGACATTGCCTATACAAAAAGCAGAATACAAGGGGTAGGAAGCAGAGAATGTGATCAACTGAGTGAAATTGATTGGAATACAATGTAAACATATGAACCTCTTCATATAACTAATACAAGGAGGAATAGAGAACATGCAAATCAAAACCCCATTCTCACTCCAGTCAGAATGACCATTATCAAGAAAAGAGATGACAACAATAGCAATGCTGGCAAGGATTCTGGTGAAAGAAGCTTTATACATTGTAGTGGGAATGGAAATTAGTGTAGCCACTATGAAAATCAGTATGGAGTTAATGAAGAAACTAAGAATAGGACTACCATACGATTCAGCCATACCACTCTTGGTATGTATCAAGGAATAGCAGTCAATATACATCAGAGATGCCTGCACACTTATGTCTTTGGCAGCATTATTCATAAGTATGGAATACTTTAGCCAAGTATGAAATCAGTCTAGATGCTTGATTGAATAAAGAAAATGTGATGCCTTCATAAAATGGAGTAGCAGTAAAGAACCAAATTGTACTGTTTGTAGGGAAACGGATGGAAGGTGAATCGTCACATTAAGCAAGATAAGCCAAGCTCAGAAAGATAAAAAATCAAATTTTCCCTCATATGCAGAATCTAGACCTAAAAAATGACAGGATCATAAAGGGGGAACAGTTTGGAGTTTACATACATGTGATCCCAGCATTTGGCAGGGGGTGGGGCGTGGGGAGTGTGGCAGTGCTGGGATGAAGCAGGATGACCATTAGTTTGTTCCAGTCTGGGGTACATATTAAATTCAAGGCCAGTCTGCATTCTATGAAATCAAGGTCAGCCTGGGCTAACAGTGAGTTCATAGCCAGCCTGGGATACATAGCCATCGTCTATATTTTGAAACCCTATCTCAAAAACAGATAAGTAAACCAAGAGCTTGGAAATTTTATTTCCTAAATAATACTATATGATATGTACCATATCTTTTCAAGCTATACCTTTTTTCAAGAAATCTTTTCAAGATAAAATGGAATGTAAGTTAACGATAGTGCCATACATCTTTAGCATAAAATTCAACATCAAAATTAAAAGTCAGCTGCTCTAATTTACCTTTGAGAATGGGAGGGGAGGGGAAAGAAAAGAGTGACAAGGTAAGTATGTTACAAGTATCTTATAAATGAAAATAGCATAATGAGACCCACTAAAACTACAAAAAAGGGGGAGGGTTAAAAGTAATCTAGATGGGGTGAATTTGATCAAAGTACATGTTAGAAATAACTGGGGGTATTGGGGTGACATGTGGGAATAAGGACACCAACTCAAGAGGAACTCAGTAAGGCAAAGTTTACTTCCGCAGAAGGGTGGGCCATCAGCCAAAAATCTAGCAAGCTAGCACCCTGAGCAGGCAGGCTGCTCCTTTTTTATCCCTAGCCCAGCAGGCCCTGCCCCCTGCTCCCATTGGTTGAGCTCAGGTTCACAATGTGCAAAAGAATGTGGCTTAATTAACAGGATGCAACTAAACTTCAAGGAGCTTTTAATCAGTAGTCTTAAAGTGCTCAGGAAAAGGATGCAGGTAACTAAAATGTAATTCACAAGGGCTAAGTCACCTGGCTAAAGCAGGACCCTTCAGAAAAACAATTCTTTCAAGATTAACAGAAAGGAAGCAAACTACTTTGATAGAAAAGATGTTTTCCTCACAGTATATCACGTGTGTCTATAAATGTTACAATGCCCCCCATTTATAAAATTCATGCCAATAAAATTTTCTAAAGTAAATAAAAGCAAAACACAAGCCAGAAATAAACATAATTCTAAAAGGATAGATAATAATGCAAGAAGACAGGTGGTACAACACAGAACTGTTAAGGGTTTGAAGGATTTCTATAGGACACAGGGGTTCCAGGCCTGTAGGTACAGGGTGGACTATACTGTCTTTTATCCTCTGCCGTGGTCACATGGAATGGCAAGCTACTTCTCCTTCTATACCAGTCCGGGGGGAGCATGAAGCTCATTTTCTATCATCAGCATTAACCGAAAGGTTAGGACCTTGAAGGTAAGCTTGTGGATTGGTTACCAATTGGAAGCCAGAGTGAAATGTGTTCCTGGCTGGCTGTTCTGGACAGCAGCAAAATGTCTATATACCAAGCAGGTCACAAAGTACAGGCTGTGCTTATACAAGTCTAAGTTTAAGGTGCTATTTTCCTTCACCCCTTTATTCCATTACCACGCAAAACAAAACTATTCATGACTGAAAGTATTTCATTGCTTTCCTATTTGGAGAGCAGCTAAATTTCCCCCTGTCTATTTTTTTGTTTTGTTTTTGCCATATACTTTCTATTTAATCTGTGTCTACAGTCATATGCTCCTAAACTAAATTTTCAAACTAATTGTTTAAACTGATTTCTGTGACATCAAAATAGTTAGGATTTGTCATTCTTTATGCTGCAATGCTCCTTTTTTCCTTTAACATAAATCAAAATGGTACATTTATTAAACCAAACCTGTTCAGAAGGTTATGATTCCATTTTCAAGCTAAATCAGAGCAGCTGACTTTTAATAGTTAAATTTTATGTTAAAGATTTATGGCACCACCATTAGCTTCCATTCCATATTTTATCTTGAAAAAGATTTCATAAAATGTATTGTGATGGTATGTATTATGCAATATTATTATAGAATACAAGACATTCATCTTTGCTATTATTTCTAAAATTTCTTTAAACTTCATGTGTGTGTGTTTGTGTATATGTGTATGTCTGTGTGTATGTTAGGATTACAAGTGTGCATCACCATGCACAAGTAAAGCATTATTTTTATTTTTTAAATTTTTTATTATTTTGTGAAATTAGGGATTAACCCAGGCCTCAGGCTTGCTAAACAGGCAGTTTACCACCTGAACCATGCTTCCAGTCCCTGTTTACTTGGTTATTTTCAAGGAAGGTTCTCACCTTATTCCTAGACCAGCCTTAGCTTTGATCCCCCTAACTAGGGTGACAATCTCCAGCCACTTCATCTTGCCATTGCTTAAGATGGAATCTTGTGAACTTCTTTTTGCCTGGGCTGACCTAAAACTGCAATCCCCCTACCTCTACCTCCTAAGTAACTAGGCTGGGAAACGATGCCCAGTAACCTTTTGATTTCTAATAAAAGTGTAGATGTCAAAACACCATGTGAATATATGATTTAGTAATTCTGAATTATTTATTGAAGCCAGAAGACAAAACTAAAGTACAGAAACACAAAGCTTTAAAGAGCTGAAAAATCATCAGTAGTCTGTTTTGTCATGCTTTGTGAACACTGAAGTCAAGCATTTTACACTGTCAAATTTTAAAGTTGATATATTTTAAGTGATGATACATAGATTTAAAATTTCTTTGAACCTAAAAAACTAAGGAAGAATTTATTGACCTCTGGAGTTTTAGTTGCATCTAAATTTGAAACAAATTTTATTTTGTAGTATATAGTAATATATTTAGTGTATGTTTATATACTAAATTTGGTATATATGCATCTATGAAGATCTCTTACCTATTAAAACAGCATTTAAGCCAAGCACTGGTGGCTCATACCTGTAATCATAGCTACTCGGAAGGCTGAGATCACAGGATCACGGTTCAAAACCAACCCTGGCAGAATAATCTGTGAGACATTTGTCTCTAATTAACCACCAGAAATCTGAAAGTGGTGCTGTAGCTCAGTGTTAGAACACTAGCCTTGAGTAAAAGAGTTCAGGAACAATGCCCAGGCCCCAAATTCAAGCCTCAAGATTGGAAAACAAAAAATTAATATTTAATATTCTTTTTAAATCTTGAAACTTTCTGAATTTGAAGTGATAAAAGCAATGAAATTAAGTCATAAGTAAGGATTGATTGGTGTGTGTGCCTATGAATCTACCTACCATTATGGCTAGCAATACCAGAGAGAAAGGACATAGCCAAGGTTCAGAAAGCACTCTTCGGGGAAAGTGGGGGGAAGGAGAAGGATTGGGATTGGGGGGGAGGGGGGAGGCTGGGAAGGGATGTGAAGGGTAAACAAAGGAGGAGGCTGCAATGCTTGGTAAGAAATGTATGCATTATCCTGCCCATGTAATTGTAACTCCTCTGTACAGTATGTTCACAAATAAAATTAAATTAAATTAAAAAAAAAGAAAGCACTCTTCGGAAATATTCCAGGAAGTGAGACACATATTTTCATCTTATTGAAACACCGAGAAGAAAAAAGCCCAACCTTCTGTGTATATAATATTATAATAGTGTTTGATAGGAAAATCAAGCATAAAACCATTTAGAGAATCCCAGAGCAAACAAAGAATTCAAGGATATTTATTACAACAGACCACTCATTTTACAGATATAGAAACCAAAGCCAAGAAAGTTTTTATAATTGGCTCATGTTCACATTCCAAATTGGTAGCAGAACTGGGATTAGCACCCATCTCTTCTTGATTTTTCAGGTTAGTGTTCTTTCCACTGTACCATTGGTCTCTAACTTTTGCAATTAAGGATTCTAGTAAAAAATTGATTATCACACCTACATATGTTTATTTATAAGATATGTGCATATATCATTATATGGTCTCACTTGATAAAAAGCATCCCATTGTTAGGCAAATTTTAAAGTTCAAATTCATTTAAAAAAAAAAAAGTGAAGTGCTAGTATTTCTTCCTGCATCTCATAGCTTCTTTGTGGACTTCCCACTTTGGAGGCAATTACACCATGTCACATTGCCCATAATGACTCTGATATTGATTGTCACTCCTTAATTTTAAATTTAGGTTAGAAAATCTTCACAGTCCACATAAAAATAAAACATTAAAAGGCATTAAACTTAATATAAGTTAAAATCTAATCTCTTACACTTACATTTATTTTGGGAAATAGCCATAGGTTCTCCAATGAATAAGTATATTCATACATACATAAACTATGGGTCTACATTAATGATTATACTACTTATGAAAATATTATGGTAGCCTACCAACATATGTCAGAAAAATAGTGCGATGTAGGCAATGTCTTTGCTACATCTGCTCCCAAATTCTGTCACTCAATCTTACATGTTCACAGTTTTACTGCATTGTTGTTTTCCCTGTTTGGCTTTCCCACTACCTGTGACTACTGAAGCAGAAAGGTGGCTCCTCAGCACTATGTCCAGTGCTTGATACTGTTCGATAAAAGCTTATTGAATAAAGTGGAATCAAGGTTCGTCCTCCTGTAAGCTCAGCGAGTCTCAACCTTGTTTTCATACCAGAATCAGTTGAAGGCGTATGTAAAATAGACAAGATTCCCAGTATGATGGAATTAGTAGGTTACCCATTCTTCTGTCCAAAAAGCAACGATAAAATGTGAAACACTGTGAAAACAACAATTAGGAGCCACATGTGGTGGCACATGCCTGCATTTCCAGCAATTGGGAGTAGAGGTAAGAAGATCTCAAATATAAGGCCAGCCGTAGCTACCTAGAGTATTTAAAGCCACGTTGACCAGCCTAGTGAAGCAAAACCAAAAATAAACATTAAAAGGAACCCCAAACAAAAGAAGAACCTCAAACAAAGGTCAAAAAATCACTTGAAAGCATACACTACACCAATAAGTGTTATTAATTTTTTAAAGATGGAACTCATGTATTAGCAGGTAGGGTTTTATGAAATCCTTGCATAAGCTCCTCCATCCATCAACCTCAGTTCGTAAGGCAGCTCTACCAAGTTGAAGGCTGGTGGGCCTGGAGGTGAGGGGTGGGCCGTGTGAGCTGGGAAGGTGATGAAAACTAGTGTTCACAGCCAGGTGTGTTGTCTTGATTCCTATTCTGCAGCATTGTAGCAGTGACAATCCAAGTGCCACACAAACAAGGGAAGAGCAAACACTCAGCTAGCCTGAGGTTGCAATCATAGTTAGGGCAAGCAACTGACTAGCATAATTCTATTAGGAAGATAAGGGGAAAAAAGACAGCATGAGGAAACTTCACAAGTTCTCCACAAACCCCCCACCCCCGCCCCGCAGAAAAAAAACAGTGGGAAGGTCTGAGTTTTGCACAAATCATTGATTAGCTGTAAGTCTATGCTCAGATGCAGAGGAGATGTAAGTGAGTTAAGCAATTACAAATTACCAAAATTTTAATTGTTCTGTTCAGCACACACACAAAGATCTACTACCAAAGCATGGTAGTTTTATTTCCTTAAATGTCTGGGTACAATGTCTGACTCTTCATTGATGGACTAGTGTGACCACTAGCAATTCAGGCTTAACAATGAAAACAATATTTTTTAAAACATGGTGGTTCACACCTACAACCCTAGCTACTCAGGAGGATGAGATATGAATATTTTAGTTCAAAATAAATCAGAGAAGACAAATTCGTGAAAATTCAGCTCAAAAAGGAAAATTAATGTGGAAGTTAAATATTAGAATTTCTTAACTTAGTAAATATTCATGTAAGAAGCCTAGATAATAAGTGAGTTATTCCTTGGTATATTATGTAAGTTCTAAATAAATTTAAGGACTCAAGAAAAAATCAGTATCTTCAGTGAAATTTTATTATAGAATTCAACAGCAGATTTTTAGGTAAAGGAAGAAAAATCAATTAAACTTGAAGACAAATTCAAAAATAAAGAAAAGAAATTTAGGAAAGAAAAGAAAAGTTAAAAGAGCCCAAGAGACCTATTAGACAATGTTAAACATACCAATTATATGAATCACGACAGAAAAAGAGGTGAGAGAGAAAAAGCAGGAAAATGTAAGAGACAATAGTCTAAAATTCCACAAATTTGGTTACAAATTGTAATTTATGATTCCAAGATGTTAAAAAAAAAAACCCATGTAGGGAACTTCTAAAGTAATACACACACACACACACACACACACACACACACACACACACACACACACACACACACACACACACACACACACACACACACACACACTGTTGAAAGTCAAAGCCAGAGAGAAACTTTGAGAGTAAGAGCAAAATGATGCCCCAAATGAAAGGAGCAACAATAATTGAAATGGCTGCATTCTCATCAGAAAATATCCTAGAAAGCACTGGCATGATGTATTTTAATGCTGGTGGGGGAAAAAGCCAATTAAGAATTCTAGCCAGGCCGGGTGCCGGTGGCTCACGCCTGTAATACTAGCTACGCAAGAGGCTGAGATCTGAGGATCATAGTTCAAAGCCAGCCCGAGCAAGAAAGTCCGTGAAACTCTTATCTCCAATAAACCACCAGAAAACCATAAGTGGCGCTGTAGCTCAAGTGGTAGAGTGCTTGCCTTGAGCTGAAGAGCTGAGGGACAGCGCTCAGGTCCAGAGTTCAAGCCCCACAAGACAAAAACAAACAAACGAAAGAATTCTAGCCAGGCACTGGTGGCTCACCAGTAACCCTAGCTACTCAGAAGATTGAGATCTGGAGGATCATGATTGGAGAACAGCCAGGCAGGAAAATTCACTAGACTCTATCTCCCAAATAACTGGCAAAAAACAAGGCTGGATCTCAGGCTCAAGGGGTAGAATGGCAGTTGAGCAAGCGTGAGGTACTGAATTAAAATCCCAGGACAAAAGAAGAATGAGGAGGAGGGAAAGAAATTCTGTACCCAGTGAAACCATCTATAGAAGATAAGAGGGCAGCTGGGCACCGGTGGCTCACACTTGTAATCCTAGCTACTCAGGAAGCTGAGATCTGAGGATTGTGGTTCAAAGCCAGCCCCAGCAGGAAAGTTCATGAGATTCTTATCTCTAGTTAGCCACCAGAAAGCCGGAAGTGGCACTGTGGCTCAAGTGGTAGAGTGCTAGCCTTGAGCTGAGGGGCTTAGGGACAGTGCCCAGGCCCAGAGTTCAGGCAAAAAAAAAAAAAGACAAAAAGGCAATATTCCCGCATGAAGACACAATTCAGTGCTAACAGATTGCCTTAAAGGAAATGCTAAAGAAAATCCTCTATTCTTAAAGAATATTGCACCAAAGAGCAATCTAATTCCACATCCCCAAAGAAGTAAACGGGTAAATATAAAGATGTGTATACATATATACACCCATAATCTTATCTTGAAATTTAAGAAGATCAAAGATTGTATAAACTTGTCCTGCTGCACTTACTGCATTGATAGGTTTATAATAGGACATAGATAGAATGGAAGAAGACAAAGAAGGCAAATGAGCAGAGCAAATCGAATTTGGATCCACTAGCTAGAATCCACCAGAGAATTTCTGTCTAGGCTTCTCAAGGAATCCTTGGTGGAAGAACTGGAGATTGGAAGATGGCAGGACATCTCAGGATGACAGAAAGGTAGGTACAAAAGCTTAAAAGTGAAAACTGTTTTCATGGTTGACTTTTCTCTATATTGCTATTTGATTGTTGAGTGACCAAACAAAAACATAAAACAAACAAAACCCCCAATGGAACCCATTTTTATTATTCTAATGCATTTCCTCTAAAGCTATATCTTTGTATCTATTTATAAGGGAATTCTGCTGTATATATGTAAAGTGCTCAGCTGTTCATGGGAAGACAAGAGGGCCATGCTTTTCACAAACTGTGGCTTAACTTCTTGCTGTCTTTGCTTCAGTGGACCCTGTTCCACAGGGCTCCTGGTACCTGAAATTCAATCTTTCATCTTCAGGATACCCATCATTTGGTTGTTGGTATTCTCTCTTTTACCCCATTTACTTTCCTATTGTCCACGTTTCCCCATTACAATTGTAAAGACAAAACTTTCTTTGGACTGTTGTAACAAAATTGTTTGGGATCTACTTTCAATTTAGAGGGGCTCCTGTTTGTGTATGTGTTTCTTCTGACCTTTGGATTCTCCTGCACCAGCCTCCACACATAGGAGAAAACATATGGACAAGTGAGAGGTGGCAGAGCCCTTTGCTAATACACTGTGCAGGAAACATTTCTTGTAAGATACAAACATGAATTTAATCATTAACGTTACCCCTGAAAAATTTCCCAACATCTAATGTCATAATATATAACCATCCATCAGCTTGAAATTTTATAATATTTTTTTCATTATTAATCTTTTTCTTCCTTTTCCTTCCCTTCCTTTCCTCACCCCCCAATCCTTATGCTCTTTTCTTCTCTACTCCTTTTCACATTCTTGGTAACAGAAATGTCCCACTTTAAGTTGTTTAAAGAATTATTTAAATAGCCAGGTGCTATTATTTAAATATTCTTATATTATATTATTAAATAGCCAGCTACTTTGTATGTTCCTCCCCATGGTATAACCCCTGTTTTCACTGTATTTGATGTCGGTCTAATTTGGGGAGGGAAGGGAAAAAACAAAATGTTTAAATAGGGATACAGGTTGACCCACTGTAACAAAGAGATGTACAAGACACTGTTGAACAACAAACTTTACAATTTAGGTTGGGGGAGGGATAGTTGTCCAAGTGGGAGGGAAGGTATGGAAGGAGAAAAACAAAGGAGGAGGCAACAATGCTTAATAAGAAATGTACTCATTACCTTGCTCATGTAATTGTAATCCCTCTGTACAGTATTTTCACATAAAAAACTTACTAAAAACACTACAAAAATGTAAAAAAAAAAAGCCAGCTAGTTATTTACTCAGGAGGCTGAGATCTGAGGATCATGGTTCAAAAACAATCATTTAAATATAACCACATTTCCTCCTTCTGTTTGTTGTTTCGTCCTTCTTCCTTCATGATTTCAACTTTTACTGACAGGTAATATTTTACTCTTCAGTAACTTTCTGTATCTAATGTATAGCCATAGTCATAGAGAAAATGCCAGGAGCCCTGAATCATATCCCTGAACAACAACAACAACAAAAAAAATAACAGAACAGAACAAATATATATTTAGAAGGATGGATAGAGGCCAAGTATTCATGGTTCACATCTCTAATCCTAGTTACTCAGGAAGCTGAGACCAGAAACATTGTGGTTTGAGACAAAATTTGAGTCTACCAACCCCACCAATAGCTACAGACATGTCTGTTATTCCAGCTACTCAGGTGGGTGAGATCAGGAAAATTGTGGTTCTAGACCAGTCCAAGCAAAACAGATTGTGAGATTCCATTTCACCAGAAAAAGCAGGTGTGATGACACACATCTATTATTCCAACTCCAGTGGGAAATATAAAATAAGAGGATCATGATCTAGACCAGCCTGGGCAAAAAGCAACATCCTATCTCAAAATTAACCAAAGTGTATTGGACTGAAGGTGTGGCTCAAGCAGTGTAGTACCTGCTAACAAGTGCAAAGCCTTGAGCTCAAACTTCAGTACTGCTAGAAAAAAGAGGAAAGAAAGAGGAGAAGGATAAAACATTGAGAGATTTACATTTTTATCTTATATAAGTAAGACTTAAATCTTATTATATACATCCTTCAGTTTTTGTCTACTTTTTTACTATTTCAAAAGTTAATTTAAGCAGATTGCAATATGATCCATTTTCAGCAGGACTGAGTTTAGCCCATATTTACTAAACATTGTGTTATTCAAAGAATTTGACAATAGTACCAGGAATGCCTTATAGAGTCTAAGGCTGTACCTTTGTTGTCTTAATTGTCCTGAGTTTGCAAAAGTTAGTCTCATTAACTTACTTACAAAGCATCTTACTCACATCTCACCCTGTATTGGGTCTGGCCACTGTGGCTGACAAGACATTACCTGAGAGTTACCTTCCTCCTCTGAGAAGTGCCTGCTTTCTCATTTCATCAGGAGAGACTACTGTGGAAAAGGTCAGGCCTGTTGCAATAGCTCACTCTGGCTCCCAGAGTTCAGAGGTCTCTACTGGGAAGTTCAGTTACACCTCACTGTCTGGTCAGCAGGAAGGTGCTGACTTTATAGAAGCCAAGACCCTGAGGGACAGAGCTAACATTTCACCTGCAAGCACAGGAAAGTAACCACTGTGCCCTTCCTCCAACTCTAACCAGCTCATTCTATTCTCTATGAAAGGACATGCTTTTCTTCTCCCATGATTCACCTGCTTAAGGAATAGGAATGCCATTCTGGAGGTAGTTTTTTCCCGACAGACAATATTTTCAAAGTAGAGTAAATTCAGTAACGATTTTCTGCTTGTTCCCCCTCCCTCCCCCACCACTTTGGACAGTCAACCACATAGGAAATAGTCTGATGTAATTTGTTGGTACTTAAGTACTCAGAAGACATGGCCCAGAATGTTCTATTGATCATTGTTATCCTCTTTCCTTGTACATAATAATTAAAAGTTTATTTACAGCTGGGCATCGGTGGCTCACACCTGTAATTCTAGCTACTCAGGAGGCTGAGATCTGAGGATTGTGGTTTGAAGCCAGCCAGGCAGATAAGTCCATGAGATTTTTGTGTGTGTGTGAGAGAATATCGTACAGAGGAGTTACAATTACATGAGCAAGATAACGAGTACATTTCTTTTTTTTCTTTTTTTTTTGTCAGTTGTGGGGCTTGAACTCTGGGATTGGGTGCTGTCCCTCAGCTCTTCAGCTCAAGGCTAGCGCTCTACCACTTGAGCTACAGCGCCACTTCCGGTTTTCCAGTGGTTTATTGGAGATAAGAGTTTCTTGGACTTTCTTGCTGGGGCTGGCTTTGAACCACGACCCTCAGATCTCAGCCTCCTGAATAGCTAGGATTACAGGCGTGAGCCACCAGCGCCCGGCTTTCTTATCAAGCATTGTGCTTCCTCTTTGTTTTCCCTTCCCATCCCTTCCTATACTGCCCCCCTTTCCCTCCCCCCACCCAATCCTCTCCCCCCCCCCCACCAAAGTTGTAAAGTTCGTTTTTCGACATAAGGACTTGTACATCTCATTGTTGCAATGGGTCCACCTGTATCCCTAGTTAATTTGTTTTATCCCTTCCACACCACAAGTTATACCAACATCAAATACAGTGAAAGCAAGGGTTATACCGTGGGGGAGGGACGTACAAAGCAACAAAGAAATCATCTTATAAATATGTTAGAAACAATTGCATGAAAGGAAAAAAAACATTTGAATACTTATCTTGGGGTTCATTCCCCTAACATCAACTTATCTGACTTTTTCTGCTTGACTCAGACATATACTAGTTATTGCAAATAAGGGAAACCATGGGATCTATGTTTCTTTGGGCCTGGCTTACTTCACTTAAAATAATTTTTTCCAAGTCTTTCCATTTCCTAACAAATGGGGCAATGTCATTCTTTCTAATGGAGGCATAGAATTCCATTGTGTATATATACCACATTTTCTTGATCCATTCATCTACTGAAGGGCATCTGGATTGGTTCCATATCTTAGCTATGGTAAATAATACTGCAACAAACATAGTTGTGCTGGTAGCTTTAGTATGGTCTTGTTTGTGATCATTTGGGTAAATGCCCAAAAGTGGGATTGCTGGGTCATAGGGGAGCTCTATGTGGAATCTTTTGAGGAACCTTACTACATTGTTGGTGGGAGTGTAAACTTGTTCAACCACTTTGGAAAGCAGTATGGAGATTCCATGAGATTTTTTTTATCTCCAATAAATTGCCCCCAAAATAGTTGGAAGTGGATCTCTAGCTCAAGTGGTAGAGCACTAGCTTTTAGCAAAATAAGTTCAGGAACAGTAACCTAGGCTCTAGTGCCCTAAGATCAGCACTCTGTGTGTGTGTGTGTGTGTGTGTGTGTGTGTGTGTGTGTGTGTGTGTGTGTGTGTGTGTGTGTGTGTGTATATATATATATACACATATACATAGTGTATGTATATATGTACACATACACATAGATATACTCATGTGCACACACACATGCACACACACAAAGCTGTAAGAATAATTCTAGAGAAAAAAAGGCAAGAGTACCTCTTTAGTCCATTTTTCTATTGCTGAAACAATAACAACACACTGTAGATTACAAAGTCTGTTACAAAGAACAGAGGTTTATTTGGTTCATGGTTCTGGAGGAGGAAAGTTCAAATTGGGGCAGCCTGTCTGTCCAGTGCCTTGTTTGTGTTACATGGAAAAAGTGGAAGGGGAAATGGCACATGTAGAAAAAAATGTTAGGGGTTGACTTGCTTTTTAATAAAATAACAAATCCAGTCCTACAAGAGCATATTAATCTGCTTATGAGGCAGCGCCCTTGCCTGTCAAACTCTTCTTAAAGGTCCACCACCTCTCAACACTATTACATTGAAGACCAAATTTCAGATTTGGAAGGAATAATCCATATTTAAACCACAGAAATTTAAAAAACCCTAATAAATCAAAAGCTTTCTAGGCAAATTTTATTTCTCTTAACAATCTATTAGCTCAACAGTTTCAGATTCAGAGATTCTATTCTACAGATGGACTTGATTTGCCAAGTAACATGCTTTCCTTACTACCAAAAGTAATATCAATGAAACACGGTAGTTTATTTATAAGATGTTAAATCCTCGAGAAAAGACCATCATTATATGACATACAAGGTGTCAGAAGAGTCATTCAAAACCTTCCATGGCTCAGTTGCTGAGAAATTCTATCAGTAATCAGGTAAAAATAAGAATTCAACACAAACAACAAATCAAAACATCTAGCCACTGGTCACCACACGCACTTTCTAGGGTATCTAGCTGTAGGTAGGCCACAGTATTTGCCTCCTAACTAGGTGACTTGCTTCTGCTCTTGCCTTGATAGTCTGTTCTTTAGACATCTGCCAAAGCAATACTATAATTTAAAAACAATTGAATTTATCATGCCACCCCCTTGCTCTAAGTTCTGCCATGACTTCTACTTTTAGCTCAGAATAAAATTTCCTTACAATGGTGCTAGTGGCTTATGTCTGTATTCCTAGCTAATCAGGAAGCTGAGATCTGAGAATCACAGTTAGTGGGTGTGTGCGCGCACGCGTGTGCATCCGTGCATGGATGTGTGTGTGTGTGTGTGTGTTTTGCCAGCCCTGTCAAGGCAGTCCATGAGACTCTTATCTCCAATTAATCATCAAAAAGCCTGGTAGAGCTGTGGCTCAAGTGGAAGAGTGCTATCTTAGGGACAGCACTCATACCCTGAGTTCAAATGTGCGCGCGCGTGCGCGCGCACACACACACACACACACACACACACACACACACACACAAACACACATTTCTTACAATGGCCCAGAAGGCCCTGCATAGGAGCCTGTCATATACATGATTTCTGAAGCCTCCATCATTCTTTCACACTGGTCCATGTCATTCCTGATTGTAATCTCTTGTCATTGCTGTTCCTGATGTCTGGTATACCTTTCCCTAGGTAACTTCATGGCTCAGTTACTTCATTTCTTGGCTCAGATATTATCTTTTCAATAAGGCCTGCCTTGCCTGTTTAAAATCCCAACCTAAATCCTACTCCACAGACATAATCTTTCTTACATTTTACTGTAATATGTAATTCACTACAATATGTCCAGTAATTTATGCCAAGCACCTAAAAAAGAGCTTAACACCGGGGAGGCATTCAATGCGTACTTATTGAATGGATGAACAATAATATTTCAATCTCAATAAGAATTCTCTGTGAGCCAGCCACAATGCTAAACAGCTTACACCATTATCTCTTTTAGGACTCAACATCAGTGACAGTCATTTTATTCACTTCACAAGTTAAGAAACTAAGCCACACACTTAATTGCAAGTAAGCATAGGCCTATTTGCATCCATCATACATGCAGATATATCGAAATGGTTATGTTGAAAATTAAAATTAATCTGATGACACTAACTGAGGTTGGGCAGTAGATTTCTTCTTCTTTTTCTTTTTCTTTCTTTCTTTCTTTTTTTTTTTTTGGTCGGTCATGGGGCTTAAACTCTGGGCCTGGGCGCTCTCCCTGTACTCTTCGGCTCAAAGCTATCTCTCTACCACTTGAGCCACAGTTCTACTTCAAGCTTTTTCTGTTTATGTGGCGCTGAGGAATAGAACCCAGGGCCTCATGCATGTGAGGCAAGCACTCTACCATTGAGCCACCTTCCCAGCCTAGTAGATTTCTTTAGCACATATCAGTGTGAGAGCTAGAACAAAGCTTTCAAGTCTACTTCAGACACTTCTATGTTTAAAGGTCCCTATTTTTACCATTGCTATCCTCTGATTGGATTAGAACTAGTTTGAATGTTAGTACTGTCTTCATAAACAATAGTAATTTCAAAAGAGGTTATTATCTGGGTGACTCCCAATGGGTGATGTAGATGAAAGGCACAATTTAAAGTTAGGGTATTCTGGAAAAAAAATCACTCAAGCTTCAAGTTCTCATTCTCAAACAAATATCACTCAGAAGTCTCTTGTAAATAGCCTTTCTAAATGGCAAGTTAGACTCTGTCAAGGCCCAAGTTTAGTATTCATGAAAACCCTTTAGATTTCTTTTCATCTATTCTTCCCTAATCTAAATCTTGGTTATTTTGGTCCTCAATGGCATTACCTCAAGAAGGGTAATAGAGAAAAGGAACTATGATGCAAAACTACATATTGGTCCTCAGGTCTCATGTTAGACTATTATATGTAGATTTTCTTGAACTGTATTTTTAATCTTTGTTTGTAAGAGTTCTCTCCCTAAGAATATAATGAAAGCTACCGTCCCTCTTTCCAGAAAATTCTCACTTGTGCATAATTTTACATATATTTTGAGATTATGTAAGAGTCTACTGAAATCCATTCATGGACAGGGCTTAAGAACAACTAGAATCAAAACCAGGAAATCAATAAGAAAAATCAATAAAACAAAAAATAAAATAAAATAAAGAACAACTAGAGGTTTCATAATACTTGATTTCAAATTGTACTACAGAAATATAATAACAAAAACAGCATGGTAGCTATACACCAGTGGTTCACGTCTGTAATCCTAGCAACTCAGGAGGCTGCCATCTGAGGATAGTGGTTCAAAACTAGCTTGGGCAGAAACCTCTATGAGACTCATCTCCAACTAACCTCCAAAAAGCCAGAACTGGAGGTGTGCCTCAAGTGATAGAGAACCAACCTTGAATGAAAAAACTAAGGGACAGTGCCCAGGCACTGAGTTCAAGCCCTAGTACTGATGTATGCGTGCACCCTCCCATCTATACACACAAACCAGCATGGTACTGGCACAAAACCAGATATATAGACCAACTAGATAGAATAGAAGACCTAGACACAAACCCTTTTAACTACAGTCATCTGATACTTTGCAAAAAAAAAAAGTTTGGAAAAAAGACAACTCTTCAACAAATGTTGCTGGAATGTAAAATGAAACTTGATCACTATCTCTCACCTTGTATAAGAAATCAGTTCAAAATAAGTCAAAGATGTTACAAATATAAGGGTGAAATTTGAAAGTACTACAGGGCAACATAGGGAAAATACTTGAAAGACACAGGAACATAGGCAACAATTTTCTATATAGGACTAAAATAGCTCAGTAATAAAGAATGAGAACTAACAAATGGGGCAGGTGCTGGTGGCTCATGCCTATAATCCTAGCTACTCAGGAGGCTGAGATCTGTGAGACACGTTTTTCCAAATGCCTTTATGCTTGGTCACATTGAGGGGAAAGTCCATCAGACTTCTCCAATTAATCTCCAATTAATCACCAGAAAACTGGAAGTGGTGCTGTGGCTCAAGTGGTAGAGTGCTCGCCTTGAGCTGAAGAGCTCAGTGTCCAGGCCCAGAGTTCAAGCCCCACAACTGACAAAAAAAATGAAAATAAAAATAAAAATAAATAAATAATAATAAATGCTGGTGAGGATACAGGGGAAAAGTAACCCTTTATGTTGTTGTTGAAAATGTAAATTAATAAATTAGTGAAAGCACTATAGAAATCAGTATGGTGGTTCCTCAAAAAACTGAAAATAGAGTTACCATATGATCCTGCTTTACTACTCTCTATACAGGCATATATCTGAAGAAATGCAAGTCAGCACACACTAGAGATACTTGAACATCATTTTTGTAGTAGCATTTACACACACACACACACACACACACACACACACACATACACACACACACACTGAAGTGTCCATTCAGTCATAAAGAAGAATAAAATTATCTTATTTGCAGGAAAATGGATAGAACTGGAAATCATTGTGTTACATGAAATGACCCAGACTGATAAAGACAAATATCATATACTTTTTCTTGTATGAAGAATCTAAACCTTAATAAAATGACATGAATATAAAAGGAGACTGTTTGGAGGGGGAACCAGTGGGAGGGTGAAAAGAGAAATGGAGGGGGTGGTGAATATAATTAAAATACACTATATAAATAAATAATGAAACCTACTAGCATTGTTCTAAATAGGGAATAAGGAAGAATAATAGAGGTGGTGATTGATCAAAGTACAATGTATGCATATAGGGAAATATCAGAGCAAAACCCCTTTAAATAATTAATATACAACCATAAAAAAAAAAGAGCCCTTGCATAAGAGTAGTGACGTTGAATCATGAGTTTTCTTTAATCTCTGCTAATACTTGTTGTTGATAATACTTATAGAAAACAACCTTATTATTTCTAGAGGTTTGAGGTTTGCTTTAGGATTATTTTTCCCTCAATGTGACCAAGCATAAAGGCATTTGGAAAAACCTTTCCAAAACTTATTTTACAACTGATAGGTCAGAGCAAGTCACCAGTCTGTGCTACAATCATTTACATTGAACCATTTACCTTGTTCCTAAGACTCACTTAGGTCAGCCAATCACTGAGCACTTATAATTCTCCATATTTTCTACTTTTAACACTAGAAATCTCACTGTAAGGCAGAGGCTAAAAATAGATGGAGCCTCCTGCTTGCTGGTGTTTCATATAGGAGTATTTCTAACTGAAAAAGGCTTCCAACAACATTCCTTACAAAACAAAGAGGTATTTCATTTAGTGGGGGAAAAAATCATTTCATTTTGAACAAGCTTAAATATATCCTAAAGAAGAGATGACGATTTCAAAGTGTTCAAAGAATAGTATCTCCAGCTGCTAGTTCTAGGTCTAAAAACAGAAAGACTAAAATAGCTTCAAGATTAGGTTAACCTTCTTTGTGTTTCACGTAGCATGATTCAAAGGAAAAGACACAATATTCTTCTCCTTTCCCCATTTCCAGCTCAACATGTTTCTACCCAGAAACTTGAGTTGTTCAAACACAGAAAATATGGAAATATTTGCCTATACAAATGTATTCATAATGAGAAGGAATAAGATATGATGTCAAACACAGAATAAGCATTATGATTATATTTCATATAGAAAGGTTATTATTGCTAGATGCTGGTGCTCATGTCTGTAAGCCTAGCTACTTAGGAGACTGAGATCTGGAAGACTGTTCAAGAACAGTATGGGCAGAAAAATTTACTAGATTCCATCTCCAGAACAACCAGGCAGCCTAGCAAGCATGTGGTCCTGAATTCAAACCCTAGTAACACACATGCACACACACACACACACACACACACACACACACACACACACACATTACCTATTTATTACCTTGGTTCTTTTAGCTAAAGCCGCTACATCTTACAAGAATTATATAAAGCAAATGTTTTCAGAATAAAATGTACTCTGAAGTCCAATTGTTAGGAGGCATGTGTATGCACCTGTAATCCCAGCACTTTGGAGCCTAAAACAGGAGTGTAGCCTAGACTACATAACAAGATTTATTTTATTTTATTTATTTATTTATTTATTTATTTATTTATTTATTTATTTATTGGTCATGGGGCTTGAACTCTGGGCCTGGGTGCTCTTCCTGAGCTCTTCAGTTCAAAGCAAGTGCTCTACCACTTAAGCCATAGCATCACTTCCAGTTTGCTGGTGGTTAATTGGAGATGAGTCTCATGGACTTTCTTGCTGGGGCTGGCTTTGAACCATGATCCTCAGCTCTCAGCCTCTTTAGTAGCTAGGATTACAGGCATGAGCCACCAGCACCCAGCACAAGATCTTGTCTCAAACCAAACCAAACCAAACTAATCCAAACCAAGCAAAACAGAGGCCATTTACTGTTTGTTATAATATGCCAGATTAAGTATGGATAAATTAAAGATGAATAAAAATAATCATAATTTTAATTTATAAGAGCTAACAAGAGCTGAAGAAATAGAGATCATTTAAAAACACAAATTTAAAAAAATTCTTTAGGTTTTTCTGCATTGGAGTAACGAACTCAGCACTAACAACTGCATAACATAAATACCCATCTTCTATAGACCCAGGACAGTCTAGGAAAACTGATATTTAAAACATAATCCTCCTCCATTAACAGACAGCTGTTTTTCTAAATGAAGCTCTTGAACGTATCTATGGAACATTTTTTGAGAGAACAAAGTGATGCTTGTCACTTACACACAGTGTTAATTCCTTCTAACTTTTCTTTGGAAGGCAATTTGTTGGAAGCAAGTGCTAAAAGAAATAAATTCCCCTCCGCAGCAATATTTCCATATTTGCAGCCAACACACAATCCTTATACATATCCTGTGGCAGAACATGACCTATGAAAGCGAGACTGCAAAATGATCTTGCTCCATCTAAAATGGAATTTCAGAGCGTTGTGCTCATACATTCCAGGTAAACCCCAGCAGACTCTGGCTCTCTTACTGAACCTAGCAGAAGCTCCCAGGAGGTCACTGTCACTGAAAACATGACAGCTGTAGATCAGCTGCTATCCAAACCCAACAGGGATTGAGGAGCTTCTGCCTTCTCCCCGTCTACTCATACCATCCATTCTATTATTGCTCCAATAACTTTCTAGATGCGCAGAGATCAATGACTTTTCCAGTTGCCTATCTTTTTGTTTCTCATTAAACTTTGTTTTAATGGCTCTCAAAATTCTGTGACAGATTTTTGGTCACGTTTCCATTAAAAAGTACTGATTTTTAAAAACTAATAACTTAAAAACTGCCACACAAAAAAAATGGTCCACAAAACATTTTCCTTTCCTTCTGAAGGTTTTACAGTGCATTGTTATCAGTTGCCTATCTTATGTACTTGGATTTTAGAAAAATTATGTTTGTACAAAAAAATCATCATGTGTGCCATATGTATTGGAGAAGAGGAGGAGAGGTGGTTACTGAACATATCGCCTAGGAATCTACATTTTTTTGGGGGGGGGTCCCGTCATGGGGCCTGAACTCTGGGCCTGGGCACTGTCCCTCAGCTCTTCAGCTCAAGGCTAGCGCTCTACCACTTGAGCCATAGCACCTCTTCTGGCTTTTTTCTTTTTTCTTATATGGTGCTGAGGAATCGAACCCAGGGCCTCTGGCATGCAAGGCATGCGCTCTACCACTGAGCCACCTTCCCAGCCCAAGATCAGCAATTCTTTCTGTAGGCTGCAGAGTTTTAATTTTACAAAAACTCAAGTACTTTGCAAGTGGATTGTCGTCCCCATGAAATATTTCATTTCATGAATACTGATGAATAAAAATTGCCTTGGACTAAGAAAGTAAATGTCTATTCAACACTCAGTAGGCTGGACTAACAGTCACAGATAAACTAACTGTGGAGGTCATAGGAACCAACATTTCTCTCAAGGACACTGCTATTAAACAAGATTATAGTAACCTCCTTTGGATAAGTACAGACTCACCAAGAAATTCTCTTCTTTGATAGCAAAGACTAACAGTGAGCTTGCTGTTTGAAACTACATTCATAAGACTGAAACACGTCACTCTTGCCTGGAGGGTCTCTGTTACTTACTGATGCAAAAAAAACCAAACAAACAAAAAAAACAGCCTCAACTCCTTCTCCAAGCAAAGAGTTTCTGAGTATAACATTTCACATTTATCTTAAGTTTATTGTTACCAAGGAAATGAGATCCTGACTTTGTTTTGCACATTAGGCCTGTGTCTAAACTCCATTCTTCTAGAATCTTAAAATAATTCTTGTTGTCTACCATATTGTCTCCTTCATAGCATTAGGCCAATAAATATAATTTTGGCCCAGTATAGATTTGCTCCTAGTATTTTTAAGATGACTAAAATAAAGCCTCGTGTGTGTGTGTGTGTGTGTGTGTGTGTGTGTGTGTGTGTGTGTGTGTGTGTGTGTGTGTGTGTTGGTCCTGGGGCTTAAATTCAGGGTCTATGCCATGCCCCTTAGCTTTTATGCTCCAAACTAGTGTTCTACTACTTGAGCCATAGCACTTCTAGTTTTTTACTGCCTAATTGGAGATAAGTCTCTCACAAACTTTCCTATTTAGCTGGCTTCAAACCATGATACTCAGCTCTCAGACTCCTGAGTAGCTAGAATTGCAGGTGTCTGGCACAGGCACCTGGCAAGGCATTTGTTTGCTTGTTTGTTTGTTTGTTGTTTTTACTTTTTGCCAATTCTCGGGCTTGAACTCCAGTCCTGGGCACTTTCCTTAAGCTTCTTTTGTTCAAGGCTACCACTTGATCCATAGCACCACTTCCAGCTTTTTCTGAGTACTTTGTTGGAGATAAGAGTCTCATAGACTTTCCTACCAGGGCTGGCTTTGAACTGTGATCCTCAGATCTCAGCCTCCTGAGTAGCTAGGATTACAGGCATGAGCCACTGGCACTGGGCTCATATTTTTTAATATAATGTTTCAGCTAAAGAAAAGATCTGCTTGAATAATAGCTCAGAATTTTGATTTTGGCCTTTCAGACACAGAAAAAAAATAAAGTACATCTGCTATAGTTCAGTTGCCTGTGACTATACAGGTTTTTCATCTAAGCAGAAAGAACATAAGAGCCAGGAAAACAGCTGTGAGTGTTAAAGTGATATTTTCTGGCTCTGCTGCTGCTAAAGTAACCTGTGGAAAAACTCCTCTGCTTCTAGAAATATCACAGCTAGCAACTCAAGCAAGACTTGCCAGTGTGACTCTGAAGCTCTCTGTAAATTTCAAAGAGATAATAAAAGGAAACAGGTATAGACACAGGGCTAGAGTCTCCAAAAACTGTCCCCCTTTACCCTGGTTTAAAGGTAGGGCTGCCATATTTAACAAGAAGAAAATAGCTATTTAGGAAAATGGTTCAGAGCATGTGCCTCTTTTCTAAGGTTGGAGGCTGCTCCTGACATACCCGTGAGAGTAGCCATAATCATAGGCTGAAGCTGCCTTCCGACTGACTTCAGAACCAGAGTATTGTGTGGCCCCAAGACTGTAGGCCTGAGAGGCTTGCTGCTGGTAGGAGGAAGCAGACACCTGGCTAGAGGCCTCTGATTCCTGGCGGTGTGCCGCAGAGGAGCGGCTGCTGTAGGCTGTGGAGCCATGGGTGTAGATGGCGGATCGCTTCTTCTCCTGCTGGTAGTGGCTCATGGTAGTGCGTAGGTCCTTGTTGCGGTAGCTGAGATCATAGTGCTGATGAGACTTCTGATAGAAAGGCAAAGACATCATGTGCCCTTGAGGAAAGGAGACCACCTACAAGAAGAGAACAATCCTTCAGTGAACCATTGAGGAGCAAGTCACTTCAAGCAGTGTGTAAGAATTCCTACCCTTCTCTTTTCAATGACTAAATGGAAAAGGAAGTGAAGTTCAGACCAACTGAATAAACTATTCAATAAACTCCCTCCTTCACTGCCCACAGATGCCCCTTCTGTCATGGTGTTTTCTTTATTTCTAGCTTTTACTCTTGATACCTTACTTTTGCCTCCAACCATATGTAATACATGGTTTTTATTTTTTAGCATTCTATTCTGGCTTTATTTGGGACCATAGGTAATGGGGAGAATAATTGAATAATAGTAATAACTAATTATCCAACAAATAATTAGTGAGTGTTATGAACCAGAATTACTCTAACACAAGGCAATAAAAAGGTGAACAAAGATAATTTATGCTCTAATCTTGTATATACATTTATCTAATTTGAGGAGGGGAAGGGGAATAACAAAATGCTGAAACAAGGACACAGGATGACCCATTGCAACAATGATATTCACACGACGCTATGTTGGAAATGAACTTTACAACAGGGCAGGAGGAGTGGGGAAGGTGGGGAAGGGAAGGGATAGTAGGAGAAAAACGAGGGGGTAACAATGCTCAACAAGAAATGTACTCATTACCTTACTCATGTAATTATAACTCCTCTGTACAGCTCTTTACAATAAACAAATATATATACTTGTGGTAAAAAGAAGAAAATTTCTGCTCTAATAGCCTACTACAGAGGTGTATATTCTATTTTAAGAGACAGGCAATAATGCAAGTTAATTAGTAAGGTATATCTGAGTGTACTAACTGCCATGGAAAAAATAAATAAGAAAGAGAGATGGATACAATTTCAAACAGCCTCATTAGGCCTGGCCTCACTCAAAAGCAACATCTGAGCATGGGATATCTGGCGGGGGTGGGGGGGGAATGTTTCAGATAGAAAGAACCCCAGTACATAGCAAAGGTATCAGGGGTTGGAAAATGAGGAAGAGGTAGAGGAGATGATGTTTGAGGTGAGGAGAACTGAATGGATAAAGAACAGAGTGTAAGGTCCTATAGGCCACTGTAAGGACTTGGCTTTTATTCTGAAAGAGCTGAGAAGTCACTGTAAGTCATCAGCTTAGAGAAGAGACTGTTGCAAGACAAGTGAGAAAACCAAAGGTCATATGGGCTGAGTTGTAACCCCTCAAATCCATAAGCTTGACCACAACTCTAACCTTCAGAATGTGACTTTATTTGGAGAAAGGAGCTTGAAAAGGGAAGTTAAAATGAGGTTATTCAAGTGAACGCTAATCCCACATGAAGCATTGCTACATGAAAAAGAAATAGAATGCATATCGGTACATATAATGGAGGACCATGTGAAGACAGAGAGAAGAGGACATCTATAAGCCAAGGAGAGACCTCAGCAAAAACAATCCCTGCTAATACCTTGATCTCAGATATTTAGCCTCCAGAACTGTAAGGAAGTGTATTTCTGTTAGTTAAGCTATCTAGTTGTGAAACAGTTATAGTGCACACAAATACAAAGGCAACTGCCACAACCCAAACCAGTGGTGACCACGAAGTGGAAGAAGTGGCCAGACTTCATGTAGGGTCTCAAGGTGTAACCAGTAGTACTTGAATTAGTTTTGAATTGTAGTGTGAAGGAGAGAGATGACACCAAGGATTTTGTCTGAGCAACTAGAAGTCTAAGGTTACTGCTGTGTGAGAGGGTGAGGATAAGAAAGCATCAGTTTGGAAGTAAAGACTGGTTTAAGACTCTGCACTTGAAGATGGCTGCTCGTCCTTCAAGTAGGATACAGGGGAGAGGTCTAGAATGGAGCTCTACCTGTGCGAGTCAACAGTAGGCGAGTGGTACTGAAAGCCATTTGTAAATGGAAAAGCCCAAGGACTGAACCCTGGAACCTGATTATATACAAGCTCTCAATCTCACAAACATTTTTTTAAAAGTATAGTTTCAAACTAGAAAATGTACTTGGCTCCATTAGGAAATATAGAGGCTTCTAGTCTTCCCACAGAAAGAAGAGAGTCAGTGTTCAATGTGGCGTTAGCATTGTGAACCTGACATAGCCATTCTGCTGAATATCAGAGGTGTTTTGCCTAGCACCAAGAGGGGAGGAGTCACATTGTATTAGCTTTCTTTAATAATCTGTTTACTGACAGGAGGCCTATTAGCCACATGGGCAGCCTGGGATGAAGCAACAGTTTTATAGAAGTACCTTATCACCATTTGTAAAGTTATTTCTGGCATGTTCTGAAATGTTATCTTAAAATCATATTTAAAAATTATTTTGGGGGGCTGGGAAGATGGCTCAGTGGTAGAGCACTTGCCTTGCATGCATGACACCCTTGGTTCGATTCCTCAGCACCACATAAGCAAAAAGAAAAAAGTCGAAAGTGGCGCTGTGGCTCAAGTGGTAGAGCGCTAGCCTTGAGCTGAAGAGCTGAGGGACAGCGCCCAGGCCCAGAGTTCAGGCCCCACGACCGGACCCAAAAACAAAAATATTTTGGAAGCCAGGCACTAGGGCTTATGCCTGTAATCCTAGCTATTCAGGAGGCTGAGATCAGAGGATTGCAACTCAAAGCCAGCCAGGCAGGAAAGCCATGAGACTCTTATCTCCAGTTAAACACAGAAAAAGCTAGAAATGGTGCTGTTGCTCAAGTGGTAGAGTACTAGCCTTGAGCAAAAAGGAGCTTAGAGACAGCGCTCAGGCCCAGAATTCAAAGCCCAGAACTGGTGCACGCGTGCATGCACGCGTGTGCACACACACACACACACACACACACACACACACACACACACACACAAAAGGAAATAATCAGGCTTCTAAAAGATCTTTTTTTGGGGGGTGGGGAGACCAAGGCTTGTACTCAAGACCTCACGCTTGTTCAGCTGGTACTCTACCACTTCAGCTGCACCTCCAGTCTGTGTTTTTGCTAGTTTATTAGAGATGGAATCTAATAGATTTCTTGCCCAGGCTGGCTTTGAACTTTGATCCTTCATGGATCTCAGCCTCCAGAGTAGCTAAGATTATAGATGTGAGCAAATAGCTTTCAGTTAAAATTTATTATTTTTTAAATCACATGTGACTCCTCTAAAATTTTAATTTTTATATTAGTGTATATTAATTGTACAAATCAGTGTATATTAATTTTCCAAAATCACTGTGAAACATGCATGTGTAGACTTATATCAGATTCATTCCTTCTGTTATTTAAAGCTACTTTCTATTTAAACTATATATAAATTCAGTATATATTCCCTAGAGAAGAAAATCTAGCAAACTCATTCCTGAAATATTTATCTAAGGTCCCATGGAAGATATCAGTCTACATGGCATTTCCTAAGAGGAAAAAAATAGCTACTAGCAAGCAGCTCCTTAATTAGATGGCTATTTTCTGCTATTAAATATACAGAATAATAATCATGCATAATAAATAATCATTAGATAAATTCTCATAATATAAAGGAGTTAAACATTAATATGAAACTATGTTAGGCAGTTATGAAGGTATTTCACTAAGTTTCTGTGATGTTATTCACTACATTATCTATTATACAAATGAATGGTTTCCAAATAAATAATAAAAGCACTTCTACTGTATTATATTATAAGCTAAATTCACTACCCAAATGATTTGAAATGCTGTAATTTTTCACAAAATAAAATCTTTAAATAGCCAGCCCCAATTCTGTTGTCCACTCCTTATTTTTATTTTCCCCAAATATATTCATCTTTAATTGTATTTCATGTTCCATACACATAGCTCATGTATTATTAAGTAAGCAGAGTTTGACTTTAAGTCAACAGAGCTGACCTCCAGAACAAAGATATAACTACCTTCTTTCTCCCCATCAAGTAAACAAGGCCTATACCACCACATTACAGCTAGAGTTTGCTGAGAGAAAGATGATTTTGAGGATAACTTGGGAATTTAGGAAGAAATACAAACTCCAAAGTTGTCATTTTGATATGTGATTTTCATATATACAGTAGAGGCAAAAAGCTGGTCAAGATTGTTCACAGAGTGATCTCCTCAGGATCATGATGTTGGGATTTATGCTGCCTCTGAAAAAATTACTGCCTCATTTTCAAGTCAAGAATATCGTGATTTGCTCATAGATTCATCCACACTGCACCATCAGAGTAAAATCACTGAAGTATAACCTAGCAAGTTCAGAGTGAATTTGCTTTCTTTTGAGCTAATCTGTAAACAGTATTGTAGGCATACAGAGAAAGAACCTCCTGTCCCTCATCCACAGATTTCAACTGTTGTACTCTAACTTAGAAAGAGTACTTACGTTGAATGTGAGATAAATGTGATCTTACAGTTCCAGGAACAGTAGCTTCATTTAAAAAGAATACAGTTATCTGAGAACAGCCTTGCCAGCCCCACCAGCACCCTGCTGTTCTGATTTCACTTCCAGAAGCTACACTGTCCCATTTGGAGCAAAGAAATTCTTCTGACAGCTCAGTGAGAAAACTGCTATGCTCAAAAGCCAAAGAGAAAGCCATCCACACTGCAGTGCTACTGAGATATAAACTATTCAGACCATTTTTTTTCCTACCATAATATCACACTTACCGGTTTCCAAAGGAGGGATACTAGGGAAATGTTCCGATGTAGCTAGGCGTTGGAAGAGAGAATGAAAACCCCCCCTAGGCTGAATCCAAGAAAAAGTTAAGAGGCAGGGCTAAAGACCAGGGGCCAGTTCAAAAATAATGCATGTGGTCAGGCAGCAGAATGCCAGGGCAACTCAGCCAGCCTTTTATGGCCAAGAAGGAGGATAAATATAGTAGCACATGGGAGGGTAGTCCCAAGCCTTGAGGAGAGGCCAGGCAGGTACTGCCTTAGTAATGCAATTGTGTTGAGGCCAATCAGTGTGCCTGGAGTGATTACACCAAACACAGGATTTTTATTGAGCTAGAAGATCTACCTTCAACATCACAATATTACTGGATATTTAAAAGTGTAATGGAAAAGAGTGGTTTGTGTGTAGAGCTAAAAATAGGTATGGTAATCTGATTCTCAAAATGGACTTCATGGAATTTTAATGCCAAGATATGGCTCTGGGTGTGCTGTTGCTAACGTGTGTATAATATGCTTAAAAGACACAATGTGAAAGAAATAGAGGTGTCAGAAGAAATGGGCAATTTGGGCCTCATAATAAATGGTCCCTGTATCTGTCTTTTCAGGGAAATGTGCAAAGACAAATCTGAATATTAGATTCCCTATTTATTAACTAAAACTTTTTGTACGTTTTTTATTGTAAAAAATGCTGTACAGAAGGGTTACAGTTACATGAGCAAGGTAATGAGTACATTTCCTATTTAGCATTGCTGCCTCCTCCTTTGTTTTCCCCCTACCATTGCTTCCCTCCCACCTCCACAACTACCCCTCCCCCACAGAGCGCTGCCCGTCCCTTCCCCCCCACCCCCAAGTTGTAAAGTTCGTTTTCAACATAGTGTTTTGTACATCTCATTGTTACAATGGGTCAACCTGTATACTTATTTAAGCCTTTTTTCCCCTTCCCCTTTCTGAATTAGAGAAGTGTATATACAAGATGCAGGGCACCATCAAATACAGTGAAAATGGGGGTTACACTGTGGGGGAGGAATGCTTTTTGAGAAGAAATCTAATGTTCTAGTTTGCCTGATCTCAGAGTAGGGTCATACTAACCAACAAGAGATTGTTGGTGTTTCACAGGACATAACTAAAGAGGAAGTATAACTTAGTGGCTACAACTGTGTTGTAAGTCAGACACTGGTAGCTCATGCCTGCAACCCTTGGCTACTAGAGAGACTGAGAACAGAAGATTCGTGGTTTGAAGCCAATCCAGGCAGAAAAGCACACAAGACCCTGTTTCAGGGGGAAAAGTAGGGCTGAGAGCATGACAAGTGGTAGGCTATGATGCTAGTAAGCTTGAGGTCCCAAGCTCGAAGATTCAAGTTGAAATCACAGTGATACCAAAGAAACAAAACAACACACACACACACACACACACACACACACACACACACACACACACACACACACACACACACACACACACACACACACACAGGGTTCACTGTGCGTTCAAATCAGATCCAAGTTCCAGCCCGTTGCTTTCATTTCATAGCTGTGGGTTATTTCTCCTCCCTAAGATTCATTTCTTTCTTTGTAAAATGGAGATATTTGTGTGTACATTTCAGGATGTTATTGTGATGATGCAGATAATACAATTAATCTTGTGACTGTCACATTAAAAAAAAGCAAAGTAACTATCAGCTATTTATTGCCAGAGTAATAATATGAAACTTCATTGTGTGGTTATGTCTTTAGTGGGCTGGTACTTTGATATATTGGCTTCTGTTCTGACAAGTGGTTGTTCTGACTGAATACAGATCCCTTTTTATCTATCAAAATATTGAACAGAGCCAAATCTGATAGCATACTTTATAATTCTTTTTAAAAAGATAAAGATAATTTTTAATTTAACTACTTTTGTTTGATACATGAAAACAAAAATTGTACACATGTGTACAACATTGCATAATATTTAAATTAAACATACCTATCTCAAATACCTTATTTTATTTTTTATCAAGATACTGTACAGAGGGGTTACAGTTACATAAGTAAGGTAATGAGCATTTTTGTGTACATTTCTTGTGGAGCATTGTTACCCCTGCCTTTGTTTTTCTCCCACTATCCCTTCCTCCCCCTACTTGTTATTGTTTTGTTGTTGCTGCTTGGTTGTTATTGTTATACTGGATTTGAACTCAGATATATGAACTTGCAAAGTTAGCTCCCTATCATATGAGTCATACCGTTAGCCTTTTTTGTTTTGTCTATTTTGCTTAGCAGTCATCCCAATCTCTGCCTCTGGAGTAGCTGGGATTACAGGCATGAGCTACCACACCTGGCCAGCACTTAATGTTTTTATTTCTATTTTTATTTTTGTTCTTGTAAAGGTGGAGTAGAGAGGGGTTATGGCTACATAAGTCAGATAGAGTACATTTCTTTTTAAACAATGCCTCTCTTTCCCTGCCTCTCTCCCAGTTTTTCCCACCCATCCCCATCCACAAGCTTTATAGTTTATTTTCAATGGAGTATCTAGTGAGTATCATGGCCGCATTTGTTCACCCTTTGTCCTGCAATTTGTGTGCCTCCCCTTTACCCTACCAAAGACAGATAAACTAACAAACAAAATAAAAAGAAAACAAAAATAGCAACAAAAAGCCCTCTTGTTGGAGCTCATTTAGACATTATTTTATACGATCAGATGCACATTGCTATTGTACCTTTGGGATCCTCTCCTAAGAATATCCTCCTTTGGTCTCACTCTGTGTGAATGCCTAGAAACCTGAATAATTTATCATAAAAAAATGGCTACATGCCACAAAGTAGGTGGCAATGCCTTAACGGTATGCATGTTGTCAGGCCCAAGGGCCTCTTCCATCCTTGTCCAGGAGAGTGCTAACCTCTCCTTTCATATAATACTTATTGCTATTTCATAGTGAAAACATTCCAAATCCTTTCCTCTAGCTTTTTGAAAGTATTGTAGAATATCATTATCTGTATTTATCCTATTGCTCAGTAGTACATCACAATTTCTTGTTCTTATCTAATTGTATTTAGCACCCACTGATTAGCCTTTCTCTTTCCCTCCACCTTGCTCATCTCCCTGGTCTTTGTTAACCACCACTCTCCACTTTTACGATAGCAAGTTTCTTAGATTCCATATATGAGTGAGATCATTTGTACCTGGCACACATGATTAATCTCCAGTTTAATCTATATTGTTACAAATGACAGGATTTTTTTTTGTGAACATACTGTACAGAGGGGTTACAATTACATGAGCAAGATAATGCGTACATTTCTTATCAAGCATTGCAGCCTCCTCCTTTGTTTATCCTTCACATCCCTTCCCAGCCTCCCCCCCCACCCCAGGATTTCTTTTTTAACAACTGAATACTATTCCCTTGTCTGTATCATCATGTTTTCTTCATACATTTATCAGTTGATGGATACTTTGATGATTTCCATATCTTGGCTATTCTAAGTAGCGTTTTGATCAGTGTAGAAATGCAGATATTTCTTTGATATACTTATTTCATTTCTTTTGGATATATACACAATAGTATTTTAATTTTTGAGGAATTTTCGTGTTTTCCATAATGGCAATTTACATTGCTGCTAACAGTGTGCAATGGTTCCCTTTTCTTCTTATATCTGCCACATATGTTTGATAATTCTCTTCTTTTTTCTCTTCCTTTCGTTTTCTTCTTTTTGAGGCAAGATATCACTCCATAGCTCCAGCTGCTGGGATTATTGGCATGTGCATCATGACTAGTATTATTTGTTTTATCTAATTTTCTCTTCTCTATCTCTTTCTTTCAAGCTGGGGTTTGAATTCAAGGCCTTGCACATTTAACTACTTGAGCCACATCTTCAGTACTTTTTAGTTTAGTTTTTCTCAGGTAGGATCTTGGATTTTTGCTTGGACTAGTCTCAGCCTTCAAGTCTCCACCTATGTTCCCTGCTAATCTCAAACTATAAACATGAACCACCACATCCAGCTTTGCTAAGTTGGAATCTCACTAATATTTTGCTTGTGTTATCTCTGCCTCTCAAATAGCTGGGATTATGAGTGTGAAACACTACATTAGTCTCTAATTGCTTTCTTGATGATGACTATTGTTAACACTATTGAGGACCTATCAAGCAGGTGTAGGACACTGGGGTAGACATTTTATATTCATGATCTCACTCAAGGTATCATGAGCTCCATGATATAGCTGAGGGAACTGAGGCTTTTAGAAATGAAGTCATTTGTAAAGATCACACAGCATATAGATGAAACAAATATAACTCTGCAGGAGATACATAGATTCTAAACTCCATAGAGTGCAGAGCCTCTTCCCATTTGAGCCACTGGAATAGTACCTGGTGAGCTAGTTCTCTAGAGAGAAGTGGAAATAAGAAGTTTCCTATATTGTCAAAGCAGAAAAGGGGGAGGGAGGACACATAGGGAAAATAAATTATTGTAGTACTTGCTAATAATTAATTAATTCCATATAGCAGGAATTGATGCTAACTACTTTATGATAATCTCATTTGAGTATCAAACATATGCAAAAACATTTTCTGGATTAAGAAACTGATCTTTTAAGAGATTAGTATTCTTAAAGTCATACAAATACACTGTTACAGAGCACTCAAACCCAAATTTGTTTTACACAAAGCTCAAATTCCTATATATCATACTGTGCTGCCTCTCAATCATCTAACTGTGTGTGTGTGTGTGTGTGTGTGTGTGTGTGTGTGTGTGTGTGTGTGTGTGTGTATGGAGAGCACAATGTGCCAATAATGTCCATCAGAAAAAAGAGCTGTATAAAATCCCAAAGAGAAACTTAAGGGAGAATGGATTTATTTTTAATTCATAGATTCAGTCCATCCTGACAGGGAGTGTATGGTAGAACAGAGTTCACCTAATGGCAGCCAGGAAGAAAGAGACTGGGGGCTAGAATGCTTGCAGGAGTACGTTTTCTTTATTATTTCTCCTTGTTACATCTGGATCCCCTGCCCCCTGAACTATAGATGATGCCACCCACATTCAGGAACAGTCTTCCCTTCTTAGTTAATCCTCTCTGACGTTTCCAGAAGACTGATTAACCACCACGGACTCATGCAAATAAATTATTCTGGTTTAATGATTCTCTTATGGATGTGCACTCATTCTGTCAATTACTCTGATTTACTCATAATTCCCTTACAGATGTGTAATTAACCTGAAAACTTAATGGAGCACTAATCACTTGTTAATATCAAATTTCCCAGAAAGCCATCTAGTTAAAAAAAACCACTTAAATAGATATATACTGATCTGGAGACTTCAGAAAATATTTTCTTTGAAAATTCTAATTAGTCTTTAAAAAATCTGGTTCTAAAGTAGATACACATGCTGTCTTCAAACTAACAGTAAGAATATTAATCTGAATTTAGCTGTAGTGTATCTTAAAACCCCAAATGTACAAATTATACTTACTCACCTAGCATTGTATTGGCTCGAGTCCATTTTTTAGTTGTAGACAAAGTAATGAGTAGCAAATCATTGCTGTATGCTTGAAGGAATAAACCAAAGAAATATCCTTAAGAAATGCAATGATGCTGGGCACTGGTGACTCATGCCTATAATCTTAGCTACTCAGGAGGCTGAAATCTGAGGATCACAGTTCAAAGCCATCCTAGGCAGGAAAATTCTTGAGACTCTTGTCTCCAATTAATGAGCAAAAAGCTGAACTGGAGGTATGGCCCAAGTGGTACAGCATCAGCCTTAAGCCTAAAAGCAAAGAGACAGTGCCCTAAGTTCAAGCTATAGTATGGGAAAAAAGGAAGGAATTAATTCAATGTAAAGAAAACAAAAACTAAATTCCAAATGAAATTAAAGTTTTTTCCTAAGTTGCCAGCTTCACTTAGCAAATAAAACCCATGCATCAACACTATGGGAAAGGGTGAAAAGACCTGACTTTAATCAGTTTAATTACTAAAGCATTTATTGAACACTCTATCAATGTGTCAATCATTGTACTGTACCCTAAGACACAGAGGGACTAACTCATGCCCTCAGAGAGCTGTTGCCCTGTAGTTGAGTAGACAAAGATTCCTTAGCAATAAATATGTTACAATGGGATAGTCTGAATGATTAAATTAAAACTAGAGTACAGAGAAAGACGCAATTAGTTGTTACAGTGGTACAAAGCAAAACAAAAACTCTTCCCCTTCAAAAGATAGGAATCAAAGGGAAAGTCTAGCATTATGCTAAGCATGGGGAAGCAAAAATTACTGATGTAGGCATTGTGATCAAAGATTTTCCAAAATCTAGGCACTATTTCTCCAATGAATATGCTTTCAACAGAAGAAAGAAAAGTTTACATAGTTGCTTAGGGAGCTATTTTGAAAGCTATAGTTACAGAATAACCTATAGTTATAACTAAGTCATATCTTCTCTAATTACCTAATTAAATATATGCATATATGATCTATATAACTAAGTCCTATCTTCCTTAACTCAAAGTTACCTAATTAAAATGTGTGTTCAGGGGCTGGGAAGGTGGCTCAGTGGTAGAGTGCTTGCCTTGCATGCATGAGGCCCTGGGTTCAATTCCTTAGCATCACATAAGCAGAAAAAGCTTAAAGTGGTGCTGTGGCTCAAGTGGTAGGGTGCTGGCCTTGAGCTGAAGAGCTGAGGGACAGCACCCAGGCTCAGAGTTCAGGTCCCAGGACCAGCAAAAAATAAATAAATAAATAAAAATAAAATAAAATGTGTGTCCATATGTATATCTATTTGTGCACATATTTGTGTGGTGGGTACTGAGACTTTAATCCTGTTTATTGGGTGACTTTAAAAATTATTCCTCTCCTCTGAAGTTTCATTTTCTCAACTATAAAGTATTGAGACTAGATGAGAGTTAAGGTTATTTACAGCTTTGGAACCTGTGCTATCAACCCAAAAAGTGACTATACCTAGTTTTGCCTTGCTCTATGATAATCTAATTAGTAGCTTTCTATGTGGAGCAATTTAGGTGAGGAGAGAACAAAATAAATCCTTCTTGTTCTAAAAAGTCTGCCTGTGGCTGATCACTCACATCCTAAATGTTTCTATCTGTCGCTTTATGATTTTAATCCCTACTGAAAATGAGCCAAAAATGTATGTCAGCACAGTATCCTTTTCTTTAAGTCCACAAGTCAGGGAGAAGAAGTAAAGGAGAAAGAGGATGATGGTAGCGGGGGGGGGGGGGGGGGAAGCTAGAAGAGAGACTTGGATTCTCATCAGAAACCAAATTTCACCTAGTTATTAAGTGAACTAGATCTAAGTGGATGAACTAGATCTAGCTCTAAAATTAGAGCTGGTGCTAACACCATGTGTATCTGGGCAATGGTAGAATAAAGCCAGCCCAGACTGTCCTGCAGCAGACCCTACAGGCAGTGAAGGGCTCAAGTGAGCTTCCTCCCTAACTGGGGCTGGGAGAATTCCTGGGCCAATGGTCCTGGGAAAGGGCAAGCCTATGCCAGTTACAGCACTGGCAGATAGATAGTGAAATAGGGCCCAAACACCTAGTCAGATCCTAGCCTATTCCTACTTCCTAGGCTAGACTCCAAGCCACCAGGAAGTTCAAACATCATTTCATAGAGATTGGTTTTCTGTGGAATGCTGCACAGCTGACAACAGAAATTAGATTATTTTCTCTTCTTTTCTAGTTGTCCACTTTTCTTCTCTTCTTACCTTCCTCCACCATCAGGAAAATCTTCACCTTACCTATCCTAACTCTCACCCTGGTTTAGGACAAAAGAGGGAACCCTTCATTGTTAAGGTTCATCTGGCCTAGGCTGGCATAGGATCAAGTAGATCTTATGGAAGTTCTCACTGTCATGGAGGTGAAGGAGTGACCTTGGCATTCCCTAGAACCTCAGCCCTCAGAACCAAGACTTCACATCCCTCTTCCTAGACTATTCCTTCTGGAAGTGAATAGAGGCAGAACTGAGGATGAATGACCAGTATCCAAAATGACAAGCATACCCAAAGACCTAACTGAGCCTGAGGTTTAACTAACTTTAAAACACCCTAAGATCCAAGATAAGGTGAAGTGGACTGTGGTGTGTGTGTGTGTGTGTGTGTGTGTGTGTGTGCGCGTGCGTGCGTGTGTGTGTGTGTGTGTGCTCATTTGTTTGTGGTACTGGGGTTTGGACCCAGGGCTTCATGTTTCCTAAGTAAGTGTTCTACCACTTGACCTATGACCTCAGCTCATCAAGATTATATTTCAACTTTGATGCATAACCAGCTCTCACTGCATCCCTCTACCTACTACTCTTATGGACAAGAGTTCTCTGTATGCCAAGGACAAAGTTCTCTGGCTAAGGACAAAAAACTAGTCAGGCAGTCAATGTTGGTCAGAGCTTTTACCTTCCTGTGGCCTGCCAGGACCTCAGTCACTTAGAATGAAATATTATCCTTTCATTATTTTCATCAGTTAATGATACACTTGCATTTCTACAGTTATTACAACATTTCAGAATCTTGTACTCTGAGAAAAAAGATGACATCAGCAAATAGAAACCAGAACAAAAATTTCAGTTCATGTATTATTTTATTTCAAGTCAAGCAGATGTAGTATAGGAGATCTACCAATGACCTACTGAAAACTGTGAAAGTAAGTGGAAAATAGACTAGGGTATGAGGATGGAATTATTGTTTAATTGGTACTGAGTCTCACTGCAAGATGATAACAGTTCTACAGAAGAAGTGGTAATGCTTGAGAAAGAGTGTGGATCAGATGTACTTAATATCACTGAACTGTATACTTAACAATGGCAAAAATGGAACTGGTTTTGGTAGTATGTGATTGTAACCCTAGCACTCAGAAGGATGAAGCAGAAGAGTCACAGGCACAAGGTCAGTCTGGGCTACATAGTGAGATGTTCAAAAACCCAAGGGCTCAATGGACACTGGTGACTCTGGCCTATAACCCTAGCTACTCAGGAGGTTGAAATCTGAGGATTGAAGTTTGAAGCCAGCTGGGGCAGGAATATCTGTGTGATTCTTATCTCTAGTTAATCACCAGGAAGCCAGAAGTTGACTGTGGCTTAAATGCTAGAGCAAAAAGTCTCAGGAACAGTGCCCGGGCCTTGAGTTCAACCCCAGGACTGTCAAGAAAATATAATATTATTGTGTGTGTGTGTGTGTGTTTGTGTGTGTGTGTGTTTGTGTGTGTGTGTGTGTTTGTGTGTGTGTGTGTGTGTGTGTGTGTGTGTGTGTGTGTGTGTGTGTGTGAATGAATGAGACTTCTGGATCAGAGTCAAAGGACTTTCTTACTCACAGCAACAGCAGTGTCCAGAACACAACCTTCACTGGTTTCCCAATTCTCAATTCCCAGAGAACAACATGAAGAAGACCAGGTGGTACTTAGCACTGTGCTTAGGGAACTCTGATATTTTATAGTGAACATCAAGCACACCTGCTGTGTGCTGCAGAGACACTGTCATGATTATATGGACAGCAAGAATTCCTGCTTTTTGCTGTGAAAGGATCTCCTTTCTTTATCTTCAAAGATGTTCACGACAGAGCCTCCCTGAAGGGTAGTCACAAACCAAGGAAAAACAGAGTTTAGCTCAGAAATATGCAGAAGTATGAGCAAGCTATGGAGAAACTGTCTCCCAACAATGAACACATGGTATTTTTTGGGGGGGTGTCCGATGGTGGGTCCTGAACTCTGGGCCTGGGCGCTGTCCCTCAGCTCTTCAGCTCAAGGCTAGCACTCTACCACTTGAGCCACAGCGCCACTTCCGGCTTTTTTCATTTTGCTTTATGTGGTGCTGAGGAATCAAACCCAGGGCCTCAGACATGCAAGGCAAGCGCTCTACCACTGAGCTATCTTCCCAGCCCCACACATGGTATTTTTATAAGATCTTTTTTTCTTCTTTTAAAGTGAAAACAAGACTATGGCAGATGGGAGTCTCTAGTTTCGATTTATTATGAAATTTCTTTTTACCAGTTTATGGACAATCAACACACTGTAAAATTAATCCATTTTAAGAGTAAAGTCCAATGATTCTTGGATTCTTGGATAAATCTACCAAGAATCATGAAATCATCACTAAAACCTAGTTTTAAAATATTTCCATCACCAGAAGTAAAAATGGCAAATAAACATATGAGGAAATGCTCACCATCCTGGCCATAAAGGAAATACAAATCAAAACAACTGAGATTTCATCTCACCCCAATTAGATTGGCCAAGATCAAGAATTTGAACAACAACAAATGTTTAGGGCGGGAATGTGGGGTGATAGAAATCCTATCCCACTGTTGGTGGGAATGTAAACTAGTACAACCACTCTGGACAGCAGTCTGGAGGTTCCACAAAAATCTAAACATAGAACTTCCCCAGCCATAACCACTTTTGGACATCTACCTAGAATGTTGTAAGTCTGAAAACCAAAAGGACACATGCATATCCATGTTCACTGTTGCACTATTCACAATAGCCAAGCTATGGAAACAGCCCAGCTGCCCTATAGTAGACAAGTGGATCATATATATATATATATATATATATATATATATATATATATATATACATATATATTCATATAGATATATATTCATATAGATATACACACAGAAACAATGGAATTTGACATATCCATTAAAAAGAATGAGATTATGTAATTTGCAGGAAATGGATGAGCATGTTAAGAGAGGTAAGCTATGCTCAAAGAGACAAATGGTGCACGTATTCTCATATATGTGAAAACTAGATCTAAAATATAACTGGACACAATAGCCTATACAGGACTCTAGGCATTCACATACACAGTCAGACCAAAGGAGGATACCAGCAGGGGAAGAACCCAAAGGTGTAACTTCCAAGAACAGTTAATTCCAGGAAATGGAAATAAGGGTTATTTATGTTGTTATTGGTGGTGGTGGTGGTGATGGTGGTAGTGTTGTGTGTGCTTTTTTTCCCTTTTTATTTTTCTGCTTTTTTTTTTGCGCAGGGGGGAAAAGGGGGAGAAGGAGAGGGGCAGAAAAGGAAGGAGAAGGTAAACAAATGCAATCATATTATTAGTATATACTATGTGGAAAATGACCTTTGCAACTTGTGGGCACAGACAGAGGGAGAAACTGGGGGAAATTGAAGGAAGGGGTGACACTGTCCAAAAGAGAATTATATGAATTACCTGAATTATGAAATGGTAACCCCTCTGTACAACACCTTAACAACAAAAATGTATTTGAAAAAGCACATTTCCATCACCAAAAAGAAGTTCCTTATATGTGTGTGTGTGTGTGTGTGTGTGTGTGTGTGTGTGTGTGTCTTTTTTTTTTTTTTTGTCAGTCATGGGCCTTGAACTCTGGGCCTGGGTACTGTCCCTGAGCTCTTCAGCTCAAGGCTAGTGCTCTACCACTTGAGCCACAGTGGCACTTCCACTTTTCTGGTTGTTAATTGGAGATGAGTCTCATGGACTTTCCTGCCCAGGCTGGCTTTGAACCACAAGCCTCTTGAGTAGGATTACAGGCATGAGCCACTGGCGCCCAGCTTGAGTGAATATCTTTTGGGTGCTGTCAAACTTAGCTTTTTCCTTCAAGACTAGCTTTCTACCGCTTGGACCATAGCTCCACTTTTGGCTTTTTGATGGTTAATTGGAGATAAGTGTTTCTCAGATTTGTTGTCTGAGATGGCTTCTAATCACGATACTCAAATCCTCCTGAGTAGCCAGGATTACAGGTCTGAGCCGTAAGCACCAGGCCCTTTATGCTTGTGTGTAGGTATTTTTTGGTCCTGTCCATGGCCTAGACAACTACTGGTATGTATACTGTATCTACAGTTTACCCTTTCCTTGAAATTTCCTATACATGGAATTATATACTATGAAGTCTCCTTTGGATCTGTTTCTTTCATTTAGCAAGATATTTCTGAGTTTTCTCTATCTTGCTGTATGATTCAGCCGCATGTTTCTTTTTAATACTAAGGAGTATTTCACTAAAAGCTACATCATATTCTGTTTAGTAGATTATTGGATATTTGCATTATGTTTTTGTGACCATTATGGCTAATACAGTCATGAGTTTTGTAACCTATTTTTCCTAAGATATGTGCTTTTATTAGTGCTTTTTGCAATGATGAGAAAACTGAGGGACAGAAAAGTTCATAACTTGCTAGAAGGCACACAGCTGAAAAATTAGAGCTACTAGGATTCAAATTCAGATAACCAGATTAAAAGTTAACATGCTTAACCAGTGTGATATGCTACTTCATAAATTAAAATAAGCCACTTCTGACATAAAGTCCTAATACTCTTGCTATTTTAATAATGTAGGTACTGTTTTTATGTTTGAGGCAGGTATACATGTCTCCAAGTGGTAACCATTATATTCTATGTTTCTTTCCACTCTTTCATACCCAAAGAATTCCCTTCCCTCCCTTAGTTCATACTGAGGAAGCAACAAAGATGTAAAATCCAAGGAAACTTCAGGTTTATATCTGTAGGCACAAGCCTACAAATACAGCTTTTCCCACTGTGCTCACTAAATGAGAGTGGACTCAGATGAGAAGAAGGGAAATGCAGGCTATTCACCAGGTCAGGAAAGTATGGATGGATAAAAGATTTGGGATGGTCCTTTACTTGGAAGGAAAATAACAAGCTTGGAGTAGAGAAAAATAATAATTCATCCTCAAAATGGACACTTAATCTTGAAGACATTGTGTTAAGTGAAATCAGTCATTCACAGAGGATAAATATTGCTTGATTTTATTAACATAGAACAAAGTCATAGACATAGATGCTAGGGTGTGGGAATACATTGGGTAAATGGAGAATATTTAATAGATAGCAAGTTTCAGGTGGGGGTGGTAAAGTTCCAGGGAGGAATAAAAGTGATGTTGGCCACATAGTGCACTTAATGCCACAAAACCATACACTTTAAAATGGTTAGAGTGGCACATTGTTTTATGAATATTATGTCACAATTTTAAGAGGACTCTTTTGCTAATCACTGATGGCTCATACCTCTAATCATGACTACTCAGAAGCCTGAGATATGGCAGACCATGCAGGAAAGTACTCAGGACTCTTAGTTCTAATTAATCAGTAAAAAGCTGGAAGAAGTGTGTCTTAAGTGGCAGTGTGCCAGTCTTGAGTTAAAAAAACAAGCAAGATCATGAGGCCCTGCAAGAGCCAAGCAAGACTTCATGTCCCAGTACTAGTACAAAAAATATAAAATAAATCAGCTCTTGCTGATTCATCACTATTCTGCATGGACAGCCCTACTCTTCACAACAGAGATTGGAGACTCGCTCTGTAGGGATGTGGAGGTTCTCATGAAATAAGAACCATGTTCCTCCCCAGGGAAATGAACAGGAAGAGTGACCATCTCTGAGTGAAGCAGGCACTATGGTCTTCCCTGTCCAGAGACATCCTTTCAGTAACCATGAAGGAATGCATACTATCCACCATGATCTGCTACCTAGTTTCTAATGTTGAGTGCATAGATGTTTCCAGTTACTCTCCAGGACTAGCAGTTGAAACAAGGCATTAGGACCACCTTCATTTTAATCAAGTTCTTTAACCAACCCCTATGTATGTTCTTTTGAGAAATTTGTAAACCTTTCTTGCTTTCCCTCCCTCCCTTCCCCCCCCCCCACACTTCCTTATCCCGTTTCTTCTAATGGAGTGGCTCATCATCCTGGTTACACATAACAATCAGATGAGGAGCTTTTAAACATATTCAAGGATGAGGACGGCCTTTTGTATTCTACAAAAAATATCTCTGAATCACTGGCATGGGATATGAGTATTTTCTTAAGAGCTCTTAAATGACTCCAATGTGCAACTGCAAAGGAAAAACAACCTCTTCAGTGTCCTTCAGTTATAAAATAATAAAAGCCTCCAATTTTTCTTAAAGAAAGCTATGAGTATTTGTACAGGTAGAAGTTGCCCTATTCAGTGGCCTCTTTGGGGAGCATTTTCCTTCAAGGCATCATAAATTGATGGGTATGTTTTATGAGATTGCTATTGGAAATAATTAGGCTAACATATAATGTTACTAATCGAACCTGACTTAATTTTCATTTGGAAAGTCTAGTTTAGCAAGTTTTAGTTATTTTAGTTTGGCAATCTTAACAGATATGAGATTCTTATTTTTTAAAATCCATTTAAAAATTATTAATCTGTTCATAATAAGACAGATACCACTAGCTGATACCTACATGAAGTGGATACTATACCAGTGCTTTACAGATTTTTTTTGAGGGGGGGAGGTCTGGTCATGGGGCCTGGACTCTGGGTCTGGGCGCTGTCCCTCAGCTCTTCAGCTCAAGGCTAGCACTCTACCACTTGAGCCACAGCGCCACTTCCGGCTTTTTTCTTTTTGCTTATGTGGTGCTGAGGAATGGAACCCAGGGCCTCAGGCATGCAAGGCAAGCGCTCTACCACTGACCCACCTTACCAGCCCTTTACAGATATTTTTAACAAAAATTTTACAAGGTTGTTATCATTAAGTTATAAATGAGAAGATTAAAATTCAGAAGGGCTTGAAGTCACAAAACTAGAAAATAGTAGATTTGGGATTTGAATCAAGTTCCAGCTGGCTTTAAATATGATTCACTACTTTCCTCATGGACAGTAAATCTATCTTATTCATACTCCTTCCTGAGAAAGCTCCCTGTTGGTGCTTAATGACACGTGACTCCTAGGCTTGGATCACAGGTAATGAATGTATAACTTTGCTACTAATGGATGTATAACTTTGCTACTAACCTATAGTATATTGTCTGGCCAAAAAGGAGAGCCAAGCCCCTTTTGAGAAACTGAATTTGTAAATACTGTCAAGATACTTAGTTAAAGGAGTAAAATCAAAAAGGCTGAATCAAGCCAGGTATTGTAGAGCACACCAGTAATCCTGGCAGAAGCAGTAGGCAGCAGAATTTAAAGCCAGCCTGAGCTACCTATCAAGATATATATACAGGCCAGCCTGAGCTGCATAGCAAGATCAGTTCTCACAAAACAAAACAAAACAATCTTAATCAAGAGATGCTTTTAGTGTCATGTATCATTGTTGCAATGGGTCATCCTGTAACTGTAACCTCCTTGTACAGAATCTTTACAATAAAATATTTTGAGGGAGAAAGAGCTGCTTTAGAATGGGCGCTGATGGCTCACACCTAGAATCCTGACTACTCAGGAGGCTGAGATATGAGGATTGAAGTTCCAAGCCAGCTTCACAGGAAAGTCCATGAGAGTCTTATCTCCAATTAATCACCAAAAAAGCCAGAAGTGGACTGTGGATTAACCATTAGAGAGCTGGAGAGAGAGGGGGAGAGAGGGAGAGAGGGAGAGAAGGTGAGAGGGAGAGAGAGAGAGGGAGAGAAAGAGAGAGAGAGAGAGAGAGAGAGAGAGAGAGAGAGAAGGAGGGAGGGAGGGTGGGGAGGGAGAAGAGAGAGGGGGAGGGTCTTAGGTACTTAGGTATATTGAGTCAGATGAGCCTGGAAAACTGAATTTATGAGAGGCCACAAACTAAGGCTAGCAGAGAAAGACAGTTGGTAGAGAGTAAACGAAACAGCAGCAGAGCCATCAGAGAACCACCATGTAGCTGATAAGAGAAATGGAGTGGCTAATAGCTCCCTCTTGCTACCTGCTTTCAGCAACCCTCTGGCTTAGATTCAGTTCATGTATAGCCTTAAAACATGTTTTCTTGAGCTATCTGGACTGTGTCTCTCTTCCTTGCTATCAAACAAGACAAAATAGGAAGTCATTATAAAAATAAAACTTCTTATATTCTGAATATTAAGCTTTTCTTTGTCATTTTTACCTCATTTCCATTTTAAGTCTTTTCTTGATTTTTTTTTCCCATTTCCTTCTCTTTTGTGTTTTTTGGTACTAGGGCTTGAACTCTAGGCTTCACAGTCGACTCTTTTGATCACAGCTGGTGCTAGCTTGACCTATGCCTTCACTTCCAGATTTTTGCTGGTTATTTGGGGATGAGAGTCTCATGGAGGGGCTGGAGGTGTGACTCAGTTGGTAGAGTGTTAGCTAATGAGCGAAAACATCAGGAACCAAGTCTGAGTCCTGGTCTTAAGCCAAAAAATAAAAGATCTCATGGATTTGTTTGCCAGAGTTAACACTGAGCCTCAATTCTCAGATCTCAGCGGCTTGACTAGCTAAGATTAGTAGACATGAGCCACTGGCACTTGACCTTACATTTTAACTTTTATAGAAATAGAATAATCAACCATATAATTAGTAACACTTCCACCAGTCAAAAACTTGTATTCATGCAAACTATTTTGACAGGGGTTAGTGGTTGCTGGATTGGGGGAGGGGAGAAACGAGAGAAGTTGGGAGAAATGGATTGCAAGAGGGCATGAGGGGGGTGATGTGTGGGTTCAAAGTCTATCTCACTGTACAGCTTAAACATAGGTAATTATATGATCATTCTTCCTTAAAGCCATTCAAACAATTACATTCTGGGCTGGGAAGGTAGCTCAGCGGTAGAGTGCTTGCCTTGCAAGCATGAGGCCCTGGGTTCGATTCCTCAGCACCACATAAACAGAAAAAAGCTGGAAGTGGCGCCGTGGCTCCAGTGGTAGAGTGCTAACCTTGAGCTGAAGAGCTGAGGAGTTCAGGCCCCATGACTGGCAAAAAAAAAAAAAAAAAAAAATTACATTCTTTGCCCAAAGACACTAATATATTTCTATTCTAATATGCATATAATGTTTCTACTTACTATGCTTTATGTTTAACTACAATTCACCTGCAATTAATTATAATACAGTAAGCTCACCCTATTCATGTGGTTCTGACCAAGTGTGGTTAAAATAAATTTCAAAACAAAGACATTTAAATTGCCCTCCCTCCCAATAGACACACAGCTCAGTTGATGGGGAGAAGTTCTCAGTGTGTGCTAGATTATCATCAGTTGTGTTTAAATTACTCTATGATCTGCTCAGCACTCCCTGCACTTAATTTTTACATGTGCACCTGTGACTTGCATATGTGCACACGTGTGTGTGTGTGTGTGTGTGTGTGTGTGTGTGCCCATCCTAGGGATTGAATTCAGGGCCTGGGCACTGTCCCTAAGATTTTGTGCTCAACGTGAGTGCTCTAGTTGAGCCACATCTCCACTGGCTTGACTTTCCTGCCTGAGCAAGACTTGCAGCAGGACATAATTCTCAGATCTGAGTCCTGAATAGCTAGGATTACAGGCATGAGTCACAGTGCCCAACTGCTTGCACTTAATTTGGTAAAAAATACTCTTCCTCAAAAGCTAATAGTGCCCAAAAAGCAAGGTAAAGGTAAATGTGTTTAAGTGATAAATTGAAAATCTCAAGAGTTCTTGAAAGACAGCATGTCTTTAGTAGAAGTTGTGCAATATTATATTAAAAAGGAATCAAGCATCCACTGTACTGAGCTCTATCCTGAGCATGCACAGTTTTTCCTCATCAGTGGTGTCCGTGAACCGTATGGTTGTGAGGACCAGGATTTACTGTATATGCTAAGGGAGATTAAGTTCTTGGTTGTTTTTTTTTTTTTTTTTTTTTGAATTTGACCTCACAATTTTATTGTCTTCATAACAAAAGTTGGAGCTTAAAACTAGATCACTTGCCCCTTTCTCTTTTTATCTCCACCCAATTCAAAATGTTTGCATCTCTTAGATCTACAGTTGGGCTCAACACATTCAAGTCTCAGCACAATCTTCTTTGTAGTCTTAGCTTTTTTCCGGAAAATTGGCTTAGTCTGACCGCCATAGCCACTCTGCTTCCTGTCAGAATGACGCTTTCCCTGGGCATACAGAGAATCCTTGCCCTTCTTGTACTGTGTTACTTTGTGAGGTTGGTGCTTGCCATACTTCTTACAAAAAGTACAGCGGGTTTTAGGAACGTTAACCATGATGGCAGGAAGCCTGCAGCAGCGCCAAAAGAAGTCTTCTCGGTTTTAATAGTCTATTTTCCAACTGTATTTTACTATTAGTCCTTTCACTATTGTTTCCTTTACTTGGAAAATCAATGTGTTAAGCTCTGTAGTTTCAATCTATTTCCATTAATATTTTCCATTCTTCAGACAATTTTTGTTTTAAAATGTTACCATCTGGTTTGGAGGTTTAGAATTTTTGTTTCTTTGTAATGCTTTGAAGTTGTGCTAAGGCAAAGATCTTAATGAAACATTTTATATGAAAACAGTACAAAATAGAATTACCGTAAGAGTTAACATAGTAATACTGAAGATCTTATTTATTGTCCTCTCCTGCCTTAGATAATAGTTTTAATTGAACCATACATTCAAACAAGATGCAATTTTACTCTGGGCCTAGAAGACCACACTGAAGCCTGCTAACATTCAATTGGTTGAATTTCACATTAGACTACTTTCACAATTTAACCACTCCTTAAAATGCATTTTTTTTGTTCTACTGCCTTTGCCCCAAGAAGTTCTTTTTCATTATCAACCATTATTCTATTTCTACCTTAATTTGTCTAGAAAATCGGATACAGATATGCTTAAAGGGGGCATTATTCTACCAATGACAAATGGAATATGTTACAACATTCTTGTTGATGTGACTAATCCAAGAAAAAGAGAGGGCAGCATTTTTGGTGTGAAAGGAGCAAGAAAATGGAGGAATTGGCTTTTTGCAGGGGCAAGTAGATTCTGTCACAAGTTAACAGGAAAAGTAGAAGAAGATAAATCTGGGAACAGATGATCAGTTGGTGGGTAAATGTAGTAGTAGGAGCTGTGGGAGTCATCATTTTTTTAAGTGATTTAGAAGGTAATCAACTGAGAGTAAAATATGAAGAAGGTGCTAAAAATGTAAGGAGATCTAAACTGTGAAACTGACTGGGCATAGTGGCTCATGTCTGTAATCCTGGCACTCAGTTCAGGAGGCTGAAAATGGAAGTAAATTTTGAGTCCACCCTGTGCTACACAGTGAGTTCTGGGTCAGACATGGAAAACCAACAGCAAGTTTTGCAATTGAGGACAAAGAAGCAATGGAGACCAGACCTGGGAATTTAGGTTGGGATACCTGGGGACCTGTAGCCTTCCACCAGCTTCAGGTCCCCAATCCTTTTCACAAGATATTTATTGAGTAAAGTACAGGGGCTTTTGTGCAAAAAGTCAGGTATCAATATTCTTTAAGTCTCAAGCACCAATCATGTGATGCAATCTTATCCAAGTGATAAATGGCTTCCTTATCTTAAGAAGTAGAGGTAAGCAGTAAATGACTTACAATTTGCATAGGCTATTTATTGTCTATCACCAAGCTCTCAGAAACTTTGGGGTCAAATTAGCCTACACCCAGGATAGATATGTGAATTCCTGTCAAACTAGGACTGATTGACCTTTTCAGGAAATGCTCAGCATTTTGAGAGTTCATGTTGGTAGGAGGAATTCAAAACTCTACCAATCCTTCTGGGTCTCACAGCTCGGTTTTTGGGGCTCTCATAAATGACCAAAACCCAAAAGAAGCTTGAAAGGCCTAGAGAAACATGAGTAAGAAGAGATCACTTTTGCCTGTGATCATTAATTTAAAGGGAGACCATGTTGCTTGTTTTATTCAGTCAAATCAACAAATAATGGGCTTAATTAGTCAGAGTAGACCAACTGGTCAGATGATGGTAGCTCACACCTGTAGTCTTAGCTACTCAGGAGGCTGAGATCTAAGGATTATAGTTCAAAGACAGCCAGGGAAGAAAAGTCTATGAGACTCTTAACCAGTGAAAACGTGAGGTTAAGATGTGGCTCAAGTGATAGAGCCACATCTTTGAGCAAGAAAGCCGAGTGAGAGGCCCTGAGTTCAAATCTCTGTACACACACACACACACACACACACACACACACACACATACACACGTAGGCTAACTGCTTCATAAATTCCAAATTTCAAAGCTCAGTACAAAGTTGATTTTGCACTAAGAAACTGTTCATGGATCATTTTCCTGAGTCTTCACAACCACCAAATAGATTCTAAAATGATTAGGTCTTTCAGATATGCAAACCAAGTGATTGGTGAAGTTTCCTAAACTACAGTTCTTGTTTTAGGTTTATAGGGTAGAGAGTCCAAAGTAATACTTGCATTATAAATTCATTCAGTAACTACAACGTGATCGCTGTATTTCATTCACTAGTAAATTGCTACTAGTATCAATTATGTTTTGCTATGTATTTCAAAATAACCTATGATATTAGCATTTTTTAACTGGAGAAGCATATTTTTGTTGATCGTGGGGCTTGAACTCGGGGCCTGGGTGCTGCCCCTCAACTTTTCAGCTCAAGGCTAGTGCTCTACCACTTGAGCCACAGTGCCTCTTCCAGTTTTCTAGTGGTTTATTGGAGAAAAGAGTCTCACGGACTTTCCTGCCCAGGCTGGCTTTGAATTGCGATCCTCAGATCTTAACCTCCTGAGTAGCTAGGATTACAGGCATGAGCCACTGACGCCTGGCTAAAATATGATGTTTTGATTGGACTAGTTACTAATTATTTGCACAAGTGGCCCATACCAAATACGTGCTGGCAGCAATGGCTGACTACATACTATATGAGGAGTGAGGGGATGCCCAGTCCTTCCTTCTGTCTCACATTCACACTCACAGACACAAGTAATAAGCCTGTTCTTCTAATGTCATTTGGGTAACCTATGAAATCATTAACATATTCTGAGCCTCAGTTTACCTGTGAAATTCAATTAATAATGCTTACCTCACAGGGCTGCTATTGATTACTATAAATATTGAGTTACTAAATCACTAGTAGTGTGTGGATTTTTTTTCATCTTAACACTACTGACATTTTGGATTTATGCTTTGTCATTGGTGACTGCCCTATGCATAACAGGGTGTTAGGCAGAAATATTTGACTTCCACACTTTAGTTGTTAATAACAGCCCACTGGCTGTAAAAATCCAAAGTATCTCTGGGCATTGCTACATCTTCCTCCAAGGGTAAAAATTAAGCACTCATTTCACTGATGTGGAGAAGTACAGTGTTACTAGATCATACATTCACATTTAGTGGGGTTTGGAAATTTAAAAATATTCAGTGATAACAAATATCTGCTATTGACTGAACACTCCTTGCTCTCCAAATTCAAATGATCATAGTTTATCTTCCAATAGGGAAAACTGTATTTGGAGATAGGATCTTTAGAAGTAATGAATGTTAAAAGAAGTCAAAGGGGGGCTGGGAAGTTGGCTCAGTGGTAGAGCGCTTGCCTTGCATGCCTGAGGCCCTGGGTTCGATTCCTCAGCACCACATAAGCAAAAAGAAAAAAGCCGGAAGTGGCGCTGTGGCTCAAGTGGTAGAGCGCTAGCCTTGAGCTGAAGAGCTGAGGGACAGTGCTCAGGCCCAGAGTTCAGGCCCCACAACCGGACCAAAAAAAAAAAAAAAAAAGAAGTCAAAGGGTGAGGCCCTACCCTCCTGGGCTAAGGACAGTGCTCTTACCAGAAAAGGAGATCTGTGTGTGTGCGTGTACATGTGTGTGTCTTTCTGTCTCCCTCTCTCTGTGTTTCTCTCTGGCATATGAGGGGAGAGAAATCAGGTGGCTGTCTACAAACCAGGGAGAAGGTTCTCACCAAAAGTCAACATCTTGATCTTGGACTTCCCAACCTTCAGAAATGTGATAAATGAATTTCACTTGCCCAGTCTGTGCCTTTTTTGTGGTAGTCCAAGTAAACTAATACATAATATAGAATTGTAAAGAATCATGGTAGTCAGGTATTGCTTGGTGATTTATTTTTTTTTTTGTTCGTGGGGGTTTTACTTTGGGCCTGGGCGCTGTCCCTCAGCTCATCAGCTCAAGGCTAGCACTCTACCACTTGAGCAAAAGCACCACTTCCACCTTTTTCTGCTTATGTGGTACTGAGGAATAGAACTCATGGCCTCATGCATGCAAGGCAAGCACTCTACCACTGAGCCACCTTCCCAGGCCCAGTGATAGAAATTTCTTAACAGTGAACACAACTCTTCTCTATACTTATTAAAACTTTCATATAACCTATCTCATTTAATCAGAAAACTGGTAAGGTAGGCTGAAGAGGTATTATTTCCATCTTTCAAATTAGAAAATTGAGACTAAGGTCAACTTGGTGACTTGCCAAATTTTTCTGGTGAAAAGGTGGAAAAGACCTGGGTGTAGTGGCTCAGGCCTATAATTCTAGGTCTCTAGGAGGTTAAGGATAGTGATATAAAGCCAACTCAGAAAAAGAAGTTCCTAGGCTCAATCTCAATCAATAGCTTCAACACAGTGCTACTTATCATCTCAACCACTCTGGAAGCTGAGATAGGAAAGATGTCAGTTTCAGGCTTGCCTGGGCAAGAAAGTACATGAGACCTCATCTCAACAGAAAAAAGCTGTGTATGATGGCATAAAACTATCATCCCAGCCACAGTGGGAGGTATAAACAGGAGGATCATGATCTAGTCCAGCTTGGGCAAAAAGTGAGACTGCATCTCAAAAACAATCAACATGAAAAAGAGTGAGAGGAACAGTTCAAGAAGTAAGGTCACTTGTGTGATCTGAGTTCTAATCCCAGTATTGAAAAAAAAGAAAAAAGAAAGAAAAAGAGGAAGGAAGGAAGGAAGGAGGAAAGAAAAAATTAAGAGATTCTCACCTGCAGGTTTGCAAAGTTGTCCTGTAGAGTCCAGAAGGACAGGGACATCAAAGTGAGATCTTTGGTGGGTCCAATTGCAAAAACTGAGTATCAGAACATTAGGTGGAATATTATGTCTTAAGTTTTCCACAGTGGTTTGCTCAACTTGCTATATTAACTGAAGAATGAATACATGAAGGGATGAACACAGACCACGTAGTTCCTGTTAACTTTCAATGAGGGGTGTACTTGGAACAACTCCAATCAAGTCTGCTGCTGCCTTTGTCTGATATGCCTCTTTTCTCCTCTGCTGACCTCTAGGGATAGCTTTCCTAAGTCCCAGGCAGGTATCTACACTTCTGTTATCTGCATCCTCATTACTCCACCCCATCCCAGAGGAAGCAACAGTTCAACTTAAAAAAAACACACACGCAAAAACCAGAAACCACAGCTCCAACTACAGTACTTGGCAGTGCAGTTGCTTAATATGTGTTGACCTATCTGAGTGTCAGGAAGACAAGCAAGGGACACTAGAGAAGCAACTTTCAAGTTTAGGAAGAGTGTTCATTTCCTTACAGCTCTGAAGGATTTTGTGCTTTCTGTAGCTGGGAGGGAGTGGGTGGCTCAAGCTCTGTGGTGCCATTCTACCCCCCTGTGGAGCCTGTGTGTACTGCAGGTAACGGCTCTGCTGGCCAATTCAAATCCCAAGAGCAAACCCACTCAGCCCGCCCTTTTTTTCCTTTCCCAGGAAGCTATTTCTTTCCTCATTTGTGCTATTTGTCTGATTTCAGGACTTGTTAGGGATTTTCGTTGAAAAAAATTTTTTTTGTATTTTTCAAACTGGCTGAAGTGTGGCTGCCTGCTAAGAAATAAGTGCCTTTCTATGCGAGTCAGGGTTAAGACAAAGCATTGCTAACTTGATTTGGGTCTTGTACCACAGAATCTCAAAGCCTGTGTTCTAGCTGTGTGCCCAACCTTCCCTAATAAGAGTCACTTTGGATCCCTGCTAAATCCATGGCTCCCAGGACCTGCCCTTGGCTGTAATCCTGTGACTTGATGTGACTGATTATTTGTATTTTAAACTAGAACTCCTAAGTGGTTCTGGTCATCAAGGAAGTCTGGGAAATGAATCACCTGTAGAATGGGTCACCTATAGAATGAGGGCTATTTTTTTCCATCTTTTCCCCCCAGTGAGTTTAGTTCCTTGAAGATAGCAGTTATACATCAGGCATATTTAAGATTATTCTGCAGTATTTGCAGCAACAAAGGCAACTTGGAAAGCCAAGGCCCTACAGCAAACCCAAACTTCAGATCTGTGCTTGTCTTCAAAATCCAAGAGTCTCAGTCGCATTAGTATGCCTTCCCTCGGGCCACAGATGATGTCAGCGTCGGGGTGGCTAAGGCTGTGGTCCTCACTAGCTCTTAGAATGGGGAAGGAGTTCTATTCGCTATCACAAGAAGCGTTGTCATCAGCGACCAAGCAAGGGACGCTGAGAAAAGTACTCAGAAGTTTAATATTTTCACCAAGTTGGGAGCTCTCCAGGGGAGTGAGAGGTAGGACTGAGTCTCCCAACTGTCCTCCCACAGGTTTTCCTCGGAAAAGAGGCCCTTGTTGGGAGTCACAGAAGGTTTGGAAGAGGAAGTCATCAGCCACTCAGCTCCATGAAGTCTGTCTAGGCCACAAAGACCCGGCTCTGGGCTGAAGGACACACGGACACACACGTCTAGGCCGCAAAGACCACACACACACACACACACACACACACACACACACACACACACACACACACACACACACACACACACACACACACACACCCTTCCAACACGCCCCTCACCCGGAAATACGAGAAGGACACACGGACACACACACACACGTCTAGGCCGCAAAAACCGCGCACACACACACACACACACACACACACCCTTCCAAAAACCGCACACACACACACACACACACCCTTCCAACACGCCCCTCACCCGGAAATACGAGAAGGACACACGGACACACACACACACACGTCTAGGCCGCAAAGACCACACACATACACACACACACACACACACACACACACACACACACACACACACACCCTTCCAACACGCCCCTCACCCGGAAATACGAGGGCCCCACCTCGGCTCCACTCCTAACAGGTATGGAAGGGTTCCCTAGCACGTCCCGAGCTCTGCGCAAGCGCATTACGGCCCAGCAGCGGCGCACAAAGGTGCGGGGGCTAGGGCTGGTCACGTGGGTGCATCAGCCCTCTCCGCGATTTCCCTATAAGGTCTTGGGCTAAGAGGCCCCGCCCCTCGCCGTGCCCTGGAATGTGCTTTGAGGCCCAGCCACAGGACGGACGCAACCATCTGCACACGCGGGAGGGGGGAGCAGGGCTTACGGTGCAAGAAGAGTACAAAACAAAATGCAGAACGTCAGTCACAGTCCCAGCCAGGCGTTCCGTATCCCCTCCGTTCTAAACCTCTCGCTTCATGCTTTCAGTTCTTGTAGTTGCTCAGTAGCGTACCCGCCGACCACCCTGGCAGCCCCCCTCCCGCTCGCTCCCCCCGGGAAGTTTGGCCCACTCTGGGAACTGAGAATGGTGACCGCACTTCCTTCCGGTTTGCTCAGCGCAGGTCGGAAGTGTTGCTTTTTGGCGGCTCCCGGTGGAGAAGGGTGGTGCTTTGGGCGGCGCGGGGTTCGCTGAGGAGTTCGGATTCTCGCGGCGGTGCCGGGTGAGTGGTGGTCGGGGCCAGGCCAGCCGGACCCGCGTCCTCGCGGGACGACTCGGGATGGCAGCGACGCTCCGCGGGGAAACGCTGGGCTCGGGGAGCGCACCTGGCTGGGCCGGTGTCGCACCTGGCTCCCGGGTTTGGAGCCGAGGTGCCAGCCACGGGCGTCAAAGGCCCGGCCCCCAAGTGGCCCGGACGCACACTTGTCCCTCGTGCCCGGACTAGCAGCTGGGAAAAGGTGGCTTAGCTCGCTGGCGCCTTGGTCTTGGGCGATAGCCGGGCCCGCGAAATCCGAGCCGCGGAGGAGCTGACACCCAGACTATGTTTAGTCTGTAACGTAGACTTGCCCGATTCAAGGACGTTTGCGCCAAAACAGGAGCCCGGATCCCCCTCCCCCCCCCCGCAGCTGTCGGTGCAGCTGCGCGGCGCCGTGGGAGAGCAAGGAGCCGCCCGTGCGGGTGCCCGTGCCCGCATCTGATTAGAACTAAGTGACGTTTTGACAGAGGAGCTGGGGATTTGGTTTGCTTTCATGCTTGTGTTCACGTCTATTGGCCTAGGAACTGTTTTCGTTTAAAGCAGTTTAGTAGGTATTGGAAAGCATATGTCACTTCTTTAGAGGCGTTTGAAACAGGACCCGGCCGAGTGAATTTTTAACTTACAAAATGCTTAGTTTTACCTCTGAGGGGGGAAAAGGAGGTGTGTGTGTGTGTGTGTGTGTTTAATTGGTATGCGTTTTTTGGTTCCTGGCCTTTCGGACGTCTTATTTTAGAAAACGACATCTTACTGTTTTCTGGCGAGTCAGCCTGACCACAAAAGTGTCTCTGGGAAAGAACTTTTGGGTGTGGCGGTCCCAGAGAACTGATCCGACTGGCAACCGGAAGTTTACGTAAGAAATGAAAACTTGATTTAGTTGGAACGGAAAAACCTAGTTGAAAATATACTTTAAAAGATCTTTAAACACCAAAAAAAAAAGATTGGGGGGGAAAAAGTGCATTGGTTAAATGGGATGTAGAGTTGATAGGCATTTGGAAAGCCGAGCACATTATTAGGTGCTGTCACACTGCAGTTATCTGTTTTAGGGCTGGTATTGGGACTTGAACCCAGGGCTTCTGCGCTGTTTTTTTTGTTTGTTTGTTTGTCTCTACCACGTGAGCCACATTCTGGTTTTGGGGTGGCTAATTGGAGGTAAGTCTCAAGGACTTTCCTGCCTGTGCTGGCTTCAAACCTGGATCCTCAGATGGAGGCCTCCTGAGTAGCTAGGATTACAGGTGTGAGCCATGGGCTGCCAAGCTCACTATGCAGCTCTAAGATATGCATTTCCAAAATTTTCTCAACTCTCAAGTATTCTGTAGAAGTTTTTAGGTTACATTTATTACATTTATAAATGTAGGTCCCTAAGGTTTTAATTAAAGCAGTCTGATGTATAAGTATGGATTAGTGCTACTTGGTTTTGTAGATTTTTCAAAATCTCTAGATAGCATAGTTCCTACAAGTTCTGTATTTCTAAAGGTTCCCAAAAATCTGCTTGCCTTTGTGTATGAGGAAGACCCCTTTCAGGATTTTTGCCTTTTATTTCTCCCATGTCTTTGTCTGGTTTAACATCTTCCTTGGACATCATTTATGTCTCTCCTGTTGTATTAACCCTTAATGATTTATTCTTCTAGCTCAGCAAACTATTTAAAACTATCTAAGAAGATTACAAAACTACAAATTCATTGCCACCTATAGTCTCCCCGACTTAGAAGGAAGTTAGGCTCTTTCCATCTGTAAGCTGAATGTTCTTGATTACCCTTGTCTTTCTTTCATCTCAGCCTCTGAAATCCTTATAGTTTATTTGAGGCTGCTCTGCAATGTTCCAGCTTTGCAGGTTTCACACAACTACTGCTCATACCAAAAGTCTCATTAAGTGCTTCCCAAATAAAGATCCAGTGTAACAGTTAGTGAGGATTCTTCATAATTTGGAACTCTCAGGTGATCTTCTAAATAGAGAACATTTACACTGATAAATGACTCTTTTTTTGCCCCCTCCCCCCCCCTTTTGCAGTCCTGGGTTTGAATTTCTTTCCTAAAGCTTGCTGAGCAGGCTCTAACTGTCAAGCATGCCTCCAGCACTATATTTTGCTAGTTGCTTTTGAGATAGGGTCCTGTCTAGGGTGCCTGGATGCATTCCACCCATGTTAGGCTCCCCAGTACAGATGGGGGCCACTGCATCCAACTTTCATTAAGAAGTCACACTGTGATACCAACAACCTTAGCTCCCACCTGGAACTAGGATTCCAGGCACTGTGATAAAATATTTTCAGTTTTAATTTGTCCCAACTTTTAAAACTGACATAAGAGCTGCACACTTCAAGAAGGCTTGTCATTTGCTGAGTTCAGCATCACTTGTTAAAGGTGCAGTAAAATAGACAGTGAACTATTCTAAAAAGCAAAGAAGACAGTACTAGTATCAAGGATGATCTTCATGACATTGTAGCACTGTTCCTGACTTGATTCCTCAATCCCTGCTTATTCTATTCATACTTTTTGGTAAGAAAAGGTAAAATCACATTTCCTTGTTTTGGAACAATTGAGAAGCTAAACATACTGTTACTGTACAGCTTCCAAGTTTCTGGTAGTAAATGATCTCACAAATTAAAATCCAGTTGTGAAAAAGTTAAGGCCAGGTAGTTTGATCAGTGTTCCACTGTTTTTGATAGAATTAAGTGCCTTCATTATTAGAACCAAGACTAGCAACCAGATCTCTAAATTCTGAGGTACTTTTCAGCTTCCAAATGGGATTTAAGTGTCCACCTAATCTTTTAGAAATCTACAAAGTTCATCCTGAATTCAAAGTATTTGATATCATGTGCCACCTGATTTATTTAATATTTTCTCACTTTTTTAACTAGAGTCATACCTCTAGAATGAAAAGTATGCAAACTATTGGTTCGTCTCATAAGTTGAACCAATCACCACATTTCTTCTTAGTTGCCTTTCCAACTATATTTTAAGCTCCTCAAAGATAGGGCACCTATATGAATTACATTTAACTTTTAACTAGTAGTCAGTGCTAATAACATTTTATATACATTAGTGTAATAACTGCTCATCATGTTGATAGGATAGAGTACTGAGTGGTCCAGAGTTCTGTGTAAGACTTGTTGGTGCTGACAAAAAATAAAGACATGCTTTGAACTGTTTCATTATGCATCTACAAATTAATACATAATGCCTGATTAAAAGAACAGGACAGGAAGTGGCGCTGTGGGTCAAGCAGTAGAGCGCTCCAGCTTGCCTTGAGCTGAAGAGTGCAGGGACGGCGCATCCAAGCCGAGTTCAAGCCCCACGACCGACAAAAATAAAAAAAAAAAAAAAAGAACAGGACATACATAAAAAAATTGAAAACTACATACATGTATTAAAACTAAATTCAAAAAGATACCTAAAACTTCCACCAAAATTAGTACTTCTGGTTTTATAGGTTAGAGAATTAATATGTCAACTGTTTGGCCAACTATCCTCACCAGTTTCTTTGTTCTTAAAATAACTGACATTGCTACATCATTAGGGAAAGACAATGGTGTCATACAGAACAAGACTATTTTTAAAGATGTACTGTGGCTTACCAAAGGCCTGACATGTCTGAGATATTAGATGGACTGGCAAAAATATGTGGCCCTCACTGGGTATCAACTGCTCACCCCAAGTCTAATGTACATTTAAGAGATGAGGATAATATATTCCTTGTAGTTCTTAAAATATGTAGAAGGGGAACATAGAACTTTGCATAGTTTAATGAGGTTTAGAGCCTCCCCCAAAGTATTACAGAATGAAAATATGTATTCATTAACAACTCAAATAGATAATGAAAAGCAGCCTCATAAAGAATGGTTAAAATCTGAAAATTTGGGAGTGGTATGTAATTTCTGTGCCATGTACAGTGTATTTTCCAATAACATTGTTAAAGAGTGTTCTATAATGGATTGGCTGGAATTTGTGACTACTCTTTCTGGAATTTCCTGCTAAAATATGAAAACAGGCAGCTAAAAATAATGTGAATTGAACTTTTCCAATTATTTCCAATAATTAAGTTTAGTCTGTAATATAGGATAACCAAGGAAAGAATGTAAGAAAAACGTTTTAAACTCATCCACATACTCTAAGGGTGACTTTGAATGCTGGGCTCTAGGTAGTATTTCATTCTTTGCAATCCTCAGATTTATTTTTAGAGCAAGGGCATAGTGTTTTGCCACATCATAGCTAAATGTTTTCAGAACGTAAGTTTTAAAACTGTTATCCTGGTCAGAGTGAAATCAGTAGTGACTATTTTAGACCAGCTCAGAAGAATATAACTCAGTACAGTGTCTTAGTCTTGCTCATCAATCAGGAAGGAAGTTTGCTGACTACCATCTCTACTCCCAACTCTGAAGGATGGTATGGTAGAATTGTATTGGGTGATAATTGGATTTTTAATATTGAACATGCTTTTGTAGTGTTTTTTAAATGGAGTGTTGAAGAAAAATGCCTTAATTCTATGTATTATCAGGCATATTTTTAAACTTATACTCTACAGGGATAAATTTAGGTTATTAGAGAGCAAAGAGTCTCTTTATCTCTTAAAATATTCTTTGAAACTATTTGAATTGTTCGAATTTCATTCTTTTATTTATTATCTTTAGTTGCACAAAGGGGCTTTAATTGAACAAATCAATTAATAAGTACACTACATCTTGATTATTAGGGTGATAACTGTGCTCCAATTTTGTGTAGAGGTCTTACTAAGTGATTTAGTGTGGCTCAGATGACTAGTCTGGATGGAATACATGGTGCCTGTGAAACTTAATTAGAGATGAGTTAACTTTAGTTTTTTATACTTTACCAACAAACATCGAGCAAAATGTTTCTTGAAAAACTTGGAACCAAGAAGAAAGAGTGCAATAAAAGATTTCAGTTGAATGTAGATGAGCACTGTCAGTAGTGATTAGGAGAGAAGGTCTGTTCCATCTGTTAGCCTTCTGCTTCCTTACCTTTCTCTCCACTATATATAGATGGGATCAGTAGCTTAGGTGAGGGCTACAGAAGGATGGTCCTTTTGAAGATAAATGTGTGTTTTGTAGCACCACCATAGCGTTGAAATTTAGAACCAGCACGGTGTCCCGGATACCTAAGTATTTGATTAAACCAGCTGTTAAGCTCTATGGCAGTCCTGGAGTTGTGTAAGCTTGTCTGTAAACCAGTGGCAAATCACTTCAGCTCGTTTGACTTGATAATGGCTTTAATTTGGAATTTGAAGTGACCACCTTTTATAAAAATTTACAATTACAAAGTGGGTAAACTGAAATCATGAGTCTGGATTTTCATTTTTAGTCTAAATCTTTGTGTCATAGTTTCCATTATGTGAGAAATTCTTACCAAGTGATACTGTTTGGGGTGTTTTTTTAACTTATTTTTTAAAATTATCTTTAGTTGTACAAAGGAGGAGTGGACAAAAGCATTTTATGAACATAATATATCTTGATCAATATCACCCCTTTCAACATTCTCACCCATCCCTCCCAACATATCCCTTCTTGGATTCTTGGGATATATCTAATTAGCTCAAACATATCAGAAAATGGATTTTGTTTACTTTTGTTAATTACTGTTTTGATTGGAACTTAAGTCAATTTAGGTGCTGATTTTGCTTTCCTTATGTTTCTTTCTTACTTAGGATTTAACCATCACCATGTCGAGCAAAAGGGCAAAGACCAAAACCACCAAGAAGCGCCCTCAGCGTGCAACATCCAATGTGTTTGCTATGTTTGACCAGTCACAGATCCAAGAATTCAAAGAAGCCTTCAACATGATTGACCAGAACAGAGATGGTTTCATTGACAAGGAAGATTTGCATGATATGCTTGCCTCGTTGGGTACTGCTCAGACTTAATATTAATATATTGGGTAGAATTTCCCTAATGATTTTTATGTTTATTTATTGAGTCTTAAGGCTTTATGAAGTCAGCCTCATGAATCTGTTGAGAGTTGGAGAGTGTGTATATGAGAGAGAGAGACTTAATTATGAAATTAGTTCTGTTCCTCCTAATGGAATATTAAGAATCTTTTTTTTTTTTTTTTAATTTTTTTGGGGGTCCAGTTGTAAGGCCTGAACTCTAGGCCTGGGCACTGTCCCTCAGCTCTACAGCTCAAGGCTAGCGCTCTACTATTTGAGCCACAGTGCCACTTCCGGCTTTTTTTCTTTTTGCTTATGTGGTGCTGAGGAATCGAACCCAGGGCCTCATGCATGCAAGGCAAGCACTCTACCACTGAGCCACCTTCCCAGCCCCCGGAATATTAAGAATCTTAATGGAATCTTAAGAATCTCTGAAACTTTTAGTGCAGACTATATTCATTGAGAAGACCTTGTTTCCCTAAACAGTTTTGCTATGCAAATGCAAACTGTGTATAGATAGATGGTCACTTTCTTGCCGAAATGTTTACTGTGATATGTTTACCATGTTATATAGTTGATATGTTTTATAATGTAATCTAATTATGATTTTGTATGTTTAGGAAAAAACCCAACTGATGAGTACCTGGATGCCATGATGAATGAGGCTCCAGGCCCCATCAACTTCACCATGTTTCTCACTATGTTTGGTGAGAAGTTGAATGGCACAGACCCTGAAGATGTCATCAGAAATGCTTTTGCTTGCTTTGATGAGGAAGCAACTGGTAAGTCAGAGATAACCTTTACTTACAAAGTGACTTAGGTTTTTTTTAGTTATGGTAATTAAATACACAATAATTTAAAATGTAATGGACATGGTTTTCATTTGGTCTGTTCATCCTTTACCTTACTGTCTACAATAGGTTGCATGTGAAACCTCTTTGGGAAACTTAGGTTGCTCCTTTACTCGAAGGTTAACTCCACAAGGTACTTGTTAAATGAATAACTTTTTCCAGAGCAATCCTGAATAAAGAATTTCTCATCATAGGCTGGCACCAGTACAATCCTGGGTTTGCTTAACCTGTATCCCTCAACTCCAATAAAACGATTTAACTCTGCTATCTAACCTTTATTTTAAACCAAACAGAGCCTAAGCTCTGGAATCAGACTACCTGGATTTAGATTCCTCTTCTGCTGCATGACAGCTGTGGAATTTGGGGCCAATTACTTAATTTCTCTAAGTTAGGTTTTATTTGTGAAGTAGGCAATAATACTACTTACCTCATAAAGTTGCTGTTAGGATTAAATAAGGAAATGACATGATAAATTTGAATGCACTCACAGAAACAAGTGTAGTCGGGGTGAGGGGCATTATGGAGCATGCCAACAATCCCAGCACTCACGAGACTGAGGCAGGAGGATTTGAGAATTTGAGGTAGGCATAGCTATACCTTGCCTCCAAAAGAAAAGCCAAAGATGAAGTTCAATAATAAAATGTTTACCAGAATGTTAAGGCCCTGGGTTCAGGGCCTTAGCACTTCGAAAAAACGAAAACAAACCACTTAAGTTATTTTTGGAAAGGCTAGAGTAGAAAAAAATGGAGAGACATACTAATTCTCTTCCCCCAACAAAGATGTTTCTATATTGCTTGAATTGGTTTACTGTGAATTGGTATTACTTTTTTTGTATTTGGTACTTGAGTTTTGATCTTAGGGCCTTGCACTTGCTAAACAGATACTTTACCAGTTGAACCATGTCCCAAGCCCTTTTTGCTTCAGTTATTTTTCAGGTAGCATCTCTGATTTGGGCCAGTCTGGACATTGCTCCTTCAACTTAGGCCGCCCATGTAACTGTGGTGACAGGCCTTTTCATTGAGATGGAGGTCTTACAAAATTTTGTCAGGGGTTACCTTGAACCATGGTCCCCCCCTCTCCCCCCCCCCCCAAGTACCTAGGATTATAGGTGTGAGCCACCAAACTTTTTTTTTTTTTTTTTTGCCAGTCCTGGAGCTTGAACTCGGCCTAGGAGCTGTCTCTACGTTTGTTTTATTTTATTTTTTTTTATTTTTAATGTTTGTTTTATTTTTGTTTAAGGATAGCACTCAGTTGGGCCACAGCTCCACTTTGAGCTTTTTGGTGGTTAAATAGAGATAAGAATCCCATGGTCTTCTGGTACCAAACTGGCTTTGAACTTTGATCTTCAGATCTCAGCCTCCTGAATAGCTATATTACAGGTGTGGATTGCCAGCACCAGCTCTTTTTCAATAGAAGAGAATACAGCTATATAAAAGATAGGTATAGGCTTTCCTACGCAGGCTAGCTTCGAACTGCAATCCTCATCAGCCTCCCGAATAACTAGAATTACAGGCAAAAGCCACCAGCACCCAGCATGCACTTGTTCATTTATTTCTGTTTTTATATCTATAAGTAGTTGTATTCTTTGGGCAGTCAGGTTTCAAGACAACCTTAGCAAAAACTCAATAAAAAGCAGACCAATTATTTCATCACTGCACACACCTATTGCCTATCACAGTGTCAATGATACATTGCTGCCTAAGTATTATGTGTTTGCTGATGCTAGCATGTTTGATATGTATGTTAGGTTTGTAAACATTAAGCTCATTTTAACCAGCTGTGATGTTATATGCCTGTAATTCCACATAGAGACTGGAGATCACAAATTCATGGCCAGTTAGAACTACACAGTAACGCTGTTTCCCTTGAAAAAAAGTAAAACAAAAAATGACGTCAGAGGTAAAGGAAATGCCTGAAATAATATAGCTTGTTAAATTGGGCCTTGGTACTCTACTATTTTTTCCACTGGAGCACTTTCTTCACCTTTATGATGCCATATTGATTTCACTCAGTTATTTTTTCTTTTACTTTTTGATGTGGTATTCATTGTAATGCGATAATTAACTGCTCTTTCCTTATATAATAGGAAATAGGAATTATAAAGCTTAGGTGCCTGGGTCATACTTTACTGTCTTTGTTCCAGGGTAGGTTTAGTCCCTGCCATCAAAGATCAGAAGATGTGGAAGCTGAGGGACAGCAGAGTAATATAATGGCTGCTAAGTAGCTGGCCACTGTTCTAAGCACCTGTCTGTTGAAGTTGTCTAAAGTGGCTGGAAACCCTGTATTTCATGTATTATCATGTATATAGTTTCTTACTGTAGAAAATGCACAGTCAGGTGTATGTAGTACTTGTAACTAACTTTGAGAGTAGTATATATTCTGATCCTCAGGTTTTCATTCTCTAGGCACCATTCAGGAGGATTACCTGCGGGAGCTGCTGACAACCATGGGTGATCGCTTCACAGATGAGGAAGTAGATGAGCTGTACCGAGAAGCCCCTATTGACAAAAAGGGCAATTTCAATTACATTGAGTTCACACGTATCCTCAAACACGGAGCAAAAGACAAAGATGACTGAAAAGAACTTCAAATTCCAGCCATATGTTCCTTATTGCCACTCTGGGTATTTCTGAGATTTTTCTCTTAGAGCCTGTTGCATGCCCTTAGCTATAGAGCTTTTGCCTTTCCTGTTTTGTATTTATTCTCAGCCATTTGGGCACATGTATCTTTATAATCAGACTGGAATTGGGACTTTTTGTCATTCTCAGAATAGAAAATAGGGTAATTTAATTTACCAGTGGTCCTATCCCCTCCCCCAAGTAACTGCAGTCCACACAGAGTCAATATATTTTTTCAGAGAAAGTTATTCACTCAATTTTTTCTGAACCATAATTAAAACTTTATCATAAAACACTTGTTTAAACTTCTTATTTACCAAAGTTGACTTTTATCAGTTGCTTTTCAAGGGAGAGTCAATGAAGTAGGTCTTAGAAAATAATATTCTAGGTCTGGACCTGGTGACATAATCTCTATAATCCCAGCATTAGGGAAGCTGAGGCACGAGGAGGATCATGAATTCTAGGCAGCCTGGGCTACATAATGAGTTAGAGGTCAAGGTGGGCATATGGTAAGACTCTATCTTAAAAACGGGAACAGGAACAACAAAAAGAAAGATTTTTGTTTGGCCTCTAATACTCCTTCCTTTTAACTACTCTCATCTGGTTTCCTGTACTTTATTTTTTTGCCAGTCCTGGGTTTGAATTTAGGGCCTCAGCACTAAGCTTTTTCTCAAGGCTAACACTAACACTTGAGCCACAATTCTACCACCTGAGCCAGTGCCACTTTCTGTTTATGTGGTACTAAGGAATTGAACCGAGGGCTTCATGCTTAGTAGGCAAGCATTCTACCACTAAGCCCCATTTCCAGCCCTGTCTTCCAGTTGTTGTTTTTTTTTTTGGGGGGGTCCAGTGGTGGGGCCTGAACTCTGGGCCTGGCCACTGTCCGTCAGCTCAAGGCTAGCGCTCTACCACTTGAGCCACAGCGCCACTTCCGGCTTTTTTCTTTTTGCTTATGTGGTGCTGAGGAATTGAACCCAGGGCCTCAGGCATTCAAGGCAAGTGCTCTACCACTGAGCCACCTTCCCAGCCCTGTCTTCCAGTTTTTAAAGCAAGTTTCTGTAAAAATCAGTATAAATATCATTTTAACAGCTATAAGTTCTTAAGTTTGGCAAACTTGCTTTTTCTGTTCCCACTTTTAACTGCTCTAAACTTTTGTGCATGGTTTTATTTAAAATTATACCAAGCCATTGCATATAATTTTCATTTTCCTATTTTTTAAATTTTTTTTATTCTTGAAAAGGTGATGTACAGAGGGGTTACAGTTACATAAGTCAGATAAAGAATACATTTCTTTTTGGACAATGTCACCCCTTCCTTTGCTTTCCCAGTTTTTCCCTCCCCATTTTCCTATTTTTAAAACTTTTACCTTCAGAGGTTTTGTGGAATGCTTGTACCCAAAAGACAGATTGCAGAGTTTGTATTTCTGGCTGTTGGAAGCACAGTATTTTTAAATTATATATACTTTCCTTAAATATGACAACCCCTATTGAAAGACTATGTTTATGCAGAAATTATCATCATGAGTCTGTGAATTTTAGACATTCCTGACCTGCCCACAATCAAAACAGCTGAAGCTACATTCTTAGGAAAGTGAGGTCATTGTTTCAATTCTAAAAATAACTTTTGCTGTTTGTACATGGTAGGACTGTTGCACAGTTAACAAGGGAGTGGAAGACATTTTCATTCTCTTTAGGCTTCAGAAATCTTACTCTCAAAGATTCATGAATTAAAAAAAAAACATTGAGGGAAAGTTCCTTGCAAAGAGTGAAAATTAGTGAAGATGAGTAACTAACAATTACTTGAATAATTTCAAATTTTATGCTAATATTAACAAGATAATCTTTGGAGAAAACCATGACCTCATTCCAGTAAGTAATGGTTTTTGGGCAGCAGTCCTTTGTACACTGTAGGATAGGAGAGCTAGATCCTTTAAGCTGGTAAGACTGGTTATGTAGAATAAGAGTGGAAGGACTTGTAACTAGTCTTTGCCCCTTCAAGATTAGATTCATAGAAACTGCCTTACTTTTCTTCCTCAATTTCATTCAATGCTATAAACAAAAAGAAAAAAAACTGCTATTATTAGGGCTTGAATTCAGAGCCTTGTGCTTTCCACTTGTACTGCACCTCCATTTACAGCATTTTGCGGTTAATTGTATGACTCTTAGATTGGTCTGCCTCGGCCAGCTTTGAACCTTGATTCTCAGATCTCAGCCTCTTGAATAATTAGGATTACAGTTTCAAACCACTTGCATCCGGCTTCAAGCTGCTCTTAAGTGTCAACTTCCTCATCAGGAAAATAGGAATAGCACCCTCCAAGCTTTTTGTAAAAATAAACACAAAAGACATGGTCTGGTGCATGTATCCAAATAGTTATTCTTGTTTTGCTTACCAGTGAAATTCTGAAGAGAATCTGAAGAGGAGATAGGGTCTTTAGAGATTAAAGTCTGAAAAAAGAGAAGAAAACAAACGGGAAGTAAAACAGTCATATTTGGAAGGTTGGAAGAGATGAGCCATATGAAGGGACATTCTTCGTAAAAGAGAGCTCTAGAAAGAGTAGTGAATATAGGAGTTTAATAGAAGTTGGAGATGAAGTAAATGCTAAATTTAGGAGAGAAAAGTCCATAGTCAGCTTACAAATTATTTCAAAGTAGAATTTCATGATTGTAAAGAGTATGAAAATTTAGTTACACTTACATAGAAATGCTTGAGAGTTTACCTAGTACTTTGAATTTCCTGAGCCAGATTTATGTCACATTAAGTTCTTCTTAGGAGAATAATTCTTGGCTCCTTTGCAACTTGGTTTTTATATTTCTTGTCCTTGAAGGGGTTGGTTGCTGGAGCTAATCCTACATTGAAGAAATGACCATCTCACCAGTGCTACTTATCCCATCTCCATTTCTTCCAGTTCTAAAACCTAGTCTTTCATTCTGGATAACTGCACATGTTCAAAAAGCAGCAGGCATGCCTTTTCTCTCGTATTTATGTACATATATTTTAGAATTGTTATAAGTTGACAGCGTATTTTTTGTTGAATATATTTTAAATCATCTTCATGGTTTGACATGGTTACCATTTTTGAGTGTAGCACATTTCAGACCTTTTTGGTGGGTAAAAGTTTACCTTTGATACAGATATTCTATAAATAATGATTTCCCAAGGATTTGGATAGCTAGTTTTTTGTTAATTTTGAGTCTAGAGAGAACAATACACTGCAGAATTATTTCTTTACAACAATGCTGTCCACTAAAACTTTCTGGTGATGTCTGATTAGGACTCTAGCCATATATTGCTGTTGTGCACTTAAAATGTGCAAATAAGATTGGTGTACTAAATTTTGAATTAAGTTGAAATAGCCATATGTGGTTACGGATTGTTGGACAGCACAGTTTTAGGTGTTTTAATACTAAGTCAAAGTGTAGGGCTGAGATATAGAACTAGAGTAGAGTACTTACTTGCATGCTTGGGGCCCTGGGGTTGGGTCCCCAATTTAGGAAAAAACAAAAATACCATCAAGGTGACATTAGCCATGTGCTTACATTGTCCAGGGCTGGGGTTTATGGGGCGGTAATATTCCATACCTGGAAAATCTGTCCGAAACCTGAGAAGCCCAAATGTAGTGAGTGGAAGGACAGTCATTTAGACTATTGATATCAAAGGGCAGACTGAAGCTGAGGAAGAGTACTTAGAACCTGGTGTGACTTCAGATCAGCATCAGCATCAACTGTGTGTTTATAAGAAAAAAACTGTTCTCCATCCCTGACTAAGGAATCCTAATATTAGGTTTTGAGGCTCAAGAACCTGTTTTGAAAGCTCCTCCAAGTTAGTCTTTGATGTGATACTGTTTTTTTAAGAATTTATGTACAACAGGGAACATACAGTGCCTATCATTTTGAAATTTCTGATTTTTAGAACATAAATTCCACTTTGTTACCTCCTAAGCCTTTATCGCATTAATAGGCAATAATAAATGTTTAATAAACATTGGCTATTAGGTTGATTGTCCTCCATTAATCAGAAATAGTGTTAGTCATCTAGATGATCCCAAGGTGTGGGAAACTGTCTAGAAGATTATAGCCAGGAATACTACCTAAAACAAAACCTGAATGCTGCTTTGTGCTTTCCGTCTTTTGGCCAAGAGCTTTATATGTGTGTGCGTGTATGTGTGCTTTATCATCTCCTTGGTAATCTTTTAAAAAGCAAATAATTTTAATGAAACTGTCTAGGGGTTGAAAGGGTTAAAGTCATAGGCTGTGGCCTGAGTTACAAGTCTGTAAACCTTATATAATTTTATGGCGGAAAAGGTGCAGTTGTTCCGAAATGACGGGGTTTCTACAGCTGGCGCCACCCCTGACCTTCCCACACACCGTCCTTCACCTCTAAAAAGAGCTTTATCTGAAATTCAGACTTAACTAGGCTGCTTTTGCCAAATCTGGCAGCTCTGGGTGGGCCGCAGCTGGGCCCCCCAGGTCAGGGTCCAGGGCAGTGCCTCCCGCGGGCCGGGCCCCCCAGGGTCAGGGTCTGGGTGCAGGGCAGTGTCTCCCGCGGGCCGGGCCGGGCCCCCCAGGGTCAGGGTCCAGGGCAGTGTCTCCCGCGGGCCGGACGGGGCAGGCCCCGCCCCGCCCCGCCCCCAGGCCTGGGAATGCGGAAGGGCCGCGGGGAGATGGTGCGTGGGCCGGCCGGGTGGGCCGGAGCCCTCGCAGGAGGGGCCTTGCGCTCTTGCAGACCCGAGCCGCGACCTACAAAGAAAACATGACCGCAGCGCACGCAGGCTGCGTGGGTTCTGCCTGGGCACCCCCGCTCCTCGACCGACATCCGAATCTTCGCTTGGGCGCCACCGCACCCACTTTCCGGGTTGGACCTGGCTTCCGGCGCAACTTCCGGTGCGCCTCCCAAGGCCGGAAGTACCGGTGCCGCCGAGGTCCGGCCACAGCCCAGCGTTCGTCGCCGACGCTAGTCCAGTCGCGCGGAGCTGCCCCGAAGCTGGTGTCTGGCCCCGGGTGAGTGGCGCGCGGCACCCCGGGGGCCGCATCCGCCCCGTCGCGCCGCACCCCCTCGCGCTGCCCTCCCGCACCCTGGCTCCGCCCGCACCCGTGGGGTTGGCTGAGCCGTGGGCGCTGGATTAGAGGTGAAGGGAGGGAGGAGGGTCGGCCGCGGGAAGGGCCTGGCCTCCGCCCCAAAAGCGACGGGCTGGGCGCTGGAGAGGTGGCGGTGTCCCCGTTCGCGCCAGGTGTGGGGCCTGCGTCACCTGGATGACCTCGCACACCTGTGCCCGGCCTTCCCCTCGCCCCGTCCTCCAGGGCCCTCCTCTCCCTCGGTGGGCGCGAGTGGTAGGTTAAGGCCGATCGCGTGTGTTCGTGTGCAGCCACGGGTCCGTGCCCCACGCTGTGCTAAATGCCCCGCGGGGTGCGGGAGCCCCCTGGTGCATGGACCTCGCCTAAGGTGAAGTGTCTGAGGAAACTGTTGGAGAACCGGTTCCTAGTACCGTAAACTTAACCTGTGAAGAGTCATGTCCATAACTTGAGCTTGCGACTTTCAAATATTTAGTTCACGCTTGTTGAGTGAGGAAAAAGACAGTTAACTCTGAAAGGCTTCTATGGAAAAAAATCGTGACCTCGTTGAAGTCCTTGGATTGATGGGGAGGGAGAACTTGCTGTTTCTGGCTGGATCTTTGGTTGCAGGTAACAAGGGCAAACGTTCTAAAGGTGGGAATTGAATCCTGTGAAGACAGTGGAGAGACCAACCTGAATGGAGTACAAATACAAAGAATAATAGTTGGAAATATGAATAGGTAGGTAGGGCAGAGCACTTGTATGCAAAGCCCTGGGTTAGAGTCTCTGTACCAAAATAAAATGTTAGACAAGTGTGGTCTTATTATGGATGTCTTGGAAGCATGACAAGAAATTTAACGTGATGTAACAGACATAGGGTAATTGTTTGGTTTCTTCAATAACGGCGTAACCTGAAGAAAGCAGTCTTTAGACTAATGTAGCAGCTTTTGTTTTATATAGATTTCAAATTGCCCTTTGGTAAGAGAAGAGTGTTTTAGAATTCAGTACAGCCTTATAGATATCTCATGGAACCCTCTCATTTACAGTTGGTGAAATTGATACTCAGGTGATGTAATTTGCCCAAGTCACTTGAACAATTCATATGATATCCGTAATTTTTCTCTTAGTCCCAGGGGATCCTCCTAGACATCATGACTGCATAGCCTTTTGTGTGTTTCAGCTCTGTAAAATGAGCAATGCCTAGGGTGGCTGACTCAGTATTTATTTATGCTTGAATGAGATTGCTTTAATGAGAGTGAGTTTGGACAAGATGAACTGTTGCAGGACAGATGCCCAGATGAGGGTCTCCATAGGTAGAAATGATGAGGATTGGGCTGGGAAGGTAGCTCAATGGTAGAGTGCTTGCCTTGCATGCATGAGGCCCTGGGTTCGATTCCTCAGCACCACATAAGCAGAGAAAGCCAGAAGTTGCACTGTGGATCAAGTGGTAGAGTGCTAGCCTTGAGCTGAAGAGCTGAGGTACAGCACCCAGGCCCAGAGTTCAGGCCCACAGAAAGAAAAGAAAAGAAAGAAAGAAAGAAAGGGAAAGGAAGGAAAGAAAGAAAGGAAGAAAGAAAGAGGATTTAGAGCTCGAAATGGGCCTACTTTCTCTATTCTCCCAAGATGAAAGGACACCAGATATCTAGGAATGTGTTTCATTATACCCCCTTGGCCAACATTTTTGAAGGGGATTTTTGTAATTCCAAAGGGCAAAGTGCACTTTCCACCCTCCAAAGGTTTGGTGAGTCTGCTGAAATAAACTGGCAGTCTACTAACAGGAGAAAGGGCATACAAGATTTATTGTGAGGAAAAAGGAGAAAGGTGAGTACTTAGTAACCCAGAATTCAGAAGCTTATATGCCCTGAATCTTAATAGAGGAGAGGGGAGTTGTAGGAATGTAGATACTTTTAGAAGAGAAGATTTTTAGAGGAAAGTGAATGAACCTGTAAACCAGACAAATTGGCCTTTTATCCCAGGATCAAGTTCCTCTGAGCAAACTGTGGGTGTGGTGTGAACTCCTGTTTTCTCTCCTGGGAGTTAATTTCCTTCTTAATAAAATTATAGGGATGTATAATAAAGTTATACATTCTTTTGGAGGAAACTTCCGTAGTCAGATAAGGGAACGAGAAAAATGAGTAGTATATGAGCTCTGCAGCTCACTTCCTGAGATCCTAGCTGTAAGCTATGTGCTATGTTGTTTATTCTTTTTACCCTAATTTCCTCTACTGAGAAATGGAGAGAATTAGTACCTATATTGTGAGTATTAGATGTAGTTAGACTATATAATGCTTATAATATTAAACATATATTAGACTATATATTGCTTAGAGATTCTTTTGCTTAGAAATGCTTAGCTAGTGCTGCATGCCTTTCATACTCAATTATTGCCTGGGGTTAGTCATGTTGTTTTCTGGTATGGAACAAGGGATATCTGTTAGGTGGTGTTAAGATCTCTTGAGAAGAAGAAAAATGGAGTTTTCTGGCCTACTGGAAAACCATAGAGAAAAGACTTGCCTTGGAATTCAGGTCCAGGACTTAGCTTGTAATGAATGCATGTGTGTATTTCCTTAAATAGGTAGTATTTACTGAGCACCTGCCATGAACAAGGAACTCCACTACACTTTCAATCCAACTTGTAAAAGCAAAAGGCCATAAAAATGCATTTTTAAGTTGCATGACAGCATAATACTACTTAGCAGTAAAACATGATTGAAGGGTTGGGGGGTGTATTTCGAAATGATCTTCCGTACCATCAAAAAGAAAGAAAGAAAAAAATTAACTCTCTCTTTTAGAAAAAGTTGAATACTTAATAGAATAATAATATAACTGCCAGGCATGAATGGCTCACACCTGTAACCCTGGCTACTCGGGAAGCTGAGGTCTGAGGTTTGAGGCTTAAAGCCAGCCTTGGCAGACAAATCTGAGACTCCAGTTAGCCATCAAAAAGCTAGAAGTGGAGGTGTTTTTCAGTAGTAGAGCACCAGCCTTGAGAAGAAAAAGCTAAGTGAGGGTACAGGCCCTGGGTTGTACCAGCACAATAAAATAGTAACTAATGGAACTGACTCTTTGTTTTGCTTAAATGTAAAAACACAAAAACAATTATATCATTATGTAAAGTCAATTTTGTGAAGTATGTTTAATTGGTTATATATAAATTTTCTTAGCATTGCTGTTTTCAGATTGTTGTTCTTATATCCTGTCATTTGGTCCACATAATTAGAAACAATCTCAACTATAATGACCATGGGACACCATGAGAAATTCTTAAGGTTCTGATAGATCCTGGTTTTTATTATTGATTATATTGAATAAAAGACCTTAGGTTTTAGCCCAAGAACTACGCTATGCTTTCTGTGCATTGAGAACTCTTCACTCTCACAGGGCTGCACTTGGTGTCTCTGCTAACATAAGCCAGCCATGTTTAACAAGACACCTGAGCATCCTGTCCTCTGGGCATCTCAACTGCCATTCTACTATAGGTGGGCTAAAACATGAATTCTTTACCACTCTTTTTTTTCTGTTCAGAACTGACTCCAGCTTTCTCCCCTCCCTACTTACCTATTTTTTTGAGTGATACCTCTATGCAACCAGTTTTCAACCTCTATTTAAGAAACATTCCAGGACAGAACTCTGAAGGCTTCAATTAGGAAACAAGAAGAACCTGCAGAACCTGGCAGGGCACTATATGCCTGTAATTCCAATACTGCGAGGCTGAGACAGGAGGATTGAGATTGGACAGCCTGAGCTACAAAATGAGACCCTGTTCAAAATGAAAAAACAGGAAAATATCAAATTTAGCTGGAAATTGCAAAGGAGTTCAATTTTCTATCCAGAAATGTAAAAATTCATTATCCAGTGCAGACTTGACTATGGTCCCTTTTAACTTTCTAACATTCTGAAGTAAAAGCATTGTCCTATTTTAACATTAAAGAGGTCAAGGGAAGAGTGAGTTGCTAGTATTCTATTGATACAGAACAAATTGCTTCTAAACTTAGTATCTAAGAAAGTAATACACAGTTTTTGAGGGCGAGGAATTTCTGAGCAGCTTAGGTGGATAGCTCTGGCACAGGGTCTTCTACTAAGTTGCAGTCTTTATCTGTCAGTTTGGGTAGCCATCACCTGAAGAAGTAGCCTGTAGGATGGCTGGCCCACCTGGCTGGCCAGTGAGTGCTGACCATTGACAGAAGGCCTCAGTTCCCTGCCACATAGCCCTCTCCATCTAGCTGAGTATCCTGAGGTGGTGCTAACTCCTGGGGACTGAGTGATCGAAGAAAAAGCAAGGCAGAGCTTCAGCTTCAATGTGCATTGTGACAGAGTCATATCCTTTCATTTCAGTGTCCTATTGGATACACAGGTTTACCCATTTAACTGTTAGGGGACTGCAAAAGGACATGAGACGAGGGCTATCTCGTCACTTTGGGCAAAGGAACAGGCAAGTTCCTTTCTCTTGGGCTGGGCAGGTAATATCAATTTATACCAAATGGGACAAGTTGGTGTAGGGGGTTTGTGGAATTTATTGAGTCATCATTGCAGGAATTTGGCGATGCTTGTCATGTGATACTTTATCATACAGTTCCTCAAGATGTCTGAATTTTAGTTTCTTCTGGAAAATGTCCTTTTAGATATTGACAAACTAGTTCAATTTTTTTTAGAGTCATTTTTAAGGTCATCCCTTAGAAGACTAAATGAACCTCCCTACAGACTTCATATAGTTTGATAGTTGCCAGTCTATGGCTTGTTTAACTCTTACAAGAGTAAGGAAAATGAGGCTAGGATAGCTAAAGTGACTAAAAGCCATACAGCTGAATTGACAGAACTGGAATTAGAACCTGTAACTTGAGCCTATCACTAATCCATGGCAAATACTGAAGAGCTAGGGGGACCTGGAAGCATGAACAGCCAATATAATCTAAGTGGTTTTCATCCTTCACTGTGCATTACAGTTGTCTGATGCATTTTATTTTACTTACTTTTTGTGTGTGTACTGGAGCTTGAACTCAAGGCCTAGGCACTGTTCCTTTGTTTTTTTGCTCAAGGCTGGACACTATTACTTAAGGCACAACTCTAAGAGTCAATTGGAGATAAGAACCTCACTTTCCTGCCCCAGCTGACTTTGAACTATGACTCATATCGTAGTGTCCTGAGTAGCTAAGGTTATAGACATGAGCCACAAGCACCTGGCAATATTTTATTTTATTTTTTATGTTGTACAGTTACTTAGGCTTGAACTCAGGGTCTGGGTACTGTCTCGGCACTTTTTTACTCATGGCTGGTGCTCTGCCACTTGAGCCAAAGCACTACTTAGGGCAATTTGCTGTTAATTGGAGATAAGAGTCTCCTAGACTATCCTGCCTGGGCTGGCTTCCAACCTAGATCTTCTGATCTCAGCCTGTATCTTTAGATTACATGTGTGAGTAGTCTGGTACCAAGTGCCTGGTATATTTTAAAGTTCCTGGGCTCCAGTTTTTGAAGTTCATCCTAAATAAAACTGAAGTTATGCTAGACTAAAACCCAGGCTTTTTTTTTAACTTCCAAAATTATTCTTGGAAGTTTAGTTGCAGCTAACTGCTGTAAGAACCATACTTAATTGCCATATGATGACAGCTTACTGATGTAAGACTTCAAAGCAGTTTTGAAGGAGGAGGCATAGGCAGCTGAGAATGTACTACAGGAGCATTTTTCTCAGGGTTCTGAGAAAGCCTGAAAGGCCAGATGAAGTTCACAGACAATTTTCGCTTACTAATAACTGCTATGTCCATGTCTTGATTTTCATATCAGCCCTGTTGGTGGCATAACAAACTTTTCAGTTGACACCATTTATATTACCAGTGTACCTATATCAAACTTGAAATAACTTCAGTGAGCCTTTTGTTCTCTTTATGTTAGAAATGTATAGAAATAAAACATTTTGAGGAGAAAGCAAAAGGAGTTTTTATTGCTATTAAGGGTAATTCACTACTTGATGTGGTGTGTTATATATGGGTATTTTCATCTTTAAGGGTAAGCTTGGGTTTTTTTTAAATATTTATAGATTAAGCATTAATGATTGATCAGTCCTTGGTAAAGGTTTCAAAGTAAAATTATGACTGACAGAAAATATTAACCAGGGCCAGGGATGTAGACCAGTGGTAGAGTGCTTGCCTACCATGTACAAATCCTCAGGTTCAATCGCCAGTACTACAGAAAAAGAAGGGGAGAATTATAGTCACTTTCTGTGCAACCCCATTGTGTACAATAGTTCATTCAGTATAGTTTGAACTTAAATATCAGTTTGAATTTAGATGAGAGTAGCTGTTCAGAATCAATGTTTTGATTATATTGATAGCTTTGAAAAAATAGAAATTTTGTGCTATAAAGCTAGAACAATTTTTTTTTTTTTTTGGTCTGGTCCTGGGGCCTGAACTCTGGGCCTGGGCGCTGTCCCTCAGCTCCTCAGCTCAAGGCTAGTGCTCTACCGCTTGAGCCACAGTGCCACTTCCGGCTTTTTTCTTTTTGCTTATGTGGTGCTGAGGAATTAAACCTAGGGCCTCATGCATGCAAGGCAAGCACTCTACCACTGAGCCACCTTCCCAGCCCTAGAACAAATTATTATGAAGTAGAAAGTATGTAGTTAGAAATAACCCATAACAAATGGGATTTGGATCCTAGCTTTATCACTAGATGACCTTGGGAATGTTACTTATCCTTGATCTTCAACTTCTCCATTTGTGAGGCAGTCATGTTTCATTTATTGCATTTATGCTGGGCACATGGGTCACTGAATGAACGCTAGCAGCTATAAGAATGTGTAGACATTTAGTTCTCTCCTTGCTTGTAAGGCAGAGAAGTGGACCAGGGCATTTCAAGCTGGAAAAATAGCAAGAACCAAGTATATGAGGTAAGAAATTACCTGGTGCCTTGATGTTGTTCAAAGAAAAATACCAAGCAGTAAATGGCTAGAAAGGAAGCTACAAAGGCTATGCTAGAGAGGTAAAGCATTACCCATGTGCCATTCTTTAAAACTTTTTTGTTATTCTTTAGGAAGTAGAGAGGCAAAAGAAATTGAGGAATGATGGAGGCCATATTCGTGTTTTAGAACCTGCTGGCTAGATATGAACAGGAGTTTGGGGGGAATCAGAAGGCAGGAAGACTGAAGTAGAAGCAAAAAAAAAAAAGAAAGAAATCTACACAAAAGTTCTTACATGGCAGTGCATGCCTGTAATCCCAGCACTGAAGTGGAAGAAGAATTATGAGTTGGAGGCCAGCCTAGGCTTTAAAGTCAGAATGTGTCTCAATCTCAAAAATCAAAAATATTACACAAAAAATCATTCAGACTGGGTTAGGATAGTGATAGAGATATAAAGGTGAAGAAATACGAGAAATGTTTAAGAAACAGGACTGGATTCGTTGGGGGGAGATTGGTGGAGAATGACTCCTAAGCTCTGGCTAAGAGAGTGTACAGTTGATATTAAGTAGAGTAAGGTGGGAAAGCTGAAAACATTTAGAAGGGAAGAAATCATTCAGCTTTCTGTGTGTTGGTTTTGGAGGGTTTGCCTTTCATAGACGGTTGGATATTTGAGTTCAAATCTCAAGGTTAAGGTCAGGTCTCGAGGTACAGACTTGGAAAGTTGTAAGTGTTGCCAGAACAGTGAAAGCTGGTGAGAAGAGCATCAAGGAAAGCAAATAGTGAAAAGAACTTAAGCCATGTGCATGTCCTGCCAGAACACGATAGACAAGCGAGTATTTGAACATAGATCCAAGTCTTAAGCAAATAGAGGAAGGCCAGACACAGAAACTGGAGAATTGAGACTGAGTAAGTAGAGTACAGTATTTTACATTAACCAGTCTTTTCATTACTTCAGAGTAACCTTCATTAATTAAAGTATACGACCTTCAAGGTTGGACTTTTTGTTATTCCTATAACTCTAGTATTATCAGGCCAAAAGAAGGATGAAATATCCAACATAGTAAACACTAGGTCTAAGAAGGCTCAGAATGGACTTGGTGTTTGGAAAGCAGTGGATAAGAAAATGCCAGCTTATGATGAGTGAGCAGTGAGAAAGGCAAGATATGGATGGACCTAAGAAAAAAGGAAAAAAAGGGCCAGTTTGTTCTAGACTAGAGTTTTCTTGTTTGGGCACTGTTCCTGCGCTCTTCAGCTCAAGGCAAGTGCTCTACCACTGAGCCACAGTGCTACTTCCAGTTTTCTGGTGGTTTATTGGAGATAAGAGTCTCATGGATTTTCCTGCCCGGGCTGGCTATGAACCGTGATCCTCAGATCTCAGCCTCCTGTAGGATTACAGGCGTGAGCCACAGGTACCCAACTAGGATTTCTCTTTAGTGGTAGTTTTCGTACAACTGTGTCTTGCTTTCAACTCATATTTTAGTCTGGGTATATAAGTTTTTATAGGTATCACATAGATTTTAAAAAGTGATATGTGCATGTGTGAACTTCTGGGCGTGGAAACCAGGGCATCACTCAACAATAGACAAGTGTACACCTCCAGCCTAAATTCTTTTTAAAAGTACCATGCCCGTGATCCCAGCACTTGGGAGGCAGAAGCATAAGGATCTTCAGTTCCAATCTAAGCTATGTAGTAAGACTTTGTTTCAAACAAAAACAAACAAAAATTAACAGCTCGCCTAACTGTCTTTAGAAGAAATTAAAGTATTTCTCTATTGAGCTGTTTGCTAGTAACCTACTTTGACCAGGGCCAATTCATGAGTAGCTCTTACATCTCATCTGTCAAGCTTCTTTCCTTTTTCCTTCCTTGAGGCCTCAGACTTGATCCAGCATCTGAGGGCTTGCCTTGTTTTTTGTATCGTTTTATGTTTGGTTTTTCTTAACAGGGTTATTTTCCCATTTTCTCCATAGGCATTGCCCTTGGTAAAGTTCTTACGTGTTTAATCTCCTTTTTGTCATTGGTTCCTTGGAAAACAGATTAAAATTTTTAAATGTCTACGTGTAGTAGTATTTGTTTAAATAAAAAATTACTCTTTAGAGGGGTTTGTAATAAATAACTATTACAAAAGTAAATTGCAATTAGAACCAATTCTCTTGCTTTCAGGCTTACACTTGTTATATCCTGAAGGTAGTAGAATCATTCTTGTGAAATAATAGAATTATTCACATGAAAAAAAGCTTAATCTAACAGTTTTGGAATGAGAAGAATTTGAGTATAGTCAAGGGGAGCTGGGAGTTTAGCTCTCTGATGGGGTATCCTTTTAGCATGCGTGAGGCATTGGGTTCAAGATCAGTATTAAAAAAGAAGAAAATAAAAAACAGTCGCTATTTCCTCTCTGATTTAACTTTCAGTATAAAGTCAAATAAGCTAAGTTACTAGAAGGAAAATTTTGAGGACAAGTATGTGGAGAGGGCAAAGAGTTGGAATGTCGAAAGATTTTAAAAGGCCTATGTACTTCACAACTACACCACAAAGCCTAGCTTCAAAGCACCCTGTAGCAGGCCTGGGGAACTCTTTCTTCCAAAAGACAATTGTATATTCATTAGATCATTTGTGAGCCATACAGAATTCTCAATACAGGCAGATGGCTTCAGGCAGCCAGCAAGAAGCATTATGAGAAACATATGTGTCTATCCAGTCATGTGCCAGGAAAAGCATTGCACACCCCTGCACAGAGTATATTTTAAAAGATTGAAGTAAAAGAAGCAAACTGTATAGAAAGTGGGTCTTAAGACTCATCTCCAAAATCCCTTTGCTCTGACTTTTGCTGCTGACTTGGCCTGCAGAGAATAGAGAGCCATCCTCAAGACTGTTCTCACTCTGACACCAGTGGCAAGTTTGAGTGTCCCCAGGACTATTTTCAGGTTCAATAATCTGCCAGGACTCAGAACTCACTGACTGTTGTATGTTCACAAGTAATTTCAGTGAAAAGGTACAGACCAAGTGAAGATCCCTGTGGGGCAGAGTCCAGGAGGGTGCCAGAGCAGAGCTTCAGTTGTCCCCAGAGAAGTCATGGACAGTGATAGCTCCGCCCACCAATGTGTGACAATATGCAGAAGGTTGCCAGTGGGAGACTGGTTTTATTGGAGCTCCATCATACAGATACAGCCAACTGCCTATATGACTGACCTCAGTCTTCAGCACAGTGGTCCAAATCTCCCGCTGTAGTTCATTGTTTCACTATGTGGTATGACACAAGACTGCAGATACTCAGGCAGGTTCATTGCATGAACCTAGAGATAGAACCTCCCACAAGCCAATGGCAAAGGCCAATGCTCTCTTTAAGCAATCTTAGTTTTTATTTTTGCACTTTTATTAGCATAAATTAATCATACAAAAGATTTTCACTGTAATATTTATGACATGCATAAAATGTTCTTTGATCAAACTCACCCAACCTATTATCACCCCTTTCTATCCTCCACACTCCTTTGTAGCAGTTTTCAGTGGATTTCATCATGCTATTTTTATTTACTTATATATATAACATATAATGTACTATATATTATATGTATATTATATATATAATATTCTTCTATAATATTCAGCCTATTACATTCTTCCTCCCCTTCTGCTGGGCCCCTTAAACAGGCCCTCTTTTATATAGTCAGGTTGTATTATATTTTTTAAGTCTAAACTTATATGAGTGGAAACTATTTGCCTTTTTTTTTTTTTTTATCGGTCAGGGGGCTTGAACTCTGGCCTTGCACGCTGTCCCTCGGCTCTTCAGCTCAAGGCGAGCACTCTCCCACTTGAGCTACAGCGCCACTTCTGATTTTCTGGTGGTTTATTGGAGATAAGAGTTTCACGGACTTTCCTGTCTGGGCTAGTTTTGAACCACGATCCTCAGATCTCAGCCTCCTGAGTAGCAGGATTACAGGCGTGAGCCACTGGCGCCCGGCTAACTATTTGCCTTTCTTAACTCAGCTTACCTTTTCAGTTCTATCCACTTTACTTGCAAACCATCTAAACTGATTCCCTCTTGGCTATTATTAATAGTGCTTCTATAAACATGGATGTACAAGTATCTCTTGTACTTATTTCCATTTCTTTGGAGATACACCCTAAAGTAGTAAAGTAAGATCACATGGTCCATTTTTAGCTTTCTGAGGAACCTCCATGCTGATTTCCATACTGGCTGAACGAATTTACATTTCCCACAATATTAGGTTAAAAGTATTTTCTTTCTCTCTCCCATACTATCCCAAGTCCTTGTCTGCATTTGTTTATTTTCTTCATGATTTCTTCATATTTCCTTCAATGAATTCTAATTTTGATGAGATGAAATCTCAGTATTGTGGTTTATTTTATTTTATTTTTTTTTATTTATTTAGGTCCGGTCGTGGGGCCTGAACTCTGGGCCTGGGTGCTGTCCCTCAGCTCTTCAGCTCAAGGCTAGCTCTCTCTTGAGCCATAGCGCCACTTCCGGCTTTTTTCGTTTTGCTTATGTGGTGCTGGGGAATCGAACCCAGGGCCTCAGGCATGCAAGGCAAGCGCTCTACCACTGAGCCACCTTCCCAGCCCCTGTGGTTTATTTTTGAGTTTGTACTGGTATTTGAACTCAGGGCCTGTTGCTTGCTCAGCTTGCTTGGTTGACTGCTCTCTACCACTTGAGCCTCGCCTCTAGCCCTGCTTTTTGCTTGATAATTTGGAAATAGAGTTTCAAAGACTTTTCTGCCAGGGCTGGCTTCAAACTGAGATCATCTCAGCCTCCTGAGTGGCAAGTATGAGCCACCAGTGCTAGGCTTTCAGTGTTGTTTTGATTTGCATTACCTTTATGGCTAAGGGTTTTGAACATTTATTCCTATATCTGTTGGCCGTTTGTACATCTTTTAAGAGTTCTGTTCAATTTGGCAGGCTGCCTTAAATTCTTTAATACATGTAAGAGTGATAACTCTCCCCACTGCCCTTTTGTTAGACCCAGGTCAGGCTGGCCTTACACCTATTTGTGGTCTTCCTTCCTCAAACTCCCAAGTGCTAGGATTATAGGTATGTTCCACAATGGAAGTTCTATTTTCTAATTCTTTGAAAACTATGTTCCCTTTTTAGCCTCTTTACACGTTTTTTGAAAATAAAGTTGAGGGCTGGGAAGGTGGCTTAGTGGAAGAGTGTTTGTCTTGCATGCATGAGTCCCTGGGTTTGATTCCTCAGCACCACATAAGCAGAAGAAGCCAGAAGTGGTACTGTGGCTCAAGCAGTAGAGTACTAGCCTTGAGCTGAAGAGCTGAGGGACAGCACCCAGGCCCAGAGTTCAGGCCCCATGACCGACTAAATAAATAAATAGATAAATAAATAAATAAATATAAAGTTTAGATATGTACTTATTTCTGTCTAAGTAACGTAATAGTTCTATATTAAGATACTTTGCTTACTCTCTTTAGGCATTTATTCTGTTTTATGGCCTTTTTTACTCCAGAACTAAACAGTCACCATGTCGAGCAAAAAGGCCAAGACCAAGACTACTAAGAAGCGCCCACAGCGTGCAACATCCAATGTGTTTGCTATGTTTGACCAGTCCCAGATCCAGGAGTTCAAAGAAGCCTTCAACATGATTGATCAGAACAGAGATGGTTTCATCGACAAGGAAGATTTGCATGATATGCTTGCTTCTCTAGGTAGACTTTTACATATTTTATATGCTTTTTCCCCCAAATAATTCATGTCTGTATGAATCATTTTGTAAAATTTTAATTACATATACTACCTTGTCTCCAAAGGCCTCTGGAGAGATACCAGAGTATGGTGATGCCATATTAGGACTGATGCAAACATGAAGGGTCGCCTTCAGGAATAATGACCAGGCAGTTAGTGTAGCTAGGTTGGCTCAGTTCTTGTTAGCTAAATACTTTAGGACTGTTAGGTTGAAAGCCAAGAGTGATAGGTAGCAAAATTTCAGAAGTTCAAATAACAGCTATAGGTAGTAATATTTTACAGCTAATAAAGGTTGAGGACAGGTTGTCAACAAAGGAGTGGCAATAATCCCTTTGGTGTATTACTCAAAATGGGACACAAGGGATCAGACTGTAATATTATGTATACTTTGTTTCATTAAGAAAAGAGTGAAGTTTTTGTTTTTAAAAAGCCATAAATTGCCATTTGTTATTTTGGGCATACAAATATGAACTTATTCTTTATAGAATTTTGTGGCTGTTTGTTTTGATCTTTAAAAGAAGGAAGAAGGAATTTTAGCCATCATTTTACAGTAGGGAATAAAAGAAAAAGCAGCAGCAAATGGGCCCTGAGTAGAGTGAATACCCATACATCTTTTACCTGTATTCAGTTCTTAAAATTTCACAACATTTCCAGTGTTTTTCCCACTCTAAATAGCTGAATGTGAAACTTGTAATGGTGAAAGGCAGACAAAGAGTAAAACAGTCTGGGCACAGGTAAAGGAAGCACTGCAGCCCATCGTTAGCTATCTTTGGGGTGTAGAATAGACTTTAGATTTAAACAAAGAATTGGGGACAGGTGGGAAAAGAAGTCTGCATAATTACTAAACAGTCCTGGTTATGAGTTAGATCACAAGTGGATCATTACCTCAGTGCTTGTTTTGAAAGGGTTTCTAGAGACATTGTTATTGCTGTCCAGAAAAAGATCCGTTGTTCCTCTCCTTGGAGGCCATTTTTTCCATCTTTCCTAAAAAGATGTTATCAATCAGTCCTTTCTAGATTCCCAGGTAACTTCTGGAGGAATGGCTCAGAGCCAAAAGATACAGATACAAAGCTGGTACTAGTGGCTCTTGTCTATAATCCTAACTACTCAAAAATAAGATATAAGGATTGCAGTTTGAAGCCAGCCCAAGTAGGAAAATTCATAAGATTCTTCTAATTAAACAGCAAAAAGCCAGAAGTAGAGCGATAGCCTAAGTGATAGAATATCAGCATTGAGCAAAAAAGCTAAGGGACAGTACCCAGACTCTTGAGTTCAAGCCTAAATACCAGTACCCTACACCCTAAAAAAAAAAAGAAAAAAAAAATGGATACAGAATGGAGGCAGGGATGCTAATCTGTGGATCTATGTAAGGAGTTAGTGCTTTTCAGCAAAACTGTTTTAAAAGTACTTGGTAGCCAGGTGCCTGTACTCACACCTGTAATCCTAGCTACTCAGGAGGCTGAGATCTAAGGATCGAGGTTCAGGAAAGGCTGTGAGACTCTTATTTCCAGTAAACCACTCAGAAAACTGGAAGTGGTGCTGTGGCTGAAGTGGTAGAGCACTAGCCTTGAGCTGAAGAGCTGAGGGACAGTGTGCAGGCCCAGAGTTCAAGCCCCACGACCAACAAAAAAAAAGTATTGTAAGTGTATTTGTTGAGGCTAACCATAACTGAAGAAAGCCTCTGAAACAAGTGGGGGAATAGATCTCTGTTTCAAACATTGAACACTCAGGTCTATTCCCTGCTCATAGTATATGGTCAAGAAATATTTCTTGGATGAGCAGTGATGGTGGAACTGGAGGCTCATTTGGGGCCTTCCAATTGGAAAAAGCCTTTAAATAGACCTATGTTTACCTTTCAAATCAGGCTATTACATTAGATCCTTAGCTTAAACCAATGCATTTTAAAGGATTGTCTTTTTTTTAACAGTACAATTCTCTTAAAACATCTAGATTACAGCTCCCTTACATCCCCCCAAAATGTTAGTTTAACCTATAAATAGAAAAGCAGATTTTTAAAAGCTACTTTCACTCATTCAGTGAATCTTCTTGTACAAGTAGATTGAGTAGGTGTAATGAGGTAGACTTTAATGCAGTGAAATAGATGTCACCATAAGTGTTTAAATTTTATCTAAATTCCCGAGATTAAAATTTGCATATGAACTGTAATTCTGGAATTGATTGTCATTACATTACACTTGGTTGGGTGAAGTTTTGAGATGATTGTTTGGATAGGAACATCTGAGTAACATGCTCTTGTAGAATTACACAAATAATGTTGAAAGGGACCTTTCAGATTATTCCTCCAACCAGTCCCTTTTAGCAGGTATTGAGTGCAGGATCTTCAGAACCTGGAGTTTGGATCCACCTTCTACCATCTCTCCCCAGGCCTCACTGCTAGCAGTAGAACTAGGATTCAGGCCAAATCTTCCAGACCCTGTGTTCAGTGTTGCTTTCCCACATCCTGGGACCCTCCAGAAACTCACCTTGACTGGCTGTTCCAGGAGATTTCTCCCATCACTGTACTGTATTCTCTGTCAGAACTGAGACTAAGATTTCTCTTTACAGACAATATAGTCAAGACTACAGTTTGCAAATGTGTAAACACTGCAACTATGTGACAACCTAATAGTATTTTTTAATGTCATTAACTAAAGCTATCAATCCCAAACCAACCTAACAGTACTAATTTAAATAGCCAATTTGTAAATAAAAATTTTAGAGCATACCAACTCATGGGCAGGTGTATCATGATTAGAAATATGACTACTTTAAAAAAATTATTGGTGTTAAAATGACTCCCTAATTAACCTGTAATATGTAATCAACAGTCAAAATATAACAATGTGATGTTTCTTAATGTTTATTTGGTTTTCCCTGAAAAAATAGTGAAGAGAAAATTGATCCAGAGTTCAATTTGTGTATGTGTGTGTGTGTATGTGAGAGAGAGAGAGAGAGAGAGAGATTCTGGGATTGAACTCAGGTTTGTAAGTATGTTAGACAAAATTTCTACCACTGAACTATACACCTAGTCCCCAGAATTTATTTTTATAATGAAGTAGCAAAGATTTAGTTGCCAAAAAGTTGTTTTTGTTGTTTTCTTGGTGGTACTGCGTATAGAACCTAGGGTCTTCTGTGTGTCAAGCAAATGCTGTTACCACTGACCTACCTTAAAATATTCTTAATGAAAGCTATTTAAAAGACTACTTTCAACTTTTTTTCCCCTCAGTACTAAGGGTTTCAACTTAGGGGTTTATGATTGATAGGCTGGTGTGACACTGCTTGCTGAGCCACATTTCTACCTGGGGGGACATTTTCTTGCCTGTCCTGGAGCTTGAATTCTGGGCCTGGACACTGTCCTTGAGCTTCTTCCCCCCCCCCCCCAAGGCTAGTGTACTGGTTTTTTGTTTTGTTTGTTTGTTTGTTTTTATAGTGGAAGATAAGCAGCTCACAGACTTTCTTACTAGGCTAGCTTTGAACCATGATCCTCAGATCCTCTCCTGAGTAGCTGTGATTACAGGCCTGAGTGACCAGCCCCAGCTCACTAGCTATTTTTTAGTTTTACTTCCCCAGAGTTGCAACTCTTGAATTGCAGTATACTACTTTTAGGTTTCTTGTCATTACTGAGATCAGCAGGTATGTGTCATCATGTCTGGCTTCCCTTTTGTGGAGATGGAGTCTTGCAGACTTTACTGCCCAGTTTGAACTGACACCACAGTCCACCCAGCCTCAGTTTCCTGTGTAGCCTGGGATCACAGGTATGCACTATCATGTTTGAGACAGTTTGAGAAGGAAATGTCACAAACTTTTGTGCCAGGTTGGCCTTGAACCTCAAACTTCCCAATCTCAGCCTCCTCCCAAGTAGCTAGAGTTACAGGACTGATTACTGGTACCTAGCTGATATAATCTTGAAATATATTTGATCACATAAAGAAATAATTCCATAGTGAAATGAGTTTTTTGTCTTTAAAAGTAAAAATGTGAATTGTTCCAGGGAAGAATCCTACTGATGCATACCTGGATGCCATGATGAATGAGGCTCCAGGCCCCATCAACTTCACCATGTTTCTCACCATGTTTGGTGAGAAGTTGAATGGCACAGATCCTGAGGATGTTATCAGAAATGCCTTCGCTTGCTTTGATGAGGAAGCAACAGGTAAATGTTGTGTCTTTCTTTATACCCAACCTCCTTTAGGAAATGAACTGAATTAGTGAAATAAAAGTTCATTTAAAGGAATAAATATAAACTATAATTTGCAACCAATAAGGCAGTGCACTCAAAAAAGGCCAGGATAACATATTTACATCATAAAGCTACAGTTTCTATTATTACTTGCCTTGGATTTTGACTTTGAGCTTCCTGAAAAACAAAAAGGGAATTATGGACCTCAAATGATCTTTCTTAGACAATGAAAAACTACTCTTAAAGATACAATCTCTCTGAAATGTGTAATCAACTAGCATGAGCATTTTAAGTCTAGATCCCTTACCTTTGAGGCTTTATGTTGTTCTTGTCTTCATTTTAGTGCGCCTCTAGGGGAAGTTTAAATGTGTAAAGCGTAGCTATTCACTTTGCTTTGTCCCCTCACTTTTCTTTTTCCTTCAGCCTATTTCTCCTTTCTTCATCATTAGTCTTTGCTCAGCCTTGCACACACAAGTCCTTCTCAGACTCCCTCTCTCCCAGCCATCAGCTCTTCTTCCTGCCTTTTGCACTGCTGCTTTGTGTTCTGGCCAGCCACCATTGTATTTTTATTTGACTTTAAATCTTTGAAAGAGCAGGTTTGGATTTTTAACTTCTAGAAAATGCATGCTTAATTGTGTTAGCAAATCCTCTTAACTTACTTAATAAAGAATTCTCAAAGCAATTAGAATTCAGTGACAGAGTTACACGTATAGTGGCTTTAGATTGCTAATTGCTTTTCATGTAGTTGATAGATATTCTGACATATTTTGTAAGATGGGCTTGATTTAGAAGTAAGCCATTGAGGGGCTATGAAGAAGTCAGGACTCCTTTCTCTGCCATGCAGGTACCATCCAGGAGGATTACCTGCGGGAGCTGCTGACAACCATGGGCGATCGCTTCACAGATGAGGAGGTGGATGAGCTGTACCGAGAAGCCCCTATTGACAAAAAGGGCAATTTCAATTACATTGAGTTCACACGCATCCTCAAACATGGAGCGAAAGACAAAGATGACTGAAAACTTCAGCCTGCACTTCACAGTTACTGTATCTTGCTCTACTTCTCAGACACCTCTCCTGCCCTCATAGGACCTGCTGCATGCAACTTAGTCTCACAGCTTTGCTTTGTTTTCCTTCTTTGATGTATTTATTCCAGAACTTTCTGCCACTTAGCACTTGTATAATCAGACTGGAAATGGGGACAAGGTTGTAAATTGTATTGAAAAACAGGTTGCGAATAAAAATCAACAAATGTGAAAGCCCAGGAAAATATACCCGTATTTCTGGTTTTGCTGGATTTTTACATTTTTATATAATAAAAATACTATTTTGAAATAAAGATTATGCTGACTCAAATGGAATATAATGGCAAGTTGAAAATACGTGGCAGTTGTGGGTGGTCCTTTCTTGTCAGGTTTTCACCGTATAATGGAGATTATGTTGCAGAATTGATTTTTCACACACATGGGAAAGTATTCTTTAGAACTGTTTTTTCTACCCCAGTTGGTCCTTGAACTCTCCATAATTAAAGGGCTTTACACAGATAGGGAAGAAACCTGAATTATGTTTAAATACTCTGTCGCTTGTGTGCAGAGGGCAAAAGTAGAAGACTATTTGAGGGCTATTGCTGGTATCCAGGCAAGAGATGTGTGCACACTGATCTGGATAATGGAGGACAAAGCTTCAAAACGCCCTCCTTGGCCTACCGACTTTCTCCCACCAACTCTGCCTTGGTACCAGTGGCTCATGACTATAATACTTGCTACTCAGGAGCTCGGATCTATCTATCTCAGTTCGAAGCCAACCCAGGCAGAAAAGTTTGTGAGACTTATCTCCAGTTAACCAGCCAAAAGCCAGAAGTGGAGCTGTGGTTTACGTGGTAGACCACCAGCCCAGCACTGAGTGAAAAACCTAAGATACAGCACCCAGCAGCTGAGTTCAAGCCCCAGCACTGGCATATTAAAAAAAAAAAAAAAAAGAAAAAGAAAACTTGAGTTTCTTGAGTTTGACATTCTGTTTCATTTGTATTCCAAGAGTATTAATGGGATCCAGAACTTTGTGTGTGTGTGTAAAAGACACTCAGCATTTACTATGTCCTAAGTACACATGCTGCCTTTGATTGAGCAAGCTGTTTTATTATATCTTCTGCAGCATAGAGGTCACTCAGCTGAGGCTATAATCTGAGCCCAGGCAAACTAACTAGGATTTGTCCCAGAAAAATGACGGGGAATACCACTAGTTTGTACAATACCTTTAAAGCCCTTGGTTACTGCCTTGCATTCTCAGAACTCTAGGAAGTGGTTAAGGTAGTCACTGCTATGCCATGTTACACAAAAGAATATCAATCCCGTACATAAAAATACTGCAAGATGACTTCATCTTTACCTAACTAGTCTATCTAGCTCCTAAGGGTTCTAATCAGAATGGTCCTCCTCATTAAGCTGGTGATTTCCTAAACAATTAGTACATGTGGCCTTATCAAAATAACTCACAAGGGAATTAAAATTTTCCTCTAAATGCTCAAAACTTGTAGTCACTAAAATGAAAACAAGTCAAAGGTCAATAGGAGAAAGGACAAACTTCTTACACGTGTGTATGTGTGTGTGAGACAGAGGCAGCTCAAGCTTCAGATGATGGACATTGATACTGTATGAAAACTGGAGCTAGGGCTTCTGGGGAACAATGGTGAGAAGTTTTCAAAGGAAAATTTCAAGATGAATAAAAACAGTCTTGTTATACAAAGCTTTCGACTTTCTGCTCCCAGTGAGCCTGAGGCCAGGGGTCCAGGGGTCCAGGCAGCTTGCAGACCCTGCACAGTGGCCTTACCTAGAGTTCTCTTAACGGACCAAGACCTCAGGCAAAGAAGTCTGTTTGTCTCTGCTGCCCTTGTGACACCCCAATCTGCATTCCTAAGTGCCACACCGTGGGGTGTTATTTCTGAGCTGCAGCTTAATGTATATGTTCCAATGTGTATATTTGATACAGTCTACCTTGAAAAGGTAAATATTCCATCTCAAAATGGTATATCTTTAAATATAAGAAGCACAGTCTTTGAAATACAAACATAAATTGCTGAATACCGTGTGTGAAAAGTCCCCATTTAAACATCATCTGGAAGTCTAAATAAAGATATAAATGTTGGTCATACACTAGAATTTTGAGGAAAGATTCATTGGATTAAAAAATTATGGAGGTCACAGGTTGTACATATCACACACTGCACTTAGTCTCTCTTAATTGAGCAGACTTTTATTGAAGTTTACATTGTGGTGCAGAAATACATTTCAACTGATTAAAGTCCAACACTAATGATGAGAGAAATTATGACACCAAAGTTTCCCTCCTCTACTATGCTAGGATAGATTACTATTCAATCTACAGTTCTCATCTTATACTTAGTCTCAAGTGAATCTTCTAAAACACACATTGTTGGACAAGTGCCAGTAGCTCACACATGTAATCTTATCTACTCAGGAGGCTGAGATCTGAGGATGGTATTTTGAAGCCAGCCCGGGTCTGAAGGTCTGTGAGACTTACCTCCAATTAACTACCAGAAGAGTTGGAAGTGGAGCTGTAGCTCCAGTGATAGAACACTAGCCTTGAACAAAAGAAGCTCAGGTTCAAAATTCAAGCTGCAGGACTGGCACACATACACAACTTGTCATGTCATTTTAGAGATAATAGCTAAAACTGTCACTAGGTGGCACTATTATTCTTGGTACTGTCATGAGGATCTCTGAACTTCAGTGATGAAAAAACCACGTGATGAGTTTGTAAATGGCGTTAGTGCCATGGGTGCTATCATTTTGTCTTCCTTCCCTCCTTCCTTCCTTCCTTCCTTCCTTCCTTCCTTCCTTCCTTCCTTCCTTCCTTCCTTCCTTCCTTCCTTCCTTCCTTCCTTCCTTCCTTCCCTCCCTCCCTCCCTTCCTTCCTTTCTCCTGTCTCAGAATATCTTTTAAGACTGTTTTTCCCAGATTGTCTTTGAACTATTGGGCTCAAACCATTATCTTGCTAAATCTCTAAAGCAGTTAGAAGTACACTTGCTTCTGGCTCATCTTAAATCATTGTCAAGTTGTCTTCACCACTGTCTTTGTCGTTGTCATCATTGTCATCATCATTGTCATCGATGTGCTTTAGATAGGAAGACTATATGGTGCAGAACCAAAGGATTATTACAAAATTACTTTGTTAAACTATGCTTTATATAGGAGTGCTAGTATCACTACTTCAAGAAATGTTATAAGGCAAGAAAAAGACATTAAAGGGATCCGCATAGGGAAAGAAGAAGTTAAACTATCCCTTTTTGCAGACATGATACTATACCTCCACGATCCCAAAAACTCCATCCCCAAACTCTTAGAAATCATAAATCACTTCGGCAAAATAGCAGGATACAAAATAAACCCACAAAAATCAGTCGCCTTCCTATACACTGATAATGTACAGGAAGAGAGGGAAATAAAGGGAGCAACCCCATTCACAATAACCTCCCGAAAAATAAAATATTTAGGAATTAACCTAACCAAAGATGTAAAAGAACTATTTAATGAGAACTATAAAAAGTTAAAGAAAGAAATTGCAGAAGACACTAGGAAATGGAAAGACCTCCCATGCTCCTGGATAGGCCAACTTAATATAGTAAAGATGGTAATACTTCCAAAACTAATATACAAATTCAATGCAATTCCTATTAAAATCCCAATGACGTACATCACTGAAATACAGAAAACAGTCCAAAAATTCATATGGAACAACAAAAGACCTAGAATAGCCAAAACAATTCTAGGGGATAAAGACAATATGGGAGGGCTATCCATGCCAAACTTCAAACTCTACTACAGAGCTATAATAACAAAGACAGCATGGTACTGGCACAAAAACAGACCCGAAGACCAATGGAACAGAATAGAAGATCCAGAAATAAATCCACAGGCCTACAGCCAGCTGATATTCGACAAAGGAGCCAAAGACATACAATGGAAGAAACACAGCCTCTTCAACCGCTGGTGCTGGGAAAACTGGGCAGCCACATGCAGAAAACTAAAAGTGGACCCCAGCCTATCACCATGCACCAAAATCAACTCAAAATGGATTAAAGACCTTAACATTAAACCTGAATCTCTGAAACTACTGCAGGACAGAGTAGGAGAGACACTTGAACTAATAGGCACAGGAAGGAACTTCCTGAACAGAGTCCCAGGGTCACAACAAATTGGAGAGAGACTCGACAAATGGGACTACCTTAAAATAAAAAGCTTCTGCACAGCTAAAGCTATCGCAACCAAGCTAGAAAGACAACCAACTAATTGGGAAAAAATATTTACCAGCAATATATCAGACAAGGGGTTAACATCCTGTATATACAGGGAACTCAAGAAACTAATCCCTCCCAAACCTAACAAACCAATTACTAAATGGGCAAGGGAACTAAAGAGGGACTTCTCAAATGAAGAAATAAAAATGGCAAAGAAACACATGAGGAAATGTTCATCATCCCTGGTGGTGAAGGAAATGCAAATAAAGACAACCCTGAGATACCACCTTACCCCAGTCAGAATGTCCCACATCCACAAATCAGCCAACGACAAATGCTGGAGGGGATGTGGAGAACGAGGAACGCTATTACACTGCTGGTGGGAATGTACACTCATACAACCACTTTGGAAAGCAGTCTGGAGGGTCCTTAGAAAGCTAAAGATTGACCTCCCTTACGACCCAGTCATACCACTTCTAGGCATCTACCCTGAACAACAGGAACCAATATACAAGGACACGTGCACCTCCATGTTTATTGCAGCACTGTTCGCAATAGCTAGGATATGGAAACAACCTAGATGCCCCACCACAGATGAATGGATCCAAAAATTGTGGTATCTATACACAATGGAATATTATGCAGCCATTAGAAATGACAAAATAATGGCATTTGCAGGGAAATGGATGGAGCTAGAAGGAATCATGTTGAGCGAGGTAAGCCAAGAACGAAGAGACAAACAGTACATGGTCTCCCTGATAAGTGGATGATAAATCCAAAATGTTAGGTGATATGACAAAACTAACAGGACTTAAGAAACAAAGAACTCCCACTCATCTGGTTGAACCACTATCAAATATCCCCATGCTACTGATCACATATATGGTATATAACATATGAGCACCGTTATATATTACAGACTGTGATAGACAATTTGCTCCAGGAAAGTTAGAATGAACTTGTGACTTTAAATGAGCATCATTATTCCACAATACTGTGAATTTCCGGAAATTAAGTAATCACTTAATCACAATCAAAAAAAAAAAAAAAAAGAACCTTGGGGAAGGGAGGGAGGGAGGGGATGGTAGGGGGAAAACAATGGAGGGGGTAACAATGTTCAAGAGGAAGTGTACTCATTACCCCACTCATGTAACTGTAACCCTCTGTATAGTATCTTTACAATAAAAAAATTAAAAAAAAAAAAAAAACCTTGTAGATGTAAAGAATTAAGCTGAACCATAAAACCATCCCAGAGAAGATTATTGGTATTTTGCTGGGTTTACTTCTTGTTAATATATTCAACTCTCACTATTTAATTTTGGGCAAGTTATTCTGTTCCTCAGTTTTCTCAGTAAAATAGTAACAGTAAACTACTGTTTAAGGTCAGTGTATAACACCTACTGTTTAAGGTCAGTGTGAGCATTTGGTGAACTAATGCAAAGTACAGCAATGTCTGAGAACATATTAATAATTGTAAACTTATTATCAGTACTCTTTCCATAAGTATACCTTTTAAAGGAAATTTAGAATCAATTCCATATCTTTTTTTTTTTTTAAGGCTCGGGTTGGGAAGGTGGCTCAGTGATAGAGTACTTGCCTTGCATGCATGAGGCCCTAGGTTAGATTCCTCAGCACCACATAAACAGAAAAAGCCAGAAGTGGCACTGTGGCTCAAGTGGTAAAGCACTAGCCTTGAGCTGAAGAGCAGAGGGACAGCGCCCAGGCCCAGAGTTCAAGCCCCAGGACCACCACCACCACCAACAACAACAAAAAGGCTCATAAAGGCTCAACAGCTATGTGTATATGATCATATAAAATGATATTTATCTAACTGAACTCCAAGAAATGGAAACAATTTTTTTCCTTTGTTGCTGTCTTTGTTTTCTGTACATTTTGTGTTGTTTGTAAGTTTATCTGTTTGGGGGAGGACTAGGAGGAGCACAGAAATGGTGAGACAAAGGGTGAACAAATGCAGCAGTGATACTCTAAATAGACACTGTTGAAAATGAACTATACAACAGGTGGCAGGGAGGGAAAACAGAGAAAGCAAGGGAAGAGGTGACTTTGTTCAAATTGAAATGCACTCATAACTTACTTATGGAACTGTAAACCCTCTGTATATCACCTTTACAATAACAAACAAAAACATAAAAATAAAAAAAAAAGAAATGTTGAGAGCCATCTCACCAATAGTTCTATAAAATATACTCTATTAAGTCCTTCCTTACCTAGAACAATGTAATAAATACTAGTTCTCCTTCTCTACATGTGGCAGAGTTGTACCTGAGCTACGAGGGATAATTTATATCAACTTTAGTTTTAAAAACCTGCTTGCTGTATGAATGATACTTGTCTTCTATGCACTTTCATTTTCCCCCTTCATACCAGCCAGTTCACCTCCCTAAGAACTCAACCAAAGTGCAAAAGAGAAAGACTTCTATTTTGAGTCTTATTGATGGGAACAAGGAAACAACTTTTGCTGTCAGGCCTCACTGCCCTAGGCCCCTAGGGGATTTCATCATCACAGCCTGACCTTAAGTTTCGGTCTCTGATGACAGACAACTCCCAGATGTACTGATCAGCAACAGCCCCCACACTCCTCCCCCAGCTTTTTCCAACAGCCTCACCCCTCCCTCTGTCCATCCCCTTAAAACCTTGTGGTTTGTGTGAGAAGCTGTCTCTTGGGACCACAGCTGGGACATGGAGAGACGCTCCCAGGTTTTCTCTAATAAATCCTGCCTATTGTCGTTTGCTCCTCTGACTCTTATTGTTTGCTCTAACCTTGAACACTTTCCTAACATTTTCTGGTACTGACACTTAGGAAGCACTCATTTAAAACCTTAAACACTCCTTACACTTACGTTGAAAGGACCCCAGCTTTCCTGCTTATTTTTTGAGACACTTTTTTAAAAATTATGTGTGTCACATCCGTAACTGACTTTCAAAAGTTGGGAGCAGAGTCCATTCTCTTGGAAGATAAAGTCCCACTTCTCAAGAGTAGAAGACCAAGACCCCAAAGCCTCTATTCCTGCACTCCACGCATGACAGCTAGCCGAGGCAGAACTAGCTCCAGCTCAGACCTTGCTGCCTCAGTCTATCAAGGCCCTGGGACTGGCTGCCCCCCTCCCCGTCCCCTCCCCCTGCCCCCATTCCCCCTCAGCCCTGGATCTTGCATTTTGTTTTGGAATGGCCCTGGCATTGTTCCCCTCAAAAAGTTTTTGCACTATTTAATGTAAGTGTGAAAAAATGAGACTCTATAAGCAGAGGAAAAAATGCGAATAGGAAACAATGCCTAGCTTGTGGAACTGGAAGGAGCAATCTTTCAAACTGCCACACTGGCCAATCCAAAACAACGATTGTGTGAAACTCCTCCCAGCACAAAAGGTTTGGGTCTCAGTACCTAGCTGGGAGGGCAGAAAGGGAGTTTTGCCATACTTTCCTTAGATTAAATCACATTTATCTACCCTTTTTTTTTCCTACCTTGTTTATGAGTGTGTTAAGAGACAGAAGGGGATCTGTGTGTCCAGTATCCTCACAGAGCATCAACCCAACATGAACAGAAAGGCTTTTTGATGAAATGAGCAGTAGCTGTCTGCTGGTCCCAGTAGACTGCTGAGGAAAGGGAGGGAGGGAAGGAAGAAGGGAAGGAGAAAGGGAGGAAGGGAGGAAAATCTATCCCAGTCCCCCATTGGGGAGGCTGGCCTGCCATGGTTATGCAGCAGGATTGGCCAGGACTGAATGAATAAAGTGAATAAAGACATATGAATGCAATCAAGTTATTACAAAAAAGAAAAAGACTGGGCAATTTAAAAGAGATGAAAAAAAGAAGCATTTCTCCACTCTCTACCATTACAGGGATTGAAAAAGTTAGTGTTCCTGCTGACCTTTTTTCTTTTCAGCGTCTGTGCAGTTTTTATGCACACGCCTTCACTTGAATACGTCGTCAGGGCAGACTTCAATTTTAAAACTCTTAGTGGCACAGTTTTATTTGAAAAGATGTATGGGATTTAAAAAATACAAAGACATTGCCCTACTTTCTTTGCAGCTGGGCTGAATTGGAAGTAGGCAGCAAAGTGGGTAACTTGACCATTAGAGGAAATTCGTAGTTGTATGGACATATGCTCTTTAGCCTTCTCAGCTGGCAGATGCAGCCTGGATAGGCCAAGCCAGGTCAAGTGTATGTTCCAGGCTTTGAGCTTTCTAGCATCTCTGAGGTCAGAAATGACAAGAAAATATGGAAATCTACAGATTTGTTTTAAAATCGAGTCTAAGGCTAGTACCTGTAATCCTAGCAACTCACGAGGCTGAGATCTGGGAATCATGGTTTAAAGACAGCCAGGGAAAGAAAAGTCCCTAAGACTTTTTCTCCAAAGAACCAGCAAAATGCAGGGCTGGAGGTATGGTTTTAGTGGTAGAGGTCCAGCCCAACTCTTGAGGCCTGGAGTTCAAATCCTAAGTCTAGCAAAACAACAACAACAAAAAAAAAAAAACCTTGCATTTCCCAACTAAGACATCCGATAATCATCCTATGAAGGGAACATATTTCACAAGATGAGGGAACTCTAAAAGGGTTTCTCTAGAATAATCTAGTCCTTGGCAGGGCAGAATACATTCCTATTAGTTACCTCAGCCCAGAGGATGGTGAATGTGGCACATCTGTAATTGATGCTACAGAGATGCTGAAGGACCAACATACGCTCCCATGTACCATGTGCTCTGGAATGCTTTAGATGGGGGCCCTCAGATGGCAATACTAGGAAAAGGTGGTGAGGACTTTGGCCTTGGATGCCATGTTCCTGTCCCTTCATTGGGAGGGCCATATGCTTGGAAGGATGGGAACTATGCTTCCAGTGATTGCACAGCTGTAATCCCAGCTGCTTGGGAGGTGGAGGTTGGAAAATCCTGGTTCAAAGCTTCAAGACCAGCTTGGGCAAAAGGTTAGCAAGCCCTTATTTCAAAAAACAAGACAGATATGGTCATTTGTGACCATCATCACAGTTATCCAGGTGACATATGGGGATGGATTACCAGAACGAAAATATGAGACTGTATCTAAAAAGCAAACTAAAGCCGAAAGGGCTGGGAACACGACTCATGTGGTCAAGTGTTTACCAATTAAGCAAAAGACCCTGAGTGCTACCATTAAAAAAAGAAAGGAAACAAACAAACAAACAAACAAAAAGCTGAGCACGTTTCTGTAATCCTAACCTTGGGGAGGCTGAGCCTGGGAGGGATTCTGGTTTGAGGCCAGCCTGGGAAAAAATTCACAAGCCCTCTTCTCAACCAGAGGCTGGGTACAATGTCACCCCATGTATGTGGGAAAATTGCAGATCCAGTCCAGTCTAGCAAAGTGTGCAAGACTCCATCTCGGAAACTGCAGTAGCCCAGGCCTGTCACTCAGCTATGATGGCACTTCTACCAACAGTGTTCAAGTATTGTCTTTCTCTTTTTGTCTACATCCTTGCCGGCACTTTTTTATTTTAAGTATAAGACATTCTTACAGGGATGAAGTGAATATCATTGTGGTTTTGATTTGATTTGATGATTGCTGTGGATTGTTGTCATGTATCTATTAGTCATTTATCTTTTCCCTCCTCTTCCTCTTCCTCCTCTTCCTCCTCCTCCTCCTCCTCCTTTTCCTCCTCCTCCTCCTCCTCCTCCTCCTCCTCCTCCTCTTCTCCTTCATCTTCTTCTGACTTTACACTCTTGTTTAGCTCTTTTTTTGGGGGGGGTGCTGGTGCTCTACTACTGGAGCCATATCTCTACTTCCAGCTTTTGCTGGTTAATAGGAGATAAGAGTCTCTCAAATTTATTTGGCTCATCTGGCTTTGATTTCAGACTCTAGGGTAGCTAGGATTTCAACTATGAGCCATCATCACATGATTTAATTGCTATTTTCAAATGTATTCATTCTATGTATAAAAATAAGTGTACCATAAAACAGTCCGTCATTTTATATTTCAGTACCTCATACAGCTCTACTGCCTGTCTAAAATTGATCAATTTTTTTCTTGCTTTTAATTTAATCTCATGTTGTTTGTTCATCATGGCCCTAAGCACACAGAATCTAATATTATCTATAAAAGGTAGTGTGAAGTGATTGATCTGGAAATGGAATTAATCTCATTAATTAAGGACTAGGAAAGTGGGAAATCAGTGATTACTGCTTGCCAAAAACTTGTTCTTGTGAGAATTGTCACACTCTCAAAGACTTTTCTGAGGATTGTCCCTAATGAACCAACCACTTCTCACCAGGCCCTGCCTCCTTTAAAAAATTGTTCTTATAAAGTAAAGCACAAAGGGGGACAGTTTCATCAGTCAGATAAAGAGTTCATTTCTTTTTAGACAATGTCACCTCTTCCCTCACTCTCTCCCACTTCTTCCCTCCTATCTCCACCTACCAGTTGTATAGTTCATTTTCAACATAGTGTCTAGTGAGTACCTCAGCTGCATTTGTTTCCATTTGTCCCTCCATTTCTGTAACCTCTCTTACCATTCCAAAGACAGCTAAATGGACAAACAATACAAAAAAGTAAACAAAAACAGCAACAAAGAAAAAAAACACTCTTGTTTCCATTTCCTGGAGTTCATTTTGATAAGTATATTTTATATGATCAGATGCACATAGGTATTGTACCTCTGTGTTCCTCTCTTAAGAATGTCCTTCTTTGGTCCTGTGTGTGAATGCCTAGAATCCTGTATAATTTATCATGTTCCAATGTATTTTTATTTATTTGTTTATTTATTTATTTGTTTGTTTGTTTGTTAGTCACAGGGCTTGAACTCTGGGCCTGGGCACTGTCCCTGCACTCTTCAGCTCAAGGCAAACGCATTACTGCTTATGCTACAGCGCCACTTCCGGTTTTCTAGTGGTTTATTGGAGATAAAAGTCTCACAGACTTTCCTGCCCAGGCTGGCTTTGAACCATGACCCTTAGATCTCAGCCTCCTGAGGAGCTAGGATTACAGGCATGAGCCACTGGCACCCGGCTTCATGTTCCAATGTATTTTAGACCTAGCTCTGCATATGAGAGCAAACATGCCCTCCATCTCTCAGCATCACCACACTGGGAACTAAGCCTCTAGCCCATAACCTTTGTGTGACCACCTATAATAAAAGACAGCAAGGGGACAGTGAGAAGAGAGGATAGGCCTTAGTGGAGGCCAGGGACTCTTTTTACTGGTGAACCAATCATTGCTCATTCTCCTATAGTTAAATTGAATATCCTGGACCCAAACTCATTATACGTTATTAGTAGAATAGATTTACTCTTAGATTCCACAAGTTCTCCAATTTCTTGTTTCTGATTAACAAAAAATGCAGGCAACTATTTGCTTTTACCTCTGTTTAACTTGCCAGTGTCTTCCTGGAGCTCTGCCAGGTCCCTGTAACTGGAGAAAAGAAAAGAAAATGGGAGTCTGGTTTTTTTTTTTTTTTTTTTTTTTTTTTGCATCCTTTGGGAGATGGAGGGGCTGACTTTGAGTATGATTTTCTGTGACTTCTTTTGTTATTCATTTTACTTAAGTTTGTAGAACATGACAAGTTGTTCATCTTGAAATAAGGAGATTTGGCCATGTGGTGGGTGATAGGGAATTGGGTTTAATCAGTGCCTTCATGTCTTCATTGTAGAGGCAGGGAAGTTCCATCCCCAGGCAATAGGTATGCTTGAATTCCTAGAGGTAGGGATGTGGACTTGGATGATAGGCTATGGACCTGTCAGCCCTGTGCCTTAAACTAGTGAGTCTCTCAAGCTTCCTGTGACCTTGCCCCCTGACACTGACCCTATTTAGGCCCAGACCAGCTCAGATGCCATTAGGCCATGCCTCATGTCTCCTGGCTCTCCTCTGATGGCCATGGTGTCCCACTTCAGCTCCCCATTGGAGTTGCTCTGGTTTGTTGGTATTGTTTTTCTCTCCTACTCAGTTTTCTAACAGTATTAAGTGTATTTGAGGGCCTGTAGTTCTTTATGACAAGATTCCACCTGCAGTCACTAGCTTTCCAATAAAAGCTCCCAATTTGACCTCTCAAAATGTGGTTTCTCTTTTTTCTCACGACTGAGTTTCTGTACAACCATCTTATCCTATTCCAATATCACTAGAGAAAAATCAACAATATAGCTAGAAATGAAGCAGATAAATTCATCTGAATAAGGAAAACAGCCGGGCACTAGTGGATCACAGTTCAAAGCCAGCCCGGGCAGCCCATGAGACTCTTACCTCTAATAAACCACTAGAAAACCAGAAGTGGCACTGTGGCTCAAGCGGTAGAGCGCTCACCTTGAGCTCAGGGACAGCGCCCAAGCCCAGAGTTCAAGCCCCATGACCGACACACACACAAAAAAAAGAAAAACAAAACCTGTCTAGTGGCTTCTAAGTCTATCCATAGAAGGTCTGGGAATGCAGGCAGACATGCCAATGACTCTTGTCTGAAGACATACACTTACAGTTTTCTTAGATCATTGGTTAAAAAGTCAGATTTTACCAGAAGCAACAATTCTCTCTTGTGTAGTTGGTTTGGTACTGTTGAAATAGGGAGTTTGAGTTTGGCCAGCGCCATCTTGGTCACATGGTGGGTAGTAGAGTCTGGCATCTTGTCTTCCTGATGGGGGAAGATGGAGCCCCTGCCTTCTAGGTGATAGGTGTGCCTGAACCCCTGAAGGCAGAGATGAGGACTTGGACTATCTGTCAGTCCAATGCCTGGGACTGGGAGTGTCCTGTGACTCTGCCCCCTGACCTGACCCTGTTTAGACCAGGACCAGGTCAGGCGCCATTACGCCATGCCACGTGTCTCTGTGTTTGTTGTCCTGGCTCCTGGCTCTTCTCCAGTCACCATGGTGTCCCACTTCAACTTTCCATTGGAACTCAGTTGGTTTGTTGATATGTTTTTGTCCTTTCTTTCCTCTCTGACCTTCATGGCTCAGTTTCCTAACAGTGTTAAGTGTATTTGCTGGCTGCTGGTCTTTGAGACTGGAGTCCACTGTGCAGTACCACCTTTTTAATAGACTCCAAGATTCGACCTTTCAAAAGGTGGCTTTCTGTTCTCTCATCTTATAACACAGTAATCTGAAACTATTGTAACTTAATGAAGATATTTAATGACACCTCAAAAGTAGGTCTTCCAGCAAAGTTGGGAGACCTTCACTGGTAGGTTTTATTTATACATTATAATTCATGTTTTTATGATCGCCTTTTTAGCCAGCTGTCTCCCCCAAAATGAAACAGACCCATAATGGCAGACTGGCTTATTTAAAATTACAGCTTAGTATAAATAACAATGATTAATATAATAACTAATACTGAGCCTTCCAAATATACCTTGCTTGAGTACAGGTTACTGTTGCCACCAAAAGATGGATGAGGGATTCTCTCAGTTCCCCACTTTCCCTGTGAAATAACAAGTGCTTGAGATCCATGCGTGAAATGCAATCTCAGGATGTGTAACAAAAATGTAGCCTCTCACAAGGTAAAAGTTTTAGGAAGATGCTGTGTGCTATTGGTTCACGCCGTAATCCTAGCTACTGAGGAGGCTGAGATCTGAGGATCTGAAGCCTGATCCAGTAGGAAAAGTCTGTAAGATTCTTATCTCTAATTAACCAGCAAAAAGCTGGAAGTGGAGATTTTGGCTCAAGTGGTAGAGCACCAGCCTTGTTAGAAATAGAAATGCCGGGGCTGGGAAGGTGGCTCAGTGGTAGAGCACTTGCCTTGAGCTGAAGAGCTGAGGGACAGCGCCCAGGCCCAGAGTTCAGGCCCCACGACTGGATCCAAAAAAAAAAAGAAATAGAAATGCCTCCGGATACTGGGTTGTCATGTAGGAATTAGGACACCAAGTCAAAAGGAATTTGCCAAGGCAAAGTTTATTTCTGCAGAAGGGAATGCTATTGACAAGAATCCAGCCTTTCCAGCATAATCCAAGTAAACAAGCATGCTGGAAAGGCAGTTGCTAAGGTTTTATCCCTAGCACAACAGGCTCTGCCCCTGTACTAGGATTGGCCAAGCTCAGGTTTACAACCTACCTATTCATAAATGGCTCAAATTTGACACCAGTGCAAGGGAAAGGAACTAACATTTACATCTTGATGGGCAAATCTAGGCAAGTGCTGGGGCTTTATATCTTTGCTGGCAAGTTTCCAGAGCAAATGGGGCTTAGCAAGAATCTAGAAGAATCTGGAGCTGAAAATGTTTAAGATGTTTCTATTTGATAGAAAAGACTGCTTTTCTTACCTGGGGAAAAAAACAAAAGCACAGTGTCCTGGCCCTGGGTTTAATACCAGCACATACACACACACACACACACACACACACACACACACACACACACACACACACACACACACACACACACACACACACACACACACACACACACACACACACACACGACTTAGCAAAACTTTGAGTAAGTAAAAGAGGATTAAAGTGGGAGAAATGGAGGAAAGAGAAACATTTCCTGCTCTCCAGCTAGGAAATGGGAGTTAAAGAATTTAAGATGGCAGTTGTATCTGCTGTCTTTATTTTTTCTGAGCTGAGGGAGTGTATGTGGTCAGTTCACCTAGCAACCCCCAGTCTTTAAACTGTGGTTCTGGGTGGCCAAGACGGGTGTTTATTATTCTAAAACAGGAGATATTGCTGGAACTGCCTGAAACACAAGGTTCATAGGTTTAGGGCTTTCTTTCTCCGCCCCCAAACTTCACATCCTTGACCCAAGTTTACAGCCCTTTGCATTTCAAAAGAGACATCAGTTGAACAGAGCCTCTCCTAAGTCTCCTTTAAAAAATAATTAAGTTTTTTATTGTGAAAATACTGTATAAGGGGGTTAGTTACAGGAGCAAGGTAACGAGTACATTTCTTAGCCAGCATTGTTGCCTCCTCCTTTCTTCTTCCCCTACCATCCCTTCCCTCCCACCTCCTCAGCTACACCCCCCACCTAACCCCTAAGTCTCCTTGTAATTAACATCTATAGGAGGTGATGGAGGGCTGAGTACATGACTTTTTCCAAGTTTACTTCCTAGTTCTGTTGTAAGGTGAATTATTCCAGAAGCCCCATTCTGGAAGATGGAATACTGGAGTCTTTATTACAACACTAGCAGTCTGCAGGCTGGCCGTTGTTACAAAGGCCTGTAGCCCCCAAATACACATAACACAGCCAGGAAACAGTCTTGGGAGAAAGAAAGAAACAACAAATATACCAACAAACCAACTCAGCTCCAGTGGAGAGCTGAATTGGGACACCAAGATGACGGGAGACCAGCCAGGAGGACAGGACACAGAACGTGATCACAGAGACACTAGTAGCATAGTCCTAGGGCATCAGGGCTGGTCCGGGCCTACATAGGGCCCGACTGACGAGTTGAGTAACCTATCAGCGAAGTGCTTGGTCTGCCTCCAGGGATCCAGGCACGCCCATCACCTGCTTCCCAGGAGATGGGCGGGGCCCTTCCTTCGCCCAGCATGAAGACAAGATGCCAGACCCTACCATCCACCACCACGTGGCCAGTATGTCACCAGCCAGACCTGACCTCCTTACTTCAGTTCTAATTTCTGAATGTAGCCCTTTTGTTATTTGTTAAAAAACTGAAATATGGATACCGGATCTAACTGGTGCCATCTTGGCATCCTGGTGGATGAGGGACTTTCCAGAAACCGAAGTGAAATCCCATCCCCACCCCAGATGATAGGCACGCCGGAATTCCTAGAGGGAGAGGTGGGGACTTAGACGTTAGGTTACTGGACTTGCCAGAGCTGTGCCATGAACTCATGAGACTCTTTAAACTCTCACGCTCCCTGTGACTCTACCACCTGACGATTTAGGGGTCATCTGCCATTACAACATACCTCATGTCTTGTGACTGGCTCCCTCTTCAACTCTATTAAACTTGATCTGCTCTGTTGAGCTTGCTTTTCGGTTCTTTCTGTACTACCCTCATGGCTCAGTTTGCTAACAATATTAAGTGCATTTGAGGTTGTAACATGTGTCTGTCTGCTCACAGTCGCCAGCTTTCTAATAAAGATTCTGGATTCAACCTCTCAAAATGTGGCTTCTCTGTATCTTGAAATCGAATTCCTGTATAACACAACAATATACTTTGCCAGTGTCCTCATCTACCTGGTCTGTCCCCATCTAGGGAATATGGGCTTCATCTTAGGGATGCTGAACCTAAGCCATTCTGTAGGAGGCAGGGCTGTTTGCCACCTCCAGCCTCCTGCAGGTTGGTTGTTGCTTTGCTCCCTCCTCAGCAGGGAATTGGGGTGGAGTAGAGTGTACTCAGTCCCTGCAGATGCCAGCAGAGGGCATCTGCTCTTGGTCAGTTAGTCCCACCATAACTAGAAGTTGAAACTGTGTGAGGAGCTCCCTTACCACCTGTGCTTAGTGTGTGTTTCAGACACTCCATTTGAAATGGAGACCAATTTCAGCCTCATTCAAGTTGGTGCTTTGGGACTCCAGAGTAGACAGAGCTCAGGCCCAGAGTTCAAGCCCCATGACTGACAACAACAACAACAACAACAAAAAAAAACCTCAAAAGAAAAGATAATCCATTGCCAGCCCTGGTGGTTTATGCCTGTAATCCCAGCTACTCAGGAGGCTGAGATCTGAGGACTGTGGTTCAAAGCCAGCCCAGACAGGAAAGTTCATGAAACTCTTATCTCCAATAAACCACCAGAAAAACAGAAGTGGCGCTGTAGCTCAAGTGGTAGAGTGCTCACCTTGAGCTGAAGAGCTGGCTCAGAGTTCAAGCCCCACAACCAACCAAAAGAAAAAAACAAAACTTTTTAGAATTTGTTTTATCCCTGAAATCTCTATGCTCACACTCTACCAGCTTCCTTCATTTATTCTCAAGGATAAAGAAACAATAGTTGCAGAGCTTCTGCATGGCAAAGGACATAGCTAGCAAGATCAATAGAAAGCCCACAGATTGGGAGAAGATCTTCACTAGCCATACAACAGACAAGGGTCTCATATCTAAAATATACTTGGAACTCAAAAAATTAAATCCCCCAACAACAAATCCTCAAAGAAACAACTGCCCAATAAATAAGTGGGCTAAAGACTTAAAGAGAAACTTCTCTGAAGAGGAAAGAAGGATGGCCAGTAGACACATAAAGAAATGCTCAACCTCCCTAGCCATAAAAGAAATGCAATTCAAAACAACATTGAGATAGCACCTCACTCCAGTTAGAATGGCTATAATCAAGAACTCTAATAACAACAGATACTGGAGGGGATGTGGACAGAAGGGAACCTTCCTGCATTGTTGGTGGGAATGTAAACTTGTTCAACCACTTTGGAAAGCAGTATGGAGGTTCCTCAAAAGACTCCACATAGAGCTCCCCTATGACCCAGCAATCCCACTTTTGGGCATTTACCCAAATGTTTACAAACAAGACCACACTAAAGCTACCAGCACAACTATGTTTATTGCAGAACTATTTACTATAGGTAAGATATGGAACCAACCCAGATGCTTCTCAATAGATGAATGGATCAAGAAAATGTGGTATATATACACAATGGAATTCTATGCCTCCATCAGAAAGAATGGCATTGCCCCATTTGTTAGGAAATGGAAAGACTTGGAAAAAATTATATTAAGTGAAGTAAGCCAGGCCCAAAGAAACATAGGTCCCATGGTTTTCCCTTATTTGCAATATCTAGTATATGTCTGAGTCAAGCAGAAAAGGTCAGATAAGGTGATGTTAGGGAAATGAACCCTAAGATATGTACTCAAATGTTTTTTTTCTTTCATGGGATTGTTTCTAACACATTTATAAGATTATTTATTTGTTGCTTTGTATATCCCTCCCCCACAGTATAACCCCTGCTTTCACTATATTTGATGTTGGTATAATTTGTGGAGGGGAAGGGGAAAAACAAATCGTTTAAATAGGGATACAGGTGGACCCATTGCAACAATGAGATGTACAAGTCGTTATATCTAAAACAACTTTACAACTTTAGTGCGGAGGGGGTGGGGAGGATTCAGTGGGGAGGTGGGGGGAGGATGGGAAGGGATGAGAAGGGGAAACAAAGGAGGAGGCTACAATGCTTGATAAGAAATGTACTCATTATCTTGCCCATGTAATTGTAACCCCTCTTTACAGTATTTTCACAATAAAAAAAAGAAACAATAGTATTTCCATATGCATACATATGTTTTTGTGACAATGTAGACTTAAGTGTTGATACCAAATAAAAGCAGTAAGAAATACTGCAGAATGAAAAAAAATTCTGTAATTCTTTTCCTTCTTCCGGGTTGTTTTTTCTCTAATCTGTGAAGCATGCTGAAAGTTCAGGCACAAATAAATTACAAAAAGAAAACCCTATAAAAAAATCTTTAAAAGAGATACACTAAATTTAAGTCCTTTCACACAATAACTTTTAAAAAGAACACAGTGCACTAGGAAGATAAGTTATAAAGTAACAAGAGCATTTTAAAGTAATGGAACATTCAAATGCAATTTTCCCTGCTTCCTTCACCAGCCCCGTCTACACATCTCAACTGTTTAATGGTTGGCTTGGTTAAACTAAGTGTTTGTTACAGACCAGAATAGTGGTTCCTTCTGTGGCCCACTGACTGAAGGTGATACAGGGAAATCTGTGGGCACTTCATCTGGATGGAGATTACAGATGAAGGTGATGTGGTATGTATGTACTATTACAAATGTAAGTTATATTTCAATAAAAACAAAGAACTTAAAAACAACTACATGTTTGACTGACATTACTATGACATCCAGAGTATTTCTAGATACCCTAATGCTCACATATGAACTCCACAAACGCGGTGGTGGGCCTAGGCTGCCTTTGGCAGGTATAGCCAATCACCAGGAAGTCTACTGGTGTCTGACCACCAACAGTGATCCCATACTGGAGATACAAATTCAGAGCCTCAAACTCTGCTTGGCTTGCTTGCTTATATGTGGTGCTCTACCAACTGAGCTATACTTCCAGCCTGCTTTTTTCTAGTAATTTTTGAAGATTTTTCTATCCTAATCTGGCTTTGAATTGTGATCCTCTAGATCTCGTCCTCCTGAATAGCTGGGATTACAAGTATGAGCCATTGGTATCACTCAATCTCATTCTTTTTGAGAAGTGCTCATAATTTCATTTTTATATCACCATTTAGTTGATTTACTACTGGATGCTTGGGTAGTTGGAGAATTTTGTAATTATAATTAACACTACAACGAACATTTCTGTATGCATATAATTAGACATACTTTTGTAATTACATCTTGTATGGTAAATCCCCAGTGAATTACTAGATCAAACAATAAGTACATTTACCATTTTGACAGACCATATTAAATTGCCCTCCTAAAAGGCTTAGCAATTTATCTCCAGTTGTCCATGTTTCAAAGTGGCTATTCTCTCTCTGTATTGCCAATAAAGGTTATTATCAACCTTTTACATTCTTTGTCAATTATAAATAAAAATATGGCTATGGATAATAAGATCATAATTATGTAATATAAGATTACTAACCTTAACATATTTCCTTGTATTTGGTTCTAACAGAGAGGTTCCTTTCATCATTTATGTTTGTATTTTGCATTTATCAGTTAATAGCTTACTCTATGATCACTTGGAAGTTTAATGATTAACCAGATTGGCTTCAGCAACTGAAGGATATCAAGACTCACACAATACATTGTCGTTTAGTCCCTCCTTGGCTTTAATAAAATGTACCATAATGGGCACATCTGTAACTTGACTGGATACTGATGAGAACACAGCACACACTTCATTGACTGCTTTGAGTCTTGTGATAACAGGGGCTTCCAGAGCAAGTAGGTTAAGAGGCCAGTAGGTTATGCTCTAAAGAACATGCATGATGATCTCACTGAAGAAGGGCTGAGTGTAATGCCTTTCTTGACATTGCTTCAGGCAGAAACATCTTGGTTGAATATCAACTGTGTTTTCTTTTGCAGCTGGCTGCCCAGCAGCTACTGTGAGCATAATGTATAAGAGCATGTCTGTTTATAGAAAGGAAAAATCAAAAGCAAATGACAATCACAGTAAGTGATAAATTCTAAGTTCTGATATAAAGCATGCCTGATAGAGAATTTCAATACCTTTGGTACTTTAAGGATTATGGACACAACTAGTGGCTTTACTCATTTTTATTATAACAGACAACAAACATTTTTAATTTATTAGGATTTTCCCGAAAGAAAATCCTAATGAATTCTGGAAGCTTTTATAAGTTTGCTATGAGCTACAAAATAATCAACTTCTATCTGTGATGAACAACTGTGATGAAATACTGTAACTCTAGCCCTGGGGGTATATTTGCCAACAGACATGGCTTTTAAAACAATCACAATGAAACCTGGAAAATAAAAGACAAAGGAAGAGAGAAGAGGCAGAGAAGGACAGAAAGACTGGAACATAAAAGAGTGATAGAATTGGGGACATAGCTCCATGTTCAAGCATTTATCTAGCATAGATGAAAACCATACAAGAAAAAAAATCATAAAGGATGTAGTCATGTCAGAGTAAGATTACAGGGTCAATCAGAGGCCAGTGGGTAATGAGTAGAATTATTTTTGAATTTGTGTTGGTCCATGCCAATTTTTTCACCGTTGTTCAAGGCCATCTATGCCAACTAAAAGGTTTCTTAAAAGCCAAGTGTTAGTAGCGCATTTCTGCAATCCTAGCTACTCAGCAGGATGAGATCCGAGGATCATACTTTGAGGCCAACCTGGAAAGGAATGTTCATGAGATTCTTATCTCCAATTAAATACCAAAACAACCAGAAGTGGGGGTATGGTTCAAGAGTTAGTATGCCAGTCATGAACAATAAACTAAGGGCCAGCACCCAGGTCTCAAGTTCAAGCTCCAGTACTGGCATGCATAAAAAATAGACAGACAGACAGACAGACAGACAGACAGATAGAGACAGTATTTGAGGTTACCTGTTAGTAAATGGAACTCATATTGGCATCAAGCTATTAGAGAACAGTTATTATACAGATGCCCCTCAATTCCAATAAGGTTACTCTGGACAATCTCATAAATTGAAACTATGGGTATATAAAAAATACATTTGGTACAACTAATTACCAAAAATCAAATCTTAGCTTAGCCTGCCTGGAACACTTGGCTTAGCTCACAGGTGGAATTACAAGTGAGGATTGACCTGAATATCACCATACCAGGAAAAGATCTGAATTCAAAATTCCAAGTATGATTTCTCCAGTATTTCAGTTTGGGCATTGTTTTTGCACCATTGGCTCTGTGTGTGTGTGTGTGTGTGTGTGTGTGTGTGTGTGTGTGTGTGTGTGTGTGTGTGTGCATATGTACATACATATCAAGTTGAACTCTTTTAAATTGAGAATGTCTGAGCACCAGAAAAACATGGGAGAAGAATAGTTTCTTCAGGAAATGTGGAGTTGATGTACTTTTTCTTATTTCTACCCTAAGTACAACCCCAATATTAGGATCTAACTTAGAAAACATGCATACTAGAAAACTCCAAATAGTGGAGAGAACAAAGCAGGCGGTGAGAGGCTTTGAGACTCAAGGAACAACACAATAGCAAATCCCCTGGCTTTGTCTTTGCCTTTGCCTCATTTAGCAAGTACTTGGAGGCAACCCAGAAAAATCCAGCAGACAGACAGAACAACAAAACCCAGTTCTTTCTAGTCAAAGGACCAGACAAGGGTCAGACTTGGTAAAATAACACTTTTAGAAAACACTTGTTAGTAATTCCTTTTTCTCCAGTATGAGAACGCTTTTAGAATATAGTCACTCTAGTCCAGCCTAACACCATAAAAAACTTAGTCCTATCCCATCAGTAAGGGCCAAATGGGAAACTCTGACTGTACTCTAGGCCAGACTTTAACAAAGCACCCCAACTTTCCCACCAGAATGATTGTACTGAATAATTGTACATTAAAGATACCTATTGATGAGTCAAGACTTTCACCTCTCCCCTTGGTGTCAGCAGAGGGCATGTAGGCAGCAAAAGTGAGGCATGCCTGTCCTTCTTGAGTGACATCAATAGACTCCTCCTGGTGGCTCAGAATCCCCAGTACTGCCCAGCAGTAGGGAGGAGCCGCAATGAACTTCTATCGCTATCTGGCAGTAATGAACTGTGACTCTTTTGCCAGTTAACAGAAAAGGTTTAGCTAATATCCAGAGCCTCATATACAATAAATATTTAATTATATAGGTTTCAATAGACACACCACTCATTGTAGCTAAAGTCAGAAAAATAACCAATGAGAAAAGGACAATCAATAGATGCCAGCACCAAGAAGACAAAAATACTAGAATTATCTAACAGCTGTCATAAAATACCCATCACAGCTGGGCAAGGTGGTACATTCTTGTAATTTCAGCACTTAGGAGGCTGTGGCTGCAGAATTATGAGTTGGAGGGCAGTCTCAGCTATATATTGAGACCTGGTCTCAAAAACTGAAGATTAGTGGTAGAAAGCTTGTATTGCCATGTACAAGGCCTTGGGTTCATTCACTAGCACAACAAAATACACATGTATGTATGTGTGTGTGTATGTATGTGTATGTGTGTTGTGTAAATAAAAAACACCACTATAACTTTTTTGAGCAATAATTAACATATTTAAAAAAATAGGAGTTCAGAGGCTGTAAATCAAATTTCCACCAAAAAAAAGAAGCTATAAAGAAGAAAACAAGTGGAAATTCTAGAACTGAAAAATAACATCTATTTGACTCAACAGAAGTATAAAGGAGAGCACAATTTTTTTTAAAAAAATCAGCAAACTTGAAGAAAGAACAGTTAATTCAAGGCCAGCCTGAGCTATATGGCAAGATTCTATCTGCCCAAACAAAACATAAACCAACCAAATTAGCATAGTGTTAGAATTCCCTATCCAGAGAAGATACTCTCCAAAAGTAAAGAAACAAAATTAACATATTCTCAGAAAAAAAAACAATTTGTTTACATCATACCTACCATAAAAAGATAGTTAAAGGAAGTTCTCTAATAGAAAGGAATTTTTTTTTCAGAAAAAGAAAATTTGAGAAAGGAAAGGAAAAGAAAACTGAAAAGGGTAAAAATGGCTAGACATCATATATTGCCTTTTTCTTTTAGTCTTCAAGATAATGTAGGACAAAACAAAATCATAACATTGCTTAATGTGGTCATAAATACATATAGAGGAAATATTCAAGATAACTACTTATAAATGGAGAGATTAAAAGGGCATACAGCAAGCTGGGCACTGATGGCTCATGCCTGTAATCCTAGCAACTCAGGACACTGAAATCTGAGAATCGTGTGTTGAAGCCAGCCTGGGCAGGAAAGTCCATGACACTCTTTTATCTCCAATGAATCACCAAAAAGCTGAATGTGGCTCAGTTGGTAGAATACTAGCTGTGAGTAAAAAAGCTCAGGGAGAGCACCCAGGCCCTGAGTTCAAGCCCCAGGACTGGCAAACAAGTCAAACAGTATATAAAGGAGATTAAGATTTGCATCATACTACTTTTTTTTTTTAAAGGAACTTATTTGCATTGTTTCCATTTTTTCTACTGTAGTGTTAAGAACTTATATAAGATATCATACTACCTTGTATCTGTGCTCCAAATCTTCACAAGCCCACTTCATTTCGTAGACTTGAATGACAAATTGTTTCTTATCTTCGTATGCTCAGAGTTAAATGTATGGTGTAACATTTATCCAATAAAGTCTTTGATTAAAAAAAAAAAGATTTCTACTGGTAGGCAGTGATAAAGTATACATAATGTAATCACTAAAGCCACCACTAGTAGACTTTACAAAAAGATACCATAGAAACACTACATATTAGCCAGATACAATTTTTTAAAGAGCCACAGAAATCCAGCAGAGGGCAGAAATTAAAATGGAGAAATGAAAAAGAGAAGAAAAGATAGAATATAAAATGGCAAACTTAAACTATAACATAGTGATTATTACATTTAAATGCAAATAGGGTAAATACATAAATTAAGAGACAGAGATTGCCAGAGTCATTTTTAATGACCCATCTATAGGCTGTCTACCAGCCTGATCCATACATCACCTCCTGAGGTTTGGAAGAAGACTTCAAACTTCAACTATCCTTTTCCTCAGGAATTCTGTAATTCTTAGAAAATATCAGTCTTTCCCAGTAAACTGTGAATTGATCTGAGGTAGGACTATAGCATAAACACATATTTTATATTTCTACAAGTAGAGGAATAAATGGACAAATGAATAAATTAATGACTACTCACATCTTAGGTCAGTATAAAATAAATACATTAGGAAATGTAAAAGTTACTATTAGTTGCTAAGATCTTATTGAACAAGGATATTTCTTACTGAGCTAAACTCAAATGTAATTCAAGTACACAATAAAAACTGAAAATAATGTTATATATAAATATATATTTTACTGTTTTAGTTTTCTCTCTGCTATTTAAATTGGGAGAGATTTTACAGATTACATTTTGAAGACTATCTATTTGTATGAATTCAGTGGATATTTAAAAAAAAATCACACGGCAGGGAAGGTGGCTCAGTAGTAGAGTGCTTGCCTTGCATGTATGAGGCCCTGGGTTCGATTCCTCAGCACCACATAAGCAGAAAAAGCCAGAAGTGGAGCTGTGGCTTAAGTGGTAGAGCGCTAGCCTTGAGCTGAAGAGCTGAGGGACAGCACCCAGGCCCAGAGTTCAGGCCCCATGACTGACAAAAAAAAAAAAAATCACACAATGCCTTAAGATGTTTGTGTGTATATGTACTGGGACTGGGGCTTGACCTGAGTACTAGGGTTTCCTTAACTTTGTCACTCAGACAGAAGCTCTGCTCACTTGGCTCTGCCACTTGAACCACAATTCTAGCTCTAGTTTTTTTTGTGCGGTTAATTAGATGGAGGAGTCTTATGGACCTTCCTGTCTGGGCTGGCTTTGACCCCTGGAATTCCTAGATCTCAGCTTCCTGACTAGCTAGGTTTATTGATGTGGGCCATCGGCTTTAATATGAATGAATTATGGAGATTATTAGATTTTTCTTTTTACTCAATAACAGGTTTTAAATAAATACTTTAAAAAACTATTTAAATAGCTTTGGGCTCCCCTTAGTCTATTTTAGGAAGTTGTTACAAAAATCCTACCCTAAAACTTTTGTTTTGTTTTTTTATACTTAGTATTCTTTATTTAATCCAAGTAAGACATAATAATTTATTTAGAAAAATCAGTGTAAGAACTTAACTGCAATGCCCACAGGCTACCCGATAATTTTAGTTTCCTGTCCTTTCCATGAGTAAAGAAAACAGCTGTGTTTACCCTTTTGTGGCTGACAAAATCCATTTGTTGGTACTGTACCATGTAAGTCACTTTTGTAAATGCAAAATCTGGCAGCAAGTAAACTTTGAATAATCACATGTACTTGATTGAATCTGTGGAGGGAGAACTGCCAAGTTTGAAGGGCTACTGGAGGCCCTAAAATCTTCATCAGACATGACATCTACCAAAAGCTTCATGAGTCCAACTGCTTCCTCAAATTACACACCAGCCAGAAAATGTGGGGAATGTGAACAAAATTAGAATAGTAGTTGCTTAGATACATTGTTTGGAATCTGAACTGCTGAAATTAAATTGGGAGTAGCTAGCATCATCCAAGGTTAGGTGTGGATGAGATTTGTCTTTGTAAAATTAGTAAAATGCTGAATATTGTTCAGTCTCTACCACTGCAAAGTTGTTTTGTTTTGTTTTGTTTTGTTTTGTTTTTGCCAGTCCTAAGGACTGAACTCCAGGCCTGGGCATTATCTCTGAGCTTCTTTTGCTCAAGGCTAGCACTCTACTACTTGAGCCACAGCTCCACTTCTTACTTTTTCTGTTTATGTGGTGCTGAGGAATCGAACCCAGGGCTCCATGCATGCTAGGCAAGCACTCTACCACTAAACCATATTCCCAGCCTGTAGCTAAACTTTTGATAAGAAAATTGGAAGGATAGAGAGACTGTTATGGATTCTAAGGAGATTCCTAAAAATAACCTAATTTATAAAGGTGGGAGACTTCTGGATTTCTTCTTCATTCATTAAATAAATAAAGATTAATGGTCTAGTGTGGTTGCTCATCCTACCATCTCTGTGACTTTGTTTTTAAAAGTCAAGGTCAAGACTGTTATGTACGATGTTTTATTGTCCACGATATACTCCCACTAGTCTTCCCAACCCAAACTAGCCTTCCCTTTCTGTTCCTCAATCTCATCCTGTCAGGATGAGATTGCCCAGCACTTGCTGGGCAAGTGCTCTGCCACTCCAGCCCTGGCCTCAGATCTTGTTTTAACTATTTTTCAGATAAGGTCTTGCTTTTACTTGGGGTTAGCATGGGCCATTCTCCTACCTCTGCCTCTCTAATAGCTCTCTGTCTCTCTCACTGTCTCTGGTTTTTCTCTCTGCCTTCGTTTCTGTCTCTGTCTCTCTCTGTCTTAATATGTAGCCTCAAATTTACAATCCTCCTGATCCAGCCTCCTGAGAGCTAAGATTATAGGCATCCACAACATTACCCAGTTGAGTGGTTTTCAGGTGTGTGTGTGTGTGTGTGTGTGTGTGTGTGTGTGTGTGTGTGTGTGTGTGTGTGTGTGTGTGTGTGTGTGTGTGTGTGTGTGTGTGTGTGTGTGTGTGTGTGTGTGTGTGTGTGTGTGTGTGTGTGTGTGTTAGTCCTGGAGCTTTAACTCAAGACCTGGGCATTGTTCCTCAGATTTTTGCTCAAAGTTAGTGTTCTATTCCTTGAGCCAGAGCTCTGCTTCTGGCTTTTTGATGGTTAACTCGAGATAAGAGTCTCATGGACTTTCCTACCTGGGCTAGCTTTAAACCATGATCTTCAGACCTCGGCGTGCTGAGTAGCTAGGATTATAGGCATGAACCACTGGTCCTCTACTACATCTTTTCTGGTTTCTATCTCAAAATCCCTTAAAGAAGACTATTTCCAAGATGACTAGTAGTCCTAAAACCCTTAATTTTTTTTTCCTCCCACTGTAAATCTGGTAGTGGAGACAGGGGCTGAGAGAGGGAATGTCTAGGACTAGAAATATTTACCATTAGACTCAACTGTTGTGATACATCCCTGGTGGGGTCTTTACAGTTCAATTTGTATTCTGGAAATAAAACAAAAATAGTTATGTACAAGGCTGTGTTTTAAGATGCTTATCTTCTTCTATCCATATCACAATGGCATTTGCTTGAAACGAACTGATACGTTTTGAATATCAAGTAAGCATCCTCCACAGGCTTATGCTTTGAACACTGCAGGTCGCTGAGGAGACAAGTCCTTGAGGGTCTCTTGTCACTGCTCCTTTCTAGTCTCTGCTTCCTGACCACCATGTTGTGAACTGCTCTGCTCTGCATGCCATCCCCACCATCAGGAATGATATGTCTACAACCATGAACCAAAACGAATCCTTTTCTAAGTTGTTTCTGCCAGGTAGTTGGTCACAGTGGTGGGAAAGCTTCATCTTGCTGTTAAAGAAAAGGACACTAGACAGGCTCCAGTGGCTCATACCTGTAATCCTAGCTACTCAGGAGGCTGAGATCTGAGGATTTATTGTGTGCAACTTAATCTGTAATTCCGACCTATATACACAATACAGAACCGTGTTACTTCCCATAGCAGAAGGTCCCGGAGTGGGATAGTCATGGTCTGATTGGTGCTCTGCTCTTTCCCCTCATACTGTGTGGACTCTGTGTTGTAAAATTGATTCTCTCACTGGATGGCCAATGACACACGAGTCTTCATATCCCTGTACATCCCTTTCCTATTTAATCATTTCCATGGGGACAAAATGGTTGAACAGCTGGGCACTGCTGGCTCATGCCTGTAATCCTAGCTACTAAGGAAGCTGAGATCTGAGGATCACGGTTCAAAGCTACCCTGGGCAGGAAAGTCTGTGAAACTCACCTCCAGTAAACCACCAGAAAACTGGAAGTGGTACTGTGGCTCAAGCGGTAGAATGCTTGCCTTGAGCTGAAGAGCTGAGGAACAGCACCCAAGCCCTGAGTTCAAGTCCTACAAACAACCAACCAAAAAAAAAAAGATTGAATAGATGCAGCTACTATTTCCATCATGTGACCTTTATACAGATATTTGAGTTTTTCCAATTATTTTTTTCCCTCTGTTATTCAGGGAATTTAACCCAGGCCTTCCCATGTGCTAGGCAATGCTCTACCACTGAGCTATATCCCCAGCCCCCAAGTTCTAAAGTACTTTCATGGTGATGATTACTTAGAATTTTTATAACAACCTATGTGAAATATGAGGGCTTTTTTTGGTTATCCTCATAGGTGGTTTTGTTTGCAGAAAAATTAAGTTAAAATTTAATATTAATATATAATCTATTAAAGTATAAATGTCATATGCTTCATTAGGCTTTTAAATCTGGTTTACAGATAAAAATATTTACTAGTATGTATTTAATTGTACAGAGAGGTGTCACTTTAATATTTTCATACATGCATGTAATGTACTTTGATCTAATTCACAAAACCTCTATTACTCTTTTTTATTCCCCTGTCCCAAATCAAGGCCTTGAGACTTTTCAGCTGGTGCTATATACTTAAGTCATTCCTCCAACTCTATTTTTTACTGGTTATCTTGGAGATGGAGTCTCATAGACTTTTGTTCAGTCTGACTCCAAACTGTGATCTTACAGATCTCAGCCTCCTAAGAAACTAAGATTTTAGGTGCATGCAACTGCCACGCATCTCCTCTTCATCCCTTTTAAACAATTTTTAATGGGTTTTGGTAATTTTATTTTTATATGTGCATATGAAGTACTAGATCAAATAATACTTACAAATCTGATACATTAAATTAAGCTTACAATATATTGGATCTGAAGGCCTTTCTTTTTAATCATCAAGTCCTTGAGATAAACGTATATAGGTCTGACACTCTGAAAACATTACAGGATGGAATAGGAGAAACCCTAGGTCTCCTTGGCTCAGGCCAAAATTTTTTGAATAGAGACCCGGAAACACAACAAATCAAAGAAAGGTTGGACAAATGGGATTGCATAAAGTTGCAGAGCTTTTGCAGGGCAAATGACATAGCTAGCAAGATCAATAGAAAGCCCACGGATTGGGAGAAGATCTTTACTAGCCATACAACGGACAAGGGTCTCATATCTAAAATATACTTGGAACTCAAAAAATTAAACCCCCCAACAACAAATCCTCATAGAAACAACTGCCCAATAAATAAGTGGGCTAAAGACTTAAAGAGAAACTTCTCTGAAGATGAAAGAAGGATGGCCAATAGACACATGAAGAAATGTTCAACATCCCTAGCCATAAAAGAAATGCAAATCAAAACAACATTGAGATATCACCTCACCCCAGTTAGAATGGCAAAAAATCAAGAACTCTAACAACAACAGATGCTGGAGGGGATGTGGACAGAAAGGAACCTTACTTCATTGTTGGTGGGAATGTAAACTTGTTCAACCACTTTGGAAAGCAGTATGGAGGTTCCTCAAAAGACTTCACATAGATCTCCCCTATAACCCAGCAATCCCACTTTTGGGCATTTACCCAAATGTTTACAAACAAGACCACACTAAAGCTACCAGCACAACAATGTATATTGCAGCATTATTTACCATAGCTAAGATATGGAACCAATCCAGATGTCCCTCAGTAGATGAATGGATCAAGAAAATGTGGTATATATACACAATGGAATTCTATGCCTCCATCAGAAAGAATGACATTGCCCCATTTGTTAGGAAATGGAAAGACTTGGAAAAAATTATATTAAGTGAAGTAAGCCAGGCCCAAAGAAACATAGGTCCCATGGTTTCCCTTATTTGCAATATCTAGTATATGTCTGAGTCAAGCAGAAAAGGTCAGATAATGTGAGGTCAGGAAAATGAACCCTTAAATATGTATTTTAATGTTTTTTTCTTTCATGCATGTGTTTCTAATGCATTTATAAGATTATCTCTTTGTTGCTTTGTATGTCTCTCCCCCACAGTATAACCCCTGCTTTCACTATATTTGATGTCAGTATAACTTGTGGAGGAGATGGGGAAAAACCAGTTGTTTAAGGATACAGGTAGACCTGTTGCAACAATGAGAAGTACAAGTTGTCATGTCCAAAACGAGCTTTACAACGTAGGTGGGGGGGGGGAAGGGGGGGAAGGAGAAGGATTGGGATTGGGGGGGGAGGGGGGAGGCTGGGAAGGGATGTGAAAGGTAAACCAAAGGAGGAGGGTGCAATGCTTGGTAAGAAATGTACGCATTATCCTTCCCATGTAATTGTAACCCCTCTGTACAGTATGTTCACAAATAAAATTAAATTAAATTTTTAAAAAAAACGTATATAGGTCTGAATCAATTATACATTAACATATTTTAACCTGGATTTACAAAGTATTTATCCTAATCTTGAACCTTAAGACATGCCAAGCTTAAAATTCTACATATGAACAGATTCCTTAACCCCAAAATATAAACACAATTTAAGTTTGGTTCTTTCAAATCTTCATGGGGTTATAAGGTACTTCCCACGCAACCTACAAATTTCCCATGTAATTATGGCTTGAGTTTGCATAACCACCAGAGTTTTCAATCAGGATACTAACTGAATTCTTCGGTGGCTAACTGAATCCTATTTGTGGTTGCTAAGTCAATTACCCCCTAATTCTAGGAGAAGATGGGGCAAGTAGTTCAAGACTAAGAACCTTCGAATTCTCTCCCTAAAGGAATCTGTTTCTCTCCCACATTGCTTGAGTGGATTTTGTATTTCTTTGGTTCTTCAAATATGGCAATGTATTTTCCTTGACTCAAAAGAATTTTGGATTTACTTGACCCCCATATGTTCTACATTTCCACATTCTTTCTCTCATAACTTTTAGAGGATGTTAAAATGATATCGTTGTATTCTGGGTTTGTCTGACCATTGGTTTACAACTTCTAAGGTCATTCCATGAACACACTTCATGTTGAACTAGTTGCCAAGGATCATGTAGTCCATGATCCTTGTTTCTCAGAACAAGCTTTCTGTGGCTCACTATTCTTACTTCTACTTTGAGAATAGTCACTTGGCTAACTCAGAAAGCTGGACACCGGGAGTAGCAGTCAACTGAAGCAATGTGAAAACTTATACTAAACACAGTCAGTTGCTACAGGAAGAGATTTCTTTTTCTTTAATAAGAAGAAATTTTATCTAAACTTAAGTACAGCTTTCCTGAAAAGACAGTGACCTGCCTCTGAGGGCTTTCTGTTTGGAAGAAAACTGACCCCTTATTTTAACAAGTACAAATTCTCCTACCCTACAGCATCAAAACGCCCAATAGAGGCCTCAATGCTTGGCCATGGAGGTCAAACCCTTATGTTCCTTTTTGTTAAGCTGGTATATAAACCTTTACTCTAGTTATTATTGAGTACTGAAATATGCATGCATATATAAAGAAATCCTGACTTTTCTCGTGTGTGTGTGTGTGTGTGTGTGTGTGTGTGTGTGTGTGTGTGTGTGTGTTGGTACTAGGGCTGGCTGGAGGCTTGGGAAGAGAAAGCTTCCAATGCAAGTTCTCTCTCTCTCTCTCTCTCTCTCTCTCTCTCTCTCTCTCTCTCTCCATCTTATATATGTCACAAGGTGATATATACCAGCCATGATCTACTAACCCACTACCAGCTCTGCCTCACAGAAACAAGGCTGGACCTAGGAAGAATGAAGCCAGGTGAGCTCAGACAAACACCTCTGAAATCATGAGCTAAAATAAATCTTTCTTCCCTAAGTCGCTTTCCTGGGGTATGCTGTCCTATCAGTGGAAAGCAACACCTACCTTTCATAGTAGTGCTATGCTTGTTGGGTTCTTGGATTAAATTGTTGCCAGCCTCATGGAGTAATATGAGGCACCAAAGGGTTAAGTCACTGAATCTGGATAAAGGGTGGTAAATGGATGGTGGAGTCATCATACTCAGGAGCATCTGCTGGTTGCCTTGGCCTCAATGGTCAGGCACTGTGAATATCTGAGAAATAGGACAAGGATTAGTATCCCTCTGCTTAGTGTACTAATCTCTGGCTGCTATGACAGTACCCTCATTTCCTGCTCAATCCTCCACCTTCTCAAACAACAACAAAGTATCTGACAATAGCATGTTTAATATGACTAAAGAATAGATCTTTTCTAACTCCTCCAGTGATGGGCATCAACCTAGTGCATTGAGCATGCTCAGTAAGTACTCTACCACTGAATTACATCCCCAGTCCTTGTTATTTTGAGATAGGATCTTAGTATGTGCCCAAGCTTACCCAGAATTTGATAATCCTCCTACTTCCTCATCCTTTTAATGCTGGGATATGAGGTGTGCACATCCATACCCAACAGAATGAGATTTTAAACTAAGGAGTGAAAATCCAGTAAAAGACATTCAAAATATAACATTTAAGACAGTGGAGAACTAACAATTATTTATCCTAACAACCCTTTTTTTTGAGGATTGAAGACAAATGAAGAAAGAAAAATCAAGGCTGTATATTAAGTAGAGTTTCTAGAAAGCAGCATTGGATTACCCCTTCCTCTAGTAGCTTGGGTTAAGTGGATTCCTGAACAAAAGAGAAAGAATGGAAGTCATTGGCTTCAAATAGCTAGCTTTACACCAATTCCCAAAGTAAGCCCAGTAAACAGTGCTGCCAGTCAGTGACGAGTTCTCTGGAGAGACCATGGCAGGCCACTCCCAACAAGGGCTGTCAGAGTAGGCAAAGAGAATATTGGGTAAATAATGAGTCCATTGTCTTTGTAAGTGTGCCCCTGTTGTTACAGCATTCAAACTGAACAGGGCATCAGCTTGAGTTTTATCAAAAGCCAAAAAAATCTTTCTTCCCTAAGTTGCATTCAGTCATCCTTCCAACACTAAAAATCTAAGTGGGTGAGTGATACTGTTTCCGTAGACAGCTTAGCTGGTCAGCCTTGTTATACCTCAAAGAGCCAAACTTCTTTTTACTAAAGAGAAAAATCTGGAGACTGAGCAAGTATCTCAGGTAGCATACGCAAAATCCCGGGTCCATCCACAGCATACACACACACACCACAAAAATTTGCCTGTGAAGTGAGGTAGGCATTTACAAATGGGATGGAAACCAAATCAAATCAAGGAATGAGTCCTGTAAAGTAGATTTTTTTTTAATTGTTGCTGTTCTTTCCTAGGAAGGAAACCTTTAAAAGCTGCATGGAAGGACTGGGCCAGGAATGAAGAGAAACCAGTTTCAGTCAGGAGGCATTGTCTAGCTCCATCACCAGCCAATTTCCTTCCTCCACCTCTGATCTCAAATCCTGACAGAAACCAGTCACTTGTTTTTCCTTTGGATTTGTGTGTTCATATGAACAGTTTGGGGCCAAAGTACAAATTCATATTTTAACGAATACATATTTAACAAACACATAGCATGGATATGTGTTTGTTGTCTGAACAAAATTCTGTCCCTGAAATGGGAAGCTACAGGGATTGGGACCTCTGGCTCTGGTGGTTGGGACCTCTGGGAATCAGATTTTTTTTTTTCTTTGAAGTTTAGATTCGACACATGCCACAAGACCAACTTCAGTGGAGAACTCCAAGGTCTTCTTTGTTCTAGAACTTTTGACTTGACAATTCCTTAATGGGCTTTTGTAGGATACATGTAACTCAGAAAAAAAAAATAATGTCATCATTTGCTAGTTTCAGCTAGGGGACTACAGCTAGTTTGGGCTTTACAGATGAATAACAATCATAAATAAATATGGTGAAGAAGGTAACCTGCATTATGGAAATAAGAACAGTGAAACCCACTGAAATTGTCTTAACTAGGGGAGAATAGGGTAAGGGAGAATGGGTGGGATTTGAGTGTGTGTTTGGGATTAATTGTATATATATGTGGAAATGTCAGTGAACCCCCCCTTGTTCAACTATATATAGTAATAGAAAGTTGTAAAACAACTGATGAAATACTGAAAGAATTGCAAATAAACATGTTTTTATCTCTAAATAGCAATATTTTGGTTTTGATGCAACATTCCATCAACTCTAAGAATAATAAAAACGGTTCATTTGTTTTCTTGTTTCCTTCTTTCCTTCCTTCCTTCCCTCCCTCCTCTCTTCTCTCCTCTCTCTCTCTCTCTCTCTCTCTCTCTCTCTCTCTCTCTCTCTCTCTCTCTCTCTCTCTCTCTCTCTCTCTCTCTGCTGGTCCTGGGGCTTGAATTTAAGGTAAGGTCAGGGTGCCGAACCTGGGTTTTTGTGATCAAAGGTGATGCCTCACCACTTGAGCCACAGCTCTATAAAGAGCCTTACAGATTTTCCTGCTGGAGTTGGCTTCAAACCACAATCCTCAGATCTCAGCCTCCTGAGTAGCTAGGATTACAGGCGTGAGCCACTGGCACTCAGCAAAGTTTCCTTATTTTTAAGAGGAAGATTTTTTTTTTTTCTGAACAAAGGGAAGGTTTCATTTATATCTGACTTTTAGATCACAATCATAAAAATTGTTATTTCTTTTCTTTTCTTTCTTTTTTTTTTTTTTAGGTCCGGTTGTGGAGCTTGAACTCTGGGCCTGGGCGCTGTCCCTCAGCTCTTCAGCTCAAGGCTAGCACTCTATCACTTGAGCCACAGCGCCACTTCTGGCTTTTTTCTTTTTGCTTATGTGGTGCTGAGGAATCGAACTCAGGGCCTCGAGCATGCAAGGCAAGCGCTCTACCACTGAGCCACCTTCCCAGCCCCAACACTGTTATTTCTGTAAAAATAAGGATTATTTTCCCAAGGTCCTCCCTGTTCCTCCTGTTCTTCCTCCTCTTCTTCCTCCTCCTCCTTTTTCTCCTCCTTTTGCTTGCTTGCTTGCTTGCATTAGTTATACAGAGAAGGATTTCACTGACATATTACCAGACATGTTTATAACATATTCCAATCAATCCCATCCCCTCTATCATCCTTCCCTACCCCTTCTCACTGATGTCTTTGTTTTCCAATAATTCACCACCATAGTCCTTCGGCATCTTCAACAATATTTTTCTTCCTCAGTCAACACATCTGACTCCTCCAGATTTTCCTCTGTGTGTGACTTTGAGTCTCATTTGACAAGTTCTTGGAAAGATTTCTTGAATTCCCAAATATTTTTCAAGGATTGTATCATTTGGTATGGATTTGGCTTTCTTCAGGTGAGACATCTACTCAAAAGGGCTCTGGATCTAGACTATGTAAATTTTACTGTCATTCACTTGACACTGAGCCTCAATTTTCTTACCTGAAAAATGGGTTAATAATAATCACCTTCCATTTCTTTTTGTATTTATTTATTTTAGTACTGGAATTAAACCTAGTACCATGATCTAATATTGTATTACTGAGTAACATCCATAGAAATTATTATTAGGTATTAGTTCTAGTACTGGTGTGGGTCCTGGGGCTTGAACTCAGGGCCTAGGCACTATCCCCAAGTTTTTTTGCTCAAAGCTAGTGCTCTACCACTTGAGCCACATCTCTACTTCCAGCCTTTTTTCTAGTAGTTCATTGGAGATAAGAATCTCACAGACTTTTTTTGCCCAGGCTGGCTTTGAATCACAATCTTCAAATCTCAGCCTCCTGAGTAGGTAGGATTATAAGCCTGAGCCACTGGTGCTTGGCTTATTATTATTATTATTATTATTATTATTATTATTATTATTATTATTATTATTATAACATCTCATCTCTCAAACTGGTCTTGTACTCTAGATCAGAGAGATTGCAAACATTTGCCATTATCAGTAGGGTTTTAATGAAGATTAAATGTGTTAAGCATTCAGTAATATAGAGTATCCAGTTCTATTACTGAATTGTATAAAGACATTAACAAGTAATTAACAGACAAAGACAGATTCCAATGTTCACTGATGTCATGGCTTCCTTATAGAGTTCATGTGTTACAGTTCTACCCCTAATACTGTAGAATTTAACTATTACGGCTATAGGATCTTTAAAGAGGTAATTAAGTTAAAAACAAGGTCTTTAGAGTAGATCCTAATCCAATTTGTCTGCTGTCTTTATAAGAAGAGATTAGGCTGTGTATGGGTGGCTTTTGCCTATAATCCTAGCTACTCAGGAGGCTGAGATCTGAGGATACTGGTTCAAAGCCAGCCAGAGCAGGAAAGTGCATGAGACTCTTCAATTAACCACCAGAAAACCGGAAATGGTCTATGGCTTAAGTGGTAGAGTGCTCTCCTTGAGCTGAAGAGCTGAGGAACAGCGCCCAGGTCCAGAGTTCAAGCCCTACAACCACCACCACCAACAACAAAAGAAGAGATTAGGCCACAGACAGACATTGTACAAAAGGAAGACAATATGAATATTTAGTGAGAACAGTCTTTGTGTAAGCCATAAAGGGAAGCTTCAGAGGAAAGCAGCCATCTTGGTCTTTGGCTTCTAGACTGCAGAAATATAAGCAAAAAATTACGTTGTTTAAGTCACCTGATCCACTGACATTTTGTTTTGGCAGCCCTAGAAAACTAAGACAAGTTAAAAACAGTATTTAAGTATTACCATATAACTTCAAAAAGTCATTAATACTTAGCAACAAGTTTAATCAGAAAGGTGAAAGGTCTGTACACACATTAAAAAAAACTGCTAAACACTGGTGAAAGAACTTGAAGAAGATACAATAAATGGAAATATCCTCTGTTTATGGATTGGAAGATTTATTATTATTAAAATGTCCATACTAATTCCAATACTCATCAGGCTGAGACAGGATGATCATGTATTAGAGTCCAGCCTGAACTACATAATGAGACTGTCTCAAAAATAAATAAGTAAATGAATAAAAAAGCCAATTGCCTAAAGTTATCTACAAATTTACTATAAAATCTATCAAAATCAGTGTATAGGGCTATTGTGGCTCAAGTCTATAATCACAGTTACTTAGAAAGTTGAGAATGGAGGATCTTAGCTTGAAGCCAGTCTGGGCAAGAAACTAAGAAGACTCATCTAACAATCAAATCAAAGTGGTGATACCCACCTGTAATCTCAACTGTTTGGGATTACTAGTCACTATGGTAATCATTTCATCATGTCTGTATAAATACATATGTATGACTATCAAGGTAAGTATATAAAAAAATGTTAAAAAAAAACAAGGAGTAAGAAAGTAAAAAATAGTGCTTTTTCCAGTCTTCTATATTTATAATAAAAATAAATTTAGTTTTGTTGATAAAGAAATGAAAAAGCCAGAAAGAGCAATAGCAAAAAACCCAAAACAGTAACAGAGAAAACACATTAATTTTTTTTTTTTGGGGGGGGGGTTTGGAAAGGTGGCTCAGTGATAGAGCGCTTGCCTTGCATGCATGAGGCCCTGGGTTCAATTCCTCAGCCAGCCCCACCTAAGCAAAAGAAAAAAGCCAGAAGTGGCACTGTGGCTCAAGTGGTAGAGTGCTAGCCTTGAGCTGAAGAGCTGAGGGACAGCGCCCAGGCCCAGAGTTCAGGCTCCGTGACCGGACCCCCCGCCAAAAAAAAACCAAAACACATTAATTTTTTAAAAGTACACTAGATGCTGGTGGCTCACTCTTGTAATTGTTTAAAAAAAAAAATCCTAACCACTCAGGAGGTAGAAATCTAAAGGTCCTAATTCCAAGTTAGCTAGTGTAGGAAAGTTCTTCGGAGTCTTGGATCTAATTAATCATCAAAAAGCTGAAAGTGGAACTGTGGCTAAAGTGCTGACCTTGGGTGAAAGAAATTAAAGGAAAGCACTTAGGCCCTGAGCTCAAGCCCCAGAACCTAAATGTACCACCCCCCCCAAAAAAAAAGTTCATTAGCATTTCTATTATTTCCCTTTTGCCTTGGTAATTGAGGTTTCATGGAGTGAATGAAAATGACTTTGAAATTGTCAGTTCATGTCCAAGTGTCCACAAGGAATATCACAAGAAATTTTTGGTGTTTGCTAAAATAGGCCATTTTCCACTAAGACTTCTGCCTATACCTCCAACTGTATGCTACAAAATGGAAACGAGGCTATCTGGCATGAGGTCTGATTTGAAAGAAACCATGGAAGTGCCTAGCAGATATTCCTAAATACACAAGTAGTCCCTCTAACCAGCCATTCTGAAGTTTTGCTGAAGCTTCACATTAAACTTAAGACCTGTAAGTCACATTTTCTGTTGGGCTGAGAAATCTGGAACTCATTTGCTCACATCCTGACTCTTGCCATCTTCCCATTTCCTGTGATTCCTCTTGGTTGAATAGTTCTCTAATCACATCTGCAAGCTCTTTCAAGATGCTGGGGTAACATTAATCTAAGTCAACAGGCAGTCCTGATCTCATCTCCACAATTAGATGCTCTTTCTATTTGTCTTTGGTTGAAGAACATTCTGCCTGAATGAAAACAAAGGCTTTATCATTCATATTGCTTTATTGCCTATAGGGCACATTTCTCATTTATATTGCTCATCTTTGTTTTTGTCTTTCTTGGTGCTATCAGTACACATTTTTGTTCAATATCACAAACTTCCTTTATACTGCAAAATCTCATTAATTAGATATTAGTTAAATTTAAGATGTACAGTCCAGCATGGCAATGGTTTACATGCTAATGATAAGATCCATCAATATGATACATTACACAGATAGTTTCTTTTACTTATTCAGCTGAATTTTGAATTAACGATAGCTTTTTGCATTCTGTTAGAAACATTTTTTAATGTATAAGTATCAGAAGTACTACATCATATACTCCATTTTGATGGCATTATTTATAATGCCATTTTAGGAAAGTACATACTTCTTTCCCTCTATTCTTCTTGCACGTATCTACATACTTGTATTAACTAGGTTCTATTCAGTGGCTGGCTCATCTATTAGCTACCCTAGACTTCTGAAAAGGCCTGTAAAACCTTTACTTATTGAAGTCTTCAAGGACTAAACCACTGAAAGCCTGTATTAAATCTGAACCCCAATTCCTCTGGGAAATACAGTCCTGTCCACTGGGACCGAGGCTGTGAGTTACTGCAGATAGGGCTCTGCTACTTCCAAAGCTGACTAAATGAAAGACAGACCTTTGTGGGGAGAGAAGGGAGCTCTCATGGAAAAATTTGTTTGTGTATTTCAACAAGCTTTCACATTTTGGTAGGGGTAGCCCATTGCAGAAAAGGGAGTGTGAAATGGGAGAAATTCTTCTACCATAATCCCTGCTCCAAGTTGAGAAGATTCATTGCTTTTTAAAATAAAAATGTATATTTGGCTTCTTTGTCATATTTGTTGTAAGAAAATGGTTAAGGCAGTTTATAGTAGTAAGTATTGCTAGAGTCTATTCATATCCCTATCCCCCACTTAAAGTTCTAATAAAGAAAAATGATGTGCTAAATTCAATCCAAATAGAATAGGATAAGGAGATAGTGACTCTGTTTGCCAATGACATGATTTTATAACTGATTAATGAATTCAGTAAAATTGCAGAATACAAAGCCACATATAAGAATCATAAAAATCTGGCATAAAATAGACACATATAGTAGCTTCAACAACAAAATTGATGAGAAAGAAATGGAAAATAGCAATTCCATAGCATAGCTATGAAAAAATTTAAATGCCTAATGGGATGGTTAATCTTGAATGTCAAATTTCTTAGATTAAGCTGGGTATCCATGGCTCACACTTATAATCCTAGCTACTCAGGAGGCTAAGATCTGAGGATGGCAGTTGAAGCCAGCCCAGGCAGGAAGGTCTGTGAGACTATCGTCTCCAATAAATTACTCAGAAAAGGCCAGAAGTAGTGCTGTGGCTCAAATGGTAGAGGGCTAGCCTTGAGCAGAAGAAGCTCAGGGACAGTACCAAGGCCTTGAAATCAAGCCTCAGGACTGGAAAAAAAATATTAGATTAAGAGATGATTAGAAAATTTAGTAAAGTAAACCTGTAGGTGTATCTTGGAGAGTATTTCCAGAGACAATTAGTTCAGGAGGACATTGACTTAATGAATGGATTAATCTACTCGTGGATTCAAATTTTGAATATTCTATTAGAAAGTGACCTCACTGGAGTCAGCAGATAAAAGAGGGTTTATCTTTGGAGGCTGTATCTTGTTGTAGTCCCTTCCTGCCACTGTTCTGTTGTGTCTGCCATGGTGTGAGTTTCTCTGCAACACCCTCTCTGTCATGATAGGTTGAAGCTTCTAAAACCATGAGGTAAAATAAATATTTCCTTCCCTAAATTGTTTACATCAAGCGTTCAGTCCCAGCAACAAGAAAAGTAATTAATGCACCTAGGAATAGATTTAACCAAAAAAGAAAATGGCCTCTACAATGAAAATTGCAGAACACTGAAAAATGGAAAGAGTAGAAAAAAGGAAAGCTATCCAATGTTCATGGATTAGAAAGATTAATGTGGCTAACATGCCCATACTACTCAAGGTGTTTTACAGATTGAATGAGATTCTTTCAAAATACAAATGACATTCTTCACAGATACAGAAACAAGCATACAAATAAAACCTCCTGAAATTAGTATGGAACAACAAAAGATCCAAATAGCGAAAGCAAACTGAAGGAGGGAAAAACCCCAGAAGCGAGGGTTATTACAATTCATGACTTCAAAATATAAACATATAGTACCACAAACAAAATGGTTCTGGCATAAAATAGACACATATATAAATGAAACAGGATAGAGGGCCAGAGACATATCTATTTATTTACAACCATGTGATTTTTTTCTGGTGCTGTAGTTTGAACTCAAGGCCTAGTACACTTACTTGACTTGCTTGCTTGGCAGGTACTCTATCACTTGTACCACACTTCCAGCCAAGCTTTTTGCTAGTTATTTTGGAGATAGCCCCTCACACTTCCCTACTCAGGCTGGCTTTAAACCTTGATCTTCCAGATCTCAGACTCCTTTATAGCTAGGATTAGTGAGCCACAAGCACCCAGTGCCAATTGATTTTTAACATTGATAGTAAGAACTTACCTTGACAGCATGTGCTAGGAAAACCGAACAGACATACAGAAAGAAACTATACCTGAGCTGAGTACAGTGACTCACAACTATAATCCTGGATACACAGGAGGCAGAGATAAGAAAGATCTTTATTCGAGGCCAAATTGGGCTGTGAGTGCAATTATCTAAAAAAATACACCATGTGTCACACACCTGTGGTCCTAAGCTGCTTGGGAAGTAGAAGTAGGAAGATTGAGGTCTGAAAAAAAACCCCAACAGACTAAAAGTAAAGAAGTGGAAGCATAGTTGAAGTGTAAGGCAAGTGCAAGGCCCTGAGTTCAATTCTCAGCGTGAGAAAGGGACAGAGAAAGAGGAAAGGACAGAAAAAAGAAGAAAGAGAAATAACAAACCAGACCCTTATCTTTCACTACATACAAAAATAAAATGGATCAAATAAATCAAACACTTGAGTGTAAAATCTGAAAGCATGAAACTACTAGAAGAAAACATAGGTGAAACACTACAAGATCTAGTCTTGGCCAAGATATTTTTGGATAGGATCTCAAAGCACAGGCATGAATTCCTTTATACTATTAAGAAAATGATCAGCCATGTGCCAGTGGCTTATGCTTGTAATCTCAGAAAGCTGAGATCTATAGATTTTTGGTTTAAAGCCAGCCCAGAAAAAGAGACTCATCTCCAATCAACCATTAAAAAGCTGGAAGTAGAGCTGTGGCTCAAGTAGTAGAGCACCAGCCTTGAGCAAAAATGCCAAGAAACAGTATAAGGTCCTGAGTTCAAGCCTCAGTAATTACACAGACACAGACATAGACACAGACACAAACAAAAAGAAAATGACCAGATACATTCATCTGTTTTGAAGAAGAGAGGAAAACAGTAGGCTCTTTGTACTTAGCCAAGTGAAGACTGAAAACATCATGTCTGTAACAAATATGTATAGACTTTTTCTTATATTATACAGTATGGCCATTATTAGTATAGCATTTCTATTACTTTAGATATTATAAGTAATCTAGAGATGATGTAAAGCCTATAGGATGATTGCATGGATCCTATGCAAATACTACCCTATTTAATGTAAAGTATTTAAGGACCTTTGGGGTTTTGCTATCTGCAGGGATACTTTCCCCTTTGGTCACAAAGCGATGACTGGATAATCACCGTGCTTACTCTCATACAACAAAGAGATCTGAGTCCTGGCTAACTTGAAAATCCCAACTTCGCCGGGCCTGGTGGCTCACGCCTGTAATCCTAGCTACTCAGGAGGCTGAGATCTGAGGATCGTGGTTCAAAGCCAGCCCGGGCAGGAGAGACCGTGAGACTCCTATCTCCAATAAACCACCAGAAAACCGGAAGTGGCGCTGTAGCTCAAGTGGTAGAGTGCTGGCCTTGAGCTGAAGAGCTGAGGGACAGCACCCAGGTCCAGAGTTCAAGCCCCACGACCGACAAAAGAAAAAAAAAAAAAAAAAAGAAAATCCCAACTTCATTTTATTTAAGAGATGCCAAACTCCTGTGTTCCTGGCACCAAGGGTGGAGGATTTCCCACATGCCAAATCATTAATGCAACATGCATTAGCCCATAGCTTTAGAAATTCTAGCTTTCTTGGCACCAAAGAGTGATAAATAATTCTCTCATTTCCCTTTGAGTCTAGGAGGCCTTTCCAAGTATTCCCTCCCTCTCTTTCTCTTGCTCTTTGATATTTGAAGTTGTTTACTCCTTGGACCAGCTGCCATGCGTCTCCAACTATAGTGCACATATAAATCACCTGAAAGAAAAGACTGGCTTCTGGGTTACTCTTTCTAAATTTCTGGGGCCTAGCATGTTACATGTAATATTGATTCTGACTCTAGGTGATCTTATGTGGGCTCAGGAGACTTATTTATCAAGATAAAGTTACTCATTACACACAAGATTTTTTTTTTATGGTACAGAGATTTGAACCCAGGTCCTTGTACATGCAAGGCAGGTTTCTCTACCCCATGAGTTATACTCTCACCACTCTTTGCTTTAGTTCTTTTTCAGATAGCGTCTCCTACTTTTTACTCCAGCAGATTTTGGACCAGGACTCTCCTTTCTATGCCTCCAGTATAGCTGGCATTACTGCTACACTGCCTACCTGTCGAGATGGGGCCTTTGTACTGTTTTACCTGGGCTGGCCTCAGATCTCCATCTTCCCAATCTCCAGCTCCTGAATAGCTAGCATACAGCCAGGTTTATGCTATATGCCAGATTTAAGAGCTGGTATAAATCACAGAGGGACTGACAAGGGCATGGAATCACTGGAAGTCAAAGTATGATCTTGGCTCACCATCTTAAATTTAGATTTAGTTTCCCCTTCATGACTGAAGAATGAAATGCTAGAATTGTCTGGTTATTTTCATTTTGGAGTTTGGGCTCAATACTGTTACAGTCATGCATCATCTAGCAATAGGTACAGGTTCTGAGAGATGCAATATTGAGTCATTTTCCCCTTGTCTGAACCTCCTAGAGAATTGCCTTACATAAACAGCACTTTGAAGTTATTAGTCAACATTACATTATGGACCACTGTGGTACAGATGGTCTTGTCCTAAACTAACCTCCATTATGTAGCACATAATTGTATTCATAAGCCTAGTTTTTCTTGTGTCTTCCTCAGTGGTAGGAAAGTCTGCTTCTAAGAAGACAGTTATACCGGGCCACGACGTGCCTTTAATCCTAGCTACTCAGGAGGCTGAGATCTGAGGGTTGCTGTTTGAAGCCAGACGGGGCAAGATAGTCGGTAAGACTCATCTCCAATTAACCACCAGAAAACTGGAAGTGGAACTGTGGCTCAAAGTGGTAGAGTGTTCGCCTTGAGCGGAAAAAGGTATCACAACTGCCTTTTTTTTTTTCTTTTCTTTTTTGATCAGTTGTGGGTTTGAACTCTGGGCCTGGGCGCTGTCCCTGAGCTCTTCAGCTCAAAGCTAGTGCTCTATCACTTTAAGCCACAGCGCCCCTCCCGGTTTTCTGGTGGTTAATTGCAGTTACAGAGTCTCAGAGACTTTTCTGCTCTGGCTGGCTTTGAACCATGATCCTCATGAGTAGCTAGGATTACAGGCATGAGCCACCAGAACTAAGACAGTTCTTATCTTGAAGCGGAAGCCTGTCTAGTATGAGGAGGGTGTGGCTTAAGGGAAAAGGGAGCGCACCAGTGCAGAGAGGACAGGTGGGAAAAAACAGTCATTACACTCAATGTACATATGTGAAAATTGAACTAGGAAATGGGGGGATGAGTGGGCTTGGGAGGGGGGGATGAGGAAGAAAGATGGAAGGGGAGGGGGGAGTCATTGGTCCAGATGAGGTGTACTTATAAATTGACAGGTTAAATGGAAACCCCTGTAAAACTATTTGAAGATAAGTAAGTAAGTAAATAAATAAGACACTTTTTTTGAAATTTCAAGGAGTAGAAATAGGTTATTGTACAGATTGCTGAGTTATACAGAATGGGTTTATTCAGCGAAGCTCAAGGGACACATTGCACTCCAAAGCTTGGAGCTGTGCTCTTCAAATAGATTTATCTTAACTTCTCCAAGCCAGCTCAGATTTCTCCTTTTCTCTTAGCATCTCATTTACCTTGAAACCTGGCCATTGATCAATTTTTAAAGCCCAAAACTGTTGTCTTCAGCAGGACTGAGAGATCAGGGCAGAGCCAAATAATACCACCCTCCTACAGAGGTTTGCATACAGTAACTCTATAAAAATATTTGTTGTAGGAATTCATGAATAAATACATTTTCATGTGCAATCAGCCAAACCACCTTCACTAGGTCAATTCACTCTGAGGAGAAAGGAAACACATGCTAGAAAACATCGAGGTTATGTTTTTTTTGTGTTTGTTTCTTCAACCTAACCTGCAAATTAGCACTATCTAATTGCAATAGAGCATGGATTATAAATGCAAATGGTTCCCTTATAAATTTTTAGTAACTGCATTTCAAAATATTGGGCTAGAAAGGCAAAATTAATTTTAATTTTACTTAGCCCAGTATTTTAAATAGTTCATCATATAATCTATATAAATGTTTTGGGGAAAATGTTAGGAATTGAACACAGGGTATCATGCATGCTAATGACTTGCTCTACCATGAGCCACACTCCCAGCAGTGCATTTCTTTTTTGAACAGTGTCACCTCTTCCCTTGTTTGCTCCCAATTTTTTACCTCCTGACCCCACTGCCCCATAAGTTGTATAATTCAACTTAGTGTCCAGTGAATCTGCCGCATTTGTTCCCATTTGTCTCACCATTATTATGCTCCCCCTTACTCTCCCCAAAACAGATAAATTTACATATAAGACAAAAGGTACAGAATCAAAAACAGTGACAAAGGAGAAAAAGTTTTTTAAAAAAATTTAAAAACACAAGAAGTAAAATAACATAAAACTCTTTGTTCCCATTTCTTGAAGTTCATGTTGATAAACATCATTTTATATCATTATAAGCCCATAGCTATTGAACCTTTGTTATCCTCTCCTAAGAATATCCTCCTCTGATCTCACTGTGTGAATGTCCAGAGTCCTGTTTCATCTGTTTATTTGACTGGTACACCTGAGTTTGGGTGAGCCTCAGCTCAAGTACTCAGTAGCCAAATGCTGCTGGTAACATGCTTCAGGTGGACATAGCTCTTGTATTGGTCATGAACAAATCTCAGTTTCATTATTTGTGGTGGTGAAGTACTATGTTCCTCCCAAGTTGAAATGGAACAATTGGATGTGGAAGCATAGGGAGGCTGTAACAAAAGGGTTTATTTCCAGCTATGATGCTGCTAGAGTTGGCTAATTGGGGGTGCCACTCACTACTGTAAAGATTCTAGTGTGTCCTCTATATTTTAAGGAGCAAAGTTGCTTGTCCACACCAAACATCAGTAGGAATGGAGTGGAGAACTGCAATCATGTCCCAAGTCTGGAAGGTAGACAGGAAGAAACATTTGCTGAGTTCATTTGGCTGAAGATATTTTCGCGTGTTTGAATGTTTGTATTCTGTTCTGCTCTTGGTGGTGGTTAACACTGGGTGTCAACGTGACTGGATTAAAGATGCAGAGAGGATTGTATGGCTGTTTCTAGGGAAGTTTAGCAGGTGGCTCATCCAACTAGGTGAGGAAGATCAGTTTTCATTGCTGTAGTCCCAGCCCATTGCTGGAGGCTGAGATGACCAAAGGGAAAGAAAGGCTGTCTGTCTGGCTCTCTTCTCAAGTAGGTGGCATTCTGCTCTGTGGCTTTTAAACATCAAACTCCAGGGATTTTTTTTTTGAGATCAGCCTTAGACTGAGAGCTGCATCCTTGGCCTCCCTGGTTCTGAGACTTATAGCTTCATGGATTGAGTCAGACACTACCAGCATGTAGAACTTTTCAGCTTTGGTGGTGATGTAAGCCAATCCACGAACCCAAATCCATCCATCCATCCATCCGTCCATCCATCCATCCATCCATCCATCCATCTATCTATCTATCTATCTATCTATCTATCTATCTATCTATCTATCTATCTATCTGTCTGTCTGTCTGTCTGTCTGTCTGTCTGTCTGTCTGTCTGTCTGTCTGTCGTCTGTCTGTCTGTCTGTCTGTCTGTCCGTCCGTCTGTCCGTCCGTCCATCCGTCTGTCTATCTATCTACATTACTCCTAGGTCCAGACTAGGGGAGACATTTTGAAAAAAAACCTATGTTCTCCGTATAATTGTTGCTCAAGGCTGGTCCACTTCTGGCTTTCTATTGGTTAATTGGAGACAAGAATCTTATGGACATTTCCTCCTGAGCTGGCCATGAACATTCTCAATCCACAGATCTCAACTTCCTGTGTAGCCAGGATTCTAGTGCCACAGGGATGAGCTAGGGTCTTAATTAGTCCACCTAATAGAGTTAGAGTCAGCTATGTGGTTTCTCAGGCATTTTATCCAAGGTTTACAAATACAACAATCTAGTCTAGCTGTTCTTAAGTTGTCTTAGATCTTCCAAGCCCACCCTAGGGATATAGAATTAACCCCCTTTATTTACTTACTTTTACTAGTTGTTCTTAATTTTTTTTAAAATTGAGACAGGTTTGGACTATGTGATTCTCATCAACTCCACCTCCCAAGTGCTGGGATTACAGGAGTGCTCTACCACACCCAGCTATTAAAGTTCTTTACTAGGAGCTTTCTTGTTGTTGCCTGTGGACATATTATTGCTGCCCCTGCCTGCTTTGACAGCTTGAAAGATGGAGTGAGTGTGGGATGTGTGACTCACGTTAGCATTCTCAGGCTAGGCATGTGCTCTGAACACACAGTTACTGTGAAGTAGAAACACTGCTGTGTGGAGGCCTTGTCATTTCTTATAGAGTAGGTGAATGGCAGAGTTTTGAAGTCAGATAAATCTGGCTTGCATTTCTGTGTGTCTTACACATAACAATTAATTTTTAATCTTTACATCAACAATCTTATAAGGCAGCAACTATGATTGGCATAATCCCCATTTTCCAGATAAGGAAACTAAGGACATAGAGAAGTAACTCTCCCAAAGCCATACAACAAGTAAATGGAAGATCAGGACTTGGGCCTTGGTTATGAATCCCAGAAGCAGTTTCTATGTCTTTATATTCCACTCTCTCTTCTGTACTGGTGTCTACCTCATAGGATTAATTTAAGGGTAAAATAATATGACAGAGTTTGTATGCCAAAACAGTGTGTGACATATAACAGTGCACAAGTTTTTGCTCTTTTGTCATTCATGTTACTTTCTCCTCCTCCTCTTGCTGCTGCTGCTGCTGTTTCTCCTCCTCCTCCTTCTCCTCCTCCTCCTCCTCCTCATCATCATCTTTTGTGGATTGTCTACTTCATTTGTCCTTTATAAGCTGCAAAAAACTTTAGTGAGAAAGAAAGCTTTAGCGGTCTATTTCTATGTGAGTTTATATAATAAGAAGTGATTTCTTTTTCAGGTCTTTTTATTTTATATATGTAGTAATTATCTCACTAGAACAGTGCCTGTCAATCAAGGTAGGATGTTATATATTTTTGACTCCTGTTTCTGCTCTATATTGTGACTCAACCCAAAAGAAATCTAAACTGGGAAAAAGAGTCCAATTTAGAATCATTTCCTCATTACTGCTTAGTAGTATGAATGTACTTCATGCCATCAAGCTTCTGCAACTTCAAACGGTACCTATGGTTATGTGTATGTAACCACATGGAAATGGAAACAAGCAAGGCTGGAGGTTCACCACAGAGGTAGAGTACACACTTAGCATGTGTGAGGTCCTGGGTTCAGTTCCCATCCTCAAATACCAAACAAACACATATATAAAACAGATCTTTTCAAGATTTTAAATCAGCACAATTATGGATTCATAAACACCTCTACCAGAGATAAATTTTCCAAAGAAGTTAGAATGTTTTCATACAGGAAATATGCATAGGCACCCAACACCATAAATCTCTCATAATTTATGCCTAATTTCTTATGCATTGAGAAATCTAACTTCCTACTCCCTAAACTCCAAATCCCACAAAAGTTAAACAAATGGACAAATTTCCGAAATATTATTGTTAAATGTTTTTAAACTATAGAAGTACACCCCAAAGTTTACGGAAATACTTTTGTGACTCAGAACATTGGAGGACTTTCTCATACCTTGTGTGCAACTGTTGCTACATGACACCAACAGAACCACATCTGAAAAAGCTGTTTCCAGAGTCTGCCAACTAAATAAACAATTACAGGACCAATTCCAGTAGATGTCGCTGCTATTTATTTCAATATCATATTTGATGGAGAAGAAAACTTTAAGACCATGTACTAAAGTTGTTACTTGGGATACTAGTTTTTGTTTTGTTTTCTTTTTACAACTTCTCCATGTTCCATTACTTTCAATCACTTAGAATCTTTTCAATATTAAAATTCAAACACACAAATAAAAAAAATCCATGTTATTTCCTAGACTGGTTGGTAAGCTAGTACTTTTAAATGTAAATTTTTTTTAAACTATCATGAATCAGCTGGGTATTGGCAGCTTGTACTTGCAATCCTAGCTACTCAGTAGGCTGAATTCTGAGGATTGCAGTTTGAAGCCAGCCCAGTCGGGAAAGTCCATGGGGCTTATCTCCAATTGTAGCCAAAAAAGCAGAAGTGAAGCTGTATCTAAACTTGAGGAGTGCTAGCCTTGAGCAAAAAAGCTAAGGACAGTATCTAGGTCCTGAGTTCAAGCCCCAGGACCAGCACAAAGGAAAGCAAGAAAGCAAGCAAGCAAGAAAAAAAAAGAAAGAAAAGAACAATAAGCAAACAACTTGTATATGTGCACACACAACACACACACACACATGTCATAAAAATATACTATTCTTGGGTCTGGGAATGTGGCTTAGTGGTAGAGTGCTACCTAACATGCATGAAGCCCTGGGTTTGATTCCTCAGTACCACATAAACAGAAAATCTGGAAATGGCACTGTGGCTCAAGTGGTAGAATGCTAGCCTTGAGCAAAAGAAGTTCAAGAACAGTGCCCAGGCCCTCAATTGAAGCCCAGGACTGGCAAAAAGAAAAAAAAAACAAAACTATTCTTTGTAGCTTTTTTTTTTGTAAATTTTCTTTTTATCACTCCATCTATTTCAATGATACTCCACACATATTCCTGGCAAATATATTGAGTCTCAGTTATTTAATTTAGTTTAAATGAATCTACTGGCTTAAAGTCTCTGTGCACACATTTATCTAATTAAATTCAGATCTTGTTACTAGAGGAAAAAGAGGTTTACTTGCAAAGTGTAAAATTACCCAATTACATTATTCAAATCTTAGATACTGAATCATCTAGCTTAAATCCTGTGACTCAATAGTTGTACAGATCACTTTAAGGGCAACATATAAATGGTAATAAACTATGTGGCAATTGATAAAGACCATGGATAAATGAGCACAGTTCTCCAAAACACATGCAATGTTTTTAAGAGCAAAATGTATTTTTTGTGTGTGCATGTATACCTGTCCTGGGGTTTCAACTCAGGGCCTGGGCACTGTCCCTGAGCTTTTTTTAGCTCAAGGCTAATGCTCTACTTCTTAAGTCACAGCTCCACTTCAGGTTTTTGGTGGTTATTTGGATGATCCTGCCCACGCTGGCTTTGGACCATGATCCTCAGATCTAAGCCTTCTAAGTAGTTAGGATTACAGGCATGAGCCTGGCAAAAAATATTAAAGTATTTTATATTACTTTTATATTTTTGCCTCCTATTGTTCCAGGTGAAAAAATATTCTATAACACATGGGGGTACATGAACAAAAAGCTGACTCTGAGAATCTTCAGCTGGCCAAAGCTGGATTAATTAAAGCAGCTTCAAAACAATCACGTTAGCAATAATAACAACAATGGCTTAAAACAGAATCCTAGTATTAATGATTTTCCAACTAATAATGGTTGAGAGAGAGTCTCGAACTCAGGGCCTGGGCATTGTCCCTGAGCTTTTTTACTCAAAGCTAACAATCTACCACTTGCCACAGCTCCACTTTAGGCTTTTGGGTGGTTAATTGGACATAAAAGTTTTATAAACTTTCCTGCCTGAGCTGGTTTCCCACTGCCATCCTCAGATCTCAACCACCCGAGTAGTTAGGAGCCATGGCACCTGAGTTGAGAGGGTCTTCTTTACAAAAGGATCCCAGCTAACAAACATAGAAGAACAATGATTTAGAAAACCATCAGGATTTCACCAATTTGATGACTGACTCAGGCAAACATCAACAATGAATATTAAAGCCCCTGATGAAAGTTGCTGAGATCAGAGGATATATACCCCACAGGTTGCTTGTTAACTGCAGAGAGGACCAAAAGATATCTGTTACCACAGCATTTAAATCAAGTGATGAAACATGACTTCCTGTTTGGACAAACGGACAGAGATATCAAGTGGGGCCAAAGTGAATAAACTAAAGTTATATCTGAGTCAGTCTACAAAACAATAGAGCTGGACCCCTTATGTTCTACTTTAAGTTAAAGGGAACTGATGCTACATTATATGCAACGCATAACATTAAACGCATGTACCCTGCTCTGTCAGTGTTAGACAAAGGTCCAAATTCCTTGTGGAGTTAGTGAAAACTTCTTCCTCAGCTGCCCACATTGTAACTATTCACGGGTATCTTCTATCCCATTCTCTTAGCCTTTCCCTGTAGTTTTCCATATTTTCATTGTGCATTGTTGTTTTTTCCTAGAGAGCCTTAAACATACCACCAAAAGTAAAATTACAACAAATTTTGTCTTTAAGATCTCAAATGACTTTATATGCAATTCCATAAAATAGATGGAATGAGTGTCTGGAAGGTCTGAACAGAGGATTTTAAATTAAAACAAAAAGAATAGCTGGGTTCAGGTGGCTCATGCCTGTAACCCTAGCTACTTAGGAGGCTGAGATCTAAGGATCATGGTTTGATGCATTGGGGGAAAAAAAGAGCGACAAATTCTTATCTCCAATGAACCAAAAAGACTGGAGTGTGGCTCAAGTGGTAGAGTGCTAGGCTCAGAGACAGCATACAGGACCTGAGTTCAAGCTCTGGGATTAGCACTAAAAATTAGTAATAATAATAATAATAAAGAATATCTTGGTCATTCCAGAGTCATTTTCCCTATAAGATAGGGGTGTGAAGCCTGAATAGCAGAAAAATAACATTTACCAACTAAAAAGGTTTTTGTTTTGTTAGGATTTAGCAAGGAGAATTTCCTTACAATGCCAGACTGAAAAAATTCATTGTTATTGGGCTTGCATAAAAGAGGTCTTTCACCAACATTGTTAGCTTCATTCCTAGCTATTCATGTAGGTATATATGTATGCATAAATGTATTAAGTATTTATGTATTTCCTATGCTTATATGCATGTATTTATTTATTTTGGAATATTGCCAATAGGACTGTTTCCTTGATTTTTAAAAAAATCAGATTGTTTGGTTTTGGTGTATAGAGTCATTGATTATTGTAAGTTAATTTTGCATTTGCTACTTTACTGAAAGAGTTTCACAGATCTAAGAATTTTTATATTGCAAAGGATAATGTCACTCACAAATCTGAGTAACATGAATCTCTCCTCTATTTGTATCCCTTTATTTTATCTTTCTTCCCTGGTTGCTGGAGCTAGGAATTCATGGATGCCATATATTTTGATGATCTGTTACTTAATGAATAAATATCATGACATTTGCATATTAATCACATGTAAGTACTTTCATTATTAAAGTTCAATTCTTTTTTTGTTGACTACGTTTTCCCACTAAATTTTATTCAATTGGATACATTTTATTCATTTCTCTGTCTTTATATTTTTCTAGAATTCTATCTTCATTATGTTCTGTTTTCAGTATGATTAGCTTCTGGATTCCATCCTAACAAGTGATCCTTCACAGAAAGCCTGAAATATTTGTAGTTTATTACCCATAGATTTGGTAAAGTCTGGATACCACTACTACTATTACCAGCAAAAATAACCACCGGGAATAGGTACAAAGTCACCTTCCTGCTTTGCTGGCAGATCCTGAAGCCAAGGAAATGTTCTGCACCTACCCACATCCACACTACCAATACAGAAAGGCTCTGACGCAAAAGGTTCTGACAAGCCAGGAGCCGATGGCTCATGCCTGTAACCCTAGCTACTAAGGAGGCTGAGATCTGAGGATCATGGTAAAAAGGCTATGTCTTTAAACCTCTACCTAATGTTAGGTCGATGGTTGTAATACTTCCAGATATACTGAAATTTGTAATGATTGCTAGACCTCTTATGGATAGAAGATCAGGTGTTCCTACTTGGTACGTGGCTACATTTCCTGCTCAGCTAGAACAACAACACAAAATAGAGTTCAGTATACACTCCTAATATATATTACCACTAAGCCTATCATTAATAATAATATTCTGTCACCACTACTATTGGAGGCTAGCTCTCTAACTCTGGGCTCCACTTCCAGTCTTTGTTGGTTCATTTGAGGCTAGGATGGCAATGACTTTCCTGCCTGGGATGGTTTGCAGCCACAGCATCCTCACACCTCAGCCTGGTGAGGAGCTAGGATTTCAGGCATGAGGCACAGTCATTGGCCTTTTCCTCCTACTGATGCTAGCCTAGCCAGATGTAGTTTCGATATGTCTATAGAAGGCAGGCACTAGTGGCTCATGCTTGTAATTCTAGTTAATCAGTTGGCTAAGATGTGAGGATCCTGGTTTGAAGGCAGCCCCAACAGGAAAGACTAGGCTTCAATGAATGTGCTGTAAGTAGTCTGCGGCTGGTGCTGTGGCGACGACTGTGGCACTGCCATTGCTGGGCAGTGAAGGGTTTGGTGAAGGTGGAGGCGGCCTGGCCTGGGGGCACAGGGCTAGGCACTAGGCCCAGGCGCGCGGTACAGGGTGCGCATGCGCCCTGTCCTCGCTCCAGCAGAACCTCAGACGTCAGAGGTGGCTCGCGCTGGCCACCAGCCAACGAACTAACGAACCAACGAACGAACGATGCTCATTCACTTGGCCTGCGCCCCCGAGAGTTGGCGGGAAAGCCAAATGTGAGCGCCAGCGGCTCTGATCGCAGGGCTGCCTCGACGCCTCTGAACGTGCGCCATGGGCGCCTATCTGGGCAAGGCTGGACTTTCCCTGCCTGCGGCCATCCCGGCCCAGGACGGCACTGAGCGCCACGCACCTGCTGGGCCTCAGCAGCCCTCGGCCTCCAAGAGCATCCCCCTGCTGTGCTCCTGGCTCCCCAGGGATCTGGTGAGGGCCGGCAAGAGGCCATCCCGCGGCCATGCCGGGGCCTGGAGCAGGCATTTTGTCAGCTGGCCGCGGAGACGCTCTCTGCTCAGGCAGGCGCGCTCTTTGCTGCTAGGCCGGCTGCCTGCTGTGTGCTGGATCCCGCACCACCTTGCAAAGAAGGCTGGCAGCAGGAGAGCGCGCAGACCCCCGACCCGCAGGCCGCCCCCGCCCACCAGCACAGGGTGGCGGCGGCCAGCGCAGGCGCAGGCGCAGGCGCAGACCACCGGCGCCTGCGCACAGGCTGCGGCCTCCTGCATGGCCCCGCGCTCCAGGGCTGTCCAGGACCCCCCCGCCGAGGGCGCCCAAGACAGGAAGACCAAGACCAGGGCCGCAGAAGAGCAGGGCGCCGTGGCTGGCCCACACCCCAAGAGACGGCACCAAGACAGCGCCGGGGACGGAAGGCCATCGCTGAAGCCGCAGGAGCCGTCTCCCGGGCTCAGGGCTGAGTGCGCTGCCCGGGTCTGTCGCCAGCCCTTGGCACAGCAGTGGCGCAGCTCCTGCGGGAGGTCGGTGGCCCCCAGGCGCACCAGTGGCCAGCCTGGCCGCAGCGCTGACGGCCTCCCCTGCTGGCCCGTTTCCACGCGGGCTCCCCCCGAGGCCAGTGCCGCCATGTGCAGCCCTCGGCGCTGCCTCCTTGGGGCTCCCCTGGCCTCTGCCGCCGGCTCCCCTGTGGCCCTGGCCTCCCCAGGCCCCGGCTGCCAGCCGCACGCCTCGCCCAGCTCGGTAGCAGCCACCTGCTCCAGCTCCGTTGGCTGCCCCAGCCCGCTCAGCCCGTCACCTGCCTCTGGCAGCAGAGAGGCCCGCTGCAGCTGCCAGCGCACAGCCAGGCCTGCCTGCCACGTGGCCCTTGCCTCCCGCCACAAGCCGGCTTTCCGCGTCCATCCCAGAGTGCGCACCAAGCTCGCCTTCGGGGACCCCAGTGCAGTCCTTGATGCCAGCCTGCGCTGCTCCTTGGAGGGAATAGAAGGTGAGGCCGTGCGCACACCTGCAGAGCCAGCGCCAGCGCCAACCGCAGTACCAGCGCCGGCGCAGCCCCAGATGGCGCGGGGCTCTTGTGGTCGGTCAGCTTGGGGCAGTCAGGCAGGCCCAGCCTCCACCTTGCCGCTCTCTGCCAGACCTCAGCCCTCCCTGGGCCTGTCCACCACCACTGGCTGGCAGATCACCTCTCAGGCCACCACCACCACCAACGGCACCATTGGCACCAGGATTGCCAGCTCGTCCCAGGCCCCTTTTCCATCTGGCAGCTTGGTGGCCTCCGCAGGTCCTTTGGGCTTTGGATTCATCGGGGCCACCCCAGGGAGCAGCTGCATTTCTGGAGCACTCTGCTTCCCAGCCTCCATCCCACGGAAGCACGCACGGCAGCAGCCTCTTGTTTGGAGCCTCCTCAACCCACCCAAGGCGCCAGGGGACTTGGGCCTCTGGCTTCAGCAGCCCCATCCCTTGCCATGGGTGTGGCTGGCTCCACCCTGACTGGAGCCCCCATGGCACTACACCACTAAAAGATAACCCCTGGCCCCCTTAACCTATGCCCCCCCCCACATTCCCTTGTCTGGATCTCAAACCCTGCCAGGAAGAGCCCCTGGCACTCTGGAGTTGCACCAAGCAAAGTTATCCTGCCTCTCTAGCTTCAGCTGGCCAGGGATAACCGTGAGCGGCCATAGCGGCCAGTGCCCTGTCACTTCTGCAGGAAGTGGGCACCTGGAGAAGACACGGAATGGAACAGGTCAGAAGAAGCTGGATACCTTCCTTTCAACACTCATCCAGGTGAGCAGAGGATGAAAACAACATCTCTCTGTCCATGGTGCCCCTGGGTCCTCTGGGGCTGTGTGTAGTGAAGGCCAGTTTCAGTTGCCTCCTACCAGACTCCAGAGCTCCCAGGTGGGGAAGTTTGTCTGGAGGTTGGGTACCTGGTGTGCATTCCATGGGGTGGTGCAACTGGGTCATTGCTGAGCTTGACCTGCTAGGATTGGCTGTAAGAAGTGGCTGTCTTTCTCAGGCTCTTTGAGACTTACCATTTCCCCAATAGCTTGCTGCTTTGTCCTCAGAGATCTGTTTTGGATCTATGCCTTGGAGTGCAGTAGGTGCAGCTCTGCTTTCTTCTGCACAGCAGCCTGAGCATTCATCTCCTACCTGTTTAAACCCTCCAGGATGCTTAGTGACTCCAGGTAGCCTGGCAGAGCCAGAGAGACTCTCCCTCCAGAACAGATTCTTCTGGAGCTGACAGGATCCCATTGGCTGCTTCTAATTGTTCCTCTTCACCCAACCACTTGCTGCTGCCCAGACAACATGGGATTGGAAGGTCCTCCAGTTATCCTGTGGCACTTTGCAAGACTCAATTGTGCTGTTCCCGTGGAAGAGAACTGAATGGTATGTGTGGAGGTCTTATTTCACTTTTTCCAGTGCTCTGGAAGGCCACAATGCTGACTCCTGACAGATGTTTGGAATGATGCTTTGACTTTGACAGGCTTGTGGGCCAGATAGGATGGTCCTGAAGAAGCAAGGGCTCCTCTCACTTTTACCTGCTTACCCAACTCAGCTCTAGACTAGGATCCCCAGTGTCCATCAGAGGACCTGGACTGACCATCTTCAGATGTCAGGTCTCAGGTTTCAGTTCCCCTTCACTACGAACTGAATGAATGACCAGATGATGCAATGTACATTTGGTCCCACACTATCTTTAAAAATTGGCATACATACCATAATTTTGTGATGATATTGTATTGGAAATTAAACCTTAGTACATTTCACAAGGACTTGTTTTAATTCTGAATGTTTGTTACAATTGTTTTGCCTTAACAATATTTTATTGTTTAACACTACCTGTCATTACTAAAAGTTAATACTTTCTCTTGGAGTCATAATTGGTTCACTCCCCTAGATCATTGCTTTGCTAAGACTTTTGCACTGGCAATCTTTTCAGTGTTTGCCAACAGTTCTATGGTTTTGAGTGAAATTAAGACTTTGATGTGATGTCTCTTCTCAACACAACTAGATGTTATGCTATAGCTTTGCATTGAGAGCTTTGTCAGTGTTTGCTTACTCAGGAATTGTCCAGAATTGCTTTGTGTGGATGGCAGACTTGTACTTCACATATCCTTCCTTCTCAGGTGTAGATGTAAATTGCCATCTTCTTTGCATCAGCAGTATTTTAAACATTTGCTTATTGTCACATCACAGGCAGACCCTTGTGTGTTGGAAGTCAGATGGATTCCAGGTCCCCTCCTTCTCAGCACTGGATGGATATCTGTCCATCTGGAGGAAGGGGGTATATCAAAAAGGTGCAGGAGGGCACAGGACCCAAGAAGCCACATACCAGGACTTCAACACTCAGGCAGGTGAGTCTGCAGAGCTAAAAGAACAACTGTACCTATTGTTCACTGGCTCTCCTGAGTATTCATGTAGTGCTGAACTTGTTTAGATGGTCCTCTCCATCTAGAAGATGGAGCAGCTCTGTTTGAGGGAGGCTGGATGTGTCAGGGGCTGGGACAATTGGGTCATTCCTAATGTTTTCCAAATGTTGGTTTGGATGCAAAAGAGGGTTCTGTACCTCTGGCTCTTTTAGGATTAAAATTCCCCATTTTTTGCTGCTTTGTCCTAGCACATCCCCTATTGTGTCCATGCTTGGAATAACTGTGAATCTTGCTTTTCTCCCAGTTGCTGCACCTGTGCTTTGTCCAGCAAGCAGTCTGAGTGTTCATCTTCAGTCCTGTCTACCAGCCCAGTGTCTCTCAAGGACAGAATCCTTCTGAAGAAGGCGTGATGGCACAGGCTGCCTACAGTTGTGCCTTGGAATCCAACAACCTGCTGGCTGACCAGACATCTCTATGTTCCTCACTGGGAGTGGATTGTGCCATCCTTGCCATGTGTCAGTTTGTACTCAAGTGTGCTGTTTCCTTGGAGAAGAAGACCGTGAATGGTACTTGTGGAGGCTTGTTGGTATGGCTGGATGGAACTATCTCCAGTCTCCTGGGCCTGGTGAATTGAGTTTGGAGCAGGGTTCCTCGTTATGGCCAATATGATAGCTCCTGAACTTAGGAATGATTTTGGACGTCTATGGCTGGCAGCCCAGATATGATGTTATCCCCCTTACCAGTTTACTCAACCGCACCCACCTCTAGGCGAGGGCCCCTAGTGTGCATCAGGAGACATGGACTGACCACCTGGGCAAGGAAGGCTGAGCTTCTATTTCATGTCCCTTTCACTCAGTTCTAATACATAGATCTCACCAAATTCTTTTGTATTGACAGTATTTTATATTTTTGCTTAACATGGTATAATTGTTAACAAGTATATTGTGCTACAAATTAGACTTTGGTGAATTTAGCATGCCCATCTTCTCATTTAGATATTTCTCATAATTTGTCCCATTGATACTATTTTATTTTGTTTACTATTCTATGATTAATAAATTGTTTTGGACATTCAACTGTAGATTTTTCATTGTCTTGGTTGTGAAGTTACAATACTCCTTTCCCTTGACTTTATTTGAGCCGTTTGCTCAGTATTGCATAAAATTGAGTCCTTCATGTAAGCAGTCATCGATACTCTTTGTCATGTAGTTGACTCTCCATGTCCCTGTGTTTCTTTTGGTTTTACCCCCTGTGTTGTCATCTCTAATTACCTTTTAAAGTATCTCTCTTACTTAGTGCCTTAATATATGCATGGTATTGTATAAACATAAGTAAGGTTTTTGTTTTTGCAATTAGATTTACCTTGAATGTTGTAAATGCCAGAAAATATCACTTTAGTGTGGTGATCAAGTGTACATTATGGATTGGAGAATGGCACACATACTGACAAGGAAATGTGTAACTCCTGCCAGTAAAGCCTGCTGTGGCTTCATAGTTTCACAGACAATCCTTTCTCCTTGTTTCCTTAGCCTTTTCTATAATCTTGACAGTCCTTTTAACCAAAATATCCTGAAATATAATTTCATGAATTTTCTGCTCTAATTGTCTTTTACACTAGGGTGATATTTTCATTTCTCATTTGATGTTTTAAAGTTCGCATAGGTTAGACAGAGACTTTCTTTTTTTTTCTTTCTTTTTTTATGGTTGTGGTGGGGAGGATATTCTTGAGGTTTTATTCAGCAGGTGAATCCTGTCTCAGAGCTGTTTAACTCTAGGCTGGTGCTGTATCTGGGAGTCATACCTGCTTTTCCTGTGTTCTGTTGGGAAGTTGAGATTAGGGTCTCAGAGACTTTTCTGCCTGGGCTGTCTTTCAACTTTGACCCTTAGATCTCAGCTTCCTTCATAGCTAGGATATCAAGCAAGAGCTGAAGTGGGGAAACTCCAGGGGCCTGGACAGGCGATGGGAGCTGTTGTTTTCATAGTCTTCCTGGGGCCTAGTGAAGAGATGGAGACTGCCCACCCAGCTCCAAGGGCTGCAGGTGAGACAAACCAACCTTTGAATTGAAGATGCCTGGCTCAATGGGTACAGCCTGGAGCCCCCACCCCTACCCTAGGTGGAGGCAACATACAGGTACATTGTGTTGTTTAGCCCAGGGGAGCCCTGCTCCTTGTGTTGTTTATGTATGCTTGGTGAGGCTTGGTCTCCATCCTGTGACTGTGGTCTTTAAAAGCTTAGTACTTGCTCAGTTAGGGTCTGCAGGCTATTGGGACAGTTTGCTGCTTATAACACTCTAGCCCTCCAATAAAGACTCCAAAATATGACCTGTGAAAATGTGGCATCTCAATTTTCTTCTCACTGGATTTATATTTCTGATTTAAGTTATAACTGATCCAACTGAGCCTCGTTCCTTCTTAATGTTTTAAGCATCTTTGTTGTTACATTTTAAACATCTTTCCTTGCGTTTCTACAAATTCTTCTGTATTTTCCATGATTTACAGCTTACTTTTTAATCTACTGGTTTTCATTGCGCTGTGTATTGTTTTTGTTTTTTTCTTTTTGTTTTTGTTTTCAATTCTGTTAGAAGTTAGAGCCTCAAAGATTCCTTAAGATTTTTTGCTCAGGGCTATCACTCTAAACTTACGTCACAGCACTATTTTCAAGTTAGTTTAGCAGTGAATTGGAAATGAGAGTTTCACAAATTTTTGCCTAGAATGAGTCAAACCACAACCCTCAGAATAGGATTACTGTGAGAGCTATGAGTGCTCAGATCTGTGTGTGTGTGTGTGTGTGTGTGTGTGTGTGTGTGTATCTGTGTCTGTGTCTGTGTCTGTGTCTGTGTGTCTGTGTGTTGGTTTGGAGCATTGTCTATGTGTTGGGACCTGACACTGCCCTTAAGCTTTCTCAACTTCGTGCTTTTTGGTCGCTAATAGGAAATTATGAGTTTCGCTGTTGTTGGGTTAGAATACAGAGAATCCACATTTTGAGAGCTTGAATCTTGGAGTCTCATTAGAGGGCTAGTGGTCGACAGGCAGCCAATTGGTACCAAGGCCTGCAGCCCACAAATATACTTATTATAATGATACAGGCCAGAGAGGAAAGAAAGCACAAAAACAATACCAACACACCAATTCAGCTCCAATGGAGAGCTGAAGTAGGACACCATGGTGACTGGAGAAGAGCCAGGAGACAGGACACAGGATGGGAACATGTTCCTTGCCTAAATAGGTTCAGGCCAGTTGGCAGGGTTACAGGACACTCCCAGTCCCAGGCAATGGCTGACAGATTCAGTAACCTATGAGGCAAGTTGCCAGCCCCTGTCTCCAGGGATCCAGGCATACCCATCTCTTGAGAGGGGAGGTGGTCACCTTGCCCCTCCTTCCCCACTGTGAAGAGAAGATGCCAGACCAGCAGAACTTTTCCATCTAGAGGAGATTGGCCTTAACCTTCCATATAGAGTATGTTTAGAGGGTACCCAGAGGCTGGTGATTCAAGCCATTTAGGGAGTTAATGCAGTATCAGAACATTCTCTATATGCAAAACTTTCCTAGCGCTATGACATCTTTTTTTTTTCTTTTTGGCAGTCCTGGGGTTTGAACACTGGGCCTAGGTGCTGTCGCTGAGCTCCTCAACTTGAGCCCTTGAGCTACACTTCACTTCTGGTTTTGGTGAGTTTCATAATGCTCAGGCTGGATTTGAACTATGATCTTCAGATCTCAGCTTCCTGAGTAGCTAGGATTACAGGCATGAGCCACCAGTATCCAGCAACATCTGCATTTCTCTAAAGCAGAGCTAGTCTGCAGTTCTCTGAAGCAGAGCCCTTCTAGCTTGCCTTGAGCTAGCAATCTGCCTTCAATGAATGGTGTCTTTCACTTCTAGGCTTTTTGGCACTGGATGGAGGATTCCCTCTACCCAGCGTTTGGTGTCACCAGGATGACTGTACCAAATTAATTAGTCTCAGCCTCCTTACCTCATCACAGGCTGTCTTGCCTGGCCTGGCTTCAAGCTACAATCCTCAATTATCAGCCTCCTGAGTGTCCAGGATTACATATATGAACTACTGGATCATGGCTTGCTGCTTTTAATCATAGCTGTGCAACTTTCAAAAATGGGCACTTACTTTATTAGTAAATTTTTAAATCACTATAAAGAAATACCACACACTGCCCATTTATATACATTAAAGAGAGAGGTTGTTGACACATTTGAAGTTTCTCTTCCAAGACTGATTTTCAGGTGGGAAAGGTGTAGATGGTGGAGACAATGAATGGCAGGAGCATATTGTGCAGAGCAGATAAATGTCAAGTCAGAAAGCAGGATAGTCAGGTTCCACAATCCCCTTCAATGGAACACTTTCAATGACCTAAAGACTCACAACTCCCCAAGGCCCACACCTCAGTGCCACACCAGTGACTCTTGCCTGTAATCCTATCTACTCAGGAGACTCAGATCTGAGGATTACGATCCAAAGCCAGCATGAGCAGGAACGTGCACAATATGCATACCCCCAATTCACCATCAAAAAGCAGGAAGTGCAGCTGTGGCTCAAATGGTAGAATGACAGCCTTGAGTGAAAAAACACAGGAGAACCATGCAGACCATGAGTTCTAGCCCCAGAGAAAAATGTCATAAAGAATAAAGAGCATGTTGGTTATTGCAGAGTTACTTTTCCCTTCATGAGGACATGGAGAATAAATATAGAAAAATAATCAGTTAATTTTAGCTACTTTAAGGTACTTTTTGTGAGGATTGAACCAAAGAGAATTTTCTTCTCATGCTAGATTGGAAACTTGGATTGCTGTCCAGATTTGCTCTCTAGCTTTGTCTTAAAGAAAGATAACTTAGTTTGCGGTGGTGACAGGGAACTTTCCCATGAGGAATTCCATCGTGATTTTCCTGTTGGAGTCTAGTACAGTAGCCTCATCCACAACAATGACATTCTAGAATTTTTATTTAACAATTCTATGGCTAAAATGTGAAAATCCACAGATGGACTTGGTGAGCAAAATAGAGGTGACCGAATGAAGATTCAGTGAACTCAAGGACAGAAAAAAAAAGTGCCAGATCTACATAATGGAAGAACTAGACTAAGCAGGGCAAAAAACACCCAACAGTATGAATAACAATATATATATGACAGACTCTCAGAAGTCACTGGACTGTACCAAAGTCTGGTTGGGAAAAACATTGCCTTGATTGGTATATTTAGAATGCACATTTTTTCTTTTGTATTGTTTATATTACTATGGTTAACTGCATTGGTGAATTCCTTTTAACAGTGGATCTAACTGGTAGAGCTTGCAATCGTGTGTTATCTTTTTTGGTTCACCTTCCATTCTACATAGTAATATTGGGTCCCATTTAATTTTGAACTTGTTCTTTTGGAGTCTTGCTGACTTACTAAAATAATAACAGGACTTAGTCAAACTTTAAAATTAGTTGCATCCAGGCTGGGAAGGTGGCTCAGTGGTACAGCGCTTGCCTTGCATACCTGAGGCCCTGGGTTTGATTCCTCAGCACCACATGAGCAAAAAGAAAAAAGCGGGAAGTGGCGCTGTGGCTCAAGTGGTAGAGCACTAGCCTTGAGCTGAAGAGCTGAGGGACAGCGCCCAGGCCCAGAGTTCAGGCCCCACAACTAGAGCCCCCCCCAAAATTAGTTGCATCCTTACCCCCATTTCTTCTTTTTCTTGGATTCACCAAGAGCAGAAGGAAAGATGTTAGATTATCAGCCAATCAAATGGGGATTTGCTCTTTCCTTTTGACAAAGGCTGTTACTAGAAGCTGGATTTCATTAATTTACTGACTCTCCTGTGTCCCAATCTTTCATGATAGGGGTCTTTCACCAATGCTGTGAGCTTGAGTCCTATCTATCTATCTATCTATCTATCTATCTATCTATCTATCTATCTATCTATCTCCTATTTTCCTACATGTGTATGTATTTATTGTAGACTATTCTGCATGTGTTTGTATTTTTTTTTCTCAGAAGTCATTTATTTCTGTATGTGGACTTTGCATTTTGCTAGTTTGCTAAAAGTATTAGAACTTAGCCACATTTTCCCCCATAGGATCATATGACTGCAAATTGGGGTAATTTTTCTTTTTCCATTCCTAGTTGTATTCCTTTATTTTCCTTTTCTTGCCTTATTATTATAGCTAGGAATTCATGCATGTCAAATAATTTGATGCTTTGTCATTTGATGTATAATATCATTTGCATAAAAATTGGTTTAAGTACTTTCAATAGTGTATAAACTTCAGTTCTTCTTTCTTCCTTTTGCCTTGAATGAAATGTTTTGTGTTATGTTTTATTTGACTTAAACTCAGCCTGGTAGCTGTCCTTTAGTGTTTTTTTCTGAAGGCTACTACTCTACCACTTTAAGTGGTAGCTCCCCTTCTTGTTTTTAGGTAGTTAATTGGAAGATATGAGTCTCAGAGCCTTTCCTGCCTGGGTTGTCCTATTATCCTAGCAGCTACAGTAGCTAGGCTTACAGGAGTGAGCCACCGGGTCCAGCTCAAATTAAATGTTTTACCACCACTTTATTCAAGAACTATATCAGTGTGCTTTGTTTTCAGGATGATTAGGTATTCTATTCTGTCCTGATGATTGTGGCCTTTCACAGAAAGCCTGCATTATTGCAGTTTATAACTCTGGGTTTTAGCAAAGTCTGGTCAATATTTTTTTTTCTATTTTTTCATGGGGTTTGAACTCTGTGCCAGATGCTGTCTCTCAGCTATTTAGCTCAAGGCAAGTGCCCTACCACGTGAACTACACCTCCCTTCCTGCCTTTTTCTTTTGATATGGTGCTGATGAATTGAACCCAGGGCCTCATGCATGTGAGGCAAGCACTCTACCACTAAGCAACCTTCCAAGCCCCATTTTTAATAATTTTAAAGAGGAATAAGTATGTGAAGAAACATCAGGAGAAAGATTGCTGGGAAGACTGGGAAGGTGGCTCAGTGGTAAAGTGCTTGCCTCACATGCATGAGGCCCTGGGTTTGTTTCCTCAGCACCACAGCAGCAGAAAAAGCTGGAAGTGGTGCTGTTGTTTTAGTGATAGAGGGCTAGCCTTGAGCTGAAGAGCTGAGGGACAGAGCCCAGGCCCAGAGTTCAGGCCCCACAATTGAAAAAAAAAATGCAGACATCTTCTACACCTAGCCATATCCACCAGACCTACTGCACGCAGTGTTCATTAGAGGATCTGTCTACCACAGCTGGGTCAGAAGCTATACCTACATGTGTGCCTCATGCTGCACCTAGCATTGTTAGGGTTACCCTAAAAATCACAATACAGTTTTGCCCTGAAATGTCACCAGTATAAATTAATTTAAACAACATCTAGAGATGAGAACAAACTTAAGGAATGACTTCAACAAAAATATTCACTTGTAATAATTATGCACAAGTATGTAAATAATATTGTCAATGCAAAATATAAAAACTGTAAAAAATATGCAGAGTTGGAAGTGGCGCTGTAGCTCAAGTGGTAGAGCACTCGCCTTGAGCTGAAGAGCTAAGGGACAACGCCCAGGCCCAGAGTTCAGGCCCCACGACCGACAAAAAAAAAAAAAAAAAATGCAGAGTTGACATGTACATATGTGCAATCTTCTAAGGTCTGATTGGTAAGACAATATAGTTACATATAATTACAGCAGGGTATACAAAGTTTTAAAATCCTGTAAATGCAAAAGAATATTGTAACAACCATCAATAAGAATTGACAGTAAAGGAACATGAAACCTAAAGTCTGGCTTCCTTCCACAGGTGGTCAGTTCACATCCTCTGGGGGTGCTCCTGTAGCATTGGGTGGGGTTTGACAAACTGAGAAGGAGGCTAAGAGGTGTTTGCCTTTTCAGAAATATTATATCCAGGCTGCCAGCCGATAAACATCCAAATACCTATATTCAGGAGCCACACTGGTACCACACTGGCCAACACTGGTACCACAATCCAAACTCAATTCATGAGGCCAAGGAGTCTGGAGACAGTTCAGTCTGGCCCTACCCAGAGGCCCCTACATAAACCATGCCCTGTGTTCTTCTCCAGGGGACCAACACACTTGAGCATCACACAATACCACATGACATGGCTTGTACCACCCAGTCCCAGTGAGATAAGAGGTTATCTGGTCACTATCAGGTTGTTGGGTTCAAAGGCAAAACTAGAAGCAGCCCATGCCACATTGCCTGCTCCAGAAGCTTCTGTTCTCAAGAGAGAGGCTCTACTTGGCTCCCCCAGGTGGTGTGGAGCCAACTAGGGATTTATGCGTGTTCAACTGGAAGGCTGGAAATGATCACTGGGACTGCATGCAAAAGAAAGCAGAGATATACCTGCTAGACTAAAAACAAGAGATGCAATAGAGGGAGTATTACAAAAAGCAGAATTAGAACAAGTCCTAGTGAAATCTACTAAGGTCTATTTTCCAAAACAATATCTTCACTTAGAGTTATAATATGTATGCTATTTTATTTGTTTATTTTTGGTCTGTTGTGGGACTTGAACTCTGGGCCTGGGCGCTGTCCCTCAGCTCTTCAGCTCAAGGCTAGCACTCTCCCACTTGAGCCACTGCACCACTTCTGGTATATCTTGAGTTCAAATGAAGGGGGTATGGAATCCATCCAACTTTCAACATAAGAAAGTTTTACAGCAACTATCATTTTAGAATGGCAGGCAAAATGTAAAATATTAACAATTAAGAGAATATTATTTATCAGATGTTGATATATCAGATGTTCATGTATCTGTCCTTCTGAAAAGACTGTTTAGCTCATTTGCTCATTTATCAATTAGATTGTTGATTCTTTGAAGGCTTAGTTTCTTGAGTTCTTTGTATATTCTGGATGTTAGGCCATTGTCTGACATGTAGCTGACAAAGATCTCTCATTCTGTAGGTTATCTTTTTAGCTTGTTAAACAATTATGTCCTTGAAATAATTAACAATTAATCGTTTAATTATTAATAAAATAATTTAATCAAAAAAAGAAAAAAGAGAATATTATTATAAATATTTATAGCTCAGAAGGAATGAGATGTGAAGTGTTAAGTCTGGTGTCCAATACAAAGGAATTCTGGAGAATATTAACAATAAATAGAATATTAGTATAAATATTTATAGCTCAGAAGGAATGATATGTGAAGTGTTAAGTCTGGTGTCCAATACAAAGGAATTTTGGAGAATAGTAAGCAAACACTAACAAAGCTTTCGATGCAAAGGTATGTGGTTAAAACTTATTGCATTGCAGGGCCCCAGTGGTTCATGCCTATAATCCTAGCTACCTAGGAGGTAAGATCTGAGGTTTATGGTTCAAAGCCCAGGCAGGAGAGTCTGTGAGACTCTTATCTCCAATAAACCACTCAGAAAACCTGAAGTGGTGCTGTGGCTCAAGCAGTAGAGTGCTTGCCTTCAGCTGAAGAGTTGAGGGACAGTGTGCAGGCCCAGAGTTCAAGCCCCACAACTGACAAAACCAAAACAAAACCATAAAACTTGTAGCATGGAGAAAAGAAATGAAATCTAAAGTGTAATTTCAAAGAAAAAGACTTACTTATATGGACAGTGCTAAAAGAATATCATATCAAACAAGAAGAAGAGAGAACAAAAAGTATGACTCCAACACAAAGTGTAAGCTTTTTATAATTTTAGGACGCATATAAATGAAAAAATTAGATTTCCCACTACCTTTGTAATGAACTGAAGAGATTCTTATGCCTTGATAGTATTTTAACTTCATACTATTCAGTGTAAGTAAATCTTGGCTGGATGTCAAACTTTGGATTTCACACATCCTTTGTGTCAGCCCTACATATAAGTTATACAATGTTACATTGACAATATTTAAACTTTTACATCCCCTAAACATACCTTATATGGAAGGTTAAGGCCAGTCTTCTCTAGATGGAAAAGTGTTGCTGGTGTGACCTCTTCTCTTCATGGTGGGGAAGGAGTAGGCAGAGTTTAGAGTTGGTCCAGGAAAGGAGAAATGATTGTGGGATGATGGAGCTAGAGCTAGCTTTATTGGCATAGGCAGCATTCTCTCCATCAGTCTCCATGCTATTGTGTAGAATATCTTGTACATGTGGTCACCAGACTATAATTCTGTCTTGTGGCTTTTAACCAAGGTTAATCTCATAACAACAACAAAGGACATACTCATAAATACAGAGTGGTATGCAAATATTAAAATACTGCCAATGCAAAAACATACTGTAACAGGTATCTAGAGTTCAGAATTCGGAACATGTAAAACCATCCAAATTCCAACACCAAGTATTTACATACAAATTATGGAATAGTATGTAAAAGTTTAAATATTGTCAATGTAACATATTGTGTAACTTATATGTAGGGCTGACACAAAGGATTTGTGAAATCCAAAGTTTGACATCCAGCCAAGATTTACTTACACTGAATAGTATGAAGTTAAATACTATCAAGGCATAAGAATCTCTTCAGTTCATTACAAAGGTAGTGGGAAATCTAATTTTTTTCATTTATATGCGTCCTAAAACTGTGAAAAGCTTATACTTTGTGTTGGAGTTATACTGTCTTTTTGTTCTCTCCTATAGTTGTTTGATATATTCTTTTTGCACTGTCCATATTTTAAATGTTTCCTTTTCTTTGAAATTACACTTTAGATTTCATTTCTTTTCTCCATGCTACAAGTTTTATGGTTTTGTTTTGGTTTTGTCAGTTGTGGGGCTTGAACTCTGGGCCTGCACACTGTCCCTCAACTCTTCAGCTGAAGGCAAGCACTCTACTGCTTGAGCCACAGCACCACTTCCAGTTTTCTGAGTGGTTTATTGGAGGTAAGAGTCTCACAGACTTTCCTGTCTGGGCTTTGAACCATGATCTTCAGATCTTACCTCCTGGGTAGCAAGGAATTATAGGCATGAGCCAAGGGGGCCCTGCAATGCAACAAGTTTTTACCACATACCTTTGCATCAAGAGCTTTGTTAGTGTTTGCTTACTATTCTCCAGAATTCCTTTGTATTGGACACCAGACTTAACACTTCACATATCATTCCTTCTGAGCTACAAATATTTATACTAATATTCTCTTTATTGTTAATATTTTACATTTTGCCTGCCATTCTAAAATGATAGTTGCTGTAAAACTTTCTTATGTTGAAAGTTGGATGGATTCCATACCCCCTTCATTTGAACTCAAGATATACCAGAAGTGGTGCAGTGGCTCAAGTGGGAGAGTGCTAGCCTTGAGCTGAAGAGCTGAGGAACAGCGCCCAGGCCCAGAGTTCAAGTCCCACAACAGACCAAAAATAAACAAATATAATACATGTTCTAACTCTAAGTGAAGATATTGTTTTGGAAAATAGACCTTAGTGGATTTTACTAGGACTTGTTCTAATTCTGCTTTTTTGTAATACTCTTTTTTGTAATACTCTTTTTTGTAATACTATTGCATCTCTTGTTTTTAGTCTAGCAGGTATATCTCTGCTTTCTTTTGCATGCAGTCCCAGTGTTCATTTCCAGCCTTCCAGTTGAAAAACCTGTAAGTCCCTAGTTAGCAGAGGCCACGAAGCTGCCAGATGGAAAAGGGGCCTGGGACGAGCTGGCAATCCTGGTGCCAATGGTGCCGCTGGTGGTGGTGGTGGCCTGAAGGTGATCTGCCAGCCAGTGGTGGTAGACAGGCCCAGGGAGGACTGAGTGCTGGCAGAGAGCGGCAAGGTGGAGGCTGGGCCTGCCTGACTGCCCCAAGCTGACCGACCACAAGAGCCCCGCGCCATCTGGGGCTGCGCCGGCGCTGGTACTGTGGTTGGCACTGGCGCTGGCTCTGCAGGTGTGCGCACGGCCTCACCTTCTCTTCCCTCCAAGGAGCAGCGCAGGCTGGCATCAAGGACTGCCCTGGGGTCCCCGAAGGCGAGCTTGGTGCGCACTCTGGGATGGACACGGAAAGCCGGCTTGTGGCGGGAGGCAAGGGCCACGTGGCAGGCAGGCCTGGCTGTGCGCTGGCAGCTGCAGCGGGCCTCTCTGCTGCCAGAGGCAGGCGACGGGCTGAGCGGGCTGGGGCAGCCAACGGAGCTGGAGCAGGTGGCTGCTACCGAGCTGGGCGAGGCGTGCGGCTGGCAGCCGGGGCCTGGGGAGGCCAGGGCCACAGGGGAGCCGGCGGCAGAGGCCAGGGGAGCCCCAAGGAGGCAGCACCCAGGGCTGCACATGGCGGCACTGGCCTCGGGGGGAGCCCGCGTGGAAACGGGCCAGCAGGGGAGGCCGTCAGCGCTGCGGCCAGGCTGGCCACTGGTGCGCCTGGGGGCCACCGACCTCCCGCAGGAGCTGCGCCACTGCTGTGCCAAGGGCTGGCGACAGACCCGGGCAGCGCACTCAGCCCTGAGCCCGGGAGACGGCTCCGGCGGCTTCAGCGATGGCCTTCCGTCCCCGGCGCTGTCTTGGTGCCGTCTCTTGGGGTGTGGGCCAGCCACGGCGCCCTGCTCTTCTGCGGCCCTGGTCTTGGTCTTCCTGTCTTGGGCGCCCTGGGCGGGGGGCTCCTGGGCAGCCCTGGAGCGCGGGGCCATGCAGGAGGCCGCAGCCTGTGCGCAGGCGCCGGTGGTCTGCGCCTGCGCCTGCGCCTGCGCCTGTGCTGGCCGCCGCCACCCTGTGCTGGTGGGCGGGGGCGGCCTGCGGGTCGGGGGTCTGCGCGCTCTCCTGCTGCCAGCCTTCTTTGCAAGGTGGTGCGGGATCCAGCACACAGCAGGCAGCCGGCCTAGCAGCAAAGAGCGCGCCTGCCTGAGCAGAGAGCGTCTCCGAGGCCAGCTGAGAAAATGCCTGCGCCAGGCCCCGGCATGGCCGCGGGATGGCCTCTTGCCGGCCCTCACCAGAGCCCTGGGGAGCCAGGAGCACAGCAGGGGGATGCTCTTGGAGGCCGAGGGCTGCTGAGGCCCAGCAGGTGCGTGGCGCTCAGTGCCGTCCTGGGCCGGGATGGCCGCAGGCAGGGAAAGTCCAGCCTTGCCCAGATAGGCGCCCATGGCGCACGTTCAGAGGCGTCGAGGCAGCCCTGCGATCAGAGCCGCTGGCGCTCACATTTGGCTTTCCCGCCAACTCTCGGGGGCGCAGGCCAAGTGAATGAGCAACGTTCGTTCGTTGGTTCGTTAGTTCGTTGGCTGGTGGCCAGCGCGAGCCACCTCTGACGTCTGAGGTTCTGCTGGAGCGAGGACAGGGCGCATGCGCACCCTGTACCGCGCGCCTGAGCCTAGTGCCTGGCCCTGTGCCCCCAGGCCAGGCCGCCTCCACCTTCACCAAACCCTTCACTGCCCAGCAATGGCAGTGCCACAGTTGTCGCCAGAGCACCAGCCACAGACTAGTTAGAGCACAATCATTGAAGCCAATTCTTACCTGCGGGGGCTGCCTTCAAACCAGGAACCTCACATCTCAGCCAACTGATTAACTAGAATTACAAGCATGAGCCACTAGTGCCTGCCTTCCATAGACATATCGAAACTACATCTGGCTAGGCTAACATCAGTAGGAGGAAAAGGCCAATGACTGTGCCTCATGCCTGAAATCCTAGCTCCTCACCAGGCTGAGGTGTGAGGATGCTGTGGCTGCAAGCCATCCAGGGCAGGAAAGTCGTTGCCATCCTAGACTCAAATGAACCAACAAAGAGCTGGAAGTAGAGCCCAAACTTAGAGAGCTAGCCTAGAGCAAAGTAGCTCTTGGGACACCAGCCAAGCCTGGAATTCCTGCTGTTGAAACGTTCCTATGCCTGAACAGATTTAAAAGCAAACAAAATGCAAGGAAGAAAGGCAAACCTTGTCTAAATACTCTCTGTTGAAATCAAACCATCTATCAGTTCACCGCTCTAGTTAGCTGTTCTGTTTTGTACTGGCAATATTTTAAACGTTTGCCTATATTTCTATGATTTCTAACGAAGTCCTTTTGCTTGACATTCGACTTGATTTCACAACTCTTTTTTTCATCAAAGCTACTGGTTTTTACCCCATAGCTTTGCACTGAGAGCTTTGTTTGTGTTTACTTACTGTGTTGGACATTTACTTGGACTTCACACATACTTCCCTCTCAAGTGTGGATATGAATTCCTATCTTTTTTGGCATTGGCAATATTTTAATGTAGCCAACTGTTCTAACATTAACTGCCTTTGTGTGTTGGAAGTCGGGTGAATTTCACATCCCCCTCATCCTTAACACTAGATATTTTTCTGTCTGGAAGAAGGGGAATATCAAAAATGTCACATCAGTACTTCACAGGACACAAGAAGCTGGGTATCTTCACTTATACAGTCCCTTGGGTGAGCCTGGAGAGCTACAGGAACAACTGTACCTATTGTTCATTTGCTCTTCTGAGTGTTTGATTAGGTGGCTCTCCACATTTTCTAGAGTCAGAAGATGGGGAAGCTTTCCTGGAGTTTGTGTGGTCTGATGTATGAGACAATTGGGTCATTCCTAATCTTTATTTGCTTTGATTGGCTGCTAGAATTTTCAATCCTTTTGCTCTTTTAGGAATAAACTGTCCCTATTTTTTGTTTGTCTGTCCTAATATCTCCCATATTGCATCTATCCCAAATAGTGTCTGTGAATCTTGCTTTTTCCTTAAAGGTTCAGCTCTGCTTTCTCCTATAAGCAGTCTGAGTGTTCCTCTCCATCCCTCTCTACCAGCTCAGCACCTAAAGATCTTTGATGGCTGAAGATTTCCTTGCAGCACCTAGTACAAGGACAGAAGCTTCTGGAGCAGGCAGGATGCCATGGGCTGCTTCCAGTTCTCTCTCTTAATCCAGCCACCTGCTGCTGACCAAGTAACAACTGCCTCAAAGGTCCAGCCCTTGTCCTGTGTCCCTGTGTGATGCTCAACTGTGCTGCTCCTTTGAAGAAGAAGCAAATGGTAAGTGTGGCTGTTTTTGCCGGGGCTGAATTTATCTGTCTCCACACTCCAAATGTTAGCTAGTTGAATGTGGAATATGGTACCACATGATACCACAATGCCGGGTTTAAATTTTGGAATGGTATTTGACTTTTCAGTGCCTGGGGCCCCGATATGGAGTTCCCGAGGCAGCAAAGGTGCCCCTCCCTTACCTGCTTGCCAACCCAGCTATAGATCCATGTCCCCAGAGTACATCAAGAGAACTCAACTGACCGCCTTTGGATGTCAGAATTTATGTTCCATGTCCCTTCACTCTCAGTAATACATATTTGTTACAGCATCCTTTTGCATTTGCAATATTTTAAAAGTTTGAACAGCATGCTATAATTGTATGGAACTATTTTGTTTCAGTAACGAAATGACAGATTTCACATGCGCTTGTTCTCAACTCTAAATATTTGTTTCCGTTTTTTGCATTGGCAATATTTTATCATTTGCATAGATTTATAATTAATATAAAATATTTTGTGTTGGAGTCAAACTAATATTCTCAACTCTAAATAATTGTTATGAAATTCCTTTGCACTGACAAAAGTTGAAATGTTTGCATGCTGTGCCATATTTATAAGTAAATCCTTTTTGTTAGAAATTAGACTTTAGATTGCATATCTCCTTGATGGTCAGCTCTAGAAATTTGTTACAATTTTCTTTTGCACTGACACTGTTTTAAATATTTGCATATTATTCTATATAATTAAATCCTTTGTTTCAGAAGTCAGATTCTAGACTCCATATACTCTTCCTTTTCAGCTCTAAATATTTGTTGCAATATTCTTTTGTAGTAGCAATATTTTAAATCTTTGAATTCTATTTTATGATTTGTAAGTTAATCCTTTCTATTCAGATGGCTTTCACAGTCCCTAATCTCAACTCTAGATATCTCTTACAGTACTTTTTTGCATTAGCAATATTTTAACATTTTCATACTATTCTATAATTATAAGTAAATCTTTTTGTTTTGCTATTTGATTAACCCTGAATGGTATAAATGCCACAAAACATCACTTTAGTATGGAGACCATGTGCACAATGTGTATTGTAGAATGGCATACAGATTGACATGGTATAAAATGTAACCTATGCCACCAATGCTCAGTCTAGCTCGATAGTCCCACAGATAATACTTTCTCCTTGTTTCCTCAGCCTAAACGTGCCACTGTTGTGACTATATTTGTGAAAAAAATATATTGTTTTTGTTGTTTAAATTATCCTTTCCCTTTTTATATATGAGTCAAGTTTTCATTTCTTGGTTGATTTTTTTAAATTCTCATAAGTCAGATAATGGTTTTCTCTCATTCATCCTCCCTTTTTTTTTTTTTTGCTGATCCTGGGGCTTGAACTCAGAGCCTGGGCACTGTCCTTGAGCATTTTTGTTCAAGAGTAATGCTCTACCCTTTAGTCATAGCTCCACTTTCCAATTTTTTTGGTTAATTGAAGATTAGAGTCTCACAGACTTCCTGGCTAGGGTGACTTTGAACTGCCTTTCTCGGATGTAGCCCCATAGTAGGTAGGATCACTGACATGAGCCACCAGTACTCAGCCTATTCCCTTCTGATGCTAGCACAATTAGGAATAGAAATTTAACTTTAAAAATCTCCTCAGAGGGCTGGGAAGGTGGCTCAGTGGTAGAGTGCTTGTCTTGCATGTATGAGGCCCTAGGTTTGATTCCTCAGCACCACATAAGCAGAAAAGGCTGGAAGTGGCACTATGGCTCAAGTGGTAGAGCGCTAGCCTTGAGCTGAAGAGCTGTGGGACAGTGCCCAGGCCCAGAGTTCAGGCCCCATGACCAACAACAACAACAAAAAAGCCAGGCACCAGAGGGTGATTCCTGTAATTTTGGTTACTCAGGAGGTTGAGATCTGAAGAACCTGGTTTAAAGCCAGCCTGGGGCAGAAAAGACTGTGAGACTTATCTCCAATTAATCACCAAGCCAGAAATGGAGCTGTGGCTCATATCTTAGTGAATGAACCTTGCGTGAGAATGCTAAGGGATAGTGACCAGGACCTGAGTTCATGTCCAGTACCATCACCAATAAATAAATGAATACTATACTAAATCTGTACGGAAAAGAAAGAAAAAAGAAATGGGGAGGAAAATGGAGAAAAGAGGGAAGGGAAAATTCATTTGTCCTATTGGATCCAAGGAGATTCTTTGTGTATCTTGTGGTTGCTTCATGCCCTTCCTTGTTTTATTTATATATGGGGGGGACTGAGGAGGAAATAATTTTAAAACTCTGTAACTTTCAATAATGTCCATTTATTTATTTAGTTATTTATTTAGTCGGTTGTGGGGCTTGAACTCTAGGCTTGGGCACTGTCCCTCAGCTCTTCAACTCAAGGCTAGTGCTCTACCACTTGAGCCACAGTGCCACTTCTGGTTTTTTGGTTGTTTTGTTTCATGGACTTTTCTGCCCGGGCTGGCTTTGAACTGTGATCCTCAGATCTCAGCCTCCTGAGTAGCTAGGATTACAGCTGTGAGCCACCAGCGCCCAGCACAATAATGTCCATTTTATTATGTCCCATCCTACCCCTAATTCTGTCGGTGCACAGGCCTCAGCTGGGCCACTCTTCAGTGTCATGTGATGTGGGTTGCAGTTATATTCATCTGGGCATTCACTGGGCAGGGATGACCCAGGGCTCCCTTCCATGGCTAGCAGGCATGCCAGTTTCTGTTGGGGACTCAGCAGGGCTGTGTGTTGGAGGAGCTACACTTGGCCTTTCCATGTGGCTTGTGCTTTTCACAGCATGGCAGCCCATTTCCGAGAGTTCCCAGAGCAGAGAAGTGGAAGCTGCCAGTCCCAATGTTTCTAGTTCTTTGACAGTGAGCTTGGGTTGCCCTGGGAAAACTCCTTACATTTGAAACACCTTTCTCTGTGATTCATCAAGCTCTTCAGTATCTTCTAAGATTTTCATCTTAGTGGTTTGCTTTGCCTTGTAGCATTCTTGCCATTGAATCAGTTTGGGGTTTTTATTTGTTTTGTTTTTTCTGCATGTATTGTTGTAAGGTAACTTATCAGGGAAGGATGGGATCCTTCAACACTAGCAGTCTGCAGGCTGCCCATTGTAACAAAGGCCTGCAGCCCACAAATTCACTTAACACAGCTAAGAAACAGGCCAGAAAGGAAAAAAAGAACAAAAACAATACCAACAAACCAATTCAGCTCTGATGGAAAGCTGAATTGGGACACTGTGATGACCGGAGATGAGCCAGGAGACAGGACCTAGGGCAAGATCACGGAGACACACGTGGGTCCTAGCACCTACGCTGTTCCATGCCTAAATAGGGTCAGGCCAGGGGCTGGGTCACAGGACACTCCCAGTCCCAAGCATTGGACTGACAGGTTCAGCAACATATCAGCCAAAGTGTGCCCTCTCCCCATCCAGGGATCAAGGTATGCCCATCACTTGAGGGGGGGGATCAACCTCCCCCACCATGAAGCCAAGATAATATCTTCATTTCTCTGAAGCAGAGCCCTCCTGGCTTACCTAGAGCTTGGCATCTGCATTTCAAAGAATGGCTTGTCTCACCTCCAGGCCTTATAGTTGGGTGGACAGATCCCCATCTTCTGCCTAGGTACTAGGATGGCTGTAAGAAATTATTTAGGCTCAGCCACTTTACTTCAGTATGGATGTATATATGTTTGTACAAGTGTGCGTGCGTGTGTGTGTGCGTGTGTGTGTGTGTGTGTGTGTGTGTGTGTGTGTGTGTGTGTGTCCAAATTCTGGGCCTTTAGCTCAGAGCTGGGGAGCTGTTTCTATTTTTTTTTTTGCCCAAGGCTAACATTCTACCACTTAAGCTATAGCTCCAATTCTAGCTTTTGGGGAAGTTAATTAGAAACAGGAGTTTCTTGGACTTTCCTGTCTGGGCTAGCTTCAAATCAAGATCCTCAGATTTCAGCCTCCTGAGTAGTCAAGATTATAGTCATGAACCACTCATGCCCAGCTTTTTTTTTTCCTTTTTTTCTTCCTTCCTTTCTTTCTTTCTTTTTTCTTTCTTTCTTTCTTCCTGTGTATTCTGGTCCTAGAGCTTGAAGACAGGGCCTAGGCATTATCCTTGAACATTTTTACTCAAGGCCAATGCTCTATCACTTGAGCTACAGCTCCATTTCCAGTTTTTTGTTGATTGTAGATAAGTATCAGGTGCGTCTCTGGCTGGCTGGCTTCAAACTATAATAAAATATCTGTCACTGGGTACTTGTTCAGTAAAGAGAGGACTATTTTGTTCACACATTTAAGGTTCAAGTCCAAGTATTAGGTGGTCTTTCCATGAGAAAGGTGTGGAAGATGGAAGCAATGAATGTCAGGCGCACAGTTTGCAGAGAGCAGCTATATCTCAAGTTAAGAAGCAGACAGAGAAGATGGGTCAAGGCCCAAATTCCCTTCAATGGAACATCCTCAGTGACCTAAAGACTGCTCCTGGCCCACAGCACCTCCTAATAACATCATCTTAGAGCCAGGCCATCACCACCTGCATTGCATCCATAGTAGAAATACATCTGTTTAGTCTGTCATCAATCACCCGCTCTAACCTTCATTTAACCTTCATTGCTATGTTGTGGAATTTTTAGTCCATTGCTAGCCAAGTATTACTATATTTTCATAGCTTAAAAGAATAGAAGTACATTTCTTTCAGAAGTTACTTGAATCACGCTATTGAGAATAAGTAGCAAGTTAATAATTGGCTACATATTTAATTGAATAAAATATTGGCTATTAATTTATCTCTATTATAACTTCTCCATTTGTAAATTTTTTTTTGAGTTACTGTTTTGAACCAGAGGCCCTATGCTTGCTGCATAGGAGCTCTACAATTTGAGCCACACCTTCAGCCCTTTATGTTTTAGTTGCTTGTTTAATAAGGTTTCATGTTTATCCTCAGACCAGCCTAGACTTCTTTTGCTCTATTTATCCTTCTCAAATAGCTGATTGAGGTGAACTTTGATGAAGTTTTTGCCAGAGCTGGCCTGGAACTGTGATCCTTCTGATCTCCGCCTCCAGAGTATGCATAGTTACCAATGTGAGCCACCACACCAACTAAAATTTTGTAAATAAATAGTTTCCTTAGATCCTTGTTTCAGACAACAAAGTACAGTGGGGTTTTTTTTCAGAAAAATTCTATTAATGATAAAATTACAAAATTCTTACCTAGCTAAGAATGTATTTCCCATACCTTTCTTTACATAATTGAGGCTATGTTAATTCTTATCAAATTCTTCTCAATATTCTTCTTTTATTTTCTTCATTGGCTGTTGCTGCAAATAAGTCTAAAGTCTGATCATTTTTTTTTCTTCCTGAAATGTGACAAGTTAACTGGGCACTGGTAGCTCATACCTATTATCCTAGCTACTCTGGAAGCTAGGATCTGAGGATCACATTTGATGGTTTGAGGACAGTCTAGGCAGGAAAGAACACGAGATTCTTATCTCCAGTTAACCACCCAAAAGTCAGAAGTGGAGCTGTGGCTCAAGTGGTAGAACACTATCCTTGAGTGAAAAAAAAAAAACTCAGGTATAATGAATGTCCAGGCCATGAGTTCAAACCATAGGGCCAGGACCATACAAAAGAGATGCCAAGTTTGTGCTACCTTGATGCTCCTAAGACTTTTCATTCTTGGCACTTAATAACTTCATGAGGATTTGTTCTGATCTTGTTAGAACTCTCTTTAATTTGGTATATTGCTTTAACTCAAAGACTTAAATTTTTTTTCCCATGGGAATCAGCATATATATAATCTTGGAATAACTATTCTTTTTTTTCCCCTCTCTGTCTCTCTCTCTCTTTTCTTTTGTGGGTCGTGGGGCTTGACTCTGAGCCTGGGCCTGGGCACTGACTCTGAGCTCTTCAGCTCAAGGCGAGTGCTCTACCACTTGAGCCACAGCGCCACTTCTGGTTTTCTGGTGTTTAATTGGAGATAAGGGTCTCATGGTCTTTCCTGCCCAGGCTGGCTTTGAACCACGATCCTCAGATCCCAACCTCTTGAGTAGCTAGGATTACAGGTGTGAGCCACCGGTGCCTGGCATTTTTTTCTCTCTTTCTTTTTGGTTATACTGAAGTTGAACTTGTGGCCTTGTGTTTGATCAACACTTTTCAGGCCTTTTCACTTTGGATTGTTTGTCATCTTGTGCTTTTTGCCAAACTGGCCTCAGGCTACAATCCTTCTACCTGCACTTCCCTAATAACTGGAATTATAGTTGCATACCATCACATGAGGCTTATTTGTTCAGATAGGGGTCTTACTAACATTTTTCCCAGATTACTCTAGAGCCTTAATTCACCTGAGCACCTAACATCACAGGTATGTGCCACCATGCCATGCGCATTTTGTTTTCTTTTTTCTCTTCTCTAGTAATACATATTATATATGTCTGGAGTATACCTGTTTCTTGTTACATCTATTACTCAGATGTCAGCTAAGACCACTTGGCCCTTAGACGTAACTGGTTAATTCTCTCAGCCCATTTCAGAATGTATAATAAAAGACCTCCAATTTCATTGTAATATTGTATTTCTATAATAGCAAAACCCCTGGCCATTAAAGCCTGATTCTGGGTCCAAACGCTCAGCCAAATTAAGAGTAAGTGACATAAAACATATAGAAAGGGAAAAATAAATTTGTTTATGGTTTTGTCAAAATCAGGAGGGAGAAAATTTTAATCTTTTTCTTACAATAAACCACAACTTCTAGAAAAGATGAACAGAGCCAGGAGCTGTCTTTCTTCAGTGAGAGGAGTTCCTGGTCTTCAGGGAATTCCCAGCATGGAATTTTCCTAGGAATCCTAATTCCTAGTCTCATGTCCTTTTCTCTTTATAATCTCACAAAGACAAAATTCCTAACTTTTGTATGTTGGGGGGGGGGGTGAAGGGGGGTAGTTCTGGGGCTGAAACCTGGGGCCTGGATGCTATCCATAAACTTTTTTCCTCAAGGCTAATGCTAGTTAGTACTCTACCACTTGAGCCACAGCTCCACTTCAGGCTTTTTGGTAGTTAATTGGATATTAGGGTCTCACAGTCTTTCTGGTCTGCCCTGTGTGGAATTATCATCCTCAGCCTTGTGAGTGGCTAGGATTATAGGCATGAGCCACTGGAGCCCAGCAAGATTTCATGGGTTTTACTTGAATTTACTCAAGATAAGAGTAGCTCTCCATCCTTTTTCCTCCTCTTCTTCATCAGTCAAGGTAGCTCTGAAGTCTTCATCTTGTAGGTCTGCAATTAACTCCTGTCTTTCTTTAAAACTTTCTTACCAACTGAAGCCTGGAGGTAGGGGTGGGAAACTGAGAACTGAGTTTCTACCTGAATTTATAATCTGCTAATTGAAGCAAAGGCTTTAGTCACAGGTGTATTTGGCTATTTAAATAATGTCACCAAGATTGTATTTCCTACTTTATGGTCAGATTATATTTGTCTCTTTTTTCCATGTGACCTTGTTCTCTTCTGACACAAATATTCTTAGTAGATGTTACAGGAAAGAGAGCTCCCCTGGCCCCAACCTGATAATTCATGGTTCAAAAGTGAGACACTCCCTCCCATCCCCAGTATTTTACATATCAAATCTCCTGGAAGAAATGTGATTGGATTTGCTTGGGTCAATGCCCAATTGCATTGTGTAAACATGGCTGGGGTAGGATAATAAGTACTGGTGGTTTGTGTGGCCATCCCAAGGGAATCTCTTGGGATCTGTAAAGACCAATTCCCTAGTGTAAAGAGGGTGCTTTGTTGAGAAGACAAAAGCAACAGATGTCTACCACATCTCACACTCTTTGGTATGGAAATGTGCCCTAGGCCTCTAGTTAAGGATTATTTGCAGGATCTTAAAGAACTTTTCCACTCAAATATCAATATTTGTACCCTGTTAAAGATTTGAGGAACTCATGTGGCTTGTGTTTTCATCTCTTTTGAGAGGTTTGTTGTTGTTGTCTTGCTAAATTTCAGGGTGAGGAGCAGCAGTGTGACTTTTATGAGATGTCTTTTGTTTGTTTCTGTTCTGTTTGCCTGTGAAATATGGTGGAAACTGGAAAGAAAATGAGAATAAAAGAATAGGGGAGAAGAAGGCAAAATTATTGCAGAGATTTTACATATAAGAGACATAGCAACACCAGTAAGAATGCATAGAACACTGGGTGTCTGAGTCTGCTAGAATCAAAGGGAGAAAAAAAAAATCTTGCTTGGAAAAGATTCACATAAATCCCTGCATGCTTATTGAGGCCTTGAGATTTTGCAGGCACTGTGCTAAGGATTAAAACATGTGTGATTTAAACAGATGATGGTTTAGCTTAAAAATCTAGTTTTTATGTTGCATAAATCTTGTATTTTACCTAATGTTCTAAATGATGCTTTTTAGGGAAACTACATATTTATTTCCCAACTAATATTTGAACTCATGGCTCTACCACTTGGTCTAGCATTTCGCTGGTTAAATGGAGATACAGTCTTGAAGATTTTTCTGCCTAAACTAGCTTTGAACCAAGATCTTCCAGGTCTTGACCTCCTGAGTAGCTAGGATTACAGCTGTGAGACATCAGTGCCAGTTTCTAATTCAATTTTTGAAAGAGACATTGCTATACAATAAATATTATCTACCAGCCACCGGTGACTCACACTTATAATCCTAGCTACTCAGGAGGCTGAGATCTGAGGATCGTGGTTCAAAGCCAGCCTGGACAGAAAAGTCTCGTGAGACTCTAATCTCTAATTAACCACTCGAAAACAGGAAAGTGGAGCTGTGGCTCAAAGTGATAAGAGTGCTACCCTTGAGCAAAAAAGTTCAGAGACAGCACCCAGGCCCTGAGTTCAAACCCCATGATGGGGAAAAAAAAAAAACCCTAAAAACAAAACACCTATTTGATGAGGTCTTATTCTGTTACATACACTTTATATATGCTATCTTGAGTCCTTCCCAAGCTCTAGAGGAAGTGTGGCTCAAGTGATAGAGTACCAGCCTAGCAAATATGAGGCCCTGAATTCAAAGCCTAGCACAAAACATCAAATAACGTTTTTTCCCTTTGCTGAAGACTGACACCAGGACTTTGCACATGTCAGGCAAATGTTCTGCCACTGAGCTGTAGCCCTATGAACAGTTTTTTAAATAAAGAAAGGAAAGAGAAAAGAAAATAAGTAAATAGCTTACTAAACTCCCAAGATCCCAAATTCTTAAGTTTGTCAAGAAAACATGAAATGTCTCTCCTTGCTTTCTGCTAGGCAGAGGACGATGCTTAGAACTTTACAGTCAGTCTTCATTCACTTTGTAGGCACCTAAACTTTACATGTTCCTTCAGTGTCCAAAGAGCTATGGAGATAATTCTGCAAACACAGCAAAGCTATGTGTAAGTTCACAATGAACATTACTACCTTGTAATCATGGTAGTAATCTGTCTTTAAAATTACTCCTCTTAGCAGGCACCATGGCTCACCCCTGTAATCCTAGCTACTCAGGAGGCTGAGATCTGAGGATCCCAGTTCAAAGCCAGCCTGGGCAGGAAAGTCCATGAGACTCTTATTTCCAATAAACCACTTAGAAAACAGAAGTGGCACTGTGGCCCAAGTGGTAGAGTGCTCGCCTTGAGCTGAAGACCACAAAGACAGCGTCCAAGCCCAGAGTTCAAGCCCCATGACCGACCAAAAAAAACCCCAAAAAGTTCTATCATATGCTTGAAATTTGCTAACAGAGTAGATCTTAAAGATTCATGTTGTAAGGACACACACACACACATACACACACATACAGGATTGGTAGTCAGATGAGATTATGAGTATATTAATTAATTTGATTATGATAATATGTCATAATCAACACAATATATACCTTAATGATACAACTTTTTATTTGTCAATTGTTAGTAAGCCTGGGAGTGGGGAACCAAGCGGCAGAGCCAAGTTTCAAACTCAAGACGTCTTTCTCCAATGCATCTTCTCCTCATGGCTTTTTTTTTTTGGATCCTGTCTTTGCCTTCCTCAAATACAGGTAACTGCCTCCTGTTCTCTGTTTTCAAGTTTTACCCAGGTCATCTTTGGCCAGTGGCCCATACCAATGTCTCTGGCCTGTCCTTCAGGACAGGGGTTTATCTTTGGCCAAATAGTGTGGAAGGGCTCATCAAGCAAAGGTCTATTTGTTAAGATGACCAGCTTTACACAACACACTATTTTACTAATTTATTAATTAATGTAAGTTATTGAATTCTGCATTTCAGCTGGCAAGGGACATTCCCAGGATAGATGATACAACAAGCCAATATCTGAATTGTAGGCAATACTGAAAAGTAACACAAGCTAGGGCCAGGGTTCACAAAGCTCTGAGTTCAATACTCAGTACTGAATTTTACTTTTTTTTTTAAAGGGCAACAACATAAAGATCAAAGATCATTAAATAATCATCAAGACATTTTTAAAGGATTTTTCAGGTTATGGAGAAAAGGCTAAAATACACTAAGTGAAAACAAAGAAAAACAAGATAAGTAATGGTTTTCTAAATGTCACGCATTAAAACATGGTTCTTTTTTTTTCTTTTTTCTTTTTCTTTTTTTTCCTTTCGGTCAGTCCTGGGGCTTGGACTCTGGGCCTGGGTGCTGTCCCTCAGCTCTTCAGCTCAAGGTGAACCACAGCGCCACTTCCAATTTTCTGGTAGTTAATTAGAGATAAGAGTCTCATGGACTTTCCTGCCTGGCTGGCTTTGAACTGCAATCCTCAGATCTCAGTCTCCTGAGTCTAGGATTACCAGCGTGAGCCACCAGTGCCCAGATTGAAACATAATTCTTAAGTGATTAGAAGGCAAAACTCAAAAAAAGCAAGCAGGTGGAAAGGTTAATGGGAGGAACAGTCAACCAGACAAGAAAAACATGAGTGAGTGATGGAGTATCTGTCTCTGTTTTTTGAGAGCATTTTCCTCTTGGCTGGGATCATGGGCCACCATGTGGTTTACAAAGCAGTGCCTTGTTTAGATAAAGCCAGACAGTTATTTTGTTCACCTCCCAGTGTACCTCAGAAGCTCTGAAACTTCCCAGCAGAGAAAGTAAACCCTAAACCACGGGTTTGCCTTCTGTGGCAAAAAGAAACCAAACAGGTTCAACCTGAAACTACCTCCAGCTTTCCCTTTCCTCACTCCAGACAACCTTGAGGCCATTCACTAAAAGGGCCAGTGTTTTGTATTTGAATCCAAAACAAAGGCCCATGGCATGAGATCTCCAACTGCTTATACATTATTTCAAAGACACAGCTTTTCATGTTCCCGATAGTCACAGCCATATATTTTTTGAGGTTTTGAAAGTAGATTGATGAGGACCCAGAAGGAATCAATTCCATAAGCACAAACTGGAAAACCACTGGTAGATGGAACCAGGAAGAAAAAACATCTAAAGGGGGAAAAAAATCAGACCCCAATCTGCCATATGACTTAACAAAGCAATAGAACACACACACACACACACACACACACACACACACACACACACACACACACACAGTTTTTTGTGACTGTTCAAGGAAAGCATTGTTTGTGAGACAATTCTGCCTCTTTCCCTGTTCCTCTCTCTCAGACACAGAGCACTGTCCCAAAGAGAAGAATAACAGTGGCAGGAAATAGGGATCACAAAACAAGAGTGGGAATAAACAGGTGTTGTATACAGGTGCCATAGTATCAAGAAATCAGTGCTTATATTTCAAAAACTAGCAGGGTGAAGTAAGATGGGAACTGTTATGAGGATTGGTTCACACCATTTGCTGGCAGAAATACAAGGTACAATTGTCTGACTCAAAAAGTTTATGTGCTAAGCCTTCTGTGAGGAAGTCTCGGTCTGTTCTAGTCTGAAAGAAGCTCTCTAATAGATTACAGTGGTTCATATTTTTTGCCTAATGCCATTTACTATGTACCCTTCTAAGTGCTTTATATGACTTAGCTTATTGAACTTATAGAAACACCACAAAATAGATGCTCTCACATCTTTGTTTTACAAATGAGAATATTTGCCCAGCAAATTTAAAGATCTTGGCAAAAATCTTACTGATGATGTCAGAGCCAGGTTTTGAACCCAGGAAACACAATCCAGGAGCTTTCATCAATGTACCCATGTAGGGAAAATGCCTGAAGGATAAATGATCTCATAAATCCCAATAATATCTTGGTCTTCTTATACGAGTTTATTACTGTAATGGTTAATCTCATATGTCAACTTAACATAGTATAGTGGCCAAATTTAACATTGTTTCTCGGTGAGTTGGTAAGGGTGGTTCTGAATTATTATTTTTTTGGCCAGTCCTGGGGCTTGGGCACTATCCCTGACCTTATTTTGTTCAAGGCTAGCACTCTAGCAATTGAGTCACAGCACCACTTCCAGCTTTTTCTGTTTATGTGGTATTGAGGAATGGAACCCAGGGCTTTATGCATGCTAGGCAAACACTCTACCTCTAAGCCACATTGCCAGCCATGGTTCTGGATATTTGGATGTGCTGAGTAGTAAAGTAATTTTTCTCCCCTGGGTGGATAGGAAACAGTCCATCCTTTTTGTGCCAGAATAGGACATCATTTGCTTCCTGCCTTCCCACTTGGGTTGGAGCTTGGAACTCCCACCTTAAACTGGCATTTCCAAATTGAACTGCTCTGAATCTCAGCCCTTCACACTTGGATTGAAATTATGCTACTGGCTGATTGCAGATTGCAAGTGGTAGAATTTTTCAGCCTCCTACACACACACTCTCTCTCTCTCTTTTCTCTTTCTCTCTTTCCCTCTCTCCTCTCCTCTCCATATTCAGTTTGGTATCCATGGATTTAACCAGGATTTAAAGGTATTAGAAAACAAAAATGTTGGGTTAGAGCAGTGGTTCAGCAGTAGAGGGCCTAAGTTCAAACCCCAGTACCGAAAATAAAAGGAAAAAAAAGCCATTCCAGTGTTTCTGCCCATACAATGTATTTTGGCCATTTATGATTGCCTCTGTATTGAATACATACAAACTTTCCTTCCCATTTCATTCCCTAAATAGTAGACTAACAACTATTTACATAGCACTTACTTTGTGTTAGGTGTTACAGTAACAGACATGATTTAAAGCATACAAGAAGATCAAAGGTTGTACAACTATTAAACCATTTTATTTCAGGCTGTGTGTGGGGGTATGTGCTAGGAATTAAACTCAGTTCCTCCCATATGCCTAGCACATGCTCTACCACTAAATCCACACCCTCAACTTTTTGGGGGGGAGGGAGGGGTCGGTCATGGTGCTTGAACTCTGGGCCTGGGCGCTGTTCCTCCATGCTTCAGCTCAAGGTGAGCTCTCTACCATTTGAGCCACAGTGCCACTTCCAGTTTTCTGGTGGTTTATTGGAGATCAGAGTCTCACGGACTTTTCTGCCCGGGCTGGCTTTGAACCGCGATCCTCAGATCTCAGCTTCCTGAGTAGCTAGGATGACAGGTGTGAGCCACCAGCGCCCCACAACACTCCCTCAACTTTTATCACAAATGATCTTGAAATATGGATACTAGGTCTAACTGGTGCCATCTTGGCATTTTGGTGGATGATGGGGACTTTCCAAAAATTCTTAGAGATAAAAATCTACTTTCCCACCCTTACCGCTAGGTGACAAGCTCCTGAACTAGAACCAGGAGGAGGGACTTGAACAATAGGTTACCAGACCTGCCTAACTTGTATCACCAGACCTGCCTAACTTGAACTCACCAGCCTGAATTCTCAAGCTTCCTGTGACCCTATTTCGGCCCCTTGACCTCTGCCACCACTTGCACCATGCCTCCTGTCTCCTGTCTCTCTTCAGGTCACCATGGTGTCCCTCTTCAACTGTTAGATTGATCTAGTTTGTTAAGATTGTTTTTCTGTTTTTTTCTTTCTTTCTTTCTTTCTTTCTTTCTTTCTTTCTTTCTTTCTTTCTTTCTTTCTTTCTTCCTTCCTTCCTTCCTTCTTTCTTTTCTTTTCTTTCTTTCTTTCTTTTTTTTTTGGTCGAACATGGGGCTTGAACTCAGCCTGGGTGCTGTCTCTGAGCTCTTCAGCTCAAGGTGAGCACTCTATTACTCAAGCTACAGTGCCACTGCCAGTTTTCTGGTAGTTAATTGGAGATGAGTCTCCCAGACTCCCAGACTCCCAGAAAGCTGCCTAGGCTGGCTTTGAATTGTGATTTTCAGATCTCAGCCTCTTGAGTAGCTAGGATTACAGGCGTGATCACCAGCATTCAGCTCTGCTTTCTTTACTAACCTTGGGGCTCAGCTTCGAGGCTGCAAGACTGGGGATGTCAGGGAGGGGGCATGCATGTGTCCACTCACAGTTGTTGGCTTTCAAATAAAGACTCCCAATTCAACCTCTCAAAATGTGACTTCTCTATAACTCATCTCTCTGTATCTCAACTGAAGTTCTGAGAGTTTAGCTGACTTGTCCGGGGCCACACAGCCAGCCCTTACCAGTTGCATGACTAGAAGTCATTTTCAATGGATGGGATCATTCACTGATATAAAATCACTCATGTCATTTAATATGATCATATATAACCTATGAGAGCCATATTGGTTATCACTGAGAGATCTGGGTAACAGAGAGAACTACCTTCCTCCTTCCTCCCTTCCTCCCTCCCTCCTTCTTTCCCTTCCTTCCTTCCTTCCTTCCTTCCTTCCTTCCTTCCTTCCTTCCTTCCTTCCTTCCTTCCTTCCTTCCTTCCTTCTCTCGCTCTCTCTTTCTGGGTCTCTGGGTCTCTGTCTCTGTCTCTCTCTGTCTCTCTGTCTTGGTCTCTGTCTCTCTGTCTCTGTCTCTGTTTCTCTCTCTCTGTCTCTCTTTCTTCCTGTAAGGTTTGGCAAAAGGAGACTGCCTCATGGTTCAGGCAGAAAAGAATTTATTGGTGGGGGGGGGTGAGGGAGAGCAAACTGCTGACTCATGAGATGGAGGCATGCAGAGAGAAGAGAAGGACAAAGGGAGAGGAAGAGAAGAAGAGGGTGTGACTTAGGGTTGAGCAGGATTATATAGGGAAAGGTGGGGAGGTGTGACCACAGTGGATGTGGAAATGATCTTAGAACCTGGGGAACCTCTCACTGTCCAAAGGAGGCATGACTAGGGCAGTTCAGGAAGTGACCTCAGTGGATGAAGAAGTGACCTCAGAGTCAGGGGTCCATTGGTGACTCACAGTTAGGTGATTGACAGGTGATTGCTGGTTTCAGGCAGGTGATTTCTCCTAAGGCTACATTCTGTCTTTCAAGAAGAGGAAGGGGGTGGGGCTGTTCTCCAAGACCAACCTAACACCCTTCCTTTCTTCCTTCCTTCCTTCCTTCCTTCCTTCCTTCCTTCCTTCCTTCCTTCCTTCCTTCCTTCCTTCCTTCTTCCTCTCTCTCTCTTTCTTTCTTTCTTTCTTTCTTTCTTTTTTCCTTCCTTTCTTCCTTCCTTTCTTCCTTTCTTTCTTCCTTTCTTTTCTTTCTTTCTTTCTTTCTTTCTTTCTTTCTTTCTTTCTTTCTTTCTTTCTTTCTTTCTTTCTTTCTTTCTTTCTTTCTTTCTTTCTTTCTTTCTTTCTTTCTTTCTTTCTTTCTTTCTTTCTTTCTTTCTTTCTTTCTTTCTCTGTGCTGTCCCTGAGCTTTTTTTTTTCCTTCTTCAAGGTTAGCATTCTATCACTTGAGCTAAACCATACCTTTCCTGCCCTAGCTACCTTTGAAAAGCAATCGTCAGCTTCTTAAAAAGCTAGGATCACTAGCATGAGCCACTGGTGCCTAACGTTTATTTTATCTTAGATTTTTAATTTTTTTTTTTTTGGACTTGAACTCTGGGCCTGAGTGCTGTCCCTCAGCTTTTCAGCTCAAGGTGAGCGCTATACCAGTGAGCCACAGGACTACTTCCGGTTTTCTGGTGGTTAATTGATGATAAAAGTCTCACGGACTTTTGTGCCTGGGCTGGCTTTGAGCGTTGATCCTCAGATCTCAGCCCCCAGAGTAGCTAGTTTTACAAAAGGGTTTCAACAAGTCAGATTATGAGCCCAATGCATTTTGATCACTGTCACCCCCGTAGGAAGAATTTTAAATACTATTAACTGTGCTTACATTGAGATAGAAGCTTGAAAGTGACCTTTATTGTGTTCTAGGAAGGTCCTTTGTGGCCTTTTCAACCCTATTCTTGTGGAAAGTTGGCAGTTGAGAGAGATTGGAGCATATATCATTAAGCAAGAGGCTAAGTGCTGTTTACTACTTTCTTGCCATTTCAGTAAAGTGAAGGGTAAGGTGAGTTCCTTTTGAGCAGAGATTCTCTGTTTAATTATGCTAGGAGGTTTCGCCTTCCCCTACCTAAAGCTGGTGGAAGCAAGCATTGAAAAGGAGGAACTAGGTCCCATCAACACAGGAGTTGGCTGGGAGTAGCAAACAGATGGCCTGAGGGCCCCAGCTGAAGGGGTGTGGCCAGGGGTGTTACCCCAGTGATAAGAGAGAGCCTCAAGTTTCCCTTTTCTTCAGAACTGTACCCTTGGGTTTGCTTCAGAGTTTGATCAGCTCTCCTCAACATGGTAGCCTGGCTTTGCTGCCTTTGAGAAACAAAGCAAAGGCATGGGAGGAATGGGCAGAGGAAGACAAGTAGAGATGAGCTTTCAGGTGTGGAGGACGTAAGGGGCAGAAAAACTGGAAAGGAGAAGCAATGCTCACTCACCCCAAGGGGACTCAGAAATGGCTGCGGTGGAAAGTGGACTTGCTGCAGACATGCAGGGTAGGAGTTTCAGATGCTGTGTGTGGGCTTTAAATAGAAATGTTTACTTAGTGGCTGATCACACCCTCGTGCGTAGCACACACACATGTGAACGCTTAAAGGATCCCGGTTGCTTTTGTTAAATATTTGAACTTCCATAGTCCCTGAATCCTAGAAGATAGGTGGATATTCAGAAAGGGTAGTGTGTGAAAGGAAATAGCAGACCCACAACAAGGAGAGAAATCCTTTCTGCAAGCCACATGTAAATGTGAACTGATAGCATATTCTCCCCAACCTCAGGTCCTCAGCCCTCTTACTACATTTCCTGGGGCAGCTTCTAGCCCCCATCTCCACCCAGACCTGAACTCCTCCCTGCCCTACTCTCCTGGAATAGGTGGGCACTCCCAGCCTCTGCCCTGGCCTAGCTGCTCAAGTAGAGTACCTCCTACCACTATGCTTTGAATTACAAGCTACTATCTGGATAAGGGGCAGACACCATATTGCTCCTTCTCCCTGAGGAGATATGGCCCCACTAATAACCCTCCTTATAATCTTCCTTCTCCTGTGTATATCTGTCTCCACATGGTCCCCTAGGATGGCTGGAATGGATTCTTACATGAACTATGTTGCCTATGTAGTTTTGTCCTACTGATGATCTCAGGACCTAGAAAGGAACTTAATTGATAGTCCATCTGCATTCTTATTTTAACCAGGAGAATGTAGATTCTATTGACTTTATCTATTTATTTATTTATTTAGGTACTGGTCCCAGGACTTGAACTCAGGGCCTGAGAACTGTCCCTGAGCTGTTTTTCCTCAAGGGTAGTTCTAAACACACATGAACCACAACTCCACTTCCTTTTGGAAGTGGCTAATTGAAGAAAAAAATCTCATGAACTTTTCTGCTCAAGCTAGCTTCCAACCAAGGTCCTCAGATCTCCATAAAGCTTGTAATTGTTTCATACATGAAATAATTCTTTTCATACATTTGATCTATTTGTCTAATTTGTTTGCTTGGTTTGTGTGGTACTGGGATTTGAACTCATGGCCTAGTGATTGTTAGATAGTTACTCTAATATTGAACTATGCCTCCAGTCCTCTTTTGGCTATTTTTAAAGGTCAAGTCTTGTTCTTGCCTCAGCTTTACAGCTATCTTAAGCTTTCAATCATAGCCCCATGACCGACAAAAAAAAAAAAAAAAAACAGAAATAAAAGAAAAACTTTAACGGGGTGCTGGTGGCTCACACTTGCAATCCTAGCTACTCAGGAGGCTGAGATCTGAGAATCAAGGTTCAAAGCCAACCTGGACAAGAAAGTCCATAAGACTCTTATCTCCAATTAACCATTAGAGAACTGGAAGTGGCGCTGTGGCTTAAGTGGTAGAGTGCTCATCTTGAGCTGAAGACCTCAGGGACAGTGCCCCGGCCCAGAGTTCAAGACCCATGACCAACAACATTTTTTTTTTTAATCACTCACTAAAGTAAAATATTTTAAGAACATGATACTAATACTGATTCAAGATTTTAAAAGTCAGGTTTCTAAGGTGGGGGTGAGGATTCATTTATCTGAACATGTATTTAGCCTGAACAAAACTCCACGTTAGATCCCAGCACCACCAACAAAAAAACAGGTTTCAGCCAGGTATTGTAATCTTATCTACTCAGGAGGCTGAGATCTGAAGCTTGCAGTTCAAAGCCAGCCCTGGCAGAAAAGTCCATGAGACTCTTATTCTCGAAGTAACCAGCAAAAAAAAAAAAAAACCCAGAAGTGGAGCAATGGTTTAAGTAGTAGAGTACTAGCCTTGAGCAAAATAATTCTCTAGGACAAGAGAGAGACAGAGACAGAGAAAAGATATAACATTATCCATTCCAAGAGTACTGAACTGTGAATTGTTCTAACCTAATGACTCAGTTTCAAAGTCTATTTTTTTTTTTCAGTTGTGGGGCCTGAACTCTGGGCCTGGGCACTGTCCCTCAGCTCTTCAGCTCAAGGCTAGCATTCTACTACTTAAGCCACAGCACCACTTCTGGCTTTTTCTGCTTATGTGGTGCTGAGGAACAGAACCCAGGGCCTCATGCATAAAAGGCAATCACTCTACCACTGAGCCACCTTCCCAGCCCCAAAGTCTAAATTATTGAGCTATTATAAAACTTACTATTCAAGCTTGGGAAATGGCATATTATTTAGTGATCATTCTGCTGTGTCTCATTAAAATGCTAGTGAAAAAATAGTTTTTAGAAAAAGTAGCTAAAAAAATCACAGTGTAGATGAAAGAGTTAGAAAACAAAAAAGATACACCACTCAGGTGCATTGAAAGTAGACAGGAGATGATCACTCAGATCTTCCTTCTGTTTCTTAAAGCAGGAGATGAAATATCTATTCATTCCCTGATGATGACTAAATGAAAGGGAATTTCCCATCCATTCATCACACAGGTTTTGATTGATTCATTCCCAAACAGGTATTGTTGTCCTCCCTATACCAAAAGTAAAGCATCATTCCCACCATCAAGGATAAGAAGTTGAGGCTGGGGAAAATATTTAACTTAGTCTTTGGGTAATTATTTTCTTATTAAGGACAACTTACATTAAATACATTTGTTTGCTTTTCTTCTGTGGATTCTCTTCTGGGATTAATGTCCATTAACTCAGGTTTGTCTGGAAAAAAATAGTGAAGAACATAAAAATTATATTTTGCTTCTCCCACAGAAGCATTTCCAGCCAGGATATGTGGAGATAGCGTATCTGAGAAGGAAGCCAATCGGTCTATATGACCTGTTATGCAAGGGCTCAGAAATCCACTTCCCACAGATCTTTGCCTAGGCAGTTACTTGGCAATCTGCCCCAACCAAACAAGAGTGAGCCAAGGAAAAGACACTAGGATCCAGGAAACAGTGGTTTCAAATGAGCTAAGTGATTAAGGGAAGTCCCTGGGTCACAAGCAGCTGTGTAGCAGACAGCAAACAGCAAAGCCTTTAGGAGGAAGTTATCTTGGTGGCAGAGAACATTTTAGGATAATAGAAGACCAACATAACAAAAATTAAAAGAAAGACAGGAATACAATTAGAAAGCCACTTTCTTAGTTCTGATACTTGGCTCAACAGGGAACAGTCAACAGGAAAACTAACTTATTGTGGTTCAAAGAACAAGAAATGCACTCTGTGATGTAACCGGGACTTGAGGGCGGGAAGCCTGTAACTGGTTCATTTGGAAGCTCTGATTCTTCAGCAAGCACATTTTCCTGGTTTTTGCCATTCTCATTCATCTGAAAGCTGGCCCTCCCCCAAACAGCAAAATAAACACCGCTCTTTTAAGGTTTACATCCCTTCTTCCAGGATCTCAAAGAAGAAACCAAGTGTCTTTTAAAGACAAGAAACTTTCCAGAAGCCCCAGCCTGGCCTGTCTCATTGGCTGAAACTGAGACACCAGCATTTCTAATCCATTGCAAGAAAGAACGTTATCGATATATCAGCAATCATTAATCCTCCCATTAGCCACTTGTCCCTTTCTTCTTTTCCATGCTAGAACTTCTTAAATTGTGTCTGTATACCTGGTCACTAGGTTAGAAATCACCCTTTCCAGACTACCTTGTTCCTAGATATGGTTGTGTTCAATTCCTTAGCACCACATAAACAGAAAAATCCAGAAGTGGCTCTGTGACTCAAGTGGTAGAACGCTGGCCTTGAGCTGAAGAGCTGAGGGACAGCGCCCAGGCCCAGAGGTCAAGCCCCATGACTGACAAAAAAATAAAAACTAAATAAATAAATTGTTCTATATTGCAAGACTTGATTAAGTTTTTATAATCTAAAAAAAATGTAAACAAATTGTTAGTTGTCCCTTTAAATGAAGTGGTGGTCTCTCCACTGCCTAGTCTCCTCAGCATGAAGGACTGGTGATGAGGATCAACTTCAATCACAAAGGTGAAGGCAATTCCCAAAGAAATGATCAAGACCCAGGTAGAAGGAATCTGAGAACCAGAATTTTCTCATGGTGCTGAGTCACTCTTTTGTTGGTGTGGAATCCTCTATAAGCAGATATGGGAGCCAAAGCTATATCTTAATTATTGCCATGGCTACTGTAAGGTCTGCACAGAGACACCTCCCTACCTCTTGGCTAAGTTTCTGTCCAGTATCTGTTACCTAGGTAATTGGCACACCTGGAAACAGTCACCTTCCCCGCCTGCTAGGTCACATCCTGGGCCACCTCTGGTCACCTGCCTCCCATCTGACCTGAGGAGGGTCCTAGACCCTGAGTTCACATCCAGATTCAGTGTGGCCACACCTTTCCCCCACCTGGCCACACCTGTCCCTGTCCCTGGCCTAGATAAGTCCTGGCCCAGAGGTGGGTCACCCCCCCTTTCCTTTTTCAGCATGCTTCTCCACCATGCATAGCGGGGGCAGCAGTTTGGTAAATAAACTTCTCCTGCCTGAACAGTGCATGGTGTTCTCTTCATTGGCTACCTAATGAGACCTACCTATTTAATATACCTTACCAGCTACCTTGCAATTAGACAATTGATTTGAAAGAATGGTTCCCATGTGGACAATATCAGCAACACCTAGAACTTGTTTGAAAATGAGATTCTCAGGCCTTTCCACACATCTACTAAGTCCGAATGTCTAAGTATGACTCAACAATACATAATTTTAACATGCCTTCCAGGTTATTCTGATGGATACTCAAGTTTGAAAAACACAAATCCCCGCTTGGTGATACATTCTCACTATCTAAGGATGGAGCTGGTCTTACCCTGGAACTTGTAGTAACATGTGAGGATGGACAATTGAAAACAAAATTAAGTTCTGATAGGTGAAGGTACCAATGATATCAGTCATTGGTATAAAGGATACAATTGATTGATTTTCGACTTTTAGAATTATTATAGAGATACAAGTATGCTTGTAGTTTAAGAACACAATTTAGAGGTCGTGGCTACTGGGTATGTAAAAGTACAGATGCATACTGAGTAATAGCGATCAAGAGTAGAGCTGAGTGTCAACATAGGCCTGTAATCTTAACTACTCAGGAGGCTGAGATCTGAAGATGGTAGTTGGAAGCCAGCCTGGGCTGGCTGGAAAGTGCCCCAGACTCTTATTTTCAGTTAAGCAGTAAAAAGCCAGAAATGGAGCATGGGTCAAGTGGTAGAACTCCAGCCTTGAGCAAAAAAGCTAAGGGACAGCTCCCAAGCCCTGAGTTCAAGTCCTAGTCCTGGCACAAAAAGAAAGGGAAAGAGAGAAAGCAAAGAATGAAAAAGAAAGGAAAGAAGGAAGGGAAGGAAGGAAAGGAAGAGAAGGAGGGAGGGTGGGTAGGAGAGAGGGAGGGAGAAAAGAAGGACAAAAATACTATAACTCGAGAGAAGCGAATACAATTTTCTTTTTGGATAAAAGGAAACCAATAGCTGGATGCTGGTGGCTCACGTCTGTAATCCTAGCTACTCAGGAGGCTGAGATCTGAGAATGATGGTTTAAAGTCCACCTGGGCAGGAAAGTCCATGAGACTCTTACCTCCAATAAACCACCAGAAAACTGGAAGAGGTGCTGTGGCTCAAGTGGTAGAGCGCTTGCCTTGAGCTGAGGAGTGCAGAGACAGTGCCCAGGCCCAGAGTTCTAGCTCCATGACTGACAAAAAAAAAAAAGGAAACCAATATATAGCAGTAGTAGCACAATATAGTTTCAAAGAATTTACCAGAGATGGGAGCATACTTTGAACAGTAGAGGCCTATTTAGCAAGTGCAAGGCCCTGGGTTTATATCCTCCTATTGCCCAAACTAAAACCTAGTTATTCAGGAGGCTGAAGTAGGTCCCTAAATCCACCGCAGTGAGCATAGTCAGAATGTACATCAGAGCTAGGCACTGGTGGCTCATACCTGCAATCCTATACTGAGATCTCAGGATCATGGTTTGAAGCCATGGGAGCAGAAAAGTCTATGACCCTCTTAACATCCAAAGTCAGAAGTGGAGATGTAGCTCAAGTGCTAGAGCAATAACCATGAGTGCAAAGGCTAAGGGACAGCACAGACTGAGTTCAAGTGCTAGTACAGGCACACACACACACACACACACACACACACACACACACACACACACACACACACACACACACACACACAATTCTCTCTGAGTGCTATGGGAGGATAACTAATGTTTCATGATTGGCTCTTTCCTACTATTGAAATTTTTTTTTGTAACTTTAGAGTTGCATTCCTTTGATGGAACAAATTTGGCCATCAAACATTTAAAATTAAACTATCAGAAAAAATAAACACAAGATGGGACAGATTCTTCTGCTTAAGAATTCCTTTGTAGCGAAGCATAAGCATCCGTGGCTCATGCCTATAATCCTATAATCAGTCCAGGAGGCTGAGGTCCCAGGACTGCAATTCCAAGACAACCCATCCAGGAAAGTCTATAAGACTCTAGTCTTCAATAAACTACAAAACTCTTTCTCATCAAAGAAAGAACTATAGACCCATCTTTTTGATGAACTTTGATGCAAAACTGCTCAATAGAATTCTGAAGTGGTGCTGTGGCTCAAGTGGTAGAGCACTTGCCTTGAGCAAAAGAAGTTGAAGGATAGTGCTCAGGCCCAGAGTCCAAGCCCCAAGATTGCCCCCCCCCAAAAAAAAATTCTGTAAAATTCTGGCCGACTGATTCCAACAACTAATCAAAAAAAAAAAAAATCATACACTATGATCAATCAGAATTCATTCCAGATATGCAAAGCTGGTTCAATATACAAGTCAATTAATGTAACTTAACACATCAACAGAAGCAAGGACAAGAACCACATGTCAATAGATGCAGAAAAAGCATTTGACAAGATGCAACACCCCTGATAAAAGCTCTGGAGAAGTTAGGAATTCGTGGAATATTCCTCAATGTAATAAAGGCTGTATATGATAAACCTACAGCCAGCATTATACGTAATGGTGAAAAGTTAAAACCATTTCCTCTAAAATCAGGAATGAGACAAGAATGTCCACTCTTCCCACTGCTTTTCAATATAATATTAGAATTCCTGACTAGAGCTAGGCTAGAGCAATAAGGCAAGAGACAAACATAAAGGGGATTTAAGTAGCGGAAAAAAGAAGCAAAACTCTCCCTCTTTGCAGATGGCATGATCCTGTATTTAAAGAACTCCATAGACTCCTCTCACAAGTTATTTGAGCTGATCCAAAACTTTGGCAAAGTATCAGGGTATAAAATTAATCCACAAAAACCAGTAGTTTAGCCGGGCACCAGTGGCTCACACCTGTAATCCTAGCTACTCATGAGGCTGAGGATCGCGGTTGGTTCATAGCCAGCCCGGGCAGGAAAGGCCATGAGATTCTTTATCTCCAATAAACCACCAGAAAACCGGTAGTGGTGCTGTGGTTCAAGTGGTAGAGCGCTAGCCTTGAGCTGAAAAGCTGATGGATAGCTCCCAGGCCCAGAGTTCAAGCCCCACAACTGACCAAAATAAATAAATAAAAATTAACCCCACCCCAACAAATCCTCAAACAACAACTCAATTAATAAGTGGGCTGAAGACTTAAAGAGAAACTTCTCCAAAGAAGAAATAAGAATGGCCCATGGACATATGAAGAAATGTTCAACATCTCTGGCCATAAAAAGAGTGCAAATCAAAACTACATTGAGATTCCACCTCACACAAGTTAGAATGGCCATTATTAAGAAAATGAATAATAGCAGATGCTGGTGGGGATATGGCCAAAAAGGAATGCTACTACAATGTTGGTGGGATTGTAACCTTGTTCAACCACTCTGGAGGGCCTGGGAAGGTGGCTCAGTGGTTGAGCGCTTGCCTTGCATGCCTGAGGCCCTGGGTTCGATTCCCCAGCATCACATAAGCAAAAAGAAAAAAAGCCAGAAGTGGTGTTGTGGCTCAAGTAGTAGAGTGCTAGCCTTGAGCTGAAGAGCTGAGGGACAGCACCCAGGCCCAGAGTTCAGGCCCCACGACTGGACCCCAAAAAACAAACAAAAAAAAAACACTCTGGAAAGCAGTATGGAGATTCCTCAAAAGACTAAACATAAAGCTTCCCTATTACCCAGCAACCCCACTCCTGGGCATTTACCCAAATGACCACACTAAAGCCATCAGCACAACCATGTTCATTGCAACATACTAAGATACAGAATAAACCCAGATGCCCCTCAGTGGATGAATGGATCAAAAATGTGATACACACACACACACACACACAACACACACACACACACAATGGAATTTTATGCTTCCATCAGAAAGAATGACATTGTCCCATTCGTAAGAAAATTGAAAGACCTAGAAAAAAGTATACTAAGTGAAGTAAGCCATATATAGCCTATATGGTTCCCCTCATTTATAGTATCTAGAGTATGTTTATGATAGTCTTAGGAGAAGATCAGAATGACTCAATAGCTATGTGCATATGGCCATATAAAATGATGCTTATTGAAATGAACCCCAAGAAATGGAAACAAAAAGGTGTTTTTTTTTTCAATTGTACTGTTTCAAGTTATTTTTTTTCTTTCTTTTTCTCTTCTGGTTTATTCTCTGATGTCACTGCTTTTTACTTCTGTACCCTTTATCATATATATAAGTTTATCTAATTTGGAGAAGGGAAGGGGAATCACAGAAATGGTGGGACAAAAGGTGAACCCATTCAACAGTGATACTAGACAGTATGTTGGAAATGAACTTTACAACTTGTGGGGAAGGGGGGTTGGGAAGGGAAAAGTGGGAGAAAATGAGGGAGGGGGTAATACTGTTTTAAAAAAAGTACTCATTACCTGATTTATGTAATTGCAACCCCTCTGTACATCCCTTTACAATAAAATTTTTAAAAAGAGAGAGAGAAAGAATGAAAAAAAAAAAAGCCTGAATTAGAGCTGTGGTTCAAACAATAAAGGAATTAGCTTTGAGCACAAAAGCACAGAGACAGAGCTGAGGCTTTGAGTTCAAGCCCCAGGACCTGGCGCGTGCGCACACACACACACACACACACACACACACACACACACACACACACACACACGATAATAATAAATAAAAATAAAAATAAAATTCTTTGTAAAATTTAGCTTCGTCTTGAAGGACCTGAGAGAAATTCTACGGAGGGTATCTGACAAAGACCTGTCCTCGTTGGTATAAGCCTGAGCAAAGCCCTGAAATGGAGTCACCAATCAGAGCAGTCTCTTGGCAGACTTGACCTCACCCCCTTTTGGAGGCTTCTCCCTGGACAGCTGCCTGCTTATTCAGATGTACAGCACAACAGCCTTCTTGCATAAAAGGAGGTCCTCTGGCACTGAATCCTTATTAGCCAATTAATGTGCCTGTCACAGGAAGGCAGTCATAATATTTTAGTCATTGCTGACCTCAAAGTACTTGGGCAGACAGTAACAATACAGAGTGTTGTCAGGATCCATGCATACATGTTTCCGTTTTTACACTTAGTTTGTGTGTTTCCGATTGCTGTATTGTCAGCTTCTTGAGGTACTTTGTGCCTCAAGTTGTTGTCAGGATCTCTGTTTTCAACACTAACTCATTATGGCTGGAAATGGCAGGTTGAAGTGGTATAGAAACACTGAAGCTTAGAGCAGTGATCCTCATTGTGTTTTTAGTAGAGTTTGAGATGAGGAGGTGCTCCAAGGAGTGGCCAGGACTGTAATGCATCATGAATGATCCTTAATTTAAGTATCCAATGAATTTGTTTGGGGAAGAAGTTTCTAGTAATAACTCGCTGAAAACCACTGGCATATAAATAAATACTGGCCTCAGACTCAACAGTCCAGGTGTTTTTTGCTGTTGTTGTTTCTCTTTGTGTGTGTGTGTGTGTGCGCACGCGCGCACGCTCCAATACTGGTGCTTAAACTCAGGACCTTGTGCTCTCATTTGGCTTTTTTAGCTCAAGACTGGCATTCTACCACTTAAACCACAACTGCACTTCCAGTTTTTTGCTAGTTGAAAGGAGACAAGGATCTCATGGACTTTCCTTTCCAGGCTGGTTTTTAACTGCTATCCTCAGATTGCTGACTCTTAAGTAACTAGGATTATAGGTGTGTGAGCCACTGGCCCCAGCTAGCCCAGGATTTGACTATAACTTTTCTCACCATTAACAAGACACAGCACTTCCTTGACATAGTTTTCTTACCTGTGAAATTGAGATAATACCCTCTCTATCTGAGCCACCAGATTAACCTTGTGGATCAGATTTTTAAAAAGCAGCCAAGTAACAGTGGCTCACACCTGTAATCCTAGCTATTCAGGAGGCTGAGATCTGAGGATTGCAGTTGGAAACCAGCCAAGACAGGAAAGTCTGTGAGACTCTTATTGTTAGCCCTGGAAAGATGGTCCCCTTCTCTTTGTACAGACCTCTTGCCCTTAGTCCTCTCTCCATGCATGACTGTATCTGGCACTCCCTAGAAGTCCCTTTCTACCTAGCACCTGTAACCCAGGTAACTGGCGCACCTGGGGACAGTGCAAGGTCTCCTAGGCTCTGATCCCTTCCTCATAAGCTGCGGTCATAACTTCCTTCTTGGCCTCCCCTATATAATCTCTCTCTGCCATCAGTTCCTGCTCTACACACCGACATCTGTTTGGTTCTCAAAAATAAACTCTTTTGTCTGAGCTGTGTGGAGGTCTCCTTTCTCCAACCCTTACACTTATCTCCAATACATAACCAAAAAGCTTGAAGTGGAGCTCGTTTAAGTGGTAAGAGTGCTAGCCTTGAGTACAAAAGCTAATGGATAGTACCCAGGCCCTGAATTCAAGCCCCGGGACTGGCACACACACACACACACACACAGAAAAGGAAAATCTAAATTATAAAATCATGAGGGATTGTTATGTTGTATAGAAAATACAGTCTCAGAAGAGAGTCATCTTAAAGATATCCATTGGTTTGAACTGAGTTCATGTGCTAGGCCGGATAGACTGAGTCAAAGTGAAGTCACTCATGCTAAAGCTCCACATCACCAAATAAAACTAAGGTTGTTCATCAAGCCTACTGAAGCCAAAAGACAGAGATAATAGTCAAATCTCCAAGCCAGGCACCAGTGGTTCATAACTATAGTCCTAGCTATTCAGGAAGCTGAGATCTGAGGATCGCAGTTCAAAACCAGCCTGGCAAGGAAGTCCATGAGACTCTTATCCACAATTAACCACCAAAAAGCCAGAAGTGGAGCTATTCCTCAAGTGGTAGAGTCCTATCCTTGAGTGGAAAAAAATTAATGGACAGTGTTCAGGCTCTGTATACCAGTACAAAAATATTAAAATGAAAAAGAGCTGGGTCTGATATTGGGCACTGTGGCTCACTCTTGTAATCCTAGCTACTCATGAGGCTGAGATTCAGAAGATTGCAATTTAAAACCATCCTGAGTAGGTAAGTGTGTGAGACTTTGTCTCTAGAATAACTAGGGAAAAGCTGATACAAATAGTAGACTGCCAACTCAGTTCTTAGTGTTCAAGTCCTGGTAAAGTCAATAAAGAAAAAAAGAAATGTAGGTCCTAGTATAAGGCATTTGATCACTGGGGTGCTGCCCTCAGCAGAATAAATTATGGTCTTTCAGAGTCAGGTCTCCTGGGGTGGACTGTTAGGAAGCAAGGCCTTCCCATGTGCTTGGCCCCTTCTCCACTATGTTGTAATTCAACCAAAGGCGTCATCATAGAGGCTGACCAGGCCTCCTGACATTGGATTATCAGCTTCCAAACACTTTGAGTCAATTAAACCTCTTTCTTTTACAAAGAACCTAGCCTCAGTTATTTGTTATAGAACTGAAAACAGCCTAATTATAACTCACGTCATGGTAAGGAAATTCACTCTGCTTTAACCTTTACAAGAAAAGTTACTTTGAAATAACCAATCTGTTTTTCATTTTCTGCTAATGCTATACTAATCGTTCTTTTTTCTATAAAAACAAATCTCTTGTTTGCAGAACACTTACTCTATTTTATGAAATGGAGTGTTGTCTGATTGCAGAATTACAAATTAAACCCAAGTAAAGACAAAACTGGCATCACATTTCTGTGATTCTGGCACTTAGGAGGCTGAGACAAGAAGTTTACAAATTGGAAGCCAGCCTGGACTACGTAGTAAGACTCTCACACACAAATAAATACTAGCTACGTAAGATCTTTAAATCAAAGATCTTTTGTGTCTTTTGTGTCTTTCTGGTCCTAGGGTTTGCAATCAGAGCCTATGCTTCCTAGGGGCTACATTTGAGCCCCAGACCCAGCTGTACTCTTGTCTTTTGACAAGGAACAAATTTAAGTGGTGATGGAGCTACACTGACATATTTTTCTGGATTGACCAGAAAAGTAATGGGACAGTTGGTATCATATGGGAATAGTGTTTTCAAAATTCTTTTTATCATTCATTTCTCTCAGCATGCTTTTAACTGCATGTATAAATAAAGTTTCTAATCAAATCTGTGCTCACTGCTATTCTTTGGGCTACAACTAGTTTCTCTAAAGGTGGTGAAGAGCAGCTTGATATCCACCCCTATACCAGCTCACAAAAGCCTACTTCATCTTTCAGTTTTTACAACAGGGAAGACCAGATCCTATAATTACTTATACTAGAACTGAGATATGTAAAGAATTTGGAGTTCTTGGTTGCTTATATACTAGCTCACCTGCCTGTCCCTGTTACTTTCCAGCTAGTAGAAGGCTAGATTAAGTCCCCTTGCAGTATTTCCATTTCCTCCTATTGATTCAAGCTTATTTCAATGTAAACATTTGGCCCATTCAAAGTTCAACTTCCTACTAAGGCTGATTAAAATCTTTATGTAGTTGAGTAGATGTCCTGAAAAAAAAAATCCATAGTATCTCTCATATTTGATCTCCTTCTTTGCTATAGGAGAAGTGCAGAACTTACTATAACCTTGTGATGCCTACAGAATAAAAGCATATTTGCACAGTGTAGAGCCCTACACCTTTTCTGGCCCCAGAATCCTTTCATGTCCACTTGGTGACTACTTGCCCTGGATGCCAAGGATAAAATTAGTGCTGACGTGATTTATGGCACAATTAGTGTCAAGTCACCATCTCTGGTGTGTTTCCTCCTTCTAAATCTATGCCATGCTGGAATCCAGATCATTACACAGTAGGTCAACCTGATCCGCTCGCTCTCCTTCAGACTCTCAAGACCTCTGGTTTCAAGTCAGTCATGACTGGGTCTTTTCCAGTCCATAAGTTCTACCGGAACTTCTAAAACTGGTGGTTGGGAGCTTAAAAGCAGCTTAGAAATGATTATGTCTGTCCCAAGTGAATGAGTAAATTAAAGCCCTTAGATAGCATCTTGGTCAAGCAGGCCAAATCCAGATGCAAAAGAGACCCTGGGAGAGAATTTGCAGAAGGCACCTGATTAGGAATTAACAACAAATCAGAATGGTGTAGAAACCAACCCATAAAGGGCTACCTTCCAAAATACCTAATTATAATAGGGTCAACCAATCAGAGCACAGCTTAGAATATAAATACCCTTAGATTCAGAGTCACCCAGAAAGAAAGAGCTATCTGGGAAAGTTGAGGGGATGGAGGAAGACAGAGGCAGTGGCAGATATTTCTCTTCTGAATAAAGTTCTTCACATCCTCTCTCCACTGTCCTGGACTTCATTCATTATATTCCTGTGGCAATAACTCAAGGAGGGCGCAGCATCACTGGCAGTAGAGCTCCAACATGGGTAGGCACTGTCTGCTGCTGATCTATAACACTATGTAGGCTTACCTGCTTTAGGACTGCAATTCTACTGGTCTCTGCAAGCTGTTGAGCCTTGAACTGCAGCAGAAAATTCTGTATTACAATCATGTTGTGGGACCTCATCTCAGTCCCCCCAAAGAAGTTTAGAACACCTAGCCATCATCCCCTTATCCTCTACTTCTTTGTTCTTCCTGCCATGACCATGGTGAGAAGGGGCAGATTTTGCTTTCCTTTTCCTGTCTGAAAGAACATTTCCCTTCATCATGTCCTCTTTCTTTTGAAGATGGCTTTCACCCTCACCCCAATCTGGGAAGGGTTCAGGAAACAGAAACCAGTGTATCATAAGGAAACAAAGTCAGCAGTCCTTCTAAAACATTCTGTCTGCTACAAGGGGACAGAAGTGTTCAGGTCCACAGTGATTACCTCAATTGGACAAAGGCCAAAGCCTGGTAGAAAATATCAGCCTTCACTGACCGTGACCTGGACCAGGAGACACAGAGGAGCTGGTACCTGACCCATGGTGCATGTCTTTGCTTGTCCTTGCTTTGCCTAGAGAAGCAGGGAAGAGGCCGCAGCATAAAGACAGAGATGAGGTGGTTGAAGGATCTGGCAATCATCTCTCTTCCCCAGCATCTAGCAGAGGGTCTGGCTCTAAAGATTCTTCAGGAATGTTGTATTGAATGAAATGAATCATTTCTGGCCTTTGCTCTTGAGCCACTGTTTGACCTTGTGGATTCTCCTTGTGTAAGTCTCAGAGTTTCTAAAATGCAGCAGAGTTCAACAAATATAAAACTGACTTCCCAAGGCTTTTTCAAGTATGAAATAAGATAATGTATTGCGTGTCCCTAGAAGACTTCAGAAATAAAGAATAGAAGATAAGAATAAAGATAAACAATTGCTGGGCACTGGTGGCTCACTCCTGTAATCCTAGTTACTCAGGAAGCTGAGATCTGAGGATCATGGTTAAAAGCCAGCTCCGGCAGGGAAGTCCATGAGACTCTTATCTCCAATAAACCACTAAGAAAACTGGAAGTGGAGCTATGGCTCAAGTGGTAGGGCGCTAGCCTTGAGCTAAAGAGCTGAGGCACAGTGCCCAGGTCCAGAGTTCAAGCCCCACGACTGACAAAAAAAAAAAAAAAGATAAATAATTTTCAAATATACACAGATGATAATAGTATTAAGTCTAATATCTAAAACAAATGAAAAATACTAAAGCCAGCAGGAAAGTCCATGAGACTCTTCAATTAACCACCAGAAAACCAGAAGTGGTGCTATGGTTCAAGTAGTAGAGTGCTAGCCTTGAACTAAAGAGCTCAGGGACAGTGCCCAGGCCTAGAGTTCAAGCCCCACGACCAACAAAAAAATAAAATAAAAAATAAAAAATACTGCTAATTTCCTCTTTGGCATTTTTTTCAATAGTAGAAGGGAAGAAATTTTTTTCATGAAATTAATAAAATTATTTTCATATTAAAGGAGAAAAATGTGGCTGGCAAATATTTTACTCTTTTTGATCTGGTCCTTGTACAATAAAGTTTACTAATTCTTGCCCAACTTTACCACTATTTTCATTTGATCCTTTCTTATAGTTAATATTATCTCTCCTCCTACCCCTTTACATTAATGAAGTATGAACTCAGAGCCTTGTGCTTGCTTGACTGGCATTTTACCACTTGAAAAAAGGCTTCCAATCTGGCTGTTTGCTAGAAAAGAAAGAATGCAAGCAGTGAAATAAAACTAATTACAAATATGATAGGAGTATCTACCATTGATCAAAAATCACCTTAAGTAAATACACCTATGAAAAGACAGACTAACAAAGTGGACAAAACAATAATACATGTTGAACCCAGTTTCAATATCGTTTCAGATTTTTTTTAAAAAAGTGAGCTGGGCACTAGTGGCTCACACCTGTAATCCTAGCTACTCAGGAGGCTGAAATCTGAGGATCATGGTTCAAAGCCAGCCTGAGTAGGAAAGGCTGTGAGACTCTTATCTCCAATAAACAACTCAGAAAACCAGAAGTGGTTCTGTGGCTCAAGTGGTAGAGTGCTAGCCTTGAGCTGAAGAGCTGAGGGACAGTGTACAGGCCCAGAGTTCAAGTCCCATGACCAATCAAAAAAAAGAAAGAAAGAAAAAAAGAAAAGTGAAAGTGGCTAGGAGCCAGTGGTGCGCACCTAGCTGCTCAGAGTCCTGAGAATCCCAGTTTGAAGCCAGTCCAGTTAGGAAAGACTGAGACTCTTATCTCCAATTATCACCAAAAGCTTGAAGTGGAGCTATGGCTCAAGTGCTAACTGTGGCTCAAATGCTAGCCTTGAGCAAAAATGCTAAGGGAGAGCTCAAGGTCTTGAATTCAAGTCACAGAAATAGCACAAGGTGGAGAAGTGGGGAGACTATATAGCTTTAATTCCTAAAGCAGTATCTTATGCCCCCAAATAGAATTTACCACCTCAGATATGATGAGAACAAAACAGAAAAACCTTCCTGTAACAAACACAAGAACACAAAGGACAATAAACAGAGATTCCTTGACTATTAGCGGTCAATGTATTTGGCCATAGCTAAGGCAGATAATCTTCAAAATTCTAGCTCCAGAAGAGTCCGATCATTGCTGTTTTTCACTCTTTTTCTGTTATTTCTGAAAAAGCTTTTTTGTGTGTATGTGCTATTACTGGGACTTGAACTCAAGGCCTCAAGGTTTCTTTCATCTTTTTTACCTCCAGTTCCAACATTTTGGCTGGTTAATTGGTGATAAAATTCTCACTGATTTGTATGCCCTATCTGGCTTTCAACCCTAATCCTCAGATCTCAATCTCCTGAGTAACTAGTATTATAGGTATAAGCCACTGATACTCATCTCTGATAAAAAGCATTTTAACTTGTTCTACAGTCACCACTATTGTTTTGGTGGCTAGAATTGACAAGGTCATCAACCATATCTTTTGGAAGATGCTCATGTGATTCACAGTGGTACTGATGAGGATAAATATCCTGTAGGCCCTGATTCTTGAACTGAATGCAGTTGCTGGACAGAATTTGTGACATTTGCCTCTCTGTATGTGTTTCATCTTCCTCAAATGTGTGTCTAATATCCAAAGGCAGACTTACAACAAATTTAAAGATCTTAATTGATTTTATTTTTAATTTTAGAATTGTGCAATACTTTATTCCATAAAATTGATCAAGTTGTCTGGGCAGGCTGAGCAGAGGAGGTGATTTTTGAGCAAAAACAAAGAACAAAGAGCGTCTTAAGTCATTTGAAAATTACATTCCTTGTAAGATCCGGACAGGAAGACAGACTAATAGGAAAATAACTGATATCAGGTTACTCCAGGCAATTTATTTGGGGAGAGTGCACAGGAATTAAATCAGGAGCCTAGCCCAAAGCAATGACTTTCTGTGATTCTTTTTTAATATAGCACTATCTGCCATAAACTGAGTATTTCTCTTACTTTATTTATTTACTGTGCTAGGACTGGGGCTTGAACTCAGGGCCTGAGAGTTGCTCCTTAGCTTATGCACTGAAGGCTGGTGTTCTGCCACTTGAGCTACAGTTGTACTTCTGGCTTTTGGGTGGTTAATTGGAGATAAGAATGTCATGAACTTTTTCTGCTCAGACTAGCTTTGAACTGCAATGCTTAGAGCTCAGCCTCTTAAGCAGCTAGAATTACAGGCAGGAGCCACTAACTGGCCACTTGCCTTTTTTTGCTGGCTAATTGGAGGAAAGAATCTCTCAGATTTGTTTATATGGCCTGGCTTAAAACCTGTCTTCATATCTTAGTGTCTTGAGGAGCTAGGATAAAAAGCTTGAACTACCAGTAACTGGTTTACAAAAGAACTAGCCAGGCACTGATGGTCCATGCCTGTAATCGCAGCTACTCAGGAGGCTGGGATCTGATGATTGCAGACCAGAAAAATCTTTGAGATTCTTATCGTCAATAAAGCCAGAAGTGGTGCTGTGGCTCAAGTGGTAGAGTGCTACACTGCTCTTGAGCACAAGGAGGCTCAGGGATAGCTCCTAGGCCCTGACTTGAAGTCCCAGGACTGGCAATTAATTAATTAATTAAAAACTTTTTAGATGGCAAGAGAGCAACCAGGTTAGAGCAATAGATAGGGAGTCTGACTCTCCAGCATTACACAGTTGGCATGACAGCTAGATTTTATACATTGAAATAATTAGGGATTTTTGTCTTTTAGACAAAGCCTTAGTACATAGCTCTGGTTAAACTTGGAATTTACTATGTCACCTGGGCTGGCCTTGAACATACATCTTCCTGACTCAATCTCCTGATTGCTATTTTTGTAATTTCTGCTTCAATTTCTAATACAGTGACTAAAACAGAGACCACATAAACAATGCTCTGGATTTTCAATAACTTTGAATAATGTGAAGGGACTAAAAAGTTAAAAAAAATTACTGATCTATAATGATCTATCTATTTTATACCAAAGAAATACACATGTGCTAGGCACTGGTGGTTCTAATCCTAGCTACTCAGGAGGCTGCAATTTGAGGACCATGGTTCAAAGCCAGCCTATGAGACTCTTATTTTCAATTAACCACCCAGAAGCTGGAAGCTGTGGCTTGAGTAGTAGAGTATCAACCTTGAGCAAAAAAATTAAGAGACAGTGACCAGGCCCTGAGTTTAAACTCCATTATAGGCAGGCAGGCAAGAGGAAGGGAGGGAGGGAGAGAGATGAAGGGAGGAAGGAAGGAGGGAAGGAAGGAAGGAAAGAAGGAGCACAAGAGGAAAACTCTAGAAACTAATGGTATTGATTACCTAGTAGGGTCATGTTGACATATCTTGAGTAGTCTGTCTAGTCTAGTCTAGATAGACTAAACAAAAAGCATAGCTCAGAAGTTTATACCAAGCATAAATTTGTAAAACTTTGCAATGTTTTATATCTAAAAGAAAATAAGAATAACATCAAAAAGAATTTAGGGTAACCATAAAATATAATACAAATAAGACAAAATTTATTTCAAAAGAAAAACAGTCCCTTGAAGAGTATGGAAGAAAGCATTAGCTCAAGTAACTTTTGAACATGGTATTTTGACCTTGTACCCTCGAACATAAAGGTAAAAAAGAACATTTAATTATTATTTGTAGGTTTGTTCTCTGCAGAGGCTTGGCTAGCCTACTCTAGGATTGAACTAATAGTAATTGCCTTAATGATAATGAGAAGCAGATTTGTCAGTGTTAGAGAAAAGAATAAACGATATGAAAGGAGGCTAGAGTAAATCCCATGTATTAGATCAAAATTGGAGAACAACACTAATTCATGATTTTCAATATGTGGAGATTGCATGTGTGTGTGTGTGTGTGTGTGTGTGTGTGTGTGTGTGCGTGTGTGTGTGTGTGTGTGTGTGTGTGTGTGTGTTCTACCTCTGTTACCACTCAAGTGTCTGGGCTCTTTTGTTCTAGGATTGTGGGTGGGTGAAAAGAAGCCCTTCCATTGCAGGTGATCTGGGCTCTTGAGTGCCCCAAGCTTAGGGCCTGGGTAAGACAGACCCAGTTTAAGCCCTTTTGAGTTATGGACTATTGCTCCAAGCATTAAAAGCCAGTGAGTTGTGGTTATAGGTACCCAGGTCAGAGTTAAAGCCCTATTGCTCTACACTTTTACACCCAATAGTCTCAACTCTTAGCAGCTACTGTCATCTTCAGCTTTCAGCTGCAGTGAGGGACAGCAGGCAGCAGCAGGCAGCCCCTGCCAGTGTTGCAGATATTGAACAGGTCTCGGGTACTAGTTGTGGCTCAATTGGTTGAACATCTGGGCCCTGAGTTCAAGTCTTAAGATCAGTACAAAAAGAAAGGAAGAAGGAAGAGACAAGGCTCTGAGTTTAAATCCTAGTACAGAAGGAGGAGGAGGAGGAGGAGGAGGAGGAGGAAGGGGGAGGGGGGAGAGGGGGAGGGGGGAGGAGGATGGGGGAGAAGGAGGAGGGGGAGAAGGAGGAGGAAAGAGAGAGAGAGAGAGAGAGAGAGAGAGAGAGAGAGAGAGAGAGAGAGAACTGTAATCCAAATTACTTGAGAGACAGAGAACAGGAGGGTTAAGATTTGAAGCCATCCCAGGCAAAAAGTGGGAAAAACTCCATCTCAATCAAGAAGCCATGGTGAGTTAAGAGGTTGGAGGTCCAAGACAAGCCTAGGAAAAAATGAAAGACTATTTGAAAAATAACAAAAGCCAAAAAGAACTGAGGTGTGACTCTGAGTTCACACCACAGTAATGCTAAAAGGAACACAAAAAAAAAAAAAAAAGAAAAAGAAAAAGAAAAAAGCTAACTGACTAAATTAAATAAAGTAAGTAAAATAATACCATAGACTATAGAATAGAGGTTTCCAGGGGAGGGGAGAACACAATATTGATATTCAGTGGTACAGAACTTCAGTTTGGTTAGTGGACAAAGACTGTATATGTGCATAGTGGCGAAGGTCAAAAGATATAATGCTGCATGTACACGCATAGCACAGCATAACAATCACACAGATACAGACACACACACACACACACACACACACACACACACACACACACAGAGTAAAAGATTAAAAGATTGACACCTCAGACCTCAGGCTCAGACCCCCCCATCACCAGCCCTCTTCTCCAGAACTGAGGTACAAAGTGCAGATTCATGCTTCCAAAGCATTTCAGGAAAAGCTTCCTCCTCCATCAGAGATTGGGTGCCCCCTGGCTAGTCAGAGCCAGGAACAGGACTGCCCATTCAGCAAGGAGCAGTTAAGAGCTGACTCAGGAAGTAATCTTAATCACCACAGGAATTAGCCGCAGAACACTCTGCAAGGATGTCTGCTGACCCTGAGAATTCAAGCATTTTGCAAGGCTGTCGTGCCCTTTGACCTCTGCATGTGTGCAGAAAAAGAAATGCCAACTAAAACAACTGACCAATGCAGTCAACAATCTGGCATTTGCCTGGCCTGGAGTGGGTTCATTGTCACTGAGGTTACACCCTGATTGGGTTTGTTGTTTTGTTTTTAAACATCATAAGCAGTGTCTTCTACCCTCTGTCTATAATAACTGTCTGTATAGTATTAAATACCAAGATACTGTCGACTGATACCATCCCCCTTTTTTAGAAACTTAAAATACCAAGTAAAAAACTCATTTCCTTTTTCACAAGCAAAATGAACTTCCTTTTTTTAAATTAAAAGTCTTTAATACTTTTATTAATAGAGGTTTTCATGTACTGAAAGACTCCATTAAAAGTCTTTCATAACTCTATGATGTGGCTCTAAAGTGGCTCATGTTTGTAATCCTAGCTACTCAGATGGTCTACCACTTGTGCTACAGTCCCAGCCCTTTTTGCTTTAGTAATTCAGGTAAGGTCTCTTGCTTTTTGTGTCAGGCTGATCTCAGACTATGATCCTCCTCCTTACACATAGCTGGCATTACAGGTGTGTACCAACATGCCTATCCCTTGAACATTCAACATAACCAAATTCATGTTATTTTCCCCTGGACTAAAGTTTATTTCACATTTTTCCCCTGAAAAATTGGTTTGATTCCTATTTGTGGAATAATAAGAGATTTGTTTTAGAGATAGATGGGTGAGGAAGAAATGGGAAAGGAAAGGGTAAACTTTCTAAATTCGTTTTCCATGAACAGTAGAGGAGTTCGTCTGTGAATTGAGTTTCACAGGAATGAAGGAGGACATGTACTTCAGATAAGCTCCTTGAACCAATGACCAATGGCAGAAGGTAGGACATTATAGTCACCAAAGCCTTCTTTCTGAAAAAATGTGCACTGTGATCAGATAGGTAAATGAGAAATAATTAAAAAGAAGTTTGTAAACTGGGTGCTGTTAGCTCATGCCTGCAATCCTAGCTACTCAGGAAGCTGAGATCTGACAATTGTGTTTAGAAGCCAGTCAGGGAAAGACTGTCATCTTCACTTAACCAAAGAAGAGCTAGAAGTGGAGGTGTGGCTCAAGTGATAGAGTGACAGCCTTGAGTGGCAAAAGCCAAGTAAGAACATGAGTCCCACTGGGCACAGGTGGCTCACACCTGTAATCCTAGCTATTCAGGAGGCTGAGACCTGAGGATCGTGGTTTAAAGTCAGCCCCGGCAGGAAAGTCCATGAAACTCTCATCTCCAATTAACCACCAGAAAACTGAAAGTGGCTCTGTGGCTCCAGTGGTAGAACACTAGCCTTGAGCTGAAAAGCATAGAGACAGCACCTAAGCCCAGAGTTCAAGCCCCACAACCAGCCCCGCCCCCCACCCTTCAGGCTTCTATTCTCTTTTTTAAGAAAGCTGGGAGCCGGGCGCTGGTGGCTCACGCCTGTAATCCTAGTTACTCAGGAGGCTGAAATCTGAGGATCGTGGTTCAAAGCCAGCCTGGGCAGAAACTCTGTGAGATTCTTATCTCCAATTAACCCCCAGAAAACCCAAAGTGATGATGTGGCTCAAGTGGTAGAGCATTTGCCTTGAGCTGAAGAGCTCAGGGATCATGCTTAGGCCCAGAATTCAAGTCCCACAACTGACAAAAAAAAAAAAAAAAATCATAGTAAATGTATCAAATCCTTCTATCCTCATTCTTACACATTCCTCATTCCTATTCTCCACACACACCTCATAGACAGAAAAGGAAATAACTACCCTTAAATTCATTCATAGCCATTACTTAAAAAAATAGCTGTCTCTATATTTAATTTAATAAAATATTGTTGCTTCAAAGTGAGATACATATTGAGCTGGGGTGTGATTCATGAGTGTAATTCATTTGCCTCGCATGTGTGAAGCATGGGTGGAGAGGAATACTGGAAAGGGGGAATAAGATACATACAGTTTTAGCAGACATGTTTTGTGAAATCAAAAACCAAGGAGAGAGAGAAAGAGAGGGGGAGAGAGAGAGAGGAGAGAGAGAGAAGAAAGAGAGAGAGAGAGAGAAACCTGGCATATAATCTGGCAAGTGCAAATACAAAGAATGAAAATAAATATTTGAGAGCAGGACTTTCCAAATAAGAATTTTACCCTGGGCTGGGAAGGTGGCTCAGTGGTAGAGCGCTTGCCTTGCATGCATGAGGCCCTGGGTTCGATTCCTCAGCACCACATAAGCAGAAAAAAAAAAAAAGCCGGAAGTGGCGCTGTGGCTCAAGTGGTAGAGTGCTAGCCTTGAGCTGAAGAGCTGAGGGACAGCGCCCAGGGCCCAGAGTTCAGGCCCTATGACCGGACCAAAAAAAAAAAAAAAAAAAGAATTTTATCTTATTGCTTTAAAATAGGCTAGAAGAACTGAAGGTATTAAAGTACAATTCTAAGATCAAATGTAATTGTTCTCTCTGGCCAGAAGCAATGGTTTAAGCATAGAAATAGAAATAGCTAGAAAACAATAATAAAATGTGTAAGTCTATACTTAGTCCCGTTAGGAACGAAATTACTGAGACAGTCAGGTGCTGGTGGCTCACACTTGTAATCCTAACTACTGAGGAGGCTGAAATCTAAGGATTGCAGTTCGAAGCCAGCCAAGGCAGGAAAACCCATGAGATTATTTCCAGTTAACCACTAAAGAGCTAGAAGTGGAACTGTAGCTCAAGTGGTAGAGCACTGGCATTGAGCAAAGAAGCTCAGAGACAGTGCTCAGGCCCTGAATTCAAGTTCCAGGACAGACACACACATACATACACATGCACAAACGCATACACACACACACACACACACACACACACACACACACACACACACACACACAATTACTGAGATGAAAGAGTAAGACTTCTGATCAGACAACTCAGAATATTAACAGAAGAACTGGTTTGCAATGATCTGATGTCTGAAATGAATCTCTTCTTTTTTTGTGTTGATACTGGTACTGGACCTCAGGGCCGTGTGTTCTTTTCACTCAAAGCTTGAGTCACACTCCACTTCCTACTTTTTTGGTGGTTAATTAGAGATAAGATTTTCTGATCTCAGCCTCTTCAATAGCTAGGATTAGTAGTGTGAATCACCAGCACCTAGTTGGAGAAGTACTTCAGAATCCTGTTGATGACAAGGAAGTATGAGGGGATGTAGATAGGATTGGCACAGGCCTGAGCTGACAGTTATTGAAGCTGGGTGATAGCGATGTGGAGGTTCATTACATTGGCATGTGTCATGGCAAGATGGGTTTGGAAATGTTCTGGAAGGCCTGGGGACGCAGGTCAGTGATAGAGCACTTGCTTGGTATGCAGAAGCTCCTGGGATGGATCCCAGTAAAAGACAAAAAGTAATGTTCTGTAATAAAAAGTTTAAAAAGCAAAGCAAACAAAAACACTCTAGGAAGGACAAAGTCCTAGTGGCTGAGGTCACATGGCTATTTTAAAATTCTTTTCTACTTTTTTTTTTAAGAAAATTTATGCAAGGCTAGTAGACATGTGTGAGTTACTGCCAATCACACAGGGATTAAAATATAGGCTAATTTAGAGATCTGTCTCTCTTAAAGAGGAATCCAGCTGACCAAGGGTATAAATGTGTTACTGAGAGAGCTTCCAAAATGGGTTGGAAAAATGAAATGAAATATGTCATTTCCAAAATTAAGTTTTGTTATGGCTAGAGGTACAGCTTAGTAGACAATGCTTGCCCAAACGTGAGGCCCTGAATTTGATTTCCAGAACTATAATAAGGAACGTTTATTCAAATAGCTTGAAAGTAAAGAAGCTTTCTTTCATTATTTTCTTTCTTCTTTCTTCCTTTCTATCTGCCTTCCTTCCTATCTTCCTTTCTTTTTTCTTTTTGTGCTGGTATTGAGATTTATACCTTAAGCCTCGTAATCTTGCTACATTTGCTTGCTTAGCTGATGTTCTACCACTTGAGTCATGCCTCCAGTCTGGCTCTTTGCTGAACATTTTGGAGATGGAGTCTCGTGGACTTTTCTGCCTGGACTGGCTTTGAACCCCAGTCTTCCGTTCTCAGCCTCCTGAGTAACTAAGATTACAGGTGCAAGCCACTGATGCCCGGGCTAGCTTTCTTTTATAAAGCATTATGAAAGAATTGTTTTGGCATCCTGTGTGACATCCTTTGGTAGTCTGATAAATACTGTAGGAGGGGCTGTTATTGTAACCTAGTGGTAGAGTGCTTGCCTAGCATGCATGAAGCCCTGGGTTCGATTCCTCAGTACCACATAAATAGAAAATGCCAGAAGTGGTGCTGTGGCTCAAGTGGTAGAGTGCTAGTCAGTGCCCAGGCCCTGAATTCCAGCCCTAGGACTAGCAAAACAAAAACAAAAACAAACCAACACACTCTGAAGGCAAATATTCCCATTTGTGAGTTCGCCATTAGACTAGCAAACCTTTACTTAAATATTTCTGCCTGTCAGGGGAAATGGTGACTAATTTCATCCATTTACAGCATTTCCATCATGTTATCTTCCACACATTTTATACTTAGCCAAATCTATAAAAATAATCTGCACCTGGAGTAATATTTTTAATTGGCTGAACTAGTTATCTAAATCCACTTACATTTGACAAGTGATTTGACAGCCATAGTTCTTATTTCTTATAAAAGACAGTGGATAATTCCTCCCCAGAGTGGTACGTAGGGTTATTCACTCTTGCTAATGACTAACCACCAATGTGTCTAGGTCTATTCATAGTGAAAAGCTTCAAACCCTTCAGTGTTCCACTTGAACTCCTGCTCAGGTTTTTTTTGTTTGGTTGGTTTTGTTTTTCTTTGTTTTTTTTTTTTGTCCCAGTTCTAGTGCTTGAACTCAGGGCCTGGGCACTGGCCTGTACTTTTGTGCTCAAGGCCACCACTTGACCAAGGCTACCATTTGGACTCAAGGCTCTACCACTTGAGCCACATCCTCACTTCCAGGTTTTGATGGATAATTGGAGATAAGAGTCACATAGACTTTCTGGCCTGGACTGACTTTGAACTGCAATCCTCAGATTTCAGATTCCTGGGTAGTTAGAATTACAGGTTTTCTGCTCAGGTTTTTATGGAGGATTTGTGGAAATCTGTTGCAATCTAAGTAAGTACTAAAACTTAATGTTCGATGATTGGATACTGGTGAATAAATTATATCCATAGCACAACGGACTATTATTTAGTCATTAAAAATACAAGTCTTAGGACCAACCTAAGATTGGGCACTTGTCTTCTTGAACCTTACCACCCATAAAGGGAGTCATTGTTAACATTGCTCTGAGTATCATGTCAAAAATATACAGAAATACAAAGCTTTCATGGAAAAGGGATACTATAGTTTTATTCCCTGCTTTAAAAAAATCACTTAACATATATAGTCATAAACTTCACAATAATCAATCAAAAGTGGAATGCTGGGTGCTGGTAGCTCATGTCTTTAATCCTAGCTATTCAGGAAGCTGTGATCTGAGAACTGCAGTTCAAAGCCAGCTCAGGCATGAGACTCTTATGTCTAGTTAACCACCAGAAACTAGAAGTGGAGCAGTGGCTCAAAGTGGTAGAGTGTTAGCCTTGAGCAAAAAGAGCTCAGGGACAGTGCCCTAAGCCCTGAGTTCAAGCCCCCTGACCGAACAAAAAACAAAAAACAGTGGACTGCATTTGTAATGGTGATCTCACGAGATTTTTATGGTTTACAGACATTATGATTGCCTTACTTTGAATAAACATGTTCTATGCCATTCACACAATGAAAAAATTATGCAACAACTCATTCCTTCATATGCTATCGACCTAAAGTGACTAGTGATTGCATTATTAATCTTCCCATATCAGCAAAATCTAATTTACTTCATTGTTATAACAGAAAAAGTAAGTTTTCATGTTTGTTTGTTTTTCCATGTTTTTTAGTTACTTGGATTTGTGTTTGTGACAAACTACTAAGGATGAACTTTGTCCACCTTTTCAATAACAGGATTCTCTCCTCTGATTTGTATGAGCCTTTCAGTGATAGAACACCTACTTAAGAAAGCAGGGGGCCCTGAGTTCCAATTCCAGTACTACCAAACAACAAAACAAAAATGTGTGAGTTCTTCACAGATTTTAGTCGTATGCCCGGTTTGTAGTGCACATTTCCTCATTTCTCGATTTTAAGTTCTGATTTTCAAGGCCTTCTCTACTCCAAGATCATATTTTGAGGGAGTTTTGTTTGTTTGTTTGGGTCCTGGGGCTTGACCTTAGGGCTTGGGCAATGTCTAAGCATTTTGCTCAAAGCTGGCACTCTGCCACTGAACCACAGCTCTACTTCTAGCATTTTAGTGATTAATTGGAGATAGTGTCAGAGACTTTCCTACCCAGGCTGGCTTTGAACTTAGATCCTCAGGTCTTAGCCTCTCGAGTAGCTAGGATTACAGGCACGAACTAATGATCCTCAGCTATATACAGTTATTTATGCTTCTTGTGTTCGATGTTTTGTGCTTGATATATTTGCTGTGAGAAAAATACCTGACAAGAATAACTTGAGGAGGGGGAGGGGGGAGGCGGGGAAGGGAAGTGAAGGGTAAACAAAGGAGGAGGCTGCAATGCTTGGTAAGAAATGTATGCATTATCCTGCCCATGTAATTGTAGCCCCCCTGTACAGTATGTTCTCAAATAAAATAAAATACAATTAAAAAAAAAAATAAAATGAAAAAAAAAAAAAAAAAAAGAATAACTTGAGGAAGGAAAATTTTATTTTGTCTCTGTCCATGATCCTGGGCTCAGTCCATGGTTATTGGCCTGATCTGTTGATTATAGGCCTGTGGTAAGGCAGAGCATCATGGCAGCAGGTCTGGGTGGAAGAGGCTGACCACCTCATGGTGGACAGGAAGCAGGGGTAGAGAAGGGAACCAGAGACAATTTATAACCTTTAAAGGTGTCCACTCCTAAAGTTTCCAAAATTTCTTAAAATAGCTCAAAATAGCACCACCGGCTTGAGGTGTTGGGAACCACGCATTCAAAATATGAGTCTCTGGGGAACATAATCCATACTCAAACTAGAACACATATGTTACAAACAAGATTTCATAATCTTAGTAGTACTGAAGTTTGGGTCAGGAGAATTTCTGGCATTGGGATTATCCTGTGTGTGAATGGTAGAACAGTATTCCTGGTCTCTCTGCTCCACTTACAGTGCTTTCCCCTAATGCCCAGCTGTGATCAACCAAAGTCACCTGGGAGGCAAAATTGTCTGTCACACACACCCCTTTGATGCTAGAATACATACAGGTGCATTTAAAATTACCTTTCCATTTCATTTTTGAGACAGGTGAATTTTGTTTCTGTTATTGGAGGGATCAATCTCAATAGTTATTTAATTTTTAGGCAAGGTTACCCAAGGTTACCTTGAACTCCTCAGAAAAAAAAACAATCCTCTTCTGTCCTGCCTGAGCAACCTGAACAACTGGAACAACCAGCCTTGCTTTATTTTTAACAAAAGTTGATCAGTTGTCTCAACTCATTTCATCCTGGTATCATAAATGAACACCTGTGTCAAAAATCTCAATCTTAGTCTGAGAATGTGGCTTAATGGTAGAATGCTTACCTAACATGCATGAAGCCCTGGGTTCAATTCCTTAATACCACGTAAACAGAAAAAAGTCAGAAGTGGCACTGTGGCTCAAGTGGTAGAGTGGTAGCCTTGAGCAAAAGAAACTTAGGGGGCTGGGAAGGTGGCTTAGTGGTAGAGTGCTTGTCTTGCATGCATGACTCTCTGGGTTTGATTCCTCAGCACCACATAAGCAGAAAAGGCCAGAAGTGGAGCTGTGGCTCAAGAGGTAGAGCGTTAGCCTTGAGCTGAAGAGCTGAGGGACAGTGCCCAGGCCCAGAGTTCAAGCCCCATGACTGACCAAAAAAACAAATAAAAGAAGCTTAGGGACAGTGCTCAGGCCCTGAATTTAAGCCCCAGGACTGGAAAAAATAAAATCTAAACCTCCTTATATTTTCTGATCTGATCTCTATTTTTTCAGTACAAAATATTGCATTTTAATTATAAGCTTCAAAACATATGTAAATCAGGTGTTGGTGGCTCACACTTATAATTTTAGCTACTCAGGAAACTAAGATCTAAGAAATGCAGTTCAAAATCAGCCCAAGAAGAAAAGTTCAATAGAATCTATTTCCAATTAGCCAGTGAAAAGCTAGAGGTGTGGCTCAAGTGGTAGAAGACCAGTGGGGGTTGGGGGGGAGGAAGAACAAAGAAGGGCAAGAAAGAAGGCCAGAGTTTAAGCCCCCCCCCCCACTATCCCACTACAACAAAACAAAATGCCTTAAGCATTTCAAAGGATCTTCTCCTCCTTTCCTCCCTAAACTCTTCTCTTTCAGAAGTTTCTTACCTATTGTTAAGAAGTTTAATTACTATGACTATATCATTGCTTTGTTAACTTAAAAGCAAAACAAAATAGAAAAAAAAAAAAGGGAAGAGACAGGAAGGGAAAGCAAAGCAAGGCAAAGCCTGTTACTTCAATTGAAATGACTTAATTTGAAGACTGGCATGAGGAGACTAGACATCTTCATATGGTTTGCATATAGAATATGCTAGAAAGTTACCTTTCCTTGACTAAGTCTTCTTTTATATCCCTCTGTAGGACTTTAAAGTTTTCTTCATAAAACGTATATATTTCTTGTTAATTTTATTCCTCTGTATTTCATTCTTTTACTGCTATTATAAATGGTCCCCTATTGCTCTGGGCAGAAGGGAAGGAGATAAATGGAAACATGTGAAAAGACTAGCCCTTTGCTAGAGAGAAAAGCATTAGTTAAAACACACACACACGCACGCGCGCACACACAACTGATGAAGTATCACCCCAATCTTGTTTTCACAGCATAAATATGTACTTATTACAAACAACAATTGAAGAAAAATCAAAACACGGTACCTCTATGTTTATAATGTTAGTTCTTTTTTTTTTCTGTTCTTTGTCAGATGAACTTTTAAGCTAATACAAAAAGAAGGTGGGACTGGGGTGTAGCAAGCTGGACTTGCCTGGCATGCACTAGGCCCTAGAGTGAATCCTCAGCAAACAGAGGACAAAACAAAATAGAATAACAGTGAAACTTCTGAAATTTTGAGAATACATGACATAGAACAAGGTGGTATTTGCTGTATACAATAAATGATTATATTCTCCTAATTAACAGAGACTTGTTTTCATTTGTGTAGTAGATACTTATTGGGCACCTATGATGTGTTAAGCACAAAGGTCATTCAGTACATAAAGATCTAATAATGATCCCAGATTTTAGTGGGGAATTCAAAGAATAAAAGAAAATCAGATTAGCAGACAAATCAGTAAAATAATCTTAAAATGCTGTTACAAACAACAACCAAATAAAAACAAAGATCTGTGGTCCTCAATGAGGGTTGATCTTCCCCAATTCATTTCTACTTCACCAGACACCTGGCAATGTCTGGAAACATTTGTTTGTCCCAATTTGGGAGTGAGAACAACAACTGGCATGAGCCAGTTAGAATCTAGGTAGCTACCAAACACTCAACAAATGCACTGGAAAGCTAGCAGAGTGATGCATTAGACAGCCCCAAGTGTCAATAGGATGGTGCTTGAGAATTGGTGAGCCACAGGGTGGCAGTGGCTATAACCTAGTTTAGGTGAAATTGCCAGAGAAGACACCTCTGAGAAGGTGACATTCAGCCCACACCTTTACAGATAAGAAACTGCCAGAAATTCCTCAAGGGTTAAGGGAACCATCCACACCCTGGAGGTCAGAGCACAACTACTAGGGAAGAAAATAGCATTCCATTTGTGTTGTATACAAATGTCAGTATGGACCGTGGGGCAACTGGAAGCTTTCATATGTCTATATAGTACTTCTTTCTGGCTTGAATCTTTGAGAAGCCTTTGTTGTTCTTAAATTAATAAGATACGGATGCCAAGGGCCTGTGGCTGAGATCAAAATTGGATTCCATGGCTCATGCCTGTAACCCTAGCTACTTAGGAGGCTGAGAGCTAAGGATCCAGGTCGGACGCCAGCTCAGTCAGAAAAGCCATGAGATTCTGGCCTCTAATTAACCAGCCAAAAGCAAGAAGTGGAGGTGTGGCACAAGTGGGAAAGCATCAGCCTGTGCAAAAAAAAAAAAAAAGCTGAGGGACAGCAGCCAGGCCCTGAGTTCAAGCCCCATAACTAACACAAATAAGTAAATAGGGCTGGGAAGGTGGCTCAGTGGTAGAGTGCTTGCCTTGCATGCATGAGGCCCCGGGTTCGATTCCTCAGCACCACATAAGCAAAAAGAAAAAAGCCGGAAGTGGCGCTGTGGCTCAAGTGGTAGAGCGCTAGCCTTGAGCTGAAGAGCTGAGGGAAAGCACCCAGGCCCAGAGTTCAGGCCCCACGACCGGACCCCCAAAAAAAAAATATTAAAAAAAAAAAAACAAGTAAATAAAGACTGGAGACATAGTTCAGTGATAAAGTGGATTGAACATGGCAAAAGGAGGGGCGGGGGGGGGGGACACACAGAGACACAAAGCAGACAGGTTGCAAGATAGTCTCTTGTAAAACAGGTGTAGAATACTGAGAATAACCCCTGCAGTGTCTATGGGATCTTGTGTCCTTGGGGGTCCCTGATGTGAACTCAGGTCATTTTCTGCTTTGTCCTCCATCTCACCTTCCAGAAGAGCAGAATTTCCTAAAGTTTGACTTAGAGCCAAGCAACTTATGTCAATACGCGCCTTTTGCTATGTCATATTAGGATTATTATCTTGACTTGCTGGAAAACAAAAATAATTTACTCAACTAGTTTGAGTATTAAGTGAGATTATTTAAATAAGTGTTTCATAAACTTTAAGTACAATGTAAATACAAAATAGTAAGAATCCAGGAAGTATAGGCTGGGCTCTTTCCCCTAGATTCCACAGCCACTAAACTAAGGAAAAGTGACATGCAAAAAGTAGAAAGGGATGGGAGAGGAAGTGCAGACTTTTGCAAAGTCTTCAAAACAAAGTTAAGTGAGTGGTGTGATTTGCATTATTTATGCAGGGAAGAAGTGAATTACCCTGCTGGGTTCATGAAATCACTGCAAGATGGTCACAGCCTAGCCCCAGGTCTGTGACTGGACTAGGTCAACTTCTTCAGCAAGCCAGAGCCCCTCTGACCTTAAAATATGAGATGATTGTACATCCCTCGTTCAGGACACAGACCCCAGCAGTATGCAAAGTTAAAAAAAAAATCTGCCTTTCCTGACACTAGAAACAAGAGAAATCAGATGTCTGGGTGAGTCTTATCCTCCCCTACCCACCTATGCCACAGCCCCTCATGGAAATAATTCTAATCAATTGTTTGAGAGGAATGAAATAAATGCACCCTTCAACAATTTGGTGAATTCTGTTATCAATGATGATGGTGATTGGCGTTTCTTCTGCCAAATGTTTGTTTTATACCACTACTTGGGGTTTGAACTCAAGGCCTAGGCTGCTCTGTCCGTGAGTTTTTTCTGCTCTAGGCTACTCTACCACTTAAGCCATGGCTCCACCCTCACCTCTTTGGTAATTAACAGGCAATATGATTCTCAGGGAGTTTCCTGTCCAGGCTGGCTGCAAACCTCTACCCTTAGATCTCAGCTTCCTAAGTAGCTAGGATTACTGGTGTAATACACTGGTGTCTGGCTTAAGGGGTTTTTATTTTATTTTAGCCTTGACAAGGTTTCCAGGCTGTGAAAAGTTACTTAAAAAAAGCTCTGTTTATTTCTTTGCTTGGCCTTGAGGTGGCTTCAGAAGACACCAAATGGAACTATGTATCTAGAGAGAGAGAAAGAAAGAGACAGAGAAACAGAAAGACAGAGAGAGAGAGAAAAACAGGTGAAAACATTTGTCAGTAGCCAGCAAGAAACAGGCACTATCTCAATTTTACCTAGGCAGTTTCCCAGTTCAGTTAACATTCATGTGAGTTACGAAATTTATATGTGACAAACCTGAGTCCACAGAGATAGACAGATGGATGGATAGTTTTTCTTTTGGCACTAGAAATCTTTGAAAGTTATTGAATCAGTTTCAAGCAGTGGCCCTTAGACATTTAGGGAGTGATAGAGCCAGAACCCTTACACTTGTTTTCCACCTTGAGAAAAGCAAATATCCTAAGCAGCTGCAGGTATTATGCAGTGATTCCTCTTTCCGGGTGTTTTTCCAGTTGTAAAGACCCCAGGCCTTTTCTTCACAGAATGCATTAACAGCCTAAAATTTCAAGTTTGGCAACTAGTCTTAGGGTTGAGGTGGGGCTCATTCGGGGCAGGTGGCTATAAGGCTTCTTGTGTTTCTCAGGAACATCCACCAGATTCAAAACCTCTTCTAAGGTTGGTGGCAGTGGCTCATGCCTTGAGGCTGAGAACTGAGGATCTCCTGAGAGGATCAGCCTGAGCAGAAAAGCCAGCCAAAGCAAGAAACTCAATGAGACTCTTATCTCCAAATAATCACCAAAAAGTTCGAGTGACAGAAGGCCAGCCTTGAATGAAAAAAGAAAAAGCGACCAGGCCCTGAGGCCTCAGTAAACACACACACACACACACACACACACACTGGCTCGAGGCCTCAGTAAACTTACACACACACACACACACACACACACACACACACACAACACACACACACACTGGCTCGAGGCCTCAGTAAACTTACACACACACACACACACACACACACACACACACACACACACACACACACACACACACACACACACACACACACACACACACACACACACACACACACTGGCTCGAGCAAAAGGTGCGTATTGGCTCTCGCAAGTCTGAGCTCCGGCCAAGGTGAGTTTTAAGTCTCCACATTTTCCACCTCCAAATTTGAAAGAGGCTTTTTAATTCTCCCTGCCCTTCCTCCTGGTCCTGCAAAGTTTGTTTTCCAGCTGTAAACTCGCGGGCCTCTCGCTTTGCATCTCGCCTGCGCGGGAATCGCATTAATTAGCCAAGGTGGTGGCAGAGGAAAGAAAAGCTACCTTTGTGTACCTAATGAGAACCACCGCGCGGCCAAGGCTAACGACCAGGAAGGAGGAAACCCCTGCGTCCCGCCGGCAGGGGCCAGCGGACCCTTGGCGTGCGCGGTGCCGCGGTTCCGACCGCCTCCGGGGCCGCCAGGGCCGTCTACGAAGTTAGCAAACAAAGCCTCTCGGCCGCGACTGCCCGGTGGCAGACCCGGCTGCTGCCACTCAGACCGCAGGGTCGGAGCTGCGCCCGCCCCTGGCTCCTCCTCCCCCGGCGCCTCCTCCCTCGCCTCCCGGTTCCAGCGGATGTGAGCCACCAATCCCAGCAACAAACAACCCTTCAAACGAAAGAGCAAGACGGCCCTCTAACGGGCGGCGGGGGCGCCGGCCCCCACCCCGCGCCACAGCTGTCCCGCAGCCGGGCGCCGCGGCGGATTCATCTCCAGCCAGGCCCGGGAAGGACCGTGCGCTTCGGGCTGCGTCTCCCAGGCTGGCGATTCGTCCTCGGGACCGCGTTCTACCCCACCTCCTTCCCCCTCGAGCCCAGCCACCTCCCCTGGAGCTGTTTTAGCTGTGTGTGTTCTCTTCGGTGCTGAACAGTCAGCCAATCATCGAAGGGCGGCGGGGGGGGAGGGGATCGCGAGGTGACTGCCTGCTTCACGGTGACGCCTTTCCCCTTGTTGATTCACTTTTAAGTCCTGTAATTGGAAAAACCACCCATGCTTTTTAAACAACGCCGGCCTTAGCGCACACCCAGGGTGGGGGTGTCTCGGGGAAGGGACGCGGGGGAGGCTGGCTTTCGTTTTTCAGCGCAATCCTAAAACAGAGGCTCTAAAGTCTAGCTCGTCATCCCCGGGCCGCCCCGGGCTTAAACCTAGTCCACGGCGGGGTCCCCATCAAGGTTGCTGAAAAGACAACCACCCAGAGCCGAGACTTGTGGATTTTCTTTCTTTCTTTCTTTCTTTCTTTCTTTCTTTCTTTCTTTCTTTCTTTCTTTCTTTCTTTCTTTTTCTTTCCTTCCTTCTTTCCTTTCTTTTTTATTCCTTTCTCTTCCTTTCTTCATGTTCGTCTTTCCTCTCTCTCAATTCTAGTGGCATTTTGACAGTTCTGTCACTTTACTTCAACATCCAAAAAAAAAAAAATGGCCCTACAAAAAAATAGACCCAGAGGTGTTTTGAAATCTCACCGAACAGCAGCTGACTTTTTAAAAGGGGGGATTGCATCAAGGAACTGCTGCTGGAGTCCTCCAAAACCCTCAACCAAAATAGACCAATAGGCACATGTGTTTACTTAATGGCTAGTTTCTGTTTGAAACACCGAGGGGGGGGGAAGGGTCTCCTAGCGGGTTTAAGTCCTGAAAGTAGACTGTTTACCAACACGGATGAGCAGTCACGGCGTGGTCGCCCCCTTTCCTACAGAGCCGACAGCTGCTGGGGTTGGGAGGTGTGTGGAGGGTTCTGGCCGGGTCGCCGAGGGGCGGGCGCGCGCCCCGTTTGTCTCCCGGCCGCGACAGTTTAAAGAGCATGTGAGTATGACAAGTGTCTCTTCGCAACGTGTTAGATTTCGAAACTGCTTTGCAATCCATTCCGGAACTCGCAGCTTTAGCCTGGGGGGACAGACATTCGCCCGGGCAGGAGGATGCCTTATGGCTCGCGCCCCCCCCCCCGCGCGCCCCACTGTCCGGGTTGGAGGAAAAGTGCGGGGAGCAGGGTGCGCCGCGCCGCGCCCGCGTGTCAATGGCAGCCGCACATTCTAGAAGAAGTTGGTTCTTGTCCCGAATACTTTTCCCCTCGTGCCCCGCCCCTTGAATCCGAAACGGCTGTCTTCAGTGGCTACGGTAGAGTCTGCGGACTTTGAGGGCAGCTGTCAAAAAACAAGCCGGGGAGCTTTTCCTTCCCGGGGGTGGGGGAGGGGAGGGGAGGATACGTCCTGCCACCCCCCCCCCCATCTGTTGCTATTTCCTAACCAAACGCACTCTTCGCCAGCCCCCGGGAAGAAAGGCCCAAAGGAGAAACCTGGAACGCCCGGGCTGGTGTCTCCGCCGAGGGGCGAGGGATGCGGGCGGTGCGCGCGCCGCAGACAGGAAGGATCGTGTTTCTGGCCTCGGCCACCCCCGCGTAGAAGCGGGCTCCTAGCGGTCGCGGTGCTCGGTCCGGTTCACCCGGGCTGGAAGGTGCGGGGGGGGAGGGGCGGAGGAGCCCAGAGGCGGGCGGGGGGGGGGGACGGGGCGGGCGGCTGGGGGCGGAGGCAGGACCTCCGGTACCTTCCCTCTTTGCCTCTGTGACAGCGCCGAGGTGCGCCGTTCAGGAGCGAGGAACAAAGGAGCGGGGTGGGGAGGGGAGCGAGTTGGGCGTGGGAGAGCCCCCGGCCCGCTGCCAGAAGATCCCGACCGGAGGAAGCCCAAGTGTCACTTGAATTCCGCCCCAGGAGCTGGCGCCTGGGATCCGAGCGCCTTGTTTAGCAATTACGGCGGGAGCACGTCCTATAAGTTACGGGAAAGTCGGCGGCGAAGGAGGACGATCCCTTGTCCCCCTGTGGCCTCCCTCCTGGCCCCTCGAGACCCCAGGATCGCCTGGATCTGGGAGGGGAGTTCCAGAATGAAAAGCAAGAAAGGTAAGGCAGCACGCCGCAGGCTTCCGCGCACCCTGGGCGCGAGGCCGGGGGACAACGTGCTGGCCCCGTTGGGCGCCAGGCGAGAGTGACTTGGGTGTACTTTTCCGCCCAGAGGCTCGGGCTGGAGCGGTTGGCCGTTCCCTTTGTTGGGGCTGTGTCTGGAATGGCAGTTGCTGTTTTCCTTCCAGACACCACACGAGGGGCTGTTGTGGGGAGACGAGCCTCTCCACGCTGCTGGCACGTTGTCAAGAAACATGTTCAGAGCCTTGTTTGTGCGCCTCCAAGTTTCATTGTCTCCGCCGACACCCCATGCTCAGCCCAGCCGCGTGGCTTCTATAGCTCTGTCTCTGGGGCGGGAGGGGGGTGCAAGTCGGTGTCTGGGGTACCCCGCACCTCATGTTTTAGTGGGGAGTCACTCCCCCACTTTTGTCTGAAAGTTCTCCCTTAGACCCCCATACTCTCAAGGATCTGAGCTTTTCCACAACTGAAGGAAGGTGGGCTGGGACCCCGCACTGCGCCCTGGAATGTACTCAATTTTGGAACTCTAGACTCTCAGAAACATTGTTTTTCTCCGTCTCTGAGAGTTTTCCCACGATCCATTTTGGGCAAGATGAGGAGTTAGGACGCTGGGCCGGTGTGCAGTCAGGACGCGTCCAAGTACGACCAGCGGACTTGGTTGTAAGTGTCGGGAGCCAGGCTGTCATTGTTTCCACGCAGCGTCCTGGAAGCTGTACAACTAAAACTTGCCGTCCGTCTGGTTTAAAAAACAAAAAATACGAGGGAGGAAGGAACCCTGAAAGGTCAAAGACTGAAGTCCCCTTTTTGAAGTTAACTTTGGAGTCCCTGGCTGGGAGGTCCCCCGAGTGCTCTGTCGTGGACTGGAGTTGGCTTTTCTGTTGTGATTTATGTCGAGTGGTTCAAAACAGAAGTTAATCGCTCCGGAAAGCTTGCTGGAGATGGGGGGGGGGGGGGGGTTCGACGCAGCTGCGCATGCCCAGAAGCTTCCTCGAGTTTGTGACTGCATTCTTTCAGACTCGTCCCGCGGCTTGCCATTCCTCATCCAGCAGGGGGGTTGGGGAGGGGGGGGGCTTTGGGGTCCCTTTGTGAATTTTTAACTTAGAGTTCTGTTGAGATTCGGTGCGAGACTCTGAAACACGTACAACTTCCCTGTCCACCACCACCCCCCCCCTTCCCCGCCGAAGAGTGAAAACCCGGGCTCTGGGTAGTGAGACCCCCACCCCTGCCCAAGGACCGAGCGGTGCATTCTGGGACGCTTAAAAGTTTGGGGTATTTAAAAAAAAAAAAGTTTAGTCCGGGCCGTCTCGCCGCGCCGGGGCCGCGCTGGGAGCGCCGGGGACGCGCCCGCACGGTCACGTCGCCCCTGGGGGTGACAGATCCGAAGCCCCTAGGCACCCGTTCTCGTGACGGTGGCGCGCTCCGGCAAAATGGGGGTTTCTGGTTTTGAGGAACGGGTCGAACGCTGCGCTCCGGCGGGGGGAAGGGAACCCCTATTGTTCCTACTCTGGCTGGGCGTCTGTGCGCTCCCTCCGGAACCCCTTTCCCCTCCCCCCTTCGGGTACCGCCCCCCGAAGCCCCTGGCTCTCCCATCCCCCACCCTCTCGAGGATCTCCCCCCCACTTCTCGGGCGCCCCCCTCCCCCATTCGAAGGCCCAAGCTGGGAAACACGCTTTCCGTGTTCCCCAGTTTCGGGCACACAGGGGTCCCGCGAGCAGCGCCAACTCATGGAAACAATGAAAGGTGACGTGTAGAGGGGAAACTTTTTTCGGCGGCCCGTGGAGAGGGGGGTGGGGGTGGCCGGGGTTCCTTTCTCTCCGTAGGCTTCCCTGGCCCCTGGTCTGGGATCGGGTGCAGGCCCCTGAGTGTGTGGGATCGATTCACAGCCCACCGGGAGCTCCTTGGTGACCCGGAGGTCCTCCACGGTGCCAAGTGCTACCAGTCTGCGGCCTGATCTCAAGTTTGGGGTTTGAACTACCGGCAGGAACAAAAGCAGCCTGCTTTCCTGCTTTCCTTCGTGGGGCTCCTCCTCTGCCCGTTAGCCTCCGCTGCCTGACCTCCCCCTGCCTGCGTCTGGACTACCTGGGGGGGGGGGGGGCTGCCCGGGCCGGAGAAGTCGGTCCCGCCTATTGTCTGTCTGGGCCAAGTCTTGGATATCTTTAAAACTGTCCTTAAAACAAAGACACTTGGCCAGTCGCTGGGGTGCGTCCAGCCCTGGTGTGTGATAAAAACTGCAGTGCAAAAGTCTTAAGGGTGGCTTTAAAAGCAGGAACAAGGTTCGACGGGGAAAATACGCCGCCCCCAGCTTGAACGCTTGCTTTGGGGTCGCTGGGGCTGGGGCCGGCCATGCGCATGGCAAGTTTAATACCTCGGTTCCTCTAGCTTAAAGAGTCCGAGCGGGAGCTGCGTTGGATTAGGCTTGCTTTTCCCGAAACTTTTCCTTTGATCGTTCCTTCCCCCGCCCCCCAGATTCTTTTTTTTTTCCTCTTTCTTTTCTAACTCTGCAGTGTGTTTTTAAAATCCACGGTACCCGCGGCCTCTGCGCCCCCCCCCCCCCGCCTCGCCTTGCGGGTTCGGCGATTGGAAGCGCGCGTTGGGCGCGCTGGGGTCCCCGGCGGCCCGGTGGCTTTCCCGGCGACATTTCCTTGTGTGTGGATGGAGTCAGGAGCTTGTGATTCCCTACCCGCTCCGACCACATTTTTTTTTTCTCTCTCTTTCTCGTTCCGAGCTAGGCGTTTGGAAACAAGTCGTAACCGGGAAACTTTTCAAAAGCTCAGTTACAGTAGGAAATGAGTAACGAGAAAAAGTCTTTGTTTTTCCAAGCGGAGCCACCATGGGGGTGGGGGGGAGTGTTCATGCAAACAGTCCTGACAGCCGCGAACGTGCTCGGAGCGGCCGGGCAAGTCAGCTGGCCGACCGACCCACGGACACCCAAGTCCGCACTTCCTGCTCCTGCAGCTGGGGGTGGGGAGTGGAAATAGCTGTGAAAGCGTCCAGAGGCCTTTTATTATTATTATTATTTTTAATGAGCTGCTTAAAGTCGCCCTGAGTTTTGGTGGTGTGTCACTTAATCTGAAAGACCCGAGCTTCTGGCCAAACTAAGCAGAGTTTTGTTGTTGTTTTATTGTGTCTTATTTTTGCTTCGAACTCTTAATTGAGAATTTACTGTGGAAAGGACAAATTTCCACACTTTTGGATTCTTTTTAAAAAAAAAGGTAGATGTGTGGGGATGGAGTTGGGGGGGGATAATGGCCTTTTGGGAGTTGGGAGTTTATTCAAGTATGCTTCAGTTATTCAATGAACCTGTGACACATTTAAAATGAAATTCCCTTTGCCATCCAAGCAAAGGTGAAACCGGAACTAGTGTATAATTTAGTGGACTTTGTTTTAAAATTAGTACTTCACCCAGATTTCAGTGTGGGTTTTGAAAAGTTTTTCAACGGAGCAGTGAAAATAAGTTTCAGTTTTAAGTTTGCTCTTTTTTTTTTCTTTTAAGAAAAAGTTTACATCTTCAGGGGAGGGAAGCTTCAAATGTTCAGCAGTTAAAGCGTTAGATGTTTGTGTGGCTTCTTTATGGCTGTTTATTACCCCTCGAGCTACAGTGAATTTGCAAAACCATTCACCTCTTTTGTTAGAACTTGCTTTACTTTGTCTTGGGAGGGTTTGCTCTTCCTGTTGGACCTCCCTCAACACCTCTGCCCCCTGTAGTCCAAACTAAAAAGTGTGTCACCAAGTAAAGTTACAGTCAACTTAAACAGGACTCCAAGACTGAGTCATTTTTCAACCCAATCACAACAGTACTGGACACAAAAAATGTATATAGAGTGAAAATGTATACCTTTACTCTTTTCTCCTAATGAAGAAATACTGCTTTTGGACAATTTTTTTTATAAATTCTAGACTGTCTTCAAGGAAGAATTGTTTTAAATTCATAAAGATATTTAAATGTGTACGGGTCAGGCTGGTCTGAGTTTTAATTGAATGTGATCTGATTTAAATCTTCTTTATGACTTGGGAATTCTTAAAATGTCTGGCAAGATTAGACTATTTTCCACCCAGAGAGCTTCCTTTGGAGTGTTTGCATATTCAGTGTTTTTTGTCATGTAAGAATTTAAGACTGAACTCTGGATAACTAGTATTCTAGATACCTATGAAATGGTTAATTGAAACTTGGTTTTAATCTTTATTCAGTCATAGGGCATCTTTTGACTTATAAAGTAGAACAACTGAAAAGTGCAGTGGTTACAGTTAGTGTCTAAGTGTTGTTTATTAAAATTATGCGATTTTGAATTAACATAGATAAGAACAAGAAATGACCATGGAACTAGCAGAAAATGTAAAATACTTCACTGGGAATGATTGAAATATCCCATTTCCTTCCTTGTATCAGTGAAGAAACATAATCTTCCCTTTTTCAAATCTCCTATGGAAGGAGGAAGAATAAACATTTAAAATGTAGGATAGTCACTAGATTGATTTTCCTAGTTATCAGTGACCTCAAAGAAAAGATGGTTAGGGCCTATTTCAACTGCCCGGCACCTCCTGGTCTCACATGCATGGCAACTTACTCACTTCACAGTAGTTTGTCTCTCCCACCAAGGGAGAGCATCATGGGAAAGGAGTGTGAGAAGTTGACCTCTATGTCTGACCATTGATTTGAGAATCTGACTTCAGAGTCTCATTACTCTATAGGACTCTTGTCATTGGACACACACACACACACACACACACAGACACACACACACACACACACACACACCCTTTGCATGGTATTCAGTAATTGAAAAACACAGTGACATCAGGTGGTCAAGGATAAATGAGGTTTGGGATAGTTACCCTGCTGATGAAAGCAAGTGACAGCCGCCCTTTGTCCTTTCCTAGGTGTTGTTGCAGCATCTGGCAGTGAGACTGAGGATGAGGACAGCATGGACATCCCCCTGGACCTCTCTTCCTCAACTGGCTCAGGCAAGAGGAGAAGGCGGGGCAACCTGCCCAGGGAGTCTGTTCAGATTCTTCGAGACTGGCTCTATGAGCACCGATACAATGCCTATCCTTCTGAGCAAGAAAAAGCATTACTGTCCCAACAGACACACCTATCCACACTCCAGGTGAGGAGAAAGAGCACAAGGTTCATGTAAAAGTGTCCACCCCCAATCTGGCATGCTGGGGATAATCTAGGGCTTGCTAGCACATGCTAGAATGAAAGCATGCTCTTTCACTGAGCTACACCCCCCAACCTGTGCATGCACCTTTATTTTCAAAGTCATTTTATAGCATTCTGGTGTGTCCAGTCACTAAGCTCCACCCATTCACAATTTAAAAAAATGGAATATCTCTTCTTTGTAAACTTTATCAAACTAGGAGCTAATAACTGGTTACTTAGAGGACACAGAAACACTTGACAGTCATCTGTCAGATAGTATTTCCTTTAATGCCTAAAAGAGCCTTCTTTTATGTAACCAACATTTTTTTAAAAGGTGGTTAAACCTTATTCTATTGCCCAGGAAACTGGTTTGATATTTAAACAAGGACAGACTTCGGTGAGGTCATTCATGTTATGTCTGTTGACACAAGTCATTTGAACTGGGAAAAATCAGTTACTGGGGAGGTGTGGCACTTTTCATACAGGACAAGTATTCCTGTAGTTGATTAACTTAAATGCTGGGGCAATAGGTAATAGGTTAAAATGGAGAGTGTTAAAGGTACCTGTTTTCCCCTTAAAGTCATTTTTTTCAGGTGTTTGAAAATTTATACTTTCTTTATATGGCAGTATAGGGGCCTGAACTCAAGGCCCGGCCCATGTTCCTTAGCTTTTGTGCTCAAGGCTGGCATTTTGCTACTTGAGCCATAGCTCCACTTCCAGCTTTTTACTCATTTCTTTTTCTGAGGGACTTTTCTGCTTAGGCTGACTTCATATCATGATCCTCAGATCTCTGCTTCTGGAGTAGCTAGGATAATAGGTGTGAGCTACCAGTGTCCAATGGGAATTAAGTCCAGTAATTGAGAACTGATGTCTGTCAGGTGTTTGTTAGAATGCTGCTGAGTGAATGAGAAAATTCATATGTATACTTATGGTTTCAGGTGTGTAACTGGTTCATCAATGCCCGCCGCAGGCTCCTTCCAGACATGCTGAGGAAGGATGGCAAAGATCCCAATCAGTTCACCATCTCCCGCCGTGGGGCCAAAATTTCTGAAGCCAGCTCTGTGGAGGTTGCCATGGGCATCAAAAACTTCATGCCAGCTCTAGAGGAAAGCCCATTTCATTCCTGCACAGCTGGACCTAACCCAACTCTGGTAGGGAGATCACTGTCTCCGAAACCCCCATCCCCGGGATCAGTTTTGGCTCGTCCATCGGTGATCTGCCATACCACTGTGACTGCATTGAAAGACGGGCCTCTGGCTCTCTGCCAGCCAGTTGGTGTGGGACATAGCACAGATATCCAGCAGATAGCAGCCAGCAGTTTCACAGAAACCTCACTTATGTACCCAGAAGATGCTTGTAAAAGTACACACACACAGAGTGGTCTTTTCAACACTCCTCCCCCTACTCCGCCTGACCTGAACCAGGATTTTAGTGGATTTCAGCTTCTAGTGGATGTTGCACTCAAACGGGCTGCTGAGATGGAGCTTCAGGCCAAGCTTACAGCTTAACCCCTTTTTGCAAGCAAAACACTTCTCCAAAACGTGATTGCCGGGGTGATGGCAAGAGTTGAATTGCATTATTTTATATATTTTTTTATTAATATTTGCACATGGGATTGCTCAAATGAAGCTTCCTGTTACTGATGTTTTCAATGGAATATCGTCATTCCAAGAATATAAACTCAGAGCTACTGTAGAAACAAAAGGGTTTTTTTTCTTTCTTTCTTTTTTTAATGTTTCTTGGTAGATTATTCATAATGTGAGCTGTTTCCCAATATCATGTGATTTTTTTTTATTTCCCCCCCTTTTTGTTGGTGTTTTTCAGACTGTGCAATACTTAGAGAACCTATAGCATCTTTCCATTCCTGTGTGGAACAGGTTGTCCACATACTGTTTAATTAATAAATTTTCAATGTTTTTTTTTCAAACAAGTATGAATCTAGTTGATTGATGCCTTTTTTTCATGACGCGTAATAAAGTATTTTCTTTAAAAGTTATTGTAATGCAGAGTATTTTGTTGAAGGGAACACTTAAAAATGAGTAGGAATATTTCTACCTGTAAGACCCTGGGTTACATTTCCAGTACAGCTTCCAAAAGGTACATAAAGGAGGAATATAGTGCCCCCATCAGGAAGTTGGGGGTAGAATGAGGTGTGAGTTATAGGAGTGCCCCACCATCTTTTTAAATATCCGGTGAACAAGAAGCTAGTATGTATAAACAGGATGTGTGGTGTTTACTCTTGATAGGAGGTACAACAGGCCCTCAAATCTTTGAGCTGAATTGCAAGTTGGAATGAATCACCTCATCATTGTTTAGCTAGCCACTCAATCCTTAGTGATCTTTGCTAGGGATTTTCAAACCTGGTCATGATAAATGAAAAGTCTTGAAGCAATGGTTATGGCCTATGTGTGCAGAGATGAACAACACGAACAACACAAGAAGCTTAGCATTGTACATGCAGGTTGATCTTTAAGATCACCTTTATTGAGTGATATAGTTAAGACCCTTGCATTCAAATGCAACATTAAGTTGTAGAGAAATCTAGAACTATTTCATCCTAAGATGATGGGATAATCAGGTTGTGCCTGTATGATAGTTGCTCAGGTTGTAAGTTTGCAAAAAAAAAAAAAAAAAAAGGTAGATGTACCAGTGGAGTTTGTTGGGATAGATGGTAACTTACAAAACCAGTGGCCAGAAGGACTTGGTGGCATTCCTTTCACTTGTCACATGCCACAAAACCATTCTTTGCTGTCATGCTCACTGTGAAGTTTCTGTGGTTAGAGTTGTGCTTTCTAGCCCTGCCCCAGCTGTGAACTATCTTGAATTTAAGGGAGCACCACAGCTACTGTATTGTTTAAAGAGTGTAGAAAACTTGGCGTTAAGTTTGCACCATTTTTAAACCTTTATAGGAAGACTCTACTGTAAAAAGGAAAAAATGCAAATGTTTTGTATTTTATGTACTTATTTTTTTGCCAGTCTGGAGGCTTGAACTCAGGGCCTGTGCACTGTCCCTGAGCTCTAGCTCAAGGCTAGAGCTCTAGCTCTTGAGCCAGAGTGCCACTTCCAGCTTTTTCTGTTTGGTGCTAAGGAATCAAACCCAAGACCTCATGCATGCGAGGCAAGCATTCTACCACTGAGTCACCTTCCCAGCCCCAAGGGTTGTATTTTACAATCAGCAGGGTACTATTGGAAGGTCTCATCAGCTTGGGTGGTGCCATATAAAAAGAACAAAACTACTACAAATAACACAGAAAGGATTTTAAATTGTTGCTTTCCCCTCACCCCACCCCTCCCGATTTGAGCTTCAACACAGGACCTGGTCTCTGTCCCTTAGCTTCTTCTGCTAAAGCCAGAAGCTGTACCACTTGAGCTACATACAGCTTTACTTCCAGCTTTTTGGTGGTTAAATGAGAATTAGAATCTCACAGACTTTCCTTTCTGGACTGGCTTTGAACCGAGAGCCTCAGATCTTAGTCTTCTAAGTAGCTAAGCTTACAGGTGCTTGCCACTGATACCCAGAAGAACCATTTCTTTAATAGCTGGGTTAGAAGCCATAAATATGTTGTAGTACAAATGGAGACCAACAGTTCCTGGCAGCTTTCCCATGTTATGGTATTAATCATACTACAAGGGGGAGAAACATCTCAAAAGTTGGGCCAGGGATATAGCACATCCTTAGAAAAGTGCTTGCCTACGTTGAATATCTTAAGTCCCACAGTTTGGGGCTCAAGCAATAAAAGAAAAAATGAAACATAAAGCTTAAAAAAAGTCTGAGTAGTGTTGGCCTTAGGTAATTTTTTCAAGATTAAGAACGGATTCTAGTTATTAAGAGGTGATAGATAATAAATATAAGCCTTTTTTTTTTTTTTTGGTCAGTCATGGGGCTTGAAATCTAGGCCTGAGCACTGTCCCTGAGCTCTTCAGCTCAAGGCTAGCATGCTACCACTTGAGCCACAGCGCCACTTCTGGCCTTTTTTTCTGTTTATGTGGTGCTGAGGAATCCAGCCCAGGGCCTCATGCATAAGAGGCAAGCACTCTACCACTGAGCCACCTTCCTAGCCCATAAGCCATTATTTTTCTTTCTTTTTTTTTTTTTTTTGGTCGGTCATGGGGCTTGAACTCTGGGCTTGGGTGCTGTCCCTGCGCTCTTCAGCTCAAGGCGAGTGCTCTACCGCTTGAGCCACAGCACCACTTCCAAGCCAGTATTTTTAAGACAGGGAAATTAACTCAAAAGATAAATTGGAAAGCTAGTCATATCAGCCTGTGTGCTGGTACATATCTGTAATTCCAGCCCTCAGGAGGTAAAGTAGGAGGATTGGGAGTTCAAGGCTAGCCTGGGTTACATACTCAGATGCTATCTCAAAGGAAAACAATACTTTATCAAAGCCCAAAATGGTTTTTATGCTATCTCCATAGTATACCCCGTCCCCTCCAGTCCTGGGGCTTGAACTCTGGGCCTGGGCACCATCACTGAGCTGCTTTTGCTCAAGGCTAGGGCCCTACCGCTTGAGCCACAGAGCCACTTCCAGCTTTTTTGAGTTTATTGGAGATAAGAGTCTCACAGACTTTCCTGCCCAGGCTGGCTTCAAACCCAACCCTCAGATCTTAGCCTCCTGAGTACGTAGGATTACAGGCATGAGCCACCAGCGTCCAACTCTTGTTTACTTTTAACCTACTTGTGCTTTTGTGTTTAAAATAATCACAGATCTTTAGTTAGGTATTCCTTTCTATCAGGTCTAATGATCTCTGCCTTTTTCTCTGGGTTTGGTCACTTTATATGTTACGTGTCTATTCACGTGTTTTAATTCAGTTTACTAATTTTTTCTTTCTCTTTTCATGGTAGCTGAATATTTATTAGAGATCATTTTCTGTTGGCTTCTAAGCTATATAGCCAATTATTTATTTATTTATTTATTTGCTTTAGACAGGGTCTTCCTCTGTAGCTCAGGCTGGCTTCAAATTTAGAATTATTTTATGTTGGTCTCCTAAGTATTGGAATTACAGATGAGCCTAGCTGTTTTTGTTGTAATTTTTTTTTAATTATAGTGATTACAACATACATCTAATATGTTACAATCTGTTGTTACATAACTTCATATTAAATGTAAAACTTGACAACGGTATAGCTCCACTAATCTTTATTTTTCATATATATTACAGCCATGTGCATGATAAATCCAATAATACAATTTGCATTTTTTTGTTCTCAGAACAGGCTCATGTCTTATAAACAAGAGAATAACATTCATATATGTGGTATACGTGTAATATATATAACATGGTATTTGTACGTATGTGTATGTATGTATGTATATATATATGTATGTATGTATGTACAATTTCTAGTGCTCTTCATTACATCTCACAAAGCCCAGTGAAAAATAGTGTCATTTTCTCTGGGAGAATTTCCTTAAGAATTGTACTGTTGGGCTGGGTGCCAGTGGCTCACGCCTGTAATCCTAACTACTCAGGAGGCTGAGTCAGCCCAGGCAGGAAAAGTTTGGGAGACTCTTATCTCTTATAAACCCCTCCGAAAACCAGAAGTGGCACTGTGGCTCAAGTGATAGAGCGCTGGCCTTGAGCTGAAGAGCTAAGGGACAGTACCCAGGTCCAGAGTTCAAGCCCCATGACTGCTCCCCACCCAAGGAAAAAAAAAAGAATTGTACTGTTGGGGCTGGGAAGGTGGCTCAGTGGTAGAGTGCTTGCCTTGCATACATGAGGCATGAGTTGGATTCCTCAGCACCCATAAGCAGAAAAAAAGCCAGAAGCGGCACTGTGGCTCAAGTGGTAGAGCATTAGCCTAAGGGCTGAAGAGCTGAGGGATAGCCCAGGCCCAGAGTTGAGGCTCAGGACCGACCAAAAAAAAAAAAAAAAAAAAAGAATTGTACTATTGGTCAGGCACATTGGCTCATTTCTGTAATCCCAGTATGCAGAAGGAAATGATCAGGAGGACTAATGATTTGAAGCCAGCAAAAAAGTGAGATCCTTTTTCAACCAATCAACTGGGTGTAGTCATGCCCATCTGTCATTCTAAATATTCAGAAGGTATAAATAGGAGGACCATGGTCCAGGCTAGCCCAGGCAAAAATGAGGTCCTCTTTGAGAAATAACTGAAGCAAAAAGGGATAGAGGCATGGCTCAATTAGTGGAGTACCTGCTTAGTACTTGGCTTAGCGGTAGAATACCTGCTTAGTGATAAGAATACCTGCCCTGAATTTATAAGCCCTCTACTCCCAATTTTTTTTTGGGGGGGGTGTGTCTGGTCGTGGGGTCTGAACTCTGGGCCTGGGCGCTGGTCCCTGAGCTCTTCAGCTCAAGGCTAGAGCTCTACCACTTGAGCGGCAGTGCCACTTCCGGCTTTTTTCTTTTTGCTTATGTGGTGCTGAGGAATCGAACCCAGGGCCTCAGACATGCAAGGCAAGCGCTCTACCACTGAGCCACCTTCCCAGCCCCGATCATTTCTTTTTGGAAAAGGCCAATATTGTCTCAGCCCTCTGGTTTCGGATGAGCTACCAACTGTCACTTGGTTCTGTTGTATGTGATGTCTCTCTCCAGCCATGTTTTCTTTGTGTTTATCTTATCCAGGAGTCTCTAAGTTGTATTTTTAGGTTGTCTTATATCTCTGTGATGCTGTTTCTTCACTCTTGCTTTTCAATAACGTCTAATTTAGTTCCAATTCACTGTCTTCTACTCTCTTTCATAAATTCTTCTACTCTCTTTCATGAACTTTTATATCCAAGAAATTTTCATGTCAGTTATTGTACTTTTCATATGTAGATTCCCATTTGAGGCTTTTAATTTTTTTTTTTTTCTAGTGCTGGCTTGTAATGGGTGCTGGGTTAGAAGACATAGCTTTTTGTATGTTTGCAAGAGCTTTACCACTAAGCTACATCTTCAACACCCCATTTTATTCTTCTTATCATTTCTTCTCTGCGGAGATTCTTCATTGGTTTAATAATTAGGATAAATTATGTTATTTATATAGGTCAATTAGAAGCTATTTACAATTATAAACTAATTTTAGCAATTACAAGCTGTTTATAGTACTGCTTGCTTATTATAACTTGACTTCATCAGTTTCTGGTCATTACATTTTCAGTTGTTTTTGAACCAATGTGGTGGTGGTGGTTGTTTTGCTGTTCACTGGACATTATGGATGGTATATTTATAATAAAGACCAAATTCTGGATCTCAGTTACTTGAGAGCCAGAAATAGGATTGCAGTTTAAGGCCAACCTGGGCAACAAAATGAGACCCTATCTCAAAAAACAAGTTAGACATTCATTTCAAGTCTGTAATCCCAGTTACATGGGAAGTAGAGATAGGAAGACTGATACCAAGACCAGCACAAACAAAAAGTGGAATATCCTATCTGAAAAATTAGCACTGTCAAATAAAGGCAGTATGGCTTAAGTGGTAGAGGGCTTACCTGGCAAGTTCAAAGCCCCAGTATTACCAAAAGAAAAAAAGAACAACAAAAAAACTGGATTCTGCTACATTTCTCCTAAAAGGTTTTTTGTTATTGTTATTGGGGTTTTGTTTGCTTGTTTGTCTTCAGGAAGTTCATTTGACTAAACTGAAACTTCACACTTGTTCTTCTCTTGTGAAAAGTCCTACAATCTCTGCTTAAACAGTTCCTACTGCTAACACTGGCCATTGGTGGGGCTTCCCTGGCACAAATTGAGATTCCCTTCTTCTGCAGCTCCATCCTTTCTAAAACATTCCTGTTAACTTCCCTGCCTTCCGCTCTGTCCAACCAAGCCCTACTGTGTCTCAAGCCACAAGCTACAGATTACAGCCATGCCTAGCTGTCTGAGGAGTGAGGATGATGAACACAAACTTGTCTTCTTGAAGGGAAGACAGCCTTCCAGTTTCTGCCTGGTTTTAGTGACCAAGCCTCTACTAATTCTTTGTTAAATCTTTTGCTGGGAGCCAGTGGCTCACATATGTAATCCTAGCTACTCATGAAGCTGTGATATGAGAATCTTAGTTTGAAACCAACGGCAGATAGGAAAGTCCCTGACACTCAGTGCCAGTTAACCACCAACGGCCGAAGTGGAGCTATGGCTCAAATGGTAGAATGTCAGTCTTGAGCAAAAGAGCTCTGGGCCAACATGCAGGCCCTGAGTACAAGCTCCAGTATTGGTGCGTGCATGCACGTGCACACACACACACACACACACACGATTGAAAAAAGTGTTTAAACTTAATTGTTGTTGTTTAGAGGAAGATAATATTGGAAAATATTCCACTATTACTAGTTTTACCGTAGTTCATTTGAAACACTAAATCAATGGAGTGTTTTACTTTGCTTTATTTGTTTTAAGACGAGGTCTTTTTCTGTAACTCAGGCTGGCCTGGATTCTGAATCCTCTTGCTTCATCCTCTGTGCTGGGATTACAGGCATGAGTCACCATGCCCAGTTTAAATCATTGTTTTAGAAACTATGTAGAAAGCTTAACAGAATATTGTGGCCCAGGATTGGGAACTTTTCAAAGATCTCTTGGTGGTTATTATGTATAGATGAGTTTGGGAAAACACTTCCCTGAATAATTTTCAACCACTGTTATTCTGCTCGAGTACAATATTAGGAATTAATCAGTCTTTCCAGAGTACTAACTATAAGAAGAGTTGTACTCTTTAGATACAAAGTTCTGTAAAAATCATATTGTTACCCAGGCCAATTTTTCAACTAAAATTTAACATAAATTTGGTTCAGCTTACAGGAAGCTAAGCCCCCCTGACTAATAGGTCTGAGAATATTGGAGGAAGGTAAGAATTCTATCTCATCAAGCCAGAAATGAAAGCATATCTCTGGAGAGTGGCCAGAGAGCAAAAGAGTAATGTTTAGAGATAGAGTTTTAGATCCCATTATGCTGATTACTAGAATGTGTCAATTCTTGACCTCTAAAAAAAAATCATGACCTGTAATTAAAAATAGACTGCCTTGGAGGCAGTTTTATGATTCAGTCTGAGAAGGGAAACTATTGAGCAAATGCTTTGTGAGCAAATGAAGAGCAGTGATTTGGAGCTGGTGGTCATTGTAACACAGCTAGCAATTCAGGGAAGCTTGATAAGCCCATGAACAAGAATAGTAAGTCTTACTCGGACTGAAGCAAAGGTCAAGGAAATGGGATTTTTATGTGAAATGTTTTGTAGACAACATTTGCCTGTACAACCTTGGAAGTCCTGTGTGTATAAATTACAAATGACTCAAACCCCATGGTGGAAATTTACTCAGCTTTAGGAAAACTATGGTTCGATTTAGACATTTAACTAAGAACAGAGAGTAAAGAGAATTAAACTCTAGAAAGACTAAAAGGAGATAATCCGGTACCTCAAGAAGCATGGTGAGATTGTTCTTTAGTCTTTTTCCCTCTCTCTCAAAATATTCTATACTATTATCTTTATAAATATAACCAATGAAACTTGAACATGTTCACATTTGAACTTGTTTGAGCATCAATGTTCTGTTGCTATAAAGGTCTTTCTAGTGATTTTTATTGTGAAATTTAATTTGTTCTAATGAGTCAATGAAAAGCCAATGTGTACTACAATCCCACTTGATCTGCAGTTTTCCTTCCCAGGTTTTAGTTGATGATTAGTCAAGGTCTGAAACAAATAAATGGAAAAATCCCAGAAATCAGAATCTCCTAAGTTATAAATTCTGTGTTATTCTGAGTAGAATTGTGAGACACACTCATAAGTACATCATACCTGGTGTATCAGTCATTTATTGTATCCACTTGGGATCTGCTATCCTCCTAACCGTCACCTAGTGGCCATCTTGGTTCTTGGATCAACTGGTGATAAGTAGAGTGTATTTTAAGTAGGCAACTCAATGGTCCCAAGACATAATCGTAGAGGTAGCCATTAGAATATATCAGAAAGTAGTTATAAAGTGCTTCCTTTGAATGAAAAAGGTGAGCATTCTCAATAAGGTAAGAACAAAAATCCTATGGTGACAGTGGCTCATGCCTGTAATTCTAGCTACTCTGGAGGCTGAGATCTAAGGATCGTAGTTCAAAGCCACCCTGGGCAAGAAAGTACCTGAGATTCTTATCTACAATTAAACACCAAAAAAGCCAGAAGTGCAGCTGTGGTTCAAGTGGTAGAGCACTAGCCTCGAGCAAGAAAGTTTAGGGACTATGCCCAAGTCCCAAGTTCAAGCCCCAAGCCTGGGGCAAGGGCACAGGCGCACAGGCACACATGCACACACACACACACACACACACACACACACACACACACACACACACACATCCTATGGTAAAGTTGCTAATATCTAGGGTAAGAAATCTGTGAAACCAAGAAGGAAAAAGAAATTCATGCTTCTTTTGCTGTCAACCCCAAACTACAGATATTATGGCCATTACTTCATTAGCATCCAGGAAGAGCTATATTTGTACTTAGGAAAAGCAATTAGAGGTAGGATTTTTTAAATTAGCAATGGTTTCAAGCATCCACCAGAGGTGTCAGAATATGAGGCCAAGCTATGATGTCTACACAGGTATACTCAAATCTTGGGGCGGGGGGCGGAGGGGGGCGGTTACTGGGGCTTAATTGAAGGCCTTACACTCTCACTTGGCTTTTTTGCTCAAGGCTGGTATTCTATCACTTGAGCTATACCTCCACTTCTGGCTGTTTGCTGGTTAAACTGGAGAGTCTCATAGATTCATCTGCCCAGGCTGGCTTTGAAGTGTGATCTTCAAATCTCAGCCTCCTGAATAACTAGGATTTCAGGTGTGAGCCACATGAAAAGTTTACCTGTGTGTAATCCTATCATCGAGGAATACTTTGTGTACATTAGTAAACATTTCTCCCCAGCTGATATGTACTGTAAACTATACAATCTAGAACACCCTGAGAAGTTACCCAATCCAATCATTTCTGTTTATACATAAATCAAGACATCACATTGTACCCTACAGTATACATTTTAATTTTTTTTCATTGAAAAAGAATTTTTAAACTTCAAGGAAAAAAAAAACTTAAAACTTTTTTCTTTTTGGTCAGTCAAAGGGCTTGAACTCTGAGCCTAGGAACTGTCCCTGAGCTAAAGCTCAAGGTGAGCACTCTACCACTTGAGCCACAGCGTCACTTCTGATGTTTTGGTGGTTAATTGGAGATAAGCGTCTCACAGAGTTTCCTGTCCAGGCTGGCTTTGAACTGTGATCCTCAGATCTCAGCCTCCTGAGTAGCTAGGATTACAGGCATGAGCCACAGGTGCCCAGTTAACTCAGAACTTTTGATGGAAGAATTTTTTTATATAATGATTTTTTTTCCTAGTAGCCAGTAAACCCAGTATTGCTATATAAATTTCAGATTTGTTTAAAAGGAAAAGATGAAATATTTGCTGGACGCCTTGAACTATTATTTCTTATTATTGTGCCCAGTGAACCATTTTATCTGTCTATCTCAGTCTTAAACTCCTAATGGGAGGTGCCATTCTATTGAACAATTCATCCGAGTTTAGTTCCCAGCTGTCTTGGAGTCCTGGCTCAGTGACAAATTCACTTTTTTTTTTTTTTGTCGGTTATTGGGCCTGGGCGCTGTCCCTAAGCTCTTCAGCTCAAGGCTAGTGCTCTACCACTTGAGCTACAGCACCACTTCCAGTTTTCTCATGTTAATTGGAGATAAGAATCTCATGGACTTTCCTACCTGGGCTGGCTTTGAACCTCAATCTTCAAATCTCTGCCTTCTGGGTAGCTAGGATTACAGCCGTGAGCCACAGGTGCCCAGTGAAAGTCACATTCTTAACACACCCTGTCTGAAATGCAACAACTTAGAAAATCCCTGTTGTTGTTGTTGTTGTTGCTCTATTAAAAAACGACTTGGGGGTTGCTTTGGCACATGATTATAAGTTTCATTGCCCAAGCACCTCACCTTATTTTCCTGCAGTCTATCAAATTACTCTTTTTTCCCATTCCATTTTCATCTGAACACATTTGCTTCTTGGGGAGACTTGTCCAGGCTCTAACACAACCTCTGAGTTCCTAAGTCTCTGACCTGATACAATGAACAGTTGCCATAATGAACTTCTCCATACCCAGAAATTTATTTTGTGGCTTTTCCATGTGAGTAGTTGCATGAAACTGGATTTATTTCTCAATGCATTACATTTCTTTTCCAGGCTTGCAAATTTAAGCTATTTTTGTTGTTGTTGTTATTTTGTTTGTTTTTTAAAAAAACTGTACTAGACTCTTTCGGCTTATCTTTGTGTCTACTGTTTCATTCTGTAATCCTGATACTCAAAAGGTTGATATCTGAGGATTGTGTTTCAAAACAAGCGTAGGTAGAAAAGCCTGTGAGACTCTCATCTCTAATTAACCAACAAAAAGCCAGAACTGGAGCTGTGGATCAAGTGGTAGAACACAAGCCTTGAGTGGAAAAAGTCAAGCAAGACTGAGACCCTGAGTTCAAGCCTCATTACCAGCATGTGCACTTACACACACACACACACACACACACACACACACACACACACACACACACACACACACACACACACACACACACACACACACACACACACACACACACACCATAAAACATGCTTTCCTTAAACAGAGTTAGGAGGACTAACAGGCTGTTTTGAATCCCATCTGCATTAAAAGCTAAAGAATATGACAACACATTCCCATTCTCTCTCTACCCCCAAAAGTCCATCTTTTTTTGAGAAAAGGCAGATATACATTGATTAGAGACAGAGGGCTTCAATGGTATACACTGTAAAGCGAAGACCAGCTTTAAAATAAACAAATACTTTTGTGCAAAGAAAATAGATCATTGCCACTCCTTCAGAGACCCGGATTGAGTGGGAATAAAGAGCCCAAGTAAGTTTTATGAAAGGATCACCGCCTCCCTCCCACCCTTGACACAAAGATTAGCTTTATTGGGTGAAATGTGTTGCTATTCCCAGGCAGGTGCGGCCCTGATTCGCCAACTGCCCGTTAATTTGAGGCTGCAGAGGTAGCTTTGATCAGCTTTTGCAGAGCCTCCCTGCCTTCCACAGCTGGCTCGGGAAACATCAAAAGAGCCATAAAGCTGACTCTAATCTCAGCCTTCCTGTTTCTAAGCCTGCCCCCGAGGTTCACCACACAACAGCCTGGTTTCCTTGAAGGGCATTGACCATATTGTCCCTCACTGTGCACTGAGCTGTGGATGAATGATTGTACCCAGTGTCTGTCCCCTTCCAGGTTGTCTCACTTTGCGATTCACGTATTTACACAAGGAGAGTAGAGACTTGGGCTCTTAACAATGGCATGTATAAGGTATGGAATTTACTGCCTGATGGCCTGAAGCTACAAGGAGAAACAGTTTGGTCTAGGGGAATTCTATTGTTTGGGGACAGCTTGAATTACACAGTGAGACACTGTCTCAAAAAAGGTACTTGAAGGAAAAAAATGCCAGTAGCTCATACCTGTAATCCTAGCTACTCAGGAGCCTGAGATCTGAGGATTGGAGTTTGAAGCCAGGCTGGACAGGAAATTCCGAGACTCCCATCTCCAACTAACCATCAAAAAGCCAGAAATGGAGGTGTGGCTCAAGTGGTAGAACAATAATGCAAATGAGCAAAAATACAAAAGGAAAGTGCCCAGGCTCTGAGTTCAAGCCCCAGTACCAACACATTCTTCCTTCTCTTCATCCTCCTCTTCCTCTTCCTCCTCTCTCTCTCTTTCTCTCTCTCTCTCTCACACACACACACATAAACATAGACATAATGCAAACAAACATTCAGGTGCAAGTATACTGAAGTACTCAGAGAGGTGTGTCTGCAATTAACTTTGAAATTTATTACAAGATAAACTGATACACAGAGGATGGTAGATATGTGCTCTAACGGTAGGACATAAACATTAGGATCTTGGTAGTAGGTTTTGGTTTTGGCTTCATGTTCAAAAATTTTGCTGAAAAAAAAATGTGATTTGGTGTACACAACTGATGAAGAGTAAGTGAGTCAAACCCAAAACTAACCTGTTTAACTGGTTGAAAGGCTCTTAGGCTAAGTATTTAATAGCTAATCTAAGATGTTGTAGTTGAAATGTTTCAGGCCTTTGTTGAAGGGGCAAAAGCTACAAAGATTCTGCTAGAAGGTTTAAAGAACTGATTGTTGAGGGCTAATTTGGACTCTGTTGAATGTTTTCTATGAAGTGCATTATTTAGTTGACGCCTCAAAACAACTTATGAAATAGGTAACCTACAAGGAAACCCAGCCTCAGAGAGGTCAATGGTCATGGCATTGGTAAATAACCGAACAAAAATCCAGTCCTTAGATGAAGATTGCTCTTAACCTGGGTTCTGTCCTGCTCTGCTTGCTCCTCCAAGCATGTCAGGAAGTTGATGGTAAGGTGAGGGTTATAGTTTGGGAGTACATTAGTCAAGGCTGGCCAGCTTCAGAGCAGGCCTAATGTGGTAGAGCCTGCCTGCTCATGCAGGGTTCAGCACTGCTGAAAATGACTCACTGTGATCCCCCCACCCCCCAAGTCATTATGAAAACCTGCATCCTAATGTCTTCACATGCAAATGAAGATACAAAGATACACCCCTGTCTTTTTTGTTTTTCCTTTTTGAGCCAAGTCTCACTATGGTGGCCCCGGGCTGTCCTGGAACTCTCTATTCTACCTCAACCTTTCTCAAGTGCTGGGATATATTAGGCTTCACTGAGCCTCTGTGTTTTCTTTCTTCACACTTCTTTGTGTGACCCCTTCAGCCTTCATTTGAAGGACTGAAGGCCTCAGAACCAGGAGGAGTGTGAATATTGATATACTAAGCAAAAGATATTCTCATTTTGCTTATTGGTTTCACTTTTTTTTTTCTTTTTTTGCTGATCCTGGGCCTTGAACTCAGAGCCTGGGTACTGTCCCTGATCCTCTTTGTGCTCAAGGCTAGCATTCTACCACTTGAGCCAGAGCACCACTTTGGCTTTTTCTTAGTTGTTTATTGGAGATAAGAGTCTCACTGAGGGCTGGGAAGGTGGCTCAGTAGTAGAGTGCTTGCCTTGCATGCCTGAGGTCCTGGGTTTGATTCCTCAGCACCACATATGCAAAAAGAAAAAAGCCAGAAGTTGCCCTGTGGCTCAAGTGATAGAGTGCTAGCCTTGAGCTGAAGAGCTGAGGGACAGCGCCCAGGCCCAGAGTTCAGGCCCCACGACTGGACCCCACCTAAAAAAAAAACAAACAACAAAAAAAAGAGTCTCACTGACTTTTCTACTCCAGCTGGCTTTGAACCATGATCCTCAGATCCCAGCTTCCTGAGTAGCTAGGATTACAGGTGTGAACCACCGGTGTCCAACATTTGGTTTCACTTTCAAAGTACAACTTGAGGGCTGGGAAGGTGGCTCAGTGGTAGCGTGCTTGCCTTGCATGCATGAGGCCCTGGGTTCGATTCCTCAGCACCACATAAGCAGGCAAAAAAAGCTGGAAGTGGTGCTGTGGCTCAAGTGGTAGAGTGCTAGCCTTGAGCTGAAGGGCTGAGGGACAGCGCCCAGGCCCAGAGTTCAGGCCCCACGACCGGAGCAAAAAAAACCAAACCAAAACAAAACAAAAATCAAAGTACAACTTGAGGGTCAAGGAAAGGCTGGGCATAATGGTATACACCTGTAATTTTAAGCTACTTTGGTGGTTGAAGCAGGAGGATTTCAAGTTCTAGACCAGCTCTGGCAAAGGTAATAAGACCCTATTTCAAAACCAGTATACAAACAGAAAGTAGCCATGGATCAAGGGATGAGACATTTGCCCTAGCATGAGACTCTGAGTGCGATTCCCAGTACCACAAGAGAAGAAAGAAAAAAGAAAGGGAGGGAGAAGGATAGAGGAAAAAAGAGGACAAAAATGAGAGGAAGGGGCTGGGAAGGTGGCTCAGTGGTAGAGTGCTTGCCTTGCATGCATGAGGCCCTGGGTTCAGCACCACATAAGCAGAAAAAGCTGGAAGTAGTTCTGTGGCTCAACTGGTAGAGTGCTAGCCTTGAGCTGAAGAGCTGAGGGACAGCAACCAGGCCCAGAGTTCAGGCTCCATCACACACACACACACACACACACACACACACACACACACACACACACACACACACACACACACACACGGGGGGGGGGGGGAGAAGGAAAGCAAAACATAATGTTTTAAATACAACAATAGATTAAAATGTGAGGAATAGCCAAACTACACTTATCAAAAAGGTCAAGGCTATTGGGAGGTCAAGGACATCAGAAAGGCCGTGAGGACTTGAGTGAGAAGGGGTAGAAGATGAGGCCATCTGCATAAATTTCCAGATCAGGATAGAAGGGAGCCACAGTGATTGAAGAAAGGGAGACCACTGAGCCTCTGAATCCCAAATTTGGACAGTTGGTCTGACTAGAGACTTTTCTTTTGGCATATATATGTACCCAAACAAACATCTATGGTCTTTCTTCAGCAAAACCCATGTTGAGGCTTGATCCTCAACAGATCCAAGTATAACCATGTTGAGAGGTATTGGGGCCTTTAAGGGTGACTGCTTTTCCTGAGGGAATGAATTCTCACTCTGATTGCTGGATTAGATACCATAAGGGTAGGTTTTTATAAATGAGCCTGGCACCTACCCTCTGTCTCTCTCAAACTTGCTCTTCAACCAATGCCTGCTTCCCCTTCTCACCATTAGTCGGAGTGCACTGAGGCTCTACCAGAATCATTGCAGTTACTTGCGCTAGGCTCTTAGATTTCCCTTGAAATGTAGCTTTGTATATGTGTGTCAGTCCTAGAGCCTGTGTTCTGTCCCTGAACTTTTTTGCTCAAGGCTAGTGCTCTACCATTTGAGTCACAGCTCTACTTCCAGCTTGTTCGAGGTAGTGGAGATAAGAGTCTCACAGACTTTCCTGCTGGGGCTGGCCTCTAGCTGTGATCCTTAAGTGTTATCCTCCAGGCTTGAGCCAGTATTGCCAGGTTGTATCTCTTTTCGTTATAATGTACTAAGACTCAGATAGTTTATTATGACACAAAAATAAACTAAGAATGTAGCCAAAATGTATATCATCAAAATTGGATCCTGGATCCATCAAAAATGGGTCCTGGAAATTTCAGGACCCATGGTTTCTTAATCATAGCTCAAATCTCATTCTGTTTTTATTTTCTGGTTGTAAGTGTAGGTTGGTTAAAATGAGGAATCCATTTCCACATCTTTTTGTGAGACAATCTATCACTGTCTTTTTGTTGCATAGGATTCATTCTATCCAATATTGAACATCTCTCAGAATAAATAATATTGATTACTATGTAAATAATTGATGACTCATGATCAAGTTGTCTATGGATTCTGGAATTTCATAACAGCAAGTGATTTTAAAAATACTGTCATTTTAATTCCTTGTAAAATGTAGCTCCTGTGTGCTAGATAGCCACAGAACAGCTTTTCACATTCAATCATTGCTTTCATTTAGTTACTATATAGGAAGATGCTCCCAACTTCTGTGCTATGATTCTCAGAATGACTGTCAAGGAGCCAGCTGACAAAAATGTCAAGCCTTAAAGCTAAGCTCACACTAGACTGACACACTCACTTATGCTCCTGACAAACATCTCTCTGATACAAATTGAGAAGTCATGTCTCCCGAGTAAGCAGGTCATAAAACTTGCAGTCATGCTTTAAGTAAGGATGGATTATGTTTTTGGTGTGTGTACAGTATACTAGTTCTTACTTGTCCTTGTGCTGGCATGTGAGTTAAAGTCCAACTTCTGCAATGAATAAGTTGTCATTCTAGTTATGTCTACTTCCCTGTGACTTATTTCTCAAATATTCACTGCTCCCATGCTCTTCCGGACCTTTGTTCAACCTCTTCCCTTCATTTCAAATGCCTTTTCAATGACAGCCGCACAAAAAATAGGTAAAACAGGAATGCATTTGCCCTCCATTGCTGCTGTCTGATTTTGATGTCGTTGGTGTTCTGTGCAGGGTTTTGTTTGTTTACTAGTTTTTTTTTTCGTCATTCTAGGTTCAAACCCAGAGCTTTATGTATGTTAGGCAAGTGTTCTACTGCTGAGCAATTGTTCCAGCCTGTGTGCAGATTTCTTAAAGATTTCTAGGCTGAACAGTGGTTTCTTAGAGGGTGGTCTATGCAGGGCAGTCTGGCATTAGCTTCAAGTGGATAGATTTGTTAGAAATATACATGGACTCACAGACCAGTTGTTCAGTCAAGATCTGCTGTGGGCTCGGGCTGGGTGGGGGTTAGTGGAGCTGGGAAGATCCCAGCAGATCCTTAAGAATCAATGTGGTTTTTTGTTTTTATTTATTTTTGTTTGTTTCTTTTGTTTTTGTCGGTTGTGGGGCTTGAACTCTGGGCCTGGGCCTGGGCCCTCAGCTCTTCAGCTCAAGGCTAGTGCTCTACCACTTGAGCCACAGAACCACTTCCGGTTTTGTGGTGGTTAATTGGCGATAAGAGTCTCATGGACTTTCCTGCCTGGGATGCAATCCTCAGATCTCAGCCTCCAGAGTAGCTAGGATTACAGGCATGAGCCACAGGTGTCCTGCAAGAATCAATGTTTTTATGGCTGTGAAAGGCCATGAGAAAAATCAGATCTTACTTCATCCATAATCTTTGCCTATTCCCACATCTATTTATCCTATACATATCTATGAGAGCGTTTTGGTAAAGGCAGAATGATTTCTAAGTTCTTATTTCTTTGAGACAGCATCTCAATATGTAGCCCAGCTAGCCTCCACCTAATGATCTTCCTGCCTCAGCCTCCTCAGTGCTGGGATTGTAGGCATGCCCAGGTATTATCAAGCTTTGAGTTGCTTTGTTTCTAGTACATTTAGACTGTGCATGTTTTTCTTTTCCCTTTCCCACCTGTGAACTACAGAATATGGCAGCCAGAACCTGGGGACAACTTAATCCAATGTTTCACATTTAACAAGGAAAAGGAGGATTGAGGATTATAGCTCATGGTAGGACAATTGTCTAGTGTGCATGAGATTCTGAGTTTCATCTCCAGCATTACAGAGGGGAGGGAAGAAGGAAAGAGTTGGAGAAAGAAACAAAGTAAACAAAAAAGTGGTTTAAACATATAGTTTTTCATCTGAAATTGACCAGGCCTTAGAAAACTGAAACTGCTGTGTGGGTTCCACAACAAAAAGTTCTAATGCATACATGTGGAAAGACACCAGGCTGTTTGTCTAATCAAAGCTGAAAGTTCGCTCCTGGTCACAGCCAGGACACCGGTGGTGTTAGGTGATTACAGCCTGGAGGGACAGGCAGTGATTTTGTGGCAGCAAGGAGCTGCAGAGGCTACAGGGAGAAAGGGTCACTCCCTATAGCCGGAGGAAGAGAAGCATCTGGAAAATGAAGAGTTCTTGCTTTTGACAGGTCTCAAAAGTCCCAGCCTCTGAAGTGACTGCAAAGGGCTCAGGTAGAACAGGAAAACAAAGATTTCTGATGTGTCAAGAGGTCTGCTTGAGAAGAGAAGAAGAGAGGAGGAAAAAGAAGAGGGAAAGAGAAAGAAAAATGGGTAAGAGAAGAAGGTGAAGATCAGAAAAGAAAAGAAAAAAAGAGCACAGTTGAACTATTGCTTACTTCCTAGAGAAGAACACATTTTGGGGCTTGATGTTGGATTTAAAAAGGACAGCAGAACTAATTTCATCTTATTTTGGGATCATTTGTTTGTCCTGAACTCCGACTTACTCAAAACAATTACATAAAAGAGGAGTAATTTTGTTGTTGTTGTTTTGGTCATGGAGCTTGAACTGTGGGCCTGGGCACTGTCCCTCAGCTCTTCAGCTCAAGGCGAGCGCTCTACCACTTGAGCCACAGCACCACTTCTGGTTTTCTAAGTGGTTTATGGGAAATAAGAGTCTCATGGACTTTCCTGCCCAGGCTGGCTTTGGACTGGGATCCTCAGATCTCAGCCTCCTGAGTAGCTAGGATTACAGAGGTGATCCATGGCACCTGCTAAGAGGAGTAATTTTAAAGACAGATTACTACCATGATTACAAGGTAGTAATGTTCATTGTGAACTTACACATAGCTTAGCTGTGTTTGCAGAATTATCTCCATAGCTCTTTGGACACTGAAGGAACATGTAAAGTTTAGGTGCCTACAAAGTGAATGAAGACTGACTGTAAAGTTCTAAGCATCGTCCTCTGCCTAGCAGAAAGCAAGGAGAGACATTTCATGTTTTCTTGACAAACTTAAGAATTTGGGAGTTTAGTGAGCTATTTACTTATTTTCTTTTCTCTTTCCTTTCTTTTTTTTTAAAAAACTGTTCATAGGGCTATAGCTCAGTGGCAGAACATTTGCCTGACATGTGCAAAGTCCTGGTGTCAGTCTTCAGCAAAGGGGAAATAAACGTTATTTGATGTTTTGTGCTAGGCTTTGGATTCAGGGCCTCATATTTGCTAGGCTGGTACTCTATCACTTGAGCCACGCTTCCAGTCTTGTTTTTTGCTGATTATTTTTGAGACGGGTCTGATGAACTTTTCTACCCAGCTGGGCTTGATCTTGGATCTTCTACTCTCAGCCTCTCAAGTAACTAGGACTATAGGAGTGAGCTATCAGCACTTGGATAATGCTTTAAGTTTTAGTTCTGTAAACCATCTTGAAGTCCTTTTAGAAATGGAGTTTCATTTAAAAGGGGGGGGCAGGTGCTGATGGCTCATATGTGTAATTCTAGCTACTCAGAAGGTCGAGATCTAAGGATTGTGGTTCGAGGCCAGCCTAGGCAGAAAAGTCAATAAGGATCTTATCTCCAACTAACCACCAGAAAATTGGAACTAGCTCTGTGGCTCAAAGAAAAAGGTCAGGGACAGCATCCACACCCCAAGTTCAAGCCCCACGACCAACATGACACAAACAAAAAACAATGATAATAAAATAACTACCAAACATCCAAATTGGTATAAATCCATACAGTACCTAATTTCTCAGGCTCTCTTCCTCCTTCTAGAGGGTTCTCTGTCTTTAAGGTAGACACACATAGATACACTTCTTCATGGGTTCCCATTCTAGAGCTAAAATTATATTTATTCCTTTACTTCTGTCTACTACATCCTGAGAATTATAGAAAAGATTACATTCACATCACATCCACATTTTTGGAAATGTTTTTCACCCTGGTATAGTGAAAACCAACTGGAATATGCTCATTAAAATTTGTTTTTGTAGTAGCTTACTCTGAATTTACTGTCTATTTCTTTGTCTGAGGGCTTTGGGTGCTAGGGATTGGACCCAGTGTCCTGCATGCTAGGCAAGTGCTCAATCACTGAGCTAAGTAAACACATACCGAACTGACTTTCTGAATGTTTACATTCATCATTTGCAAAAGTAGATTCTATAGCTGGACTATGCCTATGATCCTAGATATTCAGGAGGCTGAGATCTGAAAATCAAGGATCAAAGCCAGCCTGAGTATAGAAGTCCATGAGACTCTTATCTTCAACAAACTAGCAAAAAGCTAGAAGTGGAGTTGTGGCTCAAGTGATAGAAGGCTAGCCTTTAGAAAAAAGCTCAAGGACAGTGCCCAGGCTCTAAGTTCAAGCCCCAGGACCAGTACACACACACACACACACACACACACACACACACACACACACACACACACACACACACACACACACACACACACACACACACACACACACACACACACACACACACACACACACACACACACAAATCAAGGGAGTCTTTTGTGAAAGTAATTTGATAACACTTAAAAGCAAAAATGTATACTCATTTTAATTTGCCAGCCCTGGGGCTTGAACTCAGGGCCTGGGCACTGTCCCTGAGCTTCTTTGTGTTCAAGACTAGCACTTTACCACTTGAGCCACAGCAGCATTTCCAGCCTTTTCTGTTTATGTGGTACTGAAGAATCAAACCTAGGGCTTCATGCATGGTAGGCAAGCACTCTACCACTAAGCCACATCCCCAGCCCCTGTATAACCATTTTTTTTAAAGGAATATAGTCTATGGATACATTGCCATGTATATTGAAGATACATTGTAAAATGATTTTTCACTTTGGACCTTTATTTTGGGGGGTGCACTGGTTCTAGGTCTTGAACTCAGGGCCTGGGCACTGATCCTGAGCGGTTGTGCTCAAGGCCAGCAATCTAACACAGCTCTACTTCTGGCTTTTTTGGTTGGGTTTTTTTTTGGTCGGTCATGGGTCTTGAACTCTGGGCTTGGGGGCTGTCCCTACGCTCTTCAGCTCAAGCAAGCGCTCTACCGCTTGAGCCACAGCGCCACTTCCAGTTTTCTAGTGGTTTTATTTTTTTTTTCTAGTGGTTTTATTGGAGATAAGTCTCACAAACTTTCCTGCCCGGGCTGGCTTTGAACCCTGATCCTCAGATCTCAGCCTCCTGAGTAGCTAGGATTATAGACGTGAGCCACTAGCACCCGGCTCTTTTTTGGTTGTTAACTGGAGATAAGATTCTCGCAGACTTTCAAACCACAATGCTTACAACTCTCCTGAGTAGCTAGGATTATAAGCATGAGCCACCTGCCCAGCTCAGCCACCTGCCCAGCTCAGACTATCTATCTATCTATCTATCTATCTATCTATCTATCTATCTATCTATCTATCTATCTATCTACCTACCTACCTACCTACCTACCTACCTACCTACCTACCTATCTATTGTGGCCAGCAATGAAAATAGCCTTTAAAAAAAAAAAACAGCAGTAGAACGCTTGCCTTGCATGCATAAGGCCCTGGGTTCGATTCCTCAGCACCACATAAGCAAAAAGAAAAAAAAAAAAAGAAAAGAAAAAAGCCAGAAGTGGCGCTGTGGCTCAAGTGGTAGAGCGCTAGCCTTGAGCTGAAGAGCTGAGGGACAGTGCCCAGGCCCAGAGTTCAAGCTCCATCACCGGACCCCCCTCCAAAAAAAAAAAAAAACCCATCAGTAGAAGAATTTAATAACATATTATGGTTCATGTGCAAAAAGGAATACTGTGGAAAGCAGTAAAGAAAATAAATGGATCATAGTATTTTGAGGCAAAACAATACATTATTAGGTGAAAAAATGAGGTGTGTAGTGTCCTTCCATTTGGTGGGGAAAAATATACACAGATTTGAATATTGTTTGGTTGCATATACAATCAGCTGTTCAAAGATGTTGAATATCAAGGGAAGAGCCAGAGGGAAAAGTAGGTCCAATGTGTATCACTTTCATTCTTTTGGAAATCTGTGTGTAATCAGAAAAAAAAGTTCAACATAGGTTAGTTGCTTTATCCTACATTTATCACATGCTTATGAACAAAGGACCTGATTCAAATAGTAGATCTATATCCCTTCCCAGTGATCTTGGGATGTTTTCTACTCTCTCCTGTACTCACCTCCTAGGTTATCATGAGATTATACTTACTGAATACACATAAACAGTCCAGGGAGGGTACAAGGCACTTTCTCAGTAAATGATTAATGTTTTATAACAATAATAATGATTAATATTAAATCATGATAAACAATATGATAAAATATCATTTATTAGCTAGATGGTGACTGGGTGCCTGGCACTCAACTAGTTGACTTAATCCTATAGGTACCTTGTGAGGATCTATCTCACAAAGGACAGGCACTATTTTCAGGCACAGAGAGGTGAAATAACTTGTTCAAAAGACAACATCAGTAAAGGAGAGAGCCAGGCTTCAAACTAGGTAGTCTAGTTGAAATTCAAACCTTTGCCTGGTTCCAGAAAAAAAAAAAGTTTCTGGGGAGGCTTGGGACATGTTGTGGCTGGTAAGAAGGTGGGTGGAGTTTATAAGAGAAATGCGGGGAATATTTGTAAGCATAAATTTATGACAATGCCTTCCTAACCCAGTCACAAGTCAGATTATTATAAACAATATAACATATGATACCTGAGGCTCAGGGTTTGACTCCTAGCATTGCCAAATACACCAAATCCCAAAATGACATGTGAGTATTTCCGGTGGAATGTATTGAGACTTTTCCTTCTGTATTTGGGAATATGAGGTTGATTCCAGCAATCCTGGTGTAGAATTATTACTTAGGATGAAAGCCAGCAGGAACAATGGAGTGGGACAAACTACCTGTTATGAATCCATTCTCCTACACATTTAAACAATAAATCTACAGAAGACCTATGTTCCCTAGCAAACATCATTCAGATGACAGTTTTGTCAGAGTGATTTCTCTCAGGTGTCTATCATGTTTCTCACATTCAACACCTGACTTTTTAAAGTTAATTTAAAAATTATTTATTTATATATTTATTTAGATACCTGTTCTGGGGCTTGAACTCAGGGCCTGGGTGCTGTCCCTTAGCTTTTTTGCTCAAGGCTGGTGCTCTTCCATTTGAATCATCCCTCCATGCCTAGCTTTTTGGTAGTTAGTTGGAGATAAGAGTTTTGTTGACTTTCCTTCCTAGGCTGGCTTTGAACAGCAGTCCTCAGATCTCAGCCTACTGATTAGCTAGTGTTACTGAGCATTTCTTCTGATTCTTTCTTTCTTTCTTTCTTTCTTTCTTTCTTTCTTTCTTTCTTTCTTTCTTTCTTTCCTTCCTTCCTTCCTTCCTTCCTTCTTTCTTTCTTTCTTTCTTTCTTTCTTTCTTTCTTTCTTTCTTTCTTTCTTTCTTTCTTTCTTTCTTTCTTTCTTTCTCTTTTCCTTTCTTTCTCTCTTCCTTCCTTCCTTCCTTCCTTCCTTCCTTCCTTCCTTCCTTCCTTCCTTCCTCCCTCCCTCTTTCTCTCCCTCTCTCTCTCTCTCTCTCTCTTTCTCTCTTTCTTTCTTTCTTTCTTTCTTTCTTTCTTTCTTTCTTTCTTTCTTTCTTTCTTTCTTTCTTTCTTTCTTTCTTTCTTTCTTTCTTTCTTTTTCATTATTTCTCTTCTTTGGCTGGTCCTGGGGCTTAAACTCAGGGCCTGGACTCTGTCCTTATGTTTCTCTGAACTCAAGACTAGCGCTCTACCACTTGAGCCACAGCAACCACTTCCAGCATTTTCTGTTTATGTGGAACTGAGGAATCGAACCCAGGGCTTCATGCATGCTAGGCAAGCACTCTACCACTAAGCCACATCCCCAGCCACCTGATTATTTCTTTAGGCAAGCAATTAATTAATAATTTTACCCAAGTTGTCTCAGTTGAATATTTAACCCAATTCTATGCCAAAAGAATAGCTCATCCTTGGCTCCACTCATAATCTAGCTTCAAATAAAATACACATGAGACTGTGATGAGTTCAGCTGCAGATAGATCTGAAATAGGCTAAGGCCAAAGCAGCTTAGGTTTTCCTATGTAGGATGTTTTGCTCTTTCTTTGTTTCTAGAATTACCCAGAATTATCTGAATAATTATTCTCACACTTCACCATTATTTGCAAAATGATTAATATTCACTTAAAACCAGTGTAGAAATCCTCATTTCCTTTGCCAACACCTTCCCACTGTGCCAGTTTTCTAGTTGATCAATGTTGTCATTCTCTTTAACTCATGAATCCCATTTTGAATAACTTGCTGGTCAAGGAACCCCTGCTGTATCCACCCTAGGTTAGACAGAAAATTACCAAGTCCTTGACAGGGACCCCTCACAGACTCATCACCTGGCTTGGCTCACAGACTTGCTCTTTCATGTTTTTGTAGCCCTATGTTGGAAGTGCCAGGGTCCGCACCACCTCCCAGGGACCAGGCTGCATGAAGAAAAGAGATGATCTCTACCAGTAAAGGCAATGCAAGGAATGCAAGGGCAAATGAGTGAAACTCCCTTTTTACCTTTTGGTCAAGTTCTGCCTTTGGGAACTACTTCTTGCCTCTTGGGAGATACAGACAGATTTCACAGGCTAAGGTTGTTGAAAGCACAGTAGATCTTATTCTGGAAAGAAACTGATAGGACAAATCTATTATTTGTTTTTAAAAAGTGTCCCATAGGGCTGGGAAGGTGGCTCAGTGGTAGAGTGCTTGCCTTGCATGCATGAGGCCCTGGGTTCGATTCCTCAGCACCACATAAGCAAAAAGAAAAAAGCTGGAAGTGGTGCTGTGGCTCAAGTGGTAGAGCGTTAGCTTTGAGCTGAAGAGCTGAGGGACAGTGCCCAGGCCCAGAGTTCAAGCCCCACGACCGGACCCCCCAAAAAAAGTGTCCCATAGAGAAGTAAACATTTTCTAGAGCAAGAAATTTCTAAGACAAAAAATTCAAACCAAGGGCTGGGAAGGTGGCTCAGTGGTAGAGTGCTTGCCTTGCATGCCTGAGGCCCCGGGTTCAATTCCTCAGCACCACATTAAGCAAAAAGAAAAAAGCCGGAAGTGGCGCTGTGGCTCAAGTGGTAGAGCGCTAGCCTTGAGCTGAAGAGCTGAGGGACAGCGCCCAGGCCCAGAGTTCAGGCCCCACGACCGGACAAAAAAAAAAAAAAAATTCAAACCAAACAACCAAAAAAAAAAAAAAAAAAAAAAAAAAAAAAAAGCAAAAGCACTTCCCTCTAAAATAAACCCTTTATTTATTTATTTATTTATTTATTTTTGTTAATAGAATATTTTTCTTTTAATCCCTGGAGATGTTTTCTTGACTCTTTATGGGGGCAGTTCTGGGATTTGAACTCAGGGCCTCACGCCTTGCTAGGCAAGCACTCTATCACTTGAGACGCTGCCCTCATGTATGGTATCACCTAACTTCTTTGATATTCCTCCTCACCTTTTATAATTAAAAATGCTGATGCACATGAAAGCCCTAGCAGGAAGGAAGTGCCCACAGTCATTTCTCCATACCCACAGCTGACTGGTTCCAGGATGTTTCTTGGATACCTAAGTCCATGGAACCTCAAATCCCTCCAATTTGCACAGGCCTATGCACATCATTCCATATAGATGACTCATGACACTCAGAACAAGGTCAATGATAAGTAGCTGTGCTATGTTGCTCAGGAAATAATGACAAGAAAGAAAAAGTCTGTATATGTGCAATAGGATACATTTGTTCTTTTATGAGTATTTTCTATCAATAGTTGCCAAAATTTGGGAAGTGAAACAGATGGATAAGGAGGACTGACTGTAAATATAAATTTCTGAACCCCACCTATGCTAGGATATTTTCTATTTGGAAAATATTGATCTTCAGAAGCAGCAAAAGTACCAGGTTATATGACTACAGAAAGCCACCACTGTTGATTACAACTCTGCCTAAAGAGCAAAAGGAAGAATGTGTGTGTGTGTGTGTGTGTGTTGGTACTGTGTCTTGAACACAGGACTGGGTCCTATTTCTTAGCTTTTTCTCTCAAACTGGGTGTTCTACCACCTGAGCTCTACTTCCAGCTTTTTGATTGTTAATTGGAGATAAGAGTCTTATGGACATTTCTGCCTAGTCTGGCTTTGAACTGTGATTCTCAGATTTCTGCTTCCTGAATAGCTATGGTTAGAGGCCTTATCTGCTGGCATGGGGCCAAGAATGTACCCCCCCCCCACACACACACATATGCACACTCCAGTGTGCATATGCTTCCTTCCCTTTCTGGTCCCAAAGTGAAAGTGTTTTCTATTGAAGACCTTCCATTGCAATCTTAGCAGAAGATCCCTAGTGACACTAGTTCACCCATTAGGTTTCCAGATGAAATTAGCATATGTATTCCCCCAAAGGCAGTTAGATTAGACTTTGTTAGATTAGACTTTGCCAACATCACAAAGCATTTTAGTAGACAGGAGACACAGAGACACATGGCATACCATAATGCAGACAAGTACACCAACACAGAGACATGTAGCATGCCATAATAGAGTAGACAGGAGACAGGACAAGAACACCCGTGGCATGCCATAATGGTGCCTGGGCCGGTCAGGGGGGAGTGTTAGATTAAATTAGACTTTGCCAGAAAACCATGCAGACATCCAGAAAGGTTTATTGCCAGGAAAGGGGCCGGCAAGACCCCTTCTCACAAGGGAAAAGTGAGAAGTACTAGCTATTGTCTGAGGTGACCTATATAACCTAGGAGGTTTAGGAGGGGCTAGAAGGGGCTAGGAGGTAGAGACCCTGGTGTGGACGTGAGAGCCAGAGGCTTCATCATGGAGGACTAGGATTTATGGCTGCTGCCCAAATAGTAGATAAGGGGTCCTGCAGCTGCCAGACCTGAAGGTCACTCTGAGGGGCTCTTGTTGCCTTATATGGTGGTAGCTGCCCCAGAGAAGTGCCATCCCAAGGTAAAGGGGGTTGGAGGCTGATTATTTACTGCCTTTACTACAGGGGCCTAGTGTTGCCTAGGAAGGGAGCATGCTAAGCTGTGGAGAGGGGAAGGAGTGTATAAGTACGGGAAGGGAGTTCATTTCGCTAACAGGCATTCTTCATCATTCTTCATCTTTGTATGTGATGAATCATAGAGGTTCAATCAGCTACAGGTCAGAGCTTGACTTTTTGGGATTTATGAAAATGCTTACCTGCTTTCAGCTATGTTCTTTAGCTCAGATTTGTGCTCATTTACATAGAAGACATATGGAAATAACCTAAGATGGTTGTCTAAACGGAGAAACAGGAACCACACTGGGACTCCACATTCCTGTGATGTTTCTGGTTATGGCAATCCTGGGCCAGCAGAGAACATTGTACCAGGAAGTGGCATTGTTCTCTTTTCTTTTCGTCATGGGTGACAGAGACTTATGGGAGAATTTTAAGACTTATTTTGTAAATGTGTACTAGTAAATTTGTTAGGACTAACAGAGGAATTTCAAACAGGGTTATTTGTTCCTGTTTACAAAAAGAATTGATTGGATTGATTGCTCACTGAAAGTTAAAGAGCCCATCTGGTAGATCAGAGAGGAATTGCTGCCTCTTTTCATACCACTGGCATTGGAGAATGAACACATCCACACACTATTTTTAAAATATATCATTTATTTAAATCCATGTCAATGTATACCTCAAGGAGTGAATTTCAAGAATTGAAAAAAATGTCATTTTTCAGAGCAAATAATTTTGTCTAATTTCTATTAAAATAAAACGAAATGATGTTGGGTGGGGGAAGTTAAGCTCTGCAATGGGAAATTGCTTTGCTGACATTCAAATTTCTGTACTCCAAAACTACTTCCTTTTGTTTGGGGATTGGCTGAAGCATTTACAGGTCCTTTATGAAACAGAATAATTTTTGAGAAGGCAAGAAATCTGATCATGGTGCCGGATGCACCAGAGTAATGAGATCCTGGTGACTTCACAGGCTTCAATCACCTGCTCATTTCTCTTTTGAAGCAGTTTCAAAGGTGCATCATGTAATTTTGGTGACCAGTACAGGCCTTATGTACAAAATCTCAGAATAGGTGACTTATCTGCTTATTAGTTTGTTGCAGATTAGTGGATTGATTTCCAAAAAACAAAAACAAAACAAAGCAATAACAACAGCAGCAGCAACAAGAAAGCATTGATAGGGCCTGGGGAAGAGATACTATGGACATCATTTCATAGTCCTGTGGTTTGTTTAACCAACACCAGGGTGCAAGTCCACTTCATAGGTCACTCTGTTACCTGGCCCCCCTCCCCCCTCCAGACACCTCATTACCTTTCTTTTTTCTGTTATCTTTTTTTTTTGTTCTATATTTTTGTGTGTAGTGTATGGTTTACAAACATGACAGATAAAATTGAATGGCAAATGTGGAAAGAATGCACATAGAAGGAACTTGGATTTGAGCTGGCCATTGGTGGTTCACACCTGTAATTTTAACTACTCAGGAGGCTGAGATCTGAGGATCATGGTTCCAACCCAGCCTGGGCAGGAAAGTGTGACTTTGAGTTCTAATTAACCAGCAAAAAGCCAGAAGTGGAGATGTGGCTCAAGCAGCAGTGAACCAGTCTAAAGTGAAAAGGCTAAACTATAGAGCCTAGGACCTGAGTTCAAGCCTCAGCGCACATACACAGACACACACACACACACACACACACACACACACACACACACACACACACACACACACACCACAAAAGGCTGAGATTTAGGGCTCAAATATGTACCTTAGTAACAGTGTCACATTGGGTAAGTCACTAAATATCATTGAGCAGGAATTTTCTTTTCTTTCCCTTTTTAAATTTTTATTTTATTTTATTTTATTTTTTGGTTGGTTGTGGGGCTTGAACTCTGGGCTTGAGCGCTGTCCCTGGGCTTTTCAGCTCAAGGCTAGTGCTCTACTGCTTGAGTCACAGCGCCACTTCCAGTTTTCTGGTGGTTTATTGGAGATAAGAGTCTCAAGGATTTTCCTGTCTGGGCTGGCTTTGAACCCTGATCCTCAGATCTCAGCCTCCTATGTAGCTAGAACTTCCTTCCTTCCTTCCTTCCTTCCATCTCTTCCTTCCTTCCATCTCTTCCTTCCTTCCATCTCTTTCTTTCTTTCTTTCTTTCTTTCTTTCTTTCTTTCTTTCTTTCTTTCTTTCTTTCTTTCTTTCTTTCTTTCTTTCGTCCTTCCTTCCTTTCTTTCATTTCTTTCTCCTTCTCTTTTTCTTTTTTTTTCTTTTTTTTTGATGAAGATTGAACCTAACCAACCTCATTGCACCTCCAGCCCCAGTGAACACTGATTTCCATGACTGTGAAAATGGAATAAAAGCCACAAAGCATTACTACTCTGGTCTTCCTTACCCTGAAAAACTATGTAGAAAACAAAATGGGTAAAATGTTTGCAAAGAATTAAGAACAGATAAAAAATACATGGATTGGGCTGGGTAGGTGGCTCAGTGGTAGAGCGCTTGCCTTGCATGCATGAGGCCCTGGGTTCGATTCCTCAGCACCACATAAGCAGAAAATAAAAAAGCTGGAAGTGGTGCTATGGCTCAAGTGGTAGAGCGCTAGCCTTGAACTGAAGAGCTGAGGGGCAGAGCCCAGGCCCAGAGTTCAGGCCCAACAACCGGCCCCCAAAAAATAAAAAATAATAAAAAATAAAAAATAAAATATACTAAGCTGTCAGAAAGTTCTGGCAGCTCCGGAACCCAAACTCCACATGCATATGATTATTAGATTTTTATGATTAAAAGACTTCTTTAGTTCTTTTCCTTTTTTTCTTTTCAGCTACTGCTCTACCTCTTGATCCACAACTCTTCTTCCAGATTTTTGGTGGTTAATTGGAGATAAGAGTGTCAAGGACTCTCCTGCCCATGCTGGCTTTGAACCCATGATTCTCCTGATATCCAAGTAGTTAGGATTACAGGCATCAACCATTAGTACCAGATTTAATTGTTCACATTTGAAATCCCTGCATATGTCCTGCAATTATTAATCTATACTCTCCTCCAAAGACAGATGGCTACTAAGATCTTGGAAGAAGTGGGATTCTAGTAAAAACACACAGACCTGAAAGCAGTGCATTGATTATTTTATTAATTTCTTCTTTTTACATTATGGGAAACATTTATCTATTTACATTTTTTTTTGCCCACACACAATCTAGGTAAATGAGCCTATGAAATTCCAATTCAGAAAGCCATAAAAATGTTCCCCACCCCTCCATCTGAAGGCTTTCAAATGAATCTATTTTTTTCCAAACCAAAATAAGTTTTAAAAATTACATTAGGGAATTCAGATCTTCTAGTGATTTACATTCCCATTATTTAAAATATGCATCTAGACATGTATTTAAAAAAGAAATGGTAAATTCACAAGGATAAGGGTTAAATGAAAGTCAGAAATGCACAGTCAAACATTAAGGGCACATCTATAAATAACAGAAATATATTACAAATAAATTAGTTCTATTTACCATTTCAAATATTAAAAATCTTTGATCCATTTCTTCATCTCTCTTTACAAAAAGGTTATGTGAATTGTATGGGGACAGCTACAAAAAATATAATAAATACGTAATTTCTTTGATTATTATTATTTTTTTTGGGAGACAAACTTCTTTTGTAATTCTCTCCCTCCCCAAGAAAATGCTCAACTTCTTTATACCAAAGCTAAACAAAATAATTTTTCAGGGCACATACATTCTCCATTATGAACTTAAATAAAAACATTTCTACAAATTACATCAAAAAGAATGATGTAAGAAGGATTATGCTCGTGAATGTCAGGTCAGATGGTTAACAAGCAGCATTGAATAGGGTCATGTTGTAACATGAATAATTAGCTTTTTATAAAGTGTTTGTACAATTTAAACTGTGTTTTTAAGGAAGGCAAAGGTCATGATGCCCTAGGCCTGTTCCACTAAAAGATTTTAAATTCTTACCAAAAATAGCTTTTGAATATACAAATACCATTCACTTAGACAAGATAAATAGACCTTCTCTCATCTCTCTTTAAAATATCCTGGGCTAAATCAGTTGGCAAAGAAAATATTTTAAGATGATCTTGAATCACATTAGCAAGTGATTTCATGATTCAGATCTTAACCCTACCTCAGAGCCTGGAGCTATACTTGAACATGGATCTGGGGATGGATGCTGCTTCCTTTATGCTAATCTGTAGTGAATAGGACCACAGGGACCCACGGTGACAGTTGGCCTTCCTTCTACAACCTCGGTGATCTTTCTTTCATCACTGCTACAATGTAAAGAAAAGTATATTGTTTTTGAAACTAGCAAGTACTTGAGCTCCAAATCTGTTCCTTCCAATTTTACAAATCATTTCAGTGCTTTGTTTACCCTAGTTAAAAGTTGGTTCGTTGGTGTTTAAATAAGTTAGTAGCCCTTTTCTTGTAAACCACAGCAGTAAACATCTGTGCCCTGTTGATTAAGATAGCTCAAAGCATTGATGGCTCTGAGAGGTAGCAAATTCTCTAGTGGTTTTTAGAATATGTCCGTGAAAATATTTGTTGCCAGAATCCATCACCTCTCTTAATTTATAGAGAAAATTAAATTAGCACCTGGCTATGAAAGTGTATTTTTTTAAAAGAGCTTCTCTGGTGCAAGCATATTTGATATTATTGTTATTATTATTTCCTTTGTTTTTTTAATGACAAATTTCTAATGCTTCAGGGTGTGAGCTTGATATAAAATGCAGGTGAGACTTTCAAATCCCCACATTGGAAATGTTTAAACTGCTACAAGTAAGGGCATTTGAAAACAACTTCAGCTAATCACTAATGCCATGCATCCTGCTCATCAACCATGACTGAAAATGGGAACCAAAGTTCTCGGCCAGAAGCTTGAATTTGTTTCAGTGTCTACGAATCCTCCTCCTCTTCCTCACCTCTTCAGGCCAAACATCTCTCTCTACCTTGAACCTCAAAATGACTGTGGCAGCTCTTCAAATGAAGCAACCTGTCTACCGGGAAGGGAAACTTCTTTTATCCACTTGAGATAGTCTTCTGCTGGACAAGTGAGCTCTGTATAGTGGTGAGAGGAAGTTAAAGAAGAAACATCCCCGAAATATGAAATACTAGGTTAAACTAGATGCATGGGGAGCATTCAGAAGGATTATGGGAAAAGCCAAAATCTCTGAAAAGAGCTTCAGAGGCAGATGGGTATTTCTATGTGTGGATAGAGTAGTAGGGCCACTCTAAATCAATAGGATTTACACTTCCCCTTTAAAAATCACCGCTACCACTCCAAGGTAAACACACATGGTACAATAAAAGTTGATTAAAAAAAAAGTAAAAGAAACATTTCATATCTAAATTTGTATAATAAGACAAAAAAATCCCTTCTGTTGAATCTTTAAAGCATCAGTGCCTTTGCCTTGCCTTTCTTCTTGTTATTGCCTTTCAGAATAGATTAATTTCCCTGAAAGATGGAATTTACAATCTTCTGCTGATTGAAACATTTGAAGCTGTGGTTGATGATGGAACACTGAGGCAGGTTTTGTGCAGCTGTGAGCAATGAAGTCCCTCCTCCCTCTGGGGACAGGCAGGTTTGTGTCTCCCCTCTCTCCCCCCCCCCCCATTTCCCCAACCCCCAGGCCAGCTTGGTCCCTTGTCTCTTTGTTACTCTGATTCTGGTGAGATGGTGTGAGTTTTGAGCTTGGAAAGAAAGTGTAATCTGGGTTCTTTATCTTTCTTTTCTTTCTTTCTTTTTTCTTTTCTCTTCTTTCTTTCTTTTTTTTAAAAATAGAATAACCACTTGGAGGGAAATAAAGGGAGTCGGAGCTCCTCATTCCTTCACGTGGAAGACGCTAAGTCCCAAACGGATCACCTAGTGATATACTGGATTTCTGAAATTCCCTATGGTTTTTATATTGCTGACACACTAGCTTGAGAGAACTGAGGATGGCAGGTGACCTAAGGGTGTAGTGTCTACACGGGGGTGGGGTGGGGGCGTGGGGTTGGCTTGGCCCAGAGTCATCAGGACAGGGGACGAAGCTTGGTGAAGATGGGCAGAGTGATCTAGGGAGCAGAGGGGCTGCTGGAGGCTCCAGCAAGGTGGACAGAGGTGGGGGAAAGAAGGCTTGGAGGGGGCGTGGCGACAGGAGGTGGGGCTGGGTCGGGACGGGGCTTCTGGAGGGCGGGGCCCGCGGTGGGCGGGGCGGGCGTGCTCAGAGCCGGGTCTGCGCCTCGGGGATGTAGATCTCGATGCTCTCGGCGCTCTCGGTGGCCGAGTTCTGGCGGACCGACGCGGCGCGCTTGGCGGCCATCAGGCGCTTGCGGGCCTCCTGGCGCTGCGAGCTCTCCAGCGAGCGCTCCCGGATCAGCGGCGCAGGGCCCTTCGCCGGCTTCTTTGGCACTGGAGGAGGGGCCCTTCTCTCCTGATCAAAGCAGAAGGTTCAGGACATTACACAGCTTCTCAGGACAAGCTTGGGAAAGACTCGGATAGGTCAGTAGTTAGAACATCACACACACACTTGTTGGATTGTTTTTAAGATGTTGCCCTAAGGGGTGATTACTGTTGATCTGCACACTGTATAGACATTTCTTTCCCCTCCTCTTCATGATTCTGGTTTGGGTAGTCAAAGGATGCAGGAAAACTTAAGAAATCCTGATGAGCTTAAGGCTAAGGGCAAGACTGGATTGCAGAACTAGGCCTCTCCAAGGGCAGGATGTGAGTATTTTAAACACCTCCCTCTACCTTCTCATCAGACCCCTGGTTGAAAGACTGAGGACCCCAGCACTTAACACCTGGGGAAATGGGGTCTCTGGAGACTCCAGGCTCTTCCTAGTGCCAGAGATGGGCTAGGAGAGCACAGTAGCCGCAGAACTATCTAGAACACCGGATCCCCTTTACGGAGGCAAGTCGCATCATCATCATCATCATCATCATCATCAATGTGCCCACCCAGATTCCCCTGCCCTCCACACTTAGTCAACCAAAGGAGCTTAGAAGACCATGTCCTTTAGCTCTGTTGATACCACGGTGAGTGAGACCCTCTGCGTGTTACACGAACACACAGCAATACAACGTACAGGGTGACCGAATAGGGAAGACCCTGCTATTTCCTACCCTGGGGGGTGGGGAGGCAGGTCGTTTCCTCAAACATCCTTCTTTAACAATGTCAATCCTGAGGAGGTCTCAGGATAACTAGTAGTCCCAAAGGGAATTCCAACCACAGGGAGAGAAACGGCAGGAACGTTTAACACTAGGCTGAAGAAGGCCCATCTGGCTTATCAGCAGCAGCAAACAATAAAACGGTTGTAGATATTCTCAATGTTACTGCAAAACATAACGGTTCATCTCTTTGGCAAGAAAACCAGTAGGGTGGGAGAAGAAGGGCATCTAAGGCACAATGCTTTAGAAAGAGGATGTTCAGCTTCCAGGGTGTGAACAGATCTACACAAACCCAATGTGTCCATTTAAGATAAAACATCCCAAGGTGCTATGGAATGAAATGTGACCCTGTTCTTAAAATCTGGATCAGATCCAAAGGGTACACTTTGTGTCTTAACACAGGCTCAGGGCAGCAGTTCTTCCTTGCTTGCCAGGAAGAAGTACCAAATTCATTGTAGTACAATGCACTGGCCCACAGTTGTCTGAGGTGGTGGAAAAGTCGTGAAGGGGAAGCATAGTGCAAACTGTCCACCATCACAGTATTAGATTCTTTCTCTTTCTTTCTGTCTCTCTTTCTCTTTCTTTCTTCCTTCCTTCCTTCCTTCCTTCCTTCCTTCCTTCCTTTCTTTCTTTCTTTCTTTCTTTCTTTCTTTCTTTCTTTCTTTCTTTCTTTCTTTCTTTCTTTCTTTTCTTTCTTTCTTTCCTTTCTTCCTTTCTTCCTTTCTTTCTCCCTCCCCCCTTCTAAGTCCATGGCACGGTGAAAAGTTCTGATCATTGACAAAATCCATTAAAAATGAAAACCTTTAAAAGTTGAGATAACTAATGATTCACTGTGCATGTATCAAGAGGTCTCATTATTGCAATTTGTACTACTTCTTTGGGACAGTTTAGCTCTTCATTGTGGGGTAATTCAGTGGATATTTTTAGGAGTATGACTGTTGGGAACTTTTTAGTCATTTACCTTTCCCCCTCCCATTTTTCTTTATTATTATTATTTTCTAATGTGTCAGTACTGAGGCTTGAACTCAGGGCTTTACACACGCTCTCACTTGGCTTTTCCACACAAGGCTGCCCCTATGTGAGCCACACCTCCATGTCCAGCTTTTTTCTGGTTAATTGGATATAGGAGTGTCACACACTTTCCTGCCCAGCTGGCTTCAAATAGTGATCCTCAGATCTCAGCCTTCTGAGTAGCTAGGATTATAAGCCACCGGTGCCCAGCCTACCTTGTTTTGTTGTGTTTTTTGTTGTTGTTTTGTTTTGTTTTAAGAACGCTTTTTAAGTAATTAATGAATGAGAAATAAAATGGATCAATTCTGGAAAGTAAATTACCAGCACGTATATACCTGCCAGGATTTCTTCAAATAAGATCCACTTAAAAGCCTTGACAGCAGATAGCTTCACACGCAGAGTAAAGAAAACTAAATGTGGTACAATGTTTGGCTTCTCAACTAAAAGCCCAGATGTACACCATATAAATTTCATATTTAATACTACAACCCCCAGTTTGGTGGCAATAGAACTGGAGGTGGGGACAGTGAAGAGATGGCATTCTGTTACAGACTGTCCCTTGGGACCAGATTTCTTCCTGGAGTCCATTGACCCCAGGAACCCCAATATAATGGGCGGCAGTGTCAATAACTAGAATGCCATTGACTCTAATAAAGGAGGAGACTTGAAGAGAGCAAGACCACCATTGCTTCAAAGGAGCCTCATTTTCTGAGGTTGAATCTCTTGGAACTATTTGACCTCAGGCAAGTGTTTCAAAACAGTCATGTATGAAGGACAGCCTGAGGAAGCAGACATTGGATACTTGTCTGAGCCTGGTGGAGCCACCCTAATCAGATATGAAATTACAGTTGCTTAATTAAAGTAAAAGAATTCCAGTCTTTATTTCTAAACTGTTGCATGAGGACCACAGTGAGCAGTATTTCCCTCCCCAGGCAAATCAACCAAGAGTAGAACTTTGGAAAAAAAAATCCCAACATTTATGATGACTACGGAAGCTTATGGTATTTTAGACTTGAACCACAGTGATTTGTTTATTACTATATTTATGAGATGATCATCAAGTCAGTTATTTTTCAGGGCTTCCTAATTTTCTCGGAAACACATCCTCAGCTTGTAAGGAAGTTGAACTCTTGCTCTATGGTACCATGCATTGTAGATGTCATTTATTTTCATTTAAAAAGCAAAAGGGAGGCAATTCCTTCCAATGACTAAAATGGTTTAACTTAAAAGTTTAATTGACCAAAAAAAAAAAAAAGCCACATTCCCATTTTCCAATTCACAAAGACAAGTTTTTTTTTTCTTTTAAAATATGCCTGAAACATATTACAGATAATATCCCAAATGATTACTATGTAAACATTGTCATTACAATGAAATTTATATGATATCAGCTCCATTTCACATTGTAAACAGCAGGACTGAATGCAGAAGCCTATTTAGACTGTCCAGCGTTTGTACAAGTTTTTAAATGAACCATACAAAATCTACATTGTTCTACCTTCTTGTCAAGAGGATCCATCTGTTTCCAATTATTGGCCTTTAACTGATGAAGTTCGTCAAATTTCATACTAATATTTTCTATGGACAACTGCAGCATGTCCCAAAACCCCGCCAAATCCTGGGAAGTGGGTCTCGGATGAGCATTAGGGTTCTGTACAAGAGAAAGAAACATATTTATGCTTTAAGGACCATGTGACACACCAGGCTCAGAGCCAATGAGACATTTGCAAATATTCCAAATAATGTAAGAATGCCGGGTTCCTTTTGGTGCAAGGAGATAAAAGCGAGGCTATGAATGGTAATCTTATCTCCACTTTTGGTTGGAGTTGGTGACTCAATTGTCAAGGCTGTAAAATTCCTCTCTTAGAAGTATCTAGACTTGTTGTATGGGTCTGATAAAGCGGATAAGGTCAAACATTTGAAAAATTCTAGCATGAGTTATTATACCCTGCATTTAAAAACAACACATTTAAATATCAACTTTGAAAAAAAACAACTTAGTATATTTATATTAGATATTCAACACTATGCCCCATAATTTGTTCACTGAACAGATAAGGAATCTAGAATATGATTAGATTTAACATTCATGTTGAATAATAATGTTTTCTAAGCACTCTGTAGGTATGTGTTTGGTTTTATTTCGTGGGTTTTGTTTTTTGTTTTGGTTCTGGGTTGAACCTTTAATCTACCATTGAAACACACCCTCAACCCTTCAAAATACTATGTATTTGGCAATTAAGATGTTATTAGTATAGGAATTCATTTTATGTGTGGCTGCTTGGATAAAATCACTTAGAATTTAATTAGATTTTTTTTTTTTTTTTTGTCATGGGGCTTGAACTCTGGGCCTGGGCTCTGTCCCTCAGCGCTTCAGCTCAAGGCTAGCACTCTACCACTTGAGCCACAGTACCACTTCCAGTGTTCTGGTGTTGGTTGGCTTTGAATTGTGCTTCTCAGATCTCAGCCTCCTGAGTAGTTAGGATTACAAGCCTGAGCCACCGTTGCTTGGCATTGTTTGTTTATTATGCCAGTACTGGGGCTTGTGCCAGGGTGTTGCGCTCTCATTTGACTTTTACCATCAAGGATACTGTTCTACCACTCTAGCCACATCCCCATTTCCAGCCTCTTGCTAGTTAAGTCTCATGGACTTTTCTGCCTGGGCTGACTTCAAACTGAGATCCTCGGACCTCAGCCTCCTGAGCAGCTAAGATTATAACCATGAGCCACTAGCACCCAGCATATATTTATTTATTTATTTTTCAGTCCTTAATTGGTTTTAAATAGATTGCCACATCATACAGTAAGCATGAACAAGTATCTATACATATAGAAGCATGATTACAAGGATTAATATGCTAGGATTGTAAACCTTCAGGGTTTGAGTTGGTTTTCTTTGTCCTCACCCATATATCTCTGACAATAGAAGGTATGACCTTAATTTATCTGATCTAAGAAAGGAAAATAAACCACATTCAAGAGACAAAGGTGACTTGGTCATTGCTGATCATTTTCTGCAAGAGTAGTTTAAGGCAGGCAAGTCAGTTTGTGGGAGCCTCCTCGTGTCAAGAGCCTCTGGCTAATGTCACTTTTTTCATGCCATGGAAAATCTGTGAGACCTCATATTGTATAATAACATGAGGCCAGCTTGTACTTTCAAAACTCATCCCTACAAAAAATGGTACCATCAGAACTTAAGAAAGAGCAAAGTTGTTGACCATGAAATTTAACAGGGTAGAAAGAACTTTGACATCTTTGAATGGACTAGTATCACTAGCCTGGTTTTTCTTTTTAAAAAGGTATAGGCAGGCACCGGTGGCTCATGCCTGTAATCCTCACTACTCAGGAGGCTGAGATCTGAGAATTGCAGTTCAAAGCCAGCCTGAACAGGAAGTCTGTGAGATTCTTATCTCCAGTTAATGACCAGAAAACTGCAAGTGGTACTGTGGCTCAAAGTGAAGAGTACTAGCCTTGAGTACAAAAGCTCAGGGACAGCACCCAGGCCCTGAGTTCAAGTCCCATGACTAGAAAAAAATAAAAAAGAAAAGGACGCATTGCTGGTGCTAGTGGCTTATACCTATAATCTTAGCTATTCAGGATATGGAGATCTGAGAAGAGAGATTTGAAGGCTGCTTGCATAGACAAATTCCAGATACTAATTTCAGTTAACCACCCAAAAAAGCCAGGAGTGGAACTGTGGCTCAAGTAGTAGAGTAACAGTCTTAAGTGGAAGAGAGAGTATACAGCCCTGAGTTAAAGCCCCAGTGCCAGAACATACAAACAAAAGATGTCTTTGCTGGGCACTATAATCCTAGCCTCAGGAAGCTGAGATCTGAGGATCGTGGTTCAAAACTAGCCTAGGCAAGAAAGCCCATGAGACTCTTATCTTCAATTTACCACAGAAAACTGGAAGTGGAGCTGTGGTTCAAGATAGTAGAGTGCTAGTCTTGAGCACAAAAATTCAGAGACAATGTCCAGGACCTGAGTTCAAGCCTCATGTCCAACTAAAAAAAAAAAAGAAAGAAAGAAAAAACAGAAAAGAAGATATATGTATAACCATAGTTCGAAAACATTCTCATAATCCTGATTTTCTTGCAAAAAATAAACTATAACATTGTAAATCCTTGAGTCACTGTTAAAATGTATTCTTGGGGTTAGTATAGCTCAGTGGTGGAATGAATGCCTGCTTAAAAAGTTTAAGGCCTTGGGTTCAATCCTCAGTATCATACAGCAACAACAAAAAATTATTTCAGTGACAATTAATGAAAGGATTTGTGTATGGTATTTTGACTTAGTAAATAATAAAATTTCTTTTTGGGCATGTTAGTGCATGCTTGTAATCCCAATTTGGGAAGACTAAGATGGGTGGATCATAAATTCAAGTTCAGATTGGGGAACACAGCAAAACCCTGTCTTTATAAAAACATTCCTCAACATCTAGACATTCAAAACAGAAAGATAATAGTTTAAACAAAGTGCCTTTCAAATAGTTTTTGATCACACAATATATTTGGCCTTATCAGGAAGAAAAAAGTAAACTACCTATTTTGGATTCATGATCCCTATTGGCTAAACTTTTAGTTTTACCACCAATATAAAGAAATAGTAGGGTTGAATACCTTATCTAAAACCACTGGGCTCTGAAGCTGAGATTTTGTACTTTTTAGGGTTTGGGAATATTTACATTTACATAATGAGATACCTTGGGGATGAGACTCAAGTTTAAACATGAACTTCATTTACATTTCATAAATACCTTACACACGCAGCCGGAAGGTAACTATTTTCCACAGTAAGAGGAGTTGAAGTCTGGGCCTCCCACTTGCCATGCAAACGCTCTACCACTAAAGCCACACCCACAGCCCTTTCCTTTTGTTTTTTAGGGGTTTTATTTTGTGTGTGCCAGTACTGGAGCTTGAACTCAGGGCCTAGGTGTTATCTCTGAGCTTTTCTGTTTAAGACTTGAGCCACAGCTCCACTCCCAACTTTTTGCTGGTTTATTGGAAATAAGGATCTCACTGACTTTCCTGTCTGGTCTGGCTTTAAACCTCAATCCTTAGATCTTAGCCTCCTGAACAGCTAAGAGAACAGGCATGAACCACTGGTGCCTGGCTCTAGTTTGTTTTTGAGGTAGGGTCTCCTGTTAAATTGCCCCTGCTGCTCTAGAACTGTCTCTACTTAGCTACTATCTGGGATTACAGGTGTGTGTGTGTGTGTGTGACACAGGGGAGGAGATTTCATGTTACCTTTCCATAGAGGTTTACAATAGATTCCAATCACTCACATACTACACCTGTGTTTAGACTACAACTTGTTATATGAAGTCAGATGTAGGATTTTCTACTTGTAATGAGTATCATGTGAGTGTAACAAAAGTTTCAGATTTTGAAGCATTTCTGGCTTCAGATTTTTTTTGTTGTTGTTTGTGGATTTTTTTATTTTGTCCATTGTGGGTTTTGAACTCTGGGCCTAGGCACTGTCCCTGAGCTCTTCAGCTCAAAGCGAGTGCTCTGTTGCTTGAGCCATAATGCCATATTGGGATTCTGGTTGTTAATTGGAGGTCAGAGTATCATGGATTTTCCTGCTGGAGCTGGCTTTGAACTGCAATCCGCAGACCCCAGCCTGCTGAGTAGCTAGGATTACAGGCATAACCACCAGTGTGGCTTGTTTTGTGTTTTTTTTTAAGGCAAGGTCTCACTTTGTATCACAGGCTGACTTAGAAATTCGATCTCAGACTTAGCCCACCGATTGCTGGGATCACAGAGGGACATCACCATGCCCAGCTGATTTCAATTTTTTTTAAATTAGAAATGCCCAATCTGTAGATCATTGGGCACAAATACCTGTAATATTTTTTTCAGTGTACTTAACTCTGTATCATAGGCAATTTATTCCCTCTTCTCAAGGGATCTCTTTTTTTTGTTGTTGTTGTTGGTTGTGGGGCTTGAACTCTGGGCCTGGGCACTGTCCCTCAGCTCTTCAGCTCAAGGCGAACGCTCTACCACTTGAGCCACAGCACCACTTCCCTCTCAAGGAATCTCTTTGCCTTACCTTTGTGAAATAGATAGGTAAGGAAACAGAAAAAGAGAGCTAGGGTCTGACCGTTCTCCAAGTGGATAGTCATGTGACTTCCCACACACAAAAGTGAGTAGCAGCTCAATGCTTAATCCAGGCCATCGTGGAGGTTAGAGGTCAGAAAGTAGAAGAAAGAGGAGGCTGGGTTCTTTGGTTTAGTTATGTTGGAAAAAGCCAACTTTTGTCAATTCATTCTAAGCCTGAGAGTCTGGTTTGGGATAATGTGTAAGTGTATCCAAAATAAAGGGCCTATTATTTTTCTCCTCCTCAGAGTAAGAACTAAAGTAAGGAGGGTTGACTCTCAGTCTGGCCAATCATAATGCTGCTTTTATGTGGCTGTAAGCCTGAGTGAGGCCAACACTAGGCTACCTTGCTTCCTGCTGCCAATGGGGTGGAGCTAACTCCTTCAAGCTAAGGAATAGAACTTCAATCCTGAGTGGAATTTATGGTACTGAGGCCAAATACACTGGGCTGTGAGTCTTGGCTCTGCCTATAACTGTGCGTGGTCATAGATTTTTAGCTTTTCATATTCATTTTTTCTCATCTATAGTATCATCATAAAAATGAGGTCACTATTATTAACTCTAAATGCTCATTCTAAGGATTGAACGAACTCAGATATCTACAGGTGCTTACTTAATACAGAGTCTGGCACATGTATGCTCTTGGCCTTTCCTGCAGAGGCCTGGCTTCACCACCAATGACCCTCTTCCCCAGTGTGGCACTGGATTCCTGCATTTCACTTTGTTTCTCCTGTTTTCCCAGAAATAAGAGCCCACCAGGAACAAGGAAACATCAGAAGTTGTTTAATAAGGCTTTAAAGTTTCTTAGAAGTCAGCAAATCTTTTCCAAATATCTTGTCTACAATGACGTCTTTAAAATCTACACAAAGTGCTAGGTGTTGGTGGCTTAAGCCTGTAATCCTAGCTACTCAGGAGGCTGAGATCTGAGGGTCATGGTTCAAAGCCAGCCTGGGCAGGAAAGTACATGAGATTCCTATTTCCAATAAACCACCAGAAAACTGGAAGTGGCACTGTGGCTCAAGTGGTAGAGCACGCCCCTTGAGCTGAAGAGCTGAGGGACAGCGCCCAGGCCCAGAGTTCAAGCCCCAAGACTGACAAAAAAAAAAAAAAATATCTGCACAAAGTTTACATTCTACTCCACAGTACAGTTGTTCATTAAATAATTTCTTTGGGTATACCAGTCCTGGGGCTTGAACTCAGGGCCTGGGTGCTGTTCCTGAGATTTTGTGCTCTAGGCTGGTGTTCTACCACTGGAGCCACAGTTCCCCTTCTGGCTTTTTAGTAGTTAATGGGTAATAATTGTCTCTCTAGCTTCCCTGCCCAAACTGACTTTGAACCATGATATTCAGATCTCAGCCTCCTGTGTAGCTAGGATTACAACTGTGAGCCAAAGGCTTCTGGCACTTTTTTTTTTTTTTTTTGTCGGTCTCGGTGCTTGAACTCTGGGCTTACACACTGTCCCTCAGCTCTTCAGTTCAAGGCGAGCACTCTACCACTTGAACCACAGCACCACTTCCAGTTTTCTGGTGGTTTATTGGAGATAGAGTCTCACGGACTTTCCTTTTGGGGCTGGCTTTTAACCATGATCCTCAGATCTCAGCCTCCTGAGTAGCTAGGATTACAGGCGTGAGCCACCAGTGCCTGGGTTTGGCTAATTCTTCCAACAACTGTGACTTCCACAGTTTCAGCAGTATAGCTTTCTATTTCCCTCCCTCCCTCCCTCCCTTCTTCCCTTTCTCCCTCCCTCCCTCCCTTCCTTCTTCCTTTCTATCTTGCAGTGTTGGGCTTTGTGCTAGCTAAGGCAGGTGCTCTACCACTTGAGTCATGCCACTTGAGTGTGTGTGTGTGTGTGTGAATGTGTAGATTAAAAAAAAAATAGCCTAGAGAAGAGAAATGGCTTTTGCTGATTTTCTCTTTTCTCTTCATTGAGCTCTGTCTAGATAAATCTCCTTCCCCCTCCTACCCCCAGTCCGTATCTGTCCTTGTAAATAAGATCTGAAGAGAGAGCAATGGGCCAGTGATACAGAGTTAAAATTCTAAAATCATATTTTGGGTCATTTATATTGCAAACAATCAGGGTTTCATGTTCCACACATAAATAGTGGCTTTTCCTTTTCTTTATTTTAGGTCCGGCATGTTCAACAACTTAGTAATCAAAGCCAGGCTACTGAAATTATGCTTTAGGAGACAGTAGCAAGCTTTTTATCTTTTGTTTCAAGCCCAGGTGAGTTGTAGCTTGCTTTATTTTGCAGTCGACTCTTAAAATAGGATGGCTTAAATAAGGTAAAATTTTTTTCCTTTTTTAAAAGTTTACCTTATTTTTCAGTTAGTGTAAACTTGTAGTAAGAGGGGATTTCATTGTGATATTTGCATACATGTACACAGTGCACCCTCAACAGAGTTACACAAGTAGTAGAAGAGGTGCTTTTGTTTTCTTTTCTTTTTGTCAGTCATGGGATGGAACTCTGGGTCTGAGCACCGTCCCTCAGCTCACCCAAAGAGAGTGCTCCACTACTTGAGCCACTTCTGGTTTTCTGGTGGTTAATTGGAGATAAGAGTCTCACGGACTTTCCTGCCTTGGCTGGCTTTGAACTGAGATTCTCAAATCTCAGCCTTCTGAGTAACTAGGATTACAGGCATGAGCTATCAGTGCACAGTTTATTTTCTTTTTTGTATGTCCAAAATTGTTGGATTGGATCATTGTCTCAAAGAAATCTAATGTACACTTCAGGATACCTTCCACCTGTGACCTTTGAGGTAAAACAGAAACTCTGTTTAGGAAATAGCCATTGACAGCTATTTTAGAGAGAATCATGATCCAAGATGTTTTTCTTTGTAATTTTTAGCTTTGAAACAGCAGCTTGCTTTATATTATGGGAAGAACAATAAAAATCCGAGCTATCATTTGAAAGCCAGGAAAATGGAAATTTTTAGTTTCATAAAAGCAGGAAATGAAGTTTTAATGTGAGTGCTTTTCTCTCCAAAGATGATTTAAGTGTAAATATTTTTTTAAAAAAAATTTAAGAAAAGCAGGAAATAAGATTCATTAAAAAGTTGTCTGTTCTAGGTAAAAGACCCCAAAGCTTGAGTTCAAACAGTTTTACTTTAGTTTGGCTAGTCTTGAGGACAAGTTCTTCTCATGATTCTCTACTAGCAGGAGATCGTGAGGAGGCCAAATGTTACCTACCAGGTTTTCTTCACACAGTTCTCTGAACTGGTAGAATTTCTGGGCCATGAGAAGTTGGGCACTGCCCACTGCGGTTCGGATTTTCCCTAGAACTGAAAAGAGCAAACACACAAGAAGTTTACACAGATGCCTCATGGCAGAGATTTAGTCTGGTAAATAAAGAAAAGAGAAGGTTATGATGTCACGATGGGAAAAAACAGCGTACGTGGCACGTCCCATGCCCACCCACGTCCTTGTGATGTGAGTCCATGCACTCCGGGCTCCTGGGCTAACGCATAAAATGAGAGTTCTGGCTTCCCATCACAGCACTGCATGAGAAGAGGCAAATAAGGGTTTCTGTTTTGTTTTGTTTTAATTTCTAATTTTTGTGCTGGGCTTCAACTCAGGATGCTGTGTTCTCACATGGCTTTTTCTATTCCAGGTTGGTGCTCTACCATTTGAGCCATACCTCCACTTCAAGCTTCATTGCTGGTTAATTGGAGATAAGAGTCTCACAGACTTTTCTGCTTAGGCTGGCTTTAACCTCCATCCTCAGATTTCAGCCTCTTGAGTGGTTAAGGTGTGAGCCATTGGCTCCTGGCTAGGTTTTTATTTCTTAAACTTCTTTTACTCCAAGGATGAATTTCAACTGTTTGTCAGTACAGTTATGGATTCATAAAATAAGCAATTATGGTATACTACCTTATTTTTCTAACCAGAACTCAAACATAAGAAAAAGCAAAGCTTGGAGGGAGGAATCTCTTGGCAATCGCCAGACCTAACCCATAACCTTTATTATTTTGCTGGAGTTCAGCCACTGATTCTGCCAGGGAACAGTTTTTTTTTTTTTCTTTTCCTTTGTGCCAGTCCCAGGGCTTGAACTCAGAATACTGGCATTGTCCACTTCAGCCATGGCTCCACTTTCTGCTTTTTGGTGTTTAATTGGAGATAAGAGTCTCTCAGACTTTCCTGCCCAGGCTGGCTTTGAACTCCTGATCCTCAGATTTCAGCCTCCTACATAGCTAGGATTATAGGTGTGAACCACTGGTGCTCAGCAAGGGAAAGGTTTTCTAAGCAGAGAGAACATGCAGTTTGCTGCCTAGAGAATACCAGAGCCAGCCCAGCTTGTATGGTGCAGCCTGCTTTTCTCATGAATACAGGTTCAGTTCCCTATATGGACATATAGGGAAGCTATATATCTTTGTTTGTTTGGGGGTTTTTTGGGTCCGGTCATGGGGCCTGAACTCTGGGCCTGGGTGCTGTCCCTCAGCTCTTCAGCTCAAGGCTAGCGCTCTACCACTTGAGCCACAGCGCCACTTCCGGCTTTTTTCTTTTTGCTTATGTGATGCTGAGGAATCGAACCCAGGGCCTCTGGCATGCAAGGCATGCGCTCTACCACTGAGCCACCTTCCCAGCCCTGGGAAGCTATATATCTAAGGAAGCTTTTCTTCACAAGAAAGCTACTTCTGGTTCCCTGTGCAGTCCAAGGCCAGCACCCTGACTGCCAGGTGGATGTGCCCCAACTGGGTAGGGCTCTCTGGAAAACCTCCCCAAGTCTGTGTGTCTCCCAGGGATCCCCTGAACCAGCCACCGACGCAGAAGCAGCTACCACTGGTGGAGCACTGCCACTGGGCCATTTATAACATGTCTGCCCTCTGGGGCAAGAGGGAAGGGGAAAAGATGCCCACATGGAAAACCAGCTTCAGAAAAACCCTGGCCCAGTGTGAAAACCTTCCTGGAGAATAATCGACATCTAGGCAATCTTGTTGTTCTGAATTTATAGAGTATCAGAATGGAATTCTATGTGTCTCTCTCTGTCTCTGTCTCTCTGGTCTCTCTGCCTCTCTCTCTCTTTCTCCCACTCCAGCTAGTGTGGGTGTATGACCTGGGTGAGAGTTTAGAGCAATGCTTTCTCCTCCACTGAGAACCTTTGGTGCTGGTGGTACTGGGGTTTGAACTCAGGACCTGGGCTCTATCCCTTTGCTTTTTCTTTCAAGGCTGGTACTCTACCATATGAGCCACAGGTCCACTCCTGGCTTTTTGGTGGTTAATTGGAGATAAGAGTCTCATGCACCTCCCTGATCAGGCTGGCTGTGAACTGTGATCTGCAGATCTCAGCCTCCTGAGTAGCTAGGATTACAGGCTTGAACCATTAGTTCCTGCCCAGTGTCTTCTTTTCTCAGCCACATTCCCCAAAGAGTTTGATAAGAATACAGAAGAGAAAGAAACTTCATTTCCCAGGTTTTTCTAGTAATTCGCCTCTTTCTTGTCTACAATATCAGGCTGGGTAATAGTTCATCATAATAGTTTATAATATATATTATACATGTGACACTACTTAAATGTTTTGGAACATTGTTCATATGTCACAAATCACACCAAATAGCTCAGGGACAGACATGTTCCTTTTCAGTCACAATATGAGGCTATCTGGCAGAAATTCTTCAGGCCTAAGTTTTGACCTTCTTTCTACTTTGCTCTAAAACTCTTTTGAGATGCTTATCATTTCCCTCATTAACTAGGTTTCCTCTCAGTGTCTGAGCATCTCTGATCCAGAAAAGACAGCTATGTAAATATAAGATACTCTGTATTGACTGGACCCCCCCCAAAAAAAAAGATACTTTGTAATGATTGAGAGGTGATTGGGGCACTCGTGGCTCATGCCTGTTATCATTGCTATTAAGGAGGCTAAGATCTGTTCATAGTCTGCTCCAGGAAGATTCTTCATCTCCTGTTAGCCAATAAAAAGCCAGAAATGGAGGTGTGACTCAAGTGGATGAGCACCAACCTTGAGTGAAAAAAGCCAAGTAAGAGCTCAAGGCCCTAAATTGAAGCTTGCGTACTGGCACACACGCATGTATACACACACACACACACACACACACACACACACACACACACACACACACGTTTAGAATTGATGACCTGAGTGATCCTGAGTTCTTGCTTCAACTTACTGTCACTCAATCTCTGGTTTCTCCTATACAGGAAGAGGGCTACCGGTATCTATTTGTTGAGTTATTCTACTAATCTATATGAACTGTTAAGGATAGTGCTGGATATACAGAAATCATGTAATAAACATCGGTTATTGGGGCTGGGAAGGTGGCTCAGTGGTAGAGCGCTTGCCTTGCATGCCTGAGGCCATGAGTTCGATTCCTCAGCACCACATAAGCACAAAGTAAAAAGCCCGAAGTGGTGCTGTGGCTCAAGTGGTAGAGCGCTAGCCTTGAGCTGAAGAGCTGAGGGACAACGCCCAGGCCCAGAGTTCAGGCCCCACGACTGGACCCCAAAATAAATAAATAAATGTCGGTTATGATCCTTTATGGATGTGACAACCAGAGAGCCACACTTACTCTAGTCAGAAGAGAAGAGGGAAAAAAAAACAAAGTCTGAATATTTAAGGGTGACTGGACATCCTGGTTGCTTGAAACAGGTTTATTTTCTGGAGGGTTTGTCCCAGATTTGGCAAGGTAAGTAGAACAGGTAATTCCTAAGTGAATAGGTAGTTTTAAGCGAGCCCTGGGGTTGGGGAAACCTCTCTGAAATATCTTGCCACAGAGCAGATTAAGTGTGACACACCGATTCTCAGAATGTATTTTAGGAGTTTACAAAGAGAGACTCAAGTTCTCTAATTTGTTGGTTGGGATTCCATAGCTTCTGGAAGTTGTTGTAAAAACTTCAGCTATTCTGATTGACCTCAGGTCTTGAAGTTAGTGGTTCTCAAATATACCTGAATATCTGAGCTTCCTCAGACCTCCACAAAAGCAGTCAATATGACAGTGGTTCTTGCCAGGCACCAGTGACTCCTACTACTGAGGACGCTGAAATCTGAGGATCAAAGTGCAAATTCATCCCAGGCAGGAAAGTCTGTGTGACTCTTATCTCCAACTAACCAAAGTGGAAGTATGGCTCAAGTGTCAGGGCTTCAGCTCCAGCCCCTGTAGTGGCAAGCATGTGCACGCCCACACCCACACACCACATGATAGTTGTTCTCACCAGAGAAAGCATTGCTCTAAACATTCATCCAGCTGACACATTCATCCGATGAATAGAGGGTAACTTAAATGTTTTCTTAGAAGTAAAACAAGGGACATCTTTCTTCATTTAGCAAGGTCTAGAGCAAGCCCTGGATTTAGAGCCCTTGTGACAATATCTCCGGTAGAGTTCCCAGGTTTTTGCCTCGTGTTCCTTGGATGGAAATTTCTTAGGGACTGTAGGGTACTGGCATCTTTCCTAGGTCCAGGGAAGGGATAATGACGTGGGCCTAAGAGAAACCATGACATGGGAGGGCTGGGGGATAAGTAGGCAACAATTTATATTTCCTTGCCCTCCACACATTCTCTTGCAGATCACTAATAACTAACTCACTCTGAAGTTAAGAGAGAAGTCCTATTGGGGATTTTCTGGGGTTTTCTTTGTGTTTGTGTGTGTGTGTGTGTGTGTGTGTGTGTGTGTGTGTGTGTGTGTGTGTGTGTGTGTGTGTGTGTGTGTGTGTGTGTGTGTGTGTTCCCTTGATAGGTGAGATAAAATGTTTTCTCTGGAAGGCAAAATTTTTTTCTTTGTTACATGAGCCTCCAGGAAGTAAAAAAGTAATACACAATAAATGGAAACATCAGTGGAAGTAGAAAACAGAAAGGAAAAAGACCAACTATTATAAGTGAGAAATGAGAAACAAAAGATGAGTTGAGCATAGGGGCACATGCCTATAATCCCAGCACTCATGAAGCTGAGGAAGGAGGATCCAGGCCAGCCTAGACTACAGAGCAAAACCCTATCTCAAGAAGGAGAAGGAAGCTAGGTGCTGATGGTTTATGCCTGTAATCCTAACTATACAGGAGGCTGAGATCTGAGGATGTGAGGATCACAGTTCAAAGCCAGCCCAGGTAGGAAAGTCCTTGAGACTCTTATCTCCAACTAACAACCAATAATCCAGAAGTGGAGCTGTGGCTCAAGTGGTAGGGGGCTAGCCTTGAGCACAAAAGCTTTGCAACAGCATCTAGGCCTTGAGTTCAAGCCCTAGGACTTGAAGAGGAGGAGGATGGGGAGGGGAATAGAGAAGGAAGAGGCAAAGAAGAAGGAAAGTCAGAAGGAAGATGAGGGGGAGAGAGAGGAGCATCTTGATACTGTTTGATAATGTTTTGCACTCTAAAATTACAATGCCTACCTACAGCAAAAAGAAAATACTCGGAAAAGCAAGAGCAAAAGTAGAACGAGTGAATGAAATACAGGTGCAACTGTGGGCTCTTCCCATACATCTAAAGGAGCACATCTAGTATTAGAAAGTTGGATCAGGCTTTGGTAGCTCATTCCTGTAATCCTATCTCCTCAGGAGGCCGAGATCTGAAGATTGTGATTTGAAGCCAGGCACGAAAGTCTGTCAGAGACTCTTATCACCAATTAGCCACCAAAAAGTGAAAGTGGAGCTTTGGCTCAAGTGGAAAAGAAAATGTTCAGGGGCACTGCGCAGGCCCTGAGTTCAACCCCCAACAACAGCGTGTGCATCCTTGGCACGCGTGCACACACACATACACAAATCTAGTGTTAAGCATGCCTTCCAAAAGTGTTTTCATAGAGCACAAATAGGCCATGTGAATTCTGAGAATTCATTCAGTCCTTCAGCATGCTATATGAAAGCATTCTGCTAAAGGAAAATGAGATCTGGAAAGCAAGGGTCAAGTCCCTCCCTCACAGAACTTATGTCTTGGTAGAGATAAGTGGGGAGAGAGCAATAGGAAACATACAGACAGTGATAGAAACATTCTGGATTCACTAGATTACTTGTATTGGGACAGGTAGAATTCAGCCTGACTGAGCAAACCCAGAAGGTCAAGGGAGTTAGAGAACATTGTATTACAGAACATTTCCTACAGAATGGAAAACATGATTTGCAGTCAAATTGGCTACAGTATAAAAGTTGGGTCTGAATGAAAATATTTAGTTTTAGTCATCACAATTTGATAATGCCAGATTTTTTTTCCATATGGGAAAAAAAAAAGATTCAAATACTTTCAGATACTTTGGTGTTCAAAGAATGATAGAACAAAGATCCAGGTTCCTCCTCTTCCTCAGAGGAACCAATGTTGATTTTGTTTTCACATTTGCTCCCGAATTTATTTACTTGCCCACCTCCATGAAATGCAGCTCTAGAGAGTAGTAGGAATTCTCTCCTGCCCTGTTCCCCTTCAGGGACAGAGGGTGGGGTGGGGAGAAGTCGCTGGAGTAGAGAATGACTATTCCACACCATCTCTCAGCTCACTAAGGTCTCCTCACTGGCCATTGGAAAGGTGATAAAGACTTTCTGAATGTAAGCAAAGGAACATTAAATTGGGATCATCTCTCTCATCAGGCTTTGTGGCTTGAATTGCAGTAGTAGATCTTCTTTGACAGAGTGGATAGGATGTGCCCCTGGGGTTCTGTGTTGTTCGGTAAATGCAATCTTTCTAGGTTGTTCAATCTAATGTAGTATTATAGCTCAGATCCTGAATGTCCTTCCAAGTCCCATGTGTTCAAAGCTTGTTTTGCTAGCCTGTGCTGCTACCAGTAGATGGTGGGAATGAAGGAGAGAGGCCATTGTGGAAGTAAGTTAGGTTATTGGCAGCAGGACCTTGGAGATGATACTAGGGCCCAACCCCTTTCACTCCCTTTTGTTTCCCAGCTATCAGGAAGTGAGCACCAGCCTCTGCCATGGTATTCCATTACAAGTTCAAACAATAGACTAAAACCTCTGGAACTATGAACCAAAAGAAACCCTCTTTCTTTCTTTCTTTCTTTCTTTCTTTCTTTCTTTCTTTCTTTCTTTCTTTCTTTCTTTCTTTCTTTCTTTCTTTCTTTCTTTCTTTCTCCTTTTTGCTGGTACTAGGGCTTGAACTCAGGGCCTGGGCACTGTCCTTGAGCTTCTTTGTGCTCAAGGAAAGTGCTCTACCACTTGAGCCACAGCACTACTTCCAGATTTTTCTGTTTATGTAGTACTGAGGAATCAAACCCAGGGCTTCATGTGTGCTAGGCTAACACTCTACCACCAAGCCACATTTCCAGCCCTAACCCTTTTCTTTATTAAGCTGACTCCTTCAGATATCTTGTCAGTGACAGAAAGCTGACCTAACAGAAGTAGCTAGCAGTTTTAACCACCCTCTTTTCTTCTCTCTCAGCATTTAGGGGAAGTTTGGTCTGAAGCTACTTATGTAGAAGCCATCAGGGTGAACTTGACAGAGATGATTGCTGTAAATTGTAAGTTCTATTTATTTTTCTCAACTTCAAAAGGTAGTACAGTACAGGGAAGTTGCAATTTGACATGTCCAATGCTTCTTGAGGAAGTTGTGTTTTCTTTAAAGATTATACACCATAACGAAGAAAGATGTGTGTGTGTGTGTGTGTGTGTGTGTGTGTGTGTGTGTGTGTGTTGGGAGGGGGCATAAATGCAATCTGTGATTTGAAATTTCTAGCTAGATTCAATCGAAGACGAAGAGACATTTAGAGAGAAGCACATCTTGTGTGTCTCACTGACCCCTGTGGAGTAAGGTTTTTACTTGAGAACACAAAGGTATAGAAGCACACAAGTGAAGAAAATGAACACTGTCTTAGTGTTCTGCCAGTGAATCTCAGGCAGATGCAAGTTTATGCTGGTGACAGCAAGGTAGAACAAAGACCACTTTCTTTGAGGATATGCTTGACTTTTTACTGGGTCAAAATCAGGATGTCAGGGCTGGGAGCAGGGGGCAGTGCATAGCTCAGAGCTAGAGTATGTCCTTTAGCATGCATGGAGCCCTGGATTCAATCCCCAGCACTGAAACTTAATGATAAATACTAACCTAGATTTCAAATCCTTAAGCATAATTATCACCTGTATAATACCTCATACTCCAAGATGATTAGTGTTTAGGTCTGAAAAGGCAGGATTAATCGCCCTTATTTATGATATCCTACTCCACCATCATTAAGCCTCCATGTGAAGCCTCAGGCACAGTGAAGAACCTACACCTTTCTCCAACCTCTAACATAGATGTGGACATTGCATCTCACCACAGAGGACACATCTAGCTGACCCCTAGTGGTGAGACCATTACATCATCATCATCATCATCATCATCATCATCATCATCATCATCATCATCATCATCACGTGTGTGTGTGTGTGTGTGTGTGTGTGTGTGTGTGTACACCAGTGCTGGGGCTTGAACTCAGGGCCTTTCACTCTTACTTTGCTTTTTCATTCTAGGCTGGTATTCTACCACTTAAGCCACACCTCAGTTGTTTTGGTTTTTTTTGGTCGGCCGTGGGGCTTGAACTCTGGGCCTGGGCGCTGTCCCGCAGCTCTTCAGCTCAAGGCGAGCGCTCTACCACTTGAGCTACAGCGCCACTTCCGGTTTTCTGGTGGTTTATTGGAGATAGGAGTCTCATGGTCTCTCCTGCCCAGGCTGGCTTTGAACCGTGATCCTCAGATCTCAGCCTCCTAAGTAGTTAGGATTACAGGTGTGAGCCACCAGCGCCTGGCACACCTCAGTTTTTTTTAACTGGTTAATTGGAGATGAGAATCTCAAAGACTTTTCTGCCCGAACCAACTTTGAATCTCAATCCTCTGATCTTAGCCACCTGAGTAACCAGGATTACAGGCATGAGCCACCAAAGGCCAACTCAGCATTCTTTATTGGTCAAACAGTGTCACTTTTTAAAAATAAAAAATAACATGTTTAATTTGCTAGGGTCTATCTGGAATTATAACTTGTATATCCTATCTATTCTTTAGTTCTTGGACATGTACCTAGCAAACTAAAAAGTGGTATGGCCTAAATCAGGGCATTATTTCCTTTGCATTTTCTTACTTTAGTATCTATCCTCTGGAGTATAAACTAATTGAATGTCTCCTGTTGATGGCTTTCATTCAGGAAGATTTTCACAAATGTTACTGTAAGGGCAAACCATTTCTTTTGCCTGTATGTAAAAGGAATCCATAATAATTACTTCGAGATGCAGATTTTAGTGTCTCTGTGTGAAGTCTGGAATGGTTTCCTCCACCTATCTGAGTTAGAACAGTGGTCCAATAGCTGCTGGGTGATAAAGAACCATAGAAGAGACATGCTCTTAACCATGACTGGAAATAAGAGGCTCCCACTAATGCCCTCCTCCCACCTCAGGTCAGGACATTGCTCAGAAAACAGATTTGCCATGAGTTGAAGGGTGAGATGCTGTTCATGTATGGCAGCTCCCACTGCAAAACAAGGCCCATCACAATCAGGTCCAAAGAGTCTGTCACATGAACCTGCCAACCAGAGCAGCAACCCTGCTTCCCACACAGTGCCGAGCCTGTGCCTTGGTGCCAGGAAGAACCCACACCCACTCATCTTTTTTTTTTTTTCTTTTCTTTTCTTGTCGGTCATGGGGCCTGAACTCTGGGCCTGGGCACTGTCCCTCAGCTCTTCAGCTCAAGGCTAGTGCTCTACCACTGGAGCCACAGCACCACTTCCGGCTTTTTCTGTTTATGTGGTGCTGAGGAATCGAACCCAGTGCCTCATGCTTGCAAGGCATGCACTCTACCGCTGAGCTACCTTCCCAGCCCACCCACTCATCTTTTACTGCTGTCCACTAGTCCTTTGAGATGTTCTTCATTACCTCCCTTCCTCATTTATCACTTTCCTTTTTCTTTATTCGGTCCCTATTCCTTCATCATCAACCATAACCTTGCCTCTTATGAAATTAAAGGAATCACAACCAGGCATGAAGACTCTCAATGTTCTGTCTTCTCCTAAAACGTGTTCCACATTCAGTCCTATAAACCCTTCAACTGCCCTTACTATAACAATCTTTATTACAATTAGATTTATAAGACTTGATCACAATAGGAATAGCCTCCATCCTTTGCCAACCTTGTAGGACTGGTTTTATTATTCCTTCCTTCCTCCCTCCCTCCTTCCTTTCTTCCTTCCTTCCTTCCTTCCTTCCTTGCTCCCTCCTTTCCTTTCCTTTCCTTTCCTTTCCTTTCCTTTCCTTTCCTTTCCTTTCCTTTCCTTTCCTTTCCTTTCCTTTCCTTTCCTTTCCTTTCCTTTCCTTTCCTTTCCTTTCCTTTCCTTTCCTTTCCTTTCCTTTCCTTTCCTTTCCTTTTTTTTGGGTCTGGTCGTGGGGCCTGAACTCTGGGCCTGGGCACTGTCCCTCAGCTCTTCAGCTCAAGGCTAGCGCTCTACCACTTGAGCCACAGCGCCACTTCCGGCTTTTTTTCTTTTTGCTTATGTGGGCTTGGGAATCGAACCCAGGGCCTCAGGCATGCAAGGCAAGTGCTCTACCACTGAGTCACCTTTCCAGCCTTCTTTTTCTTTTTCTCTGTCTCTGTCTCTTGCTCCTAGTTCCTATTTCTTTTCTTTTTTTCCTTTTTTCCTTTTTGTTCATGCTGGCAATTAAACCCAGGGCCTCCCAGATGCTAGGCAAACTATCACTGTGCTACAAGCTCCAGACCATTTTCTTATCCCATGTTTTTCTCACATTTCAACTTTTCCATAGTTTTTTTTCCTGTTTAACATTGTTTTTGTGTTGCTATAACAGGAAACCACAGACCGAGTGATTTACAAACAACAGAAATTTATTTGCCACAGGTCTGAAGGAGGGGGAAGTCCAAGGTCAAGGTACTAAGGGGTTGAGTGTCTGATGAGAGATGCTCTCTTTTTCAAGATAGCACATTAAAAGCATCATTCAAGGCCCCTAGTTGCTTCTAAGGCCCTATTCCTTACACTATCATATTAGCAATTAAGTTTCAACATGTGAATTTTGGAAGATACATTATATCATAGTACCAACCATCCATAGGATAATCTCTGTTCAGCCTTATCTTTGTTCATTTTTCTACTGATGTAGACACTGCAGTTTCCAAACCCCCACCCTCCACCCCTGCCCAAGTTTCTCTTTAATAGTGTCTCTGTGGGTGCTAAATTACTAAGCAGGGATGCCTCCGCCTCTGAGTACTCTGCCATAGCTCCGCCCCCTTGGCCTGGCAACATCCACATCCTTCCCATCCTGGTCCTGTGCACCCTCCTCTACAAACTCCACCTTGCCACCTCTCCCTCTCCCTCCTCAAGGCTTCTTAAGCTCCCATGTCTAACCATGTCTGCACATTCCGCATTCTTCTCCTGTTTATATGTCTGATTTCAACCAGACCATGGTCCTAGGCTTACACAAACTGTGACTATGGAACCCCTGGGATCCCATTAAGGGAGTAAGTTTTGAAATAGACTAAGCCATTTACAGACACTGTGTCAACCAGAAAACGAACTGCCACATGCTAATCCTTAAGCATTTTCATCTCATCTTGCACCACTTTTTATTTTCTTCCCAAGGCAGGCCATAGACACTAGAGTTTCTTTTCATAGAGGCAGATTATAGAAACGAGTGGTTTTCCTAACCTTGGAGCTGGCCACAAAGAAATGCTCTGATCTGCCTTGCCTAATAGCAGACGATAATATCAGGAGTCTTGCTGCATAGCCAGGAGGAGGGAATGCTTAAGAATCTGAAATGAGGGCTGGGAAGGTGGCTCAGTGGTAGAGTGCTTGCCTTAAATGCCTGAGGCCCTGGGTTCCATTCCTCAGTACCTCATAAGCAGAAAAAGCCAGAAGTGGCGCTGTGGCTCAAGTGGTAGAGCGCTAGCCTTGAGCTGAAGAGCTGAGAGACAGTGCCCAGGCCCAGAGTTCAGGCCCCAAGACTGACAAAAAAAAAAAAAAAAAAAAAAAAGAATCTGAAATGACAAGTCTTGTTGGGTTTCCCCACTCAGCCTATTACCATTGGCCACACCCTTTCTCTGCTCATCCAATCACACTGCAAGAGTTTGTGCATGTTGTCATCATACCTATGCAATTGAATTTCCATAAAAACCCCCAAAGAAGAGGGTTTGGCAAGATTCCAGATAGCTGAATGCTTGGAGAATTGCTTGGAGAGTCCAGATAGCTGAAAGCCAGAATTAGTTCTCAATGGAGAAAACCATGGGGGATCATGCTTGGATGAAAACCATGGGGGATCATCTTTGCAATTTCTAGAATCAGGGAAATTTACTGGCCTTGGAAACGGATTTGTGTCCAGGCCTTGTAACCTCCTCAGGCTCCACACCCCTCCCCTCAAAAGGATACCCCCAAAAGGATGCCCTCTAATTGTTCTCACACTGCAGTGAATTGAACATTCTCAAAACTTAAGCCTAAAGTGCAATGCACACAATTTCTTTTTCACAACTGCCACGTCCCCACTGGTCCCTAATTTCAGGTTGGGCCAGAAGCAATTCTTCAGTGAGTGTGTGTGTGTGTGTGTGTGTGTGTGTGTGTGTGTGTGTGTGTGTGTGTGTGTGTGTTGTGTGTGCGTGTGTGCGTGAACAGACCAATTAAAGGCTCACTTAGAACACTAGATGAGAATCAAACAGGAAACAGCTAGGGTGCACCAGCTAGGTGCACATGACTGGCAGCAAGAGAAGGCCAGACCTCAGAAAGTACTACATTGTCTGTCACCCCCTAATCCACAGTCTGTGGGGATCCAGCAGACGAAGTCCAGCCATCCCCAAGATAGCCGAGTACAATAACGACTGTGCACAGCTTCCGTAACCAAACTCCACTACAGGTTTCATCACCAACCTTATATTCTTGCCAAGGTTTCAGAGCAGTCTGGAGAACGGAAGGCCGAGTTTCACTAACCTGGATGCTATTACAGGCAAAATTAAAGTGGAATGGATCTACCTCCTGTGCGCGCGCACACACACACACACACACACACACACACACACACACACACACACACTGTGTTTATCAGTTTGTTTCAGATAAAGCCAGGAAAATTCCACCTATAAGTTGTCCACAATTCAAGAAGCTAAAGATAGATTTCAGAGTACAAATCAACCAGTATTTCATCTTTGGCCCATTGAAACCTGAGTCTATTTTTCCCTCCACAGCTTTAGACTGCATTCCTAGTTAGAAACATTCAATTCCATCTGGCCAGTTCATTCTCACTTAGATAATAGCAGATGTATCTATGTAACATACAAGCCACTGTCAAACAACACTGTGCATCTCCTGAGACAGCTGTTTCACACAAGGGTGTCATTGTCTGAGAAAGCCTTGTATCATTTTACTCCAAGTGTTGTTGGGGGCAGGACGGGAGAGGGGGTGGCGGGGAGGGAGGCATTCTGTCAGCTGGCTGGGATGTAGCCCTACTCACTGTAGAGTTCCATTATTTTGTTATCAAGCCAAAAAGCTGCTATCAACTGGGAGAGCTGAAGGTTTACAACAAGAACTGCAGTCTTTGTTCTGCTCTGCTTTTATCAAGGGAAATAATAGCTCTACACAGCCCAAGAATTTATGGTTATACTTTTGGAAAGACAGCTTGGAGGTAACTGGTCTGCTGTAAGGGCTTGTTTTCTTTCCTTGGCTAAGGAGACTTTCTCATCCGCAGTTCAGGTCAATGAGGAAGCATTTTCCAGCCCAAGGATGCCAAAATCAGGATCCCAGATGAACCTTCAGAGTTAAAGATAACAGCTTCACAAAATAACTGATAACCAACTAATTCTTCTAAATGAGATGGATCTTTTCTCCTTTGACTCTCAAAAAAGAAAGGCTACAACCAAACATACTGAAATTTATACTTCTAGTTGCCATTGAGCAAATAGCTTCCTTGCTTACCAAACTTCTTTTTGCATATTTTGAATTTGGAAAGGTATTTTAAAAAGGTTCTCTCCCTCTCTCTCTCTCTGGTGGTTTTTCTTTTGTTTGCTTGTTTGTTTGCCAGTGCTAGGGCTTGAACTCAGGGCCTGGGTACTGTTCCTTAGCTTTTTTTGTTCAAGGCTGGTACTCTACTACTTAAGCCATACTTCCACTTCTAGCTCTTTGTTGGTTAGTTGGAGATAAGAATCTTATGGATTGGGCTGGGAAGGTGGCTCAGTGGGAGGGCACTTGCCTTGCATGAATGAGGCCCTGGGTTCCATTCCTCAGCACCACATAAGCAAAAAGAAAAAAAAGCCAGAAGTGGCACTGTGGCTCAAGGGGTAGAGCACTACTAGCCTTGAGCTGAAGAGCTGAAGGACAGTGTCCAGGCCCAGAGTTCAGGCCCCATAACCGGACCCAAAACAAAACAAAACAAAACAAAAAGAATCTTATGGATTCTCCTGCCCAGACTCTGTGTGTGTGTGTGTGTGTGTGTGTGTGTGTGTGTGTGTGTGTGTGTGTGCGTGTGTGTGTCTATTTATGTCTCATTACTGGAGTTTGAGCTTGGCAGCTACTCTACCACTCAAACCATGTCCCCAGCCCTTTTTTGTTTTGGTAATTTTTCAGGTAGGGGTTCACATTTAATCCTGGCTGGCTGTGGACTGCAATTCTCCTATCTATGCCAGGTGCACTCTACTATGCCTGGCAAATTATCTCACACTCTTATGAGCATGATGATAGTTTCATGGGCTGCAGCCTTTTGTGGAGGAGATTACACACACACACACACACACACACACACACACTCAGTGTGTGCTGAGAGTCAAATCTAGGGCCACCATCATACTAGATAAGTGCTATATCACTGATCTATACCCTCAGTCTAATCTTTTTTTTTTTTTGGTCAGTCGTGGGGCTTGAACTCTGGGCCTGGGTGTTGTCCCTGAGCTCTTTAGCTCAAGGTGAACACTCTATCACTTGAGCTGTAGTTAATTGGAGATAAGAGTCTCATGGACTTTCCTGCCTGGGCTGGCTTTGAACTGTGATCCTCAGATCTCAGCCTCCTGAGTAGCTAGGATTAAAGGTGTGAGCCACCTTTAAAGGTACCCAGCTAGCCTAACCATTTTTTTTAAGGGAACAATTGGAAACATTGATTATATTCACCAGTATAATTGTGTAAATAATCCTGGTACCTCACAAAATAAATTAAGCAAGTATGATTTGAATTTTCCTTTCTCTCAATCTATCCTAATTGTTCTCTAATGACTATGAAGAACAGATCTGGGAGTATTTTATTAAGAAATCACCTTTTGCCAGGTGTTGGTGGTTTATGCCTATCATCATAGCTATTCAGGAGGCTGAGATCTGAGGACTGAAGTTCAAATCCAGACTGGGCAGGAAAGTCTATGAAACTTTTATTTCCAATAAACGACTTAAAAATAATAACTAAAAAACAAACAAACAAACAAAAAACAGAAATGGAACTGTAGCTCAAGTGGTAGAGTGCTAGCCTTGAGCAAAAAAAAAAAACCTCTGGAACATTGATTGGACCCTGAGTCCAAGCCCCAGGACGGGCACAAAATAAAATAAAATAATTGGCCTTTTTTCTTTTTATGGGAGAAGGGATTCCAAGAAATCACCTTTATCATGATCCCTGGAGGAGGGTCCTCCCTGGGTGAGATCCAAAGAACACATCACATGGCTTGGCTAAGAGCTAGATATAATAGTGGCTGACCTAGTTATCGATGCTATTGTTTCTGGTGTACATAGATTAAGAACTAACAAACAAATACTGGCTACTTAGAAGCAGGCTCTTCTCCCATCAAATGGATTGTCCTTTCTCCCTAGCCACTCCTCTTGTTTTTTCAAAAAAATATATTAATAATAAAAGAAGTTAAATCAGAGAATTAGGAAAACAAAGGCCCTCTGCAACCCCAGGCCAGCTATCAGAACAAATGGTGGTTGCCAAGAAACCAGGGGCAGATATGTGTGGAGAGCTTACTGGGGGTAGTGCCAAGCAACACAAAGTATCATTATCTTGTCAAATGTTATTCATGTTGTATCTGCTCTATCAGACACTTCTGTGTTCTGAAACCTTGGACAAGATGCTGCCAGAGCGCTGTTTTGAGGGCAAATAAAACAGCACCTGTCAAAAGTCTCCAGTCCACTGGCAGGGGCATTGTAAGGACAAGATGAATATGCTTCCATGGGCCTTGGCCCTGTCTTCTAGCTGTGGAGAGTTGCTACTGCTTTAAGGTCAGCTTCTCACTGATTTGGCTTTGCCTCATTTGAAATTGGTGACTTCTTGCCCAAAGGAGTTTGCAGCTGTGCTATTTAAAAATGTTGAAATCCTAGCAGTTTGAAGTTTTTGCCTCTCAGAGCATGAGAGGAAAGAGAAAGCTTCAAATGTTTTGAGAGCTGGAAGGAATGAATGCCTGGGACTCATTGAGACCATCCACTTGGGCAAGATAGAGGTTCTTTGTAGTGCTACATGGCAGATGCCCACCTCTTGACCCTGTTCAGTGTCTCACCAGTGAACATCATGTGAAGCTTCTGGCAACAATAACTGCTGTGGTCTGAATCAGTATGTCCCCTAAACTCACCTATTGAAATCCAATCACTGAGGTGAGAGAATAAAGAGATGGAGACCTTTAAGGAGTGATTAGACTGGGTGTGTAGGGGCAGGGAGGGCTCAGGCCTCGAAACCTAGCTACTCAGGAGGCTGATATCTGAGGATGGAAGTTTGAAGCCTGCCCAGGCAGAAATGTCTGTGAGACTCTCATCTCCAATTAACCAGCAAGAAGGTGGAAGGGAGGCGAGGGCTCAAGAGGTAGAGCGCCAGCCTTGAGAAAAATAACAACAAAAGCCTAAGGGACAACTCCCAGGCCCTGAGTTCAAGTCCCAGTACTGGTGTGGATGCACGCATGTGCACATGTGTGCGTGCACGTGCGCGCGCGCGCACACACACACACACACACACACACACACATTTCACTTTCTAGTGGAAAAGAGAGATACTGACTGTTGTAAAAGAGTGTTGGAAGTACCTGACAGACAAATGCATAAGGTGTTTCTAAAGCACTGGGGAGTTGCACCCAGTTTAGCCTGAACAACAAATGCTTAGGTAGCTCCTACATATTCATTGCTTTGGCATGACTGATACTATTCATTTCAAAACAAATATGCTTCTCTTTCCTCCAAAACACAGCTTGAGAACCTCTTTTTTTTTGGCACGATTTTCACCCTTGGACATATGTGAGTTGTATCAGAATTCACAGTTTCCATAGCTCCTTTAGTCTCAGGAAGAATTTCCCACAGCTTTATGCCACTGCCCACCTTACCATCTTGCAGTTGGGTTGAGAGAAGAGCCAGTGTGAGATCAGAATCCAATTAAAGACTCTTGTTAGCAGATTTCCTGGGTCTTACTAATAGCCTAGGAAGCTTCAACAAGTCCTGAATTAATGAACTGAATGAATAGAAATCAAAGACAGCTTAGCCTGTTCAGCAGCAGCTCCACAACCTTTCACTCCTTAAGACAGTGGCATTTTCACTGCATTTTTCCTGGGAGTAGATGCCATTTTTCCATCAAATAAATTTGGGGTACAACCAAGAAGTAGGGAGAATAAGATAATGCAACGGTTGCCAGCCACTGGTGGCTCACCTCCAGACTCCTAACTGTGAGGAGGCTGAGATCTGAAGATCTCAAGTCAAAGACAGCCCAAGCAGGGAAGTCCACAAGACGCTTAGCTCCGTTTAACTAGCAAAAAAGCCAGAAACAGAGCTGTGGCTCCAATGGTAGAGCTTTCACCGTGAGCACAAAAGCTTAGAGACATCATCTAGGCCCTGAGTTCAAGCCCTAGTACCTGCAACTATTCACTTACCTACTGAAAGCTGCCCAGTCCCCACTTAGAGCTTCTGAGCAATGCTTCTTTTACCTGTCACTAGGAAACAAAGGGTAATTGTGCCTGAAGATCACCACTCAGGCTTTGGATCTAGGCTTAGGTGAGTCTGCATGGTACTGAGTTAGGGACAAATGTTGAGGATGTATATTTTCCCATGGTCAAGTTGTTTGTACTCATAAAAGAACAAGGGAAGTTTACAGAAATCGACTTATGAATTGTTTAACTTGCAAGAAATGAGTGAGGCAATAGGGCTCAAGCAGGAGGAAAAAGTAGGAGGAGCGAGGAGAGTGCAGGCTTAGCAAGGACATCACACCCATGACCTGATAACTGCTATCTTCCAGACGCTCTTTTCATACAATGTAATTCTTTTGCAGAAAAATGAACTGCTTCTTCACACAGCTGGTTTGGTGCATTTAGTGCATGGCTATATTAAACTTCATTAGTGGCTCATGCCTGTGATCCTAGCTACTCAAGAGGCTAAGTTCTGAGGATCACAATTCAAAGATTGGACAAGCAAGTTTGTGAGACTCATCTCCAGTTAACTAGCAAGAAGCCAGAAGTGGAGCCCTGGTGCAAGCGGTAAAGTGTCAGCCTTAAGCAAAAAAGCTAAAAGACAACACACACACACATACACACACACACACACACACACACACACACACACACACACACACACACACACATCTCTTTTGGTAGCCGTGTTTATGACAAAAAGTTATTTTTCAAAAAACAACTCAGCTAGATGTCAATGGCTCATACCTATAATCCTACGTACTCAGAAGGCTTGAGACCTAAGCTGGCTCAGAAAAGGAGAGTCTGTGAGATCCTTACCTCCATACCTGAAGTGGAAGTATGGTTCAATTGGGAGAGTCCTAGCCTTTGTGAAAAAAGCTAAGGCCCTGCGTTCAAGTCCCACTACTGCAACACGTGCACACACGGGCACGTGCACACCACACACACACACACACACACACACACACACACACACACACACACACACACACGAAAAGAAAAGCAAAAAGAAAAGAGAATCTCTAAAAAGCTACATCATGAGGATCCTTTTCTAGATAGTTCCTATACAAAATTAAAGTAGGTTTATGCCTACCACTGAATTTGATTCAAAAATATAAATTGGAGGATCCATTGTCAATTTCATAATAGTTTTCAGAGGAAAATTAACATATAACATTAAAATATACATAACCTATATTAGAATTATTGAAGATGTGTCAAATCTGCTTCAAAACTGAGATAATCTAGTAAATTTCCTATGTCAATTGTACTCTGAAGTATGTTTGGCCTGATGCCTCCATACATATGTTTAAGTTTCACCTACAGGTTTCTCTCTTCTCAGTGAATTATAACCCCAATTGATGTACTAACAGATTGTAATGTCTGTGTAACAAGTAGCAGCGTCTCAACCAGTCCAAAGCAGTCTGCAGTTCAAACCTCATTCAAATAAGATAAATACAAGCTGTAACCAATCAACCTGACTTTCTATCTCACTTCCTTTACCTGTAGGTCACTTCCTTTTCTCCATTCACAATCAGAACATGCTTATGTGATAGAGCAGAGCATTCTGAACAACTTTTGGTCTAGACTGTTGCTTAATTCTAGGACTTTAGAGAAGGCCCATGAAGAGCTGCAAAAATAGATTGGTTATAATTTTCTTTTAATTACAGGAGTTGTTAAAAGGCCAACATTATTACACAATTATTACACATAATGGTGTACAAAACAGTGCCTATTATTTATCTACTCAGCATTTGTTTTAACTCATTAAATTGAGATTGGTTTTAATTATTTTAGTGATCCAAAGTTTACATCCCTAATACAAAATGCAAACTAAATGAACTTAAAAATGCCACAAATGAGCCAAGCATCATTGTCTCACGCCTATAATCCTAGCTACTCAAGATGCTACGATCTGAAGATCTTGGACTTTTCCTGAGTAGGAAAGTCCATGAGACTCAAGAAGCTGAGATCTGAGAATCTGCTTTAAAACCAACCCCATGTAGGAAAGTCCCTGAGACTCTTATCTCCAATTAACCACCAAAAATCTGGATATGGAACTGTGGCTCAAATAATATACTAGCCCTGAACACAAAAACTCAAGGACAGCTGGGCATGGCTGGCTCACACCTGTAATCCTAGCTGCTCAGGAGGCTAATATCTGAGAATCACAGTTCAAAGCAAGACAGAAAAGTCCCTGTGAGATTCTTATATCCTATTAACCACTCAAAAACTGGAAGTAGGGCTGTAGCTCCAAGTTGTGGAATGCTAGTCTTGAGTAAAAGTGCTCAGGAACAGCAACTAGGCCCTGCGTTCAAGCCCCACAATGAAAAAAACAAAATAAAAAAATGAAAAATAAAATAAAATTATATATAGTATATGAATAAGAATAATAAAACGGTAAAGCTTATAATATTCCATGCACATATGTAACTATAGACCTTGAAAATAAGAAGAATTATTTTCAATCCTCTGAGAATCAGTAGTGTTTCAAGATCATCTTGGGGAAGGGGAAACAGCAGAGAATGAGTCCATTTCCACATGGAGCTCCCAGATCTTGAACTAGAACGTGTAATATCTGCCCAGTGCCTTTCTAGTGTGCAGCCCAGAAGTTTCTGGTCACTCAACTGGAATGGCCTACCTCTTCCCCACGCTGTGGTTTGGGGGTGGGAAACTGAAAGAGAAGCTGGCAGGAAAGGAAAACAACAAAGCCAACAAATTCAAAGGAATGGTGACCTAAGCCCTGGGGGATCCAGATGGGCATTACTTACTGTCTTCCGGTAAGTTGTTTTCCCGTTCTTCTCTCTCCATCTGCTGGCACCACCCTTCCATACGGTCTCGCTCTGCCTGGAGAAGCTTCAGAAACCAATGGCCATCCCGGTGGCACACAGACCTTTGCACGGCCTCCAGGGGGTCTTCTGTGATAGAGTCAATCCAAGGGTCGGGAGGAGGCAGGATGGAGGGGTCAAAATCTGTGTCAAAGTCATCATCGGCAGCACAGGCGTGGTAATGGTTTCCTGAGCCCTGAATGCTAACAGTGGAAGTACTGGCATCCCGGGAGAACTGTCTGGCCATTGGACCAGGACATGAATTGTCCTCTATAGATTCCAGAGAATTTTCCAGATTATCGTGGAAGTCCAGGTCAGCCTGTACCGCTGTGGTCACACTGTTAGATCGAGTAAACCTGCGGAAGCTTGGGAAAATAGAAAAAGAGAGATGTAATTCAAGGATATTTTCCTTTGGTGGTCTTACACATGCTAGGCAAGTGCTGATCACATGAGCCAAACCCCTGCCCTTTGGTTTGTATTCTGTTTTTGAGACTGAGTCTTGCTAATTTTGCTTTGGCTGATTTTGAACTCACACTCATCCTGTCTCTGCCTCCCAAGTTGCAGGAATTTTAGGAGTGTGCTAAAATGCCTCAAAGATATTTCTTGAAGGTGAGTACTGTTGACTCACACCTACAATCCCAGCTACTTGGGAGGCTGAGATTGGTATGTTTACAGATTGGTGCCAGCCTGAGGAAAAAAAAAGTTTGTAAGACCCTCTTCTAAACTCATAGCTGGGTATAGTCTCATGCATCTGTTAACTAGCTACAACCAGAAGTTTAAAAATAGAGGATCATAGTACAGGCCCAGGCCCAGGCCCAGCAGGAAGTAAGACCTTATCTCAAAAATAACCAGCAGGAAAAAAAAAAATCATTGCAGATGTGGCTCTGTGGTAGAGTGCCTGCCTAGCAAGCTGAAGGCTCTGAATTCAAACTCCAGTTTGACCTAATTGTGCAGAACTTGAGGCAAAATTCTCTCCTTCTCTGACTATGCTTGAGGGAGATCCTTGATTCAAGCATTTTGATCACTATGCATCTAATAGAATGACTGGGCAATTCTTATTTTTTTGTTCCATATGGAATATCAAAGCATATTTTGAGCTGTTTCATGTGTGGGATAAAGTACAGAGCTAACCAAAGTCAGTATAATTAATATCCAGTGTCCCACTTCTCCAAATCTGGCATGACTTAAGTCCTGAAATTAAGGCTGATGACGGGTAAGGAAACAATTCAATTATATCTTAGTCTGTGTAATTTGCTTAGAAATTTGGAGAAAACCACAGCCTGGCCTGGACCAAGACTATCATAAATCCTGCATTTTCCTGCCAGGGTAGTTCTTATCAAGTGAGACTTCCTGAAAGCAAACCAAAGTCTCATTAGGCTCCCACTCAAATGAAAACTCTTTTGGAAAGATTGCAAGAATGTGCCTCTTAGTTCTGTAGGTCCCTGTTGCAATCTGGTTCAAAGTCTTTTTGGTGCAGTGCAGCTTATGGTTCTAGAGTTCTCTGACACTGCCCCCATTCCCTCCCTCCCCCCCCCCCCCCCTTTGCCTTTAATTTTCCTTCCAAGGTAACAAAAGACAACATTAACTAACAGGTTCCACCTGGGTATTTTGCATGGGTAAACATGGCACCAGTGTTTCTCAAGCAAAGCTCTGTGTTTTTCTCCATGACTGCTGCAGTGAAGGTAAGGACCTTATGTAATTTTTTGTTTTTTGTTTTTGTCGGTCATGGGGCCTAAACTTTGGGGCCTAGGTGCTGTCCCTCAGCTCTTCAGCTCAAGGCTAGCATTCTACCACTTGAGTCACAATGCCACTTCTGGCTTTTTCTGCTTATGTGGTACCGAGGACTCAAACCCAGGGGCCTCATGCATGCAAGGCAAGCACTCTACCACTGAGCCACCTTCCCAGCCCCCAATGTAATTTTTTTTTGGGGGGGAAGGGTCCAGTTGGGGGGCCTGAACTCTGGGCCTAGGCACTGTCCCTCAGCTCTTCAGCTCAAGGCTAATGCTCTACCACTTGAGCCACAGCGCCACTTCAGGCTTTTTTCTTTTTGCTTATGTGGTGCTGAGGAATCGAACCCAGGGCCTCTTGCATGCAAGGCAAGTGCTCTACCACTGAGCCACCTTCCCAGCCCCCTGATGTAATTTTAAACACAAAAAAATTCATTGGCCGGGCACCGGTGGCTCACACATGTACTCCTAGCTACTCAAGAGGCTGAGATCTGAGGATCACAGTCCAAAGCCAGCCTGGGGAAGAAAGTCTGTGAGACTCTTATGGCTAATAAACCACCAGAAAATGGGAAGTGGCGCTATGGCTCAAGTAGTAGAGCGCTAGCCTTGCGCTGAAGAGCTGAGGGACAGTGCCCAGACCTAGAGTTCAGGCCCCACAACTGAGAAAAACATAAAAAAACAAAAAAACAAAAAAAACCAAAAAACAGAACTTCATTGACCTCTAGAACAGGTAGGAAGCAATCGAAGTCCATGGATAATGGTATCATGATCATTTCTCCACTGTGGTTTCTGTGGTTGTTGTTGTTGCTACTTACTAGTTTAATATTTTAATATTATTGTGATAAAATATACACTTTACCACTTTTGCCATTCTGAAATATATAGTTCAGTGGCCTAAAATACATTTGCATCTCACATGCAAGCATCACCACCACATTTTCTTTTTTGTGTGTGACAATACTGGGGCTTGAACTTAGGGTCTAAAGTACTTCCTTAGCTTTTACATTCCAGGCTGACATTCTACCACTTGAGCCACAATCTCCACTTCTGGATTTTTTGGTGGTTAGTTGGAGATAAGAATCTCACAGACTATTCTGTCCAAGCTGGTTTTGAACCATGCTCCTCAGATCTTAGCCTCCTGAGTAGTTAGGATTACATGTGCCTGACTTAGTAATCTTTTTTTTTTTTTTAAGGAGCTATCACATTGCTTTCCATCTCAGCGATATCATTTGCATTCCTACCAACAGCACACAAGGCTTACAATTGCTCCACATCCTCTTCCACACTTGTTATTTTCCAGGGTTTGGAAACTTGCCTTCCTAACAGGTGTGCCCTGGGACATTTCCTCTGGTGGCTCATAATCACCCCATTTAAAGAATTTGCTTGCCTGGTGATTTCCCATCCATCTCACATTTGACAATGCCACTCTTAAAGGATTGTGCACCAAACAATGACTGTCCAACACTGAACGATATAATATGTTCTTTCTTAATGCTTCTGGACAGCCCTGTCAAAGTCAATTAAAACTAGTACTCTAGTCCATCAGAATAAATAATGACAAGAACAATACCAGTAAGTAGTTATGAGTAAGATTTTAGAAGACTCGGAATCATCAAAAGGAGACAGAATAATTACTTCAATGAATCCGTTTCCATATATACACACCAGAGAATAAATGTCAAGGAAAACCTAGCCACAGTATTGATCTGCGTTAATCATTAGGATGGTCAAATCATCATGGTATGTCATGATTCTGGCCATTCATCTTATGACGATAGACCAACCAAAGCCAGCCCATTTCAACCTCTGATGTTTTTAAGAAATTACATCTGTCACCATTATCAGACCTGGCAATGTTTTTCACCAAGAAAGAAGCAATTTTGCTTGCTTGTAGCAGTGGGGTTCAAATCCAGGAACTTATGTATGCCAGGCAAGCACTTTACTGCTGATCTTATACCCCTAGTTCATCTGATCAGTTTTTGTTGTTGTTGTTGTTGCCAGTATAGGGGTTGAACTCAGGGCCTGGGCACTATCCCTTAGCTCTTTGGCTAAGGGCCAGCAATACTACTTGAGCCACATCTCTGCTTCTGGCTTTTGGGTGGTTATTGGAGATCAGAGTCTCTCAGACTTTCCTGCTGGAGCCATCTTTGAACCACGATCCTCAGATTTCAGCCTCCTGAGTAGCTAAGATTACAGGCATAAGCCCCTATCACCTGGGCACTTCTATAAATTCTTTAATGCTTAAATGGGCCAAAAAAAAACCAACAACAAAACAATTTTTCAGAAAGCAATGGTACAAGTCTCTTGTATTAGCAAGGAAAGGAAGAACAATACTGCTACACTGCTCTTCTAAGCAGTCCGTGTTTCCTGGAGGCAGTAGCCATGTCTGCCTTCTTCCTGTTCATCGCCCAGGATCACACTTAGTCTCCTGAAGCTGTGCTTCCTTCCAGCTGCATGTGTGTGTGACTTGGATGACTCCTCACAACCGTTGACATCTTGGCTGTTGTACTAACACAAAATTCCAACTACTAAAACATGAGGCTTCACTCCACAGGATCATGTTGCCAGAGGCGTTACATTTCCAAACTTCCATGAAGACTAATCCCTGATTGTTTTCTGTCATTTGCCAGAGACAAAAATCTGTTCCCCACAGAAAACAGAACAGCTTACTTTCCCTGAGCCTGTTTTTATCTCTACAAAACTACCACAGCATTCCTGAGAGCGGTCTCCTAGCTGTGGATCTTGTAATGTATCCACCTTCTTAAGAAAAAAAAAAAAATGACTTGGCAGTAGATTAATAGAACTTTGCAGTTTAGTCACCCAGAAAGAAATAAAAGTTAAGCAAAATTAAAATGGTTTGGAATTAAAAGCGGTGCCTTTGAACTCAGGCAGCCCTGTCCAAGCTGCTTGCTTCTATCAATTAAGTTCTCTAAGCAAGGGCTTTCTTCTACCAGGAGCTTTCAAAGAATCTTCTGCTCCACAAAGCTGTTTTATGTCTTTCATGTGTAAAGTCATCAAGTTGTTATTGTTGTTTTAAAAATGTTGACAGGAACATAGAAGAGGATCACTTAAGATTAATTTCTGTATTTTTTAAATGTGTGTGTGTGTGTGTGTGTGTGTGTGTGTGTGTGTGTGTGTGTGTGTGTGTGTGTGTGTGTGTGTGTGTGTGTGTGTGTGTGTGTGTGTGTGTGTGTGTGTGTGTGTGTGTGTGTGTGTGTGTGTGTGTGTGTGTGTGTGTGTCTTGGAGCTTGAACTCAAGGCCTGGACTGCTAACCCTTGAGCTTTTATCATTAATGGCTGATGTTCTACCACTGGAGCCACAGCTCCACTTCATTTTTTTTTTTGGCGGTTAATAAGAGTTTTACAGGTTTTCCTGCCTGGGCTGGGTTTGAACTATGATCTTCAGCTCTCAATTTCCTGAGTAGCTAAGATGATAAGCCTGAACCACCAGTGCCCAGCTCATTTCTGTATTTTAAAAAGAATTGACCAATAGTCATCAGGGGGAGGTATAAAAGCTGTACCTTGGGGCTGGCTGTTTCCAAACCCACAATTTCCACTCTTGAAGCTTCTTTGGTCCTTCCTGCCCTGCAAGCCCAATGTGTAATGATTACAAGTTGTGAAAACTGCTGGCCAACATGCCTGCCTCGGGGACAGAAAATGAAAGACTAGACTGACCTGTGCGGACCACAATACCCTGGCTGATCTGAATCACAGTGAAGTCACTTGTTAGCATTCTCTTTTGCAGTTGCTTTACACTGCTTCTATGAAAGAAGTTTATATGGCTTTCCTGGACACAGAATCTCAAAATGTGGTCCAGGCCGGCCTCAAGCTCATAATCTTCCTGCTTCTTCAGTGCTAGGATTATAGATTATAGATATGTGCCACTAAATCAGACTTCGATTTCTGATTAGAAGGTTTTTATTTGTTTATTTTTCCTCTCCAGAATTAAGCCATTAACTGTTAGGTGTGGTAACTCTTTCCATGACAAAATCCCCTGGCCTCTTCTTTTATCAAAAGGGAAACACTAGCTTTTTGGCTATTGTTTTCCTTTTTGTAAGAACTCAGACATTTTCCACTCAGCCTCACCAAGTCTTATGTGAGATCTGAAAAATGCCCTCAAAGGGCCAGTCATCTGGGAATTGTGTGAGGTAGTACCTTTTAACAGGTAAAAATCGAATATGTCTCATTAGATAAAATAAAGCATCAGAAGAAAGGGTAGGGGGAGAAGACTGAGATCAAGAATAAATACTTTCCCTAAAAGCTTACTCTTTTATTTTAGAGATACTAGGGTGTGAAATACTAGGGTGTGAAACTCTGGACCTTGCCATTTCAGCAAAACCCTCAGCAATTTTTGCTTTCCCTATTGTTCATGCAGCATCTTATATTTATGCCTAGATTTGCCTGGACTGTGATCCTCCTATTTATGCTTTCCCTGTAGCAGGGGTGACAAGCTCACACACCACAGCTTGCTTTTACTCGTTGAGATGGTCTTGTGGAATCTTTGCCAGGACTGGCCTCAAACTGCAGTCTCCTCAGTCTTAGCCTCTCAAATAGCTAGGATCACAGATGTGAGGTTTATCACACAGCTACAAGTTTACTATTTCTTATCAGGTCAGCTTCCAAATCAGAGCAGATTATGGAGGAACTGGGATTGCAGTACAGCTGTACAGGAACTGCTCTATCTTGGCCATCAAACTGTCTCACAGAAAGCATCTATTGTTTGTTTTGGCCCATCCTGGGGCTTGAACTCAGGGCCTGGGCACTGTCCTTGAGCCTCTTTGTGTTCAAGGCTAGTGCTCCACCACTTGAGCCACAACACAACTTCCAGCTTTTTTTTTTTTTTTTTGAGTAGTTTATTGGAGATAAGAGTCTCACAGGGATTTTTCTGCCCAGGCTGGCCTCAAACTGCAATCCTCAGCTCTCAGCCTCCTGAGTAGCTAGGATTAAAGGTGTAAACCACTGGTGCCTAGCTTCTATTGTTTATTTCAAATCTTCTACATTCATTGTTCTTTTGCTTGTAGATTTCTTGAAACAAAATAAGATAGAGGATTTTCTCCATTCTGAGCAACATACATTTGTGTATGGAAGAAAGGATGAAAGATAATGACAGAGGGCCACTTATCTTCTACCAGTTTCTTTCAGAATGAGTTGAAGCCAGGCGCTGGTGGCTCACGCCTGTAATCCTAGCTACTCAGGAGGCTGAGATCTGAGGATCGCGGTTCAAAGCCAGCCCGGGCAAGAAAGACCATGAGACTCCTATCTCCAATAAACCACCAGAAAACCGGAAGTGGCGCTGTGGCCCAAGTGGTAGAGCGCTCGCCTTGAGCTGAAGAGCTGAGGGACAGCGCCCAGGCCCAGAGTTCAAGCCCCACGACCGACAAAAAAAAAACAAAAAACAGAATGAGTTGAGTAGGTGCTAATAGCTTCGGTGGACTGTCACTATAAAAACCTTGGTTCTGAGTCTCAACAAAGTATTTTTTTAGTTGAATGTCCCTCAGATGCTCAGCAACTGGAACTTGAGGTCAGTCACTCATTGGCTCCTGACCTGTGATAACTAACAAGCATGGGAGGCCTCACTGGTAAGTTTTAAATATTATTCTTTATACAGTAGTTGTACAGAAGGGTTTCAACTCCACGAGTCAGGTTATGAGCATAATGCATCTTGATCAATGTTACCCCTTCTATCGTTCTTTCCCATCTTTCCCCATCTCCTCCCTACCCTCAAGTTACATAGTTGAAGTCTTGCACAATGTATATTGAATATGATTGCATTTGAATAGTTTCTTATTGAATCTTATTTTAAGTTAAGTGGAGACCACCAGTTTTATGAGTCAGATGATCATTTTTCTTGCTGCACAATAAATTGTTTTGAAAAAAATGGTGAAAGGAAGGAAGAAGGTGAAAAAGAAGAGGAAGGCAGATAGAGGGAAAGAATGAAGCCAGAGTTAGAGGAAGGGAAAGAGAAAGAGGGAGAAAAGAGAAAAAGAAGGAAGAAAGGAGGGAAGGAAAGAAGGCAGAGAAGGCAGATGGGAAGAAGAAAGGGAGATGAAGGTGGAGGGAGGGAAGAAGTGAAGGAAGCAAGAAGGAGTAAGGAATGTATAAGGTCAGGAGTTGAGGCCAAGCTTTCAACTTTTGAAATCTGAAACACAGGAAGGCCACACCTTTACAACTCAGGAGCAGGGTAAAGAACTGTGTGGCTAGGTCATGGTATTGTTAATTTTGTACTGGGAAGAGATTGATGAGGGTGGGTACGAGGCTATGTTGTTCTCCAAGGAAACAGTGAGGAGTGTGGATAGATTCAGAGTTTTTGTGTGGACAAAGAAGAGAGGTAGTTGACTGCCACCTGTCTTCCCAAATCTTTGGTCCCTGGGCTGGCTGCCTATCAGAGATACTTTTTTGATTCTGTCTTTAACATCTTGCTTAGTTGAAAAGATCCGAGCCACCAAAGGGCCAAACATTTATACATTTAAGTCACATGTGATCAAGAGATTTTTGCAGCAATCGACATTGTGCTAAGTTATGAGCCAGGAGCTTTAGTGTGTGAAGAAGGAAGGATTTTAAAAGTACAAAACTGGTTTACTTAAGGAGAGGCAGATGGAAATAGAGGTGATTTTGGTGAAAAATCAAAAGTATAACATTAGAGCTGGGTGTGGTATGCATGCTTGTAATTCCAGGACTCAGGAGGCTGAAGCAGGAGATCTGTGAGTTAAGGCCAGCCTGATCTACAGAGAAAGACCATGGGGCAGAGAAAGCTTCCCCAGGAATTAAGTTCCAGATTCAGCTAACTTCACTAGTGACTTCAACAAATAAATATTAGTGAAAAAATAAACAAATTTCACAAAATATCTAAAAGGAAAGAAAAGTATTTCTTAAACAGCATTATTTTGATATCAAGACAAAAAGACATTACATAAAAACTATAAAAACAAAAATCTTTCATGAATATAAATACAAGAACTTATAATCAACTTTAGTCAATCATTCAACACATACAAAGAATTATATAGGATGACAAATAGGATTTATCCAAGAAATACAATGTTGAGGTAACATTAAAAAAAAAAATGCTGGGCACTGGTGGCTCACGCCTGTAATCCTAGCTACACAGGAGGCTGAGATCTGAGGATCGAGGTTCAAAGCCAGCCCAGGCAAGAAAGTCTGTGAGATTCTTATCTCCAATTAATTATGAGAAAACCAGAAGTGGCGCTGTGGCTCAAGTGGTAGAGTACAAGCCATGTGCAAAAAACTTAGAACAGCTCTCAGGCCCTGAGAGCTCAAGTCTCAATACTGGCACTAAATAAATAAATCATTGAAACTGAATGCATATGGCTCAAGCCTCTAATCCTAGCTACTCAGATGATGGAGATTGGAAAATAACAGTTCAAGGTCAATTCAAGCATAAAAAGTAAGACTCCATGGGCTGGGAAGGTGACTCAGTGGTAGAGCGCTTGCCTTGCATGCCTGAGGCTCTGGGTTTGATTCCTCAGCACCACATAAGCAACAAGAAAAAAGCTGCAAGTGGCTCTGTGGCTCAAATGGTAGAGCACTAGCCTTGAGCTGAAGAGCTGAGGGACAGTGCCCAGGCCCAGAGTTCAGGCCCCACAACCAGACCCCCCCCCCAAAAAAAAGTAAGACTCCAAGGGCTAAACAAAGTGGTGTGTGCACCTGTCATTCTAAGTACAAAGTGAGATATGAGTCTGATTGGCTCAGGCACAGAACAAGACTTATCTTAAAAATAACCACCAAAACGCAGAAGGCTGAGATCTGAGGATTGTGGTTCGAAGCCATACCAGGCAGGAAACTCCTTGAGACTCTTCTCTTCAATAAACTACTCAAAAAAGCGAGAAATGGTGTTGTAGCTCAAGTGGTAGAGTACTTGAGAAAAAGAAGATCAGGCATAGCTCCAAGGCCCTGAGTTCAAGCCCCAGGGTTAGCAAAAAATAACCAACACAGCCTGATGCTGGTGGCTCATGCCTGTAATCCTAGCTACTCAGGAGGCTAAGATCTGAGAATCACAGCCAGAAAAAGTCTAGCCAGAAAAGTCTGTGAGACTCTTAACTCCAATTAACCACCAGAAAACTAAAAGTGGTTCTGTGGCTCAAAGTGGTAGAGTGCTAGCCTTGAACAAAAGGAACATAGGGACAGTGACCAGGCCCAGAGTTCAGGGCCAAGGACTGGCAGAAAAAGAACAAAACCAAAACAAAACACACACACACAGAACACATTACACATTAAGTGAAAGAAGTCAATATGATCATCTTAGTAACTGCAGAAAAATAAATCTTGACAAAACTCAACATCTCATAATCACAGAAGCCTAGAGAAACAAAGAATGTAAGGAACATATACTTTAACATAATAAAGATTACATATTTAAAATCTATAGCTAACATGTACTAACTAAGAAAAAAAATGAAACCATTTCCTTTAAAGTCAAGAACAATGTAAAGGTGTCTAGCCTTTCTATCTTTTTTTGGGGGGTGGGGAGGGGGTCCGGTCGTGGGGCCTGAACTCTGGGCCTTTGCGTTGTCCCTCAGCTCTTCAGCTCAAGGCTAGTGCTCTACCACTTGAGCCACAGCGCCACTTCTGGCTTTTTTCTTTTTGCTTATGTGGTACTGAGGAATCGAACCCAGTGCCTCATGCATGCAAGGCAAGCGCTTTACCACTGAGCCACCTTCCCAGCCCCTAGCCTTTCTATTCTTGTTCAATATATTTCTTGAATTCTTAGCCAGAGAAATAAGGCAAGAAAAACAAATAAAGGGCTTATAAATAATCAGGTACCATGCCTCATGCCTATAATCTTAACTACTCAGGAAGATGAAATCTGAGAATTATGGTTTGAAGACAATCTCAGGCAGGCAGTCTTATCTCCAATTAATCAGCAAAAAAGCTGGAAGTGGAGCTATGGTTCAAGAGGTAGAGTACTTGCTTTGAGCAAGAAAGTTCAGGAAGAGCACCCAAGCCTTGAGTTCAAGCTCAGGACTGGCACAAAAAAGTGATACAAATAGGAAAGAGGAAGCTAAAGTTTTCCCTATTTGTTGATGATGTAATCCTATACTCAAGAGGCCCTAAAGATTCCAACAAACAAAAACCAAAAAACCAAAACTCTTAGCTCTCATACTTTTGATAAAATAGTAGAATAAAAAATTAACATACAAAAAACAGTAGATTTTCTATATGCCAATAACAAATGGACAGAGAGAAATCAGGAAAACAATACCATTCACAGGATCTCAGAAAAATTTAAATACCTAGGAATAAATCTAACTAAGGAGGTAAAAATATCTCTATCATGAAAACTATATAACCTAGGAGAAACAAGCTGAAGAAGACATTAGAAAATGGAAAGATCTCTCATATTCATGGACTAGCAGAATTATTATTGTGAAAATGGCTGCAACTAATGAAAGCAGTCTTCAGATTCAAAGCAATATTCATTTAAAAATCTAACATCAAGCTGGGCACCTGTAATCCTAGCTACTCAGGAGGCTAAGATCTGAGGATCATGGTACAAAGTCAGCCTGGGCAAGAAAGTCTGTGAGACTTTTATCTCCAATAAACCTCTCAGAAAACCGGAGGTGATAGAGCCCTAGCCTTGAACTGAAGAGCTAAGGGACAGTGCCCAGGCCCAGAGTTCAAGCCCCATGACTGGAGAAAAAAAAAAGAGAGAGAGAAAAATACATAAATTCATATAACAACTCTCAAAAAGACCCCGAGGAGCTAAAGCAATCTTGAGCAGGACAGATCACTTCTGCAGTCATCACAGGACATTATTTCAAGTCTACTACAGAGCCAAGTAACAAAACAGCATGATTATAGCACAAAACCTGACATGTACACCAATGGAGTAGAATAAATAAGCCCGAAGCTCACACAGCTATAGACATCTTATTTTGACAACTGCTCAAACACACATTGAATCAAAAATAATGTTTTCAACAAATGGTGTTGAAAAAACTGGATATCCACATTCAAAAGACTGGGAATTAGGCCCTCATCTCTCATTCTGGGCAAAAATAAACTCTGAATGGACCAAAAATCTCATGTAAGATCTGATACTTTAAAATTATTAGAGAATCACATAAGAAAATTTAAAAATGTAGACATAGGTACTACTCAGGAAATAAAAGTACAGATCAACAAATGGGATCATATTAATTAAAAAGCTGCTGTACAACCAAGGAAACAATTTCTAGACAGAAGACAAACTACAGAATGGGAGAAAATCTTAGTTGGGCATGGGTGGCTCATTACTATAGCTACTGTAGCTACATAGCTACTCAGAAGTCTAAGATCTGAGGATCTCAGTTCAAAACCAGCTGAGGCAGAAAAGTCAAGAGACTGAAGTAGAAGTGTGGCTCAAGTGGTAGAGCACCAGCCTTCAATGCAAAAACCAAGGAAGAACACATAGCCCTGAGTTCAAGCCCTAGTACCAGCACGGGTGCGCGCGCGTGCACGCACACACACACACACACAATTTCAGTCAAGTATCTTTTAATGGCTTTATAAGTCTGTTAAGAGAATATAATTGGCTTCCTTACCCAGCTGGCATAAAATTTTAGTAATACATAGAAAATGTCTTCTGCAATGTTAATTTTATAAAAGGCCACAAAATTGCGTGCACAAAATGGTTTCAACAACTTTTAAAATGTTGAAGGGCTGGGGTGTAGCTCAGTAGTACAGTGCTAGCCCAACACAGGTGACAGGCCCTAGGTCAATACTGGTCTTATTGATACTCTATATTCTATTAGCTAAGGGATCATAATTATTAATATACTCTATTAGTTATGAGATTATAGAAGATTAATTTTATTTTTGTAATTTATAGATGTCTAGAATGTACAAAACATTTGCTTACTATTCTTACCACTGATTGACTTATTAGTAAATAATTCTTGTAGGAAAGGTACATAATGTAAAAAAGATTCACATACTTTGTAAAAAAATTTACTCCAAACCCATTAGAGTTATTAATGGTTAACCTGGTCCTATACAGTTGTCTCCCAGCAAATTTACATACTACTTTTTATCACGGGAACAATAATATAATAGTCTTCCTCTTTGTGTCCACTGTTAGAGCCACTAGTGAGCTCAGGTAACAAAGTGCAGTTTGAATCACTCTTAAATACAATTGTTACTTAAGGAAAGGGGAGCTTCCTGGGAGCAGCTTCCCTTTCTCATCTTAGTCAACAGAAAGGATTGGTTTACTAGATTTGCTAATTATCAGCTTGAAAGGCTAGAGGACTTCATAGAAATTCCTGAAGAGCGGTCAAAAGGATGAGAGAGGATGGGAGGGATGCTGCCGGCTTTGCTCGGGAGGAGGCATTGCCAGGATCTGCCTGCATTGTTCAAGATCCATCCTGCATACCAGTAAACAAGTGCCCAGTGGATCCTATAGACAGAGAGCTACTAGCTGCACTGTGAAATTTGGCAGAGCATTAGCTAATGTTTGATGGAAGCGATCAATTTCTTCACTGAGTCCTTAAGAGAAGCAGTCTTATTTCAAAACAACACATCTCACAGATCTCTGACCTGCTGCTGCTGGCAAATTTAAACTAGTGACCTTTAGATAGCATGTGTTGGTGTAGAGTCTCCTCCTCTGCAAGGTTGCACATGGTACAGTTGATATCCATGGCATTTTGAGGGTGTTCTGGCTGCCTCCAAGTGTCCCAGGAAGATTTTCTGTGTGTGTGCACACACACAGACACACAGACACACACACACCAGTGCTGAGGCTTGCACTCTGGGCCTGGGTGCTCTCCCTGAACTTTTTTACTCAAGTTTGGCATTCTACCACTCAAGCCACAGCACTACTGGCTCTTTGTTGGTTAATTGGAGGTCAGAGTCTCAAGGATTTGTTGCCTGGGTTGACTTGGAATCTCGATCCTCAAGCTTCAGTCTCCGTGAGTAGCGAGGATCACAGGTGTGAGCCACCAGGCCTTGCTCCAGCAAGATTTGTAATACTTCATTTCCATATCTCTTCTTAAAGCTGGGCATTATCTGGTGCCTGCTATTTGTTTACCAATAGATTATTTTATTTTGATTTGAAACACTGAAGAGCACCTTAAATTTGCAAGACTATTTCTTAACAAACAATTCAATGGAGGGCTTTTCTGGGTTAGTTTGGGCTCCTAAATTGTGATCATTCAAAAGGTAATGAGTCTCTAGGCTTCTTACTAAGTCTTTCAATCTGGCTTTCTTTGTCCTATCTTTTCTGGCTCTGTTTTCTTTCTTTTCTCACTTTTTTGTTAGGTTGGTGCTTTTTATCAGCTTGTTTATTTGAGGAAGGAAGAGATAGATTGTTAGTGGACATTCAGTGTGAAAACAGCAGGCTCACCATTAACACTACATAATTTTTTAAAAATCCTCAAGTCATTAAGTGCTCTCTAGTGACCATATTTGCTTTTAAAGATCCTATCTAAATGAATTACTATCAGCAAACTTATAAAAAGAATTATAGTTTAGAGCCAAAAGATAAAGGTAATCCCTTCATGTTTGACAAAAAGGTTGAAAACAATGGCTAACATCAATTCAAATGCTTATTTATAGTGCTTTACTATAAAGTGACCTTTGACAAAGGGTATGTTTTGGAAAGTTCAGGTCTGCCAGCCCTTTCAAGGATGTGTCTGAAGTAAATCACTCAGTTTATTGAGGAACTGACCATCCTGCAAACCAATAACTCAATAAATGTTTAACACATTTTTAAACAATGACAAAAGTGGCTTATCTGATGTTGGGGTGACTGTTGGGTAGGCCATACTTTGCATTCTTATAAATGGTAAAGAGTTGAGGTGTTAATTTTGAAAGATAAACTGGTTGGCTGCAGGCAGGGTCTGAAGTAGAATACAAGATTCAGATGGCTTTCTCCTATGTTTTGAGAAAAGGTGATAATGTTGCTTTGTTAAACTTTAACCTTTAAAGAAATTCTTTTTTGAAACAATAATAGACTAAGAAATATGTGTGTACACCATCCAACAGGTAAGGTATTGTTTAAGAGAATTTAAACCACTCTCCCATAACACACTGACATTAAGAATAATATCTATCCACCTTTAAGAATTAAAACTTTAAACTGGGTGCTGGTGGCTCATGCCTGTAATCCTGGCTACAGGAGGCTGAGATCTGAGGATTGAGGTTCAAAGCCAGCCCAGGCAGGAAACTCTGTGAGACTCTTATCTCCAGTTAACCACCAGAAAATCAGGAGTGGCGCTGTGGCTCAGTTGGTAGAGTGCTCGCCTTGAGCTAAAGAGCTCAGAGATCAAGCCCTACAACCAACAAAAAATATAAAAATAAATGAAAATTAAAACTTTATCTTTTATTTTTGTGTCAGTACTCAGGCTTAAACTCAGGGCCTCATTCCTATGCTTGGCTTTTTTCGCTCAAGGCTGGTGTTTTACCACTTGAACTATATTTGTCTGTTATTTTTTTAATGACCAGGATAGCTGCAATGATACATTTCCTTTCATGTTTCATGATGATAAATTGTCTTCAATCTTTTTTCTTTGTTTGCCTGGCTTATCAATTTATTTATCTTTTCAAGAATCATATTTTGGCCAGGCACCCAAGGTTTGTGGCCGTAACCCTAATTAATTGCTCAGGAGACTGAGATCTGAGGATTACAGATCAAAGCCAGCCTGGGCAGAAAAGCTCTGTAAGACTCCTACCTCCATTGAGCACCAAAAAAGCTGGAAATTCAGCTATGGCTCAAGTGGTAGAGCAATAGCGTTGAGCAAAATAGTTCAAACAATACCCAGGTCCTGAGTTCAAGCCCCAGGGCTGGCACACACACAGAGTCATATTTTGGTTTTGTTGATTGCTATGTTTTAGATACAAGGTGAATCCTATAAAGCCCATGAGTTAAAGGCTTGCTTCTCAGCTGGGGGTGCTGTTTTGGGAGGTGGTAGAAAGTAGGATGTTAGACCTTGTTAGAAGGAGTATATGTCACTGAAGGAGTTGCCCTGGGAATATACAGTATGTCCCTACACCCTTCCTATTGCCATCTCTGTCTCTCTCTCTGTTTCTCTCTCTCTGTCTCTCTCTCTGTCTCTGTCTCTGTCTCTCTGTCTCTGTCTCTGTCTCTCTCTCTCTCAGCTTCCTGGCTACCAATAGGTAAGCAACTTTGTTCTTCCAAGTTCTGCCATGATATTCTGACTTTACCACAACAATAGAGCCAGAGTACCATAAACCAAAACCTCTGAGACCATGAGCCAAAAGAAATCATTCTTCCATTTCATTGTACCTTTAAGGGACTTGTCACAGTCATGAGACTTTAACACATCCATGTTTCCTGTTAATTTTCTGCCTTCAATTTCACTGATTTCTATTCTTGTTCTAAAATATTTATTATTTCCTTTCTTCTATTTGCTCTGAATTTAATTTTTCTAGTTTACTGAAGTGGAAGCTTAGATAAGTGATTCCAGCTCTTCCTCCTCCTCTTCCTCCTCCTCCTCCTCCTTTTTCCCCCTCCTTCTCCTCCTCTCCCTCCCTCTGTCCCTCCCCTTCTCCTCCTCCTTGCACTCTACACTTTGAGCCACTGCTCCACTTCAGGTTTTTGAGTGGTTGATTGGAGACAAGAGTCTCATGTACTTTCCTGCCTGGGCTGGCTTCAAACCATGATCCTCAGAACTTAGCCTCCTGAGTAGCTAGGGTTACAGGTGTGAGCCTCTGGCTCCTGGCTTTCTTCTTTTTAAATATTTGCATTTAATGCCATCTAAGCACTGTTTTGGTATATCCCATAAATTTGGTGGTTATATTTTTATTTTCATTTAGTTCAAAATATATTATAATTTCTTAGATTTTTAATTTGGGTGTTTTGTTGCAAGTGTAATTTAAGGGTGTTGTTTAATCTACAACTATTTTGAGAATATCCAGCTATCATTCTGTCATTGATTTCTAGTTTAATTTGACTGTGGTCTGACAGCAGTGTTTGAGTTAGATTCTTTTAAATTTGTTAAGGTTTGTTTTATGGCTGAATGTGTGACCCAGTCTTTTTTGGTAATCATTCTATGTGAGCTTGACCAGCCAGTGTAATCTACTGCTGTTGAATGAGGCAGTTTATAGATGGCAATTCTATCCAATTATTGGTTGATGGTGTTGTTGAGTCAACTGTACCCTTATTGATCTTCTGCTTTTTTTATCTGTCCATTTGCGATAAAGAGTTTCTGAACTGTCCAACTCTAATTGTGGAATTATCTGCTTTTCTTTAGAGTTCTAAGAGCTTTCTTCCTTGCACTTGTTTTTGTTGTGGTTTGGTTTGTTTTTCTGTGCTGGGGATCTAACTAAAGCTCTCTCACTCGTGCAAGGCAAATACTTACCATTGAGCTATACCGACAGGCCTTGCCCCAGGTATTTTCAAGTTCTGTTGTTAGGTGTTATATATTGTAATAATTTTTATGTCTTATTTTTATTGTTTTAAATTTTTGTGGGGTATTGAAGATTAAGCCCAGAGTCTATAGCTTGAAAGGCAAATATTCTATGCCTTCAATCATAGAGGCATGTACACACACAGACACACACACACACAGACACACACACACACACACACACACACACAGCATGCTCTTTGACTCTCTGCAGGTTTTGGTGAAATGCAATAGTATTCTTTTCTTTCCTTCTTCTCTCTCTCCCCTCTGTCTCTGTCTGTCTGTCTGTCTCTGTTCTTTCTTTCTCTGTCTCTATCTCTGTCTCTCTCTCCCCTCTGTGTATATAGTCTCATACCTAATACCAATACTTTATACTATACACATACACAAAAATTAAATTTTGTTTACATTAGTTTCTGTCCTATATGATTTTTCTTTGCTCAGAATGTCTTAACATTTCTTGCAAGGCATGACTAATGGCAATAGATCTCCTCCAATTTTGTTTGAAGAATTTGGTAGTCCAAAGTACTACATACAGTGTTTATGCCAATGTGATGTACTTCAAAATACAATACTAGCTAAAACATACTATAGTCCTAAAATGGATTCATGTTTACCATCTAAATACCCCCAAACATTAGTAGGAGGCCACTGCCCTTTGTAGGCCCCACATGAAGACTACTACTTCCCCTGTACTTGCCAGTAGCAAGATGAAAAAGGATGCATGCATGTGGACTCACCACTTCTCCTCTTCTACTTGTACGCCCACAGACTGGAACTTACTGGGTGCTTTGTTCTCTCCCGTTTTCTCAGGTTCTTCAGCATCATCCACCTGAAGAAATCATCAAACAAACACTTGACTCATTTCAGTGCCTCCCTAGAAAAACAAATACCCAGCTCACCAAAAACATCTGTAGTGTTGCTGAACTGTTTTGCTACAAGTAGACTCTTTGTTGAGAAGAACCATCACTACCTTATCGGCATGCTCTTTGACTCTGCTGGTCTTCATGAAATGCAATAGTATTCTTTTCTTTCCTTCTCTCTCCTCTCTCTTCTCTCTCTCTCCCCTCTGTCTCTCTGTCTGTCTGTCTCTCTCCCCTCTATCTCCTTGCCTCCCCCCCCCCCCCACTCTTTCTCTCCCCTCTGTCTGTCTGACTGTCTGACTGACTGTCTGTTTCTCTCGTGCTGGTCCTGGGCCTGGAACTCAGGGCCTGGGCGTTGTCCCTAATCATGGCTTGAAGCCAGCCTGGGCAGCAAAGTCCATAAGACTCTTATCTCTAATAAGCTTCCAAAACATCATTATGGGCACTGTGGCTCAAGTGGCAGAGAATTAGCTTTGAGCAAAAAAAAAAAAAAAAGCTGAGGGACAGTGCCCAGGCCTTGGATTTAAGCCCCAAGATCTACTTAAAAAAAAAAAAGACAAAAATGCTTGCAAAAGATTTAAATGCATTGAAATTGTCTTCTTTGCTTTTCCTTATTGTTTTAAGCTATCAACTATGACAATATGACATTTTTATTTTAAAGCCTACTTTTAAGCCGGAGTAATTAATATTTCATTTGATTTTGATTGCTCTAAAATAATTAATTGGAGGACTGGGAAGTTGGCTGATGGTAGAGTGCTTGTCTTGCATGCATGAGGCCCTGAGTTTGAGTCCTCAGCACCACATAAGCAGAAAAAGCCGGAAGTGGCGCTGTGGCTCAAGTGGTAGAGTGCTAGCCTTGAGCTGAAGAGCTGAGGGACAGTGCCCAGGCCCAGAGTTCAGGCCCCACGACTGACAAAAAAAGAGTTAAAAAAGTTAACTTGGTAGAGGCAAATTTACCATTTGCAGTTTGGCTCATTTCTCCACACAGGATATAAAATATATCTCTGTATAGGTGATATAAACATATCAAGTAGTTAAAAAAAAAACAAGTAAACTATAGGGGAACATGGCAAGGATTCATGTGGTACAGAAGTCTATAGTACAAAATATGAAGCCTTCCTTTTTCTGCCTCTTGAACCCCACTCTCCCAAAGTGGCCACTGGCAACAATAGGTGACACCATCTTTTTTTTGGGGGGGGGGTCTGGTCGTGGGGCCTAAACTCTGGGCCTGGGCGATGCCCCTCAACTCTTCAGCTCAAGGCTAGCGCTCTACCACTTGAGCCACAGCGCCACTTCTGGCTTTTTTCTTTTATTTGCTTATGTGGTGCTGAGGAATCAAACCCAGGGCCTCAGACATGCAAGGCAAGCACTCTACCACTGAGCCACCTTCCCAGCCCGGTGACACCATCTTTTTATCTTAAGAGTAATTCTAACTACACAACTTTGGTCTACTTCCAAAGCAGTCTGCCTTCTCCTTGCCTAGCATTAGGATACATAGATGCACATGTATATACGTATGTGTGCATACACACAGAGGCATGTAAAACATGTTTGACATGTATTTCCAGATAAAAGAAGCATCTTGAAACTATTCTAGAAATCACATTTAGTAAAGCGTTTCCAATAGAAGATGGGAATTAAGACTACATTTGGCCTTTAAGAATCCAATGTAGCTAGATCATGGTGGCTCACCCCTGTAATCCTAGCTACTCAGCAGCTACTGACTATTCTGGTCTGACACCAGTTCAGGCAGGAAAGTCTATGATAAGACTCTTATCTCCAAGTAATCACCAAAAAACCATAGTGGAGATGTGGCTCAGGTGTTAGAGCATCAGCTTTGAACAGAAAAAGCTAAGGGATAGTGCTCAGGCCCTGAGTTTAGCTCCAGAACTGGTGTGCATGCACATGCACAGATGGAATAGAAGGCAAAAACAATCAGTGGAGCTTGGGAGGTGATTAAGATAAGCATATAGAGGTTTTAAAATAAAGTCAGAAGTTAAGATTGACAAATAAATTTCTTCAAAATATATTGCTAAGTGCAAAAAGGCAAAAAAAATGTAGAATTGTTTGAGGTATATAACTGCAGAATAAATATATTTTACTGGGATGTGCTCATACCAGTTCGGAATGGATATGCAAATATTGATCATATCAAGTTTTCCTCCAGAAAGAACTGCTGAGTTTTGATCAAGATTATATATATTAAGATATATAAGCTGGGCATTGGATACACTTGTAGCCTAGCTACTCAGGAGGCTGAGATCTGAGGATCACAGTTCAAAGCCATTGAGGGCAGGAAAGTCCGTGAGATTCTTTATTTTTTTGTTGATCGTGGAGTCTGAACTCGGTCTGGGCGCTGTCCCTCAGCTCTTCAGCTCAAGGCTAGCCCTCCACCACCTGAGGCACAGCGCCACTTCTGGCTTTTTCTGCTTATGTGATGCTGAGGACTCGAACCCAGGGCCTCATGCATCTGAGGCAAGCACTCTACCACTGAGCCACCTTCCCAACCTGTCTGTGAGATTCTTATCTCTAATTAATCACATAAAAAGTCAGAAATGGCTCTGTTCAAGTGGTAAAGCACTAGCCTTGAGCAAAAGAAGCCCAGGGACAGCATTCACGCCCAGAGTTCAAGCCCCAACACCAGAAAAAAAAAAGATATATAAGATATATAATATATATGTATATTATTAAAAATAACAAAGTGGCAGGGCACTGGTGGCTCAGGCCTATAATCCTAGCTACTCTGGAGATTGTGGTTCAATCCCCTGAAGTCCAGGAAGTCTGTGAGACTCTTATCTCTCATTAACCAGCAAAAAGTTGGAGGTAGAGCTGTAGCTCAAGTGGTAAAATACCAGTCTTGAGTGAAAAAGCTAACTCAAGTCCTGAGTTTAAGTCCTAGTACTGGCACTAAAAAAAAAGTTCTGAGCGAGGGAGAGATGAACTATTGAAATTAACCAAGCGAAGGGAGAAAACAGAATGAACTTTCTATTGAGGAAGTAGAGGTACGCTAACATTCCTTAGTGATGACCATGTGCCAGGGATAGTAAGGTAGATATTTTTAATTATTATAGCAAAAGATATGTACTAAAAATTATTAATCACCTAAGTGGACTGTTCAGTGATACTAAGTACATTCACATTCATGTGCAACCATCACATTGATTTATGTATTTATTTTTTCAGTTGTGGGGCTTGAACTCTGGGCGTGGACGCTGTCCTTGAGCTCTTCAGCTCAAGGTGAACACACTACCACTTGAGCACCACTTCCGGTTTTCTGATGGTTAATTGGAGATAAGAGTCTCATGGACTTGCCTGCCTGGGCTGGCTTTGAACTCTGATCCTCAGATCTCAGCCTCTAGAGTAGCTAGGATTACAGATGTGAGCCACCAGTGCCTGATTTAGGAGTTAGATATTTTAATTAATTAATTAATTATTTTTTGCCAGTATTGGGACTTCAACCCAGGACTGAATATTTTTCCTTAGATTTTTCATTCAAGACTTGCGCTACGACTTGAACCATCTTCCACCTCTAGCTTTGTTTTTTGTGCCTGTCTCGGGGTTTGAACTCAGTGCCTAGACTTTGTCTCTGAACTTCTTTTTGCTCAAGGCTAGCCAGCACTCTACCCCAGAGTTCTATTTCTGGCTTTTCTTTGGGGGTAGGGGTGTTTATTGGAGATAAGAATCTCATGGAAGTTCCTGCTTAGGCTGGCTTCTCACCAGTATCCTCAGATCTCAGCCTCCGGAGCAGCTAGTATTGCAGAAGTGAGCCACGAGTGCCAGGTTCACTTCCAGCTTTTTCTTTTTTCTTTTCTTTCTTTCTGGTTAATTGGAGATAAGAGTCTCACAGACTTTTCTGACCAGACTGTCTTCGAATCACTATCCTCAACTCTCAGCCTCCTGAGTAGCTAATATTACAGGCATGAGCCACCAGCACCCTGCAGAAGCCAGACATTTTCTTTAAAGCTCTATTTTCAAAACAATCCTATGAAGAATAAACAATGAAACAAAAGCACAGGAAGATCAATCAATTTGCCTGAGACTCTTTCCCCACTCCTGGGCTGCTTTGGAGGATGGGAGGAGAATTGGCTTATGGAAATGAGGAGACATGGGCGGGGTCTGGCTTTGGGCCCTTTCCTCTCAGTCATCCATCTACTCCAACCCTAATGCTACAAATGCATTTAGGAAACTAGACAATGTGTACTATGGAAACCTGGATGTTAGAAAGAGGCATTTGACTTGTTGCTACTAGAGAAAGATTAATTGCACTTTAAAAGTGAACTTTGAAGAGCAGACTGAAAATACAGCAGTGTTGTGAGGCTGTACCTCATGCCTGCCTTTTCTATGTGCCTGGGTTTGGTTCGGTGGGGATAGATTTATTGGCTATTATGTTGAGAAGTTATTATGCGGGGTGGGCACCTGCAGAATGATCCATACCACTAAAATGGAGAGGAGAACTGATTCTTCTCTGTAGAAGGGTTTCCTGCAGGGTAACCCACACCAAACAGGTGCAAACAACAACAACAACAACAACAAGGCAGAAGGAGCCTAAGTTTTCCTGAGAAAAGCAGGAAACAATGAGCTGAACTGCAAGTCTGCTGAGTTGCCAGTACTGGGGCTTGCACTCAGGATCAGGGTGTTGTCCCTTAGCTTTTATACTTGGCTGGCACTTTAGCCACTTAGCCACAACTCCACTTACAGCTTTTTGCTGGTTAATTGGAGATAAGAGTATCATAGACTTTCTTGCCCAGGGTGGTTTAGAACCACGATCCTCAGATCTCAGATTCAGGTATGAGTCGTCCGTGTCCAGCTTTGTCTGCTATATGATTATGAAATTCATGATTAAATAGTCAACAACTAGAACAGAACTGATGTACACTTTTCCCATACTATACCAATTGCTCCGGTCTCACTTTCCCATACCTGTGAAAAGCAATTCCAATTTTTGTTCCTACAAAGTTATTCAATGGGGTCAAACATAACATAACACAACCTAATAACCCTAACATCACATAACACAACCTAATAACACATCCTTGGATGTGTACTCCTTGGTTTTGAGAATAAAATTCACATGAAGAATTGAGGGGCACTTTATGTTTGTATTTGTGTTCCCTGAATTACTCTCCAGTTGGAGTTGCATATTCAATTTAGAGAATAAAAATAATAGCTGCTAATAGTATCTTCAGACCAAATATTTTCATAATTTTGGTCACATTTTAAAATATAGGGAATTCAAATGTGGGCCGGTAGCTCAAGCCTGTAATCTTAGCTGCTCAAGAAGTTAAGATTTGAGAATCAAGGTTCAACACCAGTTTGGGCAGAAAAATCTAAGACACTCTTATCTCCAGTTAACCAGCAAAAAGCTAGAAGTGGGCATGTGGTTCAAGTGGTCAAATGGCAGAGCAAATAACCTGGAGTGAAGAAGAGCATGAGGCTCTCACTTCATGTTCCAGTACTGCTTAACAAAATTAAAATTAAAAATTAAGAAATCAGAGCCACTAATTGGAAGGTGTTTTTATACACAGCTAAACTATCTCAAGTGGCAAAATAGTAATCTCTTGAGGATTAAACAAACACAAACGACCATACGTGTTAGAATTCTTAGTTTTGGTTCCTACTTCAAAGAACCCGGAGAAGCTGTTACCTGTATTCCAATGGACAGACATCGGTTTTTTTTGAAGTCCTTCTTTCTGTCCTCAGTGGTAACCGTGGCTATGGTAGTGGTGGTGGTGGTGACAGTGGCAGTGTTGTTGCCCATATGTTGACTTGCAGGGCCATGGATCTGAGCATTTGCAGCCTCGATGGCGGCTGTCAGAGCCTTCATACTGTCCAGGCTTTCCGTGGAGTTGCTGAGACCAGACTGGCTGATAATGTCTCCTCTCTGGCCTTGTCCATCCATGTAGGCATCCTGCGCAGACTCTGTGCTACTCTGGGCTGTGATAGAAATGAAAGGTTTCGTGGTAGTTCTGGGTGGGACTGGAGGTGGTGTCTTCTTATATGTTGTAATGCAAGATGACACTGGAAGACAGTGAAAACAAACACACTGTGATTTCTGCCTGGGCTTTCATCCTGCTATTGTCTCTGACAGCCATTGGAAATGGGGGCACACAAAACACACCCTAAGATGTAGAAGATGAAAACAAGTCCATGTACAGAGGGAGATCCCCTGCGGAGCTTCCAATGAAGCAACTCACTCACAAAACTCGGGGGAAAAGACGGAAAGAAACAGCCTCGGAAATGGAAGTTTCTGGAATGGAAATTATAAATCAACACGAATTAGATATAATTGGCTAACTGTAGACAACTTTACAGGCCACCACATGTTATGTACACATATGGAAAAGGTGAAAAGGATTCTATCTTCTCAGGAAAACATCAAATGTAGCTAAACATCAAATAACATAATTCACTAAAGACGATTTTGGTGGTTATAGTAAGCACTGAAAGGAAGGAGGCTGTAAGTATGTGTATTCTGTTCTTAATAATGAGTAAGAGTGACTCCTAGCTCCCTGAAGTATGTTTGGTTCATCAACACTCAATTCCTTCCTTTGTTCCTCCTTCCCCCTCTTCGTTCTTTCTCTCCTTCCTCTCCTTCCTTTCTTCTTTCTTTTGGATAGGTGTTCACTAGACAATGTTTTTCAGTCAGTTGTTGGGTTGAACTCGGGCCTAGGTGCTGTCCCCCTGTTTTTTTTGCTCAAGGCTAGGGTTCTACCACATTGAGCCACAGTGCCACTTCTGGTTTTCTTGTGGTTAACTGGAGACAAGAGTCTCATGAATTTTCCTGCCTGGGCTGGATTAGATCTCAGCTTTCTGAATAACTAGGATTACAGGTGTGAGCCACCAGCATCTGGCTCACTAGACAAAATTTTGTTCTCGATTTGTTTTCTAAGCACAACTATTCACTAAGAGGGATTGCAAAATCAATCTTCTATTGTAAATTGTTTTTTTTTTTGTCAGTCTTGGGGCTTGAACTCTGAACCTGGGTGTTGTCCCTGAGCTCTTCAGCTCAAGGCTAGCACTCAACCACTTGAGTCACAGCAGCATTTCCGGTTTTCTGGTGGTTAATTGGAGATAAGAGTCTAGCAGACTTTCCTGCCCAGGCTGGCTTTGATCCTCAGATCTCAGCCTCCAGAGTGAGCCACCAGCACCCAGCTTGTAAGTCAATTTGTATTATAGTATCTGAAACACTTTCAGAGTGTGTCTTTGGTCTCCATGAACTTATTTCTGAGGTGCCTCCTTTACAGCTACTTGACCAAGTCAAGGGTCTGAATCCATTCATCTGTAGCTGCTGTTCTGGTACATTTTAATCAAGGTCTTCCCCAAGGCTCTAGCTGAAGCTGACTCTAGCCTCTCTCTCTCCACCTATCTGACATTAATTTTCCACTTTTCATTTGTGAAAAACCATTTTGTCAAAAAACAAAAAGCTCAAGGGGCTGGGAAGTTGGCTCAGTGGTAGAGTGCTTGCCTTGCATGCATGAGGCTCTGGGTTTGATTCCTCAGCACCACATAAGCAGCTGGAAGTGGTGCTATGGCTCAAGTGGTAGAACTCTAGCCTTGAGCTGAAGAGCTGAGGGACAGAGCCCAGGCCCAGAGTTCAGGCCCCATGACCAACCAAAAAACAAAAAGAAAGCTCAAAAGAGAATTATGAAGCTTCCAAATGAGAATGTTTACCTAAAAAGAACAATGCCTTTCCTAGCTTTCTGAAGAGTTTTGCTAGTCTTCTTAAAATCTATTAGAGTTATTACCAAATATTCACCATGTGGACTGTCTCCCCCACCACCTCCATGTCTTTTCCTTTTACAGGTGTATCCCTGTGGTTAGGCCCAGGAGCTAGACCCAGCTGCACAAGCCTGGCTCATTGCCTGTATGTAGTTCTGGTGATCACTGGTGCCATTTCACCAAATAAAATATTTGCTTCAGTATTGTCCATGTTTCCTCTGGCCACACAAAGAAAATATCCTACAATAACAGTAAATAAAACTGTTTTGCTGTCCTCATCTCTACTGCCCAGTGGCTTGGAGGAATTTCCTTACATTTAAAAGATATAGCAACATTTCTGTTGGGCAGCTCCCCAGGGATTGGCTGTGAATTGAGAGAATGTCACACAAATGTTACTGTCCAAGAGCATATTCATTCTGGAAGGGCGATGGGTGGAGAAGCACGTACCCAAGAAAAGTGTGGTCCCCTCCTAGTTACCTAGATATTTGATTAACAAAAATTTCCCCCAAGAAGATTTTCCATGTAAGCTTACCACATGATATTATATCTTTAATATTAACAGGGTGAGCAAAACCAAGCCAATTTACTATTTCATGTGTGTGTGTGGGGGGGGGGTATGCATGTGTGTACTGGTATTGTGGCTTGAACTCAGGGCCTAGACACTGTCCCTCGGCTTTTTTGCTCAAGGCAGGCACTTAACCACTTGAGCTGCAGTTTCATTCCCACTTTTTTGGTGGTTAATTGGAGAGAAAAGTCTCACAAACTCTCCTACCCTGGCTGTCTTTGAACTATGATCTTCAGATCTCAGTCTCCTGAGTAGCAAGGATAATAGGCAGGAGCCACCAGATCCTAGCCAATGTGCTTTTGTTGTTGTTGTTGCTAAGTCTCCTGAGAGGTCCTACCACTCAGGAAGATGGTAGTGTGTGTTTATAGAGAGCCATAGCAGGGCCAGTCTACGTCAGCTTCTTCCCAATGACTCACAGCTAAGCCTCTGGCCAAGCTATGAGGGTGTTGAGATGTCTTGTCCCATTTAACTCCATGCACCTAACCACCAAGAGCTACTTCTGGATTTCCAGGAAGGGTTGAAGGATGGAAACTCTGGGACAGCAGTCAATGTCAGAGGGAGTTGGGAAGGGGAGACATGCTCAACTTGAATCTAAGGAGACTAAGTCATTACATTATTTCTCCAAAGACAAGTCTTTGCGATGTAAACTCATAACTGCCTTCAGATGGATTCTCAGGACATTCAGTTCACTCATATTCCAAAGAAGTGATATAACTAGTTCTAACATTATATGCCCCATCTTCTGGGGCATATACTGCTTATTTACACCCTCCCTGGTGTCTTCTTTCTGAGTAGATTACTTAAAATTGGGTGCTGCAGCCCCAAATCATTTCATTTCTTTTGCTGTAAAGGGCAGTGGAATTCTTGCTGTGGTATGGTAATGGGGAGAGGGGTGGTGATTAGATCCTGTTACTTCTGGTACAATTGCTAGACTTGAGCTCTGCCTCCCGCATGGTCCAACACACTCCACAGGCCAACCATATTTTACTAGTGTCAGGTAGAGTGGAGAATTGGTTTCTCCAACAGGCTGGTTTGGCTCTAACACTCAAAGGTGATAAAAATTTGAGGTTGGCCCACTTGGAGTACAGAACTTGAACTATCTGCCATGGTGGTACATTGAAGTTGCTTTGCTTTGAGACTTTACCACTGGAGTTGGCTCAAAGATGCACCTTGCAGTCACCAAACAGGAATTGAAGAGAAATTCAAACCTTGGAGGTTGATTGGTTTTTTTGAATCAGCAGCCTTGAACCTTAAACCTTGAGCCTTGAATACCCAATGCCTTGAACATACCACACAAGTGCTCTACTACTGATCTATAGTCCCAACCCAAGATTGCCTTTCAGAGACAAGTAAAAAGGATCCAAGTGACAACTCCCCCTTCTTCTGATTTCATTCCTTAGGTTGTTAAGCATTTCTGCACCTCCAAGTGCAGAGCTGTGCTATTCAACTGGTGTCTGTAACATGGGACAATTTTCAGACCACTCTATTTGTTACCGTGTAGCTCGCTGTGAAAATGTGGAGCATGCTTTTAGCAACTTTTATAGCAATGTCGTAGTGGGTTTTATCAATCTGTTGATCTAATTAAAACAGTGAGCTGGACTCTGGTGGCTCATGCCTATAATCCTAGGTCCTCAGGAGCCTGAGATCTGAGGTTTATATTTCAAAGCCAGCTTAGGCAGGAAAGTCCTTGAGACTCCTTTCTCCAGTTAGCCACCAAAAGAGGGGAAAAACAAAGAGCTGGAAGTAGAGCTGTGTCTCAGGTGGTAGAGTTAGAGTGTTAGCCTTGAGCACAAAAGCACAGGGACAATGCCCAGGCCCAGAGTTCAAGCCCCAGGACTGACACTAACCCTCCCCCTCAAAAAAATCAACCCCCCCAAACCCCAAAAATCCAAAAACTAAAACCAAAAGACAGTGGGCTTGTGTTCTGCATGTTTTGATTCTTCAAATTTCTTTTTTTTCTCCCTAAGAATTAGTTTTTATCAAATCATTGATCTGCAACAGATTGAAGGTCAAATACACAAAACTAGTCCTTCCATCAGAGATAATTTGAGAACACTGATAAATCCAGGTGAACAGTACAGAGGTGGTATAGGTGAGACAAACATATCAGACAGCTGAATTAAAACTACAGACTATTTGACAAAGCAAATGGCCTGAAGAGGCCAAAAGGAAAAAAGACCTGTGGAAGAACTGAAACGTGGGACATAAAGAGACAACTTCAGACATAGAGAATAGAAGGATTAAATGTTAGGCTTAAGAAGCACTCAGGTGCCTGTTTCTGAAAAGGCATGTACTGACTGGCAGTGTGGTATCTGCCACAGAGAAGGTGTCTACAACCATCCAATGCTGCGCTGTATTCTGGGAGAACTACTCTCCCTCACCACATTTCCAGGGCTGGGGATCAAGCCAAGTTCCTTGGGCCTGCTGGCAAGTGCTCTATTGCTGATGATTCCTCATATCACATCCCATGAGGAAGAGAGGCTTCATTTGGAAGAGAAGGAAGACAGGGTTTTTCAATGATATGAAATGCAGTTGAATAGAGCATAGAGGGACTTACTGTACATTACTCCCCAAGGGAAGAATTAGAGGTAAGAGAGGCATGAAAAATAATCAGTGGTAGAGAACTTACCTAGCATGCATGAGGTCCTGGGTTTGATCCCTAGCAATACACACACACACACACACACACACAAAACTCTTCATTGTCCACACATGTAATAAAAAGGGTAGTGAGTTCTCAATCCCTGGAGTTGTACTATGACAGACCAACTCATTTTTTTGGCTGGAAAGTTATAGAAATTGTTACCAGCATCTGATAAGTTCCTGAATTTGGTGACAAGGGATCTTTTAAATTGGTGATCCTGTGGCACTATGAATACAAGTGAAATCTAGAAAAGAATTTGAAAAGTAGGGTCCCCTGGAGAGTGACACAAAATAGCCAGAGAAGAAGCAGGGTGCTAATGGCTCATATCTGTGATCCGAGCTACTCAGGTGACTCAGATTTGAGGATCAAAGTTCAAAGCTAAGCAGGAAATCCACGAGACTCCAGTTAAGTACCAAAAGCCAGAAGTAGAGCTGTGGCTCAAAGGGTAGAGCACTAGCCTTGAGCAAAAAAAAGCTCAGGGACAGTGCCCAGACCTTGAGTTCAAGCTCCAAGACATAAATAAAATAAACAAATTTTAAAAAAGGAAACCAAAAAGCAAGCCTCCTCAAAGAGGCTGTCTGGTAATGATGATGAGTGTCCTGGAATCTCTAGGAAGCATTTGGCATTGAGGATGAAGCTGCCAGCAAAGAAGTTAGGTGCCACCCAAAGCCCAGAACTATGAGTCTAGACATCACTCTGTTCCTGGGATGTGCTAGATAGGGCAAGCAGGCCTACACATCAATGCTAGACACATTGTCTGGCTTGGGTCCTTCTCTGGTGAAAAAGGACAAACATGGTCTCAGAGATGAGAAAGATTTTACTATTTTGTGTGTGTGTATGTGTGTCTATGTGTGTGTGTGTGTCTGTCTGTGTGTGTGACAGTTCTGAGAATTGAACCCTGGAGCCTCATGCATACTGGCAAGCCCTCTACCACATAGTACCAGTATAAAAAAAAATCATTTTATTTTTTGTTTTTGCTGGTACCCTGTATTAAACCTAGGACCTCATGTTCTTGCTTGGCTTGCTTGCTCAGCTGGTGCTCTATTACTTGAGCCACACCACTAGAACAGCTTTTTGCTGGCTATTTTGGAGATGTATTCTATTGCATTTTCTACTGAAGCTGGCTTCAAACCACCATCTTCTGATCTCAGCCTCTTGAGTAGCTAGGATTACAGGCGTGAGCCACCAGTGCCTGGCTCATATTTTATTTTGAGACAAAGACTAGAAAAATTTCCTAGGCTAGTCTCACATGCATGACCCTCCTGTCCCAGCCTGTAGACTAGCTGGGATTATAAATATGTACCACCATACCTGGCTCCATTATCCCTATTTGATTGGTAGAAATATTAGACTCAGGACAAAGAGCGCCTCTAAGTCATATGGCTTCTAAGTGGTAGAGTTAGAGAACCCAGATTGCACAGCCCAGTTTAAATGAATGAATGAATTCCAAGTAACCCACAAGAATTGGTCAACTCCAAGTGGCTGTAATTTTTTTTTTTTTTTGGGTCCGGTCGTGGGGCCTGAACCCTGGGCCTGGGCACTGTCCCTCAGCTCTTCAGCTCAAGGCTAGCGCTCTACCACTTGAGCCACAGCACCACTTCTGGCTTTTTTCTTTTTGCTTATGTGGTACTGAGGACTCGAACCCAGGGCCTCAGGCATGCAAGGCAAGCGCTCTACCACTGAGCCACCTTCCTAGCCCCAAGTGGCTGTAATTTTAAAGTTTGTAGTCAGGTGAAGTGGCCCAGACCTGGAATCCTGCTACTCAGGAGGGCCGAGGAAGAAGGTGTCTTGAGTCCAGGTGCTTCAGACTGGCCTGGGCAGCACAATACGAAACTATTTTAAAAGAAATGAGTAAAGGAAGTAGGCATGTAGATCCGTGGTAGAGTGCTTGCCTAGGGCAAAGCCTGGGTTGATCCTCAGCACAGCAAGCAAGTGAGCAAGAAAGGAAGAAAGAAAATGAAAAGGAAGTATTTGAAGAATAAATATCAGAGGAGGGAAAAAAAAAACTCCCTCTATCCAACAAAATACACATGGAAAGTCACTAGCTTGTTTCAAAAATATTTACTGTTTCTCATTCCCAGGCCACCCAAAGTGTGGCTACCAGCCTCCAAAGGAGGCAGAGCTGAGGCTTCCCAGGCGGGGTCTATACTCTTCTTTCTCAACCCACTTCGGTGAGGTCTGGCACAGCACATCCCATAGTCTCTCCGGGTCAGTTTGGCCGAGGGGGTGGGGGTTGGGGGGGGAGGGGCTGTGAGGATGATTTCCACTAAAGCCATCCTCCAGGAAAACAACAAAGCTGACGAGTTCTACTTTTCTCCAAGTAGAAAAAAGCATGTTGGAGCAGGGGAGGACAGAATAATAACTTTTGCAGCCAGGCCCTGGCCAGTTGGTGCTTACTAGTATTCCAGACGCTTCCTAATGCCAGACAAATGCCCAAGCCCTGGCATGTCTGGCTTGGAGATCTATTCAAGTGATAGCAGCGGGCTCCGGTGGGGGAGCACCAGCCACGCTGCTAATCAAACACAACATTGTTCTCACAAAGCAGGAAGCACCAGGTTTGTTCCAAAATCACAACTTTTTTTTTTTTTTTTTAAAGAGGCACCAGAGTTGTTTTAACAAGTTGCTACAAAAACTTGTGCTTCCTGGGGCAAGGCAGTTTGGCACTAGCAAACACTGTAGAGAAATCCAGGGAGGACCGGATCAGAAAGTGAGTCATAAAAAAAAAAAAAAAAAAAAGCCCCAGGCACTTGATGCCTGGAAATGATGTAAGAAGCAGCCACTCCTGTTAAAACTCCAACCAAACAATGCTCCCCGTCCACTGCAGCTGCTCTCCAAATGTCAGCGCCAGCCCAGTCAAAAGAGCTTGAAACTCACCAGGCTGAAGGAGTTGCTGTATGCTTTCTCACCCACATTTTCTCCCAAGCACTCTTAGGAACCTGGCAACAGGTAACGTGGCAACCTTTGACTTACAAAATGGCAAGTGGCACCATCTCAGAGAACAAATGGATGTTTTGCAGGCCAGCTGCTTTCTTTCCTCCCCACCGACCCCACACCCCACCCCCTCCCTCCTAAAATACCCAAGGTCTGAGAAAACAAACTTCTGCTGCAGACAAGCCTATCTCTCCAGCATACCCTGCTGGCCAAGATTGGAACACCACCTATGTAACATAGGCAGATAACGCTGCTCAGCTGCAAGGTAAGTGGAGCTGTGGAAGGAGTGGACATCTTTGCTGGATTTAAGTTGCAAAAAGGATAAAGAATAGTCAACTCAGAGGTCTTGCCTTTGGGGATTTTTCTGTTGTGTGTGAAGGTTCTGGATCTTGAACTTCAGGCCTAAGTGCTGACGCTGAGCTTTTTTGCTCAAAGCTGACACTCTACTACTTGAGCCATACCTCCAATTTGGGGCTTTTTGCTGGGTAATTGGAGATGAGAGTCTCATAGACTTCTGCCTAGGCTGGCTTGGCACCTTGATCCTTTGCTCTTTGTCTCTTGAGTAGCTAGGATTACAGGTGTAAGCCACCAGTGCTGGAATCCAATGTCATTTCCCCCCCCTTTTTTTTGCCAGTCCTGGGGCTTGAACTCAGGGCCTGAGCACTGTCCCTGAGTTTCTCTTGCTCAAGGCTAGTACTCTGCCACTTGAGCCACGGTGCCACTTCTGACCTTTTCTGTTTATGTGGTACTGAAGAATTAAATCCAAGGCTTCGTATGATAGGAAAACACTCTACCACTAAGCCACATTCCCAGCCCTGTCTTTTGTTGTTGTTGTTTAACTTAGCATTTTAACAATGTTTTTTTAAGTGCAAGATGAAATGTCTGGGTTGGGAGGATTTTAAAATTATTATTATTATTATTATTTTGGTCGGCCGTGGGGCTTGAACTCTAGGCCTGGGCACTGTTCTTGAGCTCTTCAGCTCAAGGTGAGGACTCTACCACTTAAGCCACAGCACCACTTCCAGTTTTCTGGAGGTTTATTGGAGATAAGAGTCTCACGGATTTTCCAGCCTGGGCTGGCTTGGAACTGTGATTCTCAGATCTCAGCCTCCTGAGTAGCTAGGATTATAGGCATGAGCCACTGGTGCCTGGCTGGGGGAAATATTTTTTAAGGAAGCAAAGTAGAAAGTAGCTTTTGCCATTTTCTCCCAATATATTTTCTTCACTTTAACCACAGGCAAAACTGAATGGTAGTGAGGATTAATACTGGAGATTCCCTGTTATCTGAATTTGCACAGTGTACAGACACTTTCTATCCAGCCTGAAGCATTTTGACCCATTTGCAAAGATTACCTAAGATTTCCCAAGTGTAAATTTAGCTTCCAGGATAGCACACCTCTGTGTCCCACCTACTTTCTTTTATCTCTGTGTGAGGTAAAAACAAGGCAAATGCCAAAGGCAGTGCTTCTAACCTGCCTTTTCCTCTTAGTTATCCCTTCTACTCTGCAGTTTGTTTTGGAGGATGAAGAACCACAGTTGGTTGCTCCAGTTAGTACAGAGGACAGGTCATTTCTTTCCAGCTAAGAAAAAGGTTCAGATCAAAGTTAACTATTCTCTTCAGAAAGTTTCATTAATCAAGTAAATTAGAGGACATTATTAGCTGGGCATGGTGGTACATGCCTGTACTCCCAGTACGCTAAAGCATTAGGCCAGATGATCCAGCATTGGAGGCCAAGCCTGGGCTAGCAAGACCCTGTTTCAAAAAAATAAAAATAAATGTTTAAAAAACATAGTGACATTAAATGATGTTTGGAAGAAGGTAGTTTTAGAACATTCATGTCCAGGTATAAAGGTAGTAATGTGGGCTGGGAAGGTAGCTCAGTGGTAGAGTGCTTGCCTTGAGCTGAAGAGCTGAGGGACAATGCTCAGGCCCAGAGTTCAGGCCTCATGACTGACCAAAAAAAAGGTAGTAGTGTGTGTGTGTGTGTGTGTGTGTACGTACTGGGACTTAAACTTAGAGTCTTAGTCCTCTTTTGGCTATTTTGCTTAAGACTGGCACTTTAACTTGAGCTATACCTCCACTTCTGGCTTTTCAGTAGTTAATTGGAAGAGTCTCACAGACTTTCCTGTCTGGCTAGTTTCTTACCATGATCCTTGGATCTCAACCTCTTGAGTAGTTAGGGTTATAGGCCTCCAGCCTAATGTGGAGGTTACTGAAGTTTGACAAGTAGCTGAATACTATTAGAAGCTGAGGATTACCATATATGAAATCAGTTGTCTGAAATCACTAATGTCAAAGGAGTAATCTGAAAACAGGCACATATTTACTTAGTGTTTGCCCAGACTGTTAACTACTGAGGCTTGGGGTTCTGAGTGAGTTAAGTAAGCATTGCTTGGCCAGTTGTAAAGACAAATCACAGCTTCATAGAATGAGGGCACACATGTCGCAATCTGGGGGCTTAAACGTTGGTCTTACTCATTTTAAAGGCAAGAGTGTTGTTTCCAGTAGGAAATGTGATCAAGATTTCACAGCTCATTTTCCTGGCTGTTCAAACAGGTGCTCTTGAGTCACCGAGCCACAGAAGTGACTGCCCTGGCAGCTTCATTGCTGAGGATTCAGTTTCCATTTTTTCTATTACTTTCTGAAGTGATTTCTACTATTGAGTCAGATATATCACTTCCTCTTTAGACTTAGGGATTTTTTTTTTCTTCCTTTGTCAACATTTGTAACCATGTGCATGTTTTTCAAAATGTGTCCCAGCCAGGTCTACAGGTCTTCCTGGGTTGAATAGAGTGTTTACCAGAGGGGAAGATGCAAAGCCCCAAGGTCAGGGTTACAGAATGATATAAGGTTTCCTGTTTGGGCAGCTGGTCTACCAGCCCCTCTGGTTAGGACAGACAGATCTTGTTGAAAGACAGTGTGCCCATGTGCCCAGGAGGCTGGAGTGGAGATGGTGCCAAGGGTGAGAACTTTGTTCTGTAAAGCTTTTGTGAATCATTTTCCATTTCTTGTCATATTCTATATTCCTTGGTGTGTGTGTGTGTGTGTGTGTGTGTGTGTGTGTGTGTGTGTATTTTCCTGGCCAGATTGAAAGAAGGGAATTCACTAAGGATGTCATAATCACAAGGGCAAGCTTTGGTGCCTGTCTTATTCACAAGCATGTCACATAGTCCCACCATGACCATTACATAGACAAATGCTTGTTACATGAAAGAATAACCATGGTATCTGGAGAAAAAGGAAAAAGGTCTAACAGGCGGGAAAGAATATATGTAAAATAAAGTATTGCAGCAAAGCCATTCTCTGTGGCTTCCTCTGTATTCACAATTCCAGCACCCACAGTTCCAATGGACGTGGCCAATGGAAAGTATTTGCAGCAAAAGTTGCTTCTTTTCTGCGTCTTTGAACATACAGTATAACACATATTTATACAGCATTTGTTTTAGGTATTAGAAAGAATCTACAGATGACACAATGTAACGACAGAAAGTGTACAGGTTATATGTAAATATTACATGAGGAACTTGAGCCCCAGAGGCTTGGGGTATCGGGGATGTCCCCAAAGCAATCTTATTAGGCAACCAAGAGATAATTATTTCAATTCTTACCAATATCCACTTGTGTTTGGCATTAGCCAAGTATTGGCCAAGTACAATTATGGTTGACCAACTTTTGCCATAGAGCTAGAACATCAAACCCCAATGTAATGTCACTTGTGAAGGCTAGGGGTATAGAGAGTAGGCACTTGGCATGAATGAGGCTCTGGATTCAATACCAGCACATAAAAAAGCAAAGTGTTCCCGGTGCAGGTGGCTCATGCCTATAATAGGTACTCAGGAGGCTGAGATAGGAGGATCACTGTTCAAAGCCAGCCTGGGGCAGGAAAGACTATGAGACTCTTATCTCCATCCTCAAAAAAAAAAAGCCAGAAGTGAAGCTGTGGCTCAAGTGGTAGAGCACTAGCCTTAAGCAAAAGAAACTCAGGGATAGAACCCAGACCCTGAGTTCTGGCACTAAAAAGAAAAAAAAAAAAAAAAAGAGAAAGGAAGGCAGTTCTACACTCACTTGTGAACTGCTTTCTCTCTGCCAGGTGTTATTCAGGGGCATAAAGCAGATGGAACCTGAGGACTCAGCATATTAACTGCCCTTTCCCTTTGTGGCTGCTTTTCTTTTCCTTGCTGCTTTCCACTTCTTCTTGGCCTTCTTATCCTGTGATCTGTCTGCTTGCACACAAGATGGATATCTGATGGCCAAGAAACTTGCTTTAGACTTCCTGGTTTCACTTCATCAGAATTAGTATCACCTGGCCCATGGAGACTTGGGAGTGGGGAATGCTAGGACAAATCTGGAATGGAATCCCACAGCATTCCTGGGTCATAACCACAGTGGAGTAAACCTACCCCGAGGTGAGGTTGTATGGTGCAGGGTATCAGCACAGGTCACTCATGTATCTGACTGCAGATAGAAGCTGGATGTGAAGCCAGGCTAGAACTTGGGTGTGAATTTACCAATTGCCTTTCCCTGGTCATCTGTGCAGTGAAGAGAAAGTGGATCTAGCACAGCTGTTCATATTTCTAGGGGCCCTGTGAGAGAGGGTCTGTCTGCATCAAGACCTCCTGGAGCCAAAGCATTTGTACCCAGTTCACTGAAAGCCTAAATCTGGGGGAAAGGAATATATGCAGAAGTGAAAGAAAATGTGCCCATTTTGCTTTATGAGGAATAATTAGCCAGGACTGGAAGGCAGGTCAGTGGGAAATGGCCCCAGGCAGCTCTGGGCTGTATAGTTAAAGCACTTGTTATTCATCTTACTCTTTTCCTCCTTCCTCCCTCAAGGAAAAAACATCTGGGTTGATATTGTTTTACATGAGCCCACTTGGCTCAGAAAAGTTCTGCGTTTAAAATGTCTTAGTATCATAGACATAAGGAACCGAGACCTTGTCCAGGTATGCCTCCATCTCTCTCCTAGTCCACTTCCTTGCCCAGCAAGTACAAGGCCCCCTGGGAGCACTTGTTGTTTGCCAGAATTAAACAGAGTAACCTACAAAACTTTTGAAGTCAAAATGTAAGTCGGTATCAATTTACTCTCCCACTCCCCTCAGCCGCCCCCTCATTCACTTAAGTGTTTGATGGAAGGAACTGCTTTGGCTTGTCTCATTAAATTCTTAAAACAACCCTGCAGAGGCGTCTGTGGTCTCTGTTCTGCAAGCCTGAGAGTGTGCGTTAACCAACTTCTCCCAGGGTGGAGTTTGCTTGGAAGCTGGGTGCTTCCCACCAGGCCCACTGGGCCTGGGCACTGTCCCTGAAGCTCTTCAGTTCAAGGCTTACACTCTACCACTTGAGCCACAGCACCACTTCTGGCTTTTTTTTTTTTTACTTACGTAGTGCTAAGGACTCGAACCCAGGGCCTCGTGCATGCAAGGCAAGTACTCTACCACAGAGCCACCTTCCAGCCCCTGGGTGATGGTGATGGTGATGGAATGAGGTCTTACTCATCCCAACTGAGAGCCCTGGCAGCAAGACCAACCACCAGGGGGGCATCCTTCTGCAGCCCCCTTTCAGTTTCTGGACTTGGGTCCCACCTGTGAAGGTGGCGCCTGCTGGTGAGGGAGTGTATGTGCTTTACCATTTTACAATGAAAAGGATGAGGGTCCAAGATCAGATTTTTTAAATACAACACTTCTCATATTGTCCCTCCTGGCAGAGTTCTGCTTATCCTAAGTGGATGGTAATAGTAAGTGTGCTGGTTTGGTGTGTGTGTGTGTGTGCGCTTTAACTTGGTCTCTTGCTCTCACTTGGCTTCTTTGCTCGAGACTGGTACTCTACTACTTGGGGCACAGCTCTATTTCTGGCTTTTTGCTTGTTAATTGAAGATAAGAATCTCAAGGATTTGTCTGCCCAGGCAGGCTCTGAACATCAACCCTTAGATATCAGCTTCCTCACACCTCAGCTAGGATTACAGGCCTGAGCCACTTGTACACAGCATTTTTTTTTTTTTTTGGAGTCCTGGGGCTTGAACTCTGGGTCTGGGCACTGTCCCTGAGCCTCTCTGTGCTCAAGGCTAGTGCTCTACCACTTGATCCACAGGGCCTTTGGCTTTTTCTGTTTATGTGGTACTAAGGAATTGAACCCAGGGCTTCATGCATGCTAGGCAAGCACTCTACCACTGAGCCATATTCCCAGCCTGACAGCATTTTTTTCTTTTTTTTTTTTTAAAGGCAGGGTTTTTCTCTGTAGTCCAGGCTGGTCTCCCAACTTGTGATTCTCTTGCCTTACCTTTCCATGTCCGGGGATTACAAGCTTTTGCCACTACACACCAAATTTTCCATTCTAGTTTTTGAAATAATTATAAAAGGCATAGGCAAAAAAAAAAAATCTGAGTTTGTTTTGATACCTAATTATGAGAGCTCAATTGTTTTTAATTAAATAAAATGTTAGAAAAACTGTCTATACCCACGACACTAGAGCCAGAAGATGCTAGAAGATTCTGTGGGTTGTAAGCCCAGAATCTCGGGCTGTGATGGAATGAACTCCTGGCGGCCACTGGCACTTCTCAGAATGACGGCTTCATTCCAAACGGAACCCAGAAAGACAAAGGTCGGGTTAAGAATGTGGAAAAACTTGAGAAAAATTAAGAGTTAGTCTGCGGAACGAAAGGAAATGGATGGCCGGGGAAGACAATCACTTTGCAGTCCAGGGCTCCAAGGTTCTGCCCATTTGCAGTTGCTGATAACCTTGTCAGGTCCCCAGATAAAGACAAGTCGAGTCACCGTTGGGCATTGGGCTGAGGAGTAATAAAACCTTAGCCTTATCTTCTAAGAGTGGAGTTGGCGAAACCACTGCCAGCAGTAATTACAGTACACAGCCGCGGCCGGTGCTTTAAAGAGAGGGAGGAGGAAGGTGGGAGGGAGAGAAGAAAAAAAAAAAGGCTTAAGGCAGGAAATTGGTGTTTGTTTCGCTCCCTGGATTTAAAAGAGAAAGCAAGCAAACCAGCAAGAAGCTTTCTGGGAGTGAGAAAAATAGCTGGCTAAGTGGCTAGACTTGCCAGGCCGGTGTTTGCTGATCAATGCAGCCCGAGTGATGATGCTGGAAAGTGGCTTGCGAGAGAGGCAAAAGGAAGAAATCTTCTGGGGAGCCTTTGTAAATGTAAATGCCCTACGCCACGCCAGTGGGGGAGGGGAGGAGGTTACAATCACCTGGAGTGACTCAGTCCCTGCTGTGAGCTCTGGCTGGAGGATAAAAGTTCTAGCAAAAGCAGCCACGGATCTGCCCTACCTGCTAGCACGGTAAGGGAATTCCTCTCTTTCTGCATGAATGCCGTCCACTCTACAGAGCCCCTGTGGACATTTCCTTTACAATCTCCCCCAGGACACAGACAAGACCCCTTCAATAAACCCAGCTCAGAAACATCTGTTGTTCACAAGAAAGGGTTTAGCTGCCACTGGAAGCTGGAGGAAGAGGCAAGAGAAAAGTCCTTTGACCTGTGGTTGCCTCAGTGTGTGTGTGTGTGTGTGTGTGTGTGTGTGTGTGTGTGTGTGTGTGTGTGTGTGTGTGTGTGTGTGTGTGTGTGTGTGTGTGTGTGTGTGTGTGTGTGTGTGTGTGTGTGTGTGTGTGTGTGTGTGTGTGTGTGTGTGTGTGTAGAATAAAACTAATAGTTCCATTTTTTTTTTCCCCTGAGATGTATGGAAGAATTGCCTTGGAACAGTTCTCATCTAGGGATTGTGAATTCCAAATTGGATGACAACTTTGGAAAGAAATTAAGTTCTTCCAACTCTTTAATTGCCTGCCTGGTGAGTTTTTGATGGGTTGTTTGTCTCACACAAGATCTTCTAGCTCAGGACTGAAGCGCCCACCTGTCCATTGAGTTCCTCATAACCACTTCCCCAATTTTTCAATAAAGCTTTCATGTTTTCTGGAGTGTTATAGTGCTATCCAGTTATACCTCAAACGAGGCAACACATTTTTGTTTGGCAAAAAAATGAGGGGGAGGGTATTTTCAAATGTTCACTCTTCACCCTCCCAGAGAGCTACTAGTTAATGTTCTAATTTATTTTCAACCAGCGCCCTGGGCTGTATGTTTGGGGATGGGGGCGGGGCACTGGGACTTGAACTCCCGGCCTGGGTGCTGTCCCTTAGTTGTTCTACTCAAGGCTGGACCTTCCAGCCTTACTGATCAGAGTCTCATGGACTTCTCTGCCTGTGCTGGCTTCAAACATCTCCTCATCTTGAGATCTCAGCTTCTTGAGTAGCTCGGATTACAGGCATGAGCCACTGGCACTGGGCTCTGGGGCATATCTTTAACAACGGTGGGCCCTTTTCTCTCTCCTCCTGGAATTGTTCCACATCCTTTTCATTTTACTACTTAACTACTCTTTGGAGTGTCGCACCAACTTCCTAAGTCAAGCTTTCCCAGACTAAATTGTGACTTATTAATGAATCATAGGATCCACTGAGGTGAGTCACACACTTTCACCACTTAGAAAAAGGAAATAATTAAATAAAAATAATCAGAATTCATCATATGGAAAAGGATTGTGAAACTGGTTCCATTCTGTGTTTATGTCAGTGTTTATGTGAGGGGGCTTGTGAGTTTATGTGTGTTGTACGTATATATGTTTATGTGTCTTTGTATGTACATGTTCATATAACTGCATGTGTTTTGTTGTATGTATTCTTATGTGGGTTTATGTATATTTGTGTAGGTGTATATGTATGTGTTCAGATCTGTGCATTCAGCAAACAGGTACAACCTTCTTTGTCAAAATATTTCTGTCTTGTTCCTCTTTTCAAACTAGTGTACATAACCATAGCAGGAGTCACAGCTGTTACTCCAGTTGACACAGCTGCCCCCAGGGAAAGCCCCATTGGCTATGAGATTGCTGCTCACCTGGTCCCCACCTCCTAGGTCTTCCCCCTACCCTCTTTCTGACCATTTTTACTTTTGTTATTTAACCCATCAAGGCCCTTGTCCCTGGGCTTCCCTCTGTGGGGACAGTCTGTCTTTCCTCCTCGTTCTTATTCAGATATCAGCTTCTGGTCATCGCTTCCAGGAAGACACCCTTATTGCCCTTCCAAACGCCTCTTCTAGGCTTCTTTAGACCACTGCACTTTTCAGTGGTCAGAGCACTTGTTAAGTTGTAATTATCTTCCAAGTTCCCATTGCATCATAAGCTCCAAGAGGGCATTTAGGAAGTACTTGGTGGGGGATGTAGTGTGTCAACCAGTTATACCCAGTTTAGAGCTCCTTGCTGCACACAACTCAGATAGTTACTACAACAGACCCGATCCCTGTTTCTCAAAGACGTGGTTTTTATCTTACATGTCTCCCTACCTCAAGTTTGTTTTTCAAACTGAACCTATTTTTTTTTTTCAGATTTACTGAATTTCTCCTAGAAGTCAAAATAATAAAAGTTTGGAGAAAGAAGTTTGATTTCTGGTTTCTGTTAGTCTCAGATTCTTCATATGTAAAAACAAGTGCAGAATTCAGTAATCTCTAAGATCTCTTCTTTCCCCAACATTTTGGCCCTCTGACTGGAATTTCCTCCCAAGATCAAAGAGCTTTTTAGTGACATAAAGTTAACTTTCTAAAGATTTTTTGTTATTATGATCATTATTAGTATTATTATTTAATGGTGCTTTACCATGGAGATGGAGGCCAAATTTTCTCTCTCTCTCTCTTTTTTTTTTTTTTTTTTTTGCCAGTCCTGGGGCTTGAACTCAGGGTCTGGGCACTCTCCCTGAGCTTCTTTTGCTCAAGGCTAGCACTTTACCACTTGAGGCACAGCGCCACGTCTGGCTTTTTCTGTGTATGTGGTACTGAAGAATTGAACCCAGGGCTTCATGCATGCTAGGCAAGCACTCTACCACTAAACCACATTCTCAGCCCCTAGGTTTTTTGTTTTTGGTCAGTCATGGGGCTTGCACTCAGGGCCTGGGCCCTATGTCTGAGATCTTTTTCTCAAAGATAGTGCCCTCCCACTTTGATCCACCACTTCCGTTTTTCTGGTGATTAATTGGGGCTAAGAGTCTCAGACTTTCCTGCCTGGGCTGGCTTTGAACCATGATCTTCAGATCTCAGCTTCCTGAGTAGCTAGGATTACAGGTGTAAGCCAGCTAGATTTTTTTCTTTATTCTGCTTTCTTTTCTTTTCCCTCCCCTTCTCCTTTTCTTTCTTTTTCGGGCCTTGTATTTGTTAGGCAGGTAATCTACCATTTCAGCAATGTTCCCAGCCAAACTTGAACCTTGATCTTCTGATTTTCCTGCTGTCTTCGGCCTCTTCAGTAGTTATAATTGTAGGTGTGAGCCACTGGTATCTATATTATTTTATTTTGTTAAGATAGAACACTCATTTTCCCATTTCAGGCTTCTGAGGGCTAGATTTATAGGTATACTCTACCATGCCAGTTCCTCTATAGAAATTAAAAGCAAGCCAAAATGTTGGGCTATAGCTCAGTGGTTCTGGTCTTCTTAACATTGTGGGAAATGAGGCACTGTCTCTGAGCATTTGGAGTAGGAGACACCCGGCTTTGTAGTATCTTTGTAGGTGGTTTTTTTTTTGGTCTTCCTGACCCTGCTCAAAAGTCAATTCTCAAGAGCCCAGAAAATGAGTTCTGTTAGAGGGCAAGGCTTGAGAAGGTAGAAGGGTTTTATGCCAAAGCTCTATCTTACGGAATTCAGGGGACCCAGGGGGCTTGTACAGAGAGGGTAAGTACTGCCCAGTGGAGTCTTTCCAGGATGTGTCTCTTTTTGTTTTCCTTCTTCACTGGTCAGCATATCACCAGGGACCTTAACTTCCTGGGCTAGTTTGTGTGCTTCTTTAGACAGATGTGGTGCGTTTGGCAGTCTACATGTTTTGTATTTGTGGATGCAGGGGACTGAAGAATACGCATTCTGATGTTATCCAAAGTCACCAGATATTGTGGGGTCTGTAAACCTAAATAAGGATTATTTATCCATGAGCAACTTAATCATTTAGATGGGGCTTGTCTAGAATTTAGAATAGGAGGTAAAGGGAAGGCTGTTCCCTTGAGAAGGATTGCTTGTAGGGAGCAGGTGCTGAACTTCTCCCTCCAAGTAATGTATTGCTATTTGATGAGCAGATTATCTAAACCCAAATTTAACACTATGCAACAAGAAAGTCTCTCCTTACTGGATAACAGGGAATAACAGGGAATTCTTTTTTTTTTTTCTTTTTCTTTTTTTTGACAACAGTGCTGGGGCTTGAACTCAGGTTCTGGGTACTGTCCTTTAGCTTTAGCTTCAAAAGGATGGTGTTCTACCACTTGAGCCACAGCTCCATTTCAAGCTCTTTGTTAGTTAATTGGTAATGAGTCTCATGGACTTTCCTGCTCAGGTTGGCTTCAAACTGCTATCCTCAGATCTCAGCCTCCCAGGTAACTAGGATTACAGGTGTTAGTCACCAGCTGCCTGGCTAACAGAACTTTAGTGTGGAAGGCTGGGAAACATTGGAAGAACTGAGACTCACTCAACTCCTTTTTTTTTGTCTGTTTTGGGGCTTGAACTCAGGGCCTCAGTACGGTCCCTCCCTGAGCTCTTTTGCTCAAGGCTAGGACTCCACCACTTTGAGCCATAGCTCCACTTCTGGTTTTCTGGTGGTTAATTGGAGATGAGTCTCATGAACTTTCCTGCCTGGGCTGGTTTAAACCATAATCTTTAGATCTCAGCCTCCTGAGCAGCTAGGATTATACGTGTGAGCCACTGGTGTTTGGCTCCAACTCTATTTTAATTAGCTGTAGCTTTCTACCGGAACACAATTACTGGTTCAGAAATTAGGGCCTCAGTCCTAAGAAATGTACTTGGGAAGTTCTAGTACCTTCATGACATGGTGTCTGTACATTGGGTCCCCAAGGAATGCCCAGTCCAAGGGGTCAGGATACCTGATTTTAATTATTTGTATAATTTGCAGGGCTTTTTTTTGAGACAGAGTTTATTAAGTAGGCTAGGCCAGCACTCTATCATTTGAGCTATGCCACTAATCCATTTTGCTTTATTTCTCCAGATAGAAAATAGACCACAGATCACGATCATCCTTCCTCTGTCTCCTGTAAGCTGGGATTATCGATATGAACCACTAAGCTCAGCTTGGCCTCTGACCACACTGTGACAGATAATTATACTGCTTTTGCTGAAACAAGCACAGGCTCCACAAATTAAAACGCAGGAGGAAAGCTTGGCAGCTTTGCATCCATATTGTATCTGTCTTTGTTCTCAGCCATTCTCTCTGCAGTCATTTTGTGGTCACCTTGGATTCCAGGAGGAACAGGACTGATTGAAAACATCTCTGGCCAAGGGCCAGAAACTACTCCCCAAGGAACAGCAGAGTTTTGTAGGGCAGGACCTCCCTGTCCTCCAAAGGAAGAGAAGTAACTGCAATAAAGAAGCTGCATTCTGGAAGAAAGGATCATCTCATGAGAACCAGTATGCTCCTCTCAAATGATGACAGTGAGAACAACTCCAGAAATGCAGTATGACTCAATTGGGCAACACTTTGAGCAGGACTGTTGTTCAGTGACACACGCCTCTTTCCCTCTACCCCAAATTTTTGTTAAATCTAAAGCTCATGTCTGGCTGAAGTGCTTACTTCGCCTCGTCCCATGGTGTGTCCCTGGCTGCATGGTAGATCTCCTTTCTCTGCCTTTTCCCCTGGCCATCTATTTTTGGTGTCTAGAGGTGAGTGGCTGGACCTGATTGGTGGGCTCTCAGGAGTTTAGGCCTGAAAACTAAGGTTTCAGTACTTACGATACTGCTGCACACACTTCCCAGTTCCTTTAGCTTGTTCACTTCTCAAGGCTCTCATGCTGACCACAGGGACACGTATGACAAAGAAAAGTTATGTAAAGCCAGGCAGGAGTAGCTCACACCTGTAATCTTAGCTACTCAAGAGACTGAGATGTAAGGATCTCAGTTCAAAGCCAGCCTGGGCAGTAAAATCCATGAAACTCTTATCTCCAATTAACTGCCCAAAAAGCTGCAAGTGGAGCTTTGGCTCAACTGGTAGCCTTGAGCAAAAAGTTCAGGGACAGCACCCGGGCTTCGACATCAGACCTGAGGACCAGTACCCAAAATACCAAACCAACCAAACAAAAACAACCACTAAACGACAGCAACAACAAAAAATATGTTAAATTAAGATGTGTGGTTTTTCTCTTGATAACCTGTCTCTGGGTCTATAGTACCAGCCATGAACCTCGCAAAACGATGGGTAAGCAACACTTTTCTATTACTTTTTCTCCCCTTCATTGGAAAAAGCAGTGTCTCAGGGTTAGCCAGACTTGCCAATTGCAAGCTACCTCACTGTCGATGATGATGATGATGATGATGATGATGATGATGATAATGGTGATGATCCTTTTATTTTGGTGGTGTCCAGCAGCTAGATCATTAAATTATCTTGCCAGTGGAAAAAAGGAAGGGGATTAGGGTGAACCCCTGATAAGAGAAAAGAGAGGGATCCTTTCCAGTATCTTCACAAATCACAGGACTTCGAAATCCATGATGAAAAGCATTTTTAAGGGTTTTACAAAAAGGAAACTCACAAAGTAGATGTTTAGCACAGACTTATTTAGCAAAGCAAGGAAGGTAGATAGAGACAGAAAAGGAGCAGACAGCAGATGCCAGTGGCTCACGCCTGTAATTCTAGTTAGTCAGGAGGCTGAGATCTGAGGATCTCTGTTCAAAGCTAGTCGGGGTAGGATAGTCTGTGAGACTCTTATCTCTAACTAACCATCAGAAAACCAGAAGTGATGCTGTGGCTCCAAGTGGTACAGCGCTACATTTGAAAGGAAATGTTCAGGGACAGTGCCCAGGCCCTGAGTTCAAGTCCCACAACCTGAAAAAAAGGGGGGGGTTGGTGGTGATGGGGAGGAGCACCTCCTGCCAGGACATGGGTACAGAGGGTGAAAAATGGTGGTCTCAGCCAGGCTCAAGTGATAGAGCACTAGCATTGAGCACAAAAGCTCAGGGACAGCACAAAAGAAAAGAAAAAGGTGTTATTCGTTTTAAGTATATTTGGGTATATGCATATTGCCTATATCAACCTGAACTCACACAGTCAGGTCACCAGGAAACTGTCTATCACGTCATTAAATTATTGGTTTAGCTATTATTCTGGGAAAAAAAAAAAAGGATCCAGATGGGTCTTTTTTTTTTTTTTTTTTTTTTTTTTTTTTGCCAGTCCAGTCCTGGGGCTTGAACTCTGGGCATCGGCATTGTCCGGGGACTCCTTTTGTTCAAGGCTAGCACTCTACCACTTGAGCCACAGTATCACTTCGGGCTTTTTTTTTTTTTTTTTGTCAGTCATGGGGCTTGAACTCTGGCCCTGAACGCTGTCCCTCAGCTCTTCAGCTCAAGGCTAGCGCTCTACCACTTGAGCCACAGCGCCACTTCCAGTTTTCTTTATGAGATGTGCCTTTATTATGTGTTCTCCCAGGCTCTTTCTACAAGAGTATAATTTTCTTAACACCTAAAATAATGCTGGTGATGTGAGGAATGCTGGTGGCTTTCGGTGCCTTTCAGCTTTACTTCCTGGGTGTGTTAATTTCTGAATCTGTTTCACAAACATTAAAAAAAAATCCTTCTACTTTCCTGGTGGTATCCTGCTATCTCTGGCATCATTCCTGAGTTTTCCCATCTGTTGAGCCAGCATGACAATTCCACCTTGTAGCTTAGGAGGTGAGTGAAGCTCAGATAATGTTCAGTGACACTGTAGGCACTTAGCATCTGATATGGAGGAAGCTGACCCTTCCTTTCATTCCTACGTGATTTGATATGACAAGATTCCAATATTGCAAGAGTATTTTGAAACTCCTCAGGGGTTGTGTGTGTGTGTGTGTGTGTGTGTGTGAGTGTGAAGAGGGGGAGGTCAGTGCATTTTCCTAATGATTCAGACTAAAAGTTCATCTTTCTCTGGTTTCAATTTTTCATTCTTTTGTTTTTTTTTATTAATTTTTTTTGTTATTGTTGTTACTAAGACTGGGGTTTTGAACTTGGGGCCTGAGTGCTGTCTCTGACCTTTTTTGTTTTTGCTCAAGGCTGGCACTCTACTACTTGAGCCACAGCTCCACTTCTGGCTTTTTGCTGGTTAATTTGAGATAAGAGTTTCATAGATTTTCCTGCTGGGATTAACCTTGAACCTCAGTCCTCACATCTCAGGCTTCCTGAGTCAGCTAGGATTACAGGTGTGAGCCACCAGCTTCTTGTACTCTTTCTTTAGTGAGGCCTTTCCAGACTAACCAGCCTGGAGCAGACCCCTGTTCTCCCATCCCAGCCCCGTAGCCCCTCCTGATTTGAGGAGCTGCTTACACAAAATAAATGGGCTGTGATGCTGGAGATGTAGTTCAACAGTGGAATTCTAGCTCATCCTGTGGCATGCCCTGTGTTCTACCCCCAGCCTAGAAAATAAACAAAAACAAAAAGCAAAATGAAACTATGTAAGCATTTCATTTTCTTTCTTTTTTTTTTGGTCGGCATTTCATTTTCTTTCGTGGACCTTGAACTCTGGGCCTGAGCACTGTCCCTCAGCTCTTCAGCTCAAGGCTAGCGCTCTACCACTTGAGCCACAGCACCACTTCCGGTTTTCTGATGTTTATTGGAGATAAGAGATTCATGGACTGCCCGGGCTGGCTTTGAACCGTGATCCTCAGATCTCAGCCTCCTGAGTAGCTAGGATTACAGGTGTGAGCCACTGGTACCCGGCAGGAGTTTCATTTTCTATAGGGGCAGGTCTTCAGGCTCTCCTTGCTCCTTGGTATTATATTATTATTATTATTATTATTGTAGGTCTTGGGGCTTGAACTCTGGGCCTAGGCATTGTCCCTGAGCTCTTCAGCTCAAGGCCAGTGCTCTACCACTTGAGCCACACAGTGTCACTTTTGTTTTTCTGGTGGTTAATTGGAGATAAGAGTCTCACAGACTTTCCTGCCCAGGCTGACTACCTACCGTGATCCTCAGATCTCAGCAGCTAAGTTTACAGGCATGAGCCACTGGCACCTAGCAACCCAGGCTCTCCTTGGGATGGGTAGTTTTCTCATTCTGCATGATTCTAGGCGTCAGGATCTCACTCCACATCGCTAGATGCAGGCTCCTCCACCCTCCCATGGGCTGCTGTCCCTGTTTGGCGGGTGGTGAGGGGGAGCTAGAGCCTTTCCAACACCTTCCTCCACCTTTTGTCTTTCTTATTAACATGCTTGTCCCACCCCAATGCAACCCCACAGCATGCCGGGATCCTGCCTCTGCTTTGTTGTATCTGGGAAAGAGAATATTTGATGATTTGCCCTGTGGACTTCTGTCAGTGGTTTCAAACTTGCCCTCGCGTCACCTTACAGCTCAGAAAGTACAAAGAACAGAAATTCTAAAACTAAACAACAAAAGCAACAACAAACCTTGCAGGTATGTTTCCAGCTAGACTGGGCTCGGCGGAGTAGATGTGACTCAGAGACTGTGGTCAAGTTGAAGCATGTAGTGGGGAATTTAATACCACACGGCCCTCCCCAGGTGGGGCTGCAGCCTGTCGTCCAGACTTCCCTAACCTACCATGGAAACAAGGTAAGGTACTAGATCTGACTGTATTCGCTGGAGTTACTACACATCTGGCAAATTGGATAATGTTTTAAGAATATTAGTTTGAGCTCAGAGTGTGCTACCCATTGCCAGGTGTCAGGGGCTCATGTCTCTAATCCTGCTACTAAGGAGGATGAGATCTAAGGATTGAGGTGTGAAGCCAGCATGGAGAAGAAAGTCCATGAGACTTTTCTCTAATTAACCACCCAAAAGCTGGAGGCGGAGCAGTGGTTGAAGTGGTAGAGCTCTAGACTTGAGTCAGAAAGCTAAGGCAGAGTGCCTAGGTCCTGATTTCCAGCTCCAGGACTGGAACAAAAGATAAGTAAAGGGGGGGGGAAGGGAGGAGGTTTAGGTGAGGGGGTGGGGGGTGGATGAGAAGGGATGAGAAGGGGAAACAAAGGAGGAGGCTACAATGCTTGATAAGAAATGTACTCATTATCTTGCCCATGTAATTGTAATCCCTCTGTACAGTATTTTCACAATAAAAAATAAAATCTATGAGGAGGGGAAAAAAAGATAAGAAGTAAATAAATACACAAACATTAAAAAAATGTGCTACCCAGGACATTTGTTTACATTTCTTTTTTGGTGGTGCCAGGATTTGAACTCCGGGCTTCCTACTTTCTAGGCAGCCTCTCTACCACTTGTGACACACTCTCAGCTCTTTGTGCTTTTGTTAGTTTTGGAATAATGTCTCACTTTTGCCCAGGTTGGTCTGGACCAAGATCCACCTATTTATGTTTACTACATAGTAGAGATAATAGGCATATACCACCATGTCTAGCTTTTTACTGGTTGAGATGAGGTCTCAGGAACTTTTTTTTTTAATTTTTTGTCTCAGTTGGCCTCTAACATTATTCTTTCCCATCTCTGCCTGCCAAGTACTTAGGATTATAGGTGTGAGTCATGTGCTTGGCTTTTTTTTTTCTTTTCCAGTACTACAGATTGAGGGTCCAAGCTCTATACCATTGGAGCCACCTGTCCAGCTTGCTTAAAATTTTTTAGACATCTATGCTTATTCTATAAGTTGGGGACAAGAATGACTAATTTCCTTATAAGGTTGAAGACAAAGCAAAATAAAGGAAATACTCATTATATTGTTTGACTTATCTCCAAGTATCTGATAAATGGTATACAATGTAAAAACCATTTTGCAAGTACCTCCTCTTCCTCCCACCCTCTCTCTCTCTTTTTTTTTTTTTTTGTTGGTCATCGGGGCTTGAATTCAGGGTCTGGTCTTTACCACTGAGCTCTTTTGCTCAAAGTTAGCATTCAACCTTTGAACCATAGCTCCACTTCTGGTTTTCTGGTGCTTAATTGGAGATCAAGAGTCTCATGGACTTTCCTGCCCAGGCTGGCTTTGAACTGTGTTCCTCAGATCTCGGCATCCTGAGTAGCTAAGATTATAGTCATGAGCCACTGGTTCCTGACTAAACCCATTCATTTCGTATTTTCCCTACTAAGCCAGGTGAACTTATGATCCTATTGCAGAACAACAGAGACAATCTAGAGCTGCGTATTTCCTCTGCATTAAGGTGTGACATCCATCTCCATGACAACCAGATGTTTAGTACCAGATAGGTTGTAGGTTTGTTTTTTTGTTTTTTGATAAAGCAAATGGAATTGCAGGATAAATCTCTGCTGTTTAGTTTACTTGTTAGTGGTGTACATACTCAAAATCCTAAGTTTCTATGTATGAACTTTATATTCACATTTTGGTCATAGGGTAGTTCTGAAACACTGATTACCTGTTAGTTTTCCCTTGTTGTGACAAAATATTTGAGACAAATAACTTACAAGGACAAAGCCTTTGTTTACATTCTGGTTTTAGAGATTTTAGTCCCTGGTGATTTGGCCCTGTTGCTTTGGACCTGTAGTGGAGCAGAGGTCACCTGTCAGGGGATGAAAAGAACAGAGGGGCTGGGGTCCTAATATGCCCCTCAAGGACCCCCCCCCATGACTTAACTACTTCCCACAAGGCTCCAGTTCCTAAGGGTTCAACCACTTGCCAATAGTGTCACAGGCCTGTAATCAAACTTTCAAGTCATTAGATGGAAGACATTTAAGATCCAAACTACAGCACTGTCTCATATATATTTTTACTTTTATTCTCCAGATGTTTTCCTGATGTTAAAAATAAACAAAACAATAAAAAGCTCTCTACTCATAGTGGAGGGGAGGCGCTGGGATGGAATCTAGGGCTTTGTGCATGCTGGGTAAATGGTGTAACACTGAACTCCATCTGTACCCCCAGCCTTCTAAATATATCTTGTTGCTGTTGTTGTTGTCAGTCATAGTAAATATATTTTGAAGTAAGAAATTTTGTTCATTTCATTTCCTTCCTCTCTTCCTTCCTCCCTCTTTTTCTCCTCTCCTTTCTTCCTTTCCTTCCTCTCTCCCTTTCCCCTCCTTCCTTCCTTCCCTTCCCTCCCTCCTTCTCTCCATCTCTCCTTTTCCTTTTTTTTCTTTTCTTTTTAGACAGATCTTACTATGTAGCCATAGCCTATTTGGACCTTCAAATTTCCTGTGTAGCTCAACTAGTCTCAAATTCATGAACCTCCTCTTAGTCTCCTGAGTACTGCAGTTACACTTGGGTGAGTTACACTTTTCAAGTTGATGGTTCTCTCTCCCCACATTCACCTCCTTTGCAACTAGGCCCCTGCTACAATGGAGGGGAAATTATCCTTTATTTGTTTGAATTTCCCAGATTCCTAGCCCACTGTCAAGGGCTCTATTGTTCCTTTTTTCTCCAATTTGTATGTTGAAGTCCTCAGAATATAGCCATATTTGGATACAGGCTTTTTGTTTTGTTTTTTTGTGTTGGTCATGGGGCTTGAACTCTGGGCCTGGGTGCTATCCCTGAGCTCTTCAGCTTAAGATGAGCACTCTACCACTTGAGCCACAGTGCCACTTCCAGTTTTCTCAGTGGTTTATTGGAGATAAGAGTCTCATGAACTTTCCTGCCCAGGCTGGCTTTGAACTGCGAACCTCAGATCTCAGCCTCCTAAGTAGCTAGGATTACAGGTGTGTGCCACCAATGCCTGGCTATGGATACAGGCTTTTAAAAGAGGTGATTAATGTGATTCCTTAGGGTGGGTCTTGCCCCTGCATACCTGATGCCCTTATAAGAACTAAGATGCCTGGATCCACAAGCACAGATGAGACAGCAAGAAGATGGCAGGTTTAAGACAAGGAGAGATACCTCTGAAGAAACAGCCTTGGTGAAACCTTGATCTTTGCTGCTAGTCTCCACCAGTGAAAAAATAAAATCTTGTTTCTTAAATTATTGTGTCTGTGGTGCATGGTTACCCCACATACCCATATATCTGCCAACAGAAAGATCACAGGATGGGACTTCAGCTCAGAAAAGTTGGGAAAGTAGTAACCACAAGTTTCAAAAGGCAAGAATCAAGACTTTTAGTACAATTCTTTTTTCCACATCTGTTACGGTTTGAGATCTTCCTCACAGGCTCCTATCTTTGAATCCTTAGTTCCCAGTTGGTGACATAATTTTGGTAGGTGGTTGACACTTTAGGAGGAGCAGCCTGGCTGGAAGAAGAAGGTCCCTAGGGGTTGTAACTTTGAAGATGATTCCTCTAGTTTCTCTCCCTCTCCTTCCCTTTTGGTCTCTGCTTCCTGTCCACTAAGAGGTGATGCTCCTCTAACACATGTCCTTGCCACCATAATTTTCTGCCGCATTACAGGGCCTGAGAGTCAACAGAGCCGAGGACTAGGAAGAAATTTCTAAAACTGGCAGCCAAAACAAATCCATTCTTGTCATTCAGGATGGATTATTTCATCATAGCATAGTAGAAGTAATTGATGTAGTGTATTTCCCAACTAGCCTGCCGGCCGATTTAGGAAATAATGCTAGTGGCTGACCTGAGGCAAGTACTGACCTTTTGCAGGTCCAGTGGTGACGCTGAAGACTGAGTACTCAGTGTCCAGGATATAGTTGAAGACTCAGTAGATGTTCAAGGTATGATCATGAGGCTGGTGTCAAACACTTCATTAGCCCTCTCCTCTACTCCTGGCTATTCTAGTTATTTCTTTTCTCCCTTCACCTCTTCCTCATCCATTCTTTGCCTTCTTCTCTTAGTTCTACTCCTACACTGTTTCATTACCAGGTAAGTAAGAAGAAAGATTTTGTCCTTATTCTTCTGATTTAGTACTGTGCAAATCCTGATGCTGTTTTGCCTTTTTGTTTGGTGGGTGAAAGGGTGAAGGGGGATGGAGGCAGGTGCTGGAATTCATGTAGAAAGTAGGATGCCAGAGTGGCAGACAGAACAGTGGCCTTAAAAGATGGCCACATCAAAATAGTTGAGATCTGTGACCTTGTTATCTTATGTGGCAAGGAGGGGTCTCTGCAGATATGATGGAGAATATTAAAATGGGAAGGTTATCTTTAGTTATCTGAGTGTGCCAAGTCCTTATAAAAGGGAAGGTAAGAGGGTCAGAGACTGAGAAGAAGATATAATGATGGAGAGAGAATACAAGAGAGAGAACAGAAGAGAAAAAGAGAACATGAGAGAAGATGGGGAACAGACTTGAAGATCTACTTTGCTGTGGGCTTTGGAAATGGTGGAAAGGCCTATAAACCTAGGAAATCCAGTAGATTCTACAAGGTAGTAAAGGCCAGGAAGTGGATTCTGTCCTTGAACCTCCAAAAATGAACACAATCTTATCAACTTATTATCAACATCTGGCCTCCAGAAATGAAGTTATTTGTTATTCAGGCTACTAAGTTTGTGGAAATGGCTCAGCAGCCACAGGAAACCAAGCAGGTGGTAAAGATGAGAACCCTTGAGAATAGCTTCCATCATATCAGAGTAGGTCATAATCAATATTCAGAAATAAATTCTTTAAAAATGAAACAAAGCTTTTATTCCTTAAATAGTGGTTCTGAATGGGTAGTACATACCTACCCCACTTCCCCTTCCCACTCCCAGCGGCCCCCGTGGGTCCCATTCTTTTAGGTTCTGCGGCCATCGGGGGTTGCCCTGGTACCCTGGGATTAATGGGCCCTTTTGGAGGTTCTGATGCTTGGTAAGGTCTGCCATAGAAAACACATTCTGGAGCTGGGTCTTTGAGAATGCAGGGCCCCATGCACATGTAGTATTGGGCATTGGGTGTGTGTATTCACATGGTACACACAATTACTTATATGATTTACGCCTAGCTTGGGATCTGGGAATGATGGGCTATGCAGGAGGAAAGTGGGAGCAGGGCGTGTCCTGAGAAGAAGCCAGCTTCCCTGGGGCCATGACTCTGGTGCTCTCTCCCAGCCTATACTGGTGGGAATCAACCTCTACCCCTGTGAGAACTGGCCCTGGGCCCCACCTGTCCCAGCCCTGTCCTAGCCTGGGACCAACAGAAGGACAGTTGTTTGGCTCTCCACTTTCCCCTATCTCTGCTGAGGTCACCCTTCACGTGGTAGCTAGAAAGATACAGGACTCACTTTGAACCTACCAGCAAGGTAGGAAAAGTGGAAATCACACAGGCTGAGTGTGATTGTTGAGTTTGGATCTGCCTCATACCAGCTGGGTGATCTTAGGTGCTTAGCCTCTGTGTCTGTGTCCTCATCTGTGAAATGAACGGATTTCTCTTATGGATGTATGAGAGGATTAAATGTCGCCATCTAGGGGAAGGCCCTTTTGTACAGTCCAGAGCAAGGGAAATACCTAGAAGCATTGTTATTAGTGTAATTGTAGTTAATAACTACAATTATTTATACCAGCTCAGGTATTAGTCCTCTAATGCTAGGTTATGTAAGGAATACACACACACACACACACACACACACACACACACACACACACACACACACACACACACACACACACACACACACACACACTCATACACCCTCATTTATAAAAGGAATCCCAGTCCTTGTCCCTCTTTATTTTTGGTTGGTTGTAGGATTTGAAGTGGGTGCTGTCTCTGAAATCTTTTGCTCAAGGTTAGTGCTCTACTAGTTGGAGCCACAGTGCCACTTCTGATTTTCTGGTGGTTAATTGGAGATAAGAGTCTCTCAGCCTTTTCTGCCTGGGCTGGCTTTGAACTGGGATTCTTAGATCTCAGCCTCTTGAATAGCTGGGATTACAGGCATGAGCTACCAGCACCTGGCTTTGTGTTTGTGTCTTAGGGCTTGAACTCGGGGCCTGGGTGCTGTCCAGGAGTCTTTTTCCTCTACTATAGCTCTACTTCACATCATCTACTTTTGTTCTACTATATTCTACTTCTAGCTTTTTTGGTGGTTAATTGTAAATAATTGTCTCTTGGACTTTTTTGACTGGGCTGGCTTTCAACCATGATCTTCCTCAGACCAGCCTCCAGAGTAGTTAGGATTATAGGCATGCATCAGTGCTTGGCGAGAACTTCACTGAGGACTGATATGCCTGGCTAGCATGCATGAGGCCCTGGGTTCTACCCCTGGATTATATTGGGGGATTCATTGTTGCCCCAACCTACTGGAATTTTTTACAAGGGATGATGGGAGCTGAAGCAGGAGCTGGGTGGATGGTAGTGTGGATTGCTTCCTGCCTGCCTGCCTTCCTCTGGCTACTTGTCTGGCCTGGTACTTTTCCTCCCTCCTCCTCAGCTGAGCCTCTGCATCATTCGGACAGCTGCTACCACATTCCAATGCCCCTGAAGCGGAAGTAAGCACATTGAGGCCCTTTCTGGGTGAGTGACAGCATTGGAGATGAGATTAACAAAATGCCAGTGTTGAGGGAAACCAGCCTTTCTCAGTCACCTCTGTGCCACCTGTTACATGATGCATAAATCCAGTCTGCTGACTGCCAGCCTGTGTGATCAGAGTGTGTATCAGCCGTGGGCTGCTGGGTAGTGAGACCTGTGACCTAGTGTGAACCATCCAGTCCTGAGCAGAATCTTACTGAGTGAGCCAGTGTCTGGCCTCCATGTCCTGACTTTGCCACCCACTGGGCATGTGCAGTCTGCCATTCTGATGGAGGAGGAAGGATTATTCCAGTTTCTGATTGATGTTGCAGGGATTTTCCTCACTACCCCATGTGGATGGAATGAAAGCATTCCAGGAAGCCAGAGGGCCGGGCTAGCCTCTGGAATTTCCAAGTTGACAGCTTGGCCTGGCTGGCTGGCAGTTCCTTTCTGTGGTGTCATTTTCTCAGAGCTGTGAGGTGCTTCTGAAGGAGAATTCACTACCAGAATCCCACAGATGTGAAGATGAAGACTTCACCTTCTAGAAGAGGAAAAGCTTGGTTTTCCCTACGCAGTTTAGCTTTATACAATTCAATGTGTCCATGCTGGGTTACATCTGTAATTCTAACTACTCAGGAGGCTGAGATCTGAGGATCACAGTTCAAAGCCAGCCCGGGCAGGGAAAGTCTGTGCAACTCTTACCTCTTATAACTCTTACCTTCAATAAACTACCAAAAAAGCTTAAATTAGAGCTATGGTGACCAAAAGAAGCTCAGGGACTGAATTTGACTGGCGCGCGCGCGCACACACACACACACACACGGAGTTTCAGTGGGTCGTCAAAAGTCATGATAAAGAATCAGGGGTAACTAACAGATAAAGAACTACCTTTTCCTCTTTCAAATTCAAATGCATTTTGTGTATTCTGATTAATTAGAGGGAGGAATGGGTTATAATACTACATCTGATTTAGGTTATATGTACCTAAGTGTACCTCAAGAACCCAAATCCCAAGAAACAGACCATAAAGAACCACCTAGGAGTACCCTGTATTCCTTCTCCCCCAAAGACCCCAAACAGTGCTCTCCCCGGGAACAGGCAAAAGGGAAAACGAAGTTATGAGCCAGTGAGTCACACCTATATTCCTAGTTACTTGAGAGGATGAGACCTGGAGGATCAAAGTTTGAAGCCAGCCTGGGCTGAAAACTTTGAGGGATTCCGTCTCCAAATTAAACAGCAAAAACTGAACTGGAAACATGATTCAACTGGCTGAGTGCCAGGTAAGCAAGGAAGCCAAACCAGCTTGAAATCCTGAGTTCAAGCCCTGGTACTGGGAAAAATTAAATAAATAAGTAAAATAAAATAAATATTAATTTTGGTTGGATGATGGTGGCTTGTACCTGTAATTTCAGCTATTTGGGAGGTTGAAAACTGGAATATTGAGGCCAATCCAGGCAGAAAAGATTGCTAGACATCTTCTCTACTAAGCTGGGTGCAGGTGTGTATATCTGTCATCCCAAGCTACAGGAGAGGCTGAGAATAGGAGGATCATGGTGCCAGGCTCACCTGTGAGACTCCCACCTCCAATTGACCATGGGCTGAGTTAACAATGAACTTCTCCTCCTCCATCCTCTTCCTCCCTCCCCCCATCCTTTTTTGTCAGTTATGGGGCTGGAACTCAGGGCCTGAGAACTGTCCCTGAGCTCTTTTGCTCAAGGATAGTGTCTAGCCCTTGGAGTAACAGCCCCGCTTCCAGTTTTGGAGGTAAGAGTCTCGCAGGGACTTTTCTGCCCAGGCTGACTTCAAACCATGATTCTCAGATCTCAGCCTCCTGAGTAGCTAGAATTACAGGTATGCGCTACCGGTGCCTGGCTTGCTCTTTTTCTTCCTTGCTCTCTTTCTGCCTCTGAGTCCTCTACAGTTTCTGTTTCTCTGGAGATCCTGATTATAGACAGTGCAGTCCGGTTTCATGTTTTCCAAATCAACATTCCTGGTGCCAGCATCATCTACAGTAATGTTGTCCCTTCCCTACTCATCTGCAAAGCTGCCTCTCCAGCTTCCATCTGTGTCCAGGGCTATTTCTGTGCTCTGTGGTTTGTTCTGTGGGCCACTGCCATGTCTGGGTGCCGTGCCACACGTCTGGCTGGTATAAGCTAATTCCAGGTCTTGGTGCTCTGTGGGCAATTCGCCCATTGTGTCCCTTTTCAAGACTATCTGGCTGTGTTCACCACGTTCACAAATGCAATCACTACACAAAATCTTGTTAGGATTTTAATTGAGATCGCACTGGAGTTATAGGTAAGTTTTAAGAAGACTGTCACCTTTATAATTTTGAAAGTTATGGTTGTTTCGTGTTGGAGTGTTGCTCAGTCTTAAATGAGGGCTTGGATGCTGGATTGTGGACACATTAGGAGGTAGGGCTAGTAGAGGAAAGTGCATTATGGGAGGATGTCCTTCGAGGAGATATTAGAACCCCTCTCCTCTCCTCCCTTCCCTGTCTCTTCCCTTCTACTTTCCTCCCCGCCCCTCTCCTCCCTACTCTCCACTTTGATCCTCCACATCTCAGCTTTCTGATAGGAAGTTTTCAGTTCTTCTCTCCCCCCACCCCCTTGGTGGGTTGCGGGGCTTGAGCAGGGCCTGGGCACTGTCTCTGAGCTCTTTTGTTCAAGGCTAGCACTCTACCATTTGGAGCCACAGCTCCACTTCTGGTTTTCTAATGGATAATTGGAGATGAGAGTGTCATGGACTTTCTTGCCCAGGAAGGCTTTGAACTACAATCCTCAGATTTTAGCCTCCTGAGTAGCTAGGATTACAGGCAGGAGCCAACCAGTGCTTGGCTTCTCTTTCTTTACATAAACATGCATACTTGTATGATGGGAATATTAACCTAACATTTAAGTTTGTGGCGAGTCTATGTTCTCACTATGGTGTGGTGTTCCCTTGTACGCTTGGTTATTTTAATTTTTAAAATTGTTATTATAAAGGTGAAATAAGAGGGATTACAGTTACACAAGTCAGGTAATGAGTACATTTCTTGTTTTCTTTTTTTCCTTGTTGATCATGGGGCTTGAACTTGGGGACCTAGGTGCTATCCCTGAGCTTTTTTACTTGTCAAGTGCTCTACCACTTCAAGTCACAACACTACTTCCTGTTTTCTGGTAAATAACTGGAGATGAGTCGCATAGACTTTCCTGAATGGGCTGGCTTTGAACGGAGATCCTCAGATCTCAGCTCCTGAGTAGCTGGGATTACAGGCGTGAGCGACCAGTGCCTGGCTTATGATGAGCACATTTCTTTTTGAATAATATCACCCCTTCCCTTGCTTTCTCTGTTTTTCCCTTCTGCCCCCACTCATTGCTTGTTTTTTTGTTTTTGTTTTTGTTTTTTGATGGTGACCAGATTACTTTCCTGGAGCATTTATTTGTGGCCTACAAAAGTATTTCTTTTTCTGGGCTGGGAAGGTGACTCAATGGTAGAGTGCTTGCCTCTCATGCATGAGGCCCTGGGTTTGATTCCTCAGCACCACATAAGCAGAAAAAGCCAGAAGTGGCGCCGTGGCTCAAGTGGTAGAGTGCTAGCCTTGAGCTGAAGAGCTGAGGGACAGCACCCAGGCTCAGAGTTCAGGCCCCACGATCGGAAAAAAAAAATTCTTTTTCTGTAGGGGTTTATCACTTGAAATATCTTTCACGGCTTGTGATATTTGGCTGGCTCAGGTGATGTGAATTTGGGCTGATGCATGGTTATACTTTCTCATGAAAGGATCATCGTTCATCTTGTCTTGAGAGTTTGTTTTCATCGTTCATCTTGTCTTGAGAGTTTGTTTTTGTTGGTTCTCCGTGCGCACCAGCGTGCGTGTGTTTGTTTAGTAGTTGGGGAAGGATCATATTAACTTTCTGGTTAATCTTTACCTTTAGGGTATACTTGCTTTAAGTTCCAGTTTTGATAGAAAGTATTTCATCACAAAAATATTTCCTTGGGCAAGCTTTTGGACTCTGGAAGACTTTTGAAACCTAAAGACCAGGCACTGTTGGCTCATACCTGTTATCCTAGTGACTCAGGAGGCTGAGATCTGAGAACTGTAGTTTTAGACCAGTCTAGACAGGAAAGTCTATGAGAATCTTATCTCCAGTGAATCACCAAAAAGTCAGAAGTGGAGGTATGGGTCAAGTGGTAGAGTGCTGCACTGAGCCGGAGAAGCTAAGGGACAGTGCTCAGGCCCTGAGTTGGAGCTTCAGTACTGGCACAAAATAAAACAAAACAAAAAATGTAAAGACCTTTAAAATTGGCAGATGTCCTTAGGACAGATGTACTTTAATTGTTTGGTTTGCCTTTCCAAGTTCCTGCTTAACAGGATCTCCTTACTAACTTATTAGGTCTTTGATTTTGACGGGGAGAGGTAGGTAGGCTGCTGGAGACTGAATCCTGGGCTTAATAGTAGGCGAGGTCTATGACTAAGTTATATCCACAGCCCAGGTCTTTGATGTTATTAAGAAATGAGGCATATATAGATGCTCTTTGTCTTTCAATAAGGTAATATCTATAAGCCCATGGTAACTTAAAAATAAGTTAAAAATGGAATGGAGGTACCTAACCATAGAAAATCCATGCTGTCTCCTCTCCAGTGACTGACTGAGAGTCATGGCTCATGGCTGGTGCCTAGCCTCAGAGAGACCTAAGTTCTAAGTTCAGGACAGTTTCTCCAAAATATGTATGGCTAGCTTTTGCACCATTATGAAGTTGAAAAATGGTTAGGTGAGTTTGCTTTAAGTTAGAGACTGTCTGTGTATCCTATTTTCAGTGGAATGGTTTGTCTGAATATTATCTCAGAACATAATTTCACATTTGGAAGAGTAAGTATCTTTGAAAAGTAAACATACTGGTTTTTATATTTCAATGACAGAGAGTAAAGATCAAGTCAATCCTTTGTGCTCCAGATGCTACAGTGAATGAATCCCAAAGTGGTAGAGTTGGGGTGGAATGGGTAGATGGGGAGGATAAGGGGATGCTTGCTTGCCAGGGGGTGCGGGTCAGGGGTGGGAGAGTGGGGAGTGGGGAGGGGTGGCTAATAGAAGGATGACAGGGAGGGAAATGCTTGAGAAGGTGTGGGGGGGAATGGCCACAAGGGGGTGCATATTTCCATTAGGGGAATTTCTCAGAATATGAGTGGCAGATGGTGATTTCTGTCAGGGTGGTTATGTGTATGCATGTAGATCAAGTCTACAGGGTCCCTGGGTTCTCTTCACCTACCTTTGTTTTTGTGGTGTGTGTGTGTGTGTGTGTGTGTGTGTGTGTATACACACATGTGTGCGTGTGCACCCATCCTGAGGCTTAAACTTTTTTGGAGGGGAGGGAGGGTCCTGAATTCTGGGCCTGGGCGCTGTCCCTCAGCTCTTCAGCTCAACGTTAGCGCTCTACCACTTGAGCCACAGCACCACTTCCAGCTTTTTCTGCTTATGTGGTGCTGAGGAATTGAACCCAGGGCCTCATGCATGCAAGGCAAGCGCTCTACCACTGAGCCACCTTCCCAGCCCCACTGCGGCTTGAACTTTGCACCTGTGTGCTGTCTCTGGGCTTTTGTGCTCAAGGCTAATGCTCTACCAATTGAGTCACTACTCTGTGTGTGTGTGTGTGTGTGTGTGTGTGTGTTTACACGCACGCGTGCATGCTTGTGCACACATACATGTCAGTACTGGGGTTTAAATTCAGGTCTTGTGTACTGTCCCTTAGCTTTTTCGCTCAAGGCTGGCACTCTATTATTTGAGTTGCTACTCCATTTCTGGTGGTGGTTAATTGGAGATAGGAGTCTCATAGACTTTCTTTTCTGCCCTGGCTGGCTTTGAACTGCAAACCTCAGATCTCAGTCTCCTGAGTAGTTAAGCTTACAGGAGTAAGCCAGTGGCACTTGGCTGATGGTTTGCTTTTTTTTTTTTTTTTTCTGCTTGGTCATGGGGCTAGAACTCAGGGCCTGGGTGCTGTCCCTGATACTCTACCACTTTGAGTCACAGTGCTACTTCCAGCTTTTTCTGAGTAGTTAATTGGAGATGAGAGCCTCACAGACTTTCCTGCCCAGGCTGGCTTTGAACCACAATCCTCAGATTTCAGCCCCTTAAAGGTATGAGCCACTGGTATCTGGCAAATAATGCAATTCTTTAACTGTTGGCTCACTGACTCCTTAGGTATTCTGCTAACTCTTATCCAGAAATAATTCACATATGAACAAATGCACAAACTTAATGATAATTTCAGATAGCTTTAGAGAACCTTTAGATCTGTATGTGATGATACATGTCTATAATCTAGCTACTGCAGGGACTATGGGTAGGAGGATTATGAATCTGAAGCCAGCCTGAGCAATTTATGGGGGTGTAGGTCAGTGATAGAGTATTTGCCTAACATACAAGAGGAAGACCCAATGTCCACGGGTGCGGGGGGGGGGGGGAAGTAGGGAGGAAGGGCTTGGATATACATAGGAAAGTAACAGAAGGGCTACTAATGACTAATAGGTCCATTCATTAGCATGGACATGCTTGGCAAAGGTATGATTCATGTCCTGGGTGAGCCAGAATGACATAGGGCAGGATGTCATCATTGTAGTCAGAGCAGTGTTGAACCTTATTGTTTCTGGAATCTTCCATTTACAATTTGTATACCTTGGTCAACAATGGTAAATCAATACTACAGAAAACAAAATTACTGATAAGGTCAAGTCCTGGATTTGACAGACCTACTACCTGTGGTCTCACCCCCCCCCCCCCTTTCTCTGTAGTATTGCACACCAAATGCACTTCCTCTCTTGACCTTAGCCAGTACTCCAACACTGAGCTGAGTCCCGGCCCTCCCTTACTTACCTGGCCAATTCCTACTCAGCGGCAGCCTGTTCTCACCTCTCTTGTGAGGCCTTCCTGGATTGTCCACATGGTCCCTGGGTTCTCTTCACCTACCTTTCTTTGTTTTTGTGGTGTGTGTGTGTGTGTGTGTGTGTGTGTGTGTGTGTGTCTCCTGGGGCTTGAATTTTGCACCCGTATGCTGTACCTGAGCTTTTGTGCTCAAAGCTAGTCTTCTACCACCTGAATTACTGTTCCACTTCTGGCTTTTTTGTGTGGCTAATTAGAGATAAGAGACTCTCAGGCTATCCTGCCCAGGCTGGCTTCCAGCTATTATTCTCAAATCTAGGCCTGCTTGTTTGTTTGCTTGCTTGCCTGCTTGCTTGCTTCCTTCCTTTTTCTCTTTCTCTCTTTCTTTCTAACTTGAACTCAGGGCTTTGTTTTCTCATTTGGCTTTTTTTTTTTTGGTCAGTTGTGGGGCTTGAACTCGGGCCTGAGCACTGTCCTTGAGCAACTTTTGCTCAAGGCCAACACTCTAATTAGATCATTAATTTGAGATGAGTCTCACAGGGATCTTTCTGCCTCGGTTGGCTTCAAACAGTGATCCTCAGATCCCAGCTTCCTGAGTAGACAGGCTTATAGGTGTGAGTCACCAGTGCCCAGCTCACTTAGCTTTTTTACTCAAGGCTTTGTTCTACCACTTGAGCCATACCTCCACTTCAGGTTTTTTGGTAGTTAATTGGAAATAAGAGTCTCAAGGACCTTTCTGTCCCAGCTGGCTTCAAACTATGGTCCTCATACGTCAGCCTACTGAGTAGCTACAATTACAGGCATGAGCCACCAGTGCCTGGCTCTCTCAGCATTTAGAAGCTGACATTCATTCTTCTCAGTCCCTCATCAACTATAGATTTTTATCTTTCAAAGAAACCAAAACCAAGTTAACTTCTTCCCTCCTTCCCTCCCTCTTTGGCTCCCTGCCTTCTTTCTTGAGACAAAGCCTCACTCTGTAGACCAGCTTAGCCTTAAACTCGAGTCCTCCTTCCTCTGCCTCCTGAGTGCTAAGACTAAAAGTGTGCTATCATTTAATATGACCTTTTTTTAGCTTAAGTACCTGGAGTTCCATTTCATTCCATTTTATAGATGAGAAAAGTGTGTCTCAAAGAGTGCTATGATTTGCATATAAAGTCTCCCCTTAAAAGGCTTATGTATTGAAAGCTTGGTCCCTAGCCCATGACCCCAGCCATTCAGAAAGATTGGACTGTGGGGCTTTGACTTATTCAGTAGATAAATCATTTGATGGATTCAGGGTATGCTGATATTGTTGGAAGGTGGTGGAGACAGCATGTGTGTGTGTGTGTGTGTGTGTGTGTGTGTGTGTGTGTGTGTGTGTGTGTTTGTCATTGTTTTAGTACTAGTACTGGGTGCTTGAACTCCGGGCCTTGGACCTTATACTCTTGTTTGGCTATTACTTGAACCACAGCTCCACTTCCAGCTTTTGAGTGGTTAGTTGGAGATAAGAGCCTTCAGGACTTTTCTGCCCACGCTGACTTTGAACTGCAGTCATCAGATCTCAGCCTTCTGACTAGATAAGATTTCAGGACTGAGGTACCAGCACCTGGCTTACATCCGGTTGTTCTTTTACAGAAAAGGGATATGATAGTCAAAAATCTTCCAGCAGACTTCTAAAATAATAAAAGCCAATTTGCAGACACTGGAAACCCAGTTAGAGTTCTTCATCTTACAAACCAGAAAGAAAATAGAGAAAATAAACCAACAGTTAAGCATGGGAGATTTTCCCTACAGTTTTGGAGTTATACATTTCCATTTCGGGCTCCAGGGACTATGGTGAAGAGAGGTTAAGGTGTCTGGATGAGAACTGTCTTCTAGGTTCTGCTAATTTGTTGCTAGTGCTCAAGACTGCTTATTCAGCACAGAGTTTTATTCGTTTAGGGTGATAAAAGTTCACAGATTTATGAAGGATTGCTCTCTGGAAAGCTGCAGTAATATTTGCTTCACTTCTCCTTATTTGAAAAGTTCTATATTCTTCTTTTTTTTCTTTTCTTTTCTTTTTTTTTTGGTCCAGTCGTGGGCCTGAACTCTGGGACTGGGTGCTGTCCCTCGCTCTTCAGCTCAAGGCTAGCGCTCTACCACTTGAGCCGCAGTGCCACTTCTGGCTTTTTTCTTTTTGCTTATGTGGTGCTGAGGAATCGAACCCAGGGCCTCAAGCATGCAAGGCAAGCACTCTACCACTGAGCCATCTTCCCAGCCTCCTTCTTTTTTTTCTTTTGAGGCATTTATTTACTTTTCCGCATCACTCGAAATGGATCATTTTATTATTATCTTTGGTCATAGAGCTCTTGATTTTCATCATCATCATCATCATCATCATCATCATCATCATCATCATCATCATCATCATTTTCTGTACTGGGGTTTCAATTCAGGGCCTTATGCTTGTTATCCTGGTGTATGACCACTTGAACCACTGTTCCAGCTGGGCTTCTTGAATTTTTTTTTTTGTTGGTCGTGGGGCTTGAACTCTGGGCCTGGGCACTGTCCCTCAGCTCTTCAGCTCAAGGCTAGCACCCTACCACTTGAGCCACAGCACCACTTCCGGCTTTTTCTGCTTATGTGGTGCTGAGGAATCGAACCCAGGGTCTCATGCATGCGAGGCAAGCACTCTACCACTGAGCCAACTTCCCAGCCCCCAATTTTTTTTTTTTTTTTTTGAGATGGAATCTAGTCACTTTTCTGTCTAGCCTAACCTCAAACCATGATCTTCCGGTTTCCAGCCTCCTGAGTAGCTAGCATTACCAGGGGTAAGCCACCAGCATGACAGCTTATAATAAGTTTTTTGAGTCTGTGTCTTGCTATGAAGACTGTGTCTTTGCATATGAAATCTCTCCTAAAATGCTTATGTATTGAAGGCTTGGTCCCTAGCCCATGAGTCCAGCCATTCAGAAAGATTGGACTGTGGGGGTTCAAGCCCCAGGACCTGCAAAAAAAAGAAAGGAAGGAAGGAAGGAAGAAAGAAAGAAAGAAAGAAAGAAAGAAAGAAAGAAAGAGAAAAAGAAAGAAAGAAAGAAAGAAAGAGAAAAAGAAAAAGAAAAAGAAAAAAGAAGATCCTTAGCTGGGAAGGTGGCTCAGTGGTAGAGTGCTTGCCTAGTATGCATGAAGCCTTGGGTTTGATTCCTCAGTACCACATAAACAGAAAAAGCTGGAAGTGGCACTGTGGCTCAAGTGGTAGAGTGCCAGCCTTGAGTAAAAAAACTCAGGGACAGTGCTCAGACCCTGAGCTCAAGCCTCACTGGCAAAAAAAAGAAGGAAAGAAAGAAAGAAAGAAAGAAAGAAAGAAAGAAAGAAAGAAAGAAAGAAAGAAAGAAAGAAAGAAAGGAAGGAAGGAAGAAAGGAAGAAAGGAAGGAAGGAGGGAAGGAAGGAAGGAAGGAAGGAAGGAAGGAAGGAAGGAAGGAAGGAAGAAGAAAACAAATGTACACTTCAGGTTCAATTTCCCATGAGAATCTAGTCCATTAGCTATCTATTTGGTAATCAATTACCATAGTGTATCTTGACACTAAGCAGATGGCTTGCCTCACAAATGGACACAATGACAAGTGCAAAATTCATCTGGATAGGTAACTACAAAATATATGATTTGTAATGTTTCTTGAACATTAAATGCATTTGAGGATGTTTGTATACAGTGCATGCCACAGTATGGAAAAGTTTTTTGTTTGTTTGTCTTTGTGGCTGGTCCTGGGGTTTGAACTCAGGGCCTGAGCATTGTCCCTGAGAATCTGCTCAAGATTAGCATTCTACCACTTGAACCACAGCTCCCCTTGTGGCTTCTTGGTGGCTAATTGGAGATAAAAGTCTCACAAACTCAGGGCTGGGAAGGTGGCTCAGTGGTAGAGCACATGCCTTGCATGCATGAGGCCCTGGGTTTGATTCCTCAGCACCACATAAGCAGAAAAAAAAAAAGAGTCTCAAAACTTGCCTGCCTAGGCTGGCTTTGAATTGTAATCTGTAGATCTCAGTCTCTTCTGTAGCAAGGATTACAGATGTGAGCTACTGATACTGGGACAGAATTTTTTTAAAAAGTCTTTAAGTAATTGCACGAAGAGGTCAGAATATTAAGCAAAGTAAATTACAGGTGCACGAGAACAGATCAGAGCTCCATAATAGGAAGGCAGCTCTTTTTGAGATTTACAATACAGAGAGTAAGCTCAAAGTGTTGATGGAGCCCATTTTAATGATCTTAACTGTTCTATTCCTCTCTCTCTTTCTCTCTCTCTCTCTCTTCCTCTCCCTCTCTCTCCATCTCTCTCTCTCTTTCTTTCTCTCTCTCCCTATGGTACAAATATCAAACCCAGGACCTAGTGAATTGAGGGTAAGTGCTCTACTCCAGAGCTATATCCCAGCCCTGTTTTTAATTTTCTTTTTGTCCTCCTCCTCCTCCTCCTTCTCCTCCTCTTCTTCTTCCTCCTCCTCCTCCTTCTTTTTAAACTGTTGAGATGTCTTTCTGTTTGACAGACGAGAGTCCATGAAGCTATGGAAACCATGCCCATTTGTATATGACAACAATCCTAAAGTAGTCCTTCTCTAAGGGAGATTGTGGAGTAATAAGATTTAAAATATTGAACTTAGAATGAAGTGAACAGAAGGAAAGGAAAGAGAATATCACCTGTGCAGGGGAGATTTTCTCTAAGGATACTTCCTTATCTAGGCTTTAAAAGAATTCAATGTTAATTTGGTGTTTCAAACCATCACCCAAAAGGCATCAAGTTGTCTTTGGTGTGTGTGTGTGTGTGTGTGTGTGTGTGTGTGTGTGTGTGTGTGTGTGTGTGTGTGTGTGTGTGTGTGTGTGTGTGTGTGTGTGTGTGTGTGTGTGTGTGTTGGGCTAGGGCACTATACTTCAGCTTTTTTCCCATGGCTGGAGCTCTACCACTTGAGCCACATCTCCACTTCTACTTTTTGCTAGTTGGAGATAAGAATACAACAGACTTTTCTGCTTCAGCTGGCTTTGAATTGCAGTCCTCAGATTTCAGCCTCCAGAGCAGCAAGGATTGCAAGTGTGTGCCACTGGTGCCCAACGACAAGTAGACTTTGAGGGGGAGTCTTGTCAAAGAGCATACCTGGTCATAGCCTTTACCAGCCTTCCACCATGGCACCTCATCTAGTTCCTCCAGGCTGCTGCTCCCATGATACTCTACTCCTTCCACGTATTTCAACACAAACCATCAGTAGTATCACATTGTTTGGACCAATAGCATCCAGCTGGGGCTCAGAGTAATGCTGATTAAACTCTTCAGAGTTGTCACCTGTCTTTGGTAAAGATGCTGCTCTGTTTATACACCTGGCAATATGTGTCTACCCCAACCCTAATTCTTTCTGCTCTAATTTCCAGAGACAAATCCCTTTAAGAGGAATAGTTAGAGGATTCTTTTTTGCAATACTTGCCAGGCCCTTGCTTCAACTATCTCCCCAAATTGCTATCTGACTATCTCTTACCCCAATCATCTCCAAATTTGGAGCTATTCACCTAAAATTAGAGGTGAGAATTCATCAGTATTATTGATAAAACTTTACAGTTACGTCCCCCCTGCTTCCCCCTCCCTGCCCCAAATCCTGGGCTTGAACTCTGGGTTTGAGCTCTATTCCAAGCTTCTTTTGCTCAAAGCTAGTGCTCTACCACTTGAGCCACAAATGCCACTTCTGGCTCTTTCTGAGTAGTTTATTGGAGATAAGAGTGTCATGGACTTTCCTGCTCAGGCTGGCTTCAAACTGCAATCCTCAGATCTCAGCCTCCTGCAGTTACTTCTTTTAATCATTGTGAAGTCATATTGCAAAGTGTGCTTTTATTTAATTTCGAATCTTTTAAATGATATTTAATTTTAATTTAGTCATTAATGACACGAAGCAGCCCAGTGCTGCAGGCTGTTTGGCAAAGGTTTTGGTGGGAAATAGCAAGTGAAATCTTCATGGGTTTTTCTCTTGTGATATTCACAGTTGTTTATCTTTTCTTTTAGCAATGCTGGGGATTGAATTGAGGATCCTCATATATGCTAGGCAAGTTCTCTTTCACTTCAAGACCTAGTTATATCCCCAGACTCTCACACTTGTTTCTTCTCAAAAAGAAAAAGAAAAAAAAAAAGAAAGAGAGAACCTACCTAAAATCTTAATACTATTTTCAGAGTTCTAGGATAATCCAGAACAGTCACTTTTAAAGAAAAGGAAAAAGATTTTGAGATTTTATTTTTGGCAATGGATCTTTTCCATGGATGTGCATATTCTTCAACATGACCGAGTTCCATAAAGCTGCCTGGAATTCATTCCATAAATGGAAACTGGTAAGCACAGTAATTAACTAAGCAGTTGAATCTCTGCTGTTTTAATGGCTCAAGACAGTACTTGACTCACATTGTACTGAGCATGCTCATAAGAGCCTCACCTTCTAGAAGCATTAAGAAGGCATGCACGGAAATATCCCCTTACTCAATCACAACATCCCCCAACCGCCCTTGTACACACATATTCTAACACAGGTACAACACAGCATGCTCCCGAGCCTGCAAGCTTTACAGACCTCAGCCAATAAGCTGCCAAAAAGATGCTCAAGCTGCAGTCGAATTGGGCCTGATGCCTGGTACCCACAACCTCCAGGGACCCAGGGGAAGACTAGCAACAAAGCAGGCAACTAGAGGCTTACTGGCCCAGACAACTATTCTGTTTCCAGCCCTCTATTTAGTCCATGCTCCTGTCTTTCTTGGGAAAACACAACCCTGTGTGGAGGACTCAAGCCATTCCATAGTAAACCTTAGCAGAACAATTAAAAATTATTTACAGTTCTCTTGGCTTTCCGGTTTCTTTTTTTGGGGGGTAGGGGTGGAGGTAGGGGATGCCAATTGTTGAACTTGAACTTAGGGCTGTCCCTGAGCTTTTGTGCTTAAGGCTAGTGTTCTACCACTTGAGCCATAGGTCCACTTCTTGTCTTTTTGGTTTTTAAATAGGAAACATGAGTCTCATAGACTTTTCTGCCTGAGTTGGCTTCCAACTGCGATCCTCAGATTTCAGCCTCCTGGGTAGCTAGGATTACAGGCGTGATCCACCAACACCCAGCTTGTTTCTGAATGCTTTTGTTGCAAGTGGTACATTGTGCTAAAAGAAAGCAGGTAATGTAATGACTTGAAAGGCATTACTTGATAAAACATTTAAAGGGCCTAGGGTGGACCAACTGTTGCTGTCTTTCTCCAGATAATGAGCTCAAACTCAAGGCTCAAGCTGCTACTGTGAGCTCCTGTGGGCAGGGCCATTTTCCTGATTCAATTTTCTGGACTCTTTATTAGGTAGGGAACAGACTGGCGAGCCTGTGAACCAAACTTCATTTTGCATGCTGACAGAACTTGGCTTAACAAAGTCCTCTCCTTGAAGGGACATCATTTTGCTGATACTTTCTACCCATCCTGAGTCACCACTGCCTGCAACATTGCCCTGTTCTTTCATTTCTGGACTGAGGGCCTCACACAGGCTAAGCATGGACTCTTAACTGTGAGCCTCATCCTCAACTTTCTTGTTCTTCATTAAGTCTCTGGTCGTTCACTCTCCAATATTAAATACTGCTTTTGAAGCATGTGATGGTACTAAATCCACAAGGAAGGTAGAACTCCCTAGTTCATGTGAAGAGATGGCTGAGTTCATTCTTCTCTCCACCTTTAAGGGCCAGCCCTCTCAATCCTCTGCCTGAGTCCAGCTTTACTCCCACTCCGACCTGCACGTATTGCCCATTCATCAAGCCACATCTCCATGCAAGCTAGAAAACTCACCTGAAAGCCCACCACCTCTTCCAGGCAGCCTCCCCCGATTAGGTGATGAGGATGAAGACAACCCTGAAGCATGACCAACACATTCTCAATAAATGAGAACACTGACATATACCCCAAAACAAACACAGACACTCACAAAAAAAGAAAAATTACACATCCTCTATTTCTGGATTGGAAAGCCCCTAAGAGGGTAAGGAGGTCAAGTTCATGCCAATAACCCATTAGTCATTTCAGATAATGAGCTTTTTTTTTTTTTTTTTAAAGCACTCTTGGGGATTATGCAGTAAAATCTCTGGTATGTTATCTGTTGTCTGTTTTGTACTTTCTTTTTTGTTGGAGGATTGGTGATTGAGACAAGATCTCACTCTGTAGCTTAAGCTGACCATGACTGACCTAAAACTCTTGATCCTCCATGCTTCTTGCTCCCATTTGCTGAGATTACTGATCTGTATCACCAGGTCGATGGTACATACTTATTCCATTTTAATTTTATGTGTGTGTGCTGGCTCTTGAACTAGGCACTGTCCTTTAGCTGTTTCACTAAGGGACTTGAGCCACAGTTATTAGCTTCTTGAGTAGCTAGAATTACAGGAATGAGCTACCAGCACCCAGCTATATTAAGATTTTTTTGTTGTTTTTGGTGCTGTGACAGGTACCCAGGCAAGTGCCCTACCACTGAGTTGCTCCCCCAGCTCTTTGTACTTGCTTTAAATCCCCCTCTTTTTCTTCTCCTCAGGATCTTGATCTCATAACTGAAAAGGAAAGTCCACTCACTAAGTAGACAACACTAAAGTTGGTCCTTACAACATCTTGTGATGGTAAATTCTGGGTCCAGGAAGACCTGGCAATGAGACTGACCAATTCTGTCAATACTTAGATCTCTTGTTGGGAAGTCTTCACACCTCATCTTCTGTTATGTGGGGACACAAGCCCAAGGCCCTACTGAGAGAAGAAGGCACAGGTTCCTAACAGGACTGTGTCCAACTCCTCCAGAGAAGTGCTGGGGAGCCAGAGGCTCTTGGCAGAGCTCTGGATCTGGGGCCATCGCACGAGGAAATAACAGACAGACACATGTGCTCCCTTACTGCCACCCTCACTGCAGGGGGAGGGCCGAGAGACTTGCAGCGTAACAGGACCAGCACGAGGAAAGGCACGGACAAAATGGCCACGTAGGCAATTGGAACATGGCGTAAAACACCACTGCACAGAAGCTTGCTAGCTGCAGGCCACGCTGTGCAGCCTTGAAGCAAAACATTATGGGTTTTGTGCTGGTAAAAACGTACCTTCAACGGCAGAACTCAGTTTTATGACACCTTGAATAAAAACAAAAAATGGCAGTTATAGCATAGTCCCAAATTACCTTTCTTCCCCCCACCCCAGTCTTCTCATAACACATAGTTGCTTCTGATTTGAAATTTTTTCAGTTGGTGTTACGAGAACTTAATTAAACAAGCATCAAAAAAAAATCCAATGATTTCTTGTCCTTAGTTAGGCTGGACAGTGTTTCCCTTTCACCAGTTAAACCATGAAGGAGAATTTTTCATACAGTAAAGCATCCATTGTGGTTTCGGATGAGACAAAGGCCCAAATCCAAGTGGGTACTGCTGGACTGTAGATCTGTAAGACTTTAACCATCACACCTAGGTGTCAGCACTACCCATCTAATACTGGAGACAGACATCATTTTATGCATGTTCAGACAGTTTGTGTTGAAATATAGCCATGGTTCCTTTTCTGTGTGGGTTGGATTAGAAGCTTGCTGTTGTTGTATGGTTGTTGGATGGGCTCAACTTTTGGCTCTGCAGGAAAGTCAATAGGTGCACATACCTAATTGTTCAGGAAGCCAACCGGGCGGTCATGTGTGTTTTCAGTGAGTTTCAAGGTGAAAATACTAACCTAAGATAAATTAGACCTGCTTCAATAATTTGATTTGGAGAGTAAGCTTGTAAGTCATTGTTTTAAACAGTTTCCCAATTTTTATTCTATTATCACAGTCCTTAGGGCTGAGCCAAAAATGTCTCAACTATCGTTTACTTATGATTCTCTTTCTAAATGGAAGTGTTTCAAACTTAGATGGAAGTAGAAATGTTTTCAATACTGCTAAATTAAATAGGTATGAGCAAGATCTAATAAATTATGTCCACAGAGAGGCAAACTTCTTACTACCAATTACTTTATGAAAAAGCCATATTCTTTCTTACAGGACTTGTGATATGCTGCTAATGCTTAACAAGGGATTATACAGAAGAAAAAGTAGACAACTCTTTGTATGTATGTAAATTGCAATTTTATTTATTTGTTTGTTTGTTTGTTTTGCTGGTCCTGGGGCTTGAACTCAGGGCCTAGGAACTGTCTCTGAGCTTCTTTTTGCTCAAGGCTATCATGCTACCACTTGAACCACAGCTCCACTTCTGGCATTTTCAGCAATTAATTGTAGATAAGAGTCTCATGAACTTTCCTACTTGGGTTGTCATTGAATCACAATCCCCAGGTCTCAGCCTCCTGAGTAGTTAGTGTTACAGGAATGAGCCATTAGCCCCTGGCTTGTAAATTGTAAATATTATTGATACAAACAGTGTATAGCACACAATTTGATAGTAATAACTAAATGTCCATGCTTTTTATAGCAAGTTCCTTGTAGTAACAGCTTCTCAGGGAATGATCTTGTGGATTTCAGCTGAACTCTTACATCGGTCAGCGGCCAGCAATTTAAAATCATAATTGGACAAAAATTACCATTCAGTTGTAATCCAATCTGGTCTTGATGTTAATATATATATAGTATATATATATACTATAATATATACATCATATATATATGATATATATATATCATATATATATATATATATATATATATATATATATATATATATATATATAGTTACTGTATCCCTTCATATATTCTTTTTGGTGCCAGTCCTGGGGCGGGCTTGAACTCAAGGTCTGGGTGCTATAGCCTGGCTTCTTTGCTCAAGACTGGTGCTTTACCACTTGTGCTACCCCTCCACTTTTGGCTTTTTGCTGATTAAATGGAAATAATAATCTCACAGACTTTCCTGCTTGGGCTGGCTTTGAATAGTGATCTCAGATCTCAGCCTCCTGAGAAGCTAGGTTTACAGGTGTGAGCCACCGGCGCCGGCCCTACGAGTGATTTTTATTACGTGAAAATGTAACTCAATTCAATCCCAGTACCTTGAATAACTCTTCCTGGACTTGGGGTGGGCAAGAAGTGGGAAGTAGTTATCATACGGGCATAGGAAGTATCAAATAGTCTCAAAAGTAGGGTTATAGAAATGGCCAAATAGGGATTCAGGAATTCTAGGAACTTATTGCCTATGTATTTGCAGTATTGGGGTTGGAACCCATAGACTCTTATATTCATACCACCACTAAACTACAGTTTAGTATTTTTAAAAAATAGAATAGATTGAATTGTAACTTTATGTAATTTAATTTGTAATAACAGGCTCACAAACTTTCTGGCAATGTAAGAACATAAGAACTGGCTCTTGGAATGGCCGTGAGTCTCACATTTAAGGGACCACAACATAACTGAAGTTCTTTTGCACTCAGGCTCAGAGATCTTGAACTTTAGAATATTTCCTGAAATATTTGCAAAAGGGGTTGCAACTTAATTGTATAAGCCAAATGTGAGTAAGCATAGTATTTACTTTCTCATTGGCCGATACTACAAAGCATTTTAAACATGTCATAGGTGGGAAAAAGTACACTATACATACATCATTTTGAAAATAACAGTTCATGACAATCAACAAAAAGCACATCTAATATAATTAAGCAATTAAACAGAGGTGAGTCAAGTATGAGCGGTAGATTTATTAAGCAATGATTTACTGTATTCAAACTGTAGATCCTTCTGATAGGTCAGAATATTAATCTTTCCAACAATACTCATTTTCATGTATAATTATGGTGATATCAAGTGTCACCTAAGTGGAAAGAAAACAGTATATTCTATCTGTATGTAGACACAATGCATGCAAGGACATTGAAGACTTTCTTATAGTAGGTGAGGTGGTAGCCGTGGGGACCCAATAATGGATTTATTCAGTGAGGGAAGAGAAGGTAAATTAATCATAAAGAATAGTCTGCTTTTAGAGTTCTAAATTATAAATACTATTTCAATAAAAACAAAATTATTACTGATTCATTTGGATATTTCTTGTGTTTTTAAACTTTAAGTCAAACTTTTCTCTAGTCCGGTAGGCACTGATGCTGAAAAGTAACTATGTTATAGCGAAAAGCCTAAAATTAGCGAAATTTAGTTATGTGGCAAATATTAACATTATAATGTAATTACTGAATGACAGGAAAAGATATAAATTATGTTAAATTGTGAAGCAACCGGTGTAGACATTTGAAAGCTACTATAGACCTATGGGATACACAGCAGACATTATCTGGTGAATGAATGGCTGACATTGACTTTGGCTGGAATTCAGGGTAAGCCATAAGATGTGTGTGTGTGTGTGTGTGTGTGTGTGCGCGCGCGCGTACACTTGTGCGCACGCTCTCTCTCTCCCTCTCTCCCTCTCTCTCTCTCCCTCTCTCTCTCTCTCTCTCTCTCTCTCTCTCTCTCTCTCTCTCTCTCTCACACACACACACACACACACACACACAGGGCCTTTCACCCCTTTCTAAACTTGTCACAGTCTGCAGAATTTATTTGAAAGTAATTAAGTGAAAAAGTTTAAAAGGAACCAACCACCACCACCACCAACAACAACCCTTCCACTGTGTTTCCCTGGACTTGCTATTTTCAATGTGGGAGAAATCCTGACTTTGTGGTGGTGACTTGTGTATGCTCTGTCAGCATCCTTCTGAAAGTCAGAGCCAGCCTCTGGTCACTTGTGTTTTCAGCAGCACATGACCAGTTCCAAAATGACTCTTGCTTTTTGCTAGTACTTTCACCTAATGATTCTCCCCTCCTATTCCTCCCTCTTTCACCCTGTCTCTCTGCCCTCCTTCCTTCTTTCCTTCAGGCTAGGGATTGAAGCCAGGGTCTCCCACTTTCTAAATGCACACTCACTCCACCACTGAGTGACACGCCAGCCCTAATGCTGAATTTGCAATAAGCCAGATTCAGAATGATGGATATCATATATGAGAGATATATGACATAAAGTGTAAATGGGAGACTGTTGGAATGGGCAATGGCAGCTGGAAGGGAGAGGGCAGCAAGGGTGTGTGTATGAGAACAGAACAATGAAATCCGTTAAAAATTGTAAAAAGTGGCCGAGCACTGGTGGCTCATGCTTGTAACCCAACTTCTCAGGAGGCTGAGATCTGAGGATGGCAGTTTGAAGTTAGCCAGGGCACAAAAGTCCCTCGTGAGAATCTTATCTCCAATAAACTACTCAGAAAAAAAAAAAGCCAGAAATGGCACTACCACTCAAGGTAGAGCACTAGCCTGGAGCACAAAGAGGCTCAGGGACAGTTCAAGCCCCAGGACCCACCAAAAAAGAAATAAGTTATAAAATGTTATAAAAGTTAATGTTATAAAAAGTTATAAAAATGTTAGGTACTGGTGGCTCATGAGTACAATCCTATTCATGAGGGATCAGAGGATTACCATGCAAGGACAGCCCAGAGGGAAAAAATCTTTGACACTTCAGCTCCTATTAACCAGCAAAAAGCAGTGATAGAGGAGTGGCTCAAGTGGTAGCACACCAGCAAGCAAGCTGAGTGAGAGCTTGAGGCTCTGAGTTCAAGCCATGGCACCAGTACAAGAATAAATAAACAAATAAAGGACATGTGCTCAATGGGTATTAGCACAAGCAAGATACTCCCTAATAACTGAGGATTCCACCCTCCTGACCTACTTGTTATAGAGTCAGGGTAAAATAGATTATGCAAAAGTATGAATGACTAAGGCTTCCTGAGACTCTCCAGTGACATCTCATTGATGAAATACTTGATTTCCTTCCTCCCTCCCTCCCTCTCCTCCCTCCTTCCTTCCTTCTTGGTGTGGATAATTTTCAAGGTAGGGTCTTGCTTTATATCAGGAAAGCCTGAATTTCCATCCTCCTACTTGTGTTTCTCCTGTAGCTGGGATAATGGGCATGGTTTACTGTGCCCAGTCTTTTTTTTTTTTTTTTCAAATTTATTTTTTTAATGGAGAGCCAAAATAGAGGAGGGGGGGAGAGGAAGGAGAGAAGAGGAGTGAAAAGAACACTTTGTCAACAATAGGCTTTTCTGATTCTAAGCCAGGAGAACAGATTCCATATAGTTGGGATAAACAGAACTAATTAGGAAAGAGACCTTATATCCCCTAGTTTTAGAGCTTATCAGTATTTTTTTTCCCCCATCTTTTATGGTACTTGCCATTTGGGAGGCTGAAGGATATGATGCACTTTAAAAGAAAGCTAGGAAAAATAAAGAATATTTCATAGATTTAAAAACTATTTTGATATTAATTCTAGAGATGCAATTAGCAATCTATGAAAATGCCTATTCAGATTTTTCAGAGACCAGGTTATAGAAACAAAGATAGTATTCCACAACATATTGTGGAATGAATGAGAAGAAATGGAAGCTTAACCATCTCCTTGATTCTTTTTCTTTTTTGCTGGTCTAGAGTCTTGAACTCTGGGCCTAAGTGGTATCCCTGAGCAACTTTTGCTCAAGGTTAGCACTCTATCACTTGAGTGAGAGCACCACTGCTAGCTTTGTCTATTTTTTGGCCAGACCTGGAACTTGAACTCAGGGCCAGAGCACTGTCCTGAGCTTCTTTTGCTCAAGGCTAGCACTCTACCACTTCACCCACAGTGCCCCTTCTGGCCTTTTCTGTGTAGGTACTACTGAGGAATCAAACCCAGGGCTTCATGCATGCTAGGCAAGCACTCTACCACTAAGCCACGTTCCCAGACCCAGCTTTGCCTTTTTTTCAAGGCTGTGCTCTACCATTTGAGCCATAGCTTCACTACCCAGCTTTTTGGTGGTTAATTAGAGATAAGCATCTCGTGGACTTTCCTGCCTGGGCTGGTTTCAAACCATGATCCTTAGATCTCAGCCTCCTGAGTAGCTAGGATTACAGGTGTGAGACACTAACCTTGGCCAATAAGGTCCCATATGATATATGCCTATTTATCTCCCTAATTCAGCTTTATCTTACTTGACCATTCTTGTGATGCTTTAGCACAGGTGTCTTCTTGGTGGTTTGCAATGTTAGTTCTTTTTTGTCACCAGCTACTCCTAACTGCTGCTTCTGCTGACTAAAATAGTCTTCCCTAACGGTGCACTCTCCCTGTGACTCTCTTCATGCAGATGTGATTCTAATACCTTCCCAAGACTCCTGTGATATCCTGTGGCTCTCATTCTTTTAAAGGCAGTTACTATTTTTTTTGACATTATCTTGTTGACACATCCTATGTTTCTTTGTTTCCACCTGTCTTCCTCATTGTAATACAAGGTGAGGGAGAACAGACACCAGACACCTGTCTGTTTTGGTTGTTCCTGTTACTTCCTGCCCAGATCAATTCCTCACATAAATCCATTCAATACGACCTTAGCGAATGGATAAGTGGTTGTGATCTGGGTGGGGGGGGTGGGCTTATCAATTCCAGCAAATGTACTTCCAATGTGTGGCCTCAATCATCGATATCTGAGCAGGATACTCAGATTGTGTCATACTGTATTTCTTTTTAGAGGCTGGTTTTCATAGAGCTTGGTCAAGCTTGATATAATACACATACTTATGGGGATACTTAAGTGTTTCAGGATTGTAATGTTAGCAATGTTTCCCAAAGCATTTTAGTGGCTACTTGGAAAGAAGATTATATCCCACATGAATGCCAAGAATTACTAGTTAATAGTCCATTTTATGAGCAGATATCTTTAGACGGTCTAGTTCTTTTGTCTCTATTATCATCATCCTGGACCAAATTATTGTAGCAAGGTTTACAGGAATCTTCATGATAAGGTGCAGATAGAGAAGATACTCAGAAAGAATCCTTCTGGTTTCCTGAGCACTGCGAGTTCAGGCCCACAGCGCCACACCTACTTTATTCTACTTTATTCATCCCTGTACTGACAGCGGAAGAGCTTCTTAGAATGGCTTGGGATGTTCCTCACCCTGTGGACTCCTCCATGGCTTTTCCTTATCTTAAGGTAAGGAGTTCTCACGTGACCTGCAAAGCGTTTCAGGATGTCATCTACAGCAGAATCCAACCAGCCCCAATTCCTCTGACAACCTTCCCGCAGGGAGGCAGAGGTTGCTCCCTCCCTATGAATGTGGACAAGGTCTAGCTGGCTACGATCTTCATAGGAAGGCAGTGGTACCTCCTGTGCCATGAGGTCAGAGGGGCTGAGACCATTCTGATGGAGAGGTTCTGCGCAGATGTTCTCAGGAACACTGCAGCTGAGGCTTCAGGCAAGGCAAGCGCAGAAGCCATGAGATGATGAGGAGACTATTGGTAAAGGTTGACAAGATGGAGAGAATGTTGTCATTGGAGCTAGACCAAAGGCAATCTCTCTATGGTGGCAGCATTTTCCTGGTGTGACATGGAAAGTAGAAACTACACCTCATAAACTCATGAATTTTATTGGTTGGTTGGTGGACTGAAGAGCTAGAGATCAATCAAGTCTTAAGGTCTTAGGCATGCTAAGCAAGTACTCTCCATCTTAGCTCCATTCCCAGCCTGAATTTACAGGTGTTTGCTAATTAGATTTCCAAACTGAACTCCTAAAGTGCCATTATACTTTTTTTTTTTTTTTTTTGGTCCGGTTGTGGGGCCTGAACTCTGGGCCTGAGCACTGTCACTCAGCTCTTCAGCTCGAGGCTAGCGCTCTACCACCTGAGCCACAGCGCCACTTCCGGCTTTTTTCTTTTTGCTTATGTGGTGCTGAGGAATCGAACCCAGGGCCTCAGGCATGCAAAGCAAGCGCTCTACCACTGAGCCAACTTCCCAGCCCCACCATTATACTTTTTAAGCTACATTGCAGGTAGAGAAAGATGAATCAAATGAAAACTAGACAACTATGCAGGTTAGGGACAAAAGAGTAGAAATATAAACAGCTAGAACTCACTGAGTAAAAATCCTAAGAACAGGTAGGCGCTGGTGATTCACAAGATCTGAGGATCATGGTTCAAAGATAGTCTGGGCAGGAAAGTTCATGAGACTCTTACCAGAAAACTGGAAGGCTAGTGTTCAAGTGTACTAGCCTTGAGCAAAAAAGCTTTGGGATAGCGCCCAGACCCTGATTCAAGCCCCACAACTGACAAAACAAAACAAAACAAAACCTAAAAACAAACTGAAACAAATATTGGCCTCACATTTTTAGGGGATTGTTATTAAGATCAATTTCCCCCCGACCCCCCGTCAGTTCAGTGCGCTGTCCCTGAGTGTTTTTGCTCTAGGCTAGCACTCTACCACTTTGAGCCACAGATCTGAGGGCATACCCATTTCCAGTTAAATATGGAATGGAAGAATCATTCCGTTGGATTTTGCTTACATTGCTCATGTGAAATTGTCCAATTTGGCAGTTAGCTTCCCATTGCTGTGATAACATACCGGAACTAATCAACGTAAAAGGAGGAAGGCTCTCTTCTGGCTCATGGTTTTACAGTTTCAGTCTTTGGATTTGCTTTGGGCCTATGGTGGAAAGCATGCTCTGGAAGGAGCAGTGTTCATCTCACGACAGCAGGGAGGCAGAAAAGGAGTGGAAGAGAGGACTGAGGAAAGGGAGGGGAGAGAGAGAGGGAGGAGAGGGAGAGGAAGAGGAACAGGGAGAGGCAGAAGAGGAGGTGGAAGGGGAGGGGGGAACTGGAGGAGCTAGGAACTCAATTCCTTTTGGAGGCACACCCCCAATGACTTAAGTCTCTCCCATTAAGTGCCATCTTGTAAAAGTTCCCCCCTAATAGTTCCACAGACTAGTGGGAACCAAGCCTTCAATAGATGGGCCTTTATGGACATTTCAGATCCAAACTATAACCTAGAATATAATAAACACAGTTGTTTTACGGTTTGTCTTAGGTAATATAGAATTTGTACATGGCTGAACTTGTCAACTGTGCCTACATTTTCTGACCTTAGATCCAGCTCTTCCATCAACTTTCACTGTTGCAGTTACACCATACATTCAATCTTCTGACTGCAAACACCTGTCTTCTCTCTATTTTCTTCACTGATGAAGATTTTTTTTTCTCAGGGAAGTGTTCTTGATAAATTCTTTGATCTGGTAGATTCTTCCTCAAGCACTTGGGTTCATGCTGGACTCTGCCCCTAGATTGTAAACTCCAGGAGAACAGACTTCAAGGTGGAACTGCTGAGTTCAGCATAGTGTCAAGACCTAGTAAAGTGCTGCATAAATATTTGTGAAGTGGATGAATGAAATGTTTGGTACAGTGGATAAGGACTCCCTGCTCCACAGCTGGCAATCATACATTGTGAAACTTGGGTTCCAAATCCTGGAACTGGGGAAGAACTTGTGTGACTGCCTACCTGGAATTTGGTGCATGAACCTCCAGGAAAAGCAGCAGCAGGGTAGGAGGGATTTGCTTACATTTATGGCATTGGTTGCAATCTGGGAGCTTTCTGGAAAGTCTACAGAAAATTGCAGGTGTTCAAATGTCTAAAGCCTTTCTAAATTGTAATTTGGAAATAATTTATTGCCAGATGGTGAGCTGTTTTCTGAGCCAGGTACACTTAGTACTTTCTACAAGTCTTACTACCAGACTCCTTCCTTCCTTCCTTCCTTCCTTCCTTCCTTCCTTCCTTCCTTCCTTCCTTCCTTCCTTCCTTCCTTCTCTCTCTCTTCTTTCCTTCTTTCTCTCTTTCCCTTTCCTCCTCCTCCTCCTCCTCCTCCTCCTCCTCCTCCTCCTCCTCCTCCTCCTCCTCCTCCTCCTCCTCCTCCTCCTCCTCCTCCTCCTCCTCCTTCTTCTTCTGTCCTGGGGTTTGAACTCAGGGCTTCATGCACTTGTGTGGCTTTTCCCACTCAGGAATGGTATTCCACTACTTAAGCAACGCCTTTACTTCCAGCTATTTGTTGGTTAATTGGATATGAGTCTTTAGGATTTGTCTGCCTAAGCTGGTCTGACTATGGACCCTCATATCTCAGCCTGGAGAGTAGTTACGATTACAGGCAAGAGCCACCTGCACCTAGTTTAGAACTTCTTTCTTAGCATGTAATTTGCATTTGTTTGAAACTTCATCCAGGGACTTTGTAACTCCTCCCTTCCGTTATGGGAACAGGAAATGTTTCCTCTCCCCCTCCCCTTTTCTCCCTACTTTTCACCCTGTTATACTAACATAAATTCTTGTTACAACTAAAACAAAAACACAAAGGACCGAACAAGCATCCCTTTTAAATAGTTCTGTGGATATGGAAAATCAGCTACCTAGAATCTTCCCCCTCCCCCGGCTTTCTTATTAAGTACATTTTTTTTTCCTGTGAGTGACAGAAGCCCAGGTCTCTACCAGAGTCTCTGTGATTGCCATTTTATAATGTAAAAAGTGTTTTCTTAGAAATCTATATGAATGCACTCCAGCCCACACGCATGCTAGGCGAGCTCGTTACCCTCCGAACGGATTTCACTCAATGGGATTTCACGGGGGCTCCAGCTGAAGAAAGGATTGGCAGGGACCTTCGACATTCTTGCTCTTTTGAAAAGAAATCCCGGGGCGGTGGCCGGGTTGCTCGGCCCGCGGATCGGTGCCTCGGGACCGCGCCGCAGATGAGCAGGGCGGGGCCGTGGCAGGTGCAGGTGCAGGCGCGCCGTGCACCTCCAGCCTGGCAGGTTACCAGCGAGAGGGCGGACACCTGCCGGCCCGGAATCCCCTAAGACGGAGCGGCCACGCGGGGCTCCGGGGCAGTGGGGGGCGCGGGCCTGGCACCAAGGCCAGAGAGCCCCGGGCCAGGCGGAAGGCCAACAACGGTGGGATGGATTCGGACTAGCCACTAACCGGGCAGAGGCACAGAGAATCAAACAGCTGTATTAAGAAGAAGAAAGACAAAGCTTTGGTCAAAATTTCCACCACCTGTGCACAAGTGCTGGAAAAAAAAGCAGTGTGTGTGTGTGTGTGTGTGTGTGTGTGTGTGTGTGTGTGTGTGTGTGTGTGTGTGTGTGTGTGTGTGTGTGTGTGTGTGTGTCCAGGTGCTCGAACCCAGAGCCTGACTGCTGTCTCTGACCTTTGGGGCTCAAGGCTAGAACTCTCTGAGCCCACAGCTCCATTTCTCAGCCTCCCAGTGGTTAACTGGAGATAAAGAGTCTCATGAACTTTGCCTGCCCTGCTTGGCTTCGAATCTGAAGCCTCAAGATATCCACCAGCCTCTTGAGTAGCTTCCAGGTGAGCCACCAGAGCCCGAGTTCGGAATAACACTTTTGATAAGCACTCAGGAAGCTTTCAAAGAGAATTTTCAACCACTTTCCTCCCTTCACGAAACTTAAGATTTCACGTTTCCACCAGGATGCTGTGAACGTTCATCAAGGTCCTGTACTTCTGTGAATCTCTATCGCCCCCTCGTGTCCCTATCTGATCATCACGCCATCACCCCTTCAAGTCAACACCAAGGATCCATGTGCCACATCCCATCCCACAAAGAGAAACCTGTCAGAAAGCACCAGAGCTGGAAATACAGATTTGAACATCAAATCCAGACCCAGATTAGAAGACATAGAATAAAAAATACAAAATGCGCTGTTCTTCTTTCACCATCCTGAGCGGTTACTGTCTGGGCCACTCAAGTGGCTTCAAAAAGAAATTAATCAGATTTGAATCTGCCAGTTTAGTCATGAGAGTGACTACCCTCCTTTTCAGAGCCAATTCAGATGTGCCTGGAGAATGAAAACCCTTTTCTGTATCTCCTTAGCAACTGATACAGCCAAGATAATCACTGTCTTCCTATCTTACCATTAACTTCTCTCATGGAAACAGGAGAGTAATTGTTCTGATTTGTCTTTGTAACCAGGTGATTAGGTACGACCTTTCAGATACTGTGTGTCCGAAAAAAGGGTTGTTTGCTGGTCACTGAAGTAACAGTGTTTTATTTTAATTTGGTTTTTTGGAGGGGAGATTGGAATAACTTTGTAGACTATATCTTGCTGTAGCAGTCTAGAATCTATGAAGTTGTATAAGTTTTACTTCTTTCCAGAATGGTCTCCAGTGAGATCGGGAGTATGTAGTACCAATGAGAATACAGATTTCTTTTACAGCAGATATTTCTGGGGTTAAGTCTAAATTTGCTTTGATGAGGTTATAGACGATACTGTGGTATATGGTTCAGGGCCCTGAAGATTGAGATAAGTGTTAATAAAAATGAAACACAGGGGCTAGGAACAGGTTAATGAGGGGCAGAAACTGTGGCTCAAGAGTTAAGTGCACTTAGTACCATGAGTTCAGTGGTATTCTGCTCTAGGTGTCATCTCAGTGTGGGAGAAACAACCAGATCAGATCATAGGATTAATTTGCAACTCCCTCCTCCCTCCTTGAGTCTAAGAGAACAGAGGAAAAGTGCATTTGGCCAAGTATTGAACTTCATTGTGGGAAATCTCTGCCTGGGTCAGCAGAAGCTGTGTGGCACTGTGCACCAGGATACCCTTAGGTTAAGCAGCTGTGACAAACAAGGTCACAGACATCCAGATCCTGCATGTCATTGTCAATGTGTTTATATTTCTGTAGCATCTTTGAACAAAGACTGGCAAAGAGAAGCGTTAGGTGAATGCTGGTTAAATAAACAGTGATTAGGGGTAGGGAAGGTGGCTCAGTGGTAGAGTGCTTGTCTAGGCCCTGGGTTCAATACCTCTGTACCACATAAACAGAAAAAGCCGGAAGTGGTGCTATGGCTCAAGTGGTAGAGTGCTAAAGAGTGAGGGACAGCGCCCAGGCCCAGAGTTCAGGCCCACAACTCCCCCCCGCCCCCTCAAAGTGATTATTTATTGAATTGTACACTCCCAGTCTTTAAGGCAAGACAGACTAGCTTTGAGAGTTCCAGATCTCTCAGAGGTTTTTTTCCTGATTTTGCATGGTATCTTTAAATCCATTTGCTGACAAGAAAAGTGTGTTGTTACGAAGCACAGGTTGGGCTAGAATGTGAACCTTCTGCCTCATCCGCAGTGCTGGGATTATAGCAGAAAAATTGCCTGGCAAGGTAAAACAATCTTGGCAAAGAGCCCCTTCCACAGGGGTTCTGTGTCTCTCACCATAGCCTTGAGAAGTTCTGGGTGTAGGCTCCCAGACATCACATCACCAGGGCCTTGAGTGATCCCAGGTGCAGGTTCCTAGACATCACATCACCTTGGCCTTGAGCAGTCACACACACAGGCCCCTGGGCATCATGTTATGGCCCATCGCCCTTGGAAGACTTGCATATGAACAGCAGACCGACTGGACCCCAGATGTGTGTGCCTGGATGGGCACCCAGCCGCTCTGTGGAGCCTCTGATTGGGTCTGGGACTGAAGTAGCCCCCAGGCTATCCCATGATCTTAAAAGTCACATGCCTCTCTCTTGGAAACACCTTATTAACTCCTGTATGGTGCCGGTCCCTTGGCACCTTTCCTGACTAGTGCTTATTTTTTTGCTTTCGATAAATCTTTACCATTTTGCTTCTCACTCTGGGTCTGTCGATCAATCATGGAGACCCCCCAGAGACAAAGGATCTGATCCAGTGGTTGCAATTTTCCTCTTATCAAGGTGTGAGTTTTATATGTTTTGTTGTAAGAGTAAGACAATCAAAGCGAGATCAATGAACTAACATCTGTCTTCGAAGTGTAATTCTTAGCAGTAATATGAACAAGGCACAGCCAGACTTATACCAAGATGAAATGGGTAGATGATTAGAGAGATAAATGGTCCAATAATCACTCACAATGGTGTGAAATTTTATATTCCTTCAGAGTCCGGAAGTATCTGTTCTTTTTGAGAGGAGGATGGTGTAGGATTAGGCCTTCTAATGTGATTTCAAGATGGAAAGCCTCAGGAAACTATGTAGGCTGGCACAGCATACCCCGATTCCTGGGGGTTCCCCCACATTCCAGGCAAACCTGGCCCCTGACAACTTCCAGCACAGCTGTGTGCCCCATTTACTTGCAGTTCTTTTTTGGTAGTTGTCAGTTAATCTTTTCACCAATGCAATGTCCATCCTGAGGAAATAAATTCACCACAGAGGGTTTCACTTCCACTTGGCGAAAGATTTGCAGGATGGTGTTTATCCTTCAGTAGACCTAAAGAGAAAATGTGTATGTGCATTTCTTCCAGGTGCACCTAGTCTTATATTTTAGACTCTTGGTGAGAAATGCCTAAGTAAGTTCTGTGTCAATGTCCTAACTGGAAATCCCAACTCAATGTATATGTGCTTGTATAAACCATATCCTGAAAGTAATATCTGACACGTGTCATATGAGCAGAGTACTATAGTTGAATAAATAAATATCAAACATGAACTTTCCCATAACTAAGTGCCACGAGATCAAGGTTAATCTTTCAGTTTTGTTTTTGTTTGTTGCCTTTAATAAGACAATTGGAATGGAGTAAGCACTGTGTGTGTGTGTGTGTGTGTGTGTGTGTGTGTGTGTGTGTGTGTGTGTGTGTGTGTGTATGTGTGTGTGTTGGTTCTGGGGCTTGAGCTTTTTTGCTCAAGGCCAGCACCCTACCACTTGAGCCACAGCCCCACTTCTGACCTTTTTTTTTGGTAGTTTATTGGAGGTAAGAGTCTCACAGATGGTTTCTCCAAACATGATCCTCAGATTTCAGCCTCTTGAGTAGCTAGAATTACTGGTGCCTGGCTTTGTACTTCTTGATCATAGCCCCTCACTGCTCTTGGCAGAACTTTCAAGGTGACTGATGACACTCTGATTTATTTGGGTCCTTATTGCTCCTACTTGTGTCTTGGACCATTCTTATGCCTTCCATTCCTCTTTCTGTTCCTCCTTCCCAGTCTTTGTATTTCCATTACTCTCGATTGCTGAGTTCATTCACTATTCTCTCTCTCTCTCTTTTTTTTTTTTGGCCTCTGGCTTCCTCTCATCAAGGAAGACTTCCTGGATGAAGAGGCAATTTATTTTTCTTAACCAGAGAGCCTATGACTATGTTAGACAATAAAAATCTCCCTTAACCCTCTCTTCCTATTACTTATAGTGTAAAGTTATTTCCTCTCTCTCTCTCTCTCTCTCTCTCTCTCTCTCTCTCTCTCTCTCTCTCTCTCTCTCTCACTGTAGAAGTGGGTTTTGAACTCAAGGACCTTGTGTTTACTAGGCAGGTAGGCCCTCTATGGCTGGAGCCACACTACTAGCCCTGTTATTTGCTCTTTCAAGTCTTGGCAGAAGCTGAGTCTATGATATTGCTGTATCCTTAGGAGAATCCTGGTGCCCAGGAAAACAGGTTGTGCTTGCTAGGTTTAGGTAAGTGTCCCCCCACAAAGGCCCATCTGTTCGTGGCTTAGTCTCAGCCCCTGATGCTATTGGATGTGGTCAGAAATTTAAGGAGTGAGGGCTAATGAGAGGGTTTAGGTCAGCGGGGGCATGCCTTTGAAGGCGCTTGAGGTCCCAGCCTCTTTTTCTTCCTTTCATTTTTCCAGTTCTGGTCATGATGTGAACACTCTACCATGGGCAGCCTAGCCATATCCCAAAGCACCGGAGGCCAGTTAGTTGATCACTGAAACTTCCAAAGTGTAAGCCAAAATAAATAATTCTTCTTGTTCCTGTTCCTGTTCTGGTTCCGGTTCCTCCTCCTCCTCCTCCTCCTCTCATTTTGTGTGACCTGGGACTTGAACTCAGGTCCTGGACCTTGTCCCTGAGCTCTTTTGCTCAAGTTCTCTACCACTTGAGCCACAGCTCCACTTCTGGCTCTTTTAGTGGCTAATTGGAAATAAGAGTCTTATGGGCTTTATTGTTAAAGGTTGACTTTGAGTCTAGATCCTTAGATCTCAGCCTCCTGAGTAGCTAGGATTACAGGCATGAACCACCAGCATCTGATTTGTTCTTCTTTTTAAAAAGTTGACTGATATAGGAAATTTGTTATAGTAATGGAAAGCCAGCAAACCCAGACCTCAATAAATGTTTGGTAAATAAGGAAGAGGATTTTAATTCCTCTTGGCATTTCAATAGACAGGTTGTACTTTTCTGCTTCATGGCTTTACTTGAGCAGAAATGACTACCATGCCAGGGAAACTGGCTACTGGAATGTGAGACAGAGCTGGTGATAGAACCCAGGGCCTTACTCATGCCATGTGAGCATACCCTCTCTCACCAGGCCACACTCCCAGCCTGAGGAAATAGATTTTGAGCTTACTTTTCAAACACATATTTTCTTCCTTAAATACTTATTCATGAAGCTTGGGGGTATAATTTGTAAGAGAACCTAAACAGATACAATCCTGTTGAAGTAATTCCAGTTCAGAATCAAGGAAAGGATCATAGATGCATTTACCCTTTCCCACATGTGGTCTATTTCTCATGGAACAACAAAACAACAAGAACAAGTCTTTGGGAACCAAGATCATCTGAGTCACTGCTGAAAACTAGAAGCAGCTCCTACTTCATATGGGGCAGAAGTGAAATCTCCATGGCTGACAAAGTCTTGTATAATTCATGTACCTTTTGAATTTTTGCCTGTTTAATTCAGAATTTCCTGTAGTTAGTTTGTTGTTAGTTTTGTCCTGGAAAAATGAAAGCATTACTATTTTTTTTTTAAAAAGAACAATGCTATTGAGAATGGCATGTGTGAAAAATCAATATTCTGTTTCTCATTGAAAATAATGAAGACTCCAGATGTTTCCAGATGTTTTTGGGAGAGGGTGTTCTAAGTCTTGTGCTTACTGGAGTGGAGTTCTATCACTTGAGCCATGCTTAGGATCCCTGGTTATTTTGGTTGTTGTTTTTCTGGTATGATCTCAAGAGGTTTTCTGTTTGAGCTGTCTTTGAACTATGATGTTCCTGCTTTCAACTTTCTGTGTAGATAGGATTAGATTTTTTTTTTCTTTTTTTGCCAGTCCTTGGGCTTGAACTCTGGGCCTGGTTGCCATCCCAGAGCTTTATTTTTTTATTTTTTTATTTTTTAGGTCCGGTTGTGGGGCCTGAACTCTGGGCCTGGGTGCTGTCCCTCAGCTCTTCAGCTCAAGACTAGCACTCTACCACTTGAGCCACAGCGCCACTTCTGGCTTTTTTCTTTTTGCTAATGTGGTGCTGAGGAATTGAACCCAGGGCCTCATGCATGCCAGGCAAGCACTCTACCACTGAGCTACCTTCTCAGCCCTCCCAGAGATTTTGTATTTAGGGCGAGTGCTCTACCACTTGAGCCAAAGCTCTACTTGTTTTTAGGTCTAGTGCTGTACCACTTGAGCCAAAGCTCTACTTGTTTTTTTGTGGTCTCATGGACTTTGTTGCCTGGGCTGGCTTTGAACCCATAATCTTCAGATCTCAGCCTCCTGAGTAGCTAGGATTACAGAAATGAACCACTAGTGCCTAGCAGATTTTTTTTAAAAACATGATCATCACTATTTAGTCATTCAATTGCTGGCCAAACACACACACACACACACACACACACACACACACACACACACACACAGACACACACACGAATTTGTTTGCTGAGTTCCTCCTCTTCCTTAAAAGCTAATGAGAAACAGATAACACCAGGACATGTTTAAGACTGTTTCAGAGACCCCTCACTACTACATAGAAGCTTCTAATTTGTATCTGTTTGAAGTCATTGTGTTCATCTTCTTGGCTCAATTTCAGGCACGCAGCTCAGTGCAAGCCCATTTCACACATGTGGCAGGACCGACTCAATGTGGAGGAGTGGGAGGCACCAGTCCTTTCTCTATAGTCTCTTTCCTCACTGCAACACTTCTGGATTATTTTACATCTGTGCTCTTCTCTCGGTCCGGAGAGTCATGACTGCCACAGCACAAAAGGCTCTTGTCTCCTCTGTCCAGACCCTTTCATCTGTACTTCAGCTAATTTTCCTTTCTTTCTTTCTTTCTTTCTTTCTTTCTTTCTTTCTTTCTTTCTTTCTTTCTTTCTTTCTTTCTTTCTTTCTTTCCTTCTTTCCTTCTTTCTTTCTTCCTTCCTTCCTTCCTTCCTTCCTTCCTTCCTTCCTTCCTTCCTTCCTGGGCTCAAGCCCCAGGATTAGCAGACACCTAAACAACCATCCCCCTCCCCCCAAACAAACAAACAAATAACATTAGCTTCATGCTGCCCAAAGAGTAAAGTTCAAGGACCACTTGAGTCAAGATCCAACCTCACTGATCACTTTTCCCATGAACCTTACTGGGTTCACTTGTTCCTTCACACATTGAGAACAGGCGCGCTTCCACATCTTTGCATATGCCTGGGGAGCCCCTTCCCAATTTTCTTTCTGAGCTTAACTCTCTGCCTTTGATAGCAAAGCCTTCCCAATCCTGATCAGCCATAAATGTATCTTTTGACTATAGTGTAAGACCACGTTGATTACCTCTAGAATTGTTTTTACTATACAGTATCCTAATTCTTGGTTTCCTTTCCTTTCCTTTTTTTTTTCCCTCTGAGACAAAGTCTTGCTGTTTGGTCCATGGTAGCATAAAATTCTCAATATATCCCAGGCTGTCCTTGAATGCATACTCTTCCTACTTCGGCCTGAACTTATATTGTCTTTAGTGACCTGTGCATTCTACTACCACTGCGCTCCCATTAATTATCTAAAACTGTGTTTTTTAGAAACACAAACAGAAGATGTTGGTAGATAGGATATCCATAGAGAACTGTCCTAGCAAACAGGCACTGAAAAACTACTGTTACTGTACAAATTCCTTCAATGAATGAGGGAAGATCATCGCTATTGTTGAAAATGCTAACATCATCATTCCTAATAATATATCACCAGCTCTATCACCTCTCCTAATACCTCTGCCATCACCACCATCACTGCTACCACCGTCATCACCACACTTCTACCATGTCTCCAATGTATCTACATGTCTCTGCCATCTCCACCATCTCCACCATCTCTGCCATCACATCCACTGTCACCATCACACCTCCATCAATTTTGCATTCTTCCCTTTAACCATCACTAGCCCTACCTCTACCACTTCCATCATTTCTACCTTCCTTTTCTTTATTCTCTTCACCTCCACCATCTTCACTGTCTCCATCCATGTCCACCAGCATTCCTGCCACTAACTCTACTGTCACTGATAAGTGTACCAGTACTGTAATCTCCACAAATCAGCACTAACAGAGCACTACCCAGTGCTAGGCCCTGATTTCACTGTTTTCATATGCTTCATCTCACTTTATCTCTGCAGTATGATTAAATAAGAGAGAATGGAAGTTCGGAGACATAAAGTAACATCTTTCTTATCATAGAGCTCTAGGTGGAAGAGTTTGTATTATAACTTAGGACCATGATCACTGTGTCAGAGATCTTTACCCACAAGCAAAACATCTCTTACTTTCCAAGTTCCTGGGGACAGAGGGTATTTATTCATTTTATTTCCTTTGTAACTCCTCTTTCAGAAATTTTTGTACATGGTGAGAATACAAGAAGTATTAAAATTCAATATTGGATGCAAAGGTTGGTAGTTTAATTAACGTCCAGTTTGCTGGAGTGTGTCTTTTAATTAAAAAAGACATACCACATTATGACTAATTGGTTCTGGTGTTCTTTATAAAGTCTCCATTTCAACAACAGTAACCTGAGCCAGGCACTGATGCTTCACACCTGTAATCCTAGCTACTCAGGAGGCTGAGATTTGAGGCTAGTGGTTTGAAGCCAACCCAGGTAGGAAAGTCGATGAGACTCTTATCTCCAATTAGTCATCAAAAAGGTAGAAGTGGGGCTGTGACTCAAATAGTAGAGAACTAGTCTTGAGCACAAAAGCTCAGAGTGCAAGCCTCAGGACTGTCAAAAAACAAAACAAAATAAAAAAATCCCCCAGTAACCTGGTTTTTAGTGTATTTTACTCCATATTAATTTCATATTAAATCCAAGACATTTTGTTTTTGGCTTAATATAGCAAGCCAAAGGAAAGCTAAGACTGAAGATATCTGTGTCTATGTGGGATTTAAAGGAATATTAATTATAAGGAGATCAAAAGGAAGGAAGGAGTTAAAAGGAAAAGAATGACTCCTATACATTGTAGAATGTTCGTAAATTGAACAAATGCATGAAAAAAGGCCTTAAGTCCCCCCCTTTTTTTGCCAGTCCTGGGCCTTAAAACTTTGGGCCTGGGTGCTGTCCCTGAGCTCCTCTTAGCTGAAGGCTAAAAATGTACCACTAGAGCCACAGGCCACTTCTGGCTTTTTCTGTGATTAATTGGAGATAAGAGTCTCACAGACTTTCCTGCCCGGGTGACTTTGAACCTTGATACTCAGATCTCAGCCTCCTAAATAGCCAGGATTACAAGCACGAGCCACAGATGCCCAGCTATTAAGTCCTGTTTTTGTTTTTGTTTTTAACCCTAAAACTCAAAAGGGAAAAAAATCTAACTGCAGAAATGATCACCCGTCTTTGCCTGAGTGTTCAGGCTACAAGCCAGGAACAGATGATTTTCTATCAGGAAGGCAAATCTATAGAGAACTGAGTGGGTGTATCAGCATTTTAATCGAGACTTGGGAGGGAATAAATCAGTTCTTTCCTGTGACTTCACATTACAACTTTGTTTCCCTTGTTCCTGTCATCTTCACTCACTTCCATCCACTCTTGACATCTCACCCTCCAGCTGTCTCCTCCCTGTGATTCACTCAATCATTAACCCTCCAACAGTGTGTCCATTATGCTCTACACAGTGCTGTGTTGGTAAGTATTTAACAATAGGCTCTCTGACAGGAAGAGAAGGAGCCTCTGCTTTGACAGGCTTGCTCATTTCCATACTTTTTCAACCAACCAAGTTGGCATCAACCAGCTGGGAAAGAAAATTCCTTAAACTATCACCATCAGCACGCACAGGCAAGTATGTACTGCTTCCAGAGTCCTCTGAGTCCCTTTTCCACACATCTCTGCCTGAAGGAAGCCAAGGGCTTTCCTCTCTGGGACCACTGCTCTTAAGCCCTTGCTGACTTGAAGATTCTACCCTCAGCCTTTGACCAGAAGCTAAATTGAAATTGGCAATAAAACACATGTTAACTCATTAGAAAAATAATAGCCATGTTGTTATAGCTTAAAACTCAAAATTCAATAGGCAAATCGCTGGAAAGTCATTCCCTTTTTTGTGTTGTATCAAAAGGCTCTCCCCAAATGCACTCAGTGTTGTCAGTTTTCACATGTATCTAGGTACGTGCTATAAGTACCATTGCCACTTATGGCTTATTTTTCTATTACTACGACCCCGTAGAGTCTTTATTTTCCATGCAAACCATTTTTTTCTCCCTCTGTCTACTAACATCTGAGACATTCTTCATGTTCTGTAGTGACTTTGGTCTTTCTGTCATTGACCTTTCCATCTCCTTTTCTCCACATTTGTGTGTGCAGCATTAGACTTCTTTAACATAAGCCACCTTAACCTCCATTCCAGATCCCAAGTCACCAGCCCAGTCATGACTCAGACAACCACATTTCTCCTTACCACCCTAACTGTTAAGTATGGGGAGAGTAACTGAGTCCCTGCATTTTATACCTTGGTCACTGCTCCTCTATGGAGTCTGCCCTGCCATTATTTGTGAATTCCCAGTGCTTTGCCATTTTGGTCCAGCAAGTGAGCTTTTCTGGTTTCATTCTTTTCTGTCATGACAGCATTTCAGCAAGAGAATTCTCTGTGTGATCATGGCTGATCACCACTTACTTCTATTAAAATGTTAGCCATTACTGATTTCTGGGGCAGTTCTAAACACATTTCTGTGCATTAAACTTGTTGGGTTTCCTATGAATTTAAGCCAGAATTCTCAGCAAAGCCGAGTCAACACTTCCCATACTATGAAGAGACCCATGATTCTATTGTCTGTAACAACCTACTTCTTGGACCTAGTGCTTGATCTTGCTTGACCAACTTGCTTTTGTTTGAACACAGCTTAGACTTTACTACTTGTCTTATTATTCCTTCTGCTTCCATAACCTTCCCCACCTACCACTGCCAGCAAAGCCCACTGTATGACTATGAGGAGGTCATGGCGTTCTGGACAGAGGTCTAGACTGACAGTTCAAGGCTAAATGATTGTTTGAGGGGTATATAGCAAAGACCATGAGTGAGGAAAAGAAAGTAGAGCTGAGCCCGTCTATGTATTTTTCTAAAGGTGCTATTAAAATATGAAGCCAAAAGCTTGAGTAAGGAGTTATTCTTTTCTTTTTTTTGTGTGTGCTGGCCCTGGGTCTTGAAGTCAGGGCCTGGGTGCTGACTCTGAGCTTCTTTTGCTCAGGGCTAGCACTTTACCAGTTGAGCCACAGAGCCACTTCTGGCCTTTTCTGAGTCGTTTATTGGAGGTGAGAATCTCGGGGACTTTTCTGCCCAGATTGGCTTCAAACCATGATCCTCAGATCTCAGCCTCACGAGTAACTAGGATTACAGCTGTGAGCCACCGGCGCCCAGCTGATTCTTTTCTAACAAGGTGTTTACATATAGTTTCCTTGCTTTTATCATAGTTGCCTAGTCTTAAAATTTCTCTAGAAGAACTCAAAGAGCTTTCTACTGTGGTCTCCTGAAGTGTGTGCTGTAAGAGCTGAAGCTGGATCAGGTTCTGGGAATACTTCTCAGGATTTGGTTCATTCCCATGCAGACAGTCCCTGAGTTAGGACAGTTGGACTTCATGATTTTTCTAGTAGGAACCATACTTAGAACTTTGAACTTTATTGGTTTAATGATAATGAATGCTTTGATGATAATGAATGAAATAATACCTTTTTAGTAAAATGGTTTTTTGTGTTAGATGATTTTTGCAAAATAGCAGACTAACGTAGCTGTTCTAAGCACATTTTGAGGAAAGGTGGCCCAAGGCTAAGCTATAGTGTTCAGATGGCGAGGTGGATTAAATAAACTTTTTCTTTCTCTTTTCAGTGTTGGAGATTGAGCCCATAGCCTTATTCTGCTAAGCATAGCTTTCTTTCTCTCTCTCTTTCTTTCTTTTCTTTCTTTCTTTCTTTCTTTCTTTCTTTCTTTCTTTCTTTCTTTCTTTCTTTCTTTCTTTCTTCCTTCCTTCCTTCCTTCCTTCCTTCCTTCCTTCTTTCTTTTCTTTTTTCTTTTTTTCGGTGCCAGTTCTGGAACTTGAACTCAGGGCCTAGGCATTGTCCTTGAATTTCTTTTTGCTCAAGGTTAGTGCTTTATCACTTGAGCCACAGCTCCACCTCTGGCTTATTTTTGGTGTTGTTGGTAATAGGTCTTGAACTCTGGGTCTGGACAATGTCCCTCAGCTCTTCAGCTGAAGGCTAGCACTCTACCATTTGAGCCACAGCACCACTTCTGGTTTTCTGGTGGTTTATTGGAGGTAATAGTCTCACGGACTTTCTTGCCCAGGTTGGCTTTGAACTGTGATCCTCAGATCTCAGCTAGGATGAGTAGCTAGGATGACAGGCTTGAGCCACCGGTGCTCAGCTCCATCACTGGCCTTTTTTGGGAAGTCTGTTAGAGATAATTAGCATGGGTTCGAACAACAATCCTCAGATCTCAGCTTGAGTAGCTACGATTACAGGTATGAGCCCTGGCCTCTGCCTAAGCATTATTCTTTCTTTTTTTTTTTTTTTTGGGTCCAGTCATGGGGCCTGAACTCTGGGTCTGGGCGCTGTCCCTAAGCTCTTCAGCTCAAGGCTAGTGCTCTACCACTTGAGCCACAGCGCCACTTCTGGCTTTTTTCTTTTTGCTTATGTGGTGCTGAGGAATCGAACCCAGGGCCACATGCTTGCAAGGTAAGCGCTCTACCACTGAGCCACCTTCCCAGCCCCCTAAGAATTATTCTTAACACTGAGCTACATCTCCAGCTCCTTTTGCCCATATATTATAAGTATATATACACACATGTATATGTATATATACATATGTGTATACACACACACACACACACACACACACACACACTAGGTTTATTGCAATATACCTTCCCCACTGGAAGCTGAAAAACCTCTGCAAGTATTGATTAAAGATTAAATTTAAAGCTTTGAGGAAAAAACTACATTGAGTATGGGTATGTATGTATGTATGGGTATGTATGTTAGTGATTGCTTTAACTCATAAATTATGGCAAAGGAGGTGATGTTGTATGAAATCAAGTGCCAGATAATATCCCTAAACAGCAAGAGATCAATTTAGTTTCTCTTGATAGTAATGATACAAACCAAAAGAACTGTGAATACATAGTAAGAACTGTTCTGATAAAATCTTTAAAAAGAATCCAAAAATACTTTTACTGAAACCCAGCCTGAGGTTTTATGAAGAAAAGATGAGACTTAAAAGGCTTCCAAATCTGTCAAAAGAGAAACACTTCCTTTGATTCTTATTTGGGGGGGTGATAAAGGATGCATTTTGGTTTGAGAAACCCAACAAGAAACGAAAGGTGAAATAATAAGTGCTTAAATGGGTTAGGAATAGATATAGCCATCACTTCCCTCAAGTGAGGAATGGCTGCAAAAAGGATTATCACCATGGAGAGGAAATGAGGCAGTAAGTAAATAACTAAGGAGCACTGAATCTTCTCAGAGGATATTTGTAAAGGTATAAAAGGCCAAATTGCTGAGAAATAATAGTAAGAAAAAATGGATGAAATAAAATATAGCTGGGCAGGGTGGGGGGAAGAGGAGAGAATGCATGGTATTGTGATCTCTTTCTAGATGTATTTATTTCTGCAACTTAGTCTAACAGGTTCTTAGTTTTTCACCTGAAAAATGGAGCAAGAATGATTATCTCCTTCACTGGGTGACTACAGATTAAATGAAGTCATGAATATAAACCACATAAGTCTTATTCCGGCACATAAATGGGTCAATAATCAGTATTACTCAAGACTAGAAATAAGGTGATACTTGATCCAGCTGTTTAAATAATTGTATTCTATCAATGATAATGGGAAATGTACTCTAGGAGAGGTGATAGCTCATTAAAATACTATCTACTCATAGTACTGAAATAAGGATACCAGATCTAAGTATCTCACAAACATTCTGGTACCTTGCTGAGTAGTGGGGGTTTTTCACCCAGCTCCAAAAAGCCTAAAGGTGAGATAGTCCATTCTTTAATATGCAGATATATCATGCTGTTTATCCCTAGGAAAGTTTAGCTACAGAGATTGCTTGCCCTTGATCATTTCTCTGGATGGCTGGATTTGCTCACCCCTGCCTCTTCCCCTATATGGAAAGTTTTGTATTTTCCTAGATGGAAAGTTTTGTTTGCCCCTGAGTATTCCCCTATATGGTTTGCTTCTGTTGGGCTTGGGTCTCCACCTCAAGCATGTGTTATTATTAGTATTGTCTTTAAAAGCTTTGTACTAGCTGTATTCTGGGCTGCAGGTGTTTGCGACAGGAGTCTACCTGCAGTAGTTGGCTTTCTAATAAAGACTCCCAATTTGACCTCTCAAAATATGGCTTCTCTATTTCTTGTGATTCAATTCCCATATAATAGTATGATCAGGAAAAGATGATTTTCATGGAAGCCGTATTTCCTCAAAAATGGGTTATTCTTCATTGCATAAGTCGTGCACAACTGGAAAAGCAATCTCCCCCAAGATTCTGCAATGTTCTACAGAACAACTCTTCCGTGTAAAGTGGAAAAAGGAGGGATCATGAGGTTTGGGGAAATCTTCTTCAAGGCCAACAGAAGCATTCACTGAAACAATTTGCACAGAAGGTCTTTTTCTTCAGAAGAAAAATCTCTGAAATCCTCATGGAATAGAAAAAATAATGACACTTAGAATAAAACCATCATTAGCTGTCAGCACCCTGACCAAAGTCTTGAGGAGGGAAGGCAGCAGTGTTTGCTGACCTATCTGACAAAGTCAAGCAAAGATTGGAATACTGCAAAAAATTTTCTTTCTCAGTACTTCGGTTTGAACTCAGGACCTTGTATTGCAAGGCAGGTATTTTACCACGAAGCCATACCTCCTACATTTTGAGATTGGGTTTCACTTTTTTGCCTGGGTGCACACTTGGACTGTAATCTGCCTATTTTATACTTCCTGTCATAACAGGTGGTTGCTCCATGCCCAGCTTTGTCCACTGAGATGTACTTTCATGGACGGTTTTTGCCCTTATTGGTATGGTATGCAAGATCCTCCTGATCTCACATCCCATGTAGCTGGGATGACAGGAATGTGCCATTGTGCCTCTCTATTGGTTGAAAAGTGGTTTTGAATGGTTTTCTGGGCTGATCTTAAACTTTGATCTTCTGGATTTCAGTCTTCCAAGTAGCTAGGATTACAAGCATGATCCACTAGCATATGGCTTCAGTAAAAACTTTTCTAAGAATTGAGAAAGCTGTAAACACAGAGTATTCTTATACTGGTTTTTCTTGGGAGCTATATGTTCATAGTTGATTTTATTTAGCAAGCATTGATTACCCCCCTAAAAACAAGAAATAAAGGGCTGGGAAGGTGGCTCAGAGGTAGAGCGCTTGCCTTGCATGCATGAGGTCGTGGGTTCGATTCCTCAGCACCACATAAGCAAAAAGAAAAAAGTCGGAAGTGGCACTGTGGCTCAAGTGGTAGAGCGCTAGCCTTGAGCTGAAGAGCTGAGGGACAGCGCCCAGGCCCAGAGTTCAGGCCCCACGACCGGACCCCCCCCAAAAAGCCCCCCAAAACCCCAAGAAATAAAAAATATTGAGCACCGCAGGGAAGCCTATATTAGCAGGAGAAAGAGAGAGGGGGGAGAGAATGTGGAAAAAGAGCAAAGTATATTTCTCCATTAGTTAGTTTCATGGTAAAAATCCAAAGATGCACTTTTGCACCTCATTATACAACAATGATAAAGCTAGAAACATAGGAGTGCTTTCTACAATACAAAATACTTGCTCTCTGAGGCTCTGCCACCAAATAACAAGGTTATACCAAGGTTTAGACAAGGGAATGCTGTACAAGGGTATGTCTGATCATTTGGGTCAAGTATGACAATCTTTCAGGAAGTGTCAGGAATCGCTAATAGAGTAATGAAGTAGCATTAAATAAGCATACCAGAAGATTGTTTATGTAATTACTGTTATGAAAACTATAGAGAAGCATATCTATTAGTTCATCGAATTATAGCATCATTATTTAAAGAATAGGTTGGTTATAAGTGTGAGAAGTATTATATCTCTGTCTGTCTGTCTGTCTGTCTGTCTGGGAAAGTGTGTTGTTCTCTTATTTTAATGCTAAGATAACACCGGAGTCTTAAAACCAAAGTATTTTTTCACTGCAGTTTTTCTTTGCTTCTACAGCCTTCCCCATCAAATCAGAGACTTATGTTTCAGGAAGAGGACAGAGGCAGTCTAGATTAAAGAAACCACTAGTCAGGTTCTAAGTCAACTTTAAAAATCTATAAAGTGGGTATATCACCTACCCTGAGTATGGGGTGGGATTTTGATACATGTGGGAGATCCTATGGTAGGTAGAATAATGTCTAAAGATGTCCAAGTCCTCTCTCTGGGAACCTGTAAATATCTGATCTGGCAAAAGAGATTTTGCACAGCAGTTAGAAATTTTGAGCGGGGAGACGGTCTGTATGATAGGAGTGGGCCACAATATCATCACAAGGGACCTTGGAAGAAAGACTCAAGGGCTGTGAATGGGTAGAGTGTTTGCCTAGCATGCATGAAGCCCTGGGTTCAATTCCTCAGTACTACATAAACAGAAAAGGCCGGAAGTGGTTCTCTGGCTCAAGGGGTAGAATGCTAGCCTTGAGCAAAAGAAGTTCAGGGACAGTGCCCAGGCCCTGAGTTCAAGCCATATGGCAAAAGAAAGAAAGAAAGAAAGAAAGAAAGAAAGAAAGAAAGAAAGAAAGAAAGAAAGAAAGAAAGAAAGAAAGAAAGAGAAAAAGAAAAAGAAAAAGAAAAAGAAAAAGAAAAAGAAAGAAAGACTTAAATGGCCATTGTTAGCTTTGAAGATGGGAAGGGCCAAAGGATGCAGGCAGCCTCTAAAAGCTGGGAAATGCAGAGAAATGGATTTGAATTCCTCCAGAAGAAATGTAGCTCTTCATACTTTCAGCCTTCTGACTAAAGTAATGCTTCATGACTTTTAATTTCTGACCTTGAAGTATTCTAGGATAATAAATTAGTGATGCTTTTTTATCAACAAGTTTGTGAAAATTTATTACAGCAGCTATGGGAATCAGTTCACTTGGAAAGGTGTCAAGCTTGTGGGTACTCAATTGGTAGGATTTTCTCATTATATTATTTGGATTCTCCTAATTTGCCTTCATGAAGCTGATAGTTAAGAAAATTAAAGATAATAACGTGAGCATGCATAAATGACATAATAGAAAGGTTGACTTGATTTGATATAGCTCTTCATTAATTATTTATAGTTTAAACATGATGCTGATATAAGAAATTGGTTTCTAAACTCAAAATAAATTATCAAGAAGGATGAAGAAGCTGGGTATTAGTAGCTTATGCCTCTAATCCTAGCTACTCAGGAGGCTGAGCCTGGAGGATTGCAGCTGAAATCTATCCCAAGTAGAAAAGTTCAAGAGACTCCATCTCCAAACTATCAGCAAAATGCTGGACTAGAGGGATGGCTCCAGTGGTAAAGCACTGTGTGTGTGTGTGTGTGTGTGTGTGTGTGTGTGTGTGTGTGTGTGTGTGTGTGTGTGTGTGTGTGTGTGATGAGTCCTGGGGCTTGAACTCAGGGCCTTGTGCTTTGTTTAGCTTTTTTTTTTTTTTTTTTTTTTTTTTTTTTTGTCGGTCGTGGGGCTTGAACTCTGGGCCTGGACGCTGTCCCTCAGCTCTTCAGCTCAAGGCTAGCGCTCTACCACTTGAGCTACAGCGCCACTTCCGGTTTTCTGGTGGTTTATTGGAGATAGGAGTCTCACGGTCTTTCCTGCCCGGGCTGGCTTTGAACCACGATCCTCAGATCTCAGCCTCCTGAGTAGCTAGGATTATAGGCGTGAGCCACCAGCGCCCGGCTTGTTTAGCTTTTTTCACTTAAGGTGGTATGTTCCCATTTGAGCCATAGCTCTACTTCTGGCATTTTACTATTTACTTGGAGCTAAGAATCTCATGCCCCAGCTGTCTTTGAATGTCTATCTTTAGATCTCAGCCTCCTGAGTTGTTAGGTGTGAGCCACTAGTACCTGGCTTGATACCCTGGTTTTAAGTTTTTGTATACTCTCTCTTCTGAGCAGACTATAGCACTGAACAAATATTTACTAAATTAATAAAAACTATGTATTTTTTATAGTATTAGTGTATTATTTACAAAGTAAGTTTTGTAGTTTCTAGAAGAATTTCAATTTATTTCCTTGCTCATATGAATATCAAATCACTCTCAAACCTTATATTTTTTCACTGATCTTCCTGAACAACAAATCTTTGCTTCAGGGGATCAACAGTTAAAAATCTAGCTGCTCAAATAAGCTTCTCTCCATTTGACCTTTAATGGATTTCAGAAATACAATTTTAGACTTCCTGTCACCAGGATCAAGTTGCCCTCATTTTGGTGGCACTCTTAATGTTCAAAAAATAATCTTTGTCCTTGTATATCAGACAACATGTATTATATATCCTTTTAAAGTAGATCTATTTTTTTCTTCTTCCAAGTATCAGGATAAAGAGAAGGTCATCAACCATTTCAATGGGAAGCTGATATATGCTGAGAATTGCTATCTACCTCAGGAAACTGAAACATGAACAATAGAAAGGCACAGCTGATGTTTGTTTGTTTGAGACAGGGTCTCACCATGTAGCCAGGGCTGGCCTGGAACTCACTGTGGAGCCCTGACTGGCCTTCACTTCTTGATCCTTTACATGCATCTCTCAAGTGCTTGTATTATAGTATTGCAGACATGTATGCCACGCCTAGCTTAAAGGTACATTTTTATGTGTATTGTCTAGAACCCACACAAATATACCCAAGCTAAGGTAGCACAGTGTTTCAGAATCCTCGCCCACCCTCTTTTCTTTTCTTTTCTTTTTCTTTTGCCTTGGAAGGCCATTTCTGAGAGGTAGAAGATAATGTTTTGAGGAAGAAAATAGATTTTGTGGTTCAAGCAATTGGGAAAGTGATTAATTAAAGAGATTGCTAGAGTTTCCAATATTAATAATATTAAATATTAAAAATATTGAAAATATTAAAAATAAGCACGGTGATTTTCTAAGAGATTTACAACATAACTAGGGTGAATTAAAAAAATGCAATCCTGGAATAATTTGAGAAATGTTAATTGCTTTCTCTTTTTCCTTTCCTTTTCTTTCCTTTCCTTTCCTTCCCCCCCCCTTTCTCCCTTTTTTGACATCTCTCTCTCTCTTCCTCTCATTTCTCCTCCAGTGTTCCTTTAAAAGGATATTTCATTATGATGTCTATTTATTTTTGGTTTTCGTATTTTTCTCATTCAGCTTCCTAACTTATTAGGTTCTTTTATTTCCACCATTACCAGTAAAATTGGGTCTCATATTATTCACACACTTGTTTAGATATGTTCAGGGTGGCTGATTTAGAATACCGTGAGGGAGGAAGGAGGGGAAAATACAACTTTGGAAAATGCTTCAACATTGGCATGCCACACAAAATCAAGTTTGGCATAGGCTGAACGTATGAAGGTCGCTCAAAAGCACACTGCTATGGTATTTCCCAAAATGTATTTGTTGGAAATATAATTTCCAGGGTTGGTGTTGAGAGGTGACATCAGGTCTTGAGGACTCTGTCCCCATGAGTGGATTAATGCTATTATCTTGGGAGTGGGATCTTATCATGGAGTGGTAGTGGCATTCTTCCGAAGAATATGTTTGGTGTTTCTCATTTACTTGCTAGCCACGTGGTGCTTTCTGGGATGGTATGAATGGTGAGGCGTTCATCAGATACAGGTTTCTCTATCTTGAACTTCAAAGCTTTGAAGCTTTGAAGCTCTGAAGCTTTGTCAGTGTGTAGCATTCTGTTATAGAAACAGAAAATAGACATACACACACACACACACACACACACACACACACACACATACATAAAGGACCACGCCCATAGAGGGAGAGAGTCCTTTTGTCCTGTAACACTGCTACAGTTGAGCTGCTAATTTCAAACACTGGGGTCAGCTAATTCTAAAATCGAATACTAATACTAACATTAGGCTAGTAAACTATGTTAGATTAACATGCAGATGACTTTTTGTTTACATCTTTAAATTGAGTGGCTTGTATTTGCATTTATTACTATGAATGTATATTGCCAGTACTGGGGCTCGAACCTAGAGTCCTGCACTTTCACTTGGTCATTTCATTCAAAATGGGTGCTCTAACACTTAAGCCACATCGCCACTTTTGGCTTTTTGGTGGTTAATTGGAGATAAAGGACTCTAGACTTTCCTGTCAGGGCTGGCTTTGAACCACAATTCTCAAATCTCAGTCTCCTGAGTAGCTAAAATTACAGGAATGAGCCACTATAGCCCTGCTACTACAACAATAAAAAAGGTAAATACTGGCCTAGAAAATAAAGAAGTCATTTGTAATTCTTTTTTTTTTTTTTTTTTTTTTTTGTTGGCCGTGGGGCTTGAACTCTGGGCCTAGGCACTGTCCCTCAGCTCTTCAGCTCAAGGCAAGCGCTCTACCACTTGAGCTACAGCGCCACTTCTGGTTTTCTGGTGGTTTATTGGAGATAGGAGTCTCACGGTCTCTCCTGCCCGGGCTGGCTTTGAACCACGATCCTCAGATCTCAGCCTCCTGAGTAGCTAGGATTACAGGCGTGAGCCACCAGCGCCCAGCTCATTTGTAATTCTACTGTACAGCATTTTAAAAAATGCACGGAGGAATAGGTCTAATAGGAAGGATAAAGAGAAAATAATGCAATGGCAGTCTCTATTTTTCAATGTATTTGCTCAAGTTAATGTTTTATTCAGTTCCTCTTAATCTATAACAAGCTATCCTTAGGAAAATTATTTTAACATATCATTATAAACAATGCAAAGGGGCACAAACTCCTGGCTGCCTACAAGCTGCCTCAGGTAATGGAATTTAGCTAGAGGTCAAAGGTTAAGTGCCTCTTACAGAAGAGAGAAGTAATCATTTCCATTATGTGTTCTTCTTTTGGAGTGTTTCTATTGTTAATACAAAGTAAAATGGGCATTTTACCTCCCACAAACCATTAATAGTTGTGTATGTGTATCCGAAGCACATTATAAGAATCAATTATAAAGTTCTCATGGTCCCTGGAGTTCAAATGCAATCTTGTCATTTTAATTAGGAGTTTACTCCTATACCACACACCAGAGGATTTTGTATGGATGTGCACGACAGCCCCTGCTCACTTTCATTAGCTCTTCAAGGTCACGCAGTACCTTTCCATTTATCTACACTGGCAAAAGTTAGGGCCTCATCAGTCAACCCTGCTTCTTCTACAGTCAGGGTGAGATAGTTTTAGCCTTTACCTGTCTGTATGGAGCTATTCACCAACTACTTAGTTTCAAAGCACTCTCTCGTCATTGAGTTCACATCCACACTGGGAGATGGACATTATCACTGAATTACTGTTGTCAACCAACATCCTTTATTACCTTTTCTTCTCCCCCATTAGGAAATGAAGATATTATATTTCTGGAAATTCAATCAACTTCTTCTAGTGTCTCAAAGCTAGTGAGTGAGGTGGGTTTGGGTACACTGCTGGGTTAGGATTTAGGTTACTAATTCTTGACTTAGGATTTAGAGCTTCAAGGCCTTTACTGTTTGTGTTAATTAAAGCCATGTAACATGGTCTTCTAACATGAAGCTGGTAGTCTGAATGGTCATCAGTACTTCTCAGAGCTTTGCTTAAGGTATTCTAGGATCTTCAGTATAGAAGATCACTATATTTCCTTGGCCTGGGAATGTCAGATAGGGTCTCTCACTTTTGCTTAGTCCATGATTCTTCTATCTCTACCTTCTGAGGTAGAATAGGAGAACAGGGGTCCACATGTCTTGGTGATGGTTAGGACAGCTTTTCAAGCATGAAGCAAACAATTTTCTAAAACTAGATTTCCTCTTTTCCATATACACTAATATTTTTTGGGGGGATCTGGTCGTGGGACCTGAATTCTGGGCCTGGGCGCTATCCCTCAGCTCTTCAGCTCAAGGCTAGAGCTACCACTTGAGCCACAGTGCCATTCCGGCTTTTTTCTTTTTGCTTATGTGGTGCTGAGGAATTGAACCCAGGGCCTCAGGCATGCAAGGCAAGCACTCTACCACTGAGCCAACTTCCCAGCCCTCCATATACACTAATTTGTATGTGGAAAATGAGAAATATTTAATTATAATTTGTTAAAAAACTTATTTTAATCTGAAGGAAATCACAGCATAGATGTATGTCAGTCAGAGCAGCCCTATATCTTTTAGATAAAGATAATTAGATAGAGACAAAAGGGAAGCTCAGATACCCGGGGTAATTGACTCCATGCAATTTGGTATATAATTATACTCAGGTCCAGATCTCCTGTGATTTCATAGATGAAATTATGGTGTCTCAATATATTTAAAATGGAAGTATTTTCCTTCACTAATTTGTTTATTGAAAAAGATGAAAGGGAATAGGTATTCGGCAAAAAGTGTTTCTGAGGTGTGTTTACTCATAACATTTCAGTGTCATGATTTGTGTCCAGGGTGTAGCACTGATAGCGTCTGTATCAGGTTTGGATGTGGGCTGATGATGGATAGTTGGGTTTTTATTGGCATTGGTATTGAACTCAGAGTTTGATACTTTCTAGGCAAGTACTTTACCACTTGAGTCACTCCCTCTTTTTTTTTTTGCTTCTAGTTTCTTTTTCAGATAGAGCTTCTAACTTTTGCCTTGGGCTGGCTTGGATCCCAGATTCTACCTCCATCTCCTGAGGTAGGATGGGATTAAGGGGGTGTACCATTGCACCTAAGCTGATGATGGCTTTTCAAGTATACCAATTATCTCACTTCATCAGAGGAGTAAGATTGAATGGATGAAGTACCCCAATTGTTCCTATCTAGAATGAAGGTGCTTTAAGTTATGCTTACACTGTGTTCTTATTCTTTATTCTTAAATGAAGGGTGAAGTTGCTGTTAGTAATCTGTAAGGTCTGTGTGTAGCTTTCTGGCTAATGGGAGGGCAAAGTAGTGACACTACTCTTTGCTTGAAGTATGCACCCTCAACCTCTCAATAGAGGAAGACTCTGGTTCTGGTTTCTAAAAAATGTTGGAATTATTTAAGGAATTAGGACAATGGCAGTGTTGAGGATTAGAGGAAATGGCAGGGAAAAGCAGGAGGATTGTAATCATGCATATAGGATGAACTTGGTGCCAGCTCATTAACTTGAGTTCCAAGGGACTGGAAGTTGTTGGAGAATCTGTGATTTCTGCAGAAGAAGCTGAAGAAATAGCCAAGGAAGCCACTTGGGCAGTGAAGATGAAGGTGCAGAGAAGCTAAAGAAATTAAGTCTAGGAGACAGTTCAGACTTTGGGTGATGGAGAAAAGATGTGTGGGGTCCAGAGAAAAAGTGCTTTCACTAGGATAATTGAGTATGTATGTATGTATGTATGTATGTATGTATGTATGTATGTATGTATGTATGTATGTATGTATATATACATATATATGGGAGAATGCAATCACAGGATGGAGTGTGTGTGTGTGTGTGTGTGTGTGTGTGTGTGTGTGTGTGTGTGTGTGTGTGACACAGAGAAACAGAAAGAGTTCTTCCAAGTTGGGCACTGGTGGCTCCTGCCTACAATCCCAGCTTCTCAGGAAGCTGACATCTAAGAATTGAGGTTCAAAGCCAGACTGTGCAGAAAGTCTGTGAGACTCTATCTTTAATTTGTCAACAAAAAGCCGGAAGTGGAGCCATGTCTCAAGCAGTAGAATGGTAACCTTAAGTGGAAAAGCTAAGGGATAGCATTCAGGCTCTGAGTTCCATTCACAGTACTTCCAAGTGATTAAGATTTTGATTGCATGCAAGGATGTAAGGGCAGTGTTATTCTTTATACAGTGATTATCCTGAGACTGCCTTGGCTCGCTCCTTCCTTCCTTTCTTCTTTCCTTCCTTCCTTCCTTCTTTCTTTCCTCCCTTCCTCCCTCTCTCTCTCTGTCTGTCTGTTTCTCTGTCTCTCTTTCTTTCTTTCCTTCTTTTTGTCAGTTGTGGAGCTTTAACTCTGGGCCTGGGTGCTGTCCCTAAGTTGAAGGTCTTCAGCACCACATAGGCTAGCACTCTACCACTTGAGCCACAGCACCCACTTCCACCTTTTCTGTTTATATGGTGCTGAGGAATTGAACCCAGGGCCGCATGCAGGCGAGGCAAGCACTCTACCACTGAGCCACCTTCCCAGCCCCATAACAAAGGTCTTCTGAATTTTTTTTTTGTAGGTCATGGGGCTTGAACTCTGGACCTGGGCACTGTCCCTCAGCTCTTCAGCTCAAGGCTAGCGCTCTACCACTTGAGCCACAGCACCACTTCCTCTTTCTTTTTTCCTCTCTCTTTCTTTATTTCTTCCTTTTTCTTTCTCTCTCTCATTTTCTCTTTCTCTCCTTCCTTCCTTCCTTCCTTCCTTCCTTCCTTCCTTCCTTCCTTCCTTCCTTCCTTCTTTCCTTCCTTCCTTCCTTCCTTCCTTCTTTCCTTCCTTCCTTCCTTCCTTCGTTCCCTTTTTCTTTCCCTTTCTTTCTTTCAGATTGAACTCAGGGCCTGGGCATGATAAGCATGTGGTTTGCTGTGAAACTACACATTAAATTCTTTGCCTTGTATTTTAAAAACAGCAAGTGTGTTTTATCATGCTGGATCATGTTTATTTAATCAGAAAGGCCAAAGTTTGGCCATTCACCCCACGAGCCAACACCGGGGCACATAAATTGCCACTCTGTATTTTCCTTTGGGCAACTACAGGAAAGCTCCCAAAAGAGGAAATACGGAGCTAAGCCATAGGGCAGAGTGTGGGAGGGAAATGGACTATGTGGAGGTGCTTTGGGATCTTCGGCTTCTTCCTGACTCTTCCTTGGGTTTGAGAAATAGTGGGGTCAGACAGGCTACAAGATACTATAATCCCATCTTAGATGATTGCTTACAACAGGTCGCTGTTAGCAGATCACATAGCTGCTAAGGTTTAAGTAAGCTCCACTGACAGCCTGAGGTCTCAGACAGGAAGAGCTCACCTTCTGCATTAGGAATAGAGAAGAGTCAGGAAATCGGAAAGGCCCATGAGGAGGATCCCTACCACCAAGGCAGTGGGGACTGATAGGTAAGAGAAAAGCTGGCTTCTACTCTGTGGCCATGTGGGCACCAGGCAGCTCATCCAAGAAGCTGGAAGAGACAAGATAGGAAGACCCAGTTCAGGAATGCCAGCCCCAGAAAAGAGTGCCCTCTGGGATCTTACAGGTAGGCAGGCAGCTTACTTACTAGAATGAAGGAAAGCAAGACCCAGTTCTGTAATGGCAGCATCACTCCATAGCTTGGGATGGTGACTTGATGATCGATCACATAACTGTTCAGGCCAAGTCAGGACTCGTTGAGAGGATAGGGACCTAGGCATTTTATGGCACTAGGAGTCCTTTTCTCCACATTCCAGAAGCTTTCAAATGAGGAGAAGGCTGTGACTCAGGACTGACCAGAATAGCTGGTGGCTGGGATGGATGTTTAGTGTCATCCTGGTAAGGATCAGAACCCCCTGACAATAAGGGAACCTTTCATTCGTGTGGTCTAGATTTTATTTCATTGACACCCAATGCGATTGGGCAGTTGTATGTGCTAAGGTTGGAGAAAATGAGAAGAGGGTCAAGAAAAATAAAAATTAGGAAGAAGCATTATAATGGCAAGAACATGAAATTGATGGTAAAATTAAAGAAAATGAAGGAGAGAAATCGCCAGAGCGACTGAAAGCCTGAAGCATGGTGGAGCTATCAGAGTGAAGAGTATCAGGAGGTGTTCAAAGGAGAGCATTTGACGCATAGGGACACGAGTTGGGGCACAGGTTACATTAGGGCTTGGCAGACGCTAGAAGGGGAAACTGAGCAGGAGCTGTTAGCAGATTGAGAGAAGTCCCTTGGGGGACTGCCTGGCCCTGAACCACACACATTCTTCCCCAAGTTCCCTTCCCCCTTCTGGGCTCTAATCTCGAGAGTTCCCTGGGCAGCTGGCTCAGCTCCTTGTGGGCAATGATAGCACTGAGAACATGATGACTGCTTTGTAACACCATCAGCATCCAGGAACAGATGTTTCCAAAACTGTAAAGGCAGGATTAGATGCCAGCAGAAGGCTACACAGCTGCCTCCTCACCGCATTTCCCCACATGCTGTTCCTGAGTTCCCGCTCTGCAAGCCCTGCCACCTGCATGAGAGGGGCCCCAGAGATCCATAAGATTGGCATCGTCCGTTCACCTGCCTTTCTCTGGGGGACGTTTCTCACATTAGACAAAAAGGAATTTCATGACTGAGTGAGAAATGGCCGTTTTGCAAATTTCTGGCTAGATCTGTTCCCCTCCCCTCCCCTCTCCACCCCTCCCCTTACCTCTCTTTTCCTCCTCTCCCCTACCCTTCATTCTCCTCTGTCTCCCCACCACTCCTCCCTGTCCTCCTCCTCCTCCTTTTGTCTGTCTTTGTGCTAGTCCTGGGTCTTGAACTCAGGGCCTGGGTGCTCTTCCTGAGCTTTTATGCTCAAGGCTAGTGCCATTTCCCAGCTTCATTTCCTTTCCCTCTTCCCTTCCTTTCTCTGTCCTGGGGCTTGAACTCAGGGCCTCAGCTTATTTCAAAGCTAGTACTTTTACCACTTGTGAGCCATAGTTTTACTTCTGGCTTTTTGGTGGTTAATTAAAGATAAAAGTTTCCTGCCCAGATGGCTTCAAATTGTGATTCTCAGAATTCAGCCTCCTGAGTGGCTAAAATTATAGGTGTGAGCCACCAGTGATCCCCAGCTAGATTTTCTTTAAACAACACAAAGTTAAAACGTCTGAGAAAACCCAGAGTTGCTTACAGACCCCTCTGCTTCCAGATCACCAGCTGCACAGCCCACGGGGACAGGGATCTTGCTGGGAAGGAACTATTTTTAATTTGGGCTTTATCTGTTTCTTCCTGAACTGCTGTTAAGGGGACTGGGTGCAAGGCATGCAATTAGAAGGATGAGCATCTCCAGAATTTTATTATCATTAATAGTTAATGTCTTTTGAGCAATTCCAATGGCAAACTTGGGTAAAGAGAAAAAGACATGAATTCATGCAAAAGCAAATAGAATAATGAGGCTTTCTAATACTTTGTTTTGGGATTTTAGAACCAAGTAATAAAGAAGGAAAAAAATGTGTGTCTCTCCCAGGAATTATTTCTGTAGTTCAGTTTACAAGATGCAGAGTGGGATACCATTAATAGGGAGAAATAAGAAATTTAGAATTGTTTTATTACAAGAGAAACACACATAATTTGATGGGTTACTTTAATTCTTTGGGCCAAACAGATTTGTTGGCACGGTAACTTCAGCAAGCCATCTGTGAGGCTATCTGAAAATAATCTAAAATAAATGAAGGATTATTACAGCTTATTTTGGAGAAAGAAACATTTTCAACTTTTCAGACTGCTTTTTGGAAAACTTTAGGAGGTTAAAATGCATTTTGCTTTGTTCTGGATAGTGTCAGCCAGGATCATGCTGTATCACACAGAATGTGACTGAAAGAAGCGGTGAATTGGTCTTTTAAAAATATGCAGAAAAACGCTGGGTGCCGGTGGCTCACACCTGTAATTTTAGCTCTAGCTACTCAGGAGGCTGAGATCTGAGGATCACGGTTCAAAGCCATCCCGGGCAGGAAAGATTGTGAAACTCATTTCCAATAAACCACTAGAAAACCGGAAGTGGTGTTGTGGCTCAAGCCATAGAGCATTTGCCTTGAGCTGAAGAGCACAAGGACAGTGCCCAAGCTCAGAGTTTAAGCTCCACAACTGACAGAAATTTTTTTAAAAAAGCAGTAAAATATCGAGATAAATGTATGACACTTATCTCAGTCATGGCAAAATCCTTTATTTGAGGCAACTCTGTCCCAACTACCAGCAAAGATCATCCAAATACTGTTTAATCCAAAGTCTCCAACTTCAACACAATGCTAGCCTCAAAATGACACTGAAAGTGATGCCATTTCCACAGTCAAAAGTGTCACGGTTTAGATAGTAATTAAATGGCCACCCAGTACTTAATGTCAGTCCCCAAGAACACAGGATGAGAAAAATGAAAAGCCTGGTCCTCATGCACTGATGTTCCTTGTGTGCGTGCGTGCACGTGTACACCAGTTCTGGGGCTTGACAGCCTGGACATTCTCCATTAGCCTTTTCACTCAAGGTTGGCACTCATCACTTGACCCATTGCTCCATTTCTTTATTTTGGCAGTTGATTAGAGATAAGACTCTCAAACTTTCCTTCCTGGGTTGGCTCAAAGATCCTCAAAGATCTCAGCCTCCTGAGTAACTAGGATTACAGGACTGGACACCAGTGCCCAGTTTTAGCACTGATATTCATCCCAGGCACAAGCTACACTCCTCTATAGTGTCCCAGCTTCCTGGAAAGTCACACATCTACAACTCCAGGGCAAAGGCTAGAGGAAAAACCTGGGAAACCTGACAGATCTTCTGTTAGCCAACTGTGATGGTTAAGCTTGATTGTCAATTTGTTTGGGTTGAGATGCATGTAGGAGGTAATAGAGCACAGCTTTAAGTGTGTTTCCAGAGAGGATTAACTAGAGGAAGGCCTGCCTTCAAAGTGGGCGGCACTGTCTCATAGGTGGGGACCTAGGTGGAAAACAGGGGAACAAGGAAAAAGTTCTGCACACTGGCATTCTCTCTCTGCTTTTGGTAGAGGTAGAGGAATGGGCCCTTTATTATTGCACTTTAATGATGCATGGGAATCCAATATTCTTGTCTGCTCAGTCTTGGCTGCTTGTTTCTGGAAGAATGGAATCATATTTGCCATGAAAGCAAGGAGGGTATCTGTATGATTGAAAGGGGCTCTGTGGAATTCTTTAGTCACACAAAAGCAGAAGAACCAATTCCTTCTTAGGAAGGAAGTAGTCTGGGACACTGTGTGACTTGGTACTTAATAACTAACCCCCTGTTCCTGTGTCCCACCGCTCCACACCCCTACTCATGGAGCCAAGGCTGAAAACTCTCAGGAAACTCAGAACACCATTGTTTTGAGAAGATGGCAGAAATCTTTTTTTTTAATTGTGAAAATACCATACAGAGGGGTTACATTACATGGGCAAGATCAGAAATCTTGTACATGTCATTCTTCCTAATTCCTATCTGGAAACCCAGTTCTGATTGTACAATAATTTTTTCATCAGAGTTGTTCATTTGAGTTGGAGAGTATGTAGGTGTTTTCACTCATTTTGCCTGAGACCCACTAGGGTAAGAGAGTCATGGCTTGCTACAGTACTGCCTAGGATTCTAGCTTAAGGTCAAGGACACTGTAAAAGCTCCATTTCCTGAACCCTCTCTCTAAGGGAACCTCCAGATAGGGCTGAGGGTGAGTCTCTGTTGGTAAGGGACATGTGGATTTAAGTGACATTTAATTTTGCTGCCTACTCTACCATAAGAATAAATGAGTTCTAAGAAATGTAATTATAGATGAGCTAATGCTTGGGAACAGCAGTGAAAACAAAGGATGAAGAATGACTGAGCCAGCTTTGCTTGGAAGAACTCTCTGGAGCACGTCTGAGGATACCTGGGAAGGAGGTCTGCCCAGACCCCTCACTGGTGACTTGAATCTCTCATCAGTGGAAGGAAGACAGGTGAGAACACACCCTCTCCGTGGTCAGGATTCCTTGAAACTTCTCAGGAAACTTCTCAATTTCATTGAGTCAAATCTCCAAAGAGAATGGAACACAAGATATTGATAAAGTCTACTTGTTTTGTGACTTATTCCACACCAATCTGCTGGGCACTGATATGCCAGGCACTGAGTAGATGATGGACAGCTAAACATCACACGTTCTGTCAGTGTTAATCATGTAAATCCACATTTGTGAGTGATGGTAAGGGCTATCAAAGAAAGTACATTGAAGTACGCTAAAATCCATGTCCTGAACCTAAAGATATATAGAAAAGTGCAGCATAAGGGGCTGGGAATGTGGCTTAGTGGTAGAGTGCTTGTCTAGCATGCATGAAGCCCTGGGTTTAATTTCTTAGTACCACATAAATAGAAAAAGCTGCAAGTGGTGCTGTGGCTTAAGTGGTAGAGTGCTGTCCTTGAGCAAAAGAAGCTCAGGGACAGTGCCCAGGCCCTGAGTTCAAGCCCCAGGACTGACAAAAAAAGAAAAAGTGCACCATAACCCAACCCTATAAGCACCCTGCAGCATACCAGGCTATTCATTCAGCCTTGGCTATTTACCACAGACACAACTAGGGATTCCTCCTCATATTTATGAGGCCCCCAAATAATCCTCTTCTCTGTATGAAGTACCCAGCCTTTGATATTTCATTATAGTCATGGACACCAAATGAATACAAAGTTATTATTCTCTTTAGTGAATCTTCATAAAACAATGCCTTGGTGCAAAGATCAGATTCTGGGTTTGGGAGATTTATGCACACAAAATAGTAGCATAATCAGGCTCAATTTTGAATCAAGGCAAATCTACTGAGATTCCTCCTCCTCCTCCTCCGCCTCCTCCTCCTCCTCCTCCTCCTCCTCCTCCTCCTCCTCCTCCTCCTCCTCCTCCTCCTTCTTTTTTTTGGAGATTCCTTCTTTGGATCTATTTTCCCCAACCACAGCTTAAGTAAAGTTTGCACCACCACAATTGACTGACTCCTGATGGCTTTTTCTGGAAAATGGAAAAGGCAGCAAAACTTAGAAAAGTTGGTACTAACCACACAGGTGAGAAGATTAAGAACAAGGATTGAGAAGAATGAGGACAGGGCCAATCAAAGTTGAATGGAATTGAGGGCTTGTGAATACATTCCTTAAACCACTAGAGTTTCCTCAGTAATTGGAAAGATTTGTCAAACTGAGGAAGGCTTTAGTCTGAAAGGGGAGATGAAGAAATGGCTTGTTACTAGTTAGAAATATAAGTATGCACAATTGTGCTTTGGGATGAAATTAAGGCATATGTGTTGGGAGAGAAATAGTAAGCTGCAAACTGATGAATTATGACTAAATTTTAGGCCTCTGATCTCAGAACAATGACTTTGCTTTAAGTTTTCCACCGCTAGTACACTATAAACATCTGGTATAAAGTGGGAAACTTGTGCAATATGAACACATTCTGTTTGTGAGACAGAGCACCCAGGAAAGCCTGCTGTTCTGCAGATGTTCAGCGGGTGTCCATGGATTGCTGATCACGCAAAGGGCTCAGAATGGATCAATATCCCCATTTAATTAATGAGTTAGCTATTTGCCTGTGTGTATTCTTTAGCCTATGACACATGTGGAAAGAAAAAGTAAGCATTTGGGAAATCCCAAAATCAAATGAATTTAAGATGATTTTGAATTCCATGGGGAACAGAGACAACCAAGTGGGGAAAACATCAAGATTCAGTCCTATTCTGAAATGTCAAAATGCTCTGAAAGTGTAGGTAATGCCAGAAATATCTTAGGCCTAGCTATTCAGGAGGCTGAGATCAGAGGATCATGGTTCAAAGCCAGCACGGGCAGAAAAGTCTGTATGATTCTTATCTCCAATTAATCAGCAAAAGGCTAGAAGTGGAGTATGACTCCAGTGGTAGAGCACTGTCCTTGATTGAAAAAGCTAAAGGAGAGTACAAGGCTCTGAGTTCAAGTCTCAGTATGGGAAGCAAAAACACAAGAAATATCTTAAAGACAAACTTTATCTGAATGCTACTGGTTTTTTTTTTTTTTTTTTTGAGTCCGGTCGTGGGGCCTGAACTCTGGGCCTGGGTGCTGTCCCTCAGCTCGTCAGCTCAAGGCTAGCTCTCTACCTCTTGAGCCACAGCACCACTTCCGGCTTTTTTCTTTTTTCTTATGTGGTGCTGAGGAATTGAACCCAGGGCCTCAGGCATGCAAGGCAAGCGCTCTACCACTGAGCCACCTTCCCAGCCCCACTACTGGTTTTCTTAATCACCTTAAAAAAACATAATGTGATCGAGAACTAATTCGAGGGGAGAAAGAAAGGTATAACTTTCCTACTTAGTAATAGTTACATTAAATCTTTCTTTGGAAGTAAAGAAAGATGATGCATGTTTGTCTAAGGTATGTTGCAACTAAAAAGAGTTATGCCTGTTTTAGGAAGAAGCATTACAAACTAAATATGGGTTTGAATAGTCAATTTTTTTTTTGTTTTTTTTTTTTGGGTCTGGTCGTGGGGCCTGAACTCTGGGCCTGGGCGCTGTCCCTCAGCTCTTCAGCTCAAGGCTAGCACTCTACCACTTGAGCCACAGCGCCACTTCCGGCTTTTTTCTTTTTGCTTATGTGGTGCTGAGGAATCGAACCCAGGGCCTCAGGCATACAAGGCAAGTGCTCTACCACTGAGCCACCTTCCCAGCCCCGTCAATTGTTTTTTAAAAAAACATAATAAAAATTGTGCATGAGTGGATGAAAGTACAATCTCAGAAAGAATTGCTTTGGTTTGGACCTGGATATAATACCTACATCGTGCTATTGGGAGGTGGTAGAAGCTTTCAGAGGTGATACTTAGTGGGAGGTCTTCAGTCATTGGGGGTGTGCTCTCAAGGTTGTTAGTGGGATTTTAGCCTTTTTACCTTCCTTTATTTTGCTTTATAGCCATGAGAAGAGCAGTTTTGCTCTGCCACATACTTCTGCTGCAATGTATTCTTTTAGCCAAAGCAATGGGGCCAAGAAATCATGGGCTGAAACTGTAAGTCAAAGTGGACCTCTTTTCTTTGTAAGTTAATTGTCCTAGGCATTTATTATAGTAAGTCAGAAATCTGACTAATACAAGAATGGAGGTATGGCTCCAAATAGAAACCTCCCAATCAATGTATCTCGTTATTGAATAACCTTTGGTTGCAATGCTCCAGTTAGACACATTCAGCTGGGTTACAGTAGGCCTACTGACAGGCTTAAAAATAAGCCAGTGGTTCATGCTTGTAATTCTAGTTACTCAGGAGGCTGAGTTCTGAGATTGAAGTTCAAAGCCAGCCTGGATAAGAAAGGCTATGAAACGCTTGCCTTTAATTAACCACTAAAAAGCCAGAAGTGGAGCAGTGGCTCAAGTGGTAGAGCCTTGAGCATAAGAGGTCAGGGACAATGCCTAGACTCTGCATTCAAGTCCCACAACTGGAACACACACACACACACACAGACACACACAGTAACTAATAAACTGTATGTGACCTTATAAATTCAGCACACTACACAACAGGTGCACTTTGTCTTAAGGCTTCACTTATTCTACAAGCTGGTTGAAAGATACCATCCTCTGGTAGACTTGCTCAATGCAGTGTGGCCCTGTGAATGTAGGGAGGGTAATTGTTGATTTCTGGGGTCTCACTCATGCTATGTTCTCTCAAACAGGGAATTCCAGAAGGACATGTGCCAGAAAAGAGACAACTGTTCAGCATGGTCTTTTCCTAACAATATCCCTAGATTTCCTGGATGTGAGTGAGAAATGACCAAGAGCCTTTGCATTCTTCAGACAGAACAAGAGAAAGGGGTAGCAAAACAGAAAGCAAAGACTTGAAGAGGGGAAGACAAATGATGTGAGGAATCTTACTGCTTAACCTAGCACCATTTCTATTAGAGGTAGTAGGGTTGCTCATTAAGATAGTGTGATACTTAAAAAAATTGTTTTGATAACACCTCATGAAGCCAGAGTTCTCCGTGTGTTTACAGTTGTAGATTTCCCCAGTGTAGATCCATCTTTGTAGCATGCAGTTCTGTCCTCAGTCATTTCTTAATAAATAATAATGACAAGCATTCACCACACTTTTCTCCAGTTCCATTCAGTGGTTCAGTTTTTCTGTTTTAAAGGAGTTCTCCCCTTTCTGAAAACACAGGTGTCCAGGGCTATTATGTTGGCTCATGCGTGTGGCAGGGACCTTTCTTCTCATTCTAATTGTCTGGGGGGAGCCTTTCTGGCGGGAACTCAGGTAAATAAATCTGAGAATATACCTCTGAGAGCAATACTTTTTGTCAGAGTAAGGACTACAAAGCCTAGACTTAAGTTTTTTTCTTCAAGATACCATAAGCTGGCTTGATGTAGCTTTCTTCCTTTGTACTAAACTCCTTTCACCCTGAAAATCACCTGTAAGTGTGGTTGGTAAATTACCTGCCTTTGACATCTGAAGAAAAAAAGAAAAACAAACCAACCCCAAACAATTCTCCAAAATCTCAACGGATACCACAATGAGAGTCAAAGAGAACAAAAGAAAGGATTTAAAAAGTTGTTTTGCTTTTGATTTTAAGCATCCTTTCTTAAAAGGTGATTTTATGTAGTTCAGATAAATAACAATAAAGCAAGTATCTCCTTAGAGAGTTCTTCAAATATCCTATTCCCCCAACCAAAGAGGGGGGAATTTAAATCAGGAATAAAAGAGGAAAAAATGAACCCCAAAAGATATGCTAACATTAGTTGAATTGTTGTTTAAACAGTCCTACCAAAGCATTTAGCTCTTTCTTTTTTTCCAAATAAACATGGATTTATTATAAAAGTAAAATAGGGCTGGGAAGTTGGCTCAGTGGTAGAGTGCTTGCCTCGCATGCATGAGGCCCTGGGTTTGATTCCTCAGCACCACATAAGCAGAAAAAAAGCCGGAAGTGGTGCTGTAGCTCAAGTGATAGAGCGCTAGCCTTGAGCTGAAGAGCTGAGGGACAGCCCCCAGGCCCAGAGTTCAGCCCCCATGACCAGATTCCAAAAAATAAAATAAAATAAAATAAAAGTAAAATAGGCTCACTACAGAAATTTGGAAACTGAAGAATAAAGAAAAAACAAAAACTGCCTTTGGTTGCCATACTAAAGATATGATTTAATATTCTAATGCATTCCTTCTAGATTTTTCTGCCTCTGGGAACAACTTCTAGGCATCTGTGTGTACAAACATAAACACAATTTTAGATACTGCCCTCAGGTATTGTACATTTCTTGCTTAAGAAGCTCCCTCATATTATTATACAATTTTTGTACATATTTTTTTTTTTTTTACAATTACTGTAGTAGTCTATTGAAGTATAAATCCCACAATTTATCTAACCGTTCCTTTACTGTTGGGCAAATATTCACTCCCAATCAAGGTTGTTTAAATCCTTCATTACCATTGTGAACATATTTTCTTTGTTTCATATTATTTCTACAGAACATAGTTATAGAACGGAAACAGAGGTTAAAAAAACAGCAATGAGCTGGGTGGCAGTGGCTTATGCCTATAATCCTAGCTGTTCAGGAAGCTGAGATCTGAGCATTGCAGTTTGAAGCCAGCCTGGGCAATATAGTCCTTTTATCCCCAATTAATCACCAAAAAAGCTGGAAGTGGTGCTGTGGCTCAAGCAGTAGAGCACTGCATTTGAGCAGAAGAGCTCAGGGACAGTGCCCAGGCCCTGAGCTCAAGCTCCAGAACTAGCAAAAATCAACAACAAAAAACAACAATGAGGGCTGGGAAGGTGGCTCAGTGATAGAGCGCTTGCCTTGCATCATGAGGCCCTGGGCTCGATTCCCCAGCACAACATAAGCAAAAAGAAAAAAAGCTGGAAGTGGTGCTGTGGCTCAAGTGGTAGAGCGCTAGCCTTGAGCTGAAGAGCTGAGGGACAGCGCACAGGCCCAGAGTTCAGGCCCCACAACTGGACCCCCCCCAAAACAAACAAACAAACAAACAAACCCAACAATGATATTTCAAGTGTTTAGATTTCAACATATTGTTGAGTTGTAGTTTATGACCTGGATGGGTTCAAAGAGTGGGAGTTTTTTTCCTTCCACCACCCCCCTCTGGGTGTGTGGTATTGGGGGTTGACTTAAGACCTCATGCTTTATAAGCAGGTGTTCTACCACTTGAAATGCTTTAAGCCCCTTTTTGTGTGGGTTATTTTCAAGGTAGGGTCTTGCTTTTTGTCAGGACAGCCTGAATTTCCATCCTCCTACTTGTGTTTTTTCCTGTAGCTGGGATAATGGGCATGGTCTACTGTGCCCAGTCCATTTTAGTTTTTTTAATGGCTATTCAAAATAAAGGAGGGGAGGGAAGGAAGGAGAGAAGAGGAATGAAAAGAACACTGTCAACAATAGGTGTTTCTGGTTTTAAAGATTCTATATAGTTGGGACAAATAGAACTAAATAGGGAAGAGACTCTCTTTTATATCCCGTAGCTTTAGAGCTTATTAGTATTTTTCCCCCCAGATCTTTTATGGTACTCGTTATTTGGGAGGCTGAGGGATATGATGCACTTTAAAAGAAAGCTAGGAAAAAATAAAATGTATTTCATGGATTTTAAAACTATTTTTGATATTAATTCTAGAGATGCGATTAGCAATCTATGAAAATGCCTATTTCGATTTTTATAGATTAAACAGTATTAGAGACCAGGTTGTAGAAACAAGGATACTATTTGTACAATTTCTTTCTTTTTAGAAAAGAAAGAAAAAGGAAAGGAAGCATTGGTAAAGATATAGCTTCATAGGGGTTTTCCCAAATGAAGAGAGGAGGAAGAACATATTTAGAATGAATGAGAAATGGAAGCTTAACCATCTACTTGATTTTTTTTTTTTTTGGTCCTGAGGCTTGAACTCTAGGCCTGGGCACTGTCCCTGAGCTCCTTTTGCTCAAAGCTAGCACTCTACCACTTGAGCCACAGTGCCACTTACAGCTTTTTCTTTGATTTAATTGGAGGTAAGAGTCTAACAGGCTTTCCTGCCTAGGTTGGCTTCAAACTGTGATGCTCAGATCTCAGCCTCCTGATTAGCTAGGATTATAGGCATGAGCTACCAGTGTGCAGTATCTCCTTGATTCTTAATATCATCCACTTTAAAAGCTTCTTTTCTCCATATAAGTAATGATTAAAACTTAGATCCTTAGAATGATATGGGGGTGAATGTAACATCCCTCTCTGTGAAGCAAATGGTTTGTTTTTGGTGCATGGTATGAAGTACAGAAACAACATCAGCACCCAGGAATTCAAGATCAGTTTCTGTCTTGATCAGATCTGATACAGCTCTAAATCCTAGCCATGCAAAACATTGTAACCATGTAAAAATCAGGTTGTATGAGGTGGTGCTATCTCTAGAACCCCATGTGCATGTGGAAAGAAGTTTTTTTAAATAAAGAGATGATGTCATAAAACAGAGATGAAATAGTGCCTGCCCACCCACACTGTGATCTAAGGACACTATAATGCCCGGAGACTTGGAGCACCCGAAAAGACCACCAGGGACCAAAGATCAATGCAAGCGACAATGAGTCGTTTATTGACGAGCTAGAGCACGCACCCCTCGGTGCACTGATGTCCGAGTGCAGAGAGGGACCCCCAGCACAGGGTTACAGCACTTTTTATATGTTCTTTGGTAGGGGTAAGGCCTCAGTATGTATTGGCAACGAATCAATACACCACGCGGGAAATTTAAATCATAATTCTAGCGGATGATTGGCACAGTACAAAGCAGGAAAAGGGTTGGGGCTAATAATTGGTCAGGCTAGCGAGCTATTGTGCTCTCAACTAATTAGAGGGTACTTCTAGGGTAATTTAGGAGAAGTGGTTGCCAGATGGCCACTATCTCTGACCCCGACCTGGGGGAAGTGGTTGCCAGGCAGCCACTATCTCCGATCCTAGGCCCAGGGAAAGTGGTCTGGAATGTGTACTTTGTCAGGTACTCCCTGCCTGAGGGTCGTTAATTTCAGCTCCAGATCTGGGAGTGTCTGGGGCTCAAGGGCAGGTAGAATGGCAGCTGCATTCTTCAAGCAGGTCTAATACAAAATGGCAAATACAGGTCTATCTGGTTATATATATCGCGCTTCTCAAGACCACCTTTCTCAGTATAGTTCTCAAAATAGTTGCGACTCTGTCCTGGCAAGGTTAGCAAGAGAGGAGGAGAGGGGCTAGAAAAAGTAGTCATGTGAAGAAATGCCTGCAATTTTCCCCAAATTGTGTTTGCCAAAAAAAAAAAAAAGATAAAAGGAGTAACTAAATACAACCATTCTTTGAAATTTTCTAAATATTTGATATTTGAAGCAAAATGCATAGTGCGATATGTCTATACATACAGATGATATATATATATATATATATATATATATATCTACATAGCTAAAAAGATTGTAGGTCACTGAATTATAACATAATTCAACAGAGAGCAAAGAGCGTTGGAGGGAAAGTAAAGGTTCTGTTTGTAGCTCTAGAACACCAGCTCTACCAATTTCATTTAAACTGGCAAAATCTAGGTGCTATTTGATCTTTGTGGTGGTTAAATAATTCTGTATGTTCACTGCAGTGGTTGTTATAGGATTCTATGGAAGTGATAAGATGTGAACTATTCATATCCACTATCCAATGTCATTGTCTTAGGTTTAATATTGAATTACCATCATACAGTTGTTGGGGGGGAGGAACTGAATAAAAGTTATGAGACTTCTTTATACCATCTCTGTAACTTCCTATAAACTCACATTTACTCCTCCCTCTCTTCTTTTCTTTCCTTTTTTTTTTTTTGGTGCTGGTATGGAGACTTGATCTCAGTGCTATCCCTTAGCTTTTTTGTTTGTTCAAGGCTAGCACTCTACTACTTGAGCCACAGCTCTGCTTCCAGCTTTTTGGTGGTTAACTGGAGATAAGAGTCTCGTTGGGACGTTTCTGGCTGGGATGGCTTCGAACTGCAATCCTCAGATCTCAGCCTCCTGAACAGCTTGATTTACAGGCATGAGCCACCAACACCTGACTTGCTCTTCCTTCCTTCTTTCCTTCTTTTTTTTTTTTTTTTAATATTTTAAATTATCTTTAAGTAGTTTTACCAAGGAGTTACCATTCAACAAAGCACTTTGTAAATACAACGCATCTTGGCCAATGTCATCCCTTTCAACATTCTCACCCACCCCTCCCAACCCACCCCTTCCCTCACTTTTCTTAATTTTTAGGTTATGTATTGAATTTAGTTTTTTTTTTTTTGGGGTCCGGTCTTGGGGCCTGAACTCTGGGCCTGGGTGCTGTCCCTCAGCTCTTCAGTTCAAGGTTAGCACTCTACCACTTGAGCCACAGCGCTACTTCCAGCTTTTTTCTTTTTGCATTATGTAGTGCTGAGGAATCGAACCCAGGGTCTCATGCATGCAAGGCAAGCGCTCTACCACTGAGCCACCTTCCCTGCCCTGAATTTAGTTTTTGCAATTTAACAAAGCTGTTTATGTATATAATGCATCTCCATCTGTGTCAGCTCTTCAACATTCTCACTCCCTTTTAACCCAGCCCTTCCCTTATTTTTCTTAATTCTGTGGTATATACAATGAATTCTTGCTTGCATTATACTCCTTCCATTCCTCCTTTTCTCTCCTTTCTCTCTCTTTTCCTTCTTTCCTTCCTTCCTTCCTTCCTTCCTTCCTTCCTTCCTTCCTTCCTTCCTTCCTTCCTTCCTTCCTTCCTCCATCCCTCTTTCTCTTCTTTCTTGTCACCACCATTCTTGGCTTTATTTTATCTGTCTGTCTGTCTGTCTGTCTGTTTGTCTATTTATTGTTGTTGTTTTGTTGGTTGTGAGGCTTGAATTCTGGGCCTGGGAACTGTCTCTCATCTCTTCAGCTCAAGGCTAGTGCTCTACCACTGGAGCTACAGTGCCACTTCCAGTTTTCTGGTGGTTAATTGGAGATAAGAATATCATGGATTTTCTTGCCTGGGCTGGCTTTGAACCTCAATCCTCAGATCTCAGCCTCCTGAGTAGCTAGGATTACAGGCATGAGACACTAGGACCTGGCTTTTTGTTGTTGTTGTTGTTGTTTTTGTTTTTTTGAGACAAGGTCTCACTATTGTAGCACAAGGTGGTTTTGAATTCCTAAGCCACCCTATGCTGTGCTGAGATTATAGGTGTGAACTACTATGCCTGGGCTCAATATAATTATTTCTCAGTAAAAAGTCTGAAACAAAAGACAATAGGAAAAAAGTTCCATGAAAATGATAAAAACAAACTGTAAAAGTTCTCATGATTTTCTGGTATGGCCAACATTTTATAAAGTTTTTCTTCATAAAACTTTAAAAAGAAAAATAGGTAATGAAATAACAATGTTAGATAAAAAAGAAATTGAAAATTCATCTTAAATAGACATAGGATGGTAATTCTATCCAGGACTTCAATATAAGTTTAATGCATCTCTAAAGCCTGGGTCTGGCTAAGCATTATTAATTTTTAACAATATTACATATCTCCTTGAAACCATAAAATATTTTAGGGATAAGAATAAATTAAATTTTAACAGTGTGTCATATTTTTAGAGATACCTTGAACTAGTTTTTGTCTTTAATAAGTTAAATTAGAAGTTTTAAGAATTAGTGTCCTCAGTAATATTGATAACTCAGAGAAAAAGATGAATAAAAAAATTATAAAGCTGGGTGCTGGTAGCTCACACCTGTAATCCTAGCTACTGAGGAGGTTGAAATCTGAGGATTGAGGTTCAAAGCCAGCCTGGGCAGGAAAGTCTGTGAGACTCTCCAATAAATCACTCAGAAAACTGGAAGTGATGCAGTGGCTCAAGTGGTAGAACACTAGCCTTGAGCTGAAGAGCTGAGGGACAGCATGCAGGCCCAGAGTTCAAGCCCCATGTTTGACAAAAAGTAAATTAAAAAATATATTTTTTGTATGTTTGTGTAATTTGCATGGATTCAGGACACCAGCAGTTGGCAAAGAAAGATATCAGAGTGTACATGGTTATAGGGTCATTCATTGATCATTAAAATAAATGTCAGAATGTTTTAGAAGCCAATTGAGTAAAATCATGGCATTGTTCATTTTGGTCTCCTTGGTTTTAAGCAAGGACTCTTGGCAGTAGTGAAGATTTGCCCTGAAAGGGTGATAAAAAGTCGTGGCAGGAAGAATAGACACAAATATAAAACTTTGGGTTTCTATGTGGAGCTAAATCATGTTGGCTTAGGGAGTTGTCCAGCTGTGAGTGTTAATTACATGTCAGGTATGGTAGCTTGGCTGTATTTGTTAAAGTTCAATGGGAATTGAGCCAGACAATGCTGGGCTAAGAAGGTCTTGAAAACTGGCAGCTTCTTCCGTATTAAAATGTCTATGGATAGAGGTAGTATAAAAGAAAAGGTGAAATTTCAGATCCTATGTTGTCATATAAATTTTTTTTTACAATTTGGATTCTTGTTTTAGGTTTGGCAATGCTTCCTTTCTTCCTTCTTTCCTTCTTTCCTTCCTTCCTCCCTCTCTCTCTCTTTCTCTCTCTCTTTCTCTCTCTCTTATTTTCTTTCTTTCGTCAGTCCCGGGGCTTGAACTCAGGGCCTGGGCACTGTCCCTGAGCTTTTGTTTTCTCAATGCTAGCACTCTACCCGTTGAGCCACAGTGCTACTTCCAGTTTTTCTGTTTGTGTGGTACTGAGGAATTGAACCCAGGGCTTCATGCATGGTAGGCAAACACTCTACCACTGAGCCACATTCCCAGTTCATATTTATTTATTTTAATATTTTATTTTTAACATGTATTTTTATTGAGGGCCTCACTATGTATCCAGGCTGGTCTGGACTCACCATCCTCCTGCTTTAACCTCCATTAATTAACATTTTCTGAGAAATTTCTCATATGTTAAATATTCACATTAAGAAGCTTACTTTTCTAATTTGTGTTTTCTGATCGACCTTGATAACTTAGTTATCTTGTGTCTTTGCTTCAATGAAGAGACCTTTCAGTGTGTGATTAAATTATTATAGGATTTTTTTCTTAATTAACCCAAGGGCAGAGAAACCCTGTCAATTTTATTAGCCACAAAACAGAATTTTCCACCTGCTTAGTTTCCGTATGAGTGACAGCACTCTATTCAGTGCTGTCTGATACCATGACTAGATCTAGGGATTAGAAATCTGATCTCTTAAATCCATCATAATGTTAAAATGAAATAGCACACTATGAAATTTTAAACCCAGAGAATTTTCTTTTCTTTGGCCTTTTCTTTATTCAAATTTTTATTTTTCACATCTTCAATTTAGTTTTAAATTTTAGTCTTTCTTTCTTTTTTCTTTCTCTTTTTCTTTTTTCTTCCTTCCTTCTTTCTTTTGCTTTCTCTCTATCTCCCTCCCTCTCTCTGCTTCCTTCCTTCTTTCTCTCTCTTTTTTTCTCTCTCTTTCTTTCTTTCTTTCTTTCTTTCTTTCTTTCTTTCTTTCTTTCTTTCTTTCTTTCTTTCTTTCTTTCTTTCTTTCTCTCTTTCTTTCTTTCTTTCTTTCTCCATCATGACACTTGAACACAGGACCTGGGCACTGTCCTTGAGCTTTTTTGCCTGGGCCAGCTTAGAACTGTGAGTCTCACATCTTAGCCTCTTGAGTAGAAAATTTAGTTCTCTCTTTTTAGTTTTCTCTTTTTAGTTCTCTCTTTTTAGTTCTCTCTTTTTAGTTCTCTCTCTCTCTCTCTCTCTCTCTCTCTCTCTCTCTCTCTTTCGTGTGTGTGAGTATGGGGTTTGAACTCAGGACCTCATACTTGCTAGGTAGGTGCTCTACAACTTAAGCCACACTCCAAACCCTACAGTTTAATTTTAAATAGATCTTTTACAGACAAACTAACATAAGAGACTATGCCAACAATATGTGAACAAAACATATTTTTGTTTTAAAGAAGAGGATTTTAAAAAAATTTACAAAAAATACACATTTCAACTATCTTGCCCATGTAATTGTAACCCCTCTGTATGGTATTTTCACAATTAAAAAAAATACACACTTCAAACATGACAGGAGACAAATGAATATTTCTGAGAGAAAAGCATAAAAGAAAATGCTGTTGGGCTTCTCCTTCCACAAACAGAGTTATATTAACTTATTTGATAATAGGTCATTCTTTTAAAGACTTTTTTTTTGATAGTTTAAGAGCATTTACTAGCTGTAAAACTTGATCAAGTTGTGTAAACTCTTCATTGTTTTTATCATTATTATTTTTACCAGATGATGAAGACACTATCACATACATATCCCAGAGTATTCATTAGGGTTACAGTGCTAAACTATGCAGCCAGTTCACAATGTTTGTCAAATATTAAGTGCTCAAATGTTAGCTCTTATCATTATTAGTATTAAAGTAAACCAGGTTGAGCGATTTAAAATCGAAGTCAAGGAAGAGGCATTCTGATTTGTATTTTACAAAGTACTTCCTTGTTTATCTGATTTACAGGGGCCCTTTCCCTACTGGACAGGTAACAGCCATCTCTAATCATCCCTTCCCTCCCTTCCTCCCTTCCTCCCTCCCTCCCTCCATTCCTTCCTCCCTTCCTTCCTCCCTCCCTCCCTTCCTTCCTCCCTCCCTCCCTTCCTTCCTCCCTCCCTCCCTTCCTTCCTCCCTCCCTCCCTCCCTCCCTCCCTCCCTCCCTCCCTTCCTTCCTTCCTTCCTTCCTTCCTTCCTTCCTTCCTTCCTTCCTTCCTTCCTTCCTTCCTTCCTCCCTCCCTCTGTCCCTCCCTCCCTCCCTTCCTTCCTTCCTTCCTCCTTTGTCTGAGCCTCCCAGGTTGAGGGTAAGTAGAGTTTCCAGTTCTTCTTGAAAGATTCAAAGAAGGGCAAGGAACTTAGTCAGGTAATATCCAAATATTTACTGTTTGATTTTTATCTTGATTAGAAAACAAAAGTGCTTTGTTCAAAGGCTTCTGATTGATATCTATCCTTTGCACTTTTGTACCTTTCCCTCATGGCCTTATGAAAAGGATCTATTAATGAACCTGCATTCCCATAGAAAGAAGTGAACTTTCTATGAACTCTTAAGAATTCTCCAAAAATGGGTGGTCAGGCTGGCAAGAGAAGCAGCATTAGAATCTATATTCCTGCTGTCTAGGTAATTATTGTGTGTTCCTTCTGATGGTTTGTCTTTTTCCTTCCTCCTCCCTCTCCTCTATCTCTACTTTAGTCCTCTTCTTCCCTCCCCTCCTCTTTCCTTCTCATCACTTTTCTTCCTTCACTCCTTTCCTTTCTTTTTATAGAGAAGATCTCAACTTGTTTACCAGCACAGGCGGCCCTCAGATGTATGATCTTTAAGCCTCTGCCTCGTGAGTGCTGAGATTACACGCATGTACCACCATTTACCATGTGTGTCTGTCTTTTTGGGTATGCATCTGCTTATAATTGTGATAATTAAATAGTGTTTCTGCTTAAGTAGGCTTTTGGTATCACTGGAATGTCAGTGTGTCTAGCTACAATAGAGTGCTTTTGATACTAGGTCACAGAAAATGATTAGCCTAGGAAATAAAGAGAATACTCACTCATGTATGTCATTGTATTGGTATATGCGATATGAGTTTAAGCCAACATTTTGAAGCACAGGTTTGGGTTTATTTGAGGTATTAAGTTTTACTTTTACCTAAAATGTTCAGACAAATGAGTCGTGTTTTCCACATGGTTTTACTTTCTGATGGTAGTTTTAATCTTAGAACTTTGTGCCATTAATCAACCTCTCCAGGCTCTCTTTCTCTCTACCCTTACTAGCCTATGGTGGCCAGTATTGTGCTTTCTACTTCTATAAGATGATTTTTCATAGATTCCACATATGAGGGAGATCATGTGGTATTTATCCATCTGTGGCTGACATTTCATTGAATAGATAGGAGGAAAATTGATTTTCTGTTACAGGAGGACTACATTAGGGTGACTGTAACAGAGCAACAATTATACATTTTATATTTTGAAATAGGTACAAGGGAAGATTTTGAATGCTTTATCACAAAGAAATGATAAATATTGGAGCCAATGGATATACTAATTCCCTGATGGGTCATTATACAATTGATTGAAACACTGTAATGTGCCTCATGAATATGTACAATTATCATGTATCAATTAAAAATAAACACTTAAAATTCTTCATTCTAGTGGATAGAGAGCATTCTAGGTAACTGAAGTTGTTTATAAACTAAGATTCTATCACAGGTAAGCTAAAAAGAGAATAAACCCAAGAAAGAATAAGGTCAGCCACTTGCGAATTCCCTTTCTGTTTTCAGAGATGTTTCTATTTATCTTCAATCACCAGTTAATAATAATGATGTCTCAAACATCCCTGTGGCCAATGAAAGCTAAGCTCATCTTAATGCCTCCCTCTCATTTGCTATCTGATTCTACTGCATACTATTGTCTGTAATTTCCTTTTGCTAGTATGAATAAAAGAAAACCTTAACAGTACATTTTGTTAAAAGTTGGAACAATTAAAATGTGCTAACACAAAAGCAATGTCTCAAATAGGGACTGTTGTGGGGAAAATTATCCCTAATAATAGCAGCTTGCAAAAATGAGGACTATTTTTCAGGTTCAAGATAGTTTTAGGAAAAAAATGCAATGTACTGTGAGTGTTCATGAATATCTAGCAAAAGAAGAAAGAGATGTGAAAGAAGTATGTGTCAGGTTCCACTAAACCAGGAAGTATATGTGACCTGTATACATAGGGAAAGTAATTTAATATAGAGCAAAGGCAGCCCTGAGTTCTTTGGATGAGTGGTGCATCCTTTCAAGAATAGGTTGATCTGTATTAGTTTTTACATGAAAGTGTGTTTGCTCCACTATAAGAACGAAACCAATAGTAAAAGAAAACAAATTAATATGAGATCATTAAAAGTGTAGTCAGCAGCTTCCTTGTGTAACAATCTGGCATATTATACTTTAACACCCTCACTGTACTTCACCAGAAGCAAATCCCATCTTCCTGTCCCTGAGTCCTTGAGAGGGCAGTGGAGCCTAGAGCTTATGCCCAGAGAGCTGCAGTTAGAAGAGGCCTAGTTTTCGTGAAGAAGACTCATGGTGCCCAAAGACAGGGTATAAATTACCTCTGTGCAGTTTTTCCTCACTGCTTTGGATAATCTCCCACAGGGGCCTCTGTGGGAGGCCTCTGGCTAAAGCCAGATTCTCCTCAGATTCTAAGTGGAAAAACACAGGACAGACATCCTTCATGGCTCCAGCCCTCCCCTGTTGGGCGTGTTAGATTTTAGCAAAAAGTACAAATACTTCAAAAGAAAAAGTATTTCCTGAGATGGGAAGGGATCATTGCCAGAGGATTGAAAACTCCCCAACAATACCAAAAAAAAAATTATGAGTAAGCATTTAACATAGTTTTTCAACAGCTTTGTAAAAGAAAATCAAATTTGGCCACCAGGTTAGAATATGCTCCTACTAGGTTCAAGATGGCTACACAAATGACAAACAAAGGGCAATTGTTATTAAAGAAAAATACATCCCCCAAAATGTCCCCAGCAAGTTCCAGAATCAACTCAGATGTCAGACAATCTGTCAGAGCAAAAATCACAGCATTCCCTCTTAGTTGATCTAATTTGGAGGTCACACAGTGAAATAATACATTACTAGCCTTCTGGAGATAACATACTTGATGTGTGGGCTATGATCATAGTGGCTGAGGTTACTTCGCAGGAATTGAAAGTCTGCTTTTGCTAAAAACACAGATTCATTGTAGCTACTTGATGGATGACTAAAACAGAACAAAAAGCTTGGCATCTCTGTCTATACTGTGTCTGCTTCCTTTTTGCTTCAGCCTTTCCGTCTACTTACTTCTGCATGTAGACATTTTAGTCATTTGAGAAATGTTTCACTCAAGACTCTAACAGAGAGTTCACTTATATCCCAACCCTTGGGCTTTCTCATAGTTCAGTGATAAGGGTAAGCCTGGTTAAAATGAGAGAATTTTTCTTCTTGGAACCCAACTGTTTACTTCCATAGTTATACAGAGCTCAAGGCTATATTACTACCCAGGTTCCAATGTCATGGAAACGAGTGAAGCTAGTTAAGCTTCACTAGTTAAGCTCTTCTGTGTATTGGTATCTAAAAAGCCTACTGATAACAACACAATTTAACAGCAAACATCTAAACACAAATTGGAGGGAAAAAGAGATGCTAAGTATATGTATATGATCAAAGATTTTTTTAAACAATGAAATAAATTTGTTTTTGTGTTATGAAGATAAACATTCAATCAACATCATGGGGACGTGGCATGCATCTCTTCTTTCTTATTTTCTCATGGATCTTTTGGGAGAGTCATTTGGAGGTTATCTTGGAATTTAAAAAGCCATCCAACCCTGTGATTCACAAGAAGCTCTCTGGTTCTTTGGGGGTCACTAAGACCTTCTTAGTGAGAGTAAGGGTCGGCTGGAATCAACGCAGCTGTCCCTCCCTGACGGTACTGTACTTGCCTGACCCCGGTGATGGCGATGGACAGGGAAGGTAGTGTGTGCGTAGCTAGAGGTGAGAACAGACGCATGTAGGGAAACGATGCGCACTCTAGTCATGGGTGGTATCTGTTACCAGTAGCTCAGTGTGAAGCCAGCAAAGGGCCCGGTGTTTTGAGGATGATTGCGCAGAGCTCGCGCTGCGCCAGGCAGGCCCCGCGCTGCTCCCGCCCGGGCGGGCTCACTCACCGGTGCTGCTCTGGATGGTCCTCACCGTGGTGGTGGTGCGCGGCGGGGAGGATGAGCGCAGGGACACGCATTCGTCGTCCTGGGAACAGCCCTTCTCGATGGCGCGCACGTAGCTGTGGCTGCGCATGCGGAAGCAGCCGGGCATGGGCAGATCCAGGGCTTCCACCGCCTGCGACTCCAGCTCGCTGAACACCGACTCGCACACGGACTCAAACTGCCCGTTCACCTCCATCTCGCTCACCTGCGGACCAACACGGCCAACGCCTCGTGGTTAGTTGTCAGGTCCCAGAAGGACAGGCAGCCTCCGATCCCATGAAACCCCAAGCCCGTTATTTCCTTCATGTGCCCGATGAGAACGGGAATGGTATGGAGCTAAAGATGCCGTGAAACTTACTGGGGTTGGACCCAGGGCTGGGGGCCCGGCCACTGAGCTTCTCACCCAAGCCTGAGGCTCTACCATTTGAACCACAGCTCCACTTCCAGCCTTTTGATGATTAATTGGAGATGAGTCTCAGAGACTTTCCATCTTCAGATCTCAGCCTGAATTGGCCAGGATTACAGGTGAGAGCCACCAGCACCTGGCTACTAATTACATCTTTTTTTTTTTTTTTGTCTGTCGTGGGGCCTGAACTCTGGGCCTGAACCCTGTCCCTCAGCTCTTCAGCTCAAGACTAGCCCTCTACCACGTGAGCCACAGCGCCACTTCTGGCTTTTTTTTGCTTATGTGGTGCTGAGGAATTGAACCCAGGGCCTCATGCACGCAAGGCAAGCACTCTACCACTGAGCCACCTTCCCAGCCCACTAATTACATCTTAAAGGAGGAGAGTTTTGTCTTCGAATGCAACGAAATAGAGAACAGGAAGCCCTATTGCAATGTGTGCTCCAGGATGAAAGATGAAAAATTTCTTTTATATCTCCTTTTATACCTCCTCTTCCTCCACTTCCTCCTCCCTCTTCTTCTTCCTCCTCTTCTTTTTCCTCTTCCCCTTCTCCTTCTTCTTACCTGTTACTGGAGTTGGATCCCAAGGCCTCATGCATATTAGGCAAATGCTCTATCCTTAAGATACAACCCAGGCTCTCTCTATTTTTAAACAGGAATTTTATCTATTCATGATCTGAGTAGCTCATATATTCAAGATGATTTGTTTTCAGCAGATAGTATCTTAAAACTAGTGGTTTTATGTGTTTAAAAATTTTTATTGTAAATGTGATGTACAGAGGCTTTATAGTTATATGATACTTTTTTTTTTTTAAGTGACTAGTTTGTTAAGTAGTGTCAATATTGACTGATGCTCCATTGTGGAGTGTGGAAACATACTCTATTTTCTGGCAAGATACATTTTGCTCAAAAATAAACTAAAGGGCTGGGACTATGCCTTAGTGGTAGAGTGCTTGCCTTGCATGCATGAAGCTCTGGGTTCAATTCCTCAGTACCAGTAAACAGAAAAAGCCAGAAGTGGCGCTGTGGCTGAAGTGGTAGAGTGTTAGCCTTGAGCAAAAGAAGCTCAGGGACTCAGTACCCAGGCCCTGAGTTCAAGCCCCAAGACTGGCAAAGAAAAACAACAACAATAATAGAGCAACAACAAAAATCAACATCCCTTTACCCCCTGCCAAACCCAAACATGTCAAAATCTTAAAAAGCACTATCATGATTTATTTTCAAAACTACTTAGTTTTTTCTCCTCTTTATAAAAAGCTAATATGGACCACAATTTGAGTTAGTTTAGAAAAATCTTTGTAATGGAGCCCTATGTGTGTGTGCAGGGGCATGTGTGTGTATGTGATCAGTTTTCATTGACTTATTTTCTTCTGTATATAATTCACAATGGCTCACAGCATTCTGGATATACTCAAATTAGTATCTCTCTTTATATAGTTTAGTCCCTAAAGAGTTGGAAGAAATTTGAATTTTCTGTTATCTTCTGGGACTTTTTAATCTCTATTTTTCCTAATATTTAATTCATGAGTAATAGAGACTTTAATGGATTAAATTAGAATCAAATTTAGAATGTGTACCTAAATTATGACTTTTTTACTGTCTCATCTTGTGATATATAAAGATTACTCACTCCAGTAAACCTTCAAAAATTGACTAATTGCCCTTTATATAAATGAAAAGAAATTTGCATTTTAAAATAGCCTTTACATTAAAGAATAGTATTTTACTTCCTTTATCTAATTTGATATAATCCTCACATTTTCAAAGCAAATAACCATATGCATGTGTATTAATCTATATAACTCTATTAGCTGGATGCTGATGTCTCATGTCATAAATCTAGTTATTTAGGAAGCTGAGATCACAAGGATTGTGGTTCTAGGTTAACCCTGGCAGAAAATCTGCTAAATTCTACCTCCAAATAAACCAGCAAAGGAATGGACTGGCAAGGCTCAAGTAGCACAGCACCAGCCAAACAAAGCAAGGCTATAGTTTAAGCCCCAACACACACACACACACACACACACACACACACACACACACACACACACACATGTTTATTAGGAATTATATGGACATACATTTAGACGTAAATATACAAGGTATGGACAAGTCATGTCAAATGGAATGAAGGAAAAGAAATAGTGGAGGAAACCTTAACAAGGAATGTGAATCTGAGTTAAAGATTTCATCATAAATGATTCTTTTTGTAAAGTAAATTATATAGTATAGGTACGCACACATCATTTATTCGATTTTCTCCTTTTGATTGACGTGCAAACATTGTGAGGAACTAGTAAAATGTTTATCCCTGTCTGGATTACTAATATTAAACCTGAGGCTATGTATAACCTCCTTGATTTCATTTTTTAAAATTTTTTAATTTTTATTTTTTATTGTGAAAATACTGTACAGAGGGGTTACAATTACATGGGCAAGATAATAAGTACATTTCTTTTTTTTTCTTTTCTTTTTTTTTTATTTTTTTATTGTAAAGATACTATACAGAGGGTTACAGTTACATGAGTGAGGTAATGAGTACACTTCCTCTTGAACATTGTTACCCCCTCCATTGTTTTCCCCTACCATCCCCTCCCTCCCTCCCTTCCCCAAGGTTCTTTTTTTTTTTTTTGATTGTGATTAAGTGATTACTTAATTTCCGGAAATTCACAGTATTGTGGAATAATGATGCTCATTTAAAGTCACAAGTTCATTCTAACTTTCCTGGAGCAAATTGTCTATCACAGTCTGTAATATATAACGATGCTCATATGTTATATGTGATCAGCAGCATGGGGATATTTAGTAGAGGTTCAACCAGATGAGTGGGAGTTAAGTCCTGTTAGTTTTGTCATATCACCTAACATTTTGGATTCATCATCCACTTATCAGGGAGACCATGTACTGTTTGTCTCTTCGTTCTTGGCTTACCTCGCTCAACATGATTCCTTCTAGCTCCATCCATTTCCCTGCAAATGCCATTATTTTGTCATTTCTAATGGCTGCATAATATTCCATTGTGTATAGATACCACAATTTTTGGATCCATTCATCTGTGGTGGGGCATCTAGGTTGTTTCCATATCCTAGCTATTGCGAACAGTGCTGCAATAAACATGGAGGTGCACGTGTCCTTGTATATTGGTTCCTGTTGTTCAGGGTAGATGCCTAGAAGTGGTATGACTGGGTCGTAAGGGAGGTCAATCTTTAGCTTTCTAAGGACCCTCCAGACTGCTTTCCAAAGTGGTTGTATGAGTGTACATTCCCACCAGCAGTGTAATAGCGTTCCTCGTTCTCCACATCCCCTCCAGCATTTGTCGTTGGCTGATTTGTGGATGTGGGACATTCTGACTGGGGTAAGGTGGTATCTCAGGGTTGTCTTTATTTGCATTTCCTTCACCACCAGGGATGATGAACATTTCCTCATGTGTTTCTTTGCCATTTTTATTTCTTCATTTGAGAAGTCCCTTTTTAGTTCCCTTGCCCATTTAGTAATTGGTTTGTTGGGTTTGGGAGGGATTAGTTTCTTGAGTTCCCTGTATATACAGGATGTTAACCCCTTGTCTGATATATTGCTGGTAAATATTTTTTCCCAATTAGTTGGTTGTCTTTCTAGCTTGGTTGCGATAGCTTTAGCTGTGCAGAAGCTTTTTATTTTAAGGTAGTCCCATTTGTCGAGTCTCTCTCCAATTTGTTGTGACCCTGGGACTCTGTTCAGGAAGTTCCTTCCTGTGCCTATTAGTTCAAGTGTCTCTCCTACTCTGTCCTGCAGTAGTTTCAGAGATTCAGGTTTAATGTTAAGGTCTTTAATCCATTTTGAGTTGATGTTGGTGCATGGTGATAGGCTGGGGTCCACTTTTAGTTTTCTGCATGTGGCTGCCCAGTTTTCCCAGCACCAGCGGTTGAAGAGGCTGTGTTTCTTCCATTGTATGTCTTTGGCTCCTTTGTCGAATATCAGCTGGCTGTAGGCCTGTGGATTTATTTCTGGATCTTCTATTCTGTTCCATTGGTCTTCGGGTCTGTTTTTGTGCCAGTACCATGCTGTCTTTGTTATTATAGCTCTGTAGTAGAGTTTGAAGTTCGGCATGGATAGCCCTCCCATATTGTCTTTATCCCCTAGAATTGTTTTGGCTATTCTAGGTCTTTTGTTGTTCCATATGAATTTTTGGACTGTTTTCTGTATTTCAGTGATGTATGTCATTGGGATTTTAATAGGAATTGCGTTGAATTTGTATATTAGTTTTGGAAGTATTACCATCTTTACTATATTAAGTCGGCCTATCCAGGAGCATGGGAGGTCTTTCCATTTCCTAGTGTCTTCTGCAATTTCTTTCTTTAACTTTTTATAGTTCTCATTAAATAGTTCTTTTACATCTTTGGTTAGGTTAATTCCTAAATATTTTATTTTTCGGGAGGTTATTGTGAATGGGGTTGCTCCCTTTATTTCCCTCTCTTCCTGTACATTATCAGTGTATAGGAAGGCAACTGATTTTTGTGGGTTTATTTTGTATCCTGCTATTTTGCCGAAGTGATTTATGATTTCTAAGAGTTTGGGGATGGAGTTTTTGGGATCGTGGAGGTATAGTATCATGTCGTCTGCAAAAAGGGATAGTTTAACTTCTTCTTTCCCTATGCGGATCCCTTTAATGTCTTTTTCTTGCCTTATTGCCCTGGCTAAGGGTTCTAGGACTATATTGAAGAGGAGTGGAGACAGTGGGCATCCTTGCCTTGTTCCTGATTTTAGGAGAATTGGTTGTAGCTTTTCCCCATTAAGTATAATATTGGCTATTGGTCTGTCATAAATGGCTTTTATTGTTTTTAGAAATGTTCCTTCTATTCCTATTTTCTCCAGAGCTTTTAGCATGAATGAATGTTGAATTTTGTCAAAGGCCTTTTCTGCATCTGTAGCGATAATCATGTGATTCTTGACCTTGGCTCTGTTGATATGTTGGATTACATTTATTGACTTACGTATGTTAGACCATCCCTGTGTCTCTGGGATGAAGCCTACCTGGTCATAGTGAATTTTTTTTTTATGTGTTTCTGGATTCTGTTAGCTAGAATCTTGTTAAGGATCTTTGCATCTGTGTTCATCAAGGAGATTGGCCTGTAATTCTCCTTTTTGGTTGGGTCTTTGCCTGGTTTGGGGATGAGTGTGATATTGGCTTCGTAGAATGAGTTTGGGATAGCTCCTTCCTTCTCTGTTTCTCTGAAGAGAATAAGTACATTTCTTATCAAGCATTGTAACCTCCTCCTTTGTTTCCCCTTCCCATCCCTTCCCATCCTCCCCCCGCCCCCCTTAATTTCATTTTTATAAACCTTAAATCTTAAGTGTAATTCTGAAAGTTGTTTGCTTTTCACTTACTAATCAAGGTTAAACATATTCTTAACAGGATTGTTCTTACACAGATATAGAAAACCAAATGAGACAAATCTATTACTTAACAAATCCCAGTAAGAAAAATGCCAGTGAAAACACCATCAGGATCAATAAGTAGAAAATTTTCAGGCATCCCTAGTAGCCATTTACATGACCATCTTAATCACAACTCTCATCTCCAATGGTAAGTGCTATCTCTACAATTTATTCCAAACTCCACTGCATTTTTCATAGGTTTTTAAAATCATCCAAATATGCATAAAATTAGTCTTATCCAGTCTGATATCCTTTAATGTACTTTTTTTTTTTTGTCGGTAGTGGATCTTGAACTCTGGGCCTGGGCACTGTCCTCAGTTCTTCAGCTGAAGACTAGTGCTCTACCACTTGAACTGCAGCGTCACTTCCAGTTTTCTGGTGGTTAATTGGAGATAAGAGTCTCACGGGCATTCCTACCTGGGCTGGCTTTGAACTGTGATCCTCAGATCTCAGCCTCTTGAATAGCTAAGATTACAGGGGTAAGCCATCGGTGCCTGGCCTTTAATGTACTTTTAAGCTTCCTTTCTCCCTTTCTTGCTCCCTCCCTCTCTCTTCTTCCCTTCCTCTACTTTTTCCTTCCTATGTTTTTGAGATAGAGTCTTTTTGTTCAGGCTGTCCTCAAAATTTCACTCCTCTTACTGCAACCTCCTGCATGCTCAGATCACAAGTGTGTACCCTTAGGCCCCAGAACAAACATTTCTTCATATTGCATTTAAAATTTTGAGGAATCTGGATCACTTGGCCCCCAGAGCCTCCCACAGTTTATATTTTGTTGACTTCCTACTAATGATGAAACTTGATAAGTGCTTCTATTTTTCATATTTCCTAAAAACTTTAAGTTGTGTTTTTAACCTGACCTGACCCAGGTTCAATCCTTCTGGCATGACTAGAGGTCATGTGTGCTTTTCATCAAAGAGCACATTATGTCTGGCTTGTCTCTTTTTTATGTTCAAATCTGTTCATTCATTGAGGGTAGAAAAATGGCAATATTTAGTCTTATAACTTTTACAATTACTAGTGGGAATATTTTAATAAATGTTTTCTCTTTTACATTATCTGGTAGTTTAGTTCATACAGAAATGGAAGAATTAAAGGCTTTATTTCTATTCTTTTCAGTTAAATTTTTGAAATAATAAGTTTATTCTCTTTTATCTTCAGCTAATTTTTTTCTTTTGCCAGTCCTAGGGCTTGAACTTGGACCTGGGTTCTGTCCCTGAGCTTTTTATTCTCAAGGCTAGTGCCTTACCACTTGAGCTACAGTGCCACTTCTGGCTTTTCTGAGTAGTTTATTGGTGAGAAGAGTCTCCTGGCCTTTCCTGCCTGGGCTGCTGGCTTTGAACGGGTGATCCTTAGATCTCAGCTTCCTCAGTAGCTACAATTACAGGTATGAGCCACTGGCACCCAGCTTTTTCAACTCATTTTTTAAAGATACAAAAATAAATTTAAAATAGTTTTTGATCGTTGTTATAGTCTGGATAAGTGTCTCTAAAGGCCCTCGTGTTAAAGGTTTGGTCACCAGTCGTGGTGCTACTAGAAGTTGGTAGAACCTTTAAGAGGCATGGAGTAAGTGGAAGGAAAGGGTTAAAGGGGATACAATATTGGGTCTTCACTTCTTTCTAGTCAACCATGAGGTGAGCAGCTTCTTCTGCCACATGCAAACCACATGATATTTCTCCTCCCTACAGGCCTCAAAGCAACAGGTCTATTGGCTGTGGGCTGGAACTGAAACTGTGAGCCAAAATAAGCCTTTCTTCCTTTAGGTTGTTTATCTCAGGTATTTGTTAAAGCAGTGGGAAACGGATGACCACGATGGTTTTAAATCCAGTTCAACTATTACTCTGAATGAACTCAAATTTGTCCTATCTTTGCCAGTGGAAGCTTCTTAAATTGGCTATTGAATCTTCTTGACATGAAATTAGTAGTCTTGAATAGTATTCTTGATACCATACATGTATTCACTCCCCTCCTTTGTTTTGCTGTTCCCTCCTCACCTCTCTTCCAGACACATATGTTTTTTAAAATTTAATTTTTAATATCTTTTGTTGTTTTGTGTTACTGTTCAGGTTTTGAATCCATTTGCACTTATTTTTACATAGAATGAGTGGGAATTTAATATTATATGTACTGTATAATAAAAAATTTGCTTAACCTTTCACAGCTACACTTTCCTAATCTGTACACTTTCCTAATCTGTACAATAGTAGCTACCTCATAGACATGCTGTAAGAACAAAAACTAATAATGTAACAATGTATTTGTGACTTTAAGCATCACTATCCCACAACACTGAAATTTGTGAAATTATGTAATCACTTAATCATAATAAAGAATTTGCAAAAAAAGGGACAAAAGGCACAGAAAACAAAAACAGTGACAAAGGAGAAAAGAAAACAAAAACAAACGAATTAACAAAAAACCCTGTTTGTTTCCATTTCTTGGAGTTCATTTAGATAAATATCATTTTATATGATCATATGCACAAAAATGTATATTTTATTCATAGACTGGTGGTAGGCACTGAGTGTGAAAGATGGGGACAAACAAGCCAAAATTATACCAGAATGAGGCTCCAACTCTTTCCTGGGGTTGGATGATGGGTATCACTGGAAAACACTAAGATCGGTAGGTATGCATGGGTATGGAGATTCTTTTGTAGGAAATAGATGACAGCTTGGAATACTTGTTAAAATGTGAGTTCCCAGACCCTATTCTTAGCAGCTCTCTATAGTCTTGGATCCACAGTGTTTTTTGGTATGTAAATTTTGGATCTTGTTGACAACTGTCATCACAGGGAAGTTCCACTTAACATCTGGCTACTTATACCTTACAAGTGTTTTAAGAGTTAGTAGTAAGAGCTGGTAGTAAAGCAGTTGGCCAAGTAACTGACCCAATGAGTTACTAATACTGGATGTTACAGTTAATTCAGAGTGTTTTTGTGATGGTCATGTATTCAGTGCCCATATTGAATCTTTATGCTCAGTTGTGTGAACCAGTTCTATTTATTTACTTACTTATTTATTTATTTACATATATATATATATATATTTTTTGGGGGGGTCCGGTCATGGGGCCTGAACTCTGGGCCTGGGCGCTGTCCCTCATCTCTTCAGCTCAAGGCTAGTGCTCTACCACTTGAGCCACAGCGCCACTTCCGACTTTTTTCTTTTTTCTTTTGTGGTGCTGAGGAATGGAACCCAGGGCCTCAGGCATGCAAGGCAAACACTCTACCACTAAGCCACGTTCCCAGCCCATATGTATTTACTTATTTTTAAGCATTATTTCCTTTCTTCTTTATTTTATAGGAACATATGTTTTTTTTTAAATACACAAAACATGGCCAGGGGACTAATTTCTGGATATATGAAGTTGAAATTGTTTTGGTTTACTAGTTAAGATAACATTTGTGTCCAGGTGCAGTGGCTCATTTTTTCCCTTTTTAATTAAAAAGGTTTTATTGTAAAGGTGATGCACATAGGGGTTACAGTTTCACGTCTGATAATGAGTATGTTTTTTTTTAACAGTTTCACCTTTTCTCTTGTTTTCTCCCCCTCCGCCCCCTCCCTCAAGTTGGAAAGTTCATTTCCAACATAGTGTCTAGAAAATACCACTGCTGAATTGGTTCACCCTTTGTCCCACTGTTTCTGTGATTCCCCTTCCCCTCCCCAAATTGGATAAACTTACATACAAGATAAAGTGTACAAAAACCAAAAACAGTGACAGAAGGAATACATCAAAGAAAAAAGAAAGACAAAGGAACTGCAAACAGTACAATAGTAATAATTTTAAAAACACTCTTGTGGGGCTGGGAAGGGCGTTCAGTGGTAGAGTTCTTGCCTTGCATGCATGAGCCCCTGGGTTCAATTCCTTAGCACCACATAAGCAGAAAAAGCTGGAAGTGGCTCTGTGGCTCGAGTGGTAGAGCACTCACCTTGAGCTGAAGAGCTGAGGGACACTGCCCAGGCCTAGAGTTTAGGACCCACGACTGACAAAACACACACACACACACACACACACACACACACATACACACACACCCTTAAAAAAAACAAAAACCCCTCTTGCTTCAATTTCTTGTAGTTCATTTTGATAAGCATCATTTTATATGATCATATCCACATAGCTATTGATCCCTTACGATCTTCTTCTAAGGATTTCTGCCTTTACTATCACTGTGTGAATGTTTAAGATTGCTGTTTAATTAACCATTTCCAAGTGTAATTAATTGTCTTTTACTGTCCATTGGATTTACTTGTAGATTTAGAGGCACACTCTAATTATTACAAATGAGAGAAATCAAGCAGCTTATGTTTCTTTGGGCTTAGCTTAGTATAATTTTATCCAAGTTTTTCGATTTCCTAACAAATGTAGCAATGCCGTTTTTTCTGATGGAAGCACAGAATTCCATTGTGTATATTTACCACATTTTCTTGATCCATTCATCTGTTGAGGGGCATCTGGGTTTGTTCCATACCTTAGCTGTAGTAAATAATGCTGCAATAAACATGGTTGTGCTGGTGGTTCTGGTGTAGCCTGGTTTGTGGTCAATTAGATAGATGCCCAGGAATGGGATTGCTGGGACATAGGGAAGGTCTATGTTTAGTCTTTTGAGGAGCCTCCATACTGCTTTCAAGAGTGGTTAAACATGTTTACATTCCTACCAATAGTATAGTAATATTTCCTTTTAGCCAGCATCAGTTATTGTTAATTTTCTTGATATTGGCATTATCACTGAGTGAGGTGGAATCTCAATGTTGTTTTGATTTGCATTTCTTTTTTGGCCAGTGATCTCAAACATTTCTTCATGTGTCTATTGCCCATTCTTATTTCTTTTTTGGAGAAATCTCTCTTTAAGTTAGTCTTTAGCTCATTGATTAATTGGGTTGGTTCTTTGAGGTTTTTTTTTTTTTTTTGGATTTACCTTTTTGAGCTCTAAGTATATTTTAGATATGAGGCCCTTGTCTGATGCATAGCTAGTAAAGATATTTTCCTATTCTGTGGGCTTTCTGCTTATCTTGCTAGCTATGCCCTTTGCCATGCAGAAACTCTGCAGTTTGATGTAATCCCCTTTATCTGGTCTTTGATTTATTGTGATTCAGGATCTTTACTTAGAAAGTGTGAACCAGTTTTTAACGGTAAGATTCTACCTCTTTACCAAGATGTACCATTCCTTAAGATCCATTGTACCCAAGTCCTGCTTTGTTAACTTGCCTAATACTCTATAACTTTTATGATTAGACACTGCCTTGCAATCTATATTGTGCATTTATCTTCTAAGCATCTTTATAACTGATTCTTCATCCATCAACTTCCTGACCAATTTGCTGGTACCAATTGCTGATGACTTTCTAAGGATCTTCACGTTGTACCTCCTCCATCTGCAGAGGGTACTTCCCCTTGTAGGAGCATACTGTGGCTGAACACATGGTACACCCCTTGCAGGACTGGATTGAGTCTAGTCCATCAGTGATTTACCTGGGGATTGGCAACCTACCCACTTTTCCAATCTCAGTTTTCACTAAGCCCCTGTATTTACTAACTCATGGCCACAGTTGATCTGGTGTGGATTACCTGGCTAATGGTGCTCATGGCTCGCATGTAGCTCTCATTCCTGGAGCGGAACTTCGGTGATGTGAGCAAGCCTGCAGGGTCAAGGCTGTCTAGACTTCGGTTGATGGAGACTTCACTTACTGCCCTCAGGTAACTGTGACTCCGGATCTGGAGTTTGGGTGAGTGTTCACTGGAGATCCTGGAAGAGAACAATGGAAAGTCATGTAGTCATATTCCAAAGTGCAGGCAGTAATAAGATGCGGCACTATTGTCATTAATGAGGCACCTAAATACCAAGGCAGATAATATAGATGTCCAATAGTATTTCAGAAGAAATATATGTTTTTAGGTTTGCATTTTGTTTCCCTTCTTAAATTTTAATTAAAAAATTTAAATTGACATAATAATTGTACGTGCTCTTGGGGTATAGTGTAATATTCCAACGCATATATACAAAGTGTAAATGCCAAGGATGCATGATCCATCATCTCAGACCTCTCTTGTTTTTCAATTTGTCTTAATTAAAAAGAATATATTACCACCACCACCACCACCACTACTACTACTACTACAGGCTCTTGCCTGTAATCATGTTTACTCAGGAGACTGAGATCTGATGATCAAGGTTCAAAGCCAATCCAGGCAGATAAATCTGAAAGACTTATTTCCAATTAACCAGCAGGATGTTGAATTTGAGACGTGGCTAAAGTAGTGCCAGCTTTGAGTGAAAAAGCTAAGCAGGGGTGGGAGCCTTGAGTACAAGTCCCACTTACCTTCCCCTACACATACACAAGGAAAAAAAAGATAAAGGTATTCTATAAAACCAGAGAGTTCACTTTGCTTCATTTAAAAATGAACTCAATTTGACTGTGGTCATGACACTTATAAAAATCATGCTCCTAAACATTTATAGCTAAAACTAAAAGGCTTTGATTCTTGGGCTTCAATGTAGAAAATAGTACTATGGTCAGGGACAGAACTCAGTTGTTAGTTTTAGTGATTCAATCACAATGTGTTTTGTTAATCATCTTCTAACTTTTTTTTTTTTTTTTACAACATCCTGCTGTACATACCTTTCTAAACATGTAACTTTTTTTTCTCCAAATATTTCTTTATTGAGGTTAAGTGATTACATGAATTTCAAAGTACAAAGTGGCACAGTTATCCTTAGCTAAAGTCACAAATACATTTTAACTTTCACAATGAAAATCATCATTATCTTAATCTACAAAGCTTACGAACTCTATGAACTAAGGAAAAGGAAAGAAGTAAAATTTAGGAAAAAAGAAAATGGCAGGAAACATAACATGTCTCTCTATAATAACCATAAACATTAATGGACTCAATACACCATTCAAAAGAAAAAGAACTGCAAAGTGCATCAGAAAACAAGATTCATCCATTTGTTGTCTCCAAGAGACCCATCTCACAGCCAAAGATAAAAACAAACTCCAAGTGAAGTGATGAAGGAAGATCTACCATGCAAATGCTCCCAGCAAGAAGGCACGGGTCGCCATTTTGATATCTGACAGAATAGACTTCATTAAAATCTCATTAAAAGACAAAGAAGGCCATTACATATTAATACAGGGAAAAATACATGAAGAGGACATCACAACCATCAATTTATATTCACCAAAAAAAGTGGAGCATCTAAATACATTAAACAAATACTCTCAGACCTACAGAATATGATAGATCCAAATACAACAGTAGTGGGAGACTTTAATACCCCACTCTCACCAAAGGACAGGTCAACCAACCAGAGGATAACCAAAGAAGCCTTTGAACTCAGTGACACCATATCTCAAATGGACTTAACAGACATCTACAGAGTTTTCCACCCAACTACAACCCAGTACACATTCTTCTCAGCAGCCCATGGAACTTTCTCTGAGATGGAGCATATAGTTCACACAAGGTATTTAAGCACATACAAGAAGATTGACATAATCCCTTGTGCTCTATCTGACCACAGTGGAATCAAACTAGTTCTCAACAATAAAGCATAGTGCAGAAATTACTCAAATACGTGGAAGTTGAACAGTGTGCTACTGAATAACACCTGGATCACAGAACAAATTAAGAAATTAGTAAATTCCTACAACTGAATGAAAATGAAAATACATCACAATGGAACCTCTGGAACACAGAAAAAAACAGTTCTGGAGGGGTAAGCAAGTTCATTGCTCTGAGTGTACACATCAAGAAAACAGAAACAGCTCAAGTAAATAATCTCATGATGCAACTAAAACTGCTAGAAAAGCAAGAAAAAATTGAGCCTAAAGTTAGTAGACAGAGGGAGATAACCAAAATAAGGGCTGAAATTAATGAGAGATATAAAAAAATATAAATAAAATTAATAAAATGAAAAGCTGTGTTTTTGAAAAAAACTGATAAAATTGACAGCCCTCTTGCAAGATTAACAAACAAAAAAAAAAAGAAGAGAGGAGGTGTTACAATTGTTTATCTTCTCTTATTCTTCTATTTTCTTTCCTTGGACAACTCATCTACTCAATGGCTTCTACCATTAAGTTTTCATTAACTCCTCCCACATTGTTTCTATTCCATAGTTCTTAAAACTCAACATTAATCTTTCACCTCACTGCTGGGTATTTCTACCAGATGCTTCTCATTATGACTCCTACATGACTACATGCAAATTCTCCACTAAACTGCTTTAAAATCAAATTCCACATGGGATGAATGTAACCAAAATCTACCAAGGTGATAAAATCAGAAACGCAGGATGTTCCGAATCTAGTGATAATTTCACTTTTTCATTCTTGCTTCCTATATACATGCAAAGCTGGATTTATCCTTCCTGAATACTTCTTTATTACTTGTTTAGTTTAGGTTTCATCTTGATTCTCCTAAAGAGGCTCCCTGCTCTCAATCCTGCTAGTTATGGTCACATTCTCCTTACACTGATTCCATGATTCCTCTTTTGAGGGGGATGTGTATATGTGTGTATGGGTGTCCATGCGGGTGTGTGTGGGTGCACTAATACTAAAGCAGATTCGAACTGGCAGAAAAATCAATAAGCCTTAAGAAAGGCCAAGAGAGCTCATGTAATATGAAGAACAGAAAGGAAAAAGAATGAAGAATCCCAAACAAATCCTCATATACTAGTGGAAGGCCATTAGATACACAGTTTACAATGATAGGTACAAAAGGAGAAGATAAAGAAACAACATTGACCAGAAATATTTTAAGTAAATAATGGTCAAAATCTCACCAAAATTGGTGAAAACTTTACGTATTTAACATGGTTAACAACTGTAAGTATGATAAGATAATATTGAACCATACCCAAGTAAAAACATTTTAGAAGTCCAAAGTGAAATCATGGAATTAGAAAGAGAAAAATGGCTCATCATATACAACAAAAACTTGATAAGATTCACAGCTGCCTCTCACTGTATGCCATAGAAGCCAGAAGGCCCTGTGAAGAAGTATTCCCAGTGCCGAAGGAAAAAGGTGGTGAACTAGTGATTGATAACAACAAAACCATTTTTTAAAAAGGAGAAATTAAATCATTCCCAGATGAAAGACTGGGAGGTCTTCTCTGAATAAATGCTATAGTAAATCCTTTAGAATAAAAAGAAACAACACCAGAGAGCAACCTGTATATGTGAAAGAAAAGCTAGAGCACTGGCAAAGATAATTGCATAGGTAAATGTTTAAAGAAAGTACAAAGATATTTTTTGAAATTGTTCTTAAACAATGAATGAATTAATTTAAAAACTGTGATGATATTTCCAAGTACAAAGATGCAACTGTGTAATAAGAACAGAAAAAAGGGATTATTCTAATGAAATTTCTACATATTATTGAAATAATGTTGATATTAATCTAACTTGATTAAGCTAAGGTTTCATGTTGTACACATGAGTGGGTAAAGAAAATGCAGTATATATACATACACACAAACATACTCAAGGAGTTTTATTCAGTCTTAAAGAAGGATGAATTGACATCATTCACAAGAAAATGGATGGAACTTGAAATAATCATGTTAAGAAATAAGTTAGACTCAGAAAGATAAATATTACATGTTTTATATGGTAATCTTGAGTTTTAAACATTTTTTTGAAATTTATGTATTACTACCAGCATGTGGGTGTGTGTACGCATGTGCACACACACACACACACACACACACACACACACACACACACACATTTATTTATTTATTTATTGAAGAGTAGGTATTGTAGTAGAGGGGACACTATTTGTGAAAAGGAAGGGAACCAGTGAGGGGAGGAGGAATTAGAGAGGATAATGAAAGTTAATATGATTTGACCAAAGTGCATTATATACATACATGAAGTCATGATGAAAACTATTAGAAGTATAACATGGATTTATGTTATAATCTCTAGAGCAGCTACTATGAAAAATAATTTTAAAACCACAGTTGTTAAAAAGGTATTTAAGTGGCACATTGAAAAATATAACACTACAAAAGTGATAATGAGGGAACAGAGGGACAAAAGACACACAAGACATGTAGACTATTAAGCTAGGTTTGATGCTATATGCCTGAAATGCCAGCATTTTGGATGCCAGGGTAGGAGGATTTGAAATTTGAGGCCAGCCTGGACTACATTGGAAAACTCTTGTTAAACAACCAAGAAAAAAATAAAGATATATTTGTTTATTTATCTATAGGCTCTGGAGTTTGAATTCAGAGCCTTGCATTTTTTAGATAAGCCCTCTACTATGTGAGCTGTATTTCCAATCCTTTTGCTTTAGTTATGTTTTGGATAGGTTTGTGCTTTTTAATTTATGTTTGCTAAATTTATTTTCACTTGTTTGGTTAATCAACACTTTCCATGTTATTTTTTATTTTTATTATTGGCAAGGTGATGTACAGAGGGGTTACAGTTACACAAGTAAGGTACTAAGTACATTTCTTGTCAAAATTTTTACCCCTTCCCTCATTTTTCTCCTACTTTCCCTATCCCCCCAATCCCCTCCCAAGTTGTACAGATCATTTCCAACATAGTGTCTTGTGTATGTCTCTGTTGCATTGGTTTCCCCCCAGTCCTTTGTCTCACCATTCTGTTGTTCCCCTTCCCTTCCCTAATTCAGATAAACGTATATACAATACCAGGGTACCAAAATCAAATACAGTGACAACAGGGGATATACTATAGGGGGGAAGAACATACAAAAGAAGCAAGAAATCACATAGTACATTAAAAACAATAACCACAATAACAACAACAACAACAAAGAAAAACCTCTTGGGTCCATGTCTTTAAGGTTGTGCTTTTCACTTAGGCTAGGTTCAAATTGTGATCCTCTACCTATGCCTTCTGACAGCTGGGATAACAGATATGCCCCACTATGCTTTAAACAGTCATACTAATTTTTCTTTTTGCCCAGGCTTACCTCAAGCTACTGTTCTGCTATTTCTCCCTCCCAAGTAGCTGAAGTTAGAGACCCAAGTTACCATACCTGGTGTAAGAGGTACACTTTAGATTAAAAACTCAAATAAATTGAAAGTGAAGTTATTATAAAACATAAAATGAGTCCAAGCCTCAGTACTGGCACATACAAAAAATTGATAAGAGGGGCTGGGAAGGTGGCTCAGTGGTAGAGCGCTTGCTTTGCATGCCTGAGGCCCTTGATTGGATTTCTCAGCACCACATAAGCAAAAAGAAAAAAGCCGGAAGTGGCACTGTGGCTCAAGTGGTAGAGTGCTAGCCTTGAGCTGAAGAACTGAGGGACAGCGCCCAGGCCCAGAGTTCAGGCCCCATGACCGGACCCCCCCAAAATAAATTGATAAGAGACTAGCAGTTGGAGACTTCAACACTGGACTCCCAATAATAGATAACACAATTTGACAGAAAATCAGCAAGGAGATAAAGATTTGAAAAACACTACAAACATACAGAGCTACTGGACACCTACACATCACTCTGTTGAGCAAAAGAAAATTTTCACCTTTTTTACGGGCACATGGAATATCTTTGAGATAGATGACATATAAAGTCATGAAATGAGCCTGAATAAACTTAAAATGACTGAAATTATACAAGCGACTTCCTGTAATCACAATGAAAATAGATTGGAAATAGTTAACACCAGAAAAGTGAAAAAACCTTCAAGTAATTAGAAATTAAATGATGCATTTCTATAATTGCATTTCTAAAATTGCAATTATAAGCAAATTATAAAATACTTTGAATAGAATATAGATGAAAGCCCAGACTATTAAAGTTTATGGGATGTAGTTAAAGTAGTAGCCACAGAAAAATGAATAGTGTTTACATACTAATATTAGACAAAGAAATGTTCTCAATCAAATCTAAGCTATCAACTTAACAATCATGAGAATGAAGACAATTTAAATTCAATGAAAGCAGAAGGAAGAATATGACAACTATCAGATGAAACAAACTAAACTTATTGTTTTGAACAAAAGTTGGTTCTTTGAAAAATATAAAAGAAGAAAATAAAAGCTGATGACCAAAATCAGAAATGAACAAAAGCAAAATAATCAACTTGTCAAAATTAAAAATATTAAAATTAAATCTAAATTCAATAACTTAAAATGAAAAAATTCTAGAAATAGGCAAAATTTCTAGAGAAACAAAGGAAAATGTGAAAAGAACTGTAACAATGAAATTAAATTTGTGATTAAGAACTCTTCAAACAAAAAAACCTGTCTCAGATCTTCTGCCATATTTATAGGAGAAATAACACTAACACTCCACAAACTCTTCCAGAAAAGACAGGAGGAAGAAATACTTCCAAACTTAATCCTTGGGGCTAGTATTATCCTTACATGAGCTAGACAAAGATACTGCTGAGGTAGAAGGCTACAGAAAATAGACCTCATCAACAAGACACCAAACTGTACAAAACAATAGCATAATGCATTTGACAAGATATAAAAAAGATTTTATGTGATTATCAACTCAGATTGTTTCAGGAATGCAAGGTTGGTTTAAAGTCTAAAAAATTAGTATATGTTAATGGAAGGACCAAAGAAACATACTAATATCAATAAAGTAGACAAATATCTGACAAGATCTAACAAAGACCCAAAAATAAATCTGGAAAAGAATGAACCACTTCAATCTGCTAAGAGAAATCTGTAATAAACCAGCAGGTAATACTGCATTTAATGATGAAAGCCTAAAGACTCTTCCTCCTAAGACTGGGAGGAAAGGAGAGGACTCTTTTAATGACTCCATCTTAACATTATTACTGTAATTCCTAGCTTGATTTCTAGCAATCAAGAAAGAACAAGAAATTAAAGTAACTTTACATGAGAAAATATCTGGCTAATGAAATCTGGATACTAGGTATAAAGTCTTGGCTTGGCTTAACTGCTATTCTTTGAATGACTTTGAAAAAAATGACTTGAAACTCGGGATTCAGTTGTCTATGCTGTAAAATGAGAGAACTCTGACATTTTATGATACTATAATAATGGTAGCTTCAGCTTAAAGTGATTTTCTGGATGCTATTGATTATTATTGGCCAACATATATTTGAATAATACATCAGAATTACAGGTGGCTGGTTTTATTCCAGACACCTTCATTGTTATCCATACAGAGACCTGTTTTATACTTCATTTCTATTGCAACACCATATTGTTCCTTTAAAATTATTTTTCATAGAAGTATAAATTCATAAAGGGATCTATCTAGCTAACTACACAGTTCCATCAGCAGGTTACCCCTTACACATGACGTAGCTTCTAAAGGTGAAGAAATAACTAAAGGAATTGATTCCTATAGATTTCCAGCTATGTTCTGTTTCTTCCTCCATAAATGTTCACCGTGGAGGATATATGTTAGCATTATTTCTGGGAAGCATCGCTATCTGTAGAGACACCAGGGTTCAGGTGAGAGTTGAAGGATTCATCTTCGAAGTTATTTGGTGGTGTAACATTTTATTTGCTCCATCAACTTAGCTCTATAGGAAAAAAGACTTGTTTGGCTGGAGAGCCACAAGCCCAGTGTGTGTAAAACCATATACTAGAAGTTGGGATCATCCATTTCAGTTATAAAGTAGGTTTTATCCAAATTGAAGGCACAACTCTTCACCCTAATCTGCCACAGATAGAGATTATCAACATAAAGTGCAACTTTCCAGTGTTCCAAGAATGCTTGTTTATCATATTTAGATATGTGGAATCCAAATATTATCTCCTCACATTTTATAGGTTATACAACATTGAATATAAAACAAGAAAAATTTCACCATTTATTTATTTGTTCTTCCCCCCATGGTATAACCCCTGTTTTCACTGTAGTTGATTCTGGTGCCCTGCATCTTGTATATACATTTTTCTAATTTGGGGAGGGGAAGGGAAATAACAAAATGCTGAAACAAGGATACAGGTTGACCAATTATAACAATGAGATGTACAAGACACTATGTTGAAATGATCTTTACAATGTGGGGGGGGGGAAGGAAGGAGTTGGGGAGATGGGGAGGGAAGGGATGTAGGGGAAAAACAAAGGAGGGGATAACAATGTTCAAGAGGAAATGTACTCATTACCTTACTCATGTAACTGTACATGTAACCCCTCTGTACAGTATCTTTACAACAAAAATATAATAAAAAACCTTGACATTTATCTATTTATTTATTGTTGGTTGTGAGGCTTGAACTCAGGGCCTGGGCTCTGTCTCTGAGCTCTTTTTTTGTTGAAGGGTACCACTTTACCACTTTGAGTCAAAGTGCCACTTCTAGATTTCTGGTGATTAGTTAAAGATAAAGAGTCTCACAGACCTCCCTGCCCAGGCTGGCTTTGAACTGTACTCCTCAGGTCTCAGCCTCCTGAGTAGCTAGGATTACAGACGTGAGCCACCAGCATCCAGCAAATTTAACCATTTATGTCATTCATGTTATATTATTTATATATATTTATATCATTAGTTAGATGTTTTAGGAAACATTCGATTCCTTGCTCAGACGACTTTTGTTTTTAGGATGACACAAGCATGTAAAACCAATTTTAAGATTATTTATGATATGCTTAGACTAGATGTTCAATGAAGATGCAATGGGAGGGGTAGAAAAAGAAGACACTCATTCAGACTGCAGGCGTTAGGAACAATTTCAGAAGGAAGGTGGCTTTGAGTTGGAGCCTGAATGGTAAAACTGTCACCAGGTAAGATGAGACAGACACAGGCATTTCAGTCTAAGGAACTGTGGGAGCAAAGGTTTGAAGAGAAACAGTAAAGGTCTATGGCCAGGTTGTTGCTGCCAAGGATGCAGATTATACATGGTTGAGCCTGCACAGGTTGGACAGCTATGGAAGTGTGTTATGAATACCTATTGGTCAATCAGTCCCTCTCCCTGCCTCCCTCCTCCCCCCCCCCCCCCCAATAAGCCATAGGATCCCAAGGACAGTGATCATGGCTGGGGTAGTAGGAATACATCTCTGTATTCCCAAAGCTCAGCACAGGCCTGACATATATCAAGCCTCCTCAAATATTGTATAGTGTGTGAGAGGAAAAGGATAAGAGGAAGCTCAGTCCTGTTCAGATCTTGGGATAAGAGGCCCAGCAAAATCTTGATGAATATGTGATAGGAATCAAGGAACCACAGGAGGAGAAGAACAATGAGGGGTTGTAAGGCAGATCCAGATCCAGAGAATGGGCAGTGCCTAAGGGAGGCCCATGGAGCTCTGTCCCTGGCTGATGGAAGGAAGATGGTGATGTCTTTCATCTTATGTAGAATACAGCAGAAAAGAAATAACGTCTTAATACTTGGATGTGACCAGCAGAGTTTTATTGCTGTCTGGCTGAAGACCCAGCAGGGGGTGTGCAAAGACTTCCTTCCAAAGAACCCCACATAGGAAATTTTGGGCTACAGCCCACTTTTATCATCAAGGGAGGTCTATGTGAGGACACGGTGTGCTAGAACTGAACCACAACGGAAGCAGGGTGAAGCTCCTCCCCATCTTTCTTCGGCTTCACGGTGACCAGTTTTTATAGAAATACATGTATTGTCTCCAAATAACTCTTGCAATTACCTTTGCTTTAGTTTGCTTAGGACTAAATTGAACATGAAATCAATTAAAGTCACCTAGAGGGAAATGCTTTGGCAGCAGCTGGCTTTAATACAAGTCATCTCACAGTGAGAAGCTTGTTCTGCAACTTCATAAAGCTTGGACAGTCAATTCAGGTGAATGGATGGGACTGTGGGCGAGGCACTTTTTCTTCTTTAACATAGAGATATGAATACCCACTTTTACCAGGCACTGGTGGCTCTTGCATCTAATTCTAGCTACTCAGGTAGCCGAGATCTGAAGATTGCAGTCTGTGAGATTCTGATCTCCAATTAACTACCAAAAAATCCTGAAAGTGGAGCTGTGTCTCAAGTGGTAGAGCACTAGCCTTGAGCACAAAAGCTCAGGGACAGTGTCCAGGCTCTGAGTTAAAGCTCCAGAACCACCACCACCATTCAAACAACTCCCCTCTCCCCCCGCCCAACCACAAAAAAAACTCCAAAGCAACTCCAAAGCTCAAAAAATAATACCCACTTTGTAGAACTAGTCTAGAGAATTTCTTGTCTATTTCTCATTGTAGGAAAAGAATGATATAAAATATATAATTTTTAACAATTTTTAAATATACAGTTCAGTATTAATTTAAGCACATTAATATGGTTATACAACCATCACTACCTTCAGTGGAAATCTGTTCAACACCAATTCCTTGTTCTTTGATCTCATCTCCTGGCTACCACCACTCTGTATTACTATGAGTTTGATCACTTTAAGTGTCCCATACAAGTGGAATCCCACACATTTCCCCTTTTGTGACTGGCTTGTTCATTTGAGCAATGTTTTCAAGGTCCATCCATATTCATAGGCTGTAATAATATTTCCTTCCACCAAGGCTGAACATTATTCTGTTAAATATACATACACATTTTGTTTATCTGTGAAGCTGTGGATGGACACATGAATTCTTTCCCACCTTTCATTTATTGTGAGTAATAAATATGAAATGTAAAATGTAAAAATAAAACATCTGCATGTGTCCTTGCTTTCAGTTCTTTTGAGTACAATACCCAGAACTAACAATCTCTCCTTAACAAAGGTACTTATTCTTTTCTGTTTCATTTGTTAGCAATTTTACTAACAACAAATACAATGGAAACAAAATATCACTTATTTTCTCCATGAAGAGGCACTCTTGATTGCTGCAAGTTTTAAGAATGCTAAATGATACAGCAGTACTTCAGAGACTATTGTTGCCATGGCTGAAAATAGAATAGCACTTGTATTAGTTGTTAAGTACTGTTTTCCCTTGATATCTGTAGAGAATTGGTCCCAGGACCCCCATAGATACCAAAATCTGTGGATGCTCAAGTCTCCCACATATACCATGGTGTAATATGTGAATGTAACTTATACACATCCTCCCTTGTGCTTTAAATCATCTCTTGGTTATTTATAATAAATGCATAAAATATAAACACTACATCAATAGTTATTCTACTCTACTGTTAGGAAATAATGATAGGAAAAAATCCTGTACATGTCAATATAGACACAATGCTTTTTTGAGTATTTCTGATCTTCAGTTGGTTAAATCCACAGATGCAGAGCCTGTGAACATAAATTACATAAATATGCTAATAAATCTGTGTGTAATATTACAACTGGAGGTATGGCTCAAATGGTAGATCAACAGCCGAGTCAGCAAGCCAAACAAGCCAAATTAATGGTTTAATAAAATTCAAAAAAAGACACTTTGATATAGTATTATTGAAAATATGTTTTATTGCTATGGTTAAGGTATCTAGAAAAATAATTTTATGATCAGTTAGCGATTGCCAAGAGACACTTGGCAGTATTGTCAGTTTGTGACCCAGTAAGAAAAGAAATAATGTTGTTGCTAAGAAAGATGTGAAGAGAATTTGAGTCACAAGGTAGTAAAGAGATCATAATGACAGTTCTTAGGAGAGAATAAAAATAGTGACCCATACACTCTTTGAAGCTAACCACGAGTGTTTCTATCAACTTATAGAACGTCAGGGTAGAGTGATTATATGTACACAGATATAAGTTGATGTGAACAAATCGGAGCTGTTAAGGCCTGGGTAAAAGTATTTTCATACATTTTTCACAAATTGCTTCAAATTCTGACTTCACTTAGGGGGAAAATGCAACCGAGGACAGACACAGTATTCTTTCAATATTGGTTTTATTTTGCTCCTCACAGCCAAATATTCCTGTCTAAACTCGCTACTGGCATGCAAAAGGCCTCAACAAAACTTCTGTGTAACAGTCAGTGGTTGTTTGAACACACTCTCATGTCCTTGCCAACAAGTCTTTCCCTTCTATTGCTCTTGGCTCAATATTTCTAGATTCTTCCTAACTTTGATGACTCTTGTCTAGAGTTGGCCCTATTTGTTAATTTATCTTTAACAGTAGGTCACTGAGACCTACACTATGCCTTTCCAGTGTGGGCTGACAGGTGCAGAACATGGAATGGTTATTACCATCTGTGCTTGTTGGAAAAACCTGCTTAGGTGATACCCAGGAAAGCTGTAGGTTGTTTGGCTTCTAATCATACTCATTTGCTTTCAGTAAACTCCCTTTGGACAACGTTTAGAGCTTCTTTATATCATGTGATTTTTTTCTTTTTTTTTTTTTTGGACAGTCATAGGGCTTGAACTCTGGACCTGGGTGTTGTCCCTCAGCTCTTCAGCTCAAGGCTGGCACTCTACCAGTTGAGCCACAGAGCCACTTTTGGTTTACTGAGTGGTTTGTTGGAGATAAGAGTCTCCTGGCCTTTTCTGCCCAGGCTGGCTTTGAACCATGATCTTGAGTAGCTAGGATTACAGGCATGAGCCACTGGTGCCCAGCTTTTTTTTTTTTTTTTCCTTTTTCCAGTCCTGGAGCTTGAACTCAGGGCCTGAGCACTGTCCCTGAGCTTCTCTTGCTCAAGACTAGTGTTCTACCAGTTAAGCCACAGTGCCACTTCTGGCTTTTTCTGTTTACATGGCACTGAGGATCCGAATCATGTGATGTTAAATCATTGGAAAATATTAATTCTTGTTCCTGTTGAATTGAAACAAAAGAAAAATCTTGTCATCCTTAAGCAGTACCTAAAATATGTCACTCATCACTGACAGTTTTGTGTTGACAACCAACATATGATATGAAAAACATATGGACATGAATGTAAGTATTGTACCTATGGTGTCTTATTTGGTCATCACACTAAAATATGCAAAATTATAACAATCATGTAGTGTTATTCCTATTTTACACGTGAAGAAATTGAGGCTGACTTGTTGTCCACTCAGAATTGAAAGCTAGGTCTATTTAACTTTAGCAGTCTTAGACATTTTGTTCCTTCCCATAAGCATGTCATCTAATTATTCCTAAGACACTGACAAAGATTGGGAAAATCAGTGATATTTATGTTGGCTCAGTCCATTAATAGTGTAGTCTGCTACTTGAGCCACACCTCCAGTCAAGCATTTTGCTGGTTAATAGGAGATAGAGTCCCATAAACTTTTCTGCCCAGGCTGGCTTCAAACTGTAATCTTTCAGGTCTCAACTTACTGAGAATCTAGGATTATAGTTCATGAATCATGAGCTACTGTTGCCTGCCTCTTTGGCTAAAAATCTTTAAAATTTTGATTCAAGCAAGGGTCTTGGCTGTGTGTGTGTGTGTGTGTGTGTGTGTGTGTGTGTGTGTGTGTGTGTGTGTGTGTGTGTGTAGATATTCCTTTCTCCAACATAAACTTCAATCTTTCTCAATTACAAGGTATAATCATGAAACACAGAGCACCTATTTCATGTTCAATGTGTATTTAAGATAATTGTAATGAGACATTTTTTTGACTCAAATTTTAAATTGTTATTTAGGAATATAATCATATTCCTGTTATTTTCATCAGTGAAAAACTTTTATTGTTAAAAATAAGTTCAGTAGGTACTTCTGCTTTTGAGAAGATGGAGTACACCCACATCCTCCTTATTCTGTCTGTGAAGAACAAATAAAAGCTTGAAGTTGTTGGTGAAGAAGTGGAGCACTGAGGTAGAGAGGCTAGTTAGGGACCTTAGAACCAAAGGAACAACATAAAGTTACCAGGAATTGCTTCTTATCTCATATATTCTGGTATTGGAACTGAAGTGCTGCCATCTTAGAGATGCCAACAGATATAGTAGGAAAACAAAGCCCTCAGAGAAGCTGCTGCTCTGACCAAAAGACTAGAAAAGGAACCGCTTAGGAAGACAGGAAACTTTTAGGCAATGTCTCTCTCCAGTTGTACATCACAGCGTAATGGTGAAACAGCCTCCATTTGTATCAGTAAATGCCAAGAGAGGAGCCTAGAGTCCCCTCCCTTCCACAGGGGGTGTAACAAAATACTCATCCCCACCAAAGTGTTAGAGAAGGCCAAGAAAGCTCAGCAATGTTAATGTTCAGCAGAGTTCTGCTCATTGCTACTGCGGAGAAGTAGGTGATCTTGAAGTTGTTGTTGACGATCTTCCACTTCTTACAGAGCTGTTTTCAACAGAGGCCTGGTGAAGAGTGATTGTTTCCCTGGGGATAATTGAACCATGCTCAAAGGAGTGAGAAATGAGGGGTACAGCTGGAATTCGCATCCCTACCAAGACACCATGATGAGCCCCATCTCATCACCCATTTTATGTTGACACCGAGTGGAGACATTAGCAGTGATGCTGAGATGGTATCTCCTTCTCCTTTTCTGGAAGAATGATTTTAAAAGAATGTTTAAAAACAGAATGCCTGCCTAAGTAAAGTGGGTCACAGCAGTCCTCATGTGTCCAGATTTCATGTCAAGATCCCCAAAGATGTAAAATGGATTGAAAAAAGTCACTCAGCACATGTTACCATTGTAATTACAGAAATGCTGCAATGATCTGAGCAGACTTTAAAACAATCATGACAATAATGCTTCAAAGAACAATTGTGAACATACACGAAGCTAATGAGAGCTATAGACAGCCTCATCAAATTCACCAGAAAGTCTTGGTAAATAAATAAAAGATATAAAGAAGAACCAAATACAAAATGTAAAATGGAAGCATAAAACAAGCGAAATAAAAAAAAAAGCTTAGTAAATTGCTTCACCGTCAGAATAGAGGAAAGGAAAATGGAAGCCAGAGAAATAGAAGTCAATATAATCTGAGCAACAGAGAGAAATCAAAATAAAACATAAATAGACCAAAAGAGTAGAGACTCATGGGCCTGGGGGATTGTAATGAAGTCGCTGGCATTTGTGTCGAGAGAATCTTGAAAGGATAATCTGTGTAGAAGGTATGGCTGAAAAGGCATTCGAAGAAATAAAGGCTGCAAATTTATCAAAACTGCCAAAGCAAACTAAGCAACCCCCAAACAGGATGCAAAGCCATCTATGTAAAGTCACTTTGTAGCCAAATTTCTGAAAGCTAAAAAAAAAAGAAAATACCTTGAACATTGTCAAAGAAAAATGATAGCTGTCTATAGGGTGGCAACAGTTGAATGACACAAAATTGTCCCTAGAGACTCCAGAGGTGGGAGGAAGGAAAGTGGTACAGAACTTTTGAAGTGCCGAAGTAGAACTGTTAGCCCCAATTTCTATATCCAGTAAACTATCTTTTAGGACAAACAGGCAGAAGGTATTCTCAGACAAAGGAACACTAAAAGAGTTTCTTACCAGCAAATCTATCTTGATGTAATGCGAAAGGATACTCTCTAAACCGAAAACTAGTGGTTAAAAAAACAGAATCTTGGAGCCTTAAGAAGGAAGAGAGGACATGGTAAGCAAAAAATTAAGTAGGTTTCCCTTCTCCCCGTGAGCTTTTACGCCAGTGATTCATGCCTGAAATCCTAAGCTACTCAGAAGGCTGAGATCTAAGGATTGTGGCTTGAAGCCAGTCCAGACAGGAAAAGCAGTGAGACTCTTATCTTCAGTTAATTGCCAAAAACACCTAAAGTGATGCTGTGGCTCAAGTAGTAGATCACTACCCTTCAGCAGAAAAGCTCAGGGACAGTGCCCAGGACCTGAGTTCAAGTTCCAGGACACCCCCCCCCACACACCCCCACACACAATTTCTGATATGGTTCTATGTGTACACAGAGAAAATATTTAAGGCCATTTCATGATATGTTTGAGGAACAAGAGATATTTGGAGTGTATAGAGATACAGAGTAGTGACAGCTCTATACTTCTCTCAAACTGGTAAAATGATGATGTCTCTGGATAACAAAAACTAAACAAACATAAAACTACTACAAAAAATTATGCCAAGAGCCACACTCAAAATCACCATGCATATAAGAATTAGAATTCTAAAAAATTTCAAATCTCACGTCGGAAAGCAAAAAGCAAAATGAAAACACAGAAAAGTAAACAGAAAATATAAAACCCCTCAACAAACTAGTACTTACACTATATATATACTCACTAAAAGATACAGATTTGCAGAGTAGATTAAAAACTTGATGCCTATGAGGAGCTCCCTTAAAATGTAATGATACAGGAAAGTTGACAATAAAAGGGTGGCAAATACAAGTCGAATAGACATTAATTAAAGCAAAATAAGATTGACTCTATTAATATCTGATAGACTTCAGAGGAAATAAGATGATCAGAAGCAGGGGTACATTACAGAATAATATAATAATAATAATATATCTATCAAAAAGACATAGTAATTCTAACATCATGAAGTATGTTTATGTGAAAAATACTTGATAAGAATAGACAGAGGTGAAGGAAGCAAGAAGTCCATAAATGAACTGCAGACTTCAACAATTGAGGGAACAATTAGGAAGGATACAGGAGAACTCAACAACTCCATCAATAGAATCAAATAAAACCCACAAGCGCACGCCACACAAAAACAGCAGAAATTACGTTCTTTCCCAATGTTTTTTGTCACTTATATCAAGATAGACAATATTCAGGACTATAAAAAAATCCTCAACAAATTAAATAAAATGAAATCACATCTAGTGTATTCTTCAACCACAAGGGAATAATGGGAAATCAATAACAGAAAGATAACAAGAACATCTCTAAACACATGGAAGTTAAATAAAACAAAGCCAAATAAGCCATGGATCAAAGAGGAAGTTTCAAGGGAAATAATCAAATACTTGAACAGAAGGAAAATTGAAATCTAATGAACTGGGCTTAATGTAATGGTCTATGCCTATAATCTCAAATAAACAGAAGACACTGGTTGGAGGATAAGAGTCTGAGGCCAGCCTTGGGCTGGGGAAAACGAAGTATATATTTTATATCTGAACAACAACTAAATCAAAAAGAGGGTATGGGTCAGGGGCCAGGTGCGTATGGCTGATACCTGTAGTAATCCTAGCTACTCAGGAGGCTGAGATCTGAGGATTCTGGTTTGAAGTCAGCCTGGACAGAAAACTCCATGAGACTCCATCTCCAATTAACCAGCAAAAAATACCAAACTGGAGACATGGCTCAAATGGTAGAGCCCCAGCTATGAGAAAGCAAGCCCACTGAGGGAGAGAATTCCTCACTTGAACATACTAAATGTATATGTTAGAGAAATGAAGCCCATGCTACCTCAATTACCAGAATGTTTTTAACAGCGTTATTTGCAAATATCCCAAACTGGAACTGTAACCCCTCTGTACAGCATCTTTATAATAAAATAAAAGAACAAAAAAAGAGAGTGATCAAACAAACCACACCCATGCAGCGCTACTCAGTAACAGCTGGAATGAATCTCAGATAATGATGCTGAGTCAAAAGAGCCAACTGCAAAGATTATAAGTGTTAATTCCATTTATAGAAAATGCCAATTTTCTGCCGGGCGCCGGTGGCTCACGCCTGTAATCCTAGCTACTCAGGAAGCTGAGATCTGAGGATCATGGTTCAAAGCCAGCCCGGGCAGGAAAGTCCAAGACTCTTATCTCCAATAAAGCACTAGAAAACCAGAAGTGGCGCTGTGGCTCAAGTGATAGAGCACCGTCCCTGAAAAAACAAAGGTCAGGGAGACTGCCCAGTGCCCAGGACTTAAATAAACAAACAAGAATATACTCAAGTTTTATTTTGTTGGGGGGGCTGATATTACTCTAATAATAAACATTCTATTTTCTTTGTGTGATGAGCTAATGCCACGGTAGACAGAAAGCAAGGAAGAAGGGCAGGAGAAAGGGCTGAGCCTTGGCTCTAAGTCTTCCCAAAGTCTGTGGAAATACAAGCAAGCTTAATGACCTAACTGGTCTCTTGTACATTGCCTTGCTTTACCCACACAGCACTGGCTACTGTAGCTCTTCTTCATTTCCTGCTGCCTTAATAAAGGCCAGAAAAGACCATAGGAAAAGGCATTTAAATGCAGTTTTGAAACATAGACAAATACTCATGCATTCACTGTATTTTACATCAGTGTTAGCTGCCGAGATGCAACAGTCTTGAAACTTAGAGAAAACAAGTCCTCATTCAAAAGCAGCAAAACAGGAGCTGGTGGCTCATACCTGTAATCCTAGCTAAGTTCTGAGGATCACAGTTCAAAACCAGCCTGGGTAGGAAAGTTCATGAGACTCATCTCCAATAAACCACCAGTAAACTGGAAGTGGTGCTGTGGCTCAAGTGGTAGAGTGCTAGCCTTGAGCTGAAGAGCTGAGCTGAGGGACAGCGTCCAGGCCCAGAGTTCAAGTCCCATGACTGACAAAAAAAGCAGCAAAATGTTTTCCAGGAAATGTGGACAATCATTGCCTTCCCAGATTTTGAACAGAAAGCATAATCGTTCATGATGCAAGGCAGAAACGTATTTTAAAGCATTTGTGAGCAAAACAGAAATGTGTTCCATCAACTTCTCATCATCCCCACCAAACAGAATTGAAATGACCATACATATGTTGGCTAAATCAATTAAGTGCAATGACAGTAATAATTAGTAGTGTTGGCAATCAAAAGCTTTTCCAGTATGTGCTTAGATGTGAAGAGATGGCTTGTGCTCATTTGTATTGCCTTCATGCTGTGGTAAATTATAGTAATTGCTTATGCCTTAGATGGGATGCGAGAGAATAGAAAGATAATATTCACCTACTGAGGACAATTTAACTTTCTACAGAGAAGCACTGAATAATCCCTTATTAGTACGTGAAAAAGGACGTCAGGCTGTGATGGCTCATGCATGTAATCCTAGCCACCCAGAAGGCTGAGATCTGAATGGGATTTGAAACCAACCCTGGTTGGAAAGCCTGCAAGACTCTTATCTCAAATCTAAATCCATAAGTGGAGGTGTGGCTCAAGTTGTAGAGTGCGAGCCTTGAGCTCAAAAGCTCAAGGACAGAACCCAGACCCTGAGTTCAAATCCCAGGACCGGCACACACAGACACACACACACACACACACACACACACACACACACACACACGGAAGTCTTCTGGTCAAGATGTTCTCTATTGGGATAGCAATAGAATCTACACACAAACACACACACACACGTATATATCTATCTATCTGTCTGTCTGTCTGTCTATGTATGTATGTATGTATGTATCTGTCTGTCTGTCTATCTATCTATCTATCTATCTATCTATCTATCTATCTATCTATCTATCTATCTATCTATCTATCTATCTATGTACTGCTGTGGAAATGACCAAGATTTGAGTAGGTTATGTTATGTGATGAAATGTAAGCACAGTGCCAAAATTAATAAACAAAACTCCTCTTTCACACACTGTTCAGACAGCCCCTCTCTGTCACTCCCTCTTCTAACCCCCACGGGGCCTTAATCTTCTCTGGGTCTTTATTAATTGGCCTTTGTCTCTCCTCTAATGAAAAGGGTGCTTATGCATTGTGCTTCTCTTCTCTGTGCCCACAGCAGCCTGGTGTGTGTGTGTGGGGGGGGGGGGCAGGAGGAGGACTGTGATGAGGTAAGGAAGGAGGAAATCTGTTTCCAAGGAGACATGCTCTGGCCAATGGGATGTGTAGGGAACTGAGGGCCTGCAGGTGGCGCTGGACACTGAGGAATGAGCCTGGCGCTCTGTTCGGCAATGTACAATGCTTTTCGCTTACTGCAGGTAAACTGCTTATCAGTAACGATCTACTATGCACCGTGTATGGTATCATGAACTTATTGCAGATCTCCAAGTGTGTGTGTGTGTGTGTGTGGGGGGTAACTTCTAAGAAATCCAGGGTAATTTGGTTACTCAAGCTTTTCAATGCTTGTCATTGGTGACTTAATGAAAGAGTCAAAGGATTGGATTTCTGTGATCATCTTTTCTAAGTCTCTTATCTTATAGGTAAGGAACTAAGGATCAGAGAAGCTCTGCATCCAGTTAGCTAGTGAGTGGCAGAGTGAATGCTGGAAGCGAGATGTATAAGTAATCTGCCTCACTCTTAAAAAGATCTCCAGAAAACCATTGCCTAATTTTGTGAGATAAACATCTAACACTAAAAGAACATTCCTGATCTCCCTCTTTATTATTTTTTATGATTTAAGCTGAAAGTGGTGAGCTGGTTAGAGAAACACAGCACAAATCAATGTGTTACAGTACAAAGGACTTCATTGTGATCATTCTGTAGATGTATACAGAGTACTTTGAGCAAGGCCACTCTTCTGTTCATGTAATCCCCTCCCATGCTTCTTTTGCAAACAGTAGGTTTTATTATGCTGTATTTGTGTGTGTGTGTGTGTGTGTGTGTGTATGTGTGTAAAATGTACTTTAATCTTCTTAGTCCCCAATAAATTTTTTCTTCCCCTTCCCACGGATCCAGTTCAGAGTTCTCATATATTCCTGAATTATTGTTATTATCTTCTTTGTCATCATCATCATCATCATCATCATCATCATCATCATCATCTTAGGTCTGGATTCTGCATGAATGAAAATAGCAATATTTGGCTCTGAAACATTTGGTTTAACTTGTTTAATATGATGGCCTCAATTTCCTTCTGTTTTTCTGCCAACAACATAATTCATTCAACAAACAAACAAAAAGCACACATGTGCACATAGATTCTGAGAGGGTCTTGCCTTATAGGGACACTCAATAACCAACGTATGTCTCCAGAAACCTATTTTCTATTGTTTCATTTATCACTGAGCACAAACCATGCTTCACATAGGTGTGGTTCCTGAAGACCCTCATCCACAATGACAGCACACAAAAAGTCACTGGATCTCACCTAACCATAAAGTGCTACTTTGGAACAAATGGTTGCCCTGATTAGTGAAATAGTTCATGCTTTATTATTATCGCTATAAAAGTTGAGGTAGAAGAACATCTTCAGATGAGCTGTTCTGATGATTGTTAAACATGCACACAGATATGGATACACTATCCATTAATTCTTTTTCTTATGCTTGGGCTTGAATTTAGAGCCTGAGCACTATTGGTGAGCCTTTTATCTCAAGGCTAGTGTTCTACCACTTGAGCCACAGCTCCACTTCTGTTTTTTTTTTTTTTTTACATAGTTAGCGAATGAGTAACATTTTTAGTGATCATATTAAATACAGGAATGACATGTTTCCATGAACACATAATAGCTATAATGATGATGACATTTAGCTATTATATAATAGATCTTTGTTCCAAGTAGTTTATATTAGACATTATTTCATAACAAAGACCAATGATGAAATAAAGATGTATAGAAACGTGTCACTTATTGAATTCATCCATTTACTGCTTCTACAATCATATACAAACTATTTGCTATATATATCAGGTATTGTGTTAAGTGCTGCAGATAACAGCATAGAACTGGGTCTCACTTTGACAGTGCTTGCTGTTAAGTGAAAGAAAAAGAGCAACTTGTAAGCATAGAAGATGTAGAAGCCTAAGCACAAACAAACAAAAAAACAAAGGAAGAAAACGTAGTAAGATAACACCAGTGGATATCTCTGGTCTTAACAACGTTACTTCAAAACCTAGAATCTGGACATCTTGGTTTTGATTGATTTGTGGCATCTCAAAGTCAACTTTGTGTGTGTGTGTGTGTGTGTGTGTGTGTGTGTGTGTGTGTGTGCTGAACTTAGTGCCTGGGTGCTATTCCTTAGCTTTTTCACTCATGCTCTATAACTTGAGCCATACCTCCACTTCCAGCTTTTTGGTGGCCAAATGGAAATAAGAGTTTCCCGGACCTTCCTTCCTGGGCTGGCTTTGAACAATGATCCTCAGATCTAAGCCTCCTAAGTAGATAGGATGACAAGTATGAGCCATCATCACCTGGTGAGATATCCATTGTAAAGTCCATTGGTGAGATCATAGTTAAAGCCATGGTCATCTCTGAGACCACTGTGGGAAGGGGACATAGCCCTAGGCATTGAAGTGGAAAGGGGCTGAAGAGAAGGGGAGGCCACAGAGGCAATACAGACTGGAAGCCTAGAGGGAGGTGATAGGAGAACCAGGGGAAGACAATGTCCCATGAGCCAGGCAAGAAGACTTTTCAAGGATGTGGAGTTGATACTGCCGACAGGTCAGCATGCTGGAAACTGAGTTGACTGTGGGTTTAACACTGGCAGGTGACATAGCCAGAGCAGCTGTGGATTACAGAAGAAGCAAAATGTTGGCTAAGGTGGGCTCAAGAGAGCACTAGGGAGATGCAATGGAGATAGAAAACACTTGCAAGCGCTTTTGAGTGTTTTGAGACAAAGTCTTGTAACATACTCTAGGCTGATCTCAAACTCATGATCCTCCTGATGGAAAATGACCTAAACTGAAAGCACTCACCTCCTCTGTGACAGCCATCTCTTAGAACTGTCCTCACTGAGTCATCCTCTTCCCCTTCCCCTTGAACAAATGTACCCCGTGCTTTTGGATAAGAGGGTCTGAGACCCAGGCCACATCGGATGCTGAAACCTTGAAACTCCTTAGTCAAAATAACTGATCACCCTGGATCCATCTCACCCCCCTTCCACTGCCCCCATGACTACACTCTTTCTGACTAATATTTAAAAGACCCTAGTTGGAAGAGAAATGTGCCATTTCCCCTTCAGCTGAGCTGAAAGAGACTTGGGTGCCCTTCCCAGACCTCATTTTCAAATAAATCCTGTTGTTCTGTTAGAGTTCTGCCCTTTCTTTATTCTGATACCTTCATGACTCAGTTTCCTTACACCTCCTGTGTCAACCTCCCCAATGCTGGGATTACAGCTGTGTGTGGCATGGAGTGACTGAGAAGGCTGATATGGCCAAAAGGGGTGGGGTTGGAAGGATCGGGAAGAATGTTGAGTGACATAGATCAAGATGCACTGTATTCATAAACTGCTTTATTGAATGACAGCTTCTTTGTGCAACTGAAAGACAATTTTTAAAAAGCATTACAAAGTGGGAAATAAAATTTAGAAAAGAGTTAGTGCCTTGCAGGGGGAGGGGATGAGCCCATTGGAACAGGTGACCCTCGTGTCATGTCATAGACCTAGTGGACACAGCAGGAAGGAAGACTGGGGCATAGGGGAAAGGCCCTCGGCTCACAGTGTAGGCATCGACGCTGAGCATGCTTTTGCTCTAATTGGTCATAAAATAGAGGCCCAGGGTTTAAGAAATCTATCTGAAGGAAAATGTCCAAATTCCCCACCAGCACCTTCTCCATCCTGTGATGTCCTCTCTTGCATTTCTATAGCTGATGCTGAGACTTTACCTACTCACCCTGTAGAACATCTCACCTAAGGGATACACACGAACTCTGCCCAAGCCCCACCCATTTTTGTCTTTTGTTATCATTCCTGCTGGGGACATGGCAAGAGAGGCCCCTTCACTTCTGCATCTGACTGAGAGTTGGCACAATGCCAAAAGTCTACCAACTACTGTGAGAGGATGTCAAACCTGGCTAAGTGAAACTGGACTTAGGATTCTAAGTTATTTAGTATTTGTCTTGTATATACTTCAGATATGGTAAGATTCCAGCATGCGAAAAGGAACTGCTACTCTAGGGGGCTGACATTTAACATAGTATTTTATATGTCTTCTCTATTCAAACCTTCTGAAGCATGTTATGCTGGGATTGTCAGTCTATCCTGAGGATAGCTAGGTGCCTGAATTTCGTATTCTAGAATATTCTAAAGTAGAGGCTCAAGTTTATAATCAAGAATGTGCCAAATTAGATTATGAGATAATCTTAGAATTAAAAACTCGAACAGAAGAGGAGCACTGGTGGCACATGCTTGCAATCCTATGTTCTCAAGAAGCTGAGAATCTGAAGATCACAATTTGAAGCTATCCCAGGCAGGAAAGTCTGTGTGACTCTTATCTCTAATTAACTACTAAAATAGCCAGAAGTGGATCTGTGGCTTAAGTGGTAGAGCACTAGCCTTGGGCATAAAAACTCAGGGACAGTGCCCACTTTGAATTCAAATACTCAGAACCAGTTAAAAAAATAGAACAGTTCATTTATACCTTTTTATTTTTATTTTTTGGTCATGGGGCCTGAACTCTGGGCCTGGGAGCTGTCCCTCAGCTCTTCAGCTCAAGGCTAGTGCTCTACCACTTGTGCCACAGCGCCACTTCCAGCTTTTTCTGCTTATGTGGTGCTGAGGAATTGAACCCAGGGCCTCATGCGTGTAAGGCAAGCACTCTACCACTCTCCCAGCCCTGTCATCTATACCTTTTTATTAGTAGTATAAATGAACTGTACAAAGAGCCTCATTGTTGTAGATACACATGCATAGATAATTAACTTTGATCAAATTCTCTCAATGTATATTATTGCTTCATAATCCCTCGCACAATTTTTGGTGAGTTTCAGTATACTTTGGGATAAGATATTAACATCCCAAATGAATCAGCAAGTTGAGGAAAGATGGAATAAGAGTAAGTCTTGACAAGTGATAATAATTTGGCTGATTATTTTCAAAATCATTACTTGTAAGGGCCAGTGTAGATGGAATTGCACTCTTTATTATTACAGATATGCACCATTCTAAGGTATTGGGAACAAATGTACAATTCAGCAATGGTCCCCAATTCTGACTGCATCACTCCAGGGCACCCTTTGTGCAGATACAACAAGCTTTGCTGCCTCTACTCCTGGAGACCACTTAAATCAACCTCTTTAGCATGCGCGGAGACATCTGTATGTAAAATACCTCCTAGATTATCTTAATTGTGGGCCAGATTGAGACAATGAATTTATGGGAGCTCTCCTAGAAATAAAAACTACTTGAAATAATCAGAAGTGTCATGTTAAAAATATAGAAAACAAGAAAAAAAAGCAAGCCATGAAAGATATAAAGAACTTTAAATGGGCTAAGTAGGAGAAGCTAACCTGAAAAGGTTGTATGATTTCAATTCTATACTATTCCAGAAAAGATAAAATTGTGCAGACAGATCAGTGATTGCAGGGAGGGAAGTCTTCAAAGGCTCCAAACATAGATGTTTTTAGTGCATTGAAACTATTCTTTATGATAGAATAGTGATGGATATATATTATTACATATTTTTCAAAATCACAGAAGTTCCACAGAATGAATACTCCTAATATAAGCCATGGACTTTGAGAGAAAACACTGAGTGCAGGCACAGAATCTTAACCTATGTGTCATGCTGCTAGGCAATGTGGGGCAATGCTGTGTTTTGTGGGATGAGGGGGCATGTGGGAAACTTTTGTAACTTCTGGTATTGGGGCTTGAACTCAGGGACAAGACACTCTCTCTTAGCTTGTTTGTTCAAGATTCATGCACTACCACATGAGCCACACCTCCACTTCTGGCTTTTTAAAAAATATGATTTTTTTATTGTAAACATAGCGTACAGAGGGGTGACAGTTACATGAGTAAGGTAATGAATACATTTCCTATCGAGCATTGTTACCTCCTCCGTTGCTTTTCCCTTTCCATCTCTTCCCTCCCCAACTCCCCAAATCCTCCCTCCCCACCCACAAGTTGTAAAATTCATTTTCAACATAGTGTCTTGTACATCTCATTGTTACAATGGGTCAACCTGTATCCCTATTTAAGCATTTTGTTTTTTTCCCTTCCCTTCACCAAATTAGAAAAGTGTATATACAAGATGCAGGACACTGGAATCAAATACAGTAAAAACAGGGGTTCTATTGTGGGGGAGGAACATACAAAGAGATAAAAAATCACATAGTACATTATAAATACATTAAAAACAATAGCAAGAAAGAAAAAAAACCACTTATGTCCCTGTCTTGGTGTTCATTTTGCTTAACATCATCTTATATGGCCATATGTACATAGCTTTTGACCTTTTTCTGCTTGTCCTAGACATATACTAGTTGTTGTAAATAAGGGAAACTGTGGGACCTATGTTTCTTTGGGCCTGGTTAACTTCATTTAATATAATTTTTTCCAAGTCTTTCTATTTCCTAATAAATGGGGCAATGTCATTCTTCTTGATGGAGACATAGAATTCCATTGTATGTATGTATGTATGTATATATATATATATATATATATATATATATATATATATATATATATATATATATACCACATTTTCTTTTTTTATTGTGAAAATACCATACAGAGGGGTTACAATTATATGAGCATATACCATATTTTCTTGATCCACTCATCTACTGAGAAAATCTTCAAAGAAACAACTGCCCGATAAATAAGTGGGCTAAAGCGTTAAAGAGAAACTTCTCTGAAGAGGAAAGAAGGATGGCCAATGTACACATGAAGAAATGCTCAACCTCTTTAGCCATAAAAGAAATGCAAATCAAAACAACATTGAGATTCCACCTCACCCCAGTTAGAATGGCTAGAATCAAGAACTTTAATAACAACAGATGCTGGAGGGAATGTGGCCAGAAGGGAACCCTACTGCATTGTTGGTGGGAGTATAAACTTGTTCAACCACTTTGGAAAGTAGGATGGAGGTTCCTCAAAAGACTCCACATAGAGCTCCCCTATGATGCAACAATCCCACTTTTGGACATTTACCCAAATGATTACAAACAAGACATTTACCCAAATGATTACAAACAAAATCTACCAGCACAACTATGCTTACTGCAGCCTTATTTACCATAGCTAAGATATGAAACTAATCCAGATGCTCCTCAGTAGGTGAATGGATCAAGAAAATGTGGTGTATGTGTGTGTGTGTATGTGTGTGTGTGTGTGTGTACACATATATATGTATATATATATACACACACACAATGGAATTCTATGCCTCCATCAGAAAGAATGACATCACCCCATTTGTTAGGAAATAGAAAGACTTGGAGAAAATTATAGTAAGTGAAGTAAGCCAGGCCCAAAGAAACATAGGTCCCATGGTTTCCCTTATTTGCAATAACTAGTATATGTCTGGGACAAGTAGAAAAGTCCAAAAGATACGTACATATGACCAGATAAGATGAAGTTAAGAAATGAACCCCAAGATAGGGACACAAATGGTTTTTTCTTTCTTGCTATTGTTTCTAACATATTTATAAGGTACCATGTGATTTTTTTGTTGCTTGGTATGTCCCTCCCCCACGATAGAACCCCTGTTTTCACTGTATTTGATGTCGGTATAATTTGGGGAGGGGAAGGGAAAAAAACCACAATGTTTAAATAGGGATACAGGTTGATCCATTGTAACAATGAGATGTAGAAGACACTGTGTTGAAAAATGAACTTTACAATTTAGGGGAGAGTGTAGTTGTGGAGATGGAAGGGAAGGGATGGTAGGGGAAAAAATAGGAGGCAACAATGCTTGATAAGAAATGTACTCATTACCTTGTTCATGTAACCGTAATTCCTCTGTACAGTGTTTTCACAATAAAAAAATTACAAAAAAAGAAAAAGCCAAAAAATTTAACATGTAGCTTGTCCACCAGATTGGATCCACTATTCTTATTAAAAAAGTAGTATAACACACACTAAAAAAAAAAAAGAAAGAAATCTAATAACAACAGATGTTGGAGGGGATGTGGCCAAAAGGGAACCCTACTGCATTGTTGGTGGGAATGTAAACTTGTTTAACCACTTTGGAAAGCAGTATGGAGATTTCTCAGAAGACTCCACATAGAGCTCCCCTATGACACAGCAATCCCACTTTTTGGTATTTACCCAAATGATCACAAATAAGGCTAAAGGTACCAGCACAACTATGTTTATTGCCGCCTCCTCCTCCTCCCCCCCCTCCTGCTCCTGCTCCTCCTCTTCCACTTCCTTCTCCTCCTCCTCTTCCTCCTCCTCATTATTATTCTTATTATTATTTCCTAGTTCTGGGGCTTAAACTCTGGGCCAGGGCACTGTCCCTGAGCCTCTTTGTGGCTCAAGTCTAGCCCTCTACCACTTGAGCCACAGCACACTTCCAGCTTTTTCTATTAGTTTATTAGAGATAATAGTCTCAAGGACTTTCCTTCTAAGGCTGAATCCTTAGATCTCAGCCTCCTGAGTAGCTAGGATGACAGGTGTGAGCCACCAGTTACTTCTGCCTTTTTGCTGGTTCACTGGAGACAAGGATCTCACAGACATTTTTTTTTTTTTTTTTTTTTGCCACAGGCTGGCTTTCTATAGTGATCCTCAGATCTCAGCCTCCTATTAAGCAAGATTACAGGCTTGATCCATCTCCCAGCAAATGGAGGATTTTTTGTTTAATTTTGTCCTAAGCCTGAAATTGCTCTGAATTAAATAGAACCAACCAACTTGGAGACAAGTTGGTTTCACTGCATTAAGAGTCTGAATGGAAGGTAGAGATGGTCATAACAGAGTGAGGGAATCGACTGCATTTCCTTCTCTTTTTTCCCCTGCAGCCAAGCCAGTTCCTGTCCATTCAATAAAATGCATTCTGTATCGACTGTCTGCCAGGTGCTTCTAATATATCAAGAAATCTTTGGCCCAAGAAAACCTGTAGTCATTAGAGAAAAACCACAAAACAAATGGAAAGTTCAGTTCCTAAGAACAAATATTAGGGTAACAGTTAAATGGAATTTCTGGTAACAATCCTGTAGTGAGAATTTGGATTGATGATTACAGTTACTCAATTTGCTTTGGGGCAAGATGACCAATGATCCCCTAGGGCTGAAGGCTAAAATCGCTGCACCAAGATCTGACAAAATGAACTGCAATTTTCTTGAGTAACTCCTTGTCACTTTGATTTAAAAAAAAAAACAAAAAAACCTTGCCAAAGTCATTTTAAACAGATTGCTAAGTGTTGTTTATTTTTTAAAAGGATTTCTATCCTGTTCTGGGAGCAGCAATAATAGGTACTATATTAACTCAAGCAGATTATAGAGGGAAATAGACTAAGACACTCTGCTAATATTTCTGTATAGCCTGACAGCCAGATGTTAGAAGTTATAAATTGCCAAGTGAAAAAGTAACAGAGAAAACCAAAATATATTTTTCTCTGATTAGGGATCTAAGCCAAGAAATGAGACTTCTTTGCTCAGTCTTCTACCTCCAAATTAGGTTGTTCATCTCCCCCACCATCTACCAGCAGCTGTCACCCTAACTTCCACCCTCCAACTTAATAGAAATATTCTTTTCAGCAGCTGTCTGAGGAAAGTATGGTAGAAATCACCAAATTCTGGTGAACTTTTGCTAAAAGTTCAGATATCCTGTTTAAGCCTTAAGAAAATGCATGATCCATAGTTCATGTCTTCCAGGTACCCAAAGTTTTATTTCCTTAGTATCCAAGTAACCTCATTAGGAAGGAAGCACAATGGTCAATAATAGCAGAACTTGTGGTATTGGGGGAGATTTATAATCCATGGCTCTGAAAAACCACTCATTCCCTGCTTATCATCTGGAATAACATGGGGAATGGAATATTGGAGATGACCCTGCACCCACTGCAGTTCTGGAGATTTAACTCAGGTTGTCATATTTGGCAGAGAAATACTCTACTATGTAAGGCATGCCCTCAATCTTTTCATTGCCCTTTGTATTTCCAGCTAATACTTATTGCTTTTGCTTAGGCTGGCCTCAGACTGCAATCCTACCTGTACCTTCTGGATAGCTGGGATTGCAGGCATGTACCACAGTGCCTAGATTTGGAGGATACCCTTTTTAAAGCATACATAGGAGGAGGGTCTCCATCTGTGATGTCTGAGGGAGCTGTACTTCAGATGGATGATGTCATGTGACGGAATGGAGACATGTGTCTTGCTCGCGGGGAGGGCTTGGCTTGCTGGTCGGGCTTTGCTTCTGGTTGCTGGGAAAGATGCATGCTAACTATTAAAATGGAATGATGGTAGTAAGCACAGCCACCTCTTTCTACTAGCTCTAACTTTTTAAAACACTGTTTTACAAAAAAAATAATACTTGGAAGGAAGCATACCAGCCATAAAGGGATAGCTACATGAACTGTCATCAAGTGACTTGGAGACAACTCGCAGTCCAGAAAGGAAACACCACTTCTATCTCAGAGATACCCTGCCCATCCCTTCCTTCTCTTTCTCCCCTAAAGGCAATTGCTCTCTTGGCTTCTAACATCGCAGATGTGTTTCATCTACTGTCTGACCACCTTCTGTCCTGTTGCCTCTTTCTGTTCGAAGTAAGTCATAGAAACTAAAATTCTTCTTTCTTAAATTGGGTCATAGACCAGAATCCTTTTACTCCTAAAGCTAGCCATAAAAAAAAAGCTAGCCCACACTTTCCTTTTTCCCTAAGGGTCCCAATTGTTATAGCGAAGAGGAAGAAATGCTGGCCAGAGAGGTCAAGAAGACTCCTAACAGATCAGGCCTGCTGGTTCCCTTCTATTACCATCAGGTCATATTCTTTGTCCAATCACAATTCCACATGACTGTTCATTCCGCACAGAATGTAAACGTGAAAATAGACAGTGTTCCCTGGGTCTTCATTTCTAAAGGCTCTTTTTTTTTGGTGCTGATACTAGGGTTTGAACTGAAGGTCTGGGTACTGTCCCTTAGCTTTTTCACTCGAGATTGATTCTCTGCTATGTGAGCCATACGTCTACATCTGGCCTTTTGCTGGTTAATTGGAGATTAATGTCTCATGGACTCTTTGTTATTTTTATTTTTTGCCCGGGCTGGCTTTAAATTTTTTCAGCTTCCTGCATAGCTAGGATTATAAGTATGAGTCACCAGTGCCCAATAACATAAAACTTCCATTAAATAAATTTGTTGTGGTTTTTCTCTTTTTAACTTATCTTTTGTTGTATGAATGCTAGTTCTGACTCTCAGTGATAGATAAGAGAAGGTATCACAACTTTTCAACCCATGAGTGGGTGGAAAATATAACTTATTTATCCACTCTGTTGTCATTGGATGTTATAACCATTTCTAGTTTCAGTTTGTTTAAAATAACATTGCAACAATTATTTCACAGATTTTTGGTGCATGTCTGTAATGCATTTCATTCTTTGCCCTCTTTGCCCTTTCAGTTGAAGATCTTCTCTGAAAGTTCTTAGCTTTGTTAAGCTAAATAGTTTCCAAAAGTAGTAGGTGAAACTTCTTTCTGGTCAACTTAGCATAATAGTATACATAATATTTAATTGACAGAGTAGGTGCATCACTTTTTCATATAAACAGCTCTGTGAAGAGCTTTTATTATTATTATTATTATTTTATTATTAAGTACTGAAGTAGGGAGGATGAAAGGATACATGTAATTTTATGTAAGTATGATAACAACGGTTACCATGACATATACTAATGGTGACATACAACATACCCTGTGGTTCTTTCTACGTTGAGTTGTTTCACAACAATGCTACGAGAAAGGTAGTACCATCCTCAATAAAGAGATAGAAATGCAAATTTTCCCTGAGGTTCATTTCCCTTGCCCTAGTTACATACACTGTGAGAGGAGGTGTAGGACCTCCAAGATACCTCAATCCACACAACTAACTTTGTTCATCCCTCACCTCTACCTGACAAATGATGAATAAGAGTGAAATGGCCAGGAATGAGATAGGGGTACAAGAGTTTGTAAAACTTAATTTTTGTGCTGGTCCTGGGCTTGAACTCCTGTCCTTGAGTTTTTATTTTTGCTCAAGGCTAGTGCTCTACCACTTGATCAACTGCTCCACTTCTGGCTTTTTTGTGGTTAATTGAGATAGTCTCACAGACTTTCTTGCCCCCTGAATAGCTAGGATTATAAGTGTGAGCCACTGGTGCCCAGCTGGTTTGTATAATTCTTATATTGTACCACCTGCTTCCCACTCTGTAGCCAAGGCTGTGACTGCATATAGAACAGCATTCAGAAGGGGAAATATAAATCCTTATACACTCAGAAAAGCAAGTGGATAGTTTAAAGGAAACTTTAATTGTGGCTATGAAAGGGTTTATTAGTCTCCTATCTATCACTATGAGTTCTCTGTTTCCAGAAAAAATTATCCCAGAAAGACCAAGGCATATGTGTGTTTGCTAGTAAAATAGAAATAAAATGAATTTTTAGAAAGTAAGCTATCTTCTAAAGACTTAAAGAGAGACTTCTCTGAAGAGGAAATAAGAATGGCCAATAAACACATGATGAAATGCTCAACTTCTCTAGCCATAAAAGAAATGCAAATCAAAACAACATTGAGATACCACCTCACCCCAGTTAGAATGGCTATCATCAAGAAACCAATAACAACAGATGCTGGAGGGGATATGGCCAAAAGGGAATCCTGCTGCATTGTTGGTGGGAGTGTAAACTTGTTCAAGCACTCTGGAAAGCAGTATGGAGGTTCCTCAAAAGACTTCACATAGAGCTCCCCTATGACCCAGCAATCCCACTTTTGTCATTCACCCAAATGATCACAAACAAGACCACACTAAAGCTACCAGCACAAGTATGTTTATTGCAGCATTATTTACCATAGCTAAGATATAAGTAAAGTAAGCCAGGCCCAAAGAAACATAGGTCCCATGGTTTCCCTTATTTGCAATAACTAGTATATGTCTAGGACAAGCATAAAGGTCAAAAGCTATGTTCATATGACCATATAAGATGATGTTAAGTGGAATAAACTCCAAGATAGGGACACAAGAGGTTTTTATCTTTGTTGCTGCTGTTTTTAATGTACTTATAATATACTGTGTATTTTTTTTGTTTCTTTTGTATGTTCTTCCCCCATGGTATAATCCCTGTTTTCACTGTATTTGATGTCGGTGCCCTGCATCTTGTATATACATTTTTCTAATATGGGGAGGGGAAGGGAGAAAACAAAATGCTGAAATAAGGATACAGGTCGACCCATTGTAGCAATGAAATGTACAAGAGACTACATTGAAAACAAACTACAATTTCAAGATGGGGAGAGCGAGGAGTTGGGAAGGTAGGGAGGGAAGGGATGGTAGGGGAAAAACAAAGGAGGAGGTTACAATGCTCGATAGGAAATGTACTCATTACCTTACTCATGTAACTGTAACCCCTCTGTATAGTATCTTTACAGTAAAAAATGTATTAAATAAACAAGGAGGAAAATAGTGTAGATAATTTCACAAAAATGAAGATAGTGAAAGACCATGCATATATGACTGGAGAGACAAAAGATGGGTTACCAAAGTTTATACCTCAGAACAAATTTCTTATAGTGCTATTGGATATGGTTCAATATTGAAGATAAGAAAAGCAAAGGCATTCTAAGCCTATTATCTTTTTTTCTTTTTTTTTTTATAATTGTATTTTATTTTATTTGAGAACATACTGTACAGAGGGGCTACAATTACATGGGCAGGATAATGCATACATTTCTTACCAAGCATTGCAGCCTCCTCCTTTGTTTACCCTTCACTTCCCTTCCCTGCCTCCCCCCTCCCCCCACCCAATTTTACCCCCCTCCCCCCACTCAATTATACCCCCCTCCCCCCCCACACCGACATTGTAAAGCTGGTTTTGACATGACATTTTGTACTTCTCATTGTTGCAACAGGTCCACCTGAATCCTTAAATGACTTGTTTGTCCCCATCTCCTCCACATGTTATACTGACATCAAATATAGTGAAAGCGGGGGTTACACTGTGGGGGAGGGACATACAAAGCAACAAAGAAATAATCTTATAAATGCTTTAGAAACACATGCATGAAAGAAACGAAAACATTAAAATACATATTTAAGGGTTCATTTTCCTAACATCACATTATCTGACCTTTTCCGCTTGACTCATACCTATACTAGATATTGCAAATAAGGGAAACCATGGGACCTATGCTTCTTTGGGCCTGGCTTACTTCACTTAATATAATTTTTTCCAAACCTTTCCATTTCCTAACAAATGGGGAAATGTCATTCTTTCTGATGGAGGCATAGAATTCCATTGCGTATATATACCACATTTTCTTGATCCATTCATCTACTGAGGGGCATCTGGGTTGGTTCCATGTCTTAGCTATGGTACTGTACAGAGGGGTTACAATTACATGGGCAAGATAATGAGTACATTTCTTATCAAGCATTGTAGCCTCCTCCTTTGTTTACCCTTCCCATCCCTTCCCATCCTCCCCCCCCACCCAACCCTCCCCCCTAAGCCTATTATCTTAGTTTTCCCCCCCACAAATTGTTATGATCCTCTCCTCTTGAAAAAACAAAGGAATATATAAGTGTCATTCCAGGAAGCTTCTGGGGCACCCAATAAGTATGTTTTGATTGTGAAAGATGTTCTAACTTTGAATGAGTTAGCAAGAGCTGTTCAGTGGAGTCTTTTTGACATTATTGAACATTGTTTCTTTCAATTCAGAAAATCAATTAAATCAATAATAATTGCTCAGGCTCTCTGGTCACTTAGGTTGACCAGAAACACAATCAAATGTGAAGGCCGTCCAAGGGTTGGCCATCTTCTGAGATGGGTGATTGGTGGTAGAGAGGACACACAGACTAGCATGTAGGAGCCTGTAGAGTTTAAGTGGAAGGAAGAAAGCCTCCCAAGATAAGCAGCCATTCACATCCTCCCCTGCTTCATACTATTGTCAATGAGGCTTACTCATGAACCATTTCTGATAAGAGACATTGTATCTGTAAGATGAAAATGAGCACATCAGAGTCTTGAAACAATTATGGTACCCAGAAAAAGCAGGTCATGCATCTAATTTCAGCAAATGTAGGGGAGAGAAAATATGGATGGGTGGTTCTGGATCAGCAATAAAGACAAGTTTCTCCATCGTGTGGGCTGCAAGCACAGGTTTCTTGGGGGTGGCTGGGGTTCTATGTGGAGAATGTTCCAGCAGAGACAGGGAGAGACCGCTGCACAACAGGCATGTGGAAAGAGTATGCACTCCTCAGAGCTTCTCCCCAAGGTCAGCTTTAGGAAAAATGTTCAGTAGACCCCCTCTCAGTTCATAGAAATGCGGGGCATGAGGGCTGGGAAGGTGGCTCAGTGGTAGAGCACTTGCCTTGCATGCTCGAGGCCCTGGGTTCGATTCCTCAGCACCACATAAGAAAAAAGCTGGAAGTGGTGCTGTGGCTCAAGTGGTAGAGCGCTAGCCTTGAGCTGAAGAGCTGAGGGACAGCACCCAGGCCCCACGACCGGACCCCCCCCCAAAAAAAAAAAGAAAAGAAAAAAGAAATGCGGGGCATGGTTTTGTGCACCTGCCATCCTAGCAATGCATAAAGTGTAAATGGGAAGATCATGGTCCAGAGCAGTCCAGGGAAAAAGCAAGACTTTATCAGAAAAATAGTTGAAGCACAGGCTTAAGTGGCAGAGTGCTTTTTTTAGTGGGCACAAGGCCCTAAGTCCAGAACTGCCAAAAAAAAAAAAAAAAAACCAACCCAAAACAACCCCCCCCATCGTTAATTAATCCATGTGAGTTTAAAAAAGTTTGCTTTTCATCTTCATCTTTTGTCTAAGCTGTTATAGTCTAAAAAGAAATGGATTTGAATCTGTTCTCGGTTTTAGTTTTTTTTAAATTCTGGAAAAATCTATTTTTACTCATCTGTTCAGGTGTCCAAACGATGAAGACATTTTTTTCCCAATCAACGGCCACCCACCCACCATGTCAGTGTGTTCTCCGAGTTGGTTTCTTAATGACGGCCAGATTCCTGCCCAGCTCTGCCGCCTGCGCGTTACCCTGCAGGGCGCCCACACTGAGCTGCTGCTCAGAGAAAGCTCCATGCTGGGGGGAGAGGACTGCAGCCCGTGTACCTGGCCACAGCCTCTAGGAAGGAGCACTACTGACTTCTGAATTCTGTTACACATTTCACCAGGAGATTTCATGTACAATATGAAAACAGAAGCTAATAAAATCATAGTGTGTGAGGGCTTTTGGTTAATGCCATGGATATGAATAGCTCTTATCAGGAACATTGATGACGAGAGATGATAGACATGCCAATCTACTTTTCTACACCAACCATTTTCCTGTCTGTGTCTATCCCCTAATATCATGTTGTAAATCTTAAACATACATAATAAGAGTCAATTTATTTTTTTGAATATCTAGGAATGAGTTCTAGGAGGGTTCTAGAATTCAAAATTGCCAATGAACCCTTTAGTAAAAGTGTGGGTGACAGGTCTCATCTCCTTCTCCTGACTTTACTCGTTCCCTGGAGGGCACTGGCCTCCTTATCTCTGCTTAGCTCAGATGACCACACTTTCTTGCAAGGCTTTTCTGGACTTGTAAAGTCAAACCCAAGTCACTTAAAAACAATCCAGCTTACTTTATGGACTGAGAAAAGAATGAAAACGGGCTGGGAAGGTGGCTCAGTGGTAGAGCGCTTGCCTTGCATGCCTGAGGCCCTGGGTTTGATTCCTCAGCACCACATAAGCAAAAAGAAAAAAGCCGGAAGTGGTGCTGTGGCTCAAGTGGTAGAGTGCTAGCCTTGAGCTGAAGAGCTGAGGGACAGTGCCCAGGCCAGAGTTCAGGCCCCACAACCTGACCAAAAAAAAAAAAAAAGAATGAAAACATCTCAAATCTATATGGCATTTGCACATTCAGTCTTATATTGTCGAGAACTAGGTTCCCACTAATGGAATTATTTCTGAATGACAGGGTGTATTAGTTCTCTATTGTTCCTGTAACAAATTTCCACAAATAGAGGTTTTAAAACACCAGTCAGATTGTTCTCCTACTATTCTGGAGGTCAGAAGGCTGAAATGGGTCTTAACAGCTGCAGACAAGATATGGGAGAACTCGGGGCCTAGGCACTGTCCCTGGGCTTCTTTTGCTTAAGGCTAGCACTCTATGACTTGAGCCACAGTGCCACTTCCAGCTTTTTCTGTTTATGTGGTACTGAGGAATGGAACTTCACGAATGCTAGGCAAGCACTCTACCACTAAGTCACATTCTCAGCCCCACTTAACTTAATTATATCTGTTAACTTCCTTTTGCTACATAAGGAAATATGCTCGTATGCTCTGAAGATCTGAATATAGGCATCTTTTGGGGGCTATTTTTCTACCTTCTTTTTTGTTATTTACATGTTGGCATTTTATTGTGTTTTTTTGTACATTTTTATTGTAAAAATGTTGTACAGAGGGATTACAGTTACATGAGCAAGGTAATGAGTACCTTTCCTATTGAGCATCATTGCCTCCTCCTTTGTTTTCCCCCTACCATCCCTTCCCTCCCACCTCTACAACTACCCCCCTCCCTCCGATCAGAAGTTGTAAAGTTCTTTTTCAACATAGTGTTTTGTACATAGTATTTTTCTGCCTTCTACAGGGCTTAAGGCTGAATGGTTCACATGCACTATTTTGGGTCAAATGCCTCTCTTGGAATTCATGACAATGATGATTACATAGTCATATTTAGTAGTAAAAAAGGAAAAATAGTTACAGATAATAGAAGCACAAACAGAAGGAATATCTGAGACACTGTACAAAGCTGAGGGAGATTAATTTGTTGGATAGATTTTGCAGGAAGAAAGAACAAGTAGTTCTATTACTGAGTTTGATATTACATAGCAGGTGAACTTACAATAAAGCAGAGCACAGGGGTCACTCAGCTTTTAAAGAAGCTTTTAAAGATTTTGATAATATGTACTATGTTAAAATAACTAATGAAAAAAGGAGTAGAAATTACCAAGATGTAGATATGAGTTAAGTAAATAGCTATCTTTCTGGCAATAGGTGATACCATTGGTGGAAAAAGCTATATGTGAACCCTGGAGTTAAAGAAAGTAAATCTCAGCATTTGGATAAGATACTATCCTAAGTAACAACAAGAGGCCCTCACTGAACAAAGAGTGCACCCCAAAATTTAGCAAAGCTAATGGGATATATGAGTAAATGAATGCAACTTTCATTTGTAAATCAAGTTCCAGCAAGGTATCTGTGGCATAAAACAAACCATTTGAACTCAAGATTTTTTAATGTGTACGTGAGCCAGTATCAGGGCTGGAATTCATGGTTTCATGCTCTCATTCAGCTTCTCTGCTCATGCTTGGTGCTTTATGAGTTGAGCCATGCATCAAGCTTTGTGCTGCTTATTTTGAAGATGGAGTCACAAGTACCTTTCTGCTTGGGATAGCTTTGAACCATGATCTTCAGATTTCAGCCTCCTAAGTAGCTGGCAAGAGCCTCTGGTGCCTGGCTAAGATCAAGACATTTTGGGATGAATGTCTTTTACAGTCAACAAAGCAGTTATGTATGATAAACTCTGGCTTATAGATTAGGGTCAATAAATAGGGGTAAATGGATACACTTCAATGGGAAGAATAACTTGTGAGATTTCAGGGAGATTATTATTTACATTTTAATGTTGCTATAAGTGAAAGTGGTGAATAAGTATCAAATGCTATGTTGAGATAAAATAAACATATGGCTATGTTTTTTGTGTGCAATCAAAACAAGTAGTGAATATTAAAGAGAATTTATGTTGCAAAAATTGAGCTTAAGAAAAAGTTCATGATAAAGATGAAACACCACAAACTGGCTGTGTCTTTTTTTTTCACGAATATATTATTACATTAAAGTGAACAAGAGGAAAATGAGCTTACATGGGTTTCCTCATGAGTTCACTGTGGTTAATATAATTGAATTCTGATGAATTATATGAGTGAATATTACCATGAGAACGAACAGGATTTCATTATCTTTATGGAAGATTTCCCCTCCCCCCATTCCTTCAGGCTTCATTTATTGTGCAAAATCCAACAAACCACCCAAAGTTTGGGCTTTCATATGATTCCAGCATTGTCTTAGACAAGTGAAGAGACCCCCACAGCTGTGTGGACCCTTAAGTTGCTTTACTCTCTTTTATCTAAAACATGCAGTTGAACAGGGAGAAGCCACAAGGTTCCTGCTTGTGTTGAAATCTCATCATTTCAGGCAAAGAAAGTGAGGAAGGAAACTTTATTTTTCCTTTTTCCTGCTGATTGTTCAAGGCTGGTGCTCTACTGTTTGAACCACACCTCCATTTCCAGAAATTTGCTGACAAATTGATGGTAAGAGTCTTTCTGACATTTTCCTCAGGCTGGCTTTGAACATCTACTTCTCAGATTATAGGTGTGAATCATCAATTCTCAGGTAGAAAGAAACTTTTTTTTTGGTGCCAGTCTTGGGGTTTGAACTTAAAGCCTAGGCAACTGTACCTGAGCTTTCTCTCTGTAATTTTTTTTCAAGTGCTCTACCACTTGAGCCGTAGCTCTATGTCTAGCTTTTTGGTAATTAATTGGAGATAAGAGTGTTATAGACTTTCCTGCCCAGGCTGGCTTTGAACTGAGATCCTCAGATCTTGGCCTTCTGAGTAGCTAACATCTCAGGCATGAGCCACTGGCACCTGGCAGAAAGAAATTTTAAAAAGATGAAAATCAATGACTTTCAAACAACAAAGGAAGTTCAGTGTTTTTCCTTGCCTTCTCCACTTCATCTTTTCAATCCTTACTGATTAGGCAAGGTAGGTTAGCATCAACTGCTCTACTATCAAATCAAGAGATAAAGGTAAATGAGTCATTCCTATCCTATAAGCATATTTCAAATCTACAAGATACTAAAAGCATTTCTACTTATACAATAGCCTTTGTCTGAAGATTACAAGCAACTAAGACAAAGTTGATTTAGAAAATGTGAAAATTTGTTCTTGGGTTAAGTAACATTTTAAGGTCATTATATTTCAACTGTTTTGTGTGACATTCCCATCACTAGCTATCATTTTAAGACCACATTTTTCATAAAATGCAACCATTATAAAAAGGTAATCAGTATAATGCCTTTATAAGCAGTCAGAGAGATGGTTATGAATCACTTTTAAGTTATTATAAAGAAGGCAAAACTATATTTCCTTGATTGTTGTAACTACCTGAATATAGGTGTATTCCTGGGGAAAAAACATGAGAAAGTCCTGGTAGAAGCAAAGAACAACAAACAACACCTGTTTAGTGAGCACAATATGGCTAACTTTACCATTTTCAAACATTTTAATGTGACAGTTCTTTTTTTCAAAAATATATTTACTTTTTATTTGTTTTCACAATTAATTTAGTACCTACCATGTACCTAGATGCATAATTCTAGACCCAGTTTAGCTTCGGGTCTAGTGAGAGGAGTAACATGTAGAAAAGTAGCAAAAATTAATGAGACGTGTCCTGTGACTAGGATCTCCAAAAGAGCATGATGAAGAAGAGAATGTATTAGAGAAATATTTAGAGAGTAGAGTCAACAGGCTTCACTAATCTATAGATAGAAGAGAGTAAGGGAAGGGAGCTAGCAAACAAAAATCTCCATTATACCAACTTTCAATTTTGAGGTTCTGTTGAGCCAATCACAGGTAATAGCTGGAAACTTCTAGATAATTTAGAGCTCAAGTAAAAAGCCTAAGTTAATGAGGTGGATTTGAGGATCAAGCCAAACTGATAACAAATGAATCTTCATAGGTGGGGAAGACTACCTAAAGAGAGTAAGAGGCAAAGATCAAGAGAGGATCATAGAGTTATTGACATTAAGGGACAGTGAAGGAAGGAGACTCCCTTAAAAGATATCAAGAGAGAACAATTTAATGTCTAGGAGGACAGTAAGGAGAGAGCTGTAACATTTCAGCTAACAGAACAGCTACAAGAGGTAGTGTCATCAGAGTGAAATATTACAGAAATGTCAAAAGAGAGAACTCAGAAAAAGCCCTTGGCTATAGCATTGGGAAGACTCAACAGCTAAGGAGGAATGCTAAAAAAGATGATAATGTTAGATTAAATAAAAACAAAAACAAATTTAGAAGGATAAAAAGATCAGAATTTACGTGCCATAGTAACGTAAACAGCAATGAGAGGTAATTTTATTTGTCAGAGTGATGTTTTGGATAATATCAAATGCAGTAGCTCTGTGACACACACTGTTTCTGTCTAAGAAAATCCTTTTAACTTATGTGTGGACAAATGTTAGTAGTTCTTTTTGAAATATCAACCCATTACAGTTGACTTTTAGTATGTGAAGATACCTGTTTGTTCCCAGATGATGTATTAAAATCAGAAAAAGAGTAAAAATTAAAAAAATCTTAGTGTTCCCAAAGTATTTTTATTTTTTTTTTTTGGGTCCAGTCATGGGGCCTGAACGCTGGGCCTGGGTGCTGTCCCTCAGCTCTTCAGCTCAAGGCTAGTGCTCTACCACTTGAGCCACAGTGCCACTTCCGGCTTTTTTCTTTTTGCTTATGTGGGGCTGAGGAATCGAACCCAGGGCCTCAGGCATGCAAGGCAAGCGCTCTACCACTGAGCCACCTTCCCAGCCCTCCCAAAGTATTTTTAGAATAAATTACCTTGTTGTGAAACAAGTAGGAGGTTGGTAAATGAAAGAAGTCTCTTTGTAAGATAAACTTCAAAATTCCCTTGTTTTTTCCCCCCTTCTCCCTTTCTTCTTCTCTTTTTTTGAGACAGGGCCTCAATATGTGGCCCAACTTGGCCTCAAAAGCGAAATATTCCTGCTTCTTCCTGTGGGTTTACAGTTGTGTGCCACCATGTCCATGTTTCTTTAAGCTCTAATGAGGCATTTGAATGAGACTGTAATTTTAATTAATCGATCTTATTCAAGAGAACCAAGAACCAGACACAAGGTTTAAGGTAAAAGAGGACTGTTGTCTTGCTTTTCTTTCAAATAAGATGTGTCCTTGGCAGAATTTGAAGAGAAGGGAAGGACAATGACTTTTAGGGAACTGGATATGCGATTTTTGGCAGGAAGGTGTGGGAAACGGTTTCCTTTGAAGGAGTCATGGCGGGAGTGGGGTGGCGGCTTGCCAGGATCTCAGCTTCTGTCACAAGGGGGTTAAGAGATTTCTGTGCTTCTCCAAGGGGTCCTGAACTTGCTTTCAGTGTGAGATAAATCACTGTCACTTTGCAGACAGACACAGACAAACATGGAAGCTACTTTTGCTTCATTAAAACAGAAGAGCCAACCAGGGTTCTGCTCTTGTGGGCTCTGTTTCTTAGAAGTGACAGAATCAATTAGTGCAGGTTCACTTCCACTGTGTGCCATGGGCATGGCTTTTGGGCTCAGGCAATAAAGACCTGTCAACTGTGATGATGTTTCTGGAGAACAGTGTGGAATTGCTGGCAGCTCATCAAGACATAAAAAACGATACCCTCTCTCCCCAACTCGGAAAAGGGGGAGTAGGCATTGTAATCATGGACTTGAAAAGGGCCTTATCTTCCAGCAACTTTGTAAGGCATGATGATAATTACGAATCAAAAAATGGCTCAGGATAGCATGGCAACACACGCCAGAAATCTGTGTAGAAGGAAAAGTTGTAGAAAACCAGCATTTTTTCCCCCTCTCATCATTTCATACATAGTTGTTACTACAGTGTGGGTCAGAAAACTGAAAGTGCTTATGGGTACGGTGGGCTCTAGACTCAAAAAGTTGGTTCAAATCCAGAGCTGTCAGTGGTTCAGCTATGTTGCATAATTTCACTTAATTGGGCAAGGTGATATGTGTGTGTGGTGGGGGGGGTGTGAAAGAGGGAGAAAGAGAGAGATAGACACACAGAGATTTTATTTAGCAAAAATGCAGATATCTAGTATGAAGTCAATGGCAATCATTATATAATATGTGATACTATTCCACGGCTAGCACTCTACTACATGAACTATACCTCTACTTTCAGACTTTTTGTGGTTAATTGGAGATAAGAGTCTCATGGGCCTTCCTGCCTTGGCTGCCTTTAAACCATGGTCCTCAGATCTCAGCCTCCTGAGTAGCTAGGGTTGCCTGTGTGAGCCACTGATGCCCAGCTAATCATTTCACTTCTAATGATGCACACATCTTCCTTTCTCTCTGTTCAGGCAGAGTGTGGGCTGTTGAGGTCCCTGGCCACCTGTTTAAATGGCCTGCTGTCACATCCCCATGTGATTGTGCTTTCTCCTTTAATCCTTCTCTAACCAGGGCAAGAAGATGATAGCTTGGGGTTAGTGATGAGAAAGGCAACTGACTTGTCATCTGAGATCCATTATATAAATAAGAGACTCAGAGTCATTGCCAATATGTATCACTGTGCCACATATTTGAGGCTCATCTCAATTATAGACACGGGTTCATTTTTACCTGACTTCAGAAGTAACTGTCAAAAATCTTAATTGTATTTTATTTTTTGTCAGTCGTGGGGCCTGAACTCTGGGCCTGGGTGCTGTCCCTCGGCTCTTCAGCTCAAGACTAGCGCTCTATCACTTGAGCCACAGCGCCACTTTCAGCTTTTACTGCTTATGTGGTGCTGAGGAATCGAACCCAGGGCCTCATGCATGCAAGGCAAGCACTCTACCACTGAGCCACCTTCCCAACCCCCAAAACCTTAATTCTAATACCTTGTAGAACTTGGCTTATGGCCGTGAGAAGTGATGTGTGGGGAGGAGCACGTGAATAACCAACTTGGATATTCATTGCATAGAGTCACGTTAAACAGTATGTATGTAAACTCTTTGCCTTTTGGGCATCTTGTGGAAGATAGAAGAAATAATGGGATTGAATCATTCACAATGGGCTCACCCATAGTCACAGAGATGGGGCTGGGCCAGCTGCCTCCCAGAGAGAAGATCGTAGAACTTGGCAGGGACTCCACCTAATTATCAAGATGGCTGTGTGTCTGTGAGCTGCTGGCCAAAATCTCCAGCAGTGAAGGAAGTGCTGCCACTTCCCAGCATCCAAGATCGGGCTAATCTGACAACATATGGTGGAGAAGTACGTCATTGGTTTCTCCACCCACTATGCTGATTTCTGCAGATTTCTGTCTGCTTGTTTCCCCGCTGCCCACACTCTGCTGTGATCTAGTCAGCATTGTGAGAAGACTGAAAGGCTTAGAGGTAGTAGGGTATGCTCTGAAAACTTAATTATTGTTGAGAAAAAAATAATTTCAATGGATTTCCTATTTCTCCCCCAAATGGTGTGACCCTAATGCTAGGTGGACATACTGAACTCATTCTAGCCAGGAGAAGGAGGATCATGGGACCGCCTACGGAATATCCTCAAACCGGGGGATTTGTTATTATGAAAAGCCAGAAAGAACACTGTGTGTGCTGGTAACTGACATGGAAGATTAAGAATCCAGGCCAGCCTGGGCTTACTCTAGAGCTGCTGTCAAGCAAAAACAAAATGAAAGAAAAGAAAACACACACAGAGTGTGGTGGCATATGCTTGCAACCCTAGCTACTTGGGAAGCAGAGATAGGAGGGTAGAGGTCCCAGGGCAGCCTGAGAGAAAAGTTAAAATGAAAAACTAAAAGCAAAAGGTCTGGGGGATATAACTCAAATAGTTGAGCTCTTGCCTAGCAAGCATGCGTGAGACCTGAGTTCAATCCTTAGGATTGCCTCTGGCCCCCCCCCCCCCCCGCAAGTGTTCCTTGAAGTAAATAAGGGATTTTATTTTTATGGGAGGCTAAGCTAGACAGACAAAATAAATAAACTTTTCTACTATTTTTTACCCCTTTTTAAGGGTTGTGAAACATATTGAACACAAATTACCCAAGTAAAGCACCAACTGTGAAACACAGGGACTAAAAAGCCAGAATCACATTTACTACTGAATTTCCATTCTATGATTTGCTAATATCTAGATATGCTTACAGGGTAAACAGGTGGGGTGAGCAGAGCTAAAGGATGTGGTCAGTTATAGAGAGATGCCACTCGGTGGTAAAAGGTTGTACAGGAGTAAGGACACAAGAACCAACATCTACCACCGCGTTCCTGCCAGGAGCCTCAGATTGCCAGTTTTCTCCAACCACCTCAGGCAGATATGATCACTGATACTGACAATGAACATCACTCTTCTCTACATTTCCTGGGTTCTAGTGCAGAGACAGAAAGAACTTCATTTGTGATTAAGATAAACATAGCCAGCTGCTAGTGGCTCATGCATGTAATGCTAGCTACTCAGGAGGTTGAGATCTTGCCATCCCAGGCAGGAAAGTCGTGAGACTCTTATCTCCAACTCTTATCTGTTCCAAAAAGCTGGAAGTGGAGCTGCAGCATAAGAGCTCAGGGATATTGCTCAACAATAATCTCAAGCCCTAGGAGAAAAAAGGAAAGAAAAAAAAGAAAAAAGATAGTCATACCCCTTAAAACTCTAGACCCAATCCTCTTGGGAAATCTCCCATAATGGTTAGAGGAAACAAAGAAGTCTTCTCTTAAACATTATTATTCACATGTTTGAAAACACATACAAAGTCGTATGTAGATACTCACAAACAGATTGACAAAACTATGATATATGTAGGGGAGGAATCCAGTGGTATAACTCTGATGAATAACTAATGTACAGTCTAACAAAATAAATGCAGGAAGCTGAAGCATGTGTTGTGTGGGGGAGATAAAGGGGGAACATACGTATGGAGAGAGGAATGAGGGACAAAAAATGGAATCAGACAGCTTGAGAGGAAGAGTAGGGTTGAAATGGAAGAAGACCAATGGAATAAAAAGAACATCCTTTTTCCATTTCCCATTGGCATTTATCTTTGTGGAAAGTACTGTGGTTATGGAGAAGGAAGTCCTGAGCTACATTCCAGTTCTACTCATGACCTACGCTACGGTTTGGAGCAAAGGTTCACCTGCTAAATCCCTGGTCCCCAGCCTATTTATATTGGGTAAGGATGGAGCCTTCAAGGGAGAGGGGCAAAGTTGGAGTTCTTCAGGTTACAGAGGGTCTCCTTGAAGCAGAGAGAGGGATTTTAGCTTCTTTCTTCTTTTATTTGCTTTATAACCATGAGCTGAGCAATTTGCTCTACAATGTGCTCTCACCATGATGTGCTGCCTTGCCACAGGCTCAAAAGAAGCAGGGCTAATCAATCACAAAGTGGAACCTTCAGAGCCATGAGCCAAACATTTCCTCTTTATAAATAGGTTACCTAAGGTATTTGTTATAGTAATGGGAAGCTATCTAACATAATCTGTCAATTGGTGGAACAGATTCTCTTATATAGAAAGGGGATTATTTGAAAAGCCAGAGACAAATGTGAAACTTTTACAACTTCAAAAACTAAAGATGATACAGTATCTTAGAAAAAAAGTGTTTTCTGTTTTTTAAATATATATTATCGTAAAGATACTGTACAGAGGGGTTACAGTTACACGAGTAAGGTAATGAGTACATTGTTACTCCCTCCTTTGTTTTCCCCTACCATCCTTTCCCTCCCCCACCCTCCCTAAATCCTCCCTCCCCCACTGGAAGTTGTAAAGTTCATTTTCAACATAGTGTCTTGGACATCTCAAAAAGTGTTTTCTTATTACAACAGTCCATTGGCAAGCAGGAATCAGATTTAATGTGTCCTCTTAAGAAGCCAGAAAGAAAAGAATCATGCTTTTATATGACAGCCCATCCAGGAGATCTAGGAGGAAGCTCAAATCCATCTCCAGAGCTGGATCCACAATTATGCTATAGAGCAGTAGGTCACACATGGCTCAACCATCAAGCTAAGAGCTGACGTCAGTGTGAGATGGAAACGGCTGGATTTTCACCAAGATATTAAAATGAATTTCAGCAACAGGAGAATTATTACTGAGAAAGATGATCAGATTTCATATTTTAGTAACTGAAAAGTATGTTTTCCAATTTCTTCTTCCTGAGGTGCATCAACTTCCTTCCCCATTTGTGGTCTCAAATAGCAAATGAATGTCAGATCTAGGGATTCACCTGTCTCCCTTGGTAGAAGCAGAGTGCATCATGTTCAGCCTTTTGGGTTAGTGAGGGAAGTACCTTCTTTCTGGGGACCTACAGGGAGCCAAGGTTAAGTGTGGCTTCAAAGTAGAAGAAAATCATACTCTAAGGGTTCATTTTCCTGACATCACATTATCTGACCTTTTCCGCTTGACTCATACATATACTAGATATTACAAATAAGGGAAACCATGGGACCTATGTTTCTTTGGGCCTGGCTTACTTCACTTAATATAATTTTTTCCAAGTTTTTCCATTTCCTAACAAATGGGGCAATGTCATTCTTTGTATGTCCCTCCCCCACAGTATAACCCCTGCTTTCACTATATTTGATGTCAGTATAACTTGTGGAGGAGATGGGGAAAAACCAGTTGTTTAAGGATACAGGTGGACCTGTTGCAACAATGAGAAGTACAAGTTGTCATGTCCAAAACGAGCTTTACAACGTCGGTGCGGGGGGGGGGGGGGTGAGAAGGAGAAGGATTGGGATGGGGGGAGGGGGGAGGCTGGGAAGTGATGTGAAGGGTAAACAAAGGAGGAGGCTGCAATGCTTGGTAAGAAATGTATGCATTATCCTGCCCATGTAATTGTAACTCCTCTGTACAGTATGTTCACAAATAAAATAAAATTAAATTAAAAAAAAAAGAAAAAAAAGAAAAAAGAAAATCATACTCTAAATCTGTCCTGAAGGACTGACTTGAATAACTGACAGGGATTCCCAGTCCAGGAGGAAGACATAGAGGGCGAAGGGGGGTCTGTCTGATTGCACCTGCTCCAGCGGGGAACTCTGAAAACTTACCTGTTTCTGTGGCTTTTTCCTCTGAGGTTGATTGTCTGGTTATTTCACAGGAATATTTGTAACTGGTGTAGAGAAGATGCTGAATATATCCTTACTAAATAAAGTCTTCCACATTAGCAGCTGAACATTCATTAGCTTATTTTATTTTCACAGAAAACACATGGGGAGAAGTGAAGTAAGTTGTGGAAGGTGGCAAAGTGGTACAGTCTAGAATTGTCCCCAGTTCTGATTTCTGCCATCCTACCAGGCTGTCTTCCCACCAGAGGCCTGGAGTCTGTTGTCTCTAGAGGGCCCAAGAGGCAAGGGTATCATCCTGAAGGGTGAGGGAAGAGGGAGAGAAGCCATGCACCTGTCTCTTCTGTTGGGGCTTCTTTCCAACCTTCCCCTCCTTCCTGAAACCATTTCTAGCTGTATTTAGAGCAAGTCCAATGACATCAGCTTTGCTTTTAGTATGTTATCATATCATTTAAAAGTAGTGCTTTTTTTTAAAAAAATATAAAGGTGACTAAAAATCCAGTGTTAATGTATTTAAATTATCATTTAAATTTTATGTAGTACCTCCGGACACAAGCGAATAATCATGGAGGCAAGACAGAAGCTTAACAAGCTGTTTTCCATAAAATACCCAGCACAGCTACTTAGAGCGTGGGTGGTTGCTATGGGCAACTACTTAAACTCAGGGAAGGAAGGGGGGGAGAATGGATCCACAGCCCAGGGAGTTACAAGATTCACCGAATTTTAGGAAAATAAAACAAGATGCAAACGCTTAATATTTTTCTTCTTCCCAATGGTCACTATTCCCTCTCCATAATACCAGGAATATCTTCAATCTGACATGATCTTTTTCTTTGAAGATAAACAGGGAAAGGCAAAATTGGAAGGAAGATCTTATTTTCTTAGCAGCTCAATCTCAAAGTATTCGAAAGGGAGAAGAAGCTGGGAACTTTTAACAGTTGGTGGACTATCAGCGTGATTGTAAGCTAAAAAAACAAAACCAGATCTCACTTGTTTTCCCAGGGGTAGGCTGGTTCTCCTCCATCCTGGAGAAGCTCAGTAAGAATTCAGTCATGCCTGCAGGAAAGTGTAAAGGCAGGTTTTCATAATTATATTTTCCTATTTTGGTGCCTGGAAAGAAATCTTACTTCATAGAACGCTTTTTGCTTCATTTTCATTTTTTTTCCCCAGTAATCAAGTACTTGGAGATTTTAACCTATCATGTTGATTGACATTACTTTCCAACACTTAGCTCCTCCCTGTGTTCTTGCCCAAGGGTTATACTTTCACAAACATTTTGTTATTGTGAATATCTCTTTTCTCCTTATAATTAGTTTTTTGGTATTCTATAACTTATTATAAAAATATTTTCCCCGGAGGGAACTAGTTACTTATATTATGGTACATACACACAATGTAGTACTTAGCAGTTGTTACAAACAATGTAGTTAATCTACAGGCACTTGTAGAAAACAATCTTTAAGATATAATTTTAAATAAAGTGCTGGTGGCTTGAACCTGTCACCCTAGCTACTCAAGAGGCTTGAGATCTGAGGATCAAGATTCAAAGCCAACTGGAGCAGGAAAGTCCATGAGACTCTTACCTCCAGTTCACCCCCCTCAAAAGCCAAAAGTGGAGCGGTGGCTCAAGTGCTAACCTTGCATGAAAAAGCTAAAGGACAACACCCAGATCCTGAGTTAAAGCCTCAGTACTGGCACAAAAAGGATGTTATTTTAAGTAGAATAGTATACAGACCATTTAGGCACACACACATGTAATATCTGCGTAGACTGTTTCTGAACAAGTAAGAGAGAAATGGAGAATGCTTATCTATACGACTGTAAAGAAGGGATTGGAGATGGAAAGAAGCTTTTAAGTGTTAAAATGGTCTCTAAGGCTTTTGGAATTTTCATGTTTCCATAGTAAATCTTCCCATTATTCCAAATAAGAATAAAAACACACATAGACATGGTGTTTATTGTGGTATAGAGCATCACCACTGCACATAGCATCATGACCACAGCTGAGGCAAAATCAGATCCTCTGACCTAATATTTGTTGGTTTTTGATTTTTTATCCTGACTTTACTTGTTAAACTAGTTATCTCTAGTGTTACACAAGTCTTTGATTCCAGTATAATTTTCTCTGGGTTCTTTTACTTGATTTCAAATTCAAACATTTTGTTTCTATCACATCCGAAAACAGTATAGACCAGGGCGTAATATGAGCTTTGGATTCAAATCATGATTATACCACATATAGCTCTATGAGCCAGGACAACTGAGTTTTCCTCTTGTGCTCCGATTTCTTCCCTGTATGCTTAGGATGATAGTAATTCCTGTCTTATCAATAATATTAGTGTTCTTCTATGTACTATGCCTGACATATAAGGAGTGCTACTAAATGTTAGTCATTCTTATTCTTAGAGATTCTTTTGAGGGGAAAATTAAAGTTAGATACATTCTAATGACAACAACACAGAAGCAAGAAGAAAGAGAAATTAACAAGAAATGAAGCAAAAATTATTTATAACACCTCCCCACAGTGAGAAAAGTTGTTGGAGATGTTAGTCGAGTGCAAGTAGCTCACACCTATAATCCTAGCTGCTCAGGAGGCTGAGATCTGAGAATTGAGGATTGAAATCAGCTTGGACGGACAAATCTGTGAGATTCTTAACTCAAATTAACCAGAAAAAAGCCAGAAGTGAAGGTTTTGCTCAAGTGGTAGAGCACCAACAAAAAAGCTGAATGACAGTATGAGGCCGTGGGTTCAAGCCCCAGTACTGGCACAAAAAAGAGAAAGAATAAAATGAAAAGAAAATAAACAGTATTGCACCCACCCAAGTCATTTAAGCAATACAGACTATCCCTTCATCTGAATAAAAAATGCTTTTCTGTAATTTTTTATTCAAATCACATTTATTGGCATTTTTCTAAAGTAACATATCATTTCACCCCTTGTCTTTGCATTTATAAATTCCCAATCACTAACGATTAAAACCAAATTGTTTAAATAGGGATACAGGTGGACCCATTGCAACAATGAGATGTACAAGCCGTTATGTCGAAGAGGAAGCAAAGGAGGAGGCAACAATGCTTGATAAGAAATGTACTCATTACCTTGCCTGTGTAATTGTAACCCACTGTACGGTATTTTCACAATAAAAAAATAAAAAAACTCTAGATAGTTAAGGATCTTGTTATAAAAATCCTCACAGATTATCTGAAGACAGTTTTCTATTTTTAAATATTTCTTCTTATGCTTCAGTGATCTTATTTCTTTACAATCAGACACACCCGTCTCCCTACCCTGTTGCTTTTGAATTACTCAAACTTCAAGTGAAATATTTTCTCTTGCATATTAATATTTATTTATGCTTTCACAACTGAGAACTTTTTTTTATTGTGAAAATACTGACAACTGAGAATTTTTTATCTTAGAATTTATATATATATATAATGTATATACACATACTTCAAACTTTACTCAAAATTGTTTCCATCTCTTTTGGTGACAACTATTTGTGCTAAATTTCAGTGAAGAATTATTATTATTTTTCATTGAGGAATGGAGCAGCTTGAAAAACTGGAAAGATACTTGGTTGAGAGTTATAAGAAGACCTATTTCCTAAACCATACTGGCTAGGTTAAGCAGGGTATTGTTTTCCTCTTATTTGTTATGCAATAGTGTTATAATCATCTCTAGGGTTCAATTTACTCTTGCTTATTAAAATTTTTCTTTTATCCTGTCTCTGAAAACAAGTCACACAAAGATGGTCCACAATGAAATATCAGTAGACATTAAACTGACTCGTAGAGGAAAAAGGATGTAGTCGATTGATATATTGGTATATTGACTTCCCAACACGCTAATATCAAGCCAAGTAGGCTAACAAAATATGCACATGAAGTTGGGAAGAGATATCTACCATCAACTCTCACTGGCTATTTGGACCTGTCATTGCACAGTGGTTCCTTTTTTTTTTTTTTTTTTTTTTCCGGTCGTGGGGCCTGAACTCTGGGCCTGGGCGCTGTCGCTCAGCTCTTCAGCTCAAGGCTAGCGCTCTACCACTTGAGCCACAGCGCCCACTTCCGGCTTTTTTTCTTTTTGCTTATGTGGTACTGAGGAATCGAACCCGGGGCCTTGAGCATGCAAGGCAAACGCTCTACCACTGAGCCACCTTCCCAGCCTGCACAGTGGTTCCTTTCAGTGAAGAAATATAGGCTTGATGAGCATGGTACGCTCATGGTATTCTCATGTTTAGATCTTAAATGTTCCCCAAATGCTTGATCCCAGGCTGTGGTGCTTTTGGGAGCTAGTGGAACCTTTAGAAATTGGAATTAGGGGGAAGAAAGTAGGTCCCTGGGGTAGTCCCTGGAAGGGGATATTGGGACTCCAGTATCTTCTCTCTCTTTTACTTGGGAGCAGCCAGGAGGCAAGCATCTCTGCTCCACCAGCATGTACTTACATACTTCATGCACTTACATACTTACATGCTGATGAGCCAAAAATATAAACTTTACACCTTGATAACTTGCTTTTCTCAGGTGGTCTGTCACCAGCAATGGAAAGCTGGCTAACAAAAGCAACTATGGTCATCTCTAGCTTTTCTCCATCTGAAGCTCTGACACAGTCTTTCGTCATTAAATGGGAAGGTCTGCAACAAGGGAAAGTGATTCCCACCTTATTTCTTTAAAGCTCATTACAAAAACGAGTCATCACGAGCCCTAGGCTGCACAACATCTTCACCCTTGCTTGCATCCTCACTGGAGTGTCCACCTCTCCTGGATTCTGACACAGAGAGCTGGAAAATTCATATGTGGTAACCTGGATCCCTGCTGAGAGCTTTCTGCTCTGCTTTTTTTTAGGGGTTGGGGGAGAGAACTGGTCTAAAGAACTTAAAAGAGGTTCTGAGATAAAAGTCAAGAATGAGGTCCAGATGGTGTCCCCAGTCCCCAGACTGTTCAGGGAAAATCCCACTGTTCCATGAGTCATTGGGAAGAAGAAGGCTGGCATGGAAAACTGAAAGCTAGCACTGAAGATGCACGAAGAGCTGGGTTCTATGTCATGAGGCTTACAATAATATAATTTCATCTGTAAGGTCTTTGTTAAAATAAAGTCTACATTCTTTGAGATCATTGGGGGGATCAAATGAGACTGGAACACATGATAAGCTGTTATGTGCAATAACTTTATCATGAAAAAGGTAGGCTGAGAAGAAAATAATCATTAGCTATTAGGATGGATGATCAATTGCATTTCCTTCTCATTGGTTTATCTAAGCTCACAAATAAGTGAATCCACTTAGCCAAAGGCCTAATTAATCATCCATTCTCTTATAGCCAACCTCCTCTTCTTCACAGAACTAGAAAGAAAAAGGGTTCCCTGGATGAACTGGAATAAATATGCTAATGCTCGCAGCAAGATGACAATACGAGGGACGGCTGTGAGGGTATTTTTAACATTCTAATGTGTACCTGCCAGACTGAGCTCCCAGCCTCCAGGTGGGCTGGTAGTGCTAGCTAGGCAGGGTTTAAAAGGAACAGGGAACTTTTCACAGAACCACAGATTTAGAGACTGAAAGAACATAGATATAGCCAAAGGATGGAGGCAGATGTTAGATGACAATTCAACCAACTGTTGAACTCAATCCAACTGCTGGTTGAAGCTACTGTGGGAAGTTACTATTCAAATCCCCTTAAGCAAACATGGTAGTAATAGAGTAGTGAGATTTTTGTCCCGATCTCTGTGGACTCCTCTTGGGCTAAGGGAAGCTTCTTTATGAGGGACAAGAAAAGAAATGTGCTCATTACCTGACTCAAGTAAATGGTAATTCCTCTGTCTATAACTTCTGTAATAAAAATAAAGGAAATTAGTAGTAAAAAAACAAGGTGAGGTGAGGTAAGGAGGCTCAAACTATTTTGAGAAATATTAAAGCAACATGTGTGGACTTTTTAGAAGGAAGAAATAATGGCCACCAGGGAGAGTTTAAAATTTTGAGGAAGAATATAAACTTTATTCTAGCCTTTTTCTTTATTAGATTATCATATTAGGAATCCAGATGATCAGTCGATCCCAATGCTTCATATATGGCCAACAGCAATAATGACATTGATGATGATTCCTATCATATCATTCATACATGTTATGAGTGAACAGGTATGAATACTTATTATGTGTTAGGCACTGTACAGTGTTACTTTCTTGAATCTATACAATTACTTAAGGTAGGAATTACTATTATCTCTGTGTAATAGATGAGGAAATTGAAGCATAGAGCTGCAAAATGTTTTCTACAGTAATATATCTATAAGTGGCAGAACTTTGATTTTTGAATTGAGGTAACCCAGCCTCAGAAGTAAATCGAGCTCTTGAGCCATATGCTTCAGTGTGTTTGTGGAGTGAATGAATGAGTAAGAAGTATCAGTAAAGAGGAAAGGGTGAAGAACAGCGTTAATGCAGGTCTTCAGGCTTTATGACTATTGTCCACTGACTATAACGAGCCCTCCACTTTCTAGGCACATGGTAGTACTGTACTTCTTTGCCTCTTGGAAATTAGTGTGGTCACACGGTTTGTTCAGCAATGAGCTGTGAGTGCAAGTCATAGGTCTCACTTCCAGAAAGCAATGATCTCTGGGCCATATTCCCTTTTCTGTGATATGGTGCTTGTACAAAGACCTGCTGACCTGGAGCTTCTCTCATTTGGAGCATATCAGTGACTACAGTGAGCTTCTGACTAGTAATGCTAGTGTGAGCATGAAATAAACTTTGGAGATTTGAGGGTTGTATCAGGAATGAAGCACTAGTGTAACAATGAAAACAACAGAAATCCCAGAACTACGTGACTGTGGTTTCAAGGTTTGGAAGCCTTCAGTCAAGTTGACAACATTAGGGTTTGGGAAAGTATTGATCCATACTATTTATTAATGAATCATTTTATAACTTTTTCTGTAACTGATACAATAAATGAACTAACTAATGGTAGTTTCAGTAGTACACTTTGGTTGTTGTTGGCATACTTTTTGACAAGGTATTCCACAGTAGGAGGTGAACTCAGAAAAAAAATAGATTTCAAGTGGAAATGACAGAAAATAGTCTTAACATTTGTGAATTTATAGAGTTAGAAGAAGCAATTGGATTTTAACTAACTCATAAGCCCCAGCAGGCTTTGAGTGATGCAGATGTGTGAAAATTATCCTTACTACCCAAGTTCAAGTCTAGGCCTGGCTGTATTACCCTACTGTTGAAACATATGAATAGCTTCAGAGAATTTAGAATGAAGATGAAACTAAATAAATCCCTGCTAGACAAAATGGAAAGCAGCTGATAAGTTTAGTTCTCTTGCTTAGCTTGATGAACTCAGTATGTACATTACAGACATGGGGATAGGAAGGCAAACAAATTGGGCAAAAATAATTAATTGCATCTAGAAGGGCTCTGTGAGTGGTATGTTTGACTCACAAGGACACAAACTGCAGTTTTTATTTAGCTGTACATTCAACAAAACAAATGAAAAAACCCTACAAGCCTAGATCAACAGCCATGTAATTAGAGGACTTTTGAAATGGCATTTAGGTTTTTACCAAATGCATTCTCCCTTTCTCTGATGTGGGCCATAGATGTAATCAAGGGGAATAACAGGAATGCCTTTACAGAGAGGGAGCTAGGTGATATAGAGAACACTAGACAAGAAGTTCCTCCCAGTTATCAAATAGCTAACGAATCGAGAAATAGCCTCTTCCCAAAGTAGAGAGGATGTAAGAGATTATAGAATTGCTACACTCAGGGACACTGCCAACTTTCTTCTTCCTCTTTCTGAAGAGAACTGCTCATTTGGAGGTGTGTGTGTGTGTGTGTGTGTGTGTGTGTGTGTGTGTGTGTGTGTGTGTGTGTGTGTGTGTGTGTGTGTGTGTGTGTGTGTGTGTGTGTGTGTGTGTGTGTGTGTGTACTGTCCCTGAGTATTTTTTCTCAAGGCTAGCACTCTACTGCTTGAGCCACAGCTCCACTTTTGGAGTTTTGGTGGTTAACTGGAGATGAGACTCTCACAGCCTTTCCTGCTTGGGATAGCTTTGAACTGAGATGTTCAGATCTCAGCTTCCTGAGAAGCTAGGATGACAGGCATGAACCACCAGTGTCTAGAGCTCAGTTGGAGATTTTTGTTCTTATTGTACAATTATACATTGGGTGTGTGGGAAGCGGATACTTTGTCTTTTTGAGCTTGGTTGTAACAAAAATCTCACCTGTCACAGCGTAGATATTGCTACATATTATTCTGTGCTGTACACACTATCCTATATCAACCACAGGCTATACATTTTTCAGTTGGTACTGTGCCAGACTGTAAAAGCCTCTCCCTGGGATGATGGAACATAAATATATTTTGTTTGTAGGGGAGAGGGCCAGCTAAATAGTGTTTAGAAGGGAGATTTCTAACATAGTCATTAAGGTTATTGGACAGCAACTGTGAAGTTAGAGGCTGCTATGGCACTAGCTTTTGCAACCAGAATGGGAAGGAAGGTGATCTGCTCTACTTGCAGGTACACGTTTTAAGATCACATATTCTTCCCCTACATTTGGGGACTTGGGGAATATTTTTGATATGGAGTGTCCTCAGATGGCCCTTGACAACCATGGTGAGCAGAGTTCCCTACTGACTGAAGGTGGACATGCCAGACGAACAAGCAACCTATTTTTATTGTTGGAGGCCTCTGACTTGGAGGCTGGTTTTGGCATCCATTTTAATCAAGTCTATCCTGATGATCATAGGTCAGCAGCCTAAAAAACATTAAAACCTCAGAACAATTAGGCTCTCAGACTGATTGAAGCACAGAACTCTTGTGGGGAGAGAAAAAGAGAGAGTGAGAGAGAACAGGACAGAAGATCTCAAAAGAGAATGGAGGTTTACTGTGAACCATTTGAATGCTGTAGTGAGGCTGAGGCTTCGATGCCCAGGCAAAATGGGACTCAGAGATGAATTTTCAGGAATCTGGTAGAAAGTCTTTGGGAGGGCTTGGAGTAGAGAGAAGCTTGTGGCAGCAAGGCAAGTTGGACCATTTAAATCATTCAAGTGAGAATCAGTGGAGCTCTAAAGCTAGAAGAGGTAAGAGTAGGCCACCACGTTTCACAGCTGTGCTAAGGAAAATAGTTGTTCTACTGGGAGGAAGAAAAGAGCCAAGAAGAGATGTGCTATATTTCAGAAGTTCTGGATTATCTCTTTCAAAAAGCTCCTCTTTCTGCATTCTTAGTTTGAAAATGTAAGATCAATGTGCATTGTAAGAATGCAACACAGAATGCCAGGTGTGATGGGACAGGCCTATAATCTCAGAACTAGGGAGGTTGAGGCAAGAGGATTTCCAACTGAGGCTGTATAGCAAGACCCTGTGTCAAAATGAAACTATGGTACTGATCTTATGCTGAAATTTTGGGCCACTTTGGCTGGAAAAATTTCATATAGATATTTGTTCATCATACTCAAGTCTTCAAGCAGAATTATGACAGCTTTTGGAAAAATATAATTAGAAAGCTTTGAAGAATGACTAGAAAAGTATCTCTAAACATCTCCAAATTTGTTTATTTAACATTAATAACTGCAGTTAGAAGTTCCTTCTTGCAGGTAACCTGCATTTCTTGGGCTGCAAATTTGATAGTCTCTTGATTTGTGGAAATATTGATGGCTTTGCTATTCTGTATGGATCCTCTGTAAAGATGCATTTATTTAGGACTTACATTGCCTGTTTTCTAAAAGAATTAGAAGCAGCTGCTAAGATGTCCACCCAGGCTTGTATTTCTCATTCCTGAGTGATGTTGTACTATCTTGATGCACGTTGAGGATTCTTTAGTGATACAACGTGAAAGCAAAACCAATACTTTGAACTATGCCAATAAAAGAATAGCCTGGAATGAACAAATGAACAATTTAAAAACTCTTGCCCAGGCAAATGGAAGTTATTTTTTCTGACAAAACAATTCTGAATAAAACTATTACTAAGATAACCGTATGTGTCCCCTCTCCACACCAGGTTCATTGTTGGAAAGTGAATCCTCAAAGTCATATGTTCATGGTTTCTAGAGGTGGAGCCTGTGGGAGACAAGGAAGATGAGTAAAGGTAGAAGGACAGGGCTCCAGGAAGGCATTAGTGGCTTTATAAAAGAGGCATGAAGGGGCTGGGAAGGTGGCTCAGTGGTAGAGTGCTTGCCTCGCATGCATGAGGCCCTGGGTTCGATTCCTTGGCACCACATAAGCAGAAAAAAAAAGCTGGAAGAGCCACTGTGGCTCAAGTGGTAGAGCACTACCCTTGAGCTGAAGAGCTGAGGGACAGCGCCCAGGCCCAGAGTTCAGCTCCCATGACCAACCAAAAAAAAAAAAAATACTGGTACTGTGCTTTTGGACTTCTTGGCTTACAAAACTGTGAGCCAAATTACCCAGGATGTAGTTCAGGTCTTGCAGCAGAAACTGGATTAAGACAACTCTTAATTTTGATACTGCTAGTCTGTGAAGTTCCTTCCCTTTCTGTAGTATTGTCTTTAGCGTGTGTGTGTGTGTGTGTGTGTGTGTGTGTGTGTGTGTGTGTGTGTGTGTGTGTGTGTGTGTGTGTGTGTGTGTGTGTGTGTGTAAAAATCTGAAAAACCAGACTTTAGGAATGTTTATCAGGGATAAACTAAGAGATAACTATTGACTTAAATATTAAATGTTTCCTGCCTGAACAAATAAGTGAGTGATTACATTCTGTACTTCTATGAAGAGTGTTTTCTTTACCTGGTTGCATCTTAACAGGAAATGTAGATAATGAGTTGAAGGAATGACAGCCCGCAGAAGAATTTGAAGGCTCTTTGCAAACAAAATCTTTGATTAGTACTACAGAGGGGGAATGGGTTATCTTCACTTCCAGAACTAGAATCCTTGTTCTCCATACTCCCTGCTGTCCTTCAGCCTTGCATATAATATAGTGCCTAATATCTAGCTGTCAAGAGCAAAAAGCTAGTGTGCAGTCACATGAAGAAGGCTCAGATTATACACTTGAGCCACAGAACAGGCACAGGTCTAGCATTTGTTATGGCATTCCTCTTATTACACTGAACCCAGTGCCTCTGAGTCTAAGTGTGTCAGTATCCTCTGCCAGCCAGTGCCTGCTAAAGCTCTGATGCTTTTTTTGTGGTAGTCCTGGGGCTTGCACTCTGGTCCTAGGCACTGTGCCTGGGCTCCTTTTGCTCAAGCCACAGCACCACTTCCAGCTTTGTCTGTGATTATTGGAAATAATCAAGCCCAAACTGAGACTTTCTCAAAGTATTTCATGTTTCAGCTTCATGTCTGCTATACTTCCAGGTTAGATCTGACCTCACAGAGTCCCCAATACACCTTTCCTTCTTCATTCTCACTATCTGCTTCAAAGGAAGTTGTTTCTAATTACAATTTCTTATTATTACCCTGCTAGTTTTCCTTCTCCCTTTCTATTGTAGCTTTAGTAAGCTCTTCTTTCTACCCAATTTCCCATCTTGTCTGCTTTCAACACTGGGATACAATGCTTAGCTCTTACATTTATTTAGCTTCGAGGTAATCTTAGGTAAGTTATTTAGTCTACCAAAGACTCAGATTCCTCATCTTTCAAATGGACAAAATCACGTACATATGGTTGTGCTGGTCAAATGAAAATATATAGGTAAAGGCTTCAACTTAGGCATTATGTCTGACATTTAGAAACCTGTTAAAATGTGAACATGTTTCCTATATTTTAATCTTGGTTCTAGTTCTCTATAAAGTATCTAGACTTCATTCTTTCCCCCACCTTAAAGACAGAAAGTAGTTCCATCATGCCCCTATGTTTATGAGCACTGTAGGGACAGTGTCCTTCCAGAATTGGCTTTTCTTTTTTAAAATTATCTTTAAGTAGTTGTACAAAGGAGTTGCTGCCATTTAATGAGGCAGCTTATGAATGCAATGCATGATGATTAATGTTATCCCTTTCAATGTTCTTTTCTTTTTTAAAACGTATATTATTATCTTTAAGTAGCTGTACAAAGTAGTTACCGTTCAATAATTTATGAATTCAAGACATCTTGATCAGTGTCAATCTTTTTGTTATTCTCCCCGTTCCCTCCCAACCCAAGCCCTCCCCTCAATTGTCTTAATTGTATAGACTGTGAATTAAATATTATGACTTAGTTCTCTGTCCTTCCTCTCTTCATTTATTTCTTCCCTTCTCCTTAGTCCCTCCCTCTGGCTCTTCAAGTACCAGTTTCCTGATATTCATTTTGTTAGACCGTGAGTTAATTTTTTCTAAGGAATAACACCATTTTAATTCTGAAAACTGGGCTTTCAAGAAAGCAATTATATAGCAAGGGCATAGTCTATAATAACCACACAGATGAGCACCTTCTGAAGGCCGGCATTCATACCCCTATGAAAGACTAATGTTTTAAAGCAGGATGTCATGATTGGGGACTGGATATAATAGGTAATTTCTTGTCCTAGATTTTCTACTTCCATTAGGCTTAATACTAGCAGGGGTTTGAAAGGATTTAGCTTTTTGCCTACGAACAAGTAATGGTTTATCTATGAGATAGAATGAATTCCCCTGCTTTAACCTTTTTCTATTTCTTATTATTTTGGAAAGTGAGAGGGCAGTTGGAATGATCAAGGATAATAAAAGGTAGTATTATGGTCAGGGAAAGAAGAGAAATTTCTCTGAGTTTATATCACTGAGGATGTCAATTCATAATGTTCTAGTGTCTGATTGCATTATTCTGCCTTTTTTATGGCTGAATGAAGCATTTGTTATTATATGTTGCAAATTATATTGAGGAGAGAAATGGAAAAACACTTGAGGGAAATAGACAACAAAAGAAAATAGAGACTTTGCTGATCACTTAGGACAAAGATGGGATTTTGTATATTGCTGTGTTCTTAAATATGGCTCACATCTTTGGAAAGAAATAGCAATGCGCCCATCTCCACCACCCCTCCTGTTTTTCTGGGAAGAGAAGGAACATGAGGAGCCGTGGGTGGGTAGGAGGGGCGTGTGGAATGTGAAGAACAGGCAGAGGACACAGCGTGTCTGGAGAGAAAAATGAAACTTACACCAAGATAAACAAGAGACTCCAGTGAGGAAGGCTACAGTTCAGGGCTCCTGAAAGAGAATTAGCTTATTTTAAATCTGTAGAATTAAAGTTGAAGAACTTCAAAGGAAGTTGTTCTTCTCTACCTCTTCTCAAAGTATAGCCTTTACGGATACTATTTCCTTTTGTCTTTTTTATTTTATTATTTTGTGCCAGTCCTGGGGTTTGAATTCAAGACCTAGGCACTGTCCCTAAGCTTCTTTTTTGCTCAAGTCTAGTACTCTAGCACTTGAGCACTATAAAGAGTCTCATAGATTTTCCTGCTCAGGTTCGTTGTACTCCTCTCTTTGTCTTTAAACCATAAACTGAGTTTGTTCCTGTGCTTCATCCTTAACAATTTACTCATCAGTGCCATGAAATTCTTTAGAAAAACATTCGTGTAGATGAAAAACAGCATTCATGGAGATCATTGATCTATGAGTCCTGGAAATATTGAGCTTGGTCCTGAGTCCAATCTGTGCTCAGCAGGAAGGGTAATGGGATCGATCCATCAATGCTGGGATCTGCAAATACTGTCTACCATGGAACTGGGTCAGGGAGAGTCATGATCAGAGCCCCCAAGTGGTGCCATCCAGTAAACCCCATTTTTACTGGGGGTTAGATCCAGAGGTGTTAAACTAGTTGCCAAAAGCGCAGAGCTATTTAGTATTTTACCAACTTATCTAAAAATATGTTTAAGGCCTGGGGAAAGAAATGATGATGAAGAGGATTAACCATCCTGAAAATGAAAAACTGTCTGCCTTCAAGTTATTTAGGATTGAAAATCAAACCCTTCCCAAAGTTCTATGTTTATGCACTTCATAAAAATTGCAAAGAGCCTTGATTTCCCTTCATAAAAGCTAGGGGCCCTTTCCTCCAATTTCAGAGGCATTTCAAAGTCTATAATATTAAATACTACTTCTTTCAAGGGGAAATTTTTCTTAGTGCCTGGATGAGGAGATAAACAAGTCTTAGGAAAGTTTAAGGTGTTATTTGCCTTAGATTATGGATATTTGAATTTAGCTTTAGAATATTTTAAATGACAGTTCACTTGATGTCATTTTAAAAGTTCCTCCTATAATACATAGCATGAAAATTCAAGATGGGATTTAGGTATTGTTTTAACTAATCACAGTATCAGGCAGTAGTCTCACTTCAATAATAAATAGCATGTTTTAGAAAACTAGAGTAAAATATATAAGGTCTTCATCAGAGCTAAGCTGTGGGGAAATATTTTTTTTTTGGAGGTCCGGTCGTGGGGCCTGAACTCTGGGCCTGGGCACTGTCCCTCAGCTCTTCAGCTCAAGGCTAGCGCTCCACCACTTGAGCCACAGCGCCACTTCTGGCTTTTTCTTTCTGCTTATGTGGTGCTGAGGAATCGAACCCAGGGCCTCATGCATGCAAGGCAAGCGCTCTACCACTGAGCCACCTTCCCAGCCCCTGTGGGGAAATATTTTTAAGAAGGTATTTCTCCTCTAAACCTATTCCTTATTTATTTATAATTTATTATTAAACATTCAGAAACTCTTTTTGAAAATATTACTCTTCTGGGAGAAGTTATGTATGTCTCTTTAAATTAATTGTTAGCAAATAACTAAGGAAGAAGAAATGCTAGTAATGAAGTGACAAGACTCATTACTAGTGTTGAATAAGAAGAGAATGCCAGAACATTTTCCAGAGATCTGCTACTAAGTTTTGCAAGTACAATGATGGTCTTTATTGTCAGGTTGGTTGCTAACTTTTGAACATTTAGATGACTTTATGTTTTACATATTTGAAAACCTAATGTTAAGGAACTGGTGAAATCAACCCCATGAATAAATCCTCCATATACTGTTGGAAAGTAGAAAATAGAAAAGATAAAGGAAAAAAACAACAATAACGTAAGGACGTGTAGGAGAGCTTGCTCTCCACATTTTGGAGAGAAGACTGGAGATGCCAACCTCAAACAAAATGTTGTCCCAATCTCACTTGACTAATTTTAGTTGTCTTGGTTCATGGCTATGATTCATCCCTAAAGCTGTGAATTGCTGAGGAGGAAGGAGGAAAAAAATTGACTTAAATGTCAAAGAAGTAGGAATATAAATATAGTTTTCTTTTTTTAGGGGAACTAGGATTTTAGTTTATGGGTATCTTTTTTCTGATGAGGCACTGAATGCTTCAAACTTCTAGAAAAATAATGACTCTAGTCAAAACATCATTTAGGAATAGAAGATAGAATTGATTATGAGTCATGTCATGCCTGAAATTTTGCCTACTTTTTCCTTGTGTATCTCTTTAAATTCTGTTCAAGTAGAAATCATTAATAACCACATACAGTTACGTGTGACGGAAGCTTAGTATATAGATTGTAAAGAGAGATGGAACTCACAAACTAGATGAGAGAGGAATGAATGGCAGTAAGTGGAACCATAGAAAGTAATTTAGGGGAGTGACATGGTCACACAGAGAACAAAGAGACAGTTGGACTGTCAGGTGTTCTCTCACTAAGGAAGAAGAGAAAATAGGGATTGTTTGATGAAACTCTGTTCTGAGGGAGGAAAACTGTTTTTCAATTTACAACATGTTCCTTAGTATTGTGGTTTCCAGTTTGAATTTGCATAGGTTTGGAAGGAAGGGATAGCAGTCATTAACTCACACTCCATTTAATGAAATCGATGTCAGAAGTAGCCAGTCCCTTAGCACACCAGCCTAGCCACAATCCATGTATTCTCTGTCTTAGGCCTTCTGGGATATAATCGAAATATAAAAGGTCTGTAAAAATGTGGCCTAGAAAATTAGAGGGGGATGGTATTATGTTGATGGAACATGAGAAAGAAAGAGTTCCAAAGGCTTCTGAGTGGCTTCTCCATAGCCCCAGAGCCAGGAGGAAAGTAGCAACAAAGCATAATTGTGAATGTTGGGTTTTGATCTGTCCCTGTCCTCAGCCTTTCTCAGAGCACCTTACATCATCCTGAAAGCTCGAATCTTTTCTGTTTTCCTCATATCTGTGTGTTGCCATGAACAGTTACTGTGTCTCACCACACAAAACCCAAGGGTCATTCAGCTAATGAGGTCAGTGCATCCCATAATAACCCAATAAGATCCTCAGGAAGGGGCAGGGACATCGGCAGTTGCAGAGTCCTATGACTTAGTTTTTGTCTGAGGAATTAGAACCCGAATGACCTTTTTGGTCTTCACGTTTGCAGCTTCTAGAAGATGTTAATTGGCAGTATGGCTGTGTCCGAGTGATATTTTAAGGTCCAAAGAATATATTTTTCAATAGCATCTTTGATTATTCATATATGATTATTTATATTTATTCTTATTTCATATCCTTGGCCTACTAGAGGTTTTTGTATCTATGTAACAAAACTAGTTATTTTCTAGCTGAAGCATTTTTAATTTTCTCAGCCTTTGCTAGGAATACAAAGGGCAATGAAGACCTGTTTGAATCTTTTATTTCCATAATCAAGTCTTACCATGTATGAAAGTTTTATAAGTTGAATTGTGTTCTCTAAGTAGATACATTGACATTCTAACTCCCAATGTCTGTGAGTGCGATCTTACGTGCAGTATTTGGAAACAGGGTCTGTGCAGAAACAGAAGGGACAACAGGAATTGGAAGAAATGCTCCTTTCTGTGGGTTGTTACCAATATGTTGGTGTTAACTTTTGATTAAGATGAGGAAAAGGGAGGGAGAATGCAGTTATAATATTCCATGCACATTCTATGAAACTAGGAAAGTTGAAGGGGGGGTGTTGAGTTTGGAGGGATAGGGGACAATGATGAAAAGGGTGATATTGATACAAGATGCATTATTCTTTTTTTTTTTTAAAGATGAAACAGACACTATGAAAACTGATCTTGGCACCATAAAAGTTTCGATTTCCACAGTGGAATCTATAGGTAACACAGTACATGAAATAGAAAATAGAACTGCAGAAGTCAAGGATAAAACAGAGGAACTAGAACAAAGAGTCAAACTATAGAAAAAACACTCAGAACCTACCAAAGAGAAGTCTAGGAACTGTCATACTCAGCTAAGAGATCAATCTACATATAATTGGGATTGACAAGGGGGAAGAATTTAATAGTAAAGGCATTGAAAATCTATTCAATAAAATAATAGCTGAGTACTTCTGCATTCTTAAGAGAAAAAATTTCACCTGCTTAACAGAAGCATACAGATTGGATCCAAGAAGAAACACTTCTAGACGCATCATTGTAAAAACATTAGACGTGAGAACAAGGAACTGATTTTAAATGCCACAGAATCTTTAAAGAAGGAGCTATATGGCAATGTAAAGAAAATCAAAATCACTGCAGACCTCTTCACACAAACCCGTAACACAAGGAGAGGCTGGAATGCTATAATCCATGCACTGAAGATCCACAACTGCCAGTTCAGAATGATCTACTCAGCAAAGTTATCATTTACATTTGATGGTGAAACCAAAACTTTCCATGAAAAACAAAAATTAGAGGAATTCATGATCACTAAGCCTGCATTACAAAGAATTCTAAAGGGAGAAATACAATCTGAAGAAAACAATAAAATTCAAAGAAACACATCTGACAAAAATCACTAGAAGATCAATTTAGTAAACACAGGAAGAGGAAAAAACAAGGTACAGGAAATCAAGAAAATGGCAGGAAATGTGATACTTTTCTCTATAATAATCATAAACATCAATGGACTCAATTTTCCAATCAAAAGAAGAATAGCAGATTGGATCAAAAAACAAGATCCAGCCAATGTTTGCATTCTGATTTTGGGTTTCCACTAATTATGATATATGTCTTTTTAATATATTACCTGTATGTCACATTGATTGAATAAATAAAATACCTTAATCTCTGATCTTAGATAAAAGAATTCAGATACAGACATTAGCACAGGATAACATACCTTTAAATATAAAGAACCGTCGAGGATGTCATAAAGGCTGGTAAACTAACTTACAATAGAAAACAGTCCAATTGAAGAAGAAGAAAGAGGAGGAAGTGGAGGAGGAGAAGGAGAAGGAGAAGAAGAAGAAGAAGAAGGAGAAGGAGAAGGAGAAGGAGAAGCAGAAGGAGAAGGAGAAGGAGAAGCAGAAGCAGAAGCAGAAGCAGAAGCAGAAGCAGAAGCAGAAGCAGAAGCAGAAGAAGAAGAAGAAGAAGAAGAAGAAGAAGAAGAAGAAGAAGAAGAAGAAGAAGAAGAAGAAGAAGAAGAAGAAGAAAGAAGAAGAAGAAGACGAAACAGCCTCAAATATAGTCTTTCTTTCCTCCATCCCCTTCCCCCACACAAAATAAAAAGAATGACATAAGCATAAATGAAATAAATCCATGTTGGCACCACAGAAAAGCAATCATAAATTTACTTCAGAAAATAAAAAGTCAAAGTTTTAATCCAGTAATCTGTTAGTCAATAAATTCCAGGAATGCTCAGGGAAACAGATCCAAAATACATTTAATAAAATACAAGGTACTCTACAAAGCAAGACAAAAAAAGATGCATTATACTTATAAAATGACACGTTGAATGGCAACTCCTTTGTACAATGATTTAAAGATAATAAAACAGAATTTTAAAAAGAAAAAACAAAAATGATATGGGAGAGTGAATATGACCTAAGTACTCATATGGATATAAAATAGAATAATTGCATTTATTAAAGTGTTTGAAAAAGTAGGGAGAGAAGATAAACAAGAAGAAAAGGGGGTAAATTTGATCAAAGTGTATTTTCTGCATGTGTAGAACTAACAGACAATCCTTTGTTCTATTAATATACACGAATAAAAACACTTCAGAATGGTTACATATATGGTCCCTCAAAAGAAGTTCACATGAAGAATCACTCTCCTTGCCCAGTTATTTCAAAGATAATAAGCTTTACTATTTAAATACATTCCTGACATGGAAAGTATGCTATTTTTCAGTGTTCTTGATGCACAGCATGATTTCTATCTGTAACTTATAACCTTACTACTTTCATCTTTTCTGCTTTTCATATTTCTGTCTTTGAATATTTCATTTTGTAATATAATGTAAATGTCTACACAGTAATATGTATTTGTTGTCAAAAATTTTGGGTTTTGAGTTTTGCTTTGTATTTTGTTTGGTGTTGCCTATTTTTCCTAGCACTGACCGTGTGGTTCTAAAATATTGTGCAAAATAATGTCATTTTATTGTTGGAATTCTAAAAGAGTGTACGGCCAATATCCATTTTTGTGCACTTTAAAACCTATATGCATAGTATGTGCATACCTACAGGTGTGTATATCTGTGTCTGTGTAAACTTGTTCAAGGTAATCTGGCACTTTAATCAAGTTATTTGTCTTAGCAAAATATAAGTTTTGTGAGGACTTAGTTTTTTTCTAATTTCAACCCTCTCCACTATTGAAGGTTTCTTTTTATCATCAAGAAAAAAAGGTTAATCTTTCTGTGTTAATTTAATTTGGTCTCAGAGTAAGTTAGCATGTGTACTTTGGCCTAAAATGGAACTTTAAATTTCAATACTATTTTGCAATTAGATGCATTATGTACAAAAATACCCAAAATGGTCTGAGATTCCTCAAATTTGTTCAGTTTGGACTCATAGTTCAGTGCAGGACAATTTACATGTAATGCTCTTGTTTTCCCTATTTTAAAACCAAATGGGAAATATTGCCTTGCAAAAATGTGTCTAAGGTTATTGCCTTACATTAAGAAAAACTGCCATCTGAGTTCAAAAGTTTTCTAAGAGTTAATTCATAATGTGACTAAAAAATCAATAAGGAGGTAAGGAAATATAAAGGAAGAGAAATATTAGTGAGGAAAGTCTTGGAAAAGGGAATTAGAGGAAGCAAAAATGGTTTCCTTTGGATGAGAAAGGATTTAGGAAGTAAGAATTGTCTTAGGGGGCTGGGAAGGTGGATCAGTGGTAGAGCGCTTGCCTTGCATGCCTGAGGCCCTGGGTTCGATTCCTCAGCACCACATAAGCAAAAAAAAAAAAAAAAAAAAAAAAAAAGCTGGAAGTGGCGCTGTGGCTTAAGTAGTAGAGCACTAGCCTTGAGCTGAAGAGCTGAGGGACAGCACCCAGGCCCAGAGTTCAGGCCCATGACTGGACCCCCCCACCAAAAAAAAAAAAAAAAAAAGAGAATTGTCTTAAATGTTTGTTGCAAAATGGAAAAAGGTAGAAATTAAGACAAACCCCAGAAAGTTCCAGTAGGTAGCAGATGGTATGAGTATGTCTTGAATTTTTTTTTTTTTGCCAGTCCTGGGGCTTGAACTCTGGGCTTGGGTGCTGTCCCTGCACTCTTCAGCTCAAGGCGAGTGCTCTACCGCTGAGCCACAATGCCACTTCCAGTATTCTAGTGGTTTATTGGAGATAAGAGTCTCACAGACTTTCCTGCCTCGGCTGGCTTTGAACTGTGATTCTCAGATCTCAGCCTCCTGAGTAGCTAGAATTACAGGTGTGAGCCACCAGTGCTCAGCTGTCTTAAGTTTTTATAAGATAAAGCTTATTATGAAATATTAGTAAAATTGGCATGTAATGAACTGTGATTTAAATAAGGTCAAGATTAATATATTGATGTAAAATCAGCATCTTATTCTTTATGTCCATCTCTGAAAGTAATTGTGCATTATTAAATTAGTCAAGTTTTTAATATGTGTTTTCCAGGTATGTAAGTCACCTTGGATACAGAGCTGACAATGGTTTTAATCTTAAGTTGTATCCTAAAGTGCTATGTTCAGTTAATCAGTTGCTGTTTGAAAATCACATCTACTGAGTTCGGTCATTTACAGAGTGCAGATTTCACCTGCAGTATTTAGCCTGACCCACAGGAAAATAGCTCTGGCAAATATTTGTTGGTCAATTCTTGACAAGGTGCAGGTGAGTTCTATTTATTATTTCTATTGGTCTCCTTGTTGCTTTAACTGGAAATAAAAAGAGGTTTTGTGACAAAGACTCATTTAATCTGAGGATTGCAGTTCAAGGCCAGCCCAGACAGAAAACTCCCTCTGAGACTCCATCTCTCAACTAACTAGCAAAGAGCCAGGCTGGAAGCACGGTTCAAGAGACTCTTATCTCTAACTAAGCAGCCAAATGCTGGAAGTGGTGCTGTGGCTCAAAGTGGTAGAGTGCTAGCCCTGTGCAGAAACGCTCTGGGACAGTGTCCAGGCCTTGAGTTCCAACCCCATGTCTGACAAAAGAGATGGAAACTGTGATGTCATCCCAGAAATGAGCACCTAGGCCCCCAGGACCAGGCCAGTTACGACAACAAAGAATCATGGAGAGGAGTAAGACAAGATGATGACTCCTCCCGTTACTTATGCCTGCCCTTTCAAAATTAACCAGAGCCAGGAGATCAAGAAAAATAGTTAATAATCATGCCTATCTAATGTCCATAGCTGTCTATTTTGTAACTGGACAGGAATTTACATTTTTGCTTTTGTTACCTATTTGTATTTATAGTAAGTCTTAGATTCAGGACAGTTACCCTGGGCAGCCTCTTTGGTGCCATCCATCTCTATATTCTAGACATCTACCAAAGCCTCCTGTACAGCCCCCAACTAGCCAAGTTATCCATTTTTTACATTAATTTTTAAAATTTTATTGTAAAGATGCTATACAGAGGGGTTACAGTAACGTGAATAAGGTAATGAGTACATTTCTTGTTGAGCATTGTTAACCCCTCCTCCAATTTTTAATTTTCTACCCTGAACCCTTCCTTTTGCCACTTGTGTGCTCTCTAATATTTATTCTTATTGCTCAGTGCCTGCCTTGTAAGATTTTGTTCACATTTCATCTGAAGACCCACATGGGTGTTCACCAAGGAACAGTCATTGCTGCTTTCTCCCCAGTCAAATCAGACATCTCAGCCTTCTACCCAGGTAGCAGTAAGTAGACATAGAGAGTCTTCATCCCTTTCATAATTATCAAAAAGGCCTGGAATGTTAGGTGTGTCCTAGTCTCTGTGCGAATCTGCACATTGATTCCCCCTCCCTGTTTTCCATGCAGGAAGTCTCTGCCCAGTACCTGTGTTATCTAGGTAACTGGCACACTTGGAGGTCATTACCTCTCCCTTCTCTGAGGTCACATCCTGGATCGCCTCATTGGGACTGAGGGAGGTTCCTAGGCTCTGGGGTCACATCAGCATCCAGTGTAGCCACACCCTCTCCCATGTTTGTCCCTTCTGCCACTGTGCCTCTCCAACCTGCACTTGGGGCGGGGTTAGGAATAAATTACTCTTTCTTGCCTGAAGACCATGTGGTAAACTCTTTCCCTTAACCTAATTAAAATCTAACAACATGTATTTCCATCATTTGTGGAATCAGGCTGAGCATTGGTGGCTGATGCTTATAATCCTACCTACTCAGGAGTTAGTGAACAGAAGGATTGCTGTCCCAGTCCAACTTGATCAAAATGTTCACAAGACTCCCAACTCAATCAACAGCTGTATGCGATAGTGTGCTCCTGTCATCTCAGCTATAGTAGAAAGTATACTAGGAAGACTGTAGTCCAGACTGGCCCAGGCAAATCTGAGATCTAATCCCAACAACAACTAGAGCAAATGAGAGCCGGAGGTGTGACTCAAGCATAGAGCATTTGTCTAGCAAGCACAAAGCCCTAAGTTCAAATCCCAGTACTGCCAAAAATAAAAAGTAAAAGTAAAAAAAAAAAAGAATCAAAGGCACTTTTTTTTTTTCTTTTTGTTGGACGTGGGGCTTGAACTCTAGGCCTGGATGCTGTCCCTCATCTCTTCAGCTCAAGGCAAGTGTTCTACCGCTTGGGCCACAGCACCACTTCTGGTTTTCTGGTGGTTTATTGGAGATAAGAGTATTATGGACTTTCCTGCTGGGGCTGGCTTTGAACCTCGATCCTCAGATCTCAGCCTCCTGATTAGCTTGGATTATAGCTGTGTGCCACTGGCACCCAGCAAATGTGTTCTTTTTGTTGTTGTTGTTGTTGTTGGTTGTGGAGCTTGAACTTTGGGCCTGGGCTCTGTCCCTGACCTCTTCAGCTCAAGGCAAGTACACTAGCACTTGAGCCAAAGCATCAAAAGCACTTTATAAATAATAATTGTAATATATATATGTATATATATTTCAGGTCCAAGGCTCTGATTTACTCTCTATAAATAATATTTAAGTGAGGCCTTGTTTAAGATAATGAGCTTTGGTCATTTCCTTTGCAATGTTTCTCTGTTCACAAACAGCCCAAATGAAGGTAAATACTGAAAGAATCCTATACATCCATCCCAGGGGACCACACGGAGGCAGGCAAGAACAGGAGGAAAGATTATTACAAGGTTTATTAGAGGAGCCATATTTACCCTGGAGAGAGAGCACATGGTGACTTGCGCTATCTAGGTAGCACGGGGTCTCAGGGTTGGAAGTGAGGTAGAGGAGAGTTCCGGTGGGTCTGGGTGGAAAGAGGGAGGGGCCAACTGTATGGCGAGAACTCCAGGGCAGGGAGGAGTTCAGGCCTGGGTGGAGCTGAGGACCAAAGCTGAGCACAATGCTTCCAAGTGCTACTTATAAATTCATTTTGCTAAACAAACAACTCTTCCCACTTTTAATATCTCACCAAGTAATACACATGGAGCCCTCAGATTTAAACATATAGGTCGAGAACATTCACCTGTCACTCAATTTCCAAACAGGATCACATTCTATAAATGGCTTTAAGATAATCATACTATTATGTTACTCAATTATCCATACATTCCAATAGTTTCTCAGAGAATATTTCTTCTGCATCTTAACTGGCTAAACAAATGTTACAAAGTTGGGATACAGGGATCTTCTCATTGACCTGAATTCTCTTTATTTTCAGAAATCATTCTATATTGTTTCAACCTTGCTTCCTGGGATCAAGGGGGTTCAGCTCAGGGTCAGTGCAGAGTCGAACTATGAGCCCTCATCTACACAGGTCCACTTCAATGTCAAAATCAATAAGAGCACTGGAACTCAGATGCTGCTCCATCTGTGGTCTGTGTCCAGCCTAAGTCTCTTGAGGAGTCACCTGGTCTGACAATGAATGATAACTCAGGAGCTGAGTAGGAGAAGCACGGTGTTTGGACTACTTACTTGAGTGTGGTGAGCTCTGTGAGGGACGGCTGAGTAGCCTTGAGATAACTTTCTCTTCGTGCAGCCACTTTAGGAGAAGGCTTGGGACTTGTGTCTGAGTCCCCACTGTCTTCATCCCCCATGGCCTTGATGTAGCTACCACTTCGCATCCTTCGGCATGGAATCTCATCATCTTTCCCTCGAGGTGTGTATCCTGACCATTCATCTTGAGGAACCTGGTCAGAGAGAAAACAAGTCATTCCTTGTTTGTGAAATCCTACATCTCTCTCCTGGCCTTTTTTTGTTTTGTTTTGCTGTTTGTTTTGGGTGTAACTAATAGAGATCATTATCTAAAACTTTAGATGTTAACCTTTCATTGATAGGGCTTAACTGTAATGGGTTTGAAAATATACTGAAGACATGCAAATCCTTGACACAACACATTTAAAAAAAGCATCCTAGGCATTAAGGGACATGAGAATCATTGGCTCTGATTCATTTCCTACTTCTCCATTTTCTCACACTGGTAATAGCTGAGTCAGGCATAGATAGCCATGGGAGAAGATAGCAGATTTCTTTGAGCTGTTCTCGATCATTATTTAAGATTCAGAATTTTTCTGATTTATCTATACCTTTCCTGATCTTTTTTGTCTCTACTGTCTCAGAGTCAGCCTCTTTGTTTCTGAAGCCAGGGCTCTACTCGATACCAGATGCTTTTGCTGATTAATCCCCTATTCTTTCTGTATTCTCTTTAATATGTATTCAGTATCATAGACATGCTTAAAACATTCTGAAGGTTTCAATATGTCTTCCTGAAAGGTGGTGTAGTTTTGTTTATTTAGTGCCAGTCCTGGGGCTTGAACATAAGGCCCTGGAGTTGTCCCTGAGCTTTTGTGCTCAAGGCTAGCACTTGAGCAACAGCTCCACTTCTGGTTTTTGGGTGGTTAACTGGAGATGAGGGTTTCCTAGATTTTCCTGCCACGGCCTGCTTTTGAACCACAGTCCTCAGATCTCAGCCTCTTGAGTAGCTAGGGTGTGAGCCACCAGTGCCTGGCTGGTTGTAGTTTTAAAATCTTCATGTTTTCTGGCTCCTATATATGTGTACACACACATACATACACATGTGCGCACACACACATATACACGTACAAGCATGCATCCCTTGCACACACTGACAGAAAACACACTTCTGAGAGCAACTCCCCTGTTCAAATTCTGATTGGTCTGCTGACCCAGTGTAGCTATCGATCCAAATCATTTTCTCCCTCTGGGTCTGCTGGATCCTACTCTAAGTCCCTAATTATGGGGACAGCACAAGTAGGAGCTATCAGAGCATGGGCGTTCCTTCTTTTCACAGTCATGTCTTTCAAGTTGAGCCTGGCATTACATCATGCTTTTGAAAGTGCTGACATTCTCATCAATTATGACATTCTTATGATATTCTCTTCAATTCCCTTTAAATTTTCCTCTCCAGCATGAATTCAACCTTACACTCATATGATCTCACTTTGCTTCTATTTGGTGAAAGGAATGCATAATGACCACCCTGTTCATCTGTCAAGAAGTAACAAGGGCCTATAATGCTTGTAACCCGGCACAGTTTAATTAAAAGAGAGAGAGAAGCCTGGTAAGAGGGGCAGGCAGTGACAAGGTTGATTCTTGCCCTTAACATGCCTGGAACAGAGATAAGAAGACAAAGGATGAATAAATTTGGGAATTCACATGCTAGCAAGTTGAAAAGATAGTGCCACAAATGAAATAAGAATTGAAGGGAAACAGAAACAGGAGTTAGCAGTAATGGCAATGGAGAAGAATATTCCAGAAGGGATCTTGGAGCTGGACAGAAGAGAAAATTATATTTAATATTCTGATACTAATTATTTATTGGTTATCTATTATGTTCATACAATGTTTCGTGTGTGTGTGTGTGTGTGTGTGTGTGTGTGTGTGTGTATGTGTGTGTGTATTTGTGTCCTGGGTCATGAACTAAGGGCTTCTGAACTGTCCCCGAGTTTTTTTAAGCTCAAGAATAGCGTTCAACCACTTGAGCCACAGCTCCACTCTGAGACGTTTTTCTTTCTTTTTAAGATACTAAGAGCCTCGCGGATTTTCCTGATTGGCTGGCTGGCTGGCTTTGAATTACAATCCTCCGATCTCAGCCTCTTGAATAGCCAGGATTACAGGGGTGAGTCACTGGTGCTGCCTAGTGTTTTATTCTTAGCAATTAAGTATGGTAAGAAATTTACTTATGGGGAATTATTTAATCAATACAGCAAACATGAGCTTTTTTTGGCATCAATCAGAGAGCTGAAGTAATTTGCCGATCTATATAGTGTATGAATCTGACATGTAAAGAAGAAAATTGTCCACAATGATTCAGATCACATTAGGCAGAAAGTTCTAAATTGCATGAAGTGAGAATAGATGTTCCACTATAAAAATCATTCTCCTTTCCCCCTTAAATTTCTATGTAATTTGTAGGTTTATACTTAGAAGCATCAGAGATGTTACTATCCATGGACTTCAAAGCAGCAGTTTGTTGGTTCTTATTTTGAAAGGTACTTGACAGAACTACAGTATGCACAGGTCTATTTAACTTAACAAATTCTCACATTGTGTTTCTTGTGTGCATGCACTGTTAGAAATGCTTTATAAAGCTACCAGCACAACTATGTTTATTGCAGCATTATTTACCATAGCTAAGACATGGAACCAACCCAGATGCCCCTCAGTAGATGAATGGATCAAGAAAATGTGGTATATATACACAATGGAATTCTATGCCTCCATCAGAAAGAATGACATTTCCCCATTTGTTAGGAAATGGAAAGGTTTGGAAAAAATTATATTAAGTGAAGTAAGCCAGGCCCAAAGAAGCATAGGTCCCATGGTTTCCCTTATTTGCAATATCTAGTATAGGTATGAGTCAAGCGGAAAAGGTCAGATAATGTGATGTTAGGAAAATGAACCCTTAAATATGTATTTTAATGTTTTCGTTTCTTTCATGCATGTGTTTCTAACGCATTTATAAGATTATTTCTTTGTTGCTTTGTATGTCCCTCCCCCACAGTGTAACCCCCGCTTTCACTATATTTGATGTCAGTATAACATGTGGAGGAGATGGGGACAAACAAGTCGTTTAAGGATTCAGGTGGACCTGTTGCAACAATGAGAAGTACAAAATGTCATGTCAAAACCAGCTTTACAATGTCGGTGTGGGGGGGGAGGGGGGTATAATTGGGTGGGGGGAGGGGGGTAAAATTGGGTGGGGGGAGGGGGGAGGCGGGGAAGGGAAGTGAAGGGTAAACAAAGGAGGAGGCTGCAATGCTTGGTAAGAAATGTATGCATTATCCTGCCCATGTAATTGTAGCCCCTCTGTACAGTATGTTCTCAAATAAAATAAAATACAATTAAAAAAAAAAGAAATGCTTTATAAACACTAATTTGTTGGATCCAAACAACTAACAGGTGGAATACCACCCTTTATAATAATAATTATATATAATATAATAATAATTGTTATGGTGACCATCATTTTCAAATGAGCAGACTCAGGTTATTGAACTCACCCTAAGTGACAGGCCTGAGGATCAGAGTTTCAATGAGGCAGATCCTGTGCCTTGCCCTGACCATGATTATCAATAACCTACTTCCCGGTGTGTCTTTCTCTCTCTCTGTTTCTGTCTCTCTGATAATAAAGTTTGGATTCAGAGAATCCTACTTACATAGCAAGTGCTTTACCACTTGAACCACACTCTCAGTCCTTTTGCTTTTAGTTAGTTTTCTGTTTTAAGAAAGGGTCTCCCACATTTTCCAAGGCTCTCCTCAAACCATGATCCTTCTATCTCTGTCTCCTAAGTGACAGGATTGCAGGAGTACACATCACACCTTGTTTGGTAGCCTTTTGTTCTAAGCTATGCTTTGTGAAACCTGAAGAACTGAACAAATATAGTCCCTGACATCTTCCTAATACATCGCATTAAATACATTTCTAATTTATTAATTGTAGGGTTTTCAAAAATCTATGTATTTATTTTTTTAGCTCACAAGCATCAAAATCGCCATAGCAACAGGACTTCTTAGGAAAGTATAAATGTTAATGACAGTTCAGTTTTCGTTTGGTTGGTAAGTGACTCACTGCATAGATATGATTATGTTTAGAACCTCATTATTGGCTTAGCAATTAGATGGTAACAATTAACTTGGTACAGGTAGGGTCTTGGATGATGCATCCAACACCTGCCCTTTCTCAGTACTGAAGTTTATAATATTGCTCAGGGAATATGTCAGAGACTAATGACGAACTGATTAGCTAATATTACTTACAGGGAAAATGCAGCAAATTTCTGTTTAGGTGCTTTTCAAGGGTGGCTTTTGGCAGGAACTTGAGTTTTTACTAGAAATGTCTATAGTTGTTGCTAAGGGAACCAGCAGAGAAGTATTTAATCTGTATTCCTTTCAATGAAGCCTCCTTTTCAAGAGATAGCAGCTAAGACTCCACGCTGACATGCCTTCCATTGGTGTGGAATATAAGTATCAACATATTACTCAACTATCTAACGGCAACATTCAATAAGCTTACAGGGAAATCAGTTCTGGGAAAAAGTGCAAGGATACAGACAATCAAGAACTTGGAGAAGTGAAATATCGGTGCTGCATTAGAGAGGCCAGTAAAATTGCTAGATTTGAGACAGTTTCTTTTTTTAGTATCTTAAAGTTTAAAGCCAAGGTTAGACAATGCCGAAGTGCAAGTTTTTAAGGCAAGCATACCATTTGTAAGGTGCCCAAAGAGTTCAATACTATGCCCTTTGGATCATGAGGGGGCTGATGCTATGGCCACCTAGTCAAAGGTTACAGTGTCTTTCCACTTCAGTTTCACCAAGGGAAATGATTTAGGGAAATCTAAAGAAAAGGTAAACTTGCAGCTTCCTGAGAAAGACTTCATTGCTATTGGTGATGGTGGCTTAAGAAATTGAAGTCTGGTAAGAAAGGAAGCCAGAATAGAAAGAAAAGAGCACAGGTGTTTGTAACACAAGGCTCATGGGATGCAGGTCTGAACCATTTTAGGAGGTGGCTGACCCAGTCACATGAAAGAAATAGTAACAAACCAGGTGCAGAGGTGCATGCTTATAATCCTAGCTAGTTGGGAGGTAGGACAATAGTGAGTTTGAAGCTTACCCCAGGCAAAATTAGTAGACACTTTACCTCAAAAAACAAATAAAAAAAAAAGGAGTGGGGTGTGGCTCAAAAGCTAGAGTTCTATCCTGAGTTTTATCTGGAATACAGAAAAAAAAGAGCCATCTGTGATATCTTAAGTTTTACAGTAGAAGTATTCATGTACTGCTTTGTTGAATGGTTGAATGGCAACTCCTCTGTACAACGACTTAAAGATAAAATTTAAAAAAAAACATAAAAAAGATGATTTATTTTGTAATACTTATATCTCAATACTAACAGTCCTTTTTACTTTAGTTTGTTTTCAGATAGGGTCTTAGGAAAATGGATCTTCCCATTTCTGCCTCACAAGTAGTTGGAATTATAGCTACAAATCCTGCCTCAGGAGCTCTATTGTTGATAAAATGAAGAACAGTAGGCATTATTTATTATAATCAGTCTCAACCTAAGTCGCAAGGTGTCATTTGGAAGATCAAAAAAAAACATACCTGTGACCAAAGACCTACAGTCACCCTTTAATTACCTGCAGCCTGCCTGCTTGCTTGCTTGCCTGCCTGTCTGCCTACCTGCCTTCCTCCCTTCCTCTTTCCCTTCCTTCTTTTATTTTTTCCTCTTTCTCTCTTTCTTTCTGTCTCTTTTGTGTGCTAGGGCGGGTGTTTGAACTCAGGGCTCTGTTCCTTAGCTCTTTCTTGGTGCCAGTCCTGGGGATTGAACTTGGGGCCTGGGCACTGTCCCTGAGCTTTTTTGATCAAGGCTAGCACTCTACCACTTGAGCCACAGCTCCACTTAAAGCTTTTTTGTTAGTTAATTGGAGAGAAGAGAATCATGAGCTTTCCTACCTGAGCTGGTGTCATACTTCTCAAATCTCAGCCTCCTGAGTAACTAGGATTACAGGCATGAGCTGCAGGTGCCCAGCCTGTCCCTTAGCTTTTTCACACAAGGCTAGTGATCTACCACATCTGGTTTTTTTCCTGGTTAACTTTTCTTCCCAAGCTGGCTTTAAACTTCCATACTCAGATCTCAGCCTCTTTAGTAGCTAAGATTACAGATGAGAGCCACAGCACTTGGTAAGGTTGTTTTCTTATAGCTGAAGTATTGTTAGACACTGAATGGTGGATCATTCAAATGAAGACTACATTCCATTTAGTCATAAAACAAGACAAAACAGAACACCTAATGGGGCATGCTTAACAGTCTCTCTCTTGCTTTTTGACAACCCCCCCAACCCCTTATTCAGTTTCTTCTGCAAGTACTTTTGATTATTTATCTGCTAGTAGTGAATAATTCAAATGTTGATATCATTTAGGGAACTTACATTCTAGGAAAGCTGGAAGAGTAGACAAACACGAAATAAACGAAGAAGTTAATTTCAGAAAGTATAAATGCTTTGAGGAAAATACATGAGATGATGGCTCCCTTGGTTTATTCCCCAGAGTTGATGCTCTGAGGAGGGAATGTCTCTGAGGAGATCTGATGACCAAAGCAGCCTGCCCAGGGAAGACCTACGGGTGGAGCTTCCAGCCAGAAGACTCAGCAAGAGCAAAAGTCTTTAGAGTAAGCTTGGTGTAATCAATGCCTATGAATGAAAATGTCAGTTTGACCAGAGGGCATTGAGCAGAAGGGAAGTTATATAAGGGGAGATTAAGAGATCAGGGCAGGCCTCATCTATTTTGTAAGTTCATGTCAAATTGTATCTCAAACTTGGGCTGGGTAGGTGGCTCAGTGGTTGAGTGCTTGCCTTGCATGCATGAGGCTCTGGGTTCGATTCCTCAGCACCACATAAGCAGAAAAAGCCAGAAGTGATGCTGTGGCTCAGGTGGTAGAGCACTATCCTTGAGCTAAAGAGATGAGGGACAGCACTCAGGCCCAGAGTTCAGGCCCCACAAGTGACCAAAAAAATATTTTCTTTCAAACTTGGACTCAGTTACTTCAAAGTTCCTTCTAACTCTCCATCCTAAGCTTACTGTCTCCGTTATGAAATCTGTAGCATGTGCCATCTACATAAGGAGTCAGTAAACTATAGCTTGCAATCTAAATCTGGACCACTATCTGGTTTTTATAAATAAAGCTTTATTGATACATATCCGTGGTCTTTCATTGTCTATGGCTGGCTTTAACCTACAAGGGCAAAGCTGTGTGGTTGGGATAGAAATGGTCTGGCGTACAGAAAATACCTGCCAGCCCCTGCCTGATGCCCATGCTTATTTTGAGTACTTATCTGCATCACTACTAGTTCTCATCTGTAAGCTTACTGGAGACAGGAAAAGTTGAATTGCTGAAGCACTGGGTTCTACAATTCCACAAGCCAGTTTCACATTCATGCTGGACAACTTAGGTAATGACTGTCTCTTATTCCTGCATAGAACCACCTCCATAGAACCACCTGCAGACTAAATGAAGCAATGCCCACAGCTGTGTAGGGTGTGCTTGGTAAAGATGTGTTTTCTGGCAGTTCCACACTCTTCAGAGCACTTGGCTCCCGTATTGAGCCCACAGATAACTCCTTAATTATGGATCACCATAGCTCTTCACAAAGACGCTGATGACAGCTTTCAGTTTTCTTTGGTAATGTAAGGATGACAAAACTGAATTATTCTTAAGCAAAAATAGAAATGCCTAGTCCCGTCATGTCTCCCCGCCATGAATTACCCATCTTGTGGACCTTCCTCTTATTCTAGAGCACTGAGGGGAGAACCAGCCCCCTCAGGCCATCTTGGACAAGACCAGTTGTCTGGATTTCCCCAATACCAACCTCTGCTTCACAAAGCAGAAATCCTAGGGGAAAAAGAAACCCCTATGGGAATTATTCTTTTTTTGGGGGGAGGGTGTCCAGTCGTGGGGCCTGACCTCTGGGCCTGGGCGCTGTCCCTCAGCTCTTCAGCTCAAGGCTAGCGCTCTACCACTTGAGCCACAGAGCCACTTCCAGCTTTTTGTTCCTGCTTTATTCTGAACTTCATAGTGGCTCTGTTCTGTTCAGCTCAGAATCACTGAGCTGGGAAAGGCAGGATAGCAAAGGTCACAGGCAAGTTTCTCATTGTCTAACTATTTCTAGAGCCTCAGTGGTGTTAGAAACACAATAGGTTTCTGGGTAAATGTGGCACAAAATAAATGAATGAATGAGCTCCTAAACCAGCTTTGCTTTTAATCATCATGTGATCTTGGATAAATCACTTCACTTCTGTAATTTAGTTTTTCCCTCTGTAAAGTGGAATGCTAACATATCTATAATGGATAAAGATAAAATATGAATACAGTTTATAAACACTAAAACACAAAATTGTGAGCTTAAAGGTTGGAAATGCGTTATCTTTTATTTTTAATTTTCTTCCTCCCACAAGCTGGGGTTTGAACTTAGGTTCTTTTTTTTTTTTTTTTTTTTTTTTTTTGGGTCTGGTCGTGGTGCCTGAACTCTGGGCCTGGGTGCTGTCCCTCAGCTCTTCAGCTCAAGGCTAGCGCTCTACCACTTGAGCCACAGTGCCACTTCCGGCTTTTTTCTTTTTGCTTATGTGGTGCTGGGGAATTGAACCCAGGGCCTCATACATGCAAGGCAAGCGCTTTACCACTGAGCCACCTTCCCAGCCCCTGAACTTAGGTTCTTATGTTGGCCAAGCAGGTGCTCCATCAATTGAGCCTCAGTCTTTTTTGCTTTGCTATTTTTCAAATATGGTCTTGCGTTTATGCATCAGTCAGCCTGGACATAAACTATAAAAGTATCTTTTAATGTTCATTATAAAAGAGCTCTTCTATTTACATTTCCCATGTAGCTGGGATGATAGAACTAAATGACCACACCCATCTCTTATTGATTGAGATGGGGATCCCAAGAGCTTTTTGCCTAGGCTCACTCTGAACCACGATCCTCTCAATTTCCACCTTCTGAAGCTAGGGGCCACTATATACCCACTCTATGGAAATTGGATTACCTTTGTTTTTGTATGGTACTAGAGTTTTGAACTCAGGGCTTTGCATTTGCTAGACAAACACTTTACCAACTGAGACCTAACTCCAAAGCTGTTTATGTGCTGGTAATTTTTTTTGGGGTTCCGGTCGTGGGGCCTGAACTCCGGGCCTGGGTGCTGTCCCTCAGCTCTTCAGTTCAAGGCTAGTGCTCTACCACTTGAGCCACAGTGCCACTTCGGGCTTTTTTCTTTTTGCTTATGTGGTGCTGAGGAATCGAACCCAGGGCCTCATGCATGCAAGGCAAGCGCTCTACCACTGAGCCACCTTCCCAGCCCTGTGCCGGTAATTTTTGAGATAGAATCTTACTTTCTGTTCGGGCATGTGCCTGTACTTCAATAGAGTCATATTTGGTTTCCATCATTGCTGGGATGATAGGTATACACTTCCATATTCAGTTTCTTTTATTGAGATGGAGTCTCATGGACTTTTCTGCCTGAGGCTAGCCTGGAGCCATGATCCTCCCAATTTCAGCCTTTTACAAAGCTAGTATCACAGGCATGTATCACTGCACCTAGCTATTGGTTAAGAAAGAGTCTCACAAACTTTGCCCTGAATCTCCAGCCTCCCTTCTTGGCCTGCTAAGTAGTTAGGATTACAGACATGATCCATTGGCATTCAAAGAAACCTGGCTGCTTTTAAAGCATGGCTTACAATAGATATTAGGGGAGTGAAAAATAGAAGCATTTCAGAAGGCTATAGCATAAGAAATAAATACATATAGACTACATGACAGTCAACTGGGAAGAACATGACTGTAGATCCTACATTGACCTACAGGCTCATAAAGTTATTTTTATTTATCTGCCTTGTGTGTCCTTTGGAGGTGGATTGGTGCTGCTCTTTTTTTTTCCTCTCTTAGGTTTTTCCCAATCTCAGCTGAAAGAGGATCAGTTCTGGGAGGCCTGTGAGCTGTGGCTCAGAGCCAGAGGTCCTTAAAATACTTCCCTTATAAGGAAGCTTGAAAGGTTTCATGATTCAAGGTAATAACTTCTGAAACACTTGGCTAATTATTTTTTAAATCCCTTATCTCCACTTAGTTAATAAAGTTCTTCCCATTTGGAATACACAAACTAATCCTAGTTTTATCCCTCTGCTTTCTTCTAAGATAAAATACCCCATTGTTTGAACTCTAAAATGTAATTCAAATCTCACAGTTTTTTGGTACCATTAAGATACACTATCAATTAAGTGGGGGTACTCCATAGATTACATAGTGCATGTATAGATGCTAAAATGTGAAAAATAAAGATCTCAGAATCAATTAAAGACTCTTTAAAAATATGTATGGAAGGACAAGATGCTGCACAAGGGATGTCCCTTAACATGATAAGTACAGAACTTGGTGGCCATCCTCAGTGGCCAATCAGCTTTTATTTGTGCTGCAATTTTGCAAAAACCCTGTATGTTCATCTAATGTTCCATGATGCTTACAGCTGTTCTGAACAACGAGGAGAGTAAATATTATAACATTAGCTTGTCAAGTAAAGAAGCTGAGATCCAAAGATGTTAGTAACTAGTACAGCATAGCACCATACCCAGGCTGGGGTCTACTGTTCACAGTCCTGGAATCCTTTTCTTCTCCATGCCTGCAGATGGCTTTTGGAGAATAATTATTATTTTCTACAGAGCACATATTTCAGATAAGTAAACAACTTTTTGAGTTTTGTTCCCCCTAAAGTTTATGCCTAAAAAGTAAATGAATCAATGAATACTGGTTCAAATATGAGTTCAAATTAAAATGACAAAAATGACTTTACAAGTAGCTCTAATTCCACCCCTCCCCCTTTGGATGGGACTGCTGGTACCACAATGTGACTAATAGATGCAATCAGACATTCTGTGCCAGTGATGGTCCAATGGCTGAGATGAAGGCATGTGTGCCTGTGACTCCCCCAGAGTGGATCATCTCAGGATCATCTCAGGATGGAAAGTCGGAATGGTGAGGTTTGGAGAAATGAAAATGCGTGAGATTTTGGGAAATCTGAGAGCCACAAAAAGAATGAAGACACTTAGAAAGCCTGGATGGCTGAAATGGTTCCCATGTCTTGAAAATACACAAGGGCAGAGGCCAGTGCCATTCTGCATTGCAGACATGTAGGAGGACAGGGGATGAAGTGGCAGAAGTGGAATTCATCAGGAGCCAGGGAATCGAGACTCACTTAGGCATTTAGCTGACTCTTTAGCAAGGAGGAATAGTGATTGGAATGGTATCAGTAACAACTTTATAGTTGCAAGTTGATCTCTGAGCAACATTTCCTTAAGGGCAGGATATTTCAATAGGAGCCAGCAATTCAACAGGTGCTTAAGCATTGGCCAGGGTGGATGGGTGGCAACCTATTTGGTCCTTTCTGAGCTTGTTGAGGAAGGTTCAATAGCAAGGAAAAAAAAATCTACACTTGTGGAAGGAGATCTGAGGATTTAACACAGAGGGAATTACCTGATAATTCTGGAATACCCTTAAAGGGATGGTAGAAGTGCCTATGTTCCTTACTTTGATCCTTTTCAGCAGTCCCATGAAACAGACACTGCGATTTCTGTTTTACTGCTGTAAAACTGAGACTCATAGAAAGGAGAGATGACTTGCCCAAGGTCATCATAACTCACAAGAGTCTGATCTGTCTGACACCAAAACTTTTAATAACAACACCCTGTCTCTGATGAATCCCCAACAACTGAGTGGGGAAGGAAAAAGGAAAGGACTGTGGACTGCATGCTCCCATTTAATGGTGCTTAGAAAATAAAAATGTACTATTGAAGCAATCATATAATTATGTCACTGATTTCTTAGCAATCCCCAAAGAGGGCTTCAGATAATAAACGCTTGAAATGTTTATGAACAAAAGAGTGTTTGTTTTAGTCTTTTGGCTCCTTTATCTGCTGTTACTGTTTTAAATAAAGGGATGGCTTGAGGGGAATGGGAAAACTTGAATGACAGACACCCCTTCCAGGGTGGCTTTGGGGCCCTCTGGGAAGAGCACCCCAAGTATGGTTTAAGGTTCCTTAGAAGGCTTTGCTGTGAAGTTCAAGTTCCTGTCTACTGCTGTTTGCAGACATGGTGGTCACGTGCTGGCCTTCTAAGCACTTTTAGTGGGCTCTCAGATTCCCTACTCACTCGGCTCCTTTGCATCTTCTTTCCAGCTGGGAGAATTGTTTTTCTGCTCCACACAGCTTTCACCTTGACAAATGCGACTTGGCTTAAGTGTCCCTGTAGCCTTTTTAGCTTGCTCTTCTCATAGCAATCACAGAATAAAGAAAAAGAAAAGGAAAGAAGGCAGGAATAGGAAAATTACACATGACACGATATGCAGATCCCTAGGTATGATTGTCCTTTTCCCAAACAAGAGATCTCCCTGGCAACCGCCCTTCCTTCACTCCCTTAGAAGCCAGAAGCTGGTGTAAAACTTCATTTGTTTCAGATTGTTCCAAATTACTTTTTCAGGACAAGCAGAACTACCTACCTGTAAAACAGGGGTTATACCCTTTGTTATAGTTCACTCCACATGGTCTTAAAATGCTCTTGAAAGAAAAGAGCTTTGTAAACAGTGATATGACCTGGTGATGTGATCATCAACTGACCCAATGTGATTACTCTTACCTATGAACATTATACCAATCTGCAGGGGGAACTAGCCTTGCAGAAGTTTGGGGGGGGGAATACAATTAAAGCATTTTCTCAAACATTGTCTCTGAACTCAAAGGAATTTACAAGTTTTAAGTGAATCAGGCGAATTTGGAGGATGGATGAAAGAAAAGAGCAAAAATAGCTTTCAAGTACATCAAGCTGAGTCCAGTATTAAATCACAGTACGGAATTACCTACTGGGTTTGGAGTGTGATCCCATAATTCTCTTCCCTGGGGAAATGCCACTTAGTTGGGGCAGAAAGTCTGTGTGTTATATGTGGGGTAAGGGACTGAGGCCACTAAGAAACATGGCAGAGGGTATACCAAAAGACAGGAGGCTTCCATGGGAAGGCAACGCAGTGCCAGCTAATGTCAAAAATGACACTGTTCATTGGGAAGATGCCTTTATGATCAACTCAAGAAATAGTAGACTGTGTAGGCTAGACACTTGTGGGTTTTGATATCTTGGTTTCTGGCTCTTATAGTCATGGCCAATGGTTATGCACTGAGGATCCTTTCCTCGCCCATTGGAGGCCCTTGTGTTTGAGAAAGAGATACAGGAGCTGAGCTAAGCCAATTGCACATCCCATTAACCAGGTTATCCAGCACCAGTTGGTGATGCTCCAGAGATATGTGCGTGAGCTAAACCTGTCCAACGTTCAATCTGTGAGGATCTTGGGATGGGAGCCATTTTACAAAACCTAACACATAAGTATTATATCGCATAGCACACAAAAAACTTCCACAATGTTACTAATGTCATTGCAAAGAGGAGAATGTTGAGACTTTGTGGCATTGAACAATGTGCTAAGGAATATAGCTAGTACATGGTAATGGGAATTGAAATGCAGATTTGTCTCACTCAAATTTTTATGTTGTTTTCTATACACTGTGCTTTTGTCAAGAGTTTAAAAACACAGTTGGTGCCAGTAGCTCATGCCTATAATCCTAGCTACTCAGGAGGCTGAGATCTGGAGGATTGTAGTTCCAAGCCAGCCTAGTCAGAAGGGTCCGCAAAACTCCATCTCCAGTTAACCATCTAAAGGATAGGCTGGAGGTGGTAGACCACCAGCTGAGCAAGCAAGCTGAGAGAAGATAAGATCCTGAGTCCAAACCTCAGGAAAACCAACCAAACAACAATACAAAATCCTTAGTTACAATAATTTTCCATTACGAGTAAAATTGAAGCATTAAGTTACTGAAAGATATAATGCTACAACACTTTGAAGATTATAAGAAGTAGTCAGTATTAGATGCTTAGAAGAACCAAAAAGTTTAAAGTAATGGCCACAGACAGTAGTCTCCACCCAGTGGTTATAGTCAGCTACAAAATTTGGTTGAAATATAATACAACATCTCAAAAGAGCACAAGATAAAAATACAAAGGTTTAGGTAAATGGTCAATCTATTTATCTCCATTGGCTATGTAAGAGATAAGCAAATTTGGAGCCCAGGTTTGGTTTTTGATCCTGTTGTTCCTTTTGTGTGCATGTTGGAGGTGTATCTATCTGATGGCTTAGAGTTGTTAATGGATCCATTGATTATATCTTTATATTCTACTTCATCTCATGTGGTTTGTAGCTAGACTTTCTAGTTCCAAAAACTGAGTTCCCAGAGGCAAACTAGAATGATGTATCTGGTATTTAGAAACAGAGAAAGAAGTAGAGGATTCTTGCTCTTCCTTCTAAGGTCCACAGAAATGGAACTATCATCCATGGAAACGAATCTGCAACCTTGCTTAAAATCTTAACAAATTTCCCAATCCATAATCTGTGCTATACACATCCAAATTATTTGTCCAATTTGTATGAGCACGATTCTGTTTCCTCTTTCCTCATTTTTTGTTTAATGTTTGGAGTCTCATGAATTTTCCTGCTCAAGCTGGCTTTGAATGGTGATCCTCCAGATCTCAGGCTCCTAAAGAGCTAGGATTATAAGTACCACAAATGCCTGGCTGAACCTGTCTCTTTAAAACATAAAGTCCCAATAAAGAAAGAATGAGAAAATAATAGAGCTATTATATGAGTATAAATCTCTTCTCTTAGATCTCAGAGTTTGATCAATTTATTAAAAATGGTATAACAGGCTTGGAAGGAGAATTCATGAGACTCTTAACTCCAATTAACCACCAATAATGTTGCTGTGGCTCAAGTGGTAGAATGCTAGCCTTGAGCAAAATAGCCTAGGACAGCATCCAGTATGAGGACTGGCATAAAAGAAAGAAAAAAAAAAGATACAGAAAGTTTTAGCAAATCAGTCATCTCAAATATTATCATATTAGTAGTTGATTTGAACATTATGAATTTTGAAATACATTCCACAAAATAGTTTTCTTTTAGTTCCTCTATTAATTGTAGATGAGGCTACAAAGTATTATGAATTATTGATTTAACTCTTTGGCATCTGCAAGCAAACAAATCAAAGCAAATGGGGATGACTATGTAAGAAGATGTCCATCTTCCACATTTGATTATTGTCATTTAATTATTGCTGCCTCTTGAGGCTCTTTGGATATTCCATTCTCAGTGCCATCCATAATGCCTGCAAATGTACAACATTCAAATGGCTCACAATAGAATCCCTTCTTCCCGGGGCTTGGAAGGTGGGTCAGTGGTAGAGCACTTGCCTTGCATGCATGAGGCCCTGGGTTCGATTCCTCAGCACCACATAAGCAGCAAAAAAAGACCGGAAGTGGCTCTGTGGCTCAAGTGAGCTGAAGAGCTGAGGGATAGTGCCCAGGCCCAGAGTTCAGGCCCCACTTCTGGACCAAAAAGAAAAAAAAAAGAATCCCTTCTTCCCCAAGCCCATCCACCCTTCATCTGTAAAACCATAAGATGACATCTAGATCTTGGTATGGAGAAAGAGTAAACCATTGGTATCCTTAGGCACATGAGTGATACAAAATTTGACTTTCAGAATCATCATTCAAGGCAGGTGCCTCTTGAGGATCTTAACTTTCAGCTGTGTTTCAACTCATTCTCTGCAAGCAGCAGAAACAAAACTTGTCATGCAGCAGATGCACATATGAGTAGGATGTACTCAATGGCTATCTGAATCGGTGTTTCTAAGCTCGTTCAAGCCACACTGAAAGGAAAGATCCCAAGTGCAGTGCTCCTTACAGTGTCCCTCATAAAGTTTGCTCTAAATTCATTCAACTTCTTTTATTTGTTACCAGGTTTATTGAGCTCATTGTGAGTGCTACATTAGGTACTGGAGATAGAGAGCAATGTGTAAACAGAAAGGAATATCTGCCCTGATGGGGAAGGTGGAAGACAGACATTAACCAAATAAGGAACATGTATGTTGGATGTTGATATGTGCTTTGGAGAAAAAAGGAGGCAGGGAAGAGACAAAGGGAAGGAGACAAAGAGACTATGGAGAAAGGGAAGCTGGCAGGAAATGCAGTGTTAACTGTCCTCATTGGAGGGCACTGGAGGGAAAGGACTACTGAATAAAGATCAGACAGGCTGGGAGAGTTGCTCCCATGTCTGCAGGAAGAGTACTCAAGGCTAGAGGAAGAGCAGATGGTCCCAATGGAGACCAGGCCTTGTATACCTGGTGACAGGTGGAAGCCATGCAGACAGAATGCACCGAGAAGAGATAGAATTGGAGTGCAGTGATAGTGGAAGGGGCTGAAACTCATTTCAGGTGTATCTTTCAGATAGTTGTAAAGACTATGGTTTTCACTCAGGGTGAGGTGGAAATAAAAAGGTGGTTTTGATTCCAGACAGATACATACTAGTTTAAGAAAATAAGGTTACTGCAGAGCATAGTGACACAGACCTGTAATATTATCAACTTGGGAAGTAGAAGGAAGATCACAAGTTCAAGGACAAGGTAGCAAAATCTTATTTCAAAAACAAAGTAAGAAGTTGGGCGATGGTGGGTCATGTCTCTGTAATCCTAGCTACTCAAGAGATTGAGTCCTGAAGGATGGCAATTCAAAGCCTGGCCAGACAGAAAATCTTCAAGACTCCATGTCCAAATAATCAGCAAAAAACCAGGTTGGAAGCATGGCTCAAGTGATAGAGCACTGATTAGGAACAAATAAGTCAAGTGAGCACTGATTAGACTTTTGAGTTCAAGCCCTGGTATAGGCAATAAACACAAAAAACAAAATGATGTCAAAAAAGGATAGAGGCATATCTTAAATGGTATAGATTATTTGCCTAACAATTATGAGGGTGTTAAGTTCAATTTCCACTGTGAAAAAGGAAGAGGAAAAAAGGGGGAGGAGAAAGGAAAGAAGAAAGAAGAGGAAGATGAAAAGCAAGAAGAAGAAAAGGAGGAGGAGGAGTTCTTACATTACTGAATTGAGAATAACTAAAGCAAGGGAAGACACAGGCTCATGCAAGAATCCAGGACTGGAATCAAAGAGGAAGCACCAAGTGATTGTGGTGGAGGTGGGGAGAGGAGAGTGCTAATAGGTTTCTTAATAATGATACAGACACATAGGTTGGAAGAGAAGATTCCAGGATGATTCCAAGGCTTTGGCCTGGTTAATGGGTGGAATTCCCATTAGCTGAGATGAAGAGGTTGAAGATAGGAGCAGACTGTGGAAAGAGGTTTAAAATTGGAGTTCAGTTGGGCTATACTAAATTTGAGATGCCCGTGGGACATTTAAGCAGAGATGTTGAGTAGGAAGCTGGGCCCCTTCTTCTCTCTCTCTCTCTCTCTCTCTCTCTCTCTCTCTCTCTCTCTCTCTCTCTCTCTCTCTCTCTCTCTCTCCTCTCTCTCTCTCTCTGGAAAGTCAGGCAATTTGACCTAAAAGGAATCCATTGCTATGGCACTTCAGGCTCTGAGAATGAAGGAGGCCACCTAGAGAATGAATGCTGATAAATGAATTGTATAAGACCTGTGTCCATCCAGCTTTGTTCCTGTCTTGGGAGAAGAGAACCAAGGTGCAGCCAATAAAGTCTGTGAGGAGGATCAACAGTGCCTGCTGTCCTGGAGGCCCGGTGAAGAAAAGTTTGATGGAGGAAGAAGTGATGAATTACCTTATTCATTGTCCTCTTTAGTCTTTTTTTGGCCAGTTGTGGGGCTTAAACTCTGGGCTTGGGTGCTGTCCCTGAACTTTTTTCCTCAAGGCTAGCACTCTGTCACTTTGAGCCACAGCTCCACTTCTGGCTTTTTCTGTGGTTAATTAAAATCCCATGGACTTCCTGCCCAGGCTGGCTTCAAACCTTGATTCTCAGATCTCAGCCTCCTGAGTAGCTAGGACAACAGATGTGAGTCACCAGTGCCAGCACCTCCTTAGTCTTAATCCCATGAGACACAAGACTGGAGAACATTAATTTTACCATTTTACCCTTTCATGATTAGCTGCTTTATATAAATGATTCTGATGTTTGTTTTCTCATCAAGAAGTGAACTTGCTGAAGAGCCAGGCTTTTGTTTTCTTGCTTTCCTCCCTCTCTCTTTGGAAGTGGCTTTTAAACTGTTTTTGACTGTTTCACAAAAAAAAAATCCATTTTACCTTGGCAACCTTCTCTATACATATAGACAAATAAAAGAAGGAAGGAAATACTTAACCTTTTGGCTTGCCAAATGCTCAATCTTCTTGACTATTCTCTTCTTTTGTATTCTATTTAATTGAAAATGTTGTTCCTGACCCATTAAATTGATTTTAGTAAGCACTAATTGGTTGTGACTTGGAGATTGAAAAACACTGCTTTTTAGAGCATCAGGTATAGAACTGGGCTACATTCATTATTAATCAGAAAGACAATGTTATTCATCTTTTCATTCCCCCAAAATACATTCTGGAAAAATTAATACTTAGTACATGATTGTTTAATGGATAGTTTTGAGACCTGAAAGTGAACTTCTTAAACTGAGCTCTTTGAAACTTTTGTTACCTTCACTTTATTGATTGTACTTGTGAAGAAAAACATTCTCTAAAATCCTTTCATCTTTAAATGAAGACACACTTAAGTGATTACATATATATATATACATATATACATGTATATATGTATACATATATACATATATAATGTATACATATATACATGTATATATATGTGTGTACATATATACATGTATATGTGTATATATATGTGTGTATATATATATATACATATATATATATATACACACACACATATACTCTTTCTAAGCTGTCTAGGTTGGCCTCAGACATGAATTCCTCTAGCCTCAGCCTCTTAGATGCTGTAATTCTAGCCATGTTTTATCACATCAGCTCTGGGTGTCTTTCTTGTGTAGTAACAAGTCAGAGAAAGATTTAGTGTTCAGAGATGACCACCTCAATGGATTAAGTTCACCCACTGTGGTGTTATTACACATACATAGCAAGAGGGGGCAGCTTAGTGTTTGAATGCTCTTCAAATCCTCATATATTTACTTTCTGGTGTGAATATACAAATGAACAAACAATATGATTCAGAACCTAGGAAGAAAGAGGCTTTCTGACATCTTAGAAGAATCCTGTTTTTTTTTTTAATTTTTAATTTGATTCAACATGAAACATCTATCACTTAGGAAGAGAATCCAAAGTCTGAAAGTAATAGACTGAAACAGAAACAATGAATAGTAACATGTCTTAGAATGTCAGATGTCCAACCAAAGAAATGACGTGGAATTTAACCTAGACAGTTTCCTTTAAGGGATCTTTAACACCAAAACCTGGCACATAGCAATGGATGTTACCTGCATTTAAAGTCTTCTACATAGAAAATAAAATGGATCCCTCAGCTCTTCAGCTCAAGGTTAGTGCTCTAACACTTGAGCCACAGTGCCACTTCCGGTTTTCTGAGTGGTTTAGTGGAGATAAGAGTCTCATGGATGTTCTTGCCTGGGCTGGCTTTGAACGGCGATCCTCAGATCTCAGCCTCCTAAGCAGCTAGGATTACAGGTGTGAGCTACTGGTGCCCGACCTGTGCAGTTCTTACCTAGGGGGACTGACACAGGAGGGAAGCAGCTGTATATTTTGGAATCCACCTGCATTCAAAACTGATTTTGCATAAACCAGACATGATTTTGGTCTAGTTAAATTAACAACTTCTAAGGAACATTCTTTTTATTTTTTTTTGCCAGTTGTGGGACCTGAACTCTGGGCCTGGGCGCTGTCCCTCAGCTCTTCAGCTCAGGGCTAATGCTCTACCATTTGAGCCACACCACCATTTTTGGCTTTTTCTGCTTATGCGGTGCTGAAGAACTGAACCCAGGGCCTCATGCATGAAAGGCAAGCACTCTACCACTGAGCCACCTTCCCAGCGCCTAAGGAACATTCTTACTAAATAAAATAATATACAGAACACATGTACTCTGGTTTGTTAGGATTTTTTTTTTGGAATTCAGAAAAGTTCTATTTGCAAGTAGAAATCATACTGAAACCCCTCATGGGACGTTTTAATTCATGATGGGACAGAAACATAATGGAATTTATAATAAAGAGAAGATGCCTTGAGCTTTGGGTGAAAATATCAGTGAACTTGGGGAGGGGGGAGGGGCAATCCACAGGTTTTTATGAAGGAAAGGATGAATCAGCCAGGCTTCTAAGAACAGAATAGGAAATCAGGATTATTTTAAGGTATTGGCAGATATGACAACTCAGGCTGGAGGTAATGCAGCAACCTTTGGGAACAATCTAATCAGGGAAACATCAGTTTTCCTCCTAAGGCCTTTCAACTGATAGGGTAAGGCCCACTCACATTATAACTTTGTGCAAAGTCAATAAATGCAAGAAACATCCAAATTAAGGTGTGATTCACTAGCTAGGTCACGTAGCATAGCCTTGTGTAGCCAACATAGTACTAATTTCTCACAGATGAGAACCCAAATGGAAGATTCTGGAGCAGAAGGCCATGTTTAGAGGTGGACAGAGCCATTGCTCTGATAGATTTTCAGATCTCCTTAAGTTTTGTGAGCTCATGTACATTTTGAGAGGAGTTGTGATTTGAGCCAAAAATCTGAGTTCATGCCAGGGTCCCTTCTTAGCTGCTCAGGAGGTACATGAAGGCCACCAACAAGTGGGCCTGTGCTGTCATTCCTTTGTACCCAGCACCCAGCACCTAGAATGGGGCGTGGCATTCAATTTCCTTAAAAGTTTTCTTTGAGAGCAAGAGACTCACCTGTGGAATTTTCATTTCTAGCTGACAGATGAATAGGAAAACTCATAGTTACCTGAAATGTTGTACCAGATGACAAATATGAATTTTAGAAACCGATCTTTAAGGCATGCTATATGCCTTACCAAGAATTTAGCTGAGTATCAGTAGTGCATGACTATAATTCTAGCTATTCAGGAGGCTGAGATTTGAAGATCTTGGTTGAAAGCCAGACAGGGAAGAAAAGCTCATGAGCCTCCATCTTTGAAACAAACTGCAAAAAGCCAGGCTGGAGGCCTTGCTCAAGTGGTAAAGCATTAGCTAGCCATGAGAAACACACACACACACACACACACACACACACACACACACACACACACACACACACACACACACACACACACACACACACACACACACACACACACACACACACACACACACACACACCCCGAAACAAAAGATGAATATATCAGAGAGTTGATAGAGGGAAATTGAGTATCAATATAAGAAAGATGAAAGATGAGTTTGAGACCTGGCACCAATGACCAAGAATTTTATAATTCTATGCTTTCACAAAATAAAGTATTAACATTAAAAAATCAAGATTTCTGAGCAGTGCTAGATACTCGGGAGGCTGAGATCTGAGGATTGTAGTTCAAAGCTAGCTGGGGCAAGAAAGTCTGTGAGGTCCTCATCTACAATTAATCACCAAAAAGCTGGAAATGGAGCTGTGACTCAAGTGGTAGGACATTATCCTGGAGCAAAAAAGTTCAGGGACAGCACCCTGGTCCTAAGTTCAAGCCTCAGGACTCTCTCTCTCTTTCTCTCTCTCTCTTTCTCTTTTTCTCCTTCCCTCCCTCCCTCCACAGACACACACAGACACACATAGACAAAAAATAAGATTTGCTTTGACAACCTGTACATGCACTTATGACTCTTCATATACTCACTGTATATAACATTTATCACCTAGTTTTTAGGCTATTTGCCTACAAAGGAGTCTCATTTGCCAACCTATAAGCAACTTGAAGTAAGGACTATGTTTTCATCTGTAGAGAGCAAATTAATACCTATAATCCTAATTCCAAACAGAGTATTTTATAACATAAAAGTTCTCATTCCAGGAAAGTGAAAAAGGTTCTGTTGAGGATCACAAGTACCAGTGGGCCAGCCAATGGAGAGGGTGAGTATGGTAGAATTACTTCATAAGCATGAATGAAAATAGAACAATGAAACCTCTTAGAATTTTAAGAAGCAATCTGGGCATAGACGGCTCAGGCTTATAATCCTAGCTACTCAGAAGGCTAAGTTCAAAGTCAGTACAGGCAGGAAAGTCTGTAAGACTCTCATCTCCAATTAACCCCAGAAAACTTAAAGTGGTGCTGTGGCTCAAAGTGGTAGAGTGCTAGCCTTGAGCAAAAGAACTAAGAGACAGTGCCTAGGCCCTGAGTTCGAGCTCCAAGACTGGTACACATAGTGTGAAAGAAACTAGGCATCAGATGTGGGCAGGTAGGAAGTAATTCAACAGAATGTTCTCTCATGCACAAAGGAGCTGGCAGCCAGTGCCCACATGTGTGTATATGTGGGCACAGAGAGGTGGATGCATGGTCCGCATCAAAAGAGCAGCTATGGCAGTTGGGTGTTTCTGTGAAGATCTTCAGGGAACCAAGACCACATCCCACAGCAGACTCGGCTCTCCCAGGTCAAAGGAGCCTGGATCCTGGATCACTGGATCACAGCAGGCCCACTCAAGCTGAAAACAGAAACGCTCATCTTACCCTAATTACTCCCAAGCACATTTTATGGGCCAGTAACCCATTACTTAGAGATAATAATGTAAAGAGAGATTAAATAGGATAACAAAATAAAGTGCTTATCAATTTTTAAAAAAGCGCTTTACAGAAGAGGCTTCCAAGATGGTTTGCAGATGCTCCATGTGCTGTTTCTCTGAGAGTTGACATCCTTAGCAGCAGCTTAATGATTGTAGGAGGGTTTCCAATATAGAACCCTAAATATATCTATCAATTCCTCAAACCCCATTTTCCTTGCAGTATTCACATGATACCTGTGGCAAATTTTCAACTCATTGACAGTGGACAAACTAACATCCAGACTGTAAATCACACCCTTTGTCGCTAAGAGGTGGCCAGAGTGGGGAGAATTCAGGTCCTTTTGGCCATTTTGCAATTCATCGCACTGCAATGAGTTACCTAAGTATTAAACTCTACAAAATGAAAACAAAAAACCAACCAATATATATGAATACCTGCACACTTTTTCAAACTGTTTTGATCTCTCCGTATGGCTCCACAGAGATGTCGTCTATGTTTAGAAGAAAGAATTCTCGCATATCTCAGTCTCCAGGAACTTAGATGTTGTGTCAAATACATTAATAGAGAATACAAATGCCATGGGTCTGTACAACTATGTTGTACGTCTTGGTTTTCATCTAGACCATGCTGACCTTTCCATGGCTAAATATGACAGGCAGGGTGTCAGTGACCCAGGCCTACTCAGTCAGAAAGTCCATAGACTTTTATCTCCAATTAACTACCAAAATATGGGAAGTGAAGATGTGGCTCAAGTGGTACAGTGCCAGCTTTGAGGGTGGAGAGATAGGGAAGAATGCTCAGGAAATAAGTTCAAGCCCCAGTACTGGCACAAACAAGCAAACAAAACTATAATGAAGGAAGAAGACCTTACTCAAGATAATAAATGATCATCTCTGAGGGTGGAACTAAACAGAACCCTTGCTAATGTCAGGCACACCCAATTATTCCTTCTGTCTTCAAATAGCCTCTGGATTTCAGTCTTCAATACTTTCTCATCCTTTCTCACAGACCCACACTGCACTTTGTATTGAACGAAAATGGTTTAACTCTCAGAGACATTGTGAATTACCTACAGAGAGTAACAATGCAGATGCATTTCATTCAAAAAAGTCTGTCTTTTTTTAAAAAAATCATTTTTCTCCATTTTGTTGATAGGTCAAGCTGATCTGATGGGAGGTGTTGTCTGTGCTCCGTGAGCACCGTGTGCTGGCTTCATGCAATCCACAGCAGTGGAAAATGGGCACTTCACCTCCTACTCAAGTCAGCAATTGCTTGTTTAGAGTGAAAAAAAGATCCTGAATTAATAGAATAAGATCAAATTAAACTTCATGTATGATATCCTATTTGACAAAAAGGAATCCCTTTCCTTTTCCTTGTAGCAGAGTTGGACAAATAGCCAATTTAGGGGACTGGGGTTATAGCTCAGTGGTAAATCCCTTGCCTACCATGTGTGAAGCCCTCTATTTGATTTTCCAGTCACTCATTCACACACACACACACACACACACACACACACACACACACACACACACACACACACACACACACGTATACACAGTTGGAATGTCACAGATAACCTTTTTCTTTTTTTTTTTTTTTTTTGGGTCCGGTCGTGGGGCCTGAACTCTGGGCCTGGGCGCTGTCCCTCAGCTCTTCAGCTCAAAGCTAGCGCTCTACCACTTGAGCCATAGCGCCACATCCGGCTTTTTTCTTTTTGCTTATGTGGTGCTGAGGAATCGAACCCAGGGCCTCAGGCATGCAAGGCAAGCGCTCTACCACTGAGCCACCTTCCCAGCCCAGATAACCTTTTTCTTTTGTTTGAGAGAGATAATTCTTTAATATTTCGATTATCTTTAATTAGTTCTACAAAGGAGTTGCCATTCACTAAAGCAGTTTATGAAAACAGGGCATTTTGATCACCCCTTCTAACATTCTCACCCACCCCTCCCAAAACACCCTTTTCCTTAATTATCTTATTTTTAGGTTAATTATTTTGCCTTTTAACAAAGCAGTTTTGTAAAAATTGTATTGTAAAGATATAGTACAAAGGCGTTACAGTTACATGAGCAAGGTAATGAGTCCATTTCCTATTTAGCATTGTTACCCCTTCCTTTGTTTTTCCCCTACTATCCCTTTCCTCCCCACCTCCCCAACTCTGTCTGTGCCTTGTACCTCTTGTTGTTACAATGGGTCATCCTGTATCCTTATTTCAGCATTTTGTTGTTTCCCTTCCCCTCCCCAGATTAGAAAAATGTATATACAAGATGCAGGACAGCAGAATCAAATACAGTGACAACAGGGGTTATACCCTGGAGGGAGGAACATACAAAAGAAACAAAAAAAATCACATAGTACATGATAAGTATGGTTAAAAACAACAGCAAGAAAGATAAAACCTCTTGTGTCCTTATCTTGGGGTTCATTTCGTAACAAAGCAGTCTTCGTGTACAGTTCATCTTGAGCTGTGGTCATCTCTTCAAAATCCCTGACCCCCTCTTTCTTAAATTAGAAAAAAATGAAGGCAGTCAGATTTCCTGATGTGACTGGCATTATGTGGATCGGGAAGCCATTGTGGGGATGGGAGGGACAAAAATGGGAGACAGGTTATGAGGTACAGGAGGTGGAGCCAACTTTCTCCCTGTACTTCCACTTGCCTGGCAATTTCTGTTCTTCAGTCCAGTCCAAGGCTGCTCCCAGATATAAAATTTGACCTGGTTTCAATTGTACTAAATACATGAGGTGCAGAGGCAGGGACAGCTCACAAGACGTTCTCATGAACAATTTTCTAAGTAACAACTGACTTTTTCTGCCCAGTTATATTGTGGGCATAATTTTCTTAAAATTTTTTATGAATGGATATACTTATTTCTTTTGTTTTGATTTACTGAGTATCTCTTCTTTTGTTATTGTACTACAGGGTAAGCAAAGGAGACATAAAAGTTTTATGTGGGAGGCATTTGAGTATCATAAAATATTTAAGTCAGCAGTTTCTAAGCACATGTGATCAATAAAAGCACAAGGAAAGAAACTGGGACAACTGACCCAATTCTCGTGTGGAAAATTATCATAGACTCAGCTAGGAGGATTTAATTCAGATAACATGCTACTAACTTTATGAAGATATTTGAATATGTAGGTTAAAAATTCTGTTACTACATTAACTTATTAATTACCAATGAAAAATTTACAATCTATATTTCTAAAGAAGTTGACGATACAAAGCAAACACCGACTAAAGGCTGAATATGTAATAATGATTTCTGCAATTTATCTAGACAATACATTCATATACATAATTATTTACAAAGCTGATTCATCATAGATTCATTTGTAAAAGCAAACACTGACAGAGTGTATTTTTTTTTTTTTTTTACTATTTTTTCCTTATATGATGGTAAGATAGGTGAATGTGGTCTGCATGAGGTCAGGGTATTTGTTCTGTTAGACCTTGTGTCCCTAGAGCCTGCAAGTGTGCCTAGCACATAGTAAAATGGGCACAAAGCATTTGCTAAGTGAATGAACACTTCCAGCTAATGAAGTAGTTCTTAGCTATTGAAGAGAATGAGGTGGACCTAGATATAGTAACATGGAAAGATGGTCAATATACACTATTAAGTAAGAAAGGCTAAGGACTGTACAGTATAATGTAATATCACCTTGCTAAAATAGAAGAGTATATATATATATATATATATATATATATATATATATATATATTTGTGTGTTGGAATATATAGAGAATATGGGGGGAAATGGTAGGTTACCTTTGGAAAGCAGTAATGGGACATGAGGTGGAGGCTCTTGCTTTGAACTCTATATCATCTTCTAATATTTGGTCTTTTCATATTTAGCATACACCAGTTTTTTGGTGGTATTGGGGTTTAAACTCAGGGCCTCATGTTTTCTCACAAGGCATTTTCCCCCTTGAATGGTGCCCATAGTACTTATTGCTTCAGGTTTTTTGTGTATTACCCTGCAATTCTCCTGTAATATCATTGGCATAGCTTGTTTGACAGATGAATGACATCATGTCTGGTTTATTAGTTGAGATGGGGTCTCATCAACTTTCTGCTTAAAATGGCCTCCAGGGATGTGGACAGAAAGGAACCTTACTTCATTGTTGGTGGGAATGTAAACTTGTTCAACCACTTTGGAAAGCAGTATGGAGGTTCCTCAAAAGTCTTCACATAGATCTCCCCTATGATCCAGCAATCCCACTTTTGGGCATTTACCCAAATGTTTACAAACAAGACCACACTAAAGCTACCAGCACAACTATGTTTATTGCAGCATTATTTACCATAGCTAAGATATGGAACCAACCCAGATGCCCCTCAGTAGATGAATGGATCAAGAAAATGTGGTATATATACACAATGGAATTCTATGCCTCCATCAGAAAGAATGACATTTCCCCATTTGTTAGGAAATGGAAAGGTTTGGAAAAAATTATATTAAGTGAAGTAAGCCAGGCCCAAAGAAGCATAGGTCCCATGGTTTCCCTTATTTGCAATATCTAGTATAGGTATGAGTCAAGCGGAAAAGGTCAGATAATGTGATGTTAGGAAAATGAACCCTTAAATATGTATTTTAATGTTTTCGTTTCTTTCATGCATGTGTTTCTAACGCATTTATAAGATTATTTCTTTGCTGCTTTGTATGTCCCTCCCCCACAGTGTAACCTCTGCTTTCACTATATTTGATGTCAGTATAACATGTGGAGGAGATGGGGACAAACAAGTCGTTTAAGGATTCAGGTGGACCTGTTGCAACAATGAGAAGTACAAAATGTCATGTCAAAACCAACTTTACAATGTCGGTGTGGGGGGGGAGAGGGGTATAATTGGGTGGGGGGAGGGGGGAGGCTGGGAAGGGAGGTGAAGTGTAAACAAAGGAGGAGGCTGCAATGCTTGGTAAGAAATGTATGCATTATCCTGCCCATGTAATTGTAGCCCCTCTGTACAGTATGTTCTCAAATAAAATAAAATGAAATTAAAAAAATGGCCTCCAATCACGATCCTCTCAACCTGTGCCTCTTCAAGTAGCTGGCATTACAAGAATGAACGTCTTGCTTGGCCTGCACTTTCACTAAAAATATAATGTCTGTGGGAAAAAAATGAACCTACGACCACTGTAGAAATGGTTCTTTTATAGTTTGAGGTGTTTTTATTTTTTTAAATGTTGTCTCAATCTAAAGACATAGCCCCAGACAGGCTTTTTGTTGGGAAGGGATGAAAGCTGGGCTAGCGAACAAGAAATTGGAATAATGAATCTTAAATGAATCATCATTAGAATATATTTTACTTCCCTGTTGCTTCAACTTTAGCTAGAATTTTACACTGAAAGTTTAAAAAAATTATATGTAGCTGTATGTAAAACTCCATATGTTCTATGGTAATCAGTACCACTTATTTTCAATGATAAAATAGCTTATTTAAACTTTGAATTTTGCCATTGGGTTTAGACGATTCAGCTGTTTATCCAGCAGCACTCTCCTTAAAAATAGATGAGATGACATTTAAGGGTGCTTAAAAAAATATCTGTTGGAGAAAGAAGCAGAACTCTAATGCCATTGATCATTTCTATTATGTAAGCATGGCAAGTTTTCATGAAATGGAGGCTTCATATTCTCATTTCAAACATATCACAAATAAATTTTTTTGGCCAGGTATAATGGATCATGCCTGTAACTCTGTATACAGGGGAAGGAGGTGGATATTGGAAGAATTAATGTTTGAGAGCACCCAGAGCAAAAAGTTTGTGAGATCCATTCTCAGACAATAAAAAGGTGGGTGAAGTGGCACATGCCTGTTATGCCCACTTTGTAGAAGGTAGAAATAGGAGAATCATGAGTTAGGCTACCCCAAGGAAAAATGAGACCTTATTTGAAAAAATAACGAATATAAGAAGAGCTGGAAATATGTCTCAGAATGCCTGCCTAGCAACCATGAAGTCCAGGGTTCAAAGCCTAGCAGGAATAGCTTTTTTAGAACCAATCACAATCATTGGAAAGATCACTGGAGATTTACTATTTGGTGATTGTAATTGATTAATGTAATGGAAATAGGGTTGGAAAAACTTTCTGGTAATTACATATGGAGACTTTGCCTTCACTCTTACTTGCATACTTTTCTTCTACCATTCTTTATGAAGTATTTAGCGAGTGTCTGCTCTAGGAAATGCATTGTAGGTACAAAAAGGAATGTAAAAATGATGTTCTGTCTAGGCCTATTTAAAAACATTTGTACAAATCTGTCAAATATAAGAAAAAAAGAACATTAATTAAGCCTTAAACCTGTAGGGTCCGGGGTAAGGATTAAATAAGTTGAGATGAAAGTCCACTGTCACCTCAAATATCAAACTGTGAACTATTGCCAATTAAAATGAAACACATTTGGGTAAATGCCCAAAAGTGGGATTGCCGAGTCATAAGGGAGCTTTATGTGGAGTCTTTTGAGGAACCTCCATACTTCTTTCCAAAGTGAACAATTTTATACTCCCACCAACAATGCAGTAAGGTTCCCTTCTGTCTGCATCCCCTCCAGTATCTGTTGTTATTAGAGTTCTTGATTATAGCTATTCTAACTGGGGTGAGCTGGTATCTCAATGTTGTTTTGATTTGCATTTCTTTTATGGCTAGGGAGGTTGAGCATTTTTTCATGTGTCTATTGGCCATCCTTCTTTCCTCTTCAGAGAAGTTTCTCTTTAAGTCTTTAGCCCATTTATTTATTGGGCAGTTTCTTTGAAGATTTGTTTTGGGGGGATTTAATTTTTTAAGTTCCAAGTATATTTTAGATATGAGACCCTTGTCTGTACCCGGCAATCCTACTTTTGGGCATTTACCCAAATGATCACAAACAAGACCACACTAAAGCTACCAGCACGACTATGTTTATTGTAGCATTATTTACCATAGCTAGGATATGGAACCAATCCAGATGCCCCTCAGTAGATGAGTGGATCAAGAAAATGTGGTATATATACACAATGGAATTCTATGCCTGCATCAGAAAGAATGACATTGCCCCATTTGTTAGGAAATGGAAAGACTTGGAAAAAATTATTTTAAGTGAAGTAAGCCAGGCCCAAAGAAACATAGGTCCCATGGTTTCCCTTATTTGCAATAACTAGTATATGTCTGAGTCAAGCAGAAAAGGTCAGATAAGTTGATGTTAGTGGAATGAACCCCAAGATTTCAAATGTTTTTTTTTTTTCATACAATTGTTTCTATCATATATATATATGTATATATATATATATGATGATTTCTATGTTGCTTTGTATGTCCCTCCCCCACAATATAACCCATACTTTCACTGTATTTGATGTTGGTATAATTTGTGGAGGGGAAGGGAAAAAAAACGAATTGTTTAACTAGGGATACAGGCAAACCTATTGCAACAATGAGATGTACGAGTCCTTATGGCGAAAAACGAATTTAACAACTTTGGTGGTGGGTGGGGGGAGGATCGGGTGGGAGGAGGGGAGGAGTATAGGAAGGGATGGGAAGGGGAAACAATGAGGAGGCAACAATGCTTGATAAGAAATGTACTTGTTATCTTGCCCATGTAATTGTAACTCCTCTGTACGGTATTCTCACAATAAATAATAATAAAAAAAACAGAAACACAAAAATCAGTGTTGCAATCTTGGTAGCCCTGCTGAAGGCAGATAGTGAGGATCAGGAGGAAATGAAAGCCAAGACATCTAACACTTCCACCCAGAACAGCGTGCGTAACTCCACAATGTATGCACTTTATTAAAAAGTACAGCTTAGGAGGAAATTGCTTTTATGGGGTCATATGAAAGAGGAAATCAGATCTGGATACTTCACTGGGCCACAGTTCTATCTTCAGTTTTACAGGGGTTTTCTCTGAGTGCTCATGAAAGGCCGTAGGGTCAGATTCCCTTCCTTCCCTCCTCAGAGTCCTCACAGTACGTCAGTGGATTCGCCCACTGAGGAGAAGCTTCACTTCCCCCACTTCTCTTCGAAGACTTGAATATGTGGCTTGTTCTAAATTAGATTTGCCACCTGCTCCTGTCTAAGGTGGCCTGCTGATCTGAGGCCATCACAATGGGCTGCTAGGTTAAGAGGAGAATGCTTTTTCAATCTTTTCCTTGGGAATCTACCTGGCAAAGGCAGGCCCTCCATAGGACATATTGTTTCATTGTTACTGTTTCCCTTTTCTTAGATTCTACCAATGCTCTTAATGGCCTGGGGACCCCACTGTTCAGAAGGTTTGTGTTTTCTTTTGAGTGGCGTGGTCTAGTGCTCAGCACTCTGTGGCATTTTGTAAATGTGATAAATAGTAATGATAAACAGCGGATGCAGGTTCTTGGGTGCCTGGGGCTGGCTACAGGCGAACTCAGAAAGAAGAGGAAAAATAAAAGCAATTTCTAACACAAAAACAAGACTTTGCCTCTCATTAGACCCAACTGCTATATGTGAAAAGTTTGGTAATAAAATGACACAGGAATTTTCTGTGGTGGAGCCAAGTGTGCAGAATCGGTTTTCAAGATCTGTTTTCTGTCTTCCTTCCAATTCAGGGTGCTATGATGTAACAGGATTTTGGGATCCAAGCATATGCTGTTTTCTCGTTCTGCTTCTTTCATGTTTAAACCTAATTTTGATGAATTATCTCTTTCCTCAATAATTTGTAATGTTTATCTATCCTCTATAAACATATATGTACTTGTTAATTTTAACTTTACTTTTTGAGGAAAGATAATATTTAAGCATATTTCCATCTTACAGCTCTTTCCTGTATTAATTTTGTGAGCTTTATGACACAGGTATGAATATCTAAGTTTTGACAAACAATGGAGATTATAATTTGTTTTGTTTACTTTTTTGTTTCTTTTTCTTTCTTTTTTGGCAGTACAGGGGTTTGAACTCAGGGTCTTGTGGTTGCCAGGCAGGAACTTTATCACTGATCCATGCCAATGTTTTCTTTTTTCACATTATTGTTCCTTTGATATGTATACAAATACATCCTCTTCCTTTTTATAAATAAAACTTGGAAAAATACTGAACTACCTAAACCATTAGACGTAATTAATGATTCGCTTTCCTTTCTTTTCTTTTCTTTTCTTTTGGTTCCAGTCATGGGGCCTGAATTCGGGGCCTCAGCTTTTCAGCTCAGGGCTAGCTCTCTACCACTTGAGCCACAGCGCCACTTCTGACTTTTTTCTTTTTGCTTATGTGGTACTGAGGAATCGAACCCAGGGCCTCAGGCATGCAAGGTAAGCGCTCTACCACTGAGCCACCTTCTCAGCCCAATGATTTCACTTTCATTTTGACTACTTTCAGGAAAATATCCCAGAATATAAAAGTCATTGACAGGGCTAAGCAAGCATCAAACATCCTTTCGTACTAGCATATATCTAATGCATAAGGTAATTTGCATTCCAAAGGTGAACATGATATGATTTCTCACTACTTATTTTTTTGTAATAAAAAGATAATGGTTGCATCCATGTATAGACTTTGCAGTGAATATGACAAATTTCTGTTTTCTAAGAAAAATTGTGCATCTGGTGCTACCTTCTCTTTCAATTTCTTGCATCTGGTAGGTTAGATACAAAGATTTATTTGCTTCAGACACTGAACAAGGATTCATGAACTTTTATTATTTTCTACATCCTATGATAACTGTTCTCACAGGATACAATTAACCAATCACTTCCTGTATCTATTCATTCATATAAATGGATATGTATTATGAGTCAAAGACTCTGGAGTGAAAGACATAAATGCTTATAGGCTGATCTTCTCCCTCAGGGATCTTTGTGGCTATTGAAAGGAGGGGTAGAAGTACTCAGAGGTTACAGTCAAATATGGAAATGGCTAGAAAATTCACTTGTAGACAATGTTAGTATTCGTGTTTAGATAGTTCAAGGAAGCTGTAATTGACTTGAGATTTGAATGATAGGCAGGCAGGCTTTACCAGCTAGGTAGGGTAAGAGAGGGCTTTCTTTCTAGGAGAAGGGACAATATGTGGAGCCATAAGTGTATGTGAGAGATACTTACTTGTATACAATATATGGAGAACTCACATGAACCAAATTCACTGCCCACCTTGAGTATGTCAGTGTAAGGTCTAGAAAGGGATTAAATCGAAAGTATCCACACTTGTGTTAATAATAGTCTTGACTTGGATTAAAGACGGAGATCTTTTTCAGAATTTCTTTTCTTGATCTATCTTTTTGTATCATGAATGGGTCCTGAGAGCAATAGAATGTGACACCTTTTGTTTCTGGACACATGTTTCTAAGACCCATGCTGGCTGGTCATGGAAATTTCCTAAATAAGTCTTCCTTTTGAATTAATCCCCATTTTTTGAACAAGACATTCTGCCATCTGCTCAGCCACCCTACTCTGTCCTGTTCTGCCCTCATTTGCTATTCATTGGCTTTCTTCTCCAAAAGAACTCACTTGTACCAAAGCCCCACAAATTGCTTCAATCTTCCATACTACCTTTCCGGATGTCCTCTAACTCAAGCAGTGGGACACCTCCTTCCACATATTCAGGCATGCATTGAACACATAGGATCTCTCCATCCCATACTACAGTCTTTGTCATATCATCTTTCTTATATTAATGCTCAATTCCTCTTTATCAGCTCATTGAGAGAATCATTTTTCCTGTATCAAAATATCACCAACTATGTTCATTTCCTCTGATGGCCAGATAGAGTCACCCCAAGCTCAGTGGCTTAAAGACAACTCACATTTATTCTCCCACAGTTATGGCGGTCAGAAGCCCCAAGTAGATCCAATAAGCTGAAAATGAGCAGGGCTAAGCCTCCTCTGGAGGTTCCGTAGGGAGAATCTACCTCCTTGGCTTTTCTGCTGTCAACCTCTACAATCATCTCTGGTGGGCCCTTCCTTCATCTCTGCTTTTATGGTCACATGACTTTCTTCTGTGCTCAAGCATCCTCATAAGGAAACACGATTGCATTTAGGGCTCACCCAGATAATCCAGGATAATCTCTGACCTAAGGATACTTAATGTAGTCACATGTACATCTAAGACAAGACTCAGTTTCATGAGATTAGATATGGCCACAGTTGGTGCCATTATTCTATTCACTACCACCCACCCCATCGCCAGCAATTGAGAAGTCTGTGGCAGGCATTATTTCATGAGATGGACACCACTGTTATCTCCATGTCACTGTTGAGGAAACTGAGGCAGGGAAGGCTAAGTTACCTGTTCAGGACACAGAGAAATCTTAGAGAAATCCAATCTAGTTACAGCCAACTCAAAAGCTTCTACTTATACAGTTCTGCATTGTCTCTCATACTTTCCAACTATGTACATCAGAGTGTTGGTTTGACTCATGACTCCAAAGACTATAATGGTCAACAAAAATTGGAAAAATTTCCTAGAAGTTTTGTACCTTTCCCTCTCTGGGCTGTACTTGGAAAGAGTTCTTCCACAGACAGCAATGCTAGTTATGTGACTGGGTGGCAACAAGGAGGAATTTGCTTCTCCATGAAAGAACACTGGAAGCCCCTATGTAGGCTGACATCAGTCTAAGGATGAGGAACACGAAGGAACAACTGAGCTTGGGTAAAAGTGCAATGGAAAGAGTAATCACAGAAAATGCCCCAGAAAATGATTCCCATTGAAAACGACAACAGAAACAAAACTGAAATGGAAGGCCCAGCTACTTTCACTGTAGAGAATGTAGGAAAGACTGAAAACTCCTGTAGACATAGGCTGCTGTTGGTGAAAGGATAAGAATAAATACTATAGCACAATGAAAAATACTTTGAGGTTAGTAATAGTCCACACTGATGGAGATCAGAAAGCAAATGAACAGTAGCAGATAGTGGAAAATTAAGGATTTTTCTATTATCACTATACATTATAGAGAATAACTATTTTCTCTCCTTTGAACTAGGCAAGGGGCCATGTACCAGAGAGAGCTAGAGCTGGCCCCTGGAATCACACAGATCAAGGGGCCCATCCTTAATATCAGTGTCACTTAGGATAATCTGAGCTCACTTCTCTTCTTGACAGAAACAGGAAGATGAAGACCAAAGAATCTGGGTGAACTATCTTGGTAGGAACGATAAGATAAAGAATCTCTGCATTCAGTCTCTGTAACCACATAAGATAAAAGATAATAAAACTTAATAAGGAGTGCAGCTAGGAATTTGTGTGTGGACCATAGTGATGTGTAAGAGACTGGATTCATAACTTCTGGGGACTGACAGGCTAGTAGAAGAATCAAACAAGTAAAAGTTTTATAAACAGAACAGGACAAGGAAATGAGGGCTGCTGTGAGAACATATTAGCAAAGGTACCTAACTCCAACTTGGCCAGTCAGAGAGGGCTTTCTGGAGGAAGTGTTATCTTAGTGAGATGGGAAGGTTGAGAAAGGAGGAAAGGAATTTGAGGTGAGAGGATAGAAGACAGAAGAGAAGGCAATTCATGAAAACCCTTGGGGTCAAGGGTCATTGCAACAATGATACCCACAAGACTATATTGGAAATGAACTTTACAACTTTGGGTAGGGGGGAGTGAGGGAGGTGGGGGAGGGAAGTGATACTGGGAGAACAACAAAGGAGGGGGTAACAATGCTCTACAAGAAATGTACTCATTGCCTTACTCATGTAACTGTAACCCCTCTGCACAGTATCTTCACAATAAAAAAAAAACAACCTTGGGGAAGAGCATAGGGCATCTATGCTGAACACAAGGGCTGAACTGCAGCACAGACAGAGAAAGAGTAAGGAAATAAGGTTGTCCTCAGTTACAGCACGTCCTGTAAGTCATGTTAAGGAGTTTATACTTTTTCTTGAGGATAAAGAAGAACCATTGATTGCTCTCTCTCTCTGTCTCTCTCTGTCTCTGTCTCTGTCTGTCTCTCTCTAAGATATGCGTGGTCTTGCTGGGAGCTACTCAGGAGGCTGAGAGCTGAGATCATGGTTTGAAGCCAGCTGGGACAGAAACGTTTGTGAGACTCTTATCTCTAGTTAATCAGCAAAAAGCAGGAAGTGGAGATGTGGCTCCACCTTTGCACTGAGCAAAAGAGCCAAGTGAAGCCCTGACTTCAAGCCCAGGACTGAACTCCCACTCCCTACCAAAAAGAGCCATGGTCTTGCCAGACTCAAACTTACTGATCCTCCTCCCGCAGCCTCTTGAATGGGGGGATAGCAGCCTGCTCTACCCCACACAGAAAAACTGAACACGTTTTAAGAAGAGTTAATGATCTCTCTACATTTTAGAGAGATCCTTATGGCTATAGCATGCAGCTTGAACTGGACTAAAGGACAACTAAAGGCAAGAAGATCAGGTAGGAGCTATTTATAGCAATCTAGGAAACAAATGGTAAATATTTACCTGGGAGAATGAAAGGGGAATGGAGAGAAAACAGGAATAAGATGTATGGAATCTGGTGTTTTTTTCTTCTCCTTTGTCATTCAATTTGTATGAACGCCATAAAGACATGATATGAGAGAGAGGCAGGGGAAAGTATTAAGACTGTTTCCCACATTTCTGGCTAGTATTAAAAATTAACTAATTAATCGATCTACTAGGGTTTGTAGTTTGGGGCTAGACAGAGTCTGTACCACTACAGCTACTCACCAAGCCACAATCTCTATGTCTCTGGAATGAAACAAAAGTTAGATAGTGGTACCATTTACAGAAATAGGAAACACAGATAAAAGAAATCCATGCAACTGGATGTGGGGGTACAAGCCTGTAATCCAGCTGCTTGAGAAGCAGGAAGATCTCAAGTTTGAGGCTAGATGGGGCACAGTAAAGACCCTATGGAAGACAAAGGAGGAGGTAACAATGCTCAGTAGGAAATGTACTCATTACCTTGCTCGTGTAACTCTAACCCCTCTGCATAGCATTTTTACAATAAAAAAGTACAAAAAAATAAGACCCTTTGTGAAAAACAAACAGTGCAGGGTTAGATGTGATAGGTTTTGAGTAAAGCCTTTACTTTTGTGTCTCAGATCTGCTTGGGTTCCCCAGTCTGTGAGCGTGAATGAGGTCACAATGAGTAATAATATCCAAATTCAGTGATATAATTCAGTCCTCTCTCATCCACGTTCCTCCTCCAGTTAATTCTGATTTTGACCAAGAATGGGCTTCACATAGTCTTGGGAACAAGTCTGTTGGATGCCTGGTGCCAGCTGTCTTGCTGTGGTGCCAAGAGCCTTTTATGATGGTGGCCATCTGTACCAATGCTGCCACCTGAGTCACTGCTGTCCTTAGTTGGTAGCTACTCTCTGGTCCTTGCTGTGTGTGTGTGTGTGTGTGTGTGTGTGTGTGTGTGTGTGTGTGTGTGTGTGTGTGTGTGTGTGTGTGTGTGTGTGTGTGCATGCATGTGTGTGGAGAAGGTGGTGGTTCTGCTTTCTCTGTATTTTCCCCATTTATTCATTAACAGTAGTTAATGTATGTGTGTGTAAATAACAAATGACTTTCATTTGATGTTGCCAAAAATACTTTAAAGGGCTGATAGATAATTGGCCAATTGCAGAAAAAGATGAAGGGCATGATGCTGACCATATAGCCTTGAACAGCTTTGTGGAGTCAATTTTAGGTGTCAATAGTGGATAAGAAACCATGTTTGTATAAGAAGTCTTCTCATTGTATGCATAATAGGAAACAGAAATTCACAACTTGGTGTTTAAAGACTTGTTTTCTAGATTTTTTTTTGTCCCTTAGAACTTCAAGATTGATAGAGGGCATCCAGAGGTTCTGGATAACAGGAAAAAATACCAGAATCAAAGAAACCAAAAAGTAAATGGGCATTGCCAAGGAATGTCTGGAGAGATGAAGTGTGAGAGGAAAAGGGGAAAAGAGTAAAATACAATGAACACCTTACAAATTCACAACAGTGCACCATGCCTGAGCTTTCAACAGCTGCAGACAGAATAAACACCGTGAAATTGAACATATTTTAAACCTTGAAGTATGAATAGGTACCATATGTCTGTCTTGTTGTTCTTCAGAATTAACTGTGACTGACTAAAATTCCACAATCCGAAATCCTGTACATTTAGTAAATTAGTGATATTTTAAGAGAAATGTTTAAATTATGAGGGTGGATCATGGATGATCTTTGAATTAAATCATTACTAGTAGAAAAATGTAAAAAACATGACATGGTGACCAATTCAAAGGAGGAAATAAAAGTTCTTCTTTACTCATAATGTCTAATTGTGATGTTTAAAGACTTCCATGACACAAAACACCTGAAATCCACAGCTCATTTCCCATACACAAAAACAGAACACAAAGATGAGGCTGAAGGAATAGAGGAAACACTTCTTCTCTCTCCACTCCACAATTTCCCTATTTTGACTGTTTTTGACTAGACCTTCAGAAATATCTTTTGAGGTCACCTACTTTGAGAGACTAGAGTCTCTGATTTCAGGTGACACAGCTGTGTTCCCAGAATGCATGAAAACACAAATCTTAATTATATTTTCCATTTAATTATTTTTATAGAACAGATTATGATTTCTTCTTCATCTTGCTAAGCAATTGCTACTTTCAGGGACTGGTGCTATGATCTGAATAAAATCAAGCTCTCTAGCTTAAACATAGAAAAGCTATGTCATGGAAAGTAAACCCAGCCTTGAAATGGGCTCATTACATCTTGGTTGTTTTTTTTTTTTTTGATGTTGTTGTTTTTTGTGATACAGTAGCCAAAGTAGTGAAAAAGAGTCTCAGAAAGATCTGTAGCTTCTAATTCCATGAGCTTAGTGGCCAAGGATATTTTCCACATGGATCAAAAGCCTTGCAACCATGGTAGATTTTTTAAAAAGTAATAAGAAAAACTCACATTACCAATACGCTATTTTAAAAATACAACCCTGTAAAATAAAACCTACCTAAATTGAAGCTGTAAAATAATCTTAGCAATTGAAAATTACTAACTTTTGTAGAATAGCATGTACTTAGAAATGAAGTGATTCAGAAACTAACATGATGTATATAGCCTGCTTCTTTAGAGCACATTTCAACATCAATGTATATTACATCATGATAAATATCTTCAGCAATCAGTGCTTTAATAATTTTAACATACCCTTGCTGTTTCTAAATATTCTGCTGCTCAACTAAATCCACTCCGTATGAGATATGATAAAAATATTATTATATGGATGCATTGTCTCTAAAAAGCTGTTTCTCCCTCAGCCCCTCTGGTACCATAAACAACCTCATCAAAAGAAAAAAGAGTGCATTGAGGGTACTTGTTACAAATGTTCATCCCAAATTCACAGACACCACAAAATACAAAATTAACTCCAGCATGTTAATAGAAAAATTAGAAACACAGAAACCGAGCACAAATAAAAACTATTTCTTTACCTTTCCACCATCCAGAGTTGCTATATTAGCTTACCTTATTAGCTGATATGCCAAAGAGAATGTCCTTATGGAAAATTAAGTTCATTATTCATCTCAGCTGTGATTTGGTAGAGTGCAGCTGAGAGCACTTAGCTTCTATGATTTGCCGATGCAAAGTGGATGAGTGAGGCACTAAACACAGGACTGGCAGGGTGGAGGGAGAGGCATTGGAGATAGGCTCCTCACTCTCGCCTCACAACTTCACATTTTCATTCATATGAAGATGAAATTAAGTCTTCTCATTACCGAAGTGATTACCTTAGTGCAGATTGTTAAGCCTGTGCGATTGTGCATAGCGGGGCAGTGACAGTTATACACTCAGTCTCAGCAAAACTGCATTGCTCCCTTTCATCTTGGTGGATTGTTGGGCTATTGATTCACCTTACAACCCATATTCTGTGAAAGGGATGTTCACGGACAGGGAGAGGGAGCGGTACCTGCAATTTGCTAAACACAGATGCCTGATTATCTGGACTTGCAGTGGAAAGAGTTTTGAGTCTTGAAGATAAATGTGCACACACAAACTGGCTAGAACCTTCACATAGCAAATAAACAGAGATTCTGGTGATCCTAAAGTAAAATTACAATAGTTCACCATTCTCAGGAGATCAGTATTTAAAAGGGGTGATATTGATAAACACATATTGTATAAACTGCTTTATTAAATGGCAACTCCTTTGTACAACTCCTTCAAGATGATAAAGAACTTGTGTGTGTGTGTGTGTGTGTGTGTGTGTGTGTGTGTGTGTGTGTGTGTGTGTGTGTGTGTGTGTGCATGCGTGCGCACCAGTACTGAGGTTTGAACTCAGGGCCGAGATGCTGTCCCTTCTTCACTCAAGGCTGGCATTCTACACTTGAGCCATACCTCCGCTCTTGGCTTTTTGGTGGTTAATTGGAGATAAGAGGCTCACAGACTTTCTTGCTTGGCTCACTTCAAACCACTATCCTCAGATCTCAGCCTCCTGAGTAGCTAGGATTAAAGAAGTGAGCCACCAGTGTCCAACAAGTCACATTTCTTTTATTCATTAATTTTCTTTTTTAAAAAAAATTATCTTTAAGTAGTTGTACAAAGAAGTTCCTATTCTACAAAACAATATATGAGTACAAAGTGTCTGACAACATTGTCACCCATCTCTCCTAACCCATCCCCCCTTCCTTCACTTTTTTCCTTTAATTGAGATTAGGTGATTATATAAATTTCACATATTTCACAGTATTGTGGAATAGTGATACACAAACACTTTTTAACCTTCACAAGGCAAATTGTCATCATCATGGTCTATACAGTTTGTGAATTCTATGAGCTTTGACAATATAAGTTATTTTTTCCACATCAGTTGATGTTTACATTTCTTTCCTTTTGCTTAGTGTGGGCTGTTCCCTCATTTTGTTCCTCCTCTTGGCTTCCCTCTGTTGCATGCCTATATCTACCATATATATGGTCTAGAACATGGAGTCATTTAGCAATGATATGACAAAATGGGTGGCTGTCCTTTGTTTCTTGAGTTCTCTTACTTTGCCAAATCTTGTATTTTGGCTTTAGCATCCACATATCAGGGAGATCTTCAGATCTCAGCCTCCTGAGTAGCTAGGATTACAGAAGTGAGCCACCACTGTCCAACAAGCCACATTTCTTTTATTCATTAATTTTCTTTAAAAGACTTAAACAAATTTTAGAAATCTTTGGGAAATATTTTTCTGGGGAAGGCAGTACCGGGGTTTAAATTCAGTGCCTTATATAGACACTGTTCCATTGAGCCATGTATAAAGCCTTTGAGAAATATTTTATCCTTAAAAACATTAACTTTCATAGAGAAACATTCCAGAAAATAAAGTGTATGTCTCATCTCTAGATGGAGCAAGGAAACTATTGCATCTGGTTATCTTACTTACTGGTGTGTCTTACTTCATAAAGACTTGAATGAGCAGTGTTTATTAAAACCTAGCATTTTCTTTCTTTCTTTCCTTCCTTCCTTCCTTCCTTCCTTCCTTTCTTCCTTCCTTCCTTCCTTCCTTCCTTCCTTCCTTCCTTCCTTCCTTCCTTCCTTCCTTCCTTCCTTTTTCTTTTTTTTTTCTGTTACCAGGGTTTGTACTTAGGCCCTCTTACTTGCTCAGCTTTACCACCTGAACCATGCCTCCAGCCTTGTGTGCTGGTTATTTTGGAGATGGTGTTCAAATATTTTTCTACGCAGACTGGTCTCAAATCACAATCCTCCAGATCTCAGCCTCCTGAACAGTTAGGACTACAGATGAGAGCTGTCAGAGACCAGAAGATAAAAATCGAGCTTTCAAAATGGAAATCTCCAATAACCTCAGCAAGACTAGTTCTAAGTTATCAATAGATGAGGACAAAATGAGTAATGCAATTTTAACTTAGAGCATATTTTAAAATAGTTCTTGTTCTTGTTGCTACATAAAATCAAATCTGAAAATTCTCCTTTCCAGAGCTAATAAGGATATGGCTGATTTTAATGAGAAATAATTTTTAAAGGCATAATTAAATTAACGATTTGCCTCAAAATGTTTGGTATGGTATATAAGACTTGGAAATTACACTCCTGGGAATATACCAGGAGAAATAAAAATAAATATCTACAGGAAAAATTAGTATACATATTTACAATTCATAGCACCATGATTCACAATAGCCCAAAGTAGAAACAGCCCTATTGTTTGTCAACAATATTACGAGTATTACTTGGCATGAAAAAACAAATGAAAGATGGGAGATGTAGTTCACGTGGCACAGTGCTTGTTTAGCAAGTGTGAGACCCTGAGTTTAATCCACAGGAACACATGTGCACAAAAAAGAAGAAAGTACTGATGTATGCTATACATTGATCAATGAATCTTGAAAACAGTATGATAATTACAGTATGCCCATGAGGAAGGACCTCATATTTTATTATTCTATTTATAATAGAGTATCCAGAATAGGAAGAATGTATAGCAGAAGCAGGTAGAATAGTAGCTGCTTTGATCTTGGGGTAGGAATTACTGAGAAGTCACAGCTAATATGTACAGAGATGCTTTTATCTTATACTGTTGTGATGACTGTACAATCCTGTGAATGTATCAAAACTACTGAATTCTCTGCTTTTAGGTGAACTCTACCAGGCATCAGTGGCTCATGCCTGTAATCTTAACTACTTAGGAGGCTGAGAGGTGAGGATCATGGTTTGAAGCCAGCTCAAGTAGAAAAGTATATGAGACTCGGTTCTCCAAGTAATCACTAAAATGCTAGAAGTGGAGCTGTGGCTCAAGTGGTGAAGTGGTAGCCTTAAGGAAAAAAAAAGCTTAGTGACAGTGTCCAAGCCCTAGGACTGGCATTAAAAACAAACAAAAGGTAAATTTTATGCTTTGACACTGAAATCTCAGTAATATGATTGGGCTTTTAATTACGAAAGAATACAGGTGAGTGACAGATGTCTGTACTAATTGTACCAAGAGGACCAAGCCCAGAATGAGATAAGGTTTATAAAAAAAGAAAATTAAAGAACTTTACAAAAACATGTCTTAGAACAAATGGAAGAAAAAAAGGCAAATTCAAGGGTTTGGTCCAGATGGTTTAATGTGAGCAGATGACAATAAAGGAAGAAGAGGAAGAGGAGGAGGCACCGTGGGGAGGAGGTAGGGGGAAGAACAAAAATATCAAGTTCTGAAACTTTAATCTTTCTATATTTTAAAAGTCTTTTTTATTGTCAAGGTGATGTACAGAGGGGTTTCAGTTACATAAGTCAGGTAATGAGTACATTTCTTGTAAACCTTTTTACCCCTTCCTTCATTTGTCTCCTACTTTCCCTCCCCCAACATCCCCAAGTTGTACAGACCATTTCCAACATATTATTTTGTGTATATTGTTGTTGCGTTGGTTTCCCCCTTGTCCTCTGTCTCACCATTCTGTTGTTCCCCTTCCCTTTTTAATTCAAATAAATGAATATACAATACCAGGGTGCCAAAGTCAAACACACTAACTCTCTTTGTTTTCGTTGTTTGATTATTTTATGAGACAGGGTCTCACTATGAAATGCTCCCAAGTGCTGGTCTTTCAGGCTTGTACCAACACTCACTTTCATGTCTTGGAGTCCATTTTGTTTAGCATCATCTTATATAATCATATGTATATAGCTATTGACCTATTCTGCTCATCTGCTCATCCTAGATGTATAGTAATTATTGCAAATAAGCGAAGCCATGGGACCTATGTTTCTTTGGATCTGTCTTACTTTACTTAATCTATTATCATTATTTTTAACCAAATGACATCTTCACATGGGAAAGGACAGCAGAAGCAAGGGGGAGAGACATTTGAACTATAGGAAACTCTACGTAGATAATATGCAAATTAGTAATCTCTTCCTGAAACTCCCATATGAACTTCAAGTATTAGATAGCTTCTTTCTTCCTCTTCTTCCTCCTCCTCCTCTTCTTCTTCCTTCTCCCCCTCCTTCCCTCCTCCTCCTCCTCTTCCTCTTCTTCCTCCTTATCCTCTTTCTTCTTTTCCCCCTCTTTTTCTTCCTCCTCCTCCTTTGGTGCTAGTCCTGGGGCTTGAATTCAGAGCTTCTTTTGCTTAAGGCTAGCACTCTACCAATTGAGGCACAGCGCTACTTCCAGCATTTTTTTGGTGATTAATTAGAGATAAGAGTCTCACATGTTTCTGCCTCAGCTGGTTTTGAACCATGATCCTCAGATCTCAACCTCCTGAGTAGCTAGGAGTACAGGCATGAACCACTGGTGCCTGGTGACAGCTTTATTTGGACTTCCAAACTATACATACATAGCAACTTCAAGCTCAAACTCTTTTTGCTTTTACCTTTACTCTCAGAGTAAATATTCCAAGTTGCTTCAGAGTTCCCTATTTCTGTGAATGGAGCCACCATCTTTCAGTCAGAGATAACTAATCCATGGACACTATTTTCCCTCCATATTCCCAACTTCTGAAGATCTGGAATTTCTCATCTATATCCACTTGCCTCAATGCCCCTGTTTTATCATCTTGGATCAGGTTACCATTTTCTCTTATCAGAAAAACTACATTTGTCTTTGCGTAAGTGTTCCTTTCTCATTGCTCTCTTTTCACACCATATAAACAGATGTTTCCAGAAGGCAAAGTAAATATCAGCTTACCCCACTCTTTCCACACACAGAGAAGATTATAAAAGTTTAAATTTTAAATAGGACATGCAGGATCTTCAATGACAGATTCCTACTTTATAGCCTTGTTTCCTGCAATTGGCCATTCTAGATTCAATTCTGATCTTTCTAGTATTTCCTTTGAATATACTGTCCTGCTGCTTGAGACATGAGTCCCTGAACTCATCAAACGTATGCTGGTTTTTCTTTGCACCTCATCATAGTCTTTTTCTCTAAGGGGATACAGTGTTGAAAGTTATGTCAATATGCTCTTACATAGTCTTTATAGGTACTGAGCAAAGTGGTCACATAGGACGGTTTTCATTATGAGCAGAAAGTTCCCAAAGCATATCACCAATACATTCTTGGCATCTTTGAAGAAGACTTTCTTGTGTTGACTCTCTCTGTTTTTGTTATTATTTAATTATTTATGAGACAAGGTCTCACTATGAAATGTTTTATTGTTTCTCACCCTCTCAAGTGCTGGTCTTTCAGGCTTGCACCAACACACACCTATTTTGGTATTTTGGTTGCCTTCTCTGTTGGTCATCTTTCTAACAAGACAAGTAAGAGACTGTGCTGTTGATAGTAAATACGTTAGACTGAGGAACCCAGTAGTCTGATTTTAGGTGTCAGAGATTGCTACAAAATACCAGATGCCCATTTATTAGTATCCAAAGTGCCTTAGTCCTGGGAAGTGGTGCTGTGGCTCAAACAGTAGAGCGCTCGCCTTGAGCTGAAGAGTGCAGGGACATCGCCCAAGCCCAGAGTTCAAGCCCCACAACTGACAAAACAAAATAAAACAAAACAAAACAAAACAAAACAAAACAAATTCAAAGTGCCTTAGTCCTGAACGAAAGTGAATTCAGGTACAATTTCTGTGAGGGACAGTTGAAAAGAGACAGTTCTATAAGTTATAATGATTTCATGTCTTCTATGAAGTCAGTGCTGTTTCCAAGACCTTTACTTTTTAATGAAGTTTCAGAATTTTATTGTACAGTTTATATGGAAATACATTAACCGAAACAGCCAATAGAGTCTTAAGGACAATCAGTTCTTGAAGTACAATGACTAAATGTGGCATTGACTCAAGATAGAAAAATCCTTTAGTTAGTGGTCTTATGCAAAGGAAAATAGATATATTTCTATGTATGTGACTTTTTAGTGCAGTTGCAAATTAAATTGTTTTTTAAAAGAAAAAAAAGAGGGACAGTTCTGATTGCAGACTTTACCTTGAAGGAGAACCAAAGAAGAGCTCCCACATACTTCAGGAGCTCTTACCATGGTGGCAAATTTGCTTCCATTTATGTGATTGATTTGAGTAATTTTATCTCATCATTGATCACTAGAGATCAAGGAACAGAAGCTACGACTGTTTCTCTTCCCTCTCCTCTCCTCTCCTCTCCTCTATTCCCCTCCCTCCCTCCCTTCCCCCTCTTTGGTGTTGGTCCTGGGGCTTGAACTCAGGGCCTGAGTGCTGTCCCTGAGCTTTATTGTTCAGGCTGGCACTCTACTACTTGAACCACAGTTCCACTTCTGGCTTTTTTGGTAATTAAAGATAAGAATGCTACAAACTTTCATGCTGAGGCTGGCTTCAAATTGTTATCCTTAGATCTCAGCCTCCTGAATTGCTAGGATTACAAGCATGAGCCACCAACACGTGGCTGGCTGTGACTTCTCTTAATCAGCACTGAATCCTCTGCCTCCTCACAGGGAGTAAACATTTAGTATATAATTTTTTTTGAGTGAATGAAGAGCATACAAAGACCATACCATCTAATAATTAATTTAAAGCCTGTGTTCTCCATCAGGCATCAGTAATGGTGTTCTTTTTGTTCCTGATGTGCTTTATTTTTACTTTTTATTCAGTTATATTAGTTATACAGGAAGGATTTCATTGTTATACTTCCACATGTTTACAATACATTCCAAACACACTCACCTTTCCTGTCCTTCCTATCCTCCTTTCTCAAAACGATTTCAACAGGTTTCATTATTCTATTTTCATACTTGCAAAACAATTTATTTTGACTGCTTTTATCCTTCTTGTTATTTCAATCCCCTTCTTGCTAGTACTCACCACCCAACAGAATCTGTTTCTCCTTCCCCACCCCCCTCATCTTGTTCTTGTTCATATATCTAGCCCTTTGATATCTTTCTCTGGTCAACTTCACTATGATGTCACTACATCATAAAGATCCACTATTGGTCAGACACACATGTGCTTAGAAAGTTAAGATATAAGATATTGGTTTAAAGTAACCCAAGATTCATTGGATTAATAATTTAATTTTCCCAATAAAGATATTTTTCTTTTTAAAGGGATCACCTAAATATTTCAGCTTGTGTTTTTGTGCCCAGAGACATTCTTACTCTAAGGGCTTTTTCTTAGAAGGCAGAATTTAGAATTGCTTAAGAATTTTAAAGATTGGTAAAAGAAACGCTGGCAGCTAATGTGTGGAGATGGTCAAGACTTTGAAACCTTAAGAAAGACGCTATATAGACGCACCAGTGTGAAGGGCTTGACTGTATAACTTGGCACATCCCTGGAGCAGGATGTTCAATGGGTGGTCTTTGCATGACAAAAGAAGCAGCCCACATTTACTAAGAAGTGTGCTAACCAGACTATATGTGTATATTTACTTTTAAGGATAAACATGGTTTATTCACTGTAAACATACACACCGAACCTTCTTAACCAAAGGATCTTCATAACAAAAAAATAAACAGGAAGAGAATATTTGTCTCTTAATGTTAGTGGGAATTTTACCATGCCTTTTGGAATCCATTACAAAGAAAATGGAAAGAAATACCCATAAATTACATTGTCATTGAAACCAACAGAAAAAAAAATCCCCAAACAACATTAGCGTCAGGCAGAAAGCCAAAGACTAAAGTCATAATAATGTGTTAAGTGAATAGGGGTCGGGGTTACCTAGATATAGCTGAACCTAGATATAGCTGAACTCAGTAGCCACCATTGCATAGTCACTCTTTAAAAGCAGAGGCTTCGGGTTAAGAGGTAAAAGCTGGAAAGACCTCTGGGGTTGATGTAGCTGAAGAAAGGTGACCAGCCCATCTTATTAAAGTCCAGAAAATATTTGAAAGTGCCCTGTGTAATTCATGTCCCATATGTCAGGTAATCTGTGAAGTAACCCATAAAGTAACTAAGGAGGACAGAAATCACCAGGTTAGATGCATGATTTGAAGTAAGTTTAGATATGATTATCAGATATGTGATTATATAGCTTTTTCATATTATAAGTAAATGACAAATAACTTCATATTTTAACTAACTTCATATTATAAATAACTAATAATTTAATATAGTAGTATCAAAGAAGTTCTTTTTTTTCCCTTTTTTTCCAGGGCTGAGGACTGAACCTAGGGCCTTGCGCATGCTGGGCGGGCGCCCTTCCACTGGGCTAAACTCCCAGCCCCCAAAGAAGTTCTTATAGAAAACTATTGTCTATCACGCCCCCCCCCCACCACCACAAGAGTCCTCTGCCAATTCTCTAGAAAATACAACTTATGTAAGTAAGAGTAACAAAAAGGTAAGATGTTGCTGATATTATTAGAAATAAGGAAAAGAGTTGTTAAAATTTTCTCCTACATAACAACAACCCTCCTCAAAATGTTGTCATAAAGATTCAATGTATAACCTGAAATCTGACTACAGCCATTAAGGAAGATCACACAGTAGAAGAGTTCTGGTTTTTTTTCCTTTTAATAATTTTATTGTTACTACTAATGTGTTTTACAGAGGGGCTACCATAAGTCAGGTAATGAGTATATTTCTGTTTGCACAATGTCATCCTCTCCTTTGCTTCTCTCCAGTTTCGCCCTCTCATCCCTGCCCATAAGTTAATAGGTCATTTCCCACATAGCGTATAGAATAGTCTGATTGCATTTGTTCACCCTAGAAGGAGTTCTTTGCAAGAAAAAGAAGAAGAAAGAAAGACAAGGGGACACTTCTAGGAGATTGCTGAAGGATATGGATCAGGAGTTAGCAGAATTGAAAGAAAGTGAAGCAAATGAAGGGAAGTAGAAAAACAAACAATATTAGGGAGAAAATATATTAAAGATTACCAAAGGAGATCCAACATACTCATAACTGTAAAACCTTTGTAAAAAAGCTAACAAAGACAACATAAGAATGGAATAATTATATTAAAATATATTTCAGAAAGTAAGTAAAAGAAACAAAAGAACCTTCTATGTACTTAATTTATTTAAAAGATAGGTGCTGTATAGGTGAATAGGCATTCAGAATAGTTAGCCCAAAAGTATCCCAGAAAAGGTTTAAAAAGAATGCTTCAAGCACTCAGGAAAGGGAACGTTGGTTGAATGAATGCAAACGAAGGTGATGCTAACTTATCCCTGGACATTTTTAATTTCCATGCATAGTGCAATAGCATCTATTAGATACCAGCAAAAGAAGGCAAAAGGTGAGGGATGTTCTGCATTAGTCCTACCCTTCTGCAGGTTTTGAGACACCTTTGAATGTAAGCATTTGGGTAGTAATTCTCAAGCGCACACATGAATGCAGTAGAAAAACCATGACAGAAACCTAGTTCAAAATATTTCAGAGGATGTTTACTGTCATATTCCTGAATTTAAAAGAGAATATCTTGCCAGGGACTGGTGGCCCATATTTATAATCTTCAAGAGGCTGAAATACAGAAAATCAAGGCTTGAGACCAACCCAGGCAGAAAAGTTGCTAAGACTCCCTCTCCAAAATAAACAGCAAAAAGCCAGGCTGGAGGCATGGATAAAGTGGTAGTAAGCTGAATGAGAGCATGAGGCCCTGAGTTCAAGATCTGGTATTGATACTGAGGAGAGAGAGGAATGAGAACAGAGTAGAAAGAAGAGAGAGAAGAGAGGGTAGAGAGATAGAGTATCTAAGCGATATCACAAATTGCTACTGGCTAGGGATAGATTTTAAGAATATTATAAATAGCTTTTTCTTATTTTCAATTTGTTATATTTTTTGTTAAATCATGAGTGACTTGAAAATTTGAAATAACTTTTTCTGCATATATTTGGATAGTGATGTTTTTTCTTAGTGTGTTAATTATGAATCTTTTTCGATGTTAAATCTTCCTTTCATTACTAAATAAAAGTCATTAGGCCATGTTATTTTTACATGATTTGTAATTATTTAATTTTATTGCTAAGCTTATAAAGAATTTGTGCATTAGTTTCATGAAAGAAACCACATGAAAACTTTAATTCTTTGCATTTTCCTTGTCTCATGTAAGACTACTAAATCCCAATATGAACTAGACATTATTTTTTGTAATCTCTAAAAGAATTTTTTCTGTTTTAATTAATTCATTTTTATTATTGTTAAGTAGTTCTATAAAGTCCAAAACAATTTTTGTGGGTCAGAGACATTTTGTTCCTTGAAAGTTTTATAAGACTAACTCTGCCAGGAGGTAGAAGTAGAGGACCTTGAGTTCTAGGCCAGCCTGGGCTAACTAAAAGACTCTGTGGCAACAACCAAAAGCCAACCAAACCACCAAAACAACAACTATCATCACTGAACTTGGTCAGGTCTTTCTCTTTTTTCTTCAAAATAAGTTTTAAACTAATACATTCATTTCTTAAGTTGTTATGGATATGTTTGAGGTTTCTGTTGAGTTTTGAACAATTATTTTTCTAGAAAAGTGTGTGTGTGGGGGGGTCCCTAGGACTTGAACTCAGGGGCTTAGCACTGTCCCTGAGGGTTTTTTTTTTCATTTGGTGTTTAATTGGAGATAAGATTTTCAAAAACCTTCCTGCCCAGGCTGGCTTTGAACTGTGATTCTCAGATCTCAGCATTCTGAGTAGCTAGGATTACAAGTGTGAGCTACCAGTGCCTAATCAATATATGTTTCTACAGCTCATTTCTATTCTTTTCACGTTATAGATTTGTTTTCTACTGTACATATCTATAGCCCCCCTTTTTTCTATAGCTCCTTTAAAATAATATTTACTTCATGCTTTATTTTTCTCCCATGTTGGTGAGTTAATAAACTCACCAGAGGTTTTTCCCATATTATTGGTCTTTTCAAAAAGAAGCATTAGGGGCTGGGAAGGTGGCTCAGTGGTAGAGCGTTTGCCTTGCATGCCTGAGGCCCTGGGTTCGATTCCTCAGCACCACATAAGCAAAAAAGAAAAAAGCCAGAAATGGTGCTGTGGCTCAAGTGGTAGAGCACTAGCCTTGAGCTGAGGAGCTAAGGGACAGCGCCCAGGCCCAGAGTTCAGGCCCCATGACTGGACCAAAAAAAAAAAAAAAAAAAAAAAGAAGCATTGATACAATATTTGTAACTATAATGATCTTGGATTGATTTCTGTTATCTTCGTGATGTCATTACGTATTTTACAAAATTTCCTCACTCCATATATTAACTTTATTAATCCCTCTCCAACGATAATACCTACAACAGAAAGACAGTTTTAACAAATGGAAGAAATGTGGAGTAGATACAAGATTCAAAACCGGTGGAATGCCTTTTCCTACATGGTACATGAATCTATAGGGGTGTGCATACACCTTCCTTTTGGATTGTATTCTGAACATCTTTTAAAATCATCTTCAATGATGACATATTAGACAAAATGATGAGATTTACAATATAATATATCTTGGGAAGATAGTGATTGGATTTTTAAGTTCAATATTCTCCAATATGGTCAGCAAAAACATCCTTTCTAGCAGTCTAAATTGTACTTTTAGGTGGGTGAATTAGAAACAATTTCTTTCTCAAGATTCAGTGGCCATTTGATCAAAATTCATACTTATAAATAACTAAGCACAGGATAACTACTACTATAAATACCAAGTTTTAGTAATAAACAACTAACCTCAGAATAGCTTGTACTGTAAGTGGCACTCCCCAGATATGGTATTGCTCAACTGTACCACAGTAAGCAGTGGGCCTGGGCTGGAAAGATGTTCTCACATCTGCATGGTAACACTTAAAAAAGATAAAAAATAATATTTCCATCATATGAAGCCACCCAAGTGTTTGGCACAGGCTAGGGAAACATGTCCATGTGATTTGATGTGACAAAATCTAAATATGAGGCAAGGCTGCTGGACATGCTAGCACGCTGTTGTGCATCCAAAGGTTTCTCTGAACACGTGTTTTGCAGGTGGTTGAAACAGTGATCACATAGCTGTCCTGTGAGCTCAGAGGATCTGCTCTCCTTAGAGGTATAATTTGGCAGTGA